>NC_053155.1:172037770-173271520 GCF_016835505.1 Polypterus senegalus | reverse complement strand
TTGGTACACATATACTACGTGATGTCTGCTATCCACTTTCAGGTGAGGATTGACCTCCAAGGTTATTCCTCTTTCTATTTTTATTTTATTGTAGAATCAACTCTTGGCAGCGGCCAACAGGGTAGCTGTGCAGCGCATGCATATGGGCGCTGTTCTCATGCTTACCACCTTCGCCGTCACTTCCCCTACCTCTTCATATCTTAAATCATTTTTGAGGCAGTTTGAAGGCTTAAGTGCCAGATTAACTGAAAAAGTAACAAAAATGTACTAAGTAATTTCAACACAAACACTGACTTATTCAGTTTTTAATGTGAAAAGATGCCGACGAAAGAAGTGAAGAAGCAGGCTGCTAGGGTGGTGAAAAGAACAGCTGCTCAGGAAGAAGGGAGCGCATCTACCTCTGAGCAAGTGAATGCTAAATGTAGAGTGAAAGAGAACGAAAACTATGAATGCTCAAGTCAGGTGTATTCACTACGCGTTATTGTACAGTGCACCGTTACAGCTCTTTACTATTGCAATATTTCCATTGGTTTTGAAATATGATGTCTGTGAACCAAAGATAACACCACATTTATACTAAAGTTATTCTCACTATTTGTGTGGTGACACACAAATGATGTGCTGCTTCTAATTATGGTGGTCTCATCTGAATATTATTTATATACTGTATAAACCTGAAGCACATTTACTTGACTGCGGTGGGCTGGCGCCCTGCCTGGGGTTTGTTTTCTGCCCTCTGCCCTGTGTTGGCTGAGATTGGCTCCAGCAGACCCCCGTGACCCTGTAGTTAGGATATAGTGGGTTGGATAATGGATGGATAGATGGACATTTACTTGATTCCTTATAGCAATCACAATATTATTTCTATCAGAATAACAAAAATAGTTTTTATTTGTTGCTCTACCTTCATAAAACATTTAGTGTACCTTTAGAAGAAAAACAAACATGTTTTGCTCAGAAGTAAAGCCATGAATTTCACACATTTTTAACATATGGTCACTGGTATAATAGCTTTTTCTTGAAGCATTTTGAGAGCAAATGTTCTGTGATGTCAAAGTATGGATATTGTACAAGTTCTCATAACTGTAGGGACCTGGGCCATCATTTATGAAATTTTGCTTGGATTTGTGTGTGAAAATATGCATACACTGAAAAAAAATCTGATTTATTTAACCTTGTGTACACACATTTCTACACAATGTGCCCTTTATAAAATCGTAATCATCTTATAAGTGTGTATATAAGTGTGTATATGTAAGTGCACCTTGAGCTCTGCCCATTGGAAACCCTGAAACAACCATATATGGACTATGCTAATCAACTCGTACATATGCAATCTCGATGCTATAGACGTTCATTGGCTGTTAGAGCAACTTCCCACCTGATACATCCAGACAAGTCTTAAGGTGCGCTCTATGTGACATTAAAGCACCACTTCGATGTCTTCTGGGAGTCAGAGAAATGCATTAGGCGTCTGCGTCTGAGCATGTAGCAACTATAACCTAGCATATGTCATGATATGACTGCTGTTACAATGCATAGTATACTGAAGACCATATAAAACACTGAGTGTTTAGCCTGATAAACTGAGCCAGCCATCATGTACAACACCAGCATATGTTGTCTGCCAATGCTACTTTGCCTCAAAATAAATGAATCATTGCTTGACCCAGGCCACTGAGTCATGACATTTACCAGTTTCATCTTGGCATCAGAGATAACTTGTGCATTAATTGAATATTGTAGTAAAACCAAATGGCTCTTGGTAGCCTAAATTGGCTCATAAAAAGGTCATCATAATTTGCCCAAAAAAAAAAAATTCACTGGACCCTAAAAACTTGTCATGATATTTTTACTTTTCTGTATGCAGAGAGTGACTTACACCTGTATTTTAATGCAGTTTGGTGTCTAATGATTAGAAGTGACAACATGTAGCCTATATTTACTGATGAAAATGCAAAAAAGCTCTTCATTTCAATTATGCAGCTTTGTCCCTCTTTAAAGGAAACTAAATAGTCTACACATCATATTCATTACTTTTGAGCTTTAATAAATTGAGATGCATCTTAAATTTGACTGTGCTTCCAATTTGAAGCAATTCTGTATGCAACATATATTTTCTGATATTTTAAAATATATTCATCATTTTGAGAATCTTAAAATGATGGATGGTCCCATTCAAAACACTATATATTTTGAATTACATTTATGTGAAATGGAACACAAGGTTATATTTGAATATCGCAAAATGCATTTCAAATTTTTCTCAACATAATAAGGATGTTATTGCATTTAAAATATCATGAAGTGGACACGAGACCATATATTGTTGATTGTAATTAGAAGTAAATAGAGTATAAACAATTATTAAAGAGTAAAAACAATAATAATACATTTAAAATAAAGTATACTTAACACAAAATATCAGCATTTTCTTCTTGCATTCTTCAGTAATTTTCATGTATTCCTCAGATATTTCTGCCACAGCTTCATTACTCATTTTGCTGTCATTCCAAATATATCAGCTTATTATTCTTTGTTCTAATTGCAAACCTTTGCATTTCTTTTATTTCTCACATCCATCATTTATACCCTTTAAATAAATACCTTTATTTTTTGTAAAATCTTTAGTTTTTTGTGATCAGATTTTATTAATAACACGAAAAGGAATATAGCCAAAGAAAACCAGCAGAAATAACTGATTTTGAGCTATATAAGAACCAACACAACAACATCGCACCCACCATCTGGGACAGCTATTTAAACAGAAATATAAAAAAGGGGAAAAATGTCAACGGGTGAAGGACACATAATATCTTAAAATGGATTTTTGTTATAAGTTGATCTCTAGAAATGTGTGAAATCCATTTTATGTTTAAAACGATTAGAGGTCATTTCAAGATATGAATATCATCAAGAGAAATCTAAAATTGAATTAAAGATATCTCAAATCAAATGTGTTTTCAGTTGTTTCTGTCTTTCATACCTTTTTAGTTTCTTGTCAATTTTGTGATATCTGTATTGTATTTTCAAGATACTTTAAACATTACTTCTTTATTATATTTTAAGACAGCTTGGATACTTTTTGAAATCCTATTGAAAAAGTAATGAAGAAATTATTATATGTTAAGTATATAAGTAATGAAGAAATGTATTAAAATAGGAAAAAAATTATAAAACAGGAAATCTAATGGGAAGTGACTTTCAGACCTACTTAAAATACCCAGGAATTGAGATTTCTTGAAACACATAGCAAGTTATTGTGAGATATCTGAAAATGTATTTGATAATTGTTAAAATACATTTTGGACATTTGAAAAGCTAAACTAGATTTAAAGATATCACAAATTAACATAGAGATATTTTTAAATATTAATTTGCCTTGCCATAAGGGGGCCTTGTTAAAAATGATGGAATAAATACATTTTGCTATGGTTGTCAGTTTCAATAAATATATTGCAAATATGTTTTGTCATAATTTTAAAGCTGTATAGTGCATAATCTTTTACATAACTTTTATTTGATCAGCATAGACGGTGACATTTCACCTAGCACAACTAATATTGATTAGTATTTGCATGCTGTCTTAGATTTGCTCAGTTGCAGAGGGCAATAATGCCTGTATCTAGTGGATTAGGGCATCAAATCTATAAAAAATGCATTGATGTTCTTAAAGAAAATGTTTCCTTTTGTGTGATACAATAATGTATTTTCTTCTCAGACCACAGTATGCTCTTTGTTAAATGGCCATGTCTAGGGGAACCGATGAAATAAAGATACATTTATATAGGTATAGATTTAGACTCCTTTTTCTTTTCACATGCTGTTTTCATTTATTCTGAGAATTATTTAGCAACGGGAAATCAGGCCATTCAGATCTTGAACAGTATCCATTATTAATGCTTTATTAATAATTTAAAGGTCACAAAGAGGCAGCAGGAAGAGATGGATGGACTAAATAGGCTTCTTCCATTTCTACAACCTAAAAGCAAATTTCATAGAAAACAAATGTATGTGTAAAAGATAATAAAATATATAAATATACATAATAAATGCCCACTTGGAGACTTTTCACACGTAGAAAACATCCAAAAAGACACAAATGATAAAGCAATGCATTTAATAAGTAGAACAAAACCTATATTTTAAATATAATAAAACACTATGTTAGGGCACCTCAACGTAAAGCTGCGCCTTTACAGACTTCTTGTTTCATTCTGGTCAGGCCACTGTCCATGCAGAGTTTGTTCATCTCCCCCTGTTAGGTTTTTCTCTAGGCTCACTGAGGGAGAGTGGGCATTTTATGGACTGGCATACCATTCAAGACCACTTCTTGCCTTGTACCTGATTTTTTCTGAAGGCTTTGGCATCTATAACTGTGAACTGAAATATGCATTTTCATAAAATAAATTATGGAAAGAATGAATGAATAAATGTCTAGTTGCTGAAAATATCTGTTTATTATGGCATTTACTGTTTTTACTGACCCAATTTGAGGGGTCTTGGGGTCCAGTGCACACCGTTGCATGCAGACAAGAAGATATTATGTCATATAAATGCTACAGTCAACCGATCATGCTCTCTTTACTGTAAATAATTTAAAAAACAAAACTGCACTCTTTTTTCATAACATGCCATTATTGATGAGAAATATATTTAGTTTAATAATTTACATCTGCAAAAGAAGCATATCTCAATGTATTTACTAACTAAATGTTTTATATTTTGTGATGTCAATGTGTTTTTTTAAACATCTGTTTATATTTTCCATAAAAGTGAAACAATTACAAAGATATTGGGGATTACTGGAATTATTGACTCAGATTATTCAAAGTGTACTTGGGACAAGACAATATTCATTATATCTATTGTTGGGCACCTATATTTTTGTTGTGGGAATATCATCACGCTTAGACTTTAATAGAATAAGATTTCTACCTCTTGTTCACATATTTTACACCCACATTAATCCTCTAGTGGCATTACTGGAGTCATTTGGATAAGATTTCATTTCTTAATAATTAATGGAAGAATCCTAAACCACCTACCATAACAGAGTGGGAAAAAGTTGGCCTGTTGTGCTTTGAACTGGAAAAAAAATCAAATGCACTTTACAAGAATCTGTTCAAAAATTAATTAAAATATGGCAAACATTTATTAATGTTGTTCTTAGTTAGCTATGTAAATTTTTGCTAATACTTTGAATACCATAATACCTATCAATTATTATTTCATTTTTTTTTTTTAATTTCCCACTCTATGTAGGTGGGAAAGGGATGTCAGAGTTTAGTTATGCACATTGGAAATCAATGAAAAATTTAAATATATAAGAAAAACCCTCTTATTTAATTTTTACTATTTGCTATGGTTTATTTTGTATAGAATGCAGCAGTGTTTAATATTTTGACACATTTTTATCTTTACAAATACTAACAGGGTACAACTACTGCATGTCTGTATCTCTTCAGGGTATTGTACTTGAAGACTTTGTTGCCGACTAGTGTGACAATTTCTGAAATTCCAAAAGGAGGGCATTAAATATATATATGTATTGTATACGCACACACAAACACATACAGTGAGTTTCAAACTCATTTTTATTTTAATTAGTTAAAACATTTTGCAAATACTTAATAAAAATTCTAAAATGTTTTTTTATATATAGGCTAGAAAAAAATAAATCAATCACAAACTAAAGGAAGTAGCCAATTTTCCATGGACTGTCAGGTATGGATGTTTATCAGTGGCACCTTTTCCATTCCTGCCAATCTCCACATTACAACCACATATTGTACGAAAAACATGGAAGTCATTTTTTCTGCTTTTAGCAACAAATTCATTTTTTTACCCATTCATGATTAAATGTAGTTTTTCTTTTCGCATTTATTTAGGCTAAAGGGTCACTTACAAAACTGGAATAAGGTGAGTAACCCAGTTAAGGCAGAAACCTGGTTTCTTAAAATCTTCAGTTTACATGCATGAGTCGACTTAATGAGTTCTCCCTTGATAAAATGCTCCAAGGTCATTAAAACTGTACCAATAAAGAGTTAAATATCATCTTTGGTCACCGTGAATCCAAAAGCAAGTGTGGTGCCAGTGGGCACTGTACTATGAGTGGATCAAGACCAGACTAAATAGTTTGGTACTAAGAGAAGATGATTCTCAGGATCAGTACCAGGTTTAACTAATCAGCAGCTAACTTTGTTTTGGCTTCATGTTTCTCCTCAGTTTGCTCAGTGGGCCATCTTGCACATTAATGGAGACATGCTGTCAATTAATATCTCACCTTCTCTCTATTAACAATATGCTGTTACACATTTATCTTGGTTTAAAGGGACAGCGCACTGGGAAATAGTACATCCACATGTAAACTTGATAAAAAATAATTTCAATCTAATAATTGCAATAAAAATAGTTTCAATCATTAAGCTGTCTTTATTTTAAAAGTTATTCATTTTGAGCATATAAAAAGGCCCTGAAATCACTATACAGAAAGTAATAATGACGGGAGGGTCCACCTTAGCAAAACCATATTTGAGGCATAATTGTCTCTGCAAGTCATTTCTCAATTATGTAAATAATTGTTATTTATTATGTGCAGAACCTTTCCTAATAGTTGAATTAATACAACAGTAATCACGGCATTTAAAGCACTTATAGGCTGGAGAATACTTATAAGGAACTAGGGGGCTTTGCCAACCCCCCAGCCTGCGCTACGCGCCAGCCACTTTGCGTCTCTGCCACTTGCGTATGTGGATTTCACTTTCACCAAACAACAAATCTTTTAATTCTCACTGATACACCTCTTCATTGTGAAGAAACACTACTTTTTCCTGATGGCAACACAAATTAGACGATCTACTAGTCTCCGACTTAAAGTTTAAATCCAAACAATATATTTGATCTCTTTTTCACTGTTTCGTTATTTCACTGAGTAATAATTTCCATTTGTTTGTGCTAATGTGATCTTTACTATCATTTTTTGAGACTTTTGAATTTTAGTACTTTCATTATCTCTAATGTGCTCTGCATGTGTATCGCGCCAATGTTTTTGAATTCTTTACGATATTCTACTTTGTCATCTACTCTTTGTCTTTTATTTTCAGACCCAGGCATGGTTAAATCTCTAGGCACAAAATCTTGTCTCGTGGGACGTGAAAGTATCTGTCTGAAAAAGTTATGTCTTGTCCCTGGATTTTTTTATTATAATAGAGATATGTATGTCATATGGGTTGGAGATTCTGGCACTGACCAGAAAGCAGGAGACAGAGCTGGAGGTGGCAGAGTTAAAGATGCTAATATTTGCATTGGGCGTGATGAGGATGAACAGGATTAGAAATGAGTACATTAGAGGGTCAGCTCAAGTTGGACAGTTGGGAGACAAAGTCAGAGAGGTGAGATTGCATTGGTTTGGACATGTGCAGAGGAGAGATGCTGGGTATATTGGGAGAAGGATGCTAAGGATAGAGCTGCCAGGGAAGAGGAAAAGAGGAAGGCCTAAGTGAAGGTTTATGGATGTAGTGAGGGAGGACATGCAGGTGATGGGTGTAACAGAACAAGATGCAGAGGACAGAAAGGTATGGAAGAAGATGATCTGCTATGGCGACCCCTAATGGAAGAAGCCGAAAGAAGAAGAAGAGATATGTCTCATCACAGTGCAAACTTCACAGCACAGCACAAGCTCTAAATAATAGCTATTGTAAAAGATCTCATACCAGATCTGGAGGATACCTACAAAGACACTTCCATGACAGTCCAAAGGAATGTGTACTTACTGGTGGCTGAGCATCAAAAAATGCTATATTTTTCTATGCATTGCTTGGTATTTAATATTGCTTTGAGTTAAATATATTTGATTCAATATCACGCTATACTTAGACTATCCAAATATTAATATGAAATATGGTTTCTATATTTGTAATGCCATATAAATGATTTTTCATGTACACACCAGACTGTCTGATATGTGTGAATTTAATTTTGTAACATTACCAACCATACGGAGTTCACTGAACCTGATCACTAGTTGGTCTAAAGAAGTGCCTGTGGCTGTTGGATGCATGTGTGAAGCAAAAACTAGTTTGACAGAGTTTTTTTGAAAGAGTTTGCGGAAAATGAATGGGCATGTACAGACTAAAAGAGGCAACGGACATGCGCGGACTATAAAATCCGGAAATGCAACCTGGTAAAGGTTTACACGGCCACATAAGTGGGTTACTTGCAGAGAAATTTGAGTGTGTTAACCTGGTTTCTTGAAATGGATATAGATATACAGTGCTTGGCAGTTTAGAAAGTAGGTTTTTGTGAATAACTGGATTACTAAAGCACACATAAACATACTAAATGACTTATAGTAGCTGATCTTGCCATTTTGTCACCACAAAGTACAAGTGTGTTAACATCTTAGTTCCACTTCGTTGAGTATTGCCAGGCATGACAACTGAAGCATTATGGCGGCCGGTGGATCACTACAAAGGGTTTGATTAAGGCAAGAACGAAAAAAATGTCAGCCACTCTCTACCGCTCAGTGCAGCTTTGTGTTCTTCTCTGCTCTGAACAGTCCACTAATTTGTGTAATAAACTGTACTACTGTATGTCTTAGAATATCTGTGGCAGACTCTAAGAGCAAAAAAGGCTATGACATTTTTTTTTTATTTATTTTTACTTTTTTTAGGCTGACCATAACTTGAATAATTACATGCAGAAATATTTATATATTAATTAAAATAGATTCTTGACGCACCTAAATATCAATATGTTTTGGATTCTTTTGTGAAAGAGTATATAATATTTTTATTGTAAAATAATATACAAATAAATACATAAACTAAGGCAGCCTGGACAAATTCACTGCATGTTTTATTAGTAATTTTGATTATGCATCCCTTCAATGCTAGTATCTTTATTTAGCTACATATATGTATACAGAAAAGTTTTGTGATACATGACTTGGATCATTATATTTCTCTCTTTTTTTAACATTTAGAAATATAAAGCCAAGCCAATTTTTTTTCATGATTTTCTAGATTTAGGTCTTCTATTGTTTTACACTGTCAATGCTTTTACATCTGTATCTTGTCAGGTTTTGCTTCATACTGAACTGCAGGTTTTCATCCTTTCACCACACTAAGCCCAATTTTTTATCTGTTGACAGTTTTCTATAAAAGAAATACAACTACTCCAGGTTTTTGTTGCTAAATATGGCTTTCTCACTTTACAATTTTGCTTCTCAAGTTATCATGACCTTGGACAACATTTTGCTGTAATGAAGGACAAAAGGTATTGTGTGACTGAAAGCAGTGTTTTGGGATGTAACTTTACTCTGTTCTGGCAGAAATACATATTGTCACTTCAAAGTAAGGTTTTAACAGCAATTGACAAAATGTCAGAAATTGTTGAAAATGATGTTCTGCTTCCTCCCTTAGGTCAAATGGAAAATAAATTACTCTGTTTTATCTTTTTCATTTTTATTACAATTCTAAAAATGTTCAGGATTTCTTTTTTTGTGAAGCCAAAGAAATATTGAGTGTTTTAGGTAACTGATAATTTAACAAAATCTCATTCACTGCAGATTGACCATAGAAAAAACATTGCATACTGCAAGTCGTGTATAATAAATAGCTACTCTTCAGATGAGTGTGATTCCAAAAACTAAGCAAACAAACATAATACACTTCTCCTGATATATAACAATAATAATAATCTTTACATTTATATTGCAAATTTCTCACTACTCAAAACACTTTAGTGAGTGGAGAACCACTTCAACCTCTACTAATGTGTAGCATCCACCTGGATGTTTCAATGGTAGACATTTTTGTGCCAGTTTGCTCACCACACATTAGATATTAGGTGGTGAGAGGGATAACCAATTAGAGACATAAGGGGCTAGAATAACTAGACTGGATATTGGGATACACTGTGCTATTTACAAAGGATACTCAGGGATCTTTTCTGACCACAGAGAGTCAGGACCTTGATTTTACATCTCATCTGAAAGATGGTACATTGTTTACAGCACAGTTTCCCCATCACTGCATTGGAACATTGGGATCCACATTCAGAACACTGAGTAAGTGCCTCCTGCTGGACACGCCAACACCTCTTCCAACAGTAACCCAAGTTTCTCCTAAATGGTCTCCCAACCAAGTACTAGCCAGGCCGAACATGCTTAGCTTCAGGTGGCTTCAGGTAGTATTGTTGCTGCTCTGCACACTTTTCTTTTTTTGTCACAGGAAGCCAATACTTGTGATATAGCGGGGCCATAGCTCAGAAAAACAGGCCAGTTTTAAATAAATAATCGCTGCACTCGTGTCTTAAAGAGGAGGCGTGCAAGTGTGGCTGGAGCAGTTCCCAGGTGTGATAAGGACTTGGGTGTTTCCACGCTGAAGTGCATAGGTGTGGGATCACCCATGTCTGTGATTGATGCCGGGAGCTGCTAATAGTCACACCTGTGCCACAACCCTCTTATATATAGTAGGAGCAAAAGTGCAGAGAGGAAGAAAGAACAAAAAAGAGAATGGAGGTTAGAGGAGGAAGAAGGGGAAGCTAGAAGCTAAGAGCCGATGTGGGTGTGAGCAAGCTAGCAGAAAGAGCAAACTTAAGGGTAGCAGAAAGCAGCTGGGAAGTGAGCCCTAGTGGGGAGTTTGGCCAGCACCCTGGGGGCAGATGGATTGAGTGACCACGATCGAGGATGGCTTGCGTAAGGCCATGGAAGGCAGCCGGGGTCGGAGGCTTGGGAGGCGGAAGCCCCAGTGTCAGCATCCTAGTCGCCCTATGGAGCCAGAGTTCGAAAGGCTACCAGACTTGTAAGAGAAGTCAGTTGCAGGTAGGGCGACTCTCCTGGTGCAGGGCCCGGATGGGAGAAGCAGGGTAGCTGCAGCTGAAGAAGGCACCATGTTTTTTAAAGAAGGGACTGCTTCCAGCTGGTATTTTAACCTCAGTTTTAAAGGAGTTATTTATTGGGATTTTAACCTCCACATTTTCAGTTTGTTTTTAATGGATCATTTATTTATTGAAACGTTTTGGAGCACTGCGCTTTATTTGAACACTTTGGATTTGTTTTGTTGGCTTTAAATGAAAGCACTGTTTGTAATTGCATCTTTCCCCTTGCTTTGTTTGCTGTTCTCATTGTCCAGCTCATCCAGTTACATTACCGATGGTGTCGGGTTCAAGAGGCTCCCAAAAGGAAGTGGGAGCGTGAAGCAGAACCCGCATCATCACAATAATTAGTAATCTATTTTTGCCTTACTGTTAGTTGTTCACAAATAAGTAGGTTGTGAGGAAGAATGCCTTGCCATAAACACCTAATTTGTGTTATGTCAAGGAAAAATATATGTAATGTTTTATTTGATAAATTTAATTTTCTGTTTTTTGTAACTGTGACTTAACACTTGCATAATTTATTCAGTGTGTATTACCATACTACCTTTATACAGTATAATACAAAAAATAAATTTAAAAAAATGCTGCAACATGATCAGTGCAAGTATCTCTAAATAAATATTGAAAATGTTAAAAATAGATACACAGGTTAGCCCTTGCAATTCGTGGGTTTATGATTTGTGGATCTGCCTATTCCTAGGTTTGTCATCAGTAATTAAATGGAAATAATTTTGCAAGTTTTGTGACCTATTGCGGAAGACTGCAGGTGATGCTGTAGCCTTGCAACTTAAATAGACTGCAAATTCCAGAAACCCCAGGAATATTGCATTATTGGGCAGCTTTGGCTGATGAGGGCACAAGTTTTAAAAGTGAGCCATAAAAGCCATCAGTATCACAGTCAGTCGTATTTATTGTTTCAATGCTTCACTGCACTATTGAATTACAATTACACCCATCAGATTACACTTTTCTCTGGATTTATATTCTTGGCCAGCACCCACTTGTTCATATGATTTAGTCTGGGTTGGAAAATTACTTCTTCCGGGAGTGATCCCAAATTCTTCTTAAATGGTCATGCACACTTTATACTGTATTTCAAGCCTTAAATTCTTCATGAAGATTGAAAAAAAAATACATTAGATTATACTGCTCACAGTCAAATTTTCATTCAACTGCTAGATTAAGATACAGCAGTTACAAAGGAGTGTAGATAAATTTACTTACCCGATGAGCAGGAAGAAAATGTTCTCCTTATTAAATGAAAAAGTCACAAAATAAGCATAACAGAATACAGCTACGTTGAAAATGAATAAACAGCACTCTCCTGATTATCAAAATGGCACATAAGAAGCAAATTATAATCAATTGTCTTCTTTTTTTGTCCAGTGTTCTGTGTTTCATAAATCACGTTTTTGCTGTAAAAATAATAGTATAGAAAAAAGAAATCTAGTTGCTGCCTAACATCCAAGACTTCTTCTTTCGGCTGCTCCCTTTAGGGGTCGCCACAGCAGATCATCTTGTTCCATATCTTCGTGTCTTCTGCATCTTGCTCTGTCACACCGATCACCTGCATGTCCTCTATCACCACATCCATAAAACTTCTCTTGGGCCTTCCTCTTTTCCTCTTGCCTGCCAGCTCTCTCTTTAACATCCTTTTCCCAATATACCCAGCGTCTCTCCTCTGCACATGTCCAAACCAATGCAATCTCATCTCTCTGACTTTGTCCCCCAACTGTCCAATTTGAGTTGACCCTCTAATGTACTCAATTCTAATCCTATCCATCCTCGTCACACCCAATGCAAATCTTTGCATCTTTAACTCTGCTACCTCCAGCTCTGTCTCCTGCTTTCTAGTCGGTGCCACCATCTCCAACCCATATAACATAGCTGGTCTCACTACCATCCTGTTGACCTTCCCTTTCACTCTTGCTGATACCCATCTGTCACAAATTACTCCTGACACTCTACTCCACCCATTGCACCCTGCATCCAGTCTGTTTTTCACCTCTCTTCCACAGTCTCCATTACTCTGCACTGTTGAGCCCAAGTATTTTAAACACATCCACCTTTGTCCAACTCTGCTCATTGCATCCTCACCATTCCACTGACCTCCCTCTCATTTACACACATGTATTATGTCTTGTTCTTACTAACTTTTATTCCTCTCCTCTCTAGAACATATCTCCACCTCTCCAGGGTCTCCTCAACCTGCTCCCTACTCTCGCTACAGATCACAATGTCATCTACCCTCAGTTCCACTTTCTTTATCTTCCTCCTCTCCTCTTTCCTCCAGACATGTCTCCCCTCTCTTCTTCTCCTTCTTCGGCCAACAGTAGCCCAATTTCCACCAGTACCCTGTTGGTTAACAGTACTGGTGGTGGTCCTTGTTAACCCGGGGCTCGACCTTTCTGGTATGGAAATATTTCTTGTTGTCCGCATATTGAGCTGGCAAAATTTTACACTGGATGCCCTTCCTGACGTAACCCTTAAAAAGTTTTGAAGAATCGCCATTCTAAGCTTACAGATGGCTTAATGTCTATTACAGAGGGGATTGTGTGGCAATTGGTTACTTGGAGAAAGAAAAGGAAGGACAGGAATTGGATTTGGATTTCATCGAAGGTCACGCATGGCGCAGCAAGCATCTTGCATGATGCATGAACAATCACTGCACCACCGTGTTCCCGTGTTTAATAACATGCTTTAACTCCTATCATCATGAAAATAATATCAAGTATACATCTCAGTATTTTAATTATTCAGAGAGCTGTAATATCACAAATGTAATGGATTCTGTGTCGTGTTGGAGGAAGAGAAAGCCCGTTTAAGAAGAAGGTAGTGATTCACACACACAGAGCACATAGAAGATCAAATACAAAACAAAGCATTTAACGTGCTACTTTAGTTACGATTAGGATTTGAGAAACTAGTAACTTAAAAGATTTTAAGATGAAGTTTATGATGTTCTACTTTAATGACAAAATAAACTACGTGATTAAAGTGGAAATTTAGAGATTAAACTTGACATTTTGTGCTTTTTTCCCCCACTGTGTGCCTATATTTTTTTTCTCTGTACACTAATAAGTTTTCATATGACACTCAGGCAGTGGGCTACGACTCGCCTTTTCACGGCAACTTTGATATCTGACAACTTCTTTTTTATTTTGGGCGCTGTGCGACTTTGTGAACTTGAGCTTTCGAGTTTCTCCGACACTCTATGTCACTCAATCAACTTCCTTTTGTTGTTTATACCACTGTTTAAACCAACAAATAGTACGTTTTTCCTTTCCCCTGTGCTTTTTCCATTGCCTTTTCACAGAACACTGGGCTAAGGGTTATTTATATTGATTTGCATATTCAAAGAGGTGTAATTCTGGGAGGAGACAGGGTGGGACAACAGGCGCGTGCACGTGCATTACTTTTCATGCTGACCGGGATTTATGTAGCGGAAGAACATGGAAGTTGGCGCTCGCACAGATTTATGCATCCGCTTTTGTCCGTACGCCATGTTATAGTGTGAATTCTTTTCACGGTGTTATGTATGAGGCATTTGATCTGTATGTGTACCATGAAGTACAAAACACAGAAATAATCCACAGAGATAACAAGTTCAAACACCCCAATACCAAGACTGATAATCAAGAAGCAAATTATTTATGTAATTGATCTAACATCCATATCTGTTAGAGAGTCATCAGTGTTTAGTGCTTGAAGTTTAGCATGGGATTGTGGGAATCATACCTATTATCTAAGCAATCTGAAGGGTTTAAAAGTCCCACTGTTTTTTCTATCAAATAAAATATTTTTATTGCTATTTTGTTACCATTATGAAGTTATAACAGAAATAAAGATACACAATTACAGTGTTCTTTTGAGAACACAATTAGCTGTGAGTTGAAGTTATTTTAATTTGTAGTGTCATGAATGAGTTAGAAAAGATTGCATTTATCCTCTTACTGTAATATACAGAGTTATATTTGTCTCCCTTAACAACCCATCAATTTTCTAACCAGTTTATCCAAATGATGTTCACTGGGAGCAAGTGTGTATAGTTTCTGCACTGTGCGTGAAACAAACCCATTTTGGACAATCACCATGCTTACACACACCCAAACAGGACATTCAACTGTCTTTAGTAAAAATGCTGTAATTTTAAGTAAAGTGAAATTTAAATGACTGAAGCCACAGAAAGCACATAACAAGAGGTTAATTGCAGAGTATGTACTGTAAATGTTGCTGTGGTGATTTGGTGGGATTATAATGCTATAGGTTAATGTCAGAATTGCATTATCTTGTATTTTCACATTAAAAGAATGTTGGAATAAACAATGATATAGTGCAATTATTGCTTTCAATTTTCCGTGTGTTTTTGGTGAAACCGATCATTGTCTAAGTACTGTATATTAAACAATATAAGGTGATAGGTTTTTTTGGGATTTTTGAAACATAGTCCTGTTCACTGCTGTTTATATTTGTTACTCACATATAGTTAAACTTCTGTTTATCCAGAATATTTATTGATTTCATATCGACATACTCTGTCAGGTATTATAAGGACTTCTCTGGAAGAAATAGGCACCACCCACTGGGTGTCCCATTCAGGCAATAAATGCAGGCAGGAGAAAGTGTCAATCATTATTCTTTTTCTCTTATCTTGCAAGAGACAACACGGCATATCTTATTAGCAAGTGTTACAATGGAAAGGAGCATTCTCTGTGCTATGTTTATACAATTCGTTGATTAGATCACAATTTCAAAGAATTCATTACATAATCAGAAAATTTTTAACATGATTGGTTACATCCAATTGCTAATAGGACATGACAAACGTTCTTACCTTAAATAACCACAATTAGCCCAGTCCACAAGGCTGATTGACAGTCCTGTTAGCTTAGAAGAGAGTGACTTTTTAGGAGTGTTAAAAGTGTTCTTCATGCAAAGGATGCACATTCATTTTCGATATGAACCATATGTTTCCTAAGTTTGTAATCAACATGAAACTTAGCCGAAGCATAATAATAGAACAATGATTATGCCTTAAAATATGACATTTTCTCTTAAGTTTTATATATTTTTTGCTATAAAGTCAGTAAAAATGCCTATCATAATGAATAATAAAATAACAGCTTCATCCTTTAAGCATAAGCTCAGAAGATAAAAATATGACACTCAAGCATAAACACAGCAGATAATAAAGTTGAGCTCCTTTTAACAGTTACCTGCATCATAAACTAAGCGCAATTCGAACCAGGGTGCAAATTCAACTCCTACATTTCTCAAATCTTTGCAGAATCTTGAAGTAGTAATAACTTTCCCACATAGTAGTTAGTTGCAAGTAATTGTTCTTGGCAACAGTAAATTCTGTGCATTTTTTTGTTTTTGTTTATTTCACCACATAAATGAATGACTTCACTTAATTAGAGAAATGAAGGAAGTTTTTTTTTAACTGCATTTATTTTATGTTCAGTTCATTTTAAATCAAGTTTACATTCCGTAACTTTGCTATGTTTTTTTTTTTTTGTTTAGCCTTATTTGTTTTATTTTTATTATTATTATATTTAGAAGCATGTAATATTTTTAAGAAAAAATAATAAAGGCCTCCTTTGTTTGGTGCATCTGAGAATCTCACTCAATTGGAACGGTTATGAGAGTGGAGTGAAAAGAAAGCTTGTATAAAACGTGTAATATACGTTGTATAAAAAGTGGAAAAAGGCATCTTCAATGAAGAAAAACCAGGAGGAATTTTCATTCTGGAAAAATTATAATAATCATCATGTTTGAATTTTTTACTTAAAAGGGTGTCATTAAAGAAATAACTCAAGGCAGTGGTAGCTCCAGCATTTTTATTGCCCAAGTCAAAGCTGTAAATGTTAACCCCACAACCACCTCCCTACTGCGCCCACTCATGCCATGTCATAGAATATAGGATCCTTTTTGTTCTTTTACCCTTTGATATAGTATTATCTATTGTCGCAGGTGGCTGAGGGTCGAGCTCAGCCGGGATGCCCGAGGGGACCAGAGGAGGGCTGGTGCCTCCTCCCGACCACAAGGGGGCGACCGCCCTGGTTTTGTTGGTGGCCTCGGGTAGGGGGCTTGGAAGCCCAACCCTGTAGAGGCCTGTGGCCACCGCCAGGCAGCGCCACGGTGCCTGAAGAACCCTGGACCTCAGCACTTCCGCCACACCAGGAAGTGCTGGGGGGAAGAAGACTGGAGACACCCGGAGGGCTTCCGGGTGTGCGGCCGGTACTTCCGGGGGCGTGTCCAAGGAGGAGTGCCGGGAAGCAGCTGGAGCCCATCCGGGGTGGTATAAAAGGGGCGGCCAGAAGAAGGGCAAGAAAGACTGTGAGAGGCCCGGACTTTGGGGGAATTGGTGCTGGAGGCACTGGGATGTGCACTGAACTGTTTGTAAATGTTGTATATAGTTGGGTGAATATATGGGTGTGCTGGGTGATAAACCGTTGTCCGTCTGTCTGTGTCCGGGTCCCGTTCCACACTATATAATATTTTGTTCATGTAAATGGACTATGAATTAATTTATACATTCATATTTATGCATTAATTTTACATGGACTATATAGGTCTATATTTTGTTTTAATGAATTTCACAATTCTTGCTCAATAATGTAAAAAAATAAAATAGCAATTTACTATTACTATTTATCTATTAGATAAATGAATGTAAATTTGACTTGGCATTTTAGAACTGTGTATATTTTATTTATAAAATGTACAAACACACATAACCACAAGCATTACCTGGTAGGTAACCACCTAAAATATCAGATTGCGATTCAGAACTAAGAATATAATACATATAATAATATATACATATAATAATATGAGATATTAATAAATAGTTATGGAAAAATGGAGCTGTTTAGAAGAAATGAATGTGGAGTTTTTAACCAGATTATTTAATGCTATCTTGGAAAGTGAGAGGATGCCTGAGGAGTGAAGAAGTGTACTAGTACCAATTTTTAAGAATAAGGGGGATGCGCAGGGCTGTACTAACTACAAGGAGATAAAATTGATGAGCCACAGCATGAAGTTATGGGAAAGACTAGTGGAAGCTTGGTTAAGAAGGGAGGTGATGATTAGTGAACAACAGGATGGTTTCATGCCGGAAAAGGGCACTGCAGATGTAATATTTTTTCTGAATGTGTTGATGGAAAAGTATAGAGAAGGCTAAAAAACAAGTTGCATTGTGTTTTTGTGGACCTAGAGAATGTGACTGGATGCCTCAAGAGGAGGCATTGTATTGTATGAGGAAGCTGGGAGAAGCAGAGAAGTATGTAAGAGTGGTACAGGATATGTATGAGGAAAGTGAGACAATGGCAGGGTCTGCAATAGGAGTGACAAATGCATTTAAGGTTGAGTTGGAATAACATCAGGAATCGGCTCTGTGCCCTTTCTTATATGAAATGGTGATGGACAGGTTAACAGACGAGATTATACAGGATAGTCCCCATGGACAGTGATGTTTGCGGATATCATTATGATCTGTAGTGAGAGTAGGGAGCAGGTTGAGGAATCTCTGGAAAGGAGAGAGGAATGAAGGTCAGTAAGAGCAAGACAGAATACATGTGTGTGAATGAGAGGGAGGTCAGAAGAATGGTGAGGATGCAGGGAGTAGAGCTGGTGAAGGTGGATGAGTTTAAATACTTGGGCTCAACAATACATAGTAATGGGGAATGTGGCAGAGAGGTGAAAAAGAGAGTGCAGGCAGGGTGTGGAGTAGGTGGAGAAGAGTGTCAGTAGTGATTTGTGACAGATGGGTACCAGCAAGAGTGAAAGGGAAGGTCTACAAGACAGTTGTGAGACCAGCTATGTTATATGGGTTGGAGACAGAGCTGGAGGTGGCAGATTTAAAGATGCTAAGATTTGCACTGGGTGTGACGAGGATGAACAGGATTAGTAATAAGTACTTTAGAGGGTCAGCTCAGGTTGGACGGTTGGGAGACAAAGTCAGAGAGGCAAGATTGGGCTGTTTTTCACATGTGCAGAGTAGAGATGCTTGGTACATTGGGAGAAGGATGTTAAGGATAGAGCTGCCAGGTAAGAGGAAAAAGGAATGCCTAAGAGAAGGTTTATGGATGTGGTTAGAGAGGACATGCAGGTGAAGGGTGTGACAGAGCAAGATACAGAGAACAAGAAGATGTGGAAAAAGATGACCCACTGTTGTTAACCCCTAATGGGAGCAGCCAAACAAGAAGAAGAAATAGTTACCTGATAGAAGTTTACTTTTATAAACGGAATACCAGTTTAAAAAAGTGAAAAATAATATGTTTAATGAACGTTCTTCATAATTATAAAAATATAAATCATGGATATTTAAAACTAGTAATATATAACAATATAGAATAAAAGTAATATAAAACAGACACAATATACATTACTGTATATTAAAAATGCAATTCAGGAAACAGCAGTGTTTTTAAGTGTTTTTTGTCCTTTCATAATTATAGTAATAAGAAGAACTAAGGTAAAACATGCCAACTGTCTGCACCTTGGCAAAACCATTACCCACTGTCTGCATAGTGATGTGAAGGTGAATGTTGTTGGCACACTTTGTAGACATGACCATCAAAGTGAGCTGTAACTGCAGGTAAACTGTCTCTCACACCCACTTAGTGAAGCACTTCTTGGACAAGTATGCTGAACTACAACATTGTTTCATAAATGAATCTCTGCAATCACAGGTTTGTTTTCAAATTGCACTCTATTTGAACTGCCAAAGCACAATCTTACCATTGTATTGGAGCATTTCAAATGATATACTTAAACCACTACTGGGAGCAGCAATACAGCAGTTACAGGATCTGTCATGAGCCACAGATATGAGACCAAGAGCCTAAGATATTGAAGTATCAGTGACTGACACTGAGGAATAAGACAACAGTGGAACTTGCGTTACTCTCAACAGCAATCCTCTAGCATGGTGAAGAGAGAAAACCGACAAATTATTAATTCTTGCTTTTATTTTCAAATCATGCATTTGTCACTGCTGCCCCAGTGACAGGATTTGGGGGATGTGTCTTAAACCAGTTTGATGAGTATTTTTCTGCTAAAGTCTTTCAACACCCGCAAGGAAGCCAGGTTAGCTTAACATATGTTCGTGGGGGGGTGGTAGGTGTTAAGATGTTCTATTTCCCCCATTGGTCTGAGCTATGGCTGTTTGGAATTGGCTTGTCTCAGAGGCCTTTAAGTACCATGATGTCCTATTGGCTGTAGGAGTTGGACAGAAAACCCATAAATATGCTTGCTCAACCACATTCTCTTGCTTGCTAACCAACATATGATGAAGAAGCATCTCTGTTACTAACATCTGATGAAGAAGACAACGCAATGGATAGCACAGCTTGGCAGCCATATTGAAAAGACAAGTTGGCTGAAAACTGAGCACCAATGATGCCTTAACTAGAATCATTTTAAGTAACCACAAGTCTGTGTGTCACCTGAATTACACATCACCATTTAATCAGGTTGTATGCCATTATTCAAATGTACTTTGCATTTTGTTACTATTAATGAATATTATCAGTAATGCATTATTTTATGTGTAACTTAACTCCTGTTTGTCTTTTTACTACATCTAATTGCCTGAGGTTATAGATATAGAAGGGAAGGTGGGGATAAGTTATCTCTATATATAATCTTCATTTGGATCTTGATCTTTGTTTGGCCGTGAATGAATTAGAATAAGAAGCACTAGATGGCAGTAGAGAGACAGCTAAAACATAGGTATTGCATTAAGAATCTCCTCCAGGCTTATACTACTGAAGACTGTAGTACTCCAGTCACACCTCAAAACACAGACATTCAAACTAAACAAATTGTTGTGCTTTAAATTAACTAAAGAGATCTTCATTTAGATCTTGATCTTTGTTTGTCCGCGAATTCCACACATGCGTAGACCACCTTCCAGTTTAGTACGTTGTTGTTACTCACGGATGTCAACAAGCCTGGTTAGAGAATGAGATTGCCGAAGATAAAAGGTACGTGCCTATGTAACATATGAATGAAAGAAAGAGAGTGGGTAAAATGAATGACAATGTAACAGCACATTCCAGAAATTATTATTGTTACATTGTAGCCGGCGAGTGCTGCACGTCTCACAGTTGTACCGTGGCTTGCTCACATGTCAGTGAAGTGATCCCTATTTATGCTTTAAAGAGCCTGGATACCTATGTGTCCCCCTTTTATAACCATTGCTCCGTGTATATTGCCTTACTCTTTGGATTGCCACAAAGCAACCTGCGAGATTGGAGAAAGGTTGAGAAGACATCGTGAGAGAAAACGATAGCGTCGTGAAAAACAAGATGGATTGTGAATGGACAGAAGCAGAAATGCTCCTACACCAGCACATAATTACTATTCGGACAGTGATTCCGAGTAGGCTGTTCCTATCGAATCAATGCCCAAGGGTTTTCTTTTGTAATTTTGTTTCTCTTATAAAAAATCATAATGCTGTGCGACGAAGGGCCCAGTTCACGACTGGCAGCCACGTTTAAACAGGGAGCCCTTCACAGACAACTTTAACACGCACAACATAGTTGGGCGCACATGGCTAGTATAGAATAAAACCTTATAAACAGTGGTAAGTCTGTGAGATTAGGCATTCTAAGGCTACATAGTAATAATACAATAGGGGAAAGTAGAGCAATATATATTTCTCTACCAAGATAAAACACCAGCGTATAAGCGTTTTCAACTGCATGGGAGATTGTGACAATGGAGAGTTCTTATGTACAGTCGTGGCCAAAAGTTTTGAGAATGACACAAGTATTGGTTTTCACAAAGTTTGCTGCTTCTGTATTTTTAGATCTTTTTTGTCAGATGTGTTTCTATGTTATCCTGAAGTATAATTACAAGCATTTCATAAGTTTCAAAGGCTTTTATTGACAATTAAATTAAGTTTATGCAAAGAGTGAATATTTGCAGTGTTGGCCCTTCTTTTTCAAGAAAGAGCAATTTGCCTCTGGTTGTGCACCGATCCCAAGCCATGAATAAAGAATGGTACCAAAACATCCTCCGAGAACAACTTCTCCCAACTATCAGTTGGTGGAACAGTTGGTGGAACAGTTTGGTGATGAGCAAAGCCTTTTCCAGCATGATGGAGCACTGTTCCATAAGGCAAAAGTGATAATTAAGTGGCTCGGGGAACAAAACAATGTAATTTTGGGTCCATGGCCAGGAAACTCTCCAGACCTTAATTCCATCGAGAACTTGTGGTCAATCCTCAAGAGGCAGGTGGAGAAACGAAAACCCACAAATTCTGACAAACAGCAAGCGTTGATTGTGCAAAAATGGGCTGCCATCAGTCAGGATTTGGTCCAGAAGTTGATTGACAGCATGCTAGGGCGAATTGCAGAGGTCTTGAAAAAGAAGGCCCAACACTGCAAATTTTGACTCTTTGCTTAAACTTAATGTAATTGTCAATAAAAGCCTTTGAAACTTATGAAATGCTTGGAATTAAAGTTCTTCAGTATACCATAGAAACATCTGACAAAAAGATCTAAAAACACTGAAGCAGCAAACTTTGAGAAAACGAATACTTGTGTCATTCTCAAACCTCTTGGCAACAACTGTATCGATATTTATGTGTATTTATTCATATTAATTCTGAAAAAGGATACATTTGAATTTACACAGTTTTGCACTGCAGTAGCTTTATATTATAAGTTTAAAGGGTCATTATTTTCAGTGAAATGATTACTTACATATGCTAAACAACATGAAACATGTCTTATGTTACCACAGTACAAGTATTTTATGTTAATATTTGAGATTCTTTTAAGCTTACAAAAGTTTATTTTAAAACTTGTGCATTTGCTTTTGATTTGAATTTATTGAATTTATTTTGCAGTGTTTTGATTTATAAATGTCTAATAATACAGTAAATAACAGTAAACATAAAGTCCATTTCTTTTATGAAAATTTCATATCATGAGAATATTGTATCACGAGATCTGTATCACAATATAAATTGTATCTTGTGCCAATGTATTGTCTCATGACGGATATTTATTTCAAATCTGCATCAATCCAATGTTGAAATTAGGACTGAAAATAAAATAAAGAACAGACTTGCTCAAATGGAAACGGTACTAACACAAAAACAAAACCGTAAGCTACCACTGAAGAAAAATTAAAAATGTGCATTTAGTTTAAAGACAGCCTCTGTGAAGCTGAGGGCAGTGCATATAGACATTAGGAAGACCACCCATAAAAGGCTTATAAATATAGTTCATCAGACAAATAGTATTAGTATTCAAAAATAATATTAAACCTTTGATAGGATCAATGGGAGTCAGGTAGTAGTATTGAGACCAAGTGTCTCTAATGTTTAAGAAATAATACCGCACCCCTTTGCCTAAATGTTAGAGCATACCCTGACTGAAGGAAATAGCAAATTTTTAAATGTTATATTAGATACATTTCCCATTGGGGAAATTTAGCAATATTCCTTCTACAACTTGCACTTGGAAGAAGGCTATCTTACCAACTCATCTGTAGAAAGATTGTGGCTCTGTCATGTGCCAAAAAATAAAATTCTGTAAAAGGAAAACAGCTTTCTTTTGACCAGATCTTCTTTATTCCTGAAACGGACCTCTTGCTGTCTTAATTTCCCTTGAGTTTGTCTCCTTCGTAATACCATGGTATCTTACTTACAGCTGTTCCACCTTTCATCTTGTTATTCACTGAATAGGCCTTAAATCTCTCTAATCCAAAATTGGATTAATCAGGTTAAGAAGTGAATAGATGGAAAAAGCAGCAATAGTTACAGATCTGTAACTTTAAATACAGTAACTTAAAACAATTTGGAAATACTCACGATATTGAAATTAACCTTTTTATAGTTTAATAACAATACTAACTGTACCACATTAAAAATGTAACTGAAAAGTAAATACAAATCAATATCTCTTTCTTTATCCAGTGATGTCTAATATAGTTTTATGTAAACAGTATATCATGTTTGCTATAATGCCAGTATCTTTCTCCTATCCTCTGCAGTCCAAATCTTTGGCATGACACTGAAATAAGACTTCTAATCCTTATAAACAGGGAGTCTTCCACTTTAATGGCAGTCAATCCATCATTCTTTGCTGCTCTCATAACTACTATAATCCTGTCATTTCAGCCCATACCTCATTCCAGAGTACAAGCAATATAGGCATTGCAGTCTTTTGATTTCTTTTCCATTATTGCTTTAGTTTTGAAGGTACAAAGTTTTCAAGTAACTTCCAAAATAAAAAAATAGCGTTAGTACATTTGTGGGCAAAAAAGAAACTAAAATGAAATCTTTATAGAGATAGCAGTATAGCCTGTGCAAAATCATTATTAAATTCACATAAAACTTTACCTCAAATAATCCTTCTGAATATGATTGCTGATTCCTTATGATCAGCATTGTATCTCTGAGGAAAACTAAATCTAGAATTGTGCATACTTCATAATAAAAAATGTTTTTCAGTGAAGTTTGTTGATCCAATTATAGTTTGCACACTTAGTGTTTTTTCTGGGGAATTAAGTCTCAGAAGTGATTAAATTTTAAGAAAATAATGCCATTAACCTTCTAAGAGACTAAAGCAGAAAACCCAGATTAAGATAATACACAACTATTCAGTAAATTCACAAATTTTTTGATGCATGTCATATTAATACACTAAGGACAGTGAAGCTGAGCCAATGAAAAAGGAGTCAGAACTGAAAAAAAGCAGAGTTTGTAATGTCGTGGAATTTAAAAACTTTAATTAGTGTAATCAAAACAAGTAAAAGGCTGTTAGTTGGAACTTAGTTTTTTTAATTATTTAACGAGCCCACATATACAGAGGTGTTTTCATGTTGGCCAGTGTTTTTTTCTTTAATAAGTTGCATTTTCTTCTCTCAAAAAAGCTTAGTTTTACTTTCTACAAGGTGTTTGTGTGGATTAGGAAAACATCACTCATTGTCTAGATACAATATGTTAAACAATGTAATCTTAAGGGTACTTTGTGATATCTGAGTCATGTTCATGGTTGTGTGAAAAGGAAAATTATAATCATAATTATGAATATAATAATTATTACCTCTTTTCACCACTGTTACTTTAGATAGTGTGTGCTGGGTGATATCACTAATGAAAATATATGTTATATCTAGGATTTAGTGAATGTTTTATATGTTGATATTCTATGAATATTGGCAGTAACAAGAATCACTAATTGCTGCATAAAAACTGGATTAGGTAAAATAGTGACTTTAAAGTTCTGTAAGATGTCCTTGTGAATAAGTTCAGCACTTTCTAGTTTAATGGGCATTATTTTACTTGGATTGTACTCTTATTAAACATTAACAAAGTAACATAACAGGTTAGAGTAGCAAAGTTAAATGACTGTGCAGACACCACTATTGAAGCTAAAAAGTAAAGTTAATTACACTAATTTATCTCCCAGTATGTAACAATTGCAGCCCAATAAATGTCTCCTTAACTTTATCAAATGCTGTAAGATAATTTTTGTATGTTTCTCATCATAAGACATCCATCCATCCATCCATCCATCATCCAACCCACTATATCCTAACTACAGGGTCACGGGGGTCTGCTGGAGCCAATCCCAGCCAACATAGGCCGCAAGGCAGGAAACAAACCCCGGGCAGGGCGCCAGCCCACCACAGGGCACACACACACACACACACACCAAGCACACACTAGGGACAATTTAGAATCGCCAGTGCATCTGACCTGCATGTCTTTGGACTGTGGGAGGAAACCGGAGCACCTGGAGGAAACCCACGCAGGGTGGACCTGGAAAGCGAACCCGGGTCTCCTAACTGCGAGGCAGCAGCGCTACCGCTGCGCCACCGTGCCGCCATCATAAGACATAGCATTTAATTATTTTCTCAGTCAAGGACACTTCCTTTACACTAAATCAGTAAAGGTGTTGCTTTTTAACCTTTTTTCATACTCTGTTATTTAACAGATGTCTTGTTTGCCCAGTTGTGTATGGTTTATGCAAGTTTTTAAAGCTAGTTAGAGACAGAAGGCTGTATTGTTGTCTTAAGCAAATGCTTGGAGTTCAATTCATGTTCTTCATGGAAATCTTTTTAATTTTTTTAAATAAGTTCTTAGTGCTGCCTTGTAATGTCAAACCCTGTAAATTTCTTTACCTTTGAGCAATTTGGCCTCAATATTGGAAGAGATGATGAAATAGCAAAAAATAAATTACAGATTCTTTTTTTCATTGACAATGCAATCCTGACCCATTGGTTACAATAAAGATATTGTGCTTCTTTTTACCTACATCATTTATGATTAACAACTTAAATGTTTATCAGCATGAGTAAATATCAGCTGATGCTGTGAAGCAATAGTTAATAGTGCTTGCCTTTCTGACACAACCACTGCCTGAGTACAGTTTGCACTTTCTCTCCATGTCTTTTATTTTGGGTTTTCTCTCACATCTCAAAAGTTGACAGACAAGCCTAAACTGGCCCTGAGCACTGACTTGTATATGAGGGAGCCCACCAATGAACTGTCATCCTGTTCAAAGTTGTCTCCTGGAAAAGCTAGTGAGACTACAATTACAGTCTTGGGTTCTTACGAGCAAGTAATTGGTGGATCAAGTTTAGAAAACAGGTGGATCACTCAAAGAGTGATTAAAGATTTGTTTTTCAACATAAAATAGTGATGTAGTAGGATGTTTATTTAATGTTACAGCATCAAATATTCTATTTTAAAGAATCTTGGTAACTGTTCAGGAAGTGGATGTAGAGTCATACACTGCTACAGAATACTCAGGGGTTCAGTGACAGGCTGGACTGGCCTCATTACACAGAGAAAGGGCGAAGCAAACTCTTTATTTCTTAGGATACTTCATTCCTTTAATTTTGATAGTGGCATTCTTTACATTTACTGTAATGGCCAGTGCAGCTTTCAACTCTGGTGTGCTATGCCAGTAACATCACTTCAAGAGAGACCAAGTCAACAAGGTAATTAACAAGGCAGGCTCAGTTATGGGTTGTACTTTCGATCCCCTGAAAGTGATGTCAAGAAATGCTATTGGGACACCTTTATACCAATGGCAACATGCCTGTATAATGCATTTCTGTGACTGTAACTTATCAAGTCACACTGAGAGGTTTTTCTTTATTTGTCATAATATAATAATATTTATTTATTATAAAAGCCCAATTTTCCCACGGATATTTATCTATCTATCTATCTATCTATATCTATCTATCTATCTGACTTTCTTGTTCGGAGATATAGGCTTTAGATTTCTACAATGTTGGCATTTTTGTAGCACAAATAATGTATCAACATGGATTTTGAAAAGCTGCTTTGTGACTTCCTAACAAGCTGTTTTAAATGGGAGTCTCCATGGAGGTCTTATGAAGTTAGAGTACAATTTGATTTACGGCTCTGTAGTTTCTTCGACCTATTTACAGCCGTAAATGAGCTCCTTTGTTGGCCGTGTGTTTTATTCCTGTTCTTCAATCACACTCTAAGTGGTACACAGGTAGATTGTTTATGTAAGGCAATTACATCCAAGTCTTGTCACTATAGCACTTGCAGATTTGTCATTAAATTTATCCTTTGCCTTTATGGGAACTCAATTTCAGCTACAAAGATAAAAAAAAAAAAACTGCTTGTTAAAAGGCCAAATTGTATTTGCCCAAATAATATTAAACTGTCGAACAGAGTCAATTTAAAAAATCACCTCCAAACTATCATTTATTTTTAATTCAAGCATTTATTAACTATAAACACTAGTATGCAGGCATTCCTTGATATTGATCAGTTTTCTGTGTATTTTTCAAAATGTAATTGACTGCAAAAAATGGAACTTCAAAGCTGAAATATATTTATTTATATAGTATTTGAATAAAAATCTTTTTAAGGGTTAGGGAGTCCACATTTCCCATGGATTTTCTTAATCAGAATCCAGTGTATAACTCTAATTAGGGTTTATGTTGAGTTAAACACAATTTTTATGCTCTCAGAGACCAAATCTGCAACAGTGTGCATTTTACCTTTAACTTTATCATTAGAAAGCTCGGCACTGTTGTTATACAGTGTACATCTTTACATTTTTCTGGTTATTGGCTTACTCAGTAGAAGTGTACATTAAAATTGTTTCTGAAAACAGATATTCTATAATTCTTTAAAAGAATCATGTTTGTTAATAGAAAATTCCAAAATAGTAAAAACTGGCTTTACATTAATATATAACTTTCCTTTAGAAATGTTAAGTCAACATATAGCATGAGGAGCACCGACATGACCTGAAATTGAACACATAAATAACATATATTTTAAGTATTACTTACGAAAGTTGAAAAGTCTCTGGAACTTAATAAGCAACACATGAGAGTTAATTATGGAACTCAAAAGATATGTAAATTAAAAATAAATTTAACAAATTTAAATTAAAAACTTAATTGAAGTTGCTAGTGCTTCATCTTTGATTCTCCAGAGGCTGGGCCTGAACTTATCTGTCTGGAGTTCATCCTGTTTCTATAGACATTTTGGGACGTTACTGTAACTTGGCCCATTGGAGTAACGATACCTTATGATGTGTCCTATGTAGAGTTTGTTCCTGCCCTGTGCGAAACTTTGAGAATTTAGTGTCAGTCTTTGTGCCAGTGATTCTCAGAATACTTTAAATTTCTGATTTTATATTTAACCTTTATTTATTGTAGCTTACACAGTAGTCACTAATTCAGAATAATTTTGTGCTGCAAATGTGTGTTTTTTAAGTGTTTACTTTGATGAATATTGTATTTTTTCATTTAGATCAATGGTTGTACATCTGAATGCTTGAAGGGATTTGTTTTAACTATCTTCTGGTTGTATATAGACCTCTGCCTTAATTCTTGCTTATTGCAAAATTGGTTGGAAGAAGCTACAGTGTTCGGCAAAGACAGAACTTCAGAGCCATTGCTTTAGAACTTATACAAAGTACCTGAAAAAGAACACTATGTCTTGCTTAAAATAAAAAAGCAAAAGAATTCAGGTCAGTTCAGATAAAAGTTCAGCTCCACCAAAAAGTTAAGAGTGCATCTAAATAATTAAGGCTAGAATATTTTAACACAAAATGACAGACAAATAAAAAAGCAAAACAAATTAACTTAAATAGAAAAAAAATTGCACACAATATTTTTTTTCAATACTAAAAATGGGTCAAAATCAATTTAAATAACATATAACCTTTTTTCACCTTTATTATTTTGTAAGTAAAAATATTGAATGAAATAATAAAATGCATTTTTAGGAGGAAAAAAAATAACTTAAACCAAACTACTTCCAATGCCTTGGTAGCGTTGTGTGCACACCTTTTGCTTTGATGACAGTAGTAAGTCCTTTTTGCTAGGTCTAGATTTTGCCACTTTATCCAAGATATTTTGCAGAAACGTTTAGGCTCGGTCCAGCTACAAAGTGCATAGTGCTATTTAGGTGAGTCCACAGATTTTCCTTATGTTCCATTCCAGGATATTGACCTCCTGTTTTTAAGTCACTCATTAGCTGGGCTGACTGCGTGTTTCTGAGTCTTGTAAGGTACAATTTTCTTTATCTTCAGCTTTCTAACAGATGGCAACCAATATTGTGCCAAAATCCAATGATAATCATAGCTGTTCTGTTTCCCTTCTCTCTTGACCAAAGCCCTTGTCCCAGTAAAGAGAAGCAGCCCATAGCATGATGTTGCTGCAAACCATCTTGGTAGTAGGTACTGTGTTTCTTGGGTGCTGCTTTTGTGTTCACTTTGTGCCATTCATTTTAGGAATTAAAAACTAAAATGTTCTTTTTTAGTCTTGTTAGACTGAAACTGTCTTTTCTTCACATTGTTTTGGGGAGTGGATTTATCTTCTGAGAACATTTTATAAGGGTCTGGATGTTCTTTTTTGTAAAATATATCTTTTGTCTTGCCTTTCTTCCCTACAAATCAAATTTTTACTGAATGTGAAAAAAATATACACAGTTTGGCCATTTACTGCCATTAATTTAAGGTTGTCTGTGTTGGCTTGGCAGCCTCCCTGATTAGCTTTTTTTCTTGCCTGTCATCAATTATGGACTGCACCCGGAAATTCACAAATAATTGTACACACGATCCTGCTGACATTGGCTTGGTTCTGTTGAAGAACAAACATGCTTCTGTTGTTTCAGTTGATTTTTAGAGTCTATATTATAGTGGTTCCTCCAAGCTTATTCCTCAGTTATAAAATACTAGCTGCGTGTGGTCTTCGGGACAAAAATCAACTTGCAGAGGCATCAGCTAAGTGCACCGGCTTAAGTCATATCTTGTCCGAGTCGGACATATAGTCGAGTGCACAAATTAAGCGGGACAGGCTGGAACCAGTCTCAGGCAAACATGTAACTTGTGTGTGAATATACATGCATGTACCACAAAGCTTGGGTTTGTCTGCTTGGGTTGAATGAGAAGTGAGGTACATGCAAGTGCCAAAAAAACTTAAAAGTGCATGCATGTGACATCTCACCAAGTACAAGTCACACTTGTATAAGCTTATACATATTCTGTAGAATTCACACCAACTCCCATGGCTGTGGTTGAGCTTGAGCAGAGCAGACTGCTCCATACACACACAAACACACACACACACACACACGTGTTTTTCATATGCGTAGTGAGAACTATGGTGCATGCAAACACTGAAAACATGTAAAAGTGCATGCAGGCGCCTTCTATTGGCTGTAGATGAGAATGTGCAGAACGGACTACTCCACCCAGGTCTTTTTTTATATATGTCTAATTTCTACCCATCTGAATTCAACATGCACAGATGTTGTTCCTATTTAGTTATTCATGGAGGATGGAATCAACTGACCCATAAATATTTCTTATATTGTCTGCTGTCTCACACATTTTTATTCTTCAGTTCTCAATTATGATTCATTTCATGGTTGCAACATTTTTTCTGTCATTGATCTTGAAGGCAATCCAGACCTTGCTCTTCAAGAGACATCCTACCACAATGAAATTCTGCATATAATTTTCTTGCTATGGAGAGGGCCTGGTCTTAGTACATGTTAACTAGATGAGAATTAATCTTCAAAGGCGTGTTGTTCTCTAGAGCTAGACATTCAATTGCTCCTAAGTTAATCTTTGGTCATTTACAAAAATCTGTACTGTTGAATACCCTTTTCAGGTTCAGTCACAAAACGTTTTGATTGTATTGCCTTCTTTGATATATCTGTTTTTTCCTTAAACTGCATCTTTTCACAATAAGATTCCAAAGAATACTTTGCTCGCCATGAACCATGGTTACCTTTCTGCTATGTAAACAAGAAACCTTCAGGAAAATCCTACACATTTCACAGAAGTTTCTTCAAGTTTAAATGTTACACTTTTCCATGTAATGTGACTGATCCATATTGACACTCTGGGTATGATCATATTTAACTAAATTAAAATGTATATTCATAAAGGAATACACTGTAGATTACCAGTTGCTTAGCACCTGAAAAAATTTACCATTTTTGTTACCCTAAATCAGACTGACAGAAGCATTCAGCTCTGCTGACAGCAGGGTGTTTGTTTATGAGATAATTATGTTAATCAAGTTGTAGCCATTGTTTTTTGAAACATGTAGCCAGCAATGATAAAACATGGTCAGACAAAAGAATTTTTTGTAAGGCTAAGTAAGGGATAATAATTCAGTTAAGAGAACAACTTGCTGCTTTGTAATGTAAATGTTTACCAGGTCTAGGTGACCTTTTGTACAATTAAAATGTGATACAGTGAAAAGGGAGATTTCCTTTGTACATATACAAAGTGTTTTCCTTTTCTCTTCTTTTCTTTTGAATTGTTCATTATTCTTTTTTCAGTTCTGTTCCAGTATATTATTGTAGCTTGTGGTATTATCATGCACTAAAAATGGACAGTTTTGTCACTGAAATAAAATCATACAAAGAGTTAAGCAAATTATTTTGCTTAACTCAAAAAATCATTTTTGTCAAGTTAAAAAAAACACTTTATGCAGCATGGCTATTTATCAAAATAAATTTGATATGTGTTGGTGTTTTTTTCGTTTCCTCTGCTTTTGTAACAGAGACATCTAATGAGAGGAGAATCCAGGTATCGAAAACTCATGTGTACACAAAAGCAATTAGAAGATGCAGTAGGCAGTCTTCCTTAACATTCCATAAAGTGGTTATATAGATTCCTCCATGTCTACTTATAAAGAAACGTCTCCTATATTCGAAATATATGACAAATTCTTATATCATTCTTAAATGTGTTTAATCCAATTCAGTGTCACATAGGACTGGAGTAACAGGGCTCACTTAAATGAAAATGCTGGCAATTTTTAAATTTCCGGCCTAACTTTAATGATGGAGAAGGTAAACAGGAAATATATCTCACACAGATTTGATATCATTCAAGTGGTTACTGGAATATAAAATAAACACTTTTGTAAAGGTATAAGGAAACAAGTGTGCCTTTATTCAAGAATAAAACTGAATATCAAAAAATTAGAGTGGCAACAAGATACCAAGAAGACATGATTCACCAGCGTTTGTGTCTCTGCTTATATCCCTTCAGCGATATCTTTTACAGTTAGCAAAAATGTACATTGGGTGTTAAAGACTCAAATCAAATGTATGTTTTTATTATATAATAGTAATAATAATAGCAGCTCGCTACTCAAAAGAGAAGAGCCCAGGTTTGAACCACTAACCTCTTGCTTATGAGGCAGCAGTTCTTACCTCTCCACCAGCCAAGCAGACATGTTGGTTCTCTGTCAATTGTTAGTTTGGCTGCAGTTTTTACACATTGGCAGTAACATGTAAATTGAATCTATACTAATAAAAGGCAAAGCCCTCACTCACTCACTCACTGACTCACTCACTCACTCATCACTAATTCTCCAACTTCCCGTGTAGGTAGAAGACTGAAATTTGGCAGGCTCATTCCTTACAGCTTACTTACAAAAGTTGGGCAGGTTTCATTTCGAAATTCTACGCCTAATGGTCATAACTGGAAGGTATTTTTCTCCATTAACTGTAATGGAGTTGAGCTGGAATGACGTGGGGGGGCGGAGTTTCGTGTGACATCATCACGCCTCCCACGTAATCACGTGAACTGATTGTCAACGCAGTGCTTAGAAAACCAGGAAGACCTCCAAAAAGCGCTTAAGAAAACATGCATTATATAATTGAGAAGGCAGCGAAAAACAATAAGAAGCGAGCGAGTGACATATACTACCATATTCATGAGTGCTGCTACCTCGGAAAGAAAGCAAGGTGTAAACCTAAACTTTAAATTAAGTTCATAGACAGGCTACCGCTGGCGTTTCACATGCCCACAGGTAATGCGGGATACAAGTTTAATGAGAGGACGAGGATATAAACGAGTTTTGATCACTTTGTAACTAAGTTAAAATTGTAGGTGAAGGGGTGTGCTTATGCAAATTCCGAGACTGTGTTTGTGGGGATTGACAGTTAAAGGCGGGTGGGGAGTCACGCCATCATCTCCCTCCCATTCATCTAATTTCGGTCTGAGCTGAGCTCAGGCTAATGCCGTCTTTCGAAGCAACTTCGTCAGACTGCCACCAAATACTCACCGGAAAATCCACAAGTTAATACACACGCTATCTCTAGAGTTTCTCCACACTGAATCCTCCAGGCACTACTTACAAAAGGTCACATTGACAATCGTGTTACGTTATTTTTAAAATCTTTCCTTTTCTTAGCACAAGCACAGCTGAGAAGCTTGATGCATGTGCTCCATAACGCGTTAAAAATAATGCATTTAATCACACTTTGCATTACAAGCAAAGGGGAGCTTTTGTCAATGCATGATTTCCTGGTACACCGATTACATTGATCAGCGCATCCCGATTCATTTTACCCTCGCACCACCTTAGTTTGAGAAGAAGTCTGAAAAATATGAGGTTAACACAGAAAAACATCACCAATTCAAGCTTTATGAATAATCGATTAAGCCATCAATAATTGTTTTGGTAAAGCCATCCTCCTTCCATTTTATAATTTTTCCGCCAATAGCCATGATTAAATGAACGGTAAATAAAGTAAGAGCAAAGCGAGGGTGACTTATTTAGGCAGGCATATATATGACAGCAACACTCATGACAATGTCAATCATGTTACGTTATTATTAAAATGTTTCCTTTTCTTTTTCATTACTTCTTTAACACACTACTTCTCCGCTGCGAGGCGCGGGGATTTTGCTATATATATAATATATGAATGACCTCCAAAGAGCGCTGAGACTTTTGATATCATGAACGTGTCTGCAAAAACTGTGGTCTCCTGCCCAGCAAAAGTCGAGCAGCCAGCGCGCGTGCATAGCTGTGCCGGCCTTTGAGACGCTGACTGCGCTTCTGCCTTAAGTCAAAGTGAGCACTTTTAATTTTTTTCATCCTCCCCCTGCGCTATAGCCCAGACAAGTGCAAACACGGGACCCCTTTTCTACACCACGGAAAAATAATATTAAGGCGATTCACACTTTCTTTTGCACGTATACGATTATGAGGTCCTCACCTCGGATTATGAAGACACGCACACGAGTGGAGGACTGACAGTGCCATCACAGCTGATTAATGGCAGGGACGTCTCACCAGTCTACACAAGACCCACCGCGACTGTCCCCAAAAGGCGATCATAACGTCAGCGAACACATCTCTCTATACTATATAAAAGAAAAGGCAACTTTCCTTTCTTTACACCTTTTATCCCAAACCAAAGCCTTTCTCTCTTAACAGTGCAGAGGACACAAAACTAATTTTCTTTAAATGCCGGTAAGGCACATTACCAGAGGCACAAATTTGAACGTTCACATAGAAAATGTAATTTCTATACCACAGCCGTCGTGTAGCGCCTTTCAAAAGGGATCTACTACCGAGAGATGATCCATATATATTTTAGCTGCTGTTAGTTACTTACCTGTTGTGTTACACAGTCTTTAAAATGTAGTTTACCCACAACCACTCCAGTAGTGCTCAATGTACCTGTACTTCTTAAAACGTTAATGTTTTACTGTTTAATAACTTATAGACTATATTTTATTATTTTTCCCTTGCACTCAGTGACCAAAGCTATACACACACATATAGACAAATACAAACATACACACAAGTATATACACACGTGGACAAAATTGTTGGTACCCTTCAGTCAATGAAAGAAAAACTCACAATGGTCACAGAAATAACTTTAATCTGACAAAAGTAATAATAAATAAAAATTCTATGAAATTTAACCAATGAAAGTCAGACATTGATTTTCAACCATGCTTCAACAGAATTATTTAAAAAATAAACTCATGAAACAGGCCTGGACAAAATGATGGTACCCTAACTTAATATTTTGTTGCACAACCTTTTGAGGCAATCACTGCAATCAAACGATTCCTGTAACTGTCAATGAGACTTCTGCACTTCTCAGCAGGTATTTTGGCCCACTCCTCATGAGCAAACTGCTCCAGTTGTCTCAGGTTTGAAGGGTGCCTTTTCCAGATGGCATGTTTCAGCTCTTTCCAAAGATGCTCAATAGGATTGAGGTCAGGGATCATAGAAGGCCACTTTAGAATAGTCCAATGTTTTCCTCTTAGCCATTCTTGGGTGTTTTTAGCTGTGTGTTTTGGGTCATTGTCCTGTTGCAAGACCCATGACCTGCGACTGAGACCAAGCTTTCTGACACTGGCCAGCACATTTCTCTCTAGAATCCCTTGATAGTCTTGAGATTTCATTGTTCCCTGCACAGATTCAATACACCCTGTGCCAGATGCAGCAAAGCAGCACCAGAACATAACAGAGCCTCTTCCATGTTTCACAGAAAGGACAGTGTTCCTTTCTTGATATGCTTCATTTTTCCGTCTGTGAACATAGAGCTGATGTGCCTTGGCAAAAAGTTCAATTTTTGTCTCATCTGTCCATAGGATATTCTCCCAGAATCTTTGTGGCTTCTCCACATGTAGCTTGGCAAATTCCAGTCTGGCTTTTTTATGATTTGTTTTCAACAATGGTGTCCTCCTTGGTCGTCTCCCATGAAGTCCACTTTGGCTCAAACAACGACGGATGGTGCGATCTGACACTGATGCTGCTTGAGCTTGAAGTTCACCTTGGATCTCTTTAGAAGTTTTTCTGGGCTCTTTTGTTACCATTCGTATTATCCGTCTCTTTGATTTGTCATCAATTTTCCTCCTGCGGCCACGTCCAGGGAGGTTGGCTACAGTCCCATGGATCTTAAATTTCTGAATAATATGTGCAACTGTAGTCAAAGGAACATCAAGCTGCTTCGAGATGGTCTTATAGCCTTTACCTTTGACATGCTTGTCTATAATTTTCTTTCTAATCTCCTGAGACAACTCTTTCCTTCGCTTCCTCTGGTCCATGTTGAGTGTGGTACACACCATGTCACCAAACAACACAGTGACTACCTGGAGCCCTATATATAGGTCCACTGACTGATTACAAGATTTTAGACACCTGTGATGCTAATTAGTGGACACACCTTGGATTAACATGTCCCTTTGGTCACATTATTTTCAGTCTTTTCTAGGGGTTACCATCATTTTTGTCCAGGCCTGTTTCATGAGTTTTTTTTATTAATTCTGTTGAAGCATGGTTGAAAAGCAATGTCTGACTTTTATTAGTTAAATTTCATAGAATTTTTATTTATTATTACTTTTGTCAGATTAAAGTTATTTCTGTGACCATTTTGAGTTTTTCTTTCATTGACTGAAGGGTACCAACAATTTTGTCCACGTGTGTATATGTGTATATATATGTATGTATGTGTATATATATATATACACACACACACCCCTATCTACATTATATATATATAAATATATATATATAAATATATATATATATATAAATATATATATATATGTATATATATATATATATATATATATATATATATATATATATATATATATATATATATATATATATATACTAATAAAGGCAAAGCACTCACTCACTCACTCACTGACTCACTGACTCACTCACTGACTCATCACTAATTCTCCAACTTCCCGTGTGGGTGGAAGGCTAAAATTTGGCAGGTTCATTCCTTACAGCTTCCTTACAAAAGTTGGGCAGGTTTTATATCGAAATTCTACGCGTAATGGTCATAACTGGAAGCAGTTTTTCTCCATTTACTGTAATGGAGATGAGCTTCAACGCCGTGGGGGAGTTTCGTGTGACATCATCACGCCTCCCACGTAATCACGCAGTACATAGAAAACCAGGAAGACTCAAAAAGCGCTTAAGAAAACATGCATTATATAATTGAGAAGGCAGCGAAACAATAAGAAGCGGCGAGTGACATATACAACCATATTCATGAGTTCTGCTACTTCGGAAACAAAGCACGATGTAAACCTACACTTTAAATTAAGTTCATAGACAGGCTGCCGCTGGCGTTTGTAATTTAGTGCCTGCCCATATAAGGCCGTCCGTCAGCGGCAATCCAATAGCAAACTGCCACGGGTAAATATTCACGGGTGAAGATGAGATGGTCAGGGTGGTGTTTGACACAAACTCAGCGAAACTGCGAGAGAAAGTTTTAAGTGCCAGGACTAAGGTAACATTAAATAAAGCTATGGACATAGCACGAGATGGCACCAGCACAGCTGGGAACCTTCGATGCAAGTACACCGAGTGGCTCACGTGAACTGACGCGGTGCACAGATAAAAGGCCACAGTTCCAAAGAGTGCTGAACAAAACCGAATTACACAATTGAAAAGGCAGCAAAAATATGAAGCGCCTGATAAGCATATTCATAAATGCAGCTACTGTGGAAACAAAGCACACGGTGGAAAAAGTCAATGTCCCGCTAAAGGAAGACAGTGTAAAAAACCCGTGCATGCAGTGTGTCAGGTCTCAGATATAGAAGAAGACGAGCTGTTTATTGATGCAGTAAGAAACGAATCGATGAATGAAACCTGTCATCTTTACAACGATTGACAAACACGGAATGTAACTTGAACACAACACATCCTACAAATACGAACCTGATTGAAAGAAATAATGATAATCAAATCCTTGATGACAGCAACACTCAGTAACACTCACAAAACAAATACTGTATATTGACAGTCATGTTACGTTATTTTTAAAATGTTCCCTTTTCTTTTCTACCTTTTTAACACACTACTTCTCATGCGATACGCTGGTATATATATATGTATATATATATCCCGCTCTACATACTCGAATAATGGATACTTTATTCGCCATCAATGATTGTTTTGGTAAAGCCATACTCAGTGTATTCATTAGATGAACGGTAAAAAAGTAAGAGCGAGGGAGGATGACTCATTGAGGCATGCAGGCTGTAGTCTTGCGTCAACTCTATCTGAATTGCGCGATCACATTTGAAAAATATATCTTTTCAAGTTCTATTTAGTCCATATGTGTCAAACTCAAGGGCAGGGCCACATCCGCCCGGCGTAATTATATCCGCCCGCGAGATCATTTTATATACTGTATTATTGTTATTAAAGCCCGGTATATGAAGCGCTGGTAACACAATAAACTACAGATCCCATAATGCAGCGCTTCAGCTGCCTTGCGTAACACTTACCGCTTACTAGAGTTATTGCGCACTGAGTTTGCACGGCGCTTTGGTGACTTTGAAGAACAAAAAAAGTCCGTCTACATGCGGCTCGAACCTTGTGCATGTTTGGTAGCACATATCTGTGTGAGAAGCTCTTCTCAGTGATAAAGACTAACAAAACAGCACACAGGAGTCGCCTCACTGATGAGCACCTGCAATCCATCCTGAGAATCTCCACAACACAGAACCTCACACCAAACATAAACGAACTTGTTGCCAAAAAAAGATGCCAAGCGTCCAGCTCTAAAATGACATATGAGCAAAGACAACTGAATGATTTGATTTGTTATTGCACGTAAGAGCGGGAGTCAACCGTTTTAACAAACAGTGTATTGCACTGATACGAAATAGCTGTGTGTGTATATATGTAGATATGTATGTATATATATATATATGTATTTGTGTGTATATATGTGTGTGTATGTATGTATATGTGTGTATATATGTGTGTGTATATATGTAGATATATATGTATGTATATATGTGGATATGTATAGATATGTATATATATATGTTTATGTGTGTGTGTGTATATATATATATATATATATATATATATATATATATATATATATATATGACAACAACACTCATCACTCACAACAGTGACAAAACAATTACATTGACAATCAGGTTACGTTATTTTCAAAATGTTTCCTTTTCTTTTCATTGCTTCTTTAACAACTACTTCTCACAAGCGGTATTTTGCTAGTATATATATATATATATATATATACACACACATACATACATACATACATACACACACACATATATATAATTTGTGTGTATGTATGTATGTGTGTGTATATATGATGTAGATAGGTATGTATATATATATATATGTGTATATGTAGATATGTATATATAGATATGTATGTGTGTATATATATATATATATATATATATATATATATATGTGTGTGTGTGTGTATATATATATATGACAGCAGCAATCCAAGCTTTGAGAAAACAGTAAAAAGGAGGCGTGTCAGACGTCGTGGTACATTTTCTGATGCAGCTACAAAACAACTTTGTGACCTGCCGCCAAATACACAAAACAATTACTTTGACAATCATGTTACATTATTTTAAAATGTTTCCTTTTCTTTTTCATAACTTCTTAAACACATGACATCGCTGCGAAGCGCGGGTATTTTGCTATATATATATATATATATATATATATATCACAGCGACACTCATAACAGTGACAAAACAATTACATTGACAATCATGTTACGTTATTTTCAAAATGTTTCCTTTTCTTTCTCTTTCCTTCTTTAACACTACTACTATATATATATGCCATATATATATATATATATATATATATATATATATATATATATATATATATATATATATATATATATATATATATATATATATATATATATATATATATATATATATATATATAGATAGATATATATATATATATATATATATATATATATATATATATATATATATATATATAGATAGATATGAGAACAACACTCATATCAATGACAAAACAATTACATTAACAATCATGTTACGTTATTTTTAAATTTTTCCTTTCTTTTTTCGTACCTTCTTTAACACACTACTTCTCCACTGCGAAGCGCGGGTATTCTGCTAGTGATTTATATTTCTTCGGTTATATTCTTGAACTAGCAAAATACCCACGCTTCGCAGCGGAGAAGTAGTGTGTTAAAGAAGTAATGAAAAAGAAAAGGAAACATTTTAATAATAACATAACATGATTGACAATGTAATAGTTTTGTCATTGTCATGAGTGTTGCTGGCATATAAACTGCTCAAAAAAATTAAAGGAACACTTTGAAAACACATCAGATCTCAATGGGAAAAAGAAATCCTCCTGGATATCTATACTGATATAGACTGGGTAATGTGTTAGGAACGAAAGGATGCCACATCGTTTGATGGAAATGAAAATGATCAACCTACAGAGCCCTGAATTCAAAGACCCCAAAAATCAGAGTGAAAAAATTATGTGGCAGGCTAGTCCATTTTGCCAAAATTAAATTGCAGCAACTCAAAATTGTACGCAGCACTTTGTATGGCCCCTGTGTTCTTGTATACATGCCTGACAACATTGGTGCATGCTTCTAATGAGATGACAGATGGTGTTGTGGGGGATCTCCTCCCAGATCTGGACCAGGGCATCACTGAGCTCCTGGACAGTCTGAGGTGCAACCTGGTGGCATTGGATGGACCAAAACATAATGTCCCAGAGGTGTTCTATTGATTTAGGTCAGGAAAGTGTGGTGGCCAGTCAATGGTATCAATTCCTTCATCCTCCAGGAACTGCCTGCATACTCTCACCACATGAGGCCAGGAATTGTCATGCACCAGGAGCCACTGTACCAGCATAGGGTCTGACAATGGGTCCAAGGATTTCATCCTGATACCTAATGGCAGCCAAGGTGCCTTTGTCAAGCCTGTAGCGGTCTGTGTGACCCTCCATGGATATGCCTCCCCAGACAATCATTAACCCACCACCATACTGCTCATGCTGAATGATGTTACAGGTAGCATAATGTTCTCCATGGCTTCTCCAGACCCTTTCACTTCTGTCACGTGCTCAGGGTGAACCTGCTCTCATCTGTAAAGTGGTGCATCTGCCAATTCTGGTATTCTATGGCGAATGCCAATCGAGCTGCATGCTGCTGGGCAGTGAGCTCAGGGCCCACTAGAGGACATGGGGCCCTTGGGTCACCCTCATGAAGTCTTTCTGGTTGTTTGGTCAGAGACATTCACACCAGTGGCCTGCTGGAGGTCATTTTGTAGGGCTCTGGCAGTGCTCATCCTGTTCCTCCTTGCCCAAAGGAGCAGATACTGGTCCTGCTGATGGGTTATGGACCTTCTATGGCCCTCTCCAGCTCTCCTAGAGTAACTGCTTGTCTCCTAGAATCTCCTCCATGCCCTTGAGACTGTGCAGGGAGACACAGTAAACCTTCTGGCAATGACACGTATTGATGTGCCATCCTGGAGAAGTTGGACTACCTGTGCAACCTCTGTAGGGTCCAGGTATCGCCTCATGCTACCACTAGTGACACTGACTGTAGCCAAATGCAAAACTAGTGAAGAAACACTCAGAAAAGATGAGGAGGGAAAAATGTCAGTGGCCTCCACCTGTTAAACCATTCCTGTTTTGGGGGTCATCTCATTGTTGCCCCTCTAGTGCATCTGTTGTTAATTTCATTAACACCACAGCAGCTGAAACTGATTAACAACCCCTCTGCTACTTAACTGACCAGATTAATATCCCATAAGTTTCATTGACTTTATGCTATACTCTGATTAAAAAGTGTTCCTTTAATTCTTTTGAGCAGTATATATATATATATATATATACACATATATACATACATGTCTACATATATACACACATATACATACATACACATATATATATCTCTATCTATATTTATATATCTATCTATCTATATAATCTATCTATCTATCTATATAATCTATCTATCTATATATGTATATCTATATCTAAATCATATCTACTTTGGGGTGCGAGCAGCTGTTGCTGGGGGTGCCAGAATCCATCGAGGAAGAAAAATTAAAAACATTATTTGTACAACATCTTAATTTATCTATCCATTCCTAAATAATTAAATGGGCAGGCTATTTCGTATCAGTGCAATACGCTGCTTGTTGAAATGGATTACTCCTGCTCTTACGTGCACTTAGTGCTGCGTGGGTATTATGAACTACAATCGTATCTGTTCAAGTTCTATTTAAATTTTAAATATAAGTAATTTTTATTTAGTCGACAGAAATATGTTTAGTAGGAATGTAAGTTAAATTTACTCATCATTACATACATTTTTCTTCACCATAGAAATTTAAAGACTAAATTCAACTTCCATTCCTACCAAAGAGATTTCTGGCGTCTAAATAGAACCTACTTATATCCAAATTCAAGCTATTGAGCTGTAGCCTGCCTGCCTGAATAAGTCACTCTCGCTTCACTGTTACTTTTTAACCGTTCATTTAATCATGGCTAGGCGCGGAAAAATTATAAAATGGAAGGAGGATTACACTGAGTATGGCTTTACCAAAACAATTATTGATGGCGAATAAAGTATCCATTATTCATAAAGCTTCAATTGGTGATCTGTTTTTCTGCTAACCTCATATTTTTCATACTTCTTCTCAAACCAAGGGGGTGGGAGGGTAAAATGAATCAGGAAGCGCTGATCAATGTAATCGGTGTACCAGGAAATCATGCATTGAGAGAAGTTCCCCTTTGCTTGGAATGCAAAGTGTGATTAAATGCGTTATTTTTTAATGCGTTATGGAGCACATGCATCGAAGCTTCTCAGCTGTGCTTGTGCTAAGAAAAGGAAACATTTTAAAAATAACGTAACATGATTGTCAATGTAACCTTTTGTAAGTAGTGCCTGGAGGATTCAGAGTGTGGAGAAACTCTAGAGACAGCGTGTGTATTAACTTGTGGATTTTTCTGTGAGTATTTGGTGGCAGCGGGACAAAGTTGCTTCTGCAAGACCACATTAGCTGCGGAGCTCAGCTCAGAGGTGAATGGGAGGGGAGATGATGACGTCACTCCCCCACCCGCTTCAACTGTCAATCACCCCACAAACACAGTCTCTCGGAATTTGCATAAGCACAGCCCTTCACCAGCAATTTTAACTTAGTTACAAAGTGATCAAAACTCGCTTATACCCTGCGTCCTCTTATTAAACTTGTATCCCGCATTAGTCGTGGGCATGACAAACGCCAGCGGCAGCCTGTCTATGAACTTAAATTAAACTTTAGGTTTACACCGTGCTTTGTTTCTGAAGTAGCTGCAGTCATGAATATGCTTGTATGCGTCACTGTGCATGACAAACGGCAGTGGGAGCGTGTCTATAAACTTAATTTAAACTTACGGCTTACACCGTGCTTTGTTTCCGCAGTAGCTACACTTATGAATATGCCTGTATGTGTCACTCGCTCGCTTCTTATTGGTTCGCTGCCTTCTCAATTGTATAATGCATGTTTTCATCAGCGCTTTTTGGAGCTCTTCCTTGTTTTCTACGTACTGCGCTCACAGTCAGTTCACGTGATTATGTGGGAGGCGTTAAAATGTCACACGAAACTCCGCCCCCCACGGCCATCGAGCTGAACTCCATTACAATATATGGAGAAAAACAGGTTCCAGTTATGACCATTACGCGTAGAATTTAAAAACGAAACCTGCCCAAATTTTGTAAGTAAGCTGTAAGGATTGAGCCTGCCAAATGTCAGCCTTCCACCTACACGGGAAGTTGGAGAATTAGTGATGAGTGAGTCAGTCAGTCAGTGAGTGAGGGCTTTGCCTTTTATTAGTATAGATAAAAGTGCACTTGTTTTGTTATACTCTCTATGAATGTGATTACTTGATATTTGGACATTAAACACTTCAGTTCGGCATTTTGTCAATTATTACTATAACATGAAAAAATTTCTGTTTTAGTTATGTGTTCAACATTTCTTGCTTCACATTTCCTGTCAACCTACATTTATCCAGATCGTTGGAGACATGGAACACAAATGAAATGTATGTATTCCAAATAATAATATATTATTTACCCTGTACAATTCAAGGCACCAGAACTTCAGATGCATCGGTGGGGGGAATGGGATAGCAGGCTGATTGTTGCTTGTGCTGATTGACACATTAACAAAACAAAGACGCAGATGAGAAGAAGTACAAAGGAATTTAAAGTGGCCTGGGATTGGGATTTTTTTCGTAGGCTTCAGGAATTCTAGTGTTAAATTGGGAATACTTCTGTGGATATGGATAGGGAGGGGGGAGAGAGCGGGATCGGAGTAGTAGTCATGTTGTTTTTAAAAACAAACCGTTTTTTTGGTAATTTTTGCAAGAGAAAAAGAAATCTAGGTATACAAAATAATGAAGGTAGCATTGTAAAAAATAAAAATTAACAATTCTACAATCACAAAAAAACATAGCTTGCATATTATATGAATAAATTACAGGTGAGATTAATAATAATTATTTAAATGTCATTTAATAGCCTAATTTTATTTAATCTTAAACTCTACGCTGACTAACAAGCATCACAAGTTAATCTTCACTTCCTTCATGTACATTGTTGGGGTCTGTTTTTCTTATTTTATATGTGTGTTAATGTCCTGGGATATCCATTCAGCCAGAAAGCTTCTCTCTACTTTAGTCAATTGTGATGTAAGAGAAACTAGACAAAGTTCTTTAAAAAAAAATGGGTTAAGTGTTGGGGACAGGCATAACAAGTGTTTCTTTTTGTTTTTTTGTTTTTTTTTTTGCAAATGTCAGATAGAAGAGAACTCAGATCAAAAACTGATTCCTTTTGAGACCTTATCAGAAGTAAAGTTACAGCCATGCATTTTAGCCAAGGCTAATGTTTAGCAATATATAAAATAAATTATATTCATTAATACTAGAAAGTTAACATGGAATATGAAACTAGTCTGGTAACTGGAATTAATCCAAAGGAGGTAAAGACAGAGAAACAGGCCAATTTGATATTAATTATCTCAATAATTACCCATATTATCTCCAGGGATGCAATTTAGGGGATTATTAAAATATTCCTTCATCTTAATGCTCCGCATCCTCTTGATATTGTTGTGTCATGATTGTAGTTTACATTCCTTAAATTGTTGTCTTGGCTGAGAAAAAACATATTTTGGTCCTTTTTATTTCTTTCTGAATGCAAAAACAATGCTTACGTGTCTCAGAAGTCCTGTTGCCTTCTGTCCGAGTGTTATGAGATGTTTTATTTGAGAAGGTGTCCACGGATGATGGATTTTAATGATCTTGATGGGTAAATAGTTTACCTATTTATAACTTGGGGTGCAAAGAACCAAATTTTGACCACAAAATTCAACAGTTGCCAAGTAACATAAAGATAAATTAATTATAATCACATTCAGTGTTTTTATATGCTCTGATATTGTTATAAACCAGATGGGTAAAGCCATTTCCTCTGCAGATTTTTCAGTCTATTAAAGTCATTTATGAGTATATCACCAGTAATAACAACACCCAAAACCAGGATGTTTAGTTCTAAAAGCTTTTGATGCAGCTACCACATGGTCAACCAGATCATCTGTATTATTAACAACAGGTGGACTGTATACTGCACCAATCACAACAGCAGAGAAAAGTCCAAGTCGGTGCTTGATAATAAATTCAAAAAGAGAACACAGTTAAGATTGTCGAGTGTAGCTCATGTAATAACGTGTTTTTGTTTTGGGATCAAAGTCACTTGCAACTTAACTGAATTTACTGTTTTTTTTTTTTCTTTTATGCTGTTTCCAGTTCTTAGCAAAGTGATTTACCTATCCAGGAATATATTTTTTTACTAAAAAAATCGGAATCACAAACTTATACATTCATCATTACTACTTGCATTGAATTGTCAAAATAAAAGATAAAACCAAGAATACTGTATTCACATGAACTCTCTAAAATGAGTATTTCTATGATTGTGTAGTGAAGTAATATAAAGCTTAATAGAAGGTGGTAAGCCCAAACAGTGGGGCATAGTCATATATACAGGGTTACTGTTCCAAGGCTGAAAGTAATACATATTTATTCTTTCTGCTATTTTGTCATGTGAGGTGTAGTGTAATGATAATCACTTGTTGATGGCTATTTTCAAAGTCACATATAAATTACCTGAATTTTATATTGCTTCCAATTCCTATCAAAGTGACATGTCAAGTAAAATTTATATGAAACAGATGTACAATCAACACACGCAAAATACATGTTAACCACCCCATTAACAATTATAGCTGAGGTTAATATAAACATGTTTTTATGTGTATTATTTCTGTCTTTAAGCAATCTTTTTCTATGTAAAATATGTTTTACATGTTTTAATGGCTGATACTAACTTAAAGTGCACAGTTCCCAGTTATCTTGTTTCTGTGATTCCAGTTTCAGTATTGCTGTTGTCACAGCAGCCTTCTTAAAAACCTTCATAAAGTATTTACAGTGAGAATCAGAAAAAAGAATAAATGCTTTCATCACTGTGGAACTAACTGATTTTAGTGAAGGTGTGCACATTTACAATACAGTATGTGCAAAAGACATGATCCTGAAGCAAAACCATTTCTTACAAATGCTAGATGGATTTCATAATCTGTAAAATGCAGTCAAAGAATAGTTTCAGAGCTGGAAAAAATGTCCCGCTGTTCTGCTGGCTGATTTTCAAAGGAGAGTTATGATCTGAAGCAGTATTTTGAAAAAAGACGCAAACTGGTACATTTATATCAGTAAAGGAATAAGCTGTCCTTGGGTTCAAAGCTGGAAAAATTCACCGTGTACTCAACGGTTAGGAACAAACACAGCTCTCACAATATTTGAATGCTTAACTATCCAGTTTAATAAAAACAACTATGATAATGAAAACATTGCTAGGGGTGTAAAAGAAACCACTGCTTGCTGAGAGAAACTTTACATAAAAGTAACTTTTTTATCTTTTCTTGAAAAAGACCTTTGGGTGTTGTAACAAGTGGTACTGAGTTTTAGTTTTGTACAGATATTATGATTGGTGTATGTTTCAGGTAAATAATTTTTCTTTCCAGATTGATCTGAACCTCATGCAATTTATACTTCCTGCCTCTCCAGCAGAAGAGAGGAGATATCAAACACAAACCCTCGATTCTGAACTCGGGCATCCTCTGCTACATGCAAATGTGTCATTGTCTGTTTTGAGACATACCTTATAGCTTACCAAATAATTCTTCTTTATTTCATTCAACCTATCATTTAAGTATTCCTTTTGCATCTTGGAAAGCCACAGTTAACTCAGATTTCATGTAAATGTGTTTCTTGTGCTTCTCCAGAAAATAGGTGTCATGGCAGCTATGTACAGCAGAAAATAGAGTGCTAATATCAATTTTAAAAGAATCAAACTATGTTCTTTATTGTGCAAAACATTTTTCTAATCAAGCAATGAACTTGTGTGGTGGATAGTGGTCACAGTTCCAAGGTACATTGTGGTAAAAGAAAGAAGGTATACAGGTGCCGGTCATAAAATTAGAATATCATGACAAAGTTGATTTATTTCAGTAATTCCATTCAAAAAGTGAAACTTGTATATTAGATTCATTCATTACACACAGACTGATGTATTTCAAATGTTTATTTCTTTTAATTTTGATGATTATAACTGACAACTAATGAAAGTCCCAAATTCAGTATCTCGGAAAATTAGAATATTGTGAAAAGGTTCAATATTGAAGACACCTGGTGCCACACTCTAATCAGCTAATTAACTCAAAACACCTGCAAAAGCCTTTAAATGGTCTCTCAGTCTAGTTCTGTAGGCTACACAATCATGGGGAAGACTGCTGACTTGACAGTTGTCCAAAAGACGACCATTGACACCTTGCACAAGGAGGGCAAGACACAAAAGGTCATTGCTAAAGAGGCTGGCTGTTCACAGAGCTCTGTGTCCAAACACATTAATAGAGAGGCGAAGGGAAGGACAAGATGTGGTAGAAAAAAAGTGTACAAGCAATAGGGATAACCGCACCCTGGAGAGGATTGTGAAACAAAACCCATTCAAAACTGTGGGGGAGATTCACAAAGAGTGGACTGCAGCTGGAGTCAGTGCTTCAAGAACCACCACGCACAGACATGGGTTTCAGCTGTCGCATTCCTTGTGTCAAGCCACTCTTGAACAAGAACAGAAGCGTCTCGCCTGGGCTAAAGACAAAACTGCTGCTGTGTGGTCCAAAGTTATGTTCTCTGATGAAAGTAAATTTTGCATTTCCTTTGGAAATCAAGGTCCCATAGTCTGGAGGAAGAGAGGAGAGGCACAGAATCCACGTTGCTTGAGGTCCAGGGTAAAGTTTCCACAGTCAGTGATGGTTTGGGGTGCCATGTCATCTGCTGGTGTTGGTCCATTGTGTTTTCTGAGGTCCAAGGTCAACGCAGCCATCTACCAGGAAGTTTTAGAGCACTTCATGCTTCCTGCTGCTGATGAACTTTATGGAGATGCAGATTTCATTTTCCAACAATACCTGGCACCTGCACAAAGTGCCAAAACTACCAGTACCTGGTTTAAGGACCATGGTATCCCTGTTCTTGATTGGCCAGCAAACTCGCCTAACCTCTAACCTTAACCCCATAGAAAATCTATGAAGTATTGTGAAGAGGAAGATGCAATACGTCAGACCCAACAATTCAGAAGAGCTGAAGGCCACTGTCAAAGCAACATGGGCTCTCATAACACCTGAGCAGTGCCACAGACTGATCAACTCCATGCCGCACAGCATTGCTGCAGTAATCCTGGCCAAAGGAGCCCCAACTAAATATTGAGTGCTGTACATGCACATATTTTTCATGTTCATACCTTTCAGTTGGCCAACATTTCTAAAAATCCTTTTTATGCATTGGTCTTAATTGATATTCTAATTTTCTGAGATACTGAATTTGGGACTTTCATTAGTTGTCAGTTATAATCATCAAAATTAAAAGAAATAAACATTTGAAATACATCATTCTGTGTGTAATGAATGAATCTAATATACAAGTTTTACTTTTTGAATGGAATTACTGAAATAAATCAACTTTATCATGATATTCTAGTTTTATGACCGGCACCTGTAGTTTTCAACACAGAATAAAACTTACAAAGATTTGCAAAAACACTAAGCGATTCCTTGATTGAATAAAGAAGACCATGAGCATGAGAACTTCAAAACTGATGTCTAAACCAACATACGTAAATAGTCCAAGTGAAACAGCTTTCAGTAATATTGGCTGCATCTACTTATACTACCTCAATGTCAGTTAGGGAAAACCCTTCAGTTGAAAACAGAAAGAAATGAGATGAACAATAAAAGATTAAACCAGAGCTATAGGAATGGTGTATGTGAGAACAATCAATTTATGTCAATCAATCAATTATAGGATTTGTTTTTGTCAGTAATTAATTAGATAAATCTGTAAATAGAAAGAACAAGTGTTTTTTGTCCCAAGAGAAAATTTGGCTTATAAAGCTCAAGAAAGTTAACAAACAAACAAACAAACAAACACTCCCTCATAGTTACAAAAAAGAAGAAATAGGAAGAAGAAAAAAAAAAGTCACTTTGCTAATTATTAAAGGTGTACAGTATTTATGTAGATATAAATGAGCCCCACTAGCGTTTCTTGATACTTTTGCTGAGTAATTTAATTAGGTGAAAGTGCTCAAAGCTAGTGAGTCAGAGAGGGAATGTGCAGCATTTTTCATAATGGCCATCAACTTTGTTTTCCTTTTCTCCTTAGCTACTACCTCCAGGGGGTCCATCGTGCATCACATACCAAAGCCTGTCAAAGCTATATGTTGTCTTTAATATACTGTGTGAACTGACACCAAAGAGAAGTTATTTTAGTCCGATGACACCTGGGAAAGTGAAAGGTTCTTACCAGGCACAGGTCTTCCTGTAGATAGCTCTAGTTAGATATTCTTTAACAGGAAATGACACTATGACGGAACAGACCAGGGAAGGAGGCTGTAGGACTTTACCATGCAAGGAAAGTTTAGATTTGTACTAATGTTCAATATCTCCTTTATATATGTGGAAACTACTAAATACAACATATTTGAAGTTCATCTACACTGCAGGAAACTTCTTTACAGATGAGTAAATCTCTTTTCACACTAAAATATAAGGCTGTACATGGATGGATGGATAGATATAAACTGTTCAGAATAATATTATATATACATATATGTTTGTGCAACCCAGTGCGTCCAGCACCGATCCCCCAAAGTCCAGGCCTCACAGTCACCAAATGTCTTCCTTCTGGCCACCTCCACTCCTCTCTCCGAGCCCCATCCTCTTCCACCTGACTCTTGCTAATGAATGGAGGGAGGCGGTCCCTTTTATCCCAACCCGGATGGGCTTCAGCTGCTTCCCGGCAATCCCCCGCAGATACACCCCCGTGTGGCGGAAGTGCCGGCTGAGCACCCGGAAGCCCTCCGGGTGTCCCCAGTCTTCTTCCCCCCAGCACTTCCTGGAGTGGCGGAAGTGCTGAGGTCCAGGGTTTTTCAGGCACCGGGGCGCCGCCTGGCAGTGGCTACGGGCCTCTACAGGGTTGGGCTTCCATGCCCTCTACCCATGGCCCCTAACACAACCAGGGCAGTTGCCCTCTCGTGGTCTGGAAGAGGCACAAGCTCTCCTCCGGTCCTCCTGGGCTCCCAGCTGGGCTCCACCCCCAGCCGCATGCCACAGTATATATATGGTATGGTCTGTACTATGACTTATAAGGATGAAAATTTATAAAGAAATAAAAATGACTTGACAATATTGGTAGGCTATATTTCATAATGTCTGAAAAGATATTCTTCAAATAGCAATAAGTGAAATCATAGAAAGAAGGCAATTCTGCACAATTTTCTATACTCTTAAAGCAGAGTTGGACAACACATTTTTGGTAGTGGGCTAATTGGTAAATAATGACTAATGCGATGAGCTTTATAAAATTTTGTGTACCCATGATCCCAGTTAATCTAGCATATGTGTTAATGATAAACATTAACTTTAAAAATACTTTGTCCAAGAAATTGTTTAATTATAAATCTTTTTATTAAGTGCATTGTTCAAACACAATAATTGTTTAAAGCAAATTTTTGAACATATAAATGTGTTTTTGGTCACTATTAACATCAGCTGAAATGCTTCTTGTCGCAACATTTAGTTCATATCAAAGATGTATATGTTAGTGCACTTGCATTTCATACATAATTTTAGTAATTTTTATTTGTTGAAAAACCTACTTATAACCGTATGTGCTTACCAAATAATAATGCCATGGAATGCCGTTGAAGCAAATCCTGAAATATGTGCAGTCTGTAGAAATAAAGCAAAGAAACTTTGGATAAACTTATGTTTACATTCTCTGTTGACCTGGAATCAACTGCAAAACTTCAGAGCATTGTCCACATTATGAGCAAAAATAGATGAAAAATTTGCAAAGTCTGTCTTGCGCATCCTGAAAGTGAGATTGAAATTCACAACAAAATATGACAACCGTAGCTACATATCTCATACAGTCCTTACTTCTGTCTGATGACTGATCCTTTAAACTGGGAAAATAACAAAAACAACTTTATTTATATATTACCTTTTCATACACAGAATGAAGCTCAAAGTACTTTACAAGATGTCAAAGGAGTCTGGTAAAAATAGTAATGAATAAATAACAATAAAATCAATAAATGCAAATTTAGTAGAAATTAAAATTAACAGGTTTTACTTGTTGCAATATATTTAGATTATTGTAAAGTTTCCAAAATTGGAACAAGCTCACCTGAAAAGCCCTTAACTGTCTTTCTGTTGACTCAGTGATGAGTTGTCTGAAAAACATACACATTTTGTGAAGGTACAGCCAATCAGGGAGCCAGTGAAGGTGAGAGAGAATAGGTGTAATATGTTCAGTGGATTTAGAACAGCAGGTTATTATCCTGGCAGCAGAATTTGAAATAAGTTGTAAGCGATGAATAGGTTTTTGTGGAATGCCAGATAGAATAGCATTACAGTAATCTATACATGACGTGACTAGGGCATTAACCAATACTTCAGTATTGTGCTGGGTAAGAACAGGGTGAAGTCTAGAAATGTTTCAGAGATGGTAGAAGGCAGTCCGAGAAATGGTACTTATATGGGAAGAAAAAGAGAAAGTACTGTCAAGAATAATTCCCAGGCTCTTAACTTGGGAAGAGATGTTTGTATTAATATTGTTGATTAAAATAGAAGAATGGTTAACCTTAGCAAGTGTAGATTTAGAGCCAATGAGGAGCACCTCAGTTTTATTGCTATTTAGTTGGAGAAAATTGTCATCCATGTCTTTATGTCTTGGAGACATGCCATAAGAGCATCTGGAAGGAAAACAGAAGTGGATTTAGTGGACAGATAAAAAACAACTAGGAAAAAGTACATAAACAGAACACCAGCAAGCAGCGGCAGACAGAAACGCCAGCGTTCACTTCCGGTAAAGCCTTAGTCCGTCAGCACACCGTGCCGTCGGTATGTGCATGTTACTCATTTTTTCACTAAACACACAAGTTAAAGTACAGGAATAATCCAATTTGGTCAATCTGCTACTGGGAAACTTTTCTCTAACCTCCTTCTTTCACATTTGTAATTGTGCACAAATAACTATAGAGAGCGATAGTCTCTGAGTCACACCCAAAGTCCCACCTTCAGGGATACCACTCTCAACCAAATCAGTCTCCATGTGCAAACCTGCACACACACAAGGTAAAGACAAGCAAGCAGCTAGAGACATACACACCTAACCTTCTATGTGGCTGAGCTGTAGACTCTGCCTGTTCATACTTTAAAAGCTTGGTTTATTTAATTATTTTTTAGATGACTAAGCATTGCAACTTATTATGCTTACAACAGCCAGCTGTAGCATTATCCTGTTAAGAACACCCAATGAGTGCTGGAATATTAGATATTTCCATAAAAAGCCTGTGGGCCGCTGGCACCAGTGCCATGGGATACGTGCAGCCAGAGGGCTGTAGTTTACACACCTCTTCTTCAAATTTTAGCTGTATTTTGTAATATTCTTCTCTGGACTTTTCTCAGAAATTCACACTCTGCATACATTTTAGATTGATTTGGATTGGGTAAAAGAAACAAGCTGAACCTGTTAAGTGCTGATAAGTGCACTGAGTGACTTCTCTCAATAGAATACACATTATCTGGTAATAAAACATACCGATCTTTTTCAAAAAATCAAATAACTCACTAGTATTTAGTTTTTTGTATTATAAATCACTAAACTTTTTAGGCTCTGTAAGGTCTACTTGTGCTTTAATGAACACACAGATGATTGCATGCATGTTGGACAACAGCAAATTAAGTAACCAAAGAATAAAAAGAGGTAATTGGCTTAAAGTCAAGAAGAGAAAGGGGAAGAATGCTAACTGGAAATGTTTGATTAAAACATAAATAACCATCTTTGGAAAAACTTTGTCTTACCTCAGCATGAACACCTGCTTTATACATCACATGCCACTGAAAAAAACTAATTGCACTTAATAATTATAGCGAACGGTTCATTTTCATAGCAATCTTGCGGTATTGTAAACCATCAATTAGGAAGGAAACCCAGTTGAATAAATATTTTGTCAAATCAAAATAGAATCCAGAATGTATATTAAAGATTATTGAACAGTTAGGGGCCCATGATCATAACCTAGTAAATTTCATAATACAGTACTATGGCAGAGGTAAACTGCAAGAAGTAAAGCTGTAACACTTCATTTAACACAGATTTAAAAAGGTAGCAATTGTACTGATGAGTCAGTGACTGAGGAGAGCTGAGGTGGATCTAAAAGAACACTGCCTTAAAAAGCAGAACAACTTTAGATCAAAAATTAAAAATAACATGAAAATGTAACAGATCTCAAAGGGTTCAAAAGAAATTGCTCTATAACCCATACAATATATGACAACACCAGCAATATAGGAAACACATATAGCAGAAACTTTTAAAAATGAACTTTGCAATATTCTTTTCCAGCCGAGTTTGGAATAAAAAAAATACAAACAGTAATCTAAAGAGGGTCATGAACTATTGTGTATGGGGTAGTCAAGAAGTAGATGAAATGCATTAAGAACAATAATGGTTTAATAAAATATACGAAAAAGTAAACTATGCATTCCCTTCAAATATTCTTCTGTGATGGCATCAGTATCATGCCAGTAGCTAAAGGTAATGTTAAAGAAAAGTCTAATGATTTTGTAATTGCCCAGAGTACTTGAATGAAAAGGTTTTAAAGCAAACAAATTGCATTATCTAAACTGCTTTTACTCCAGAGTGTTCATAGAATCTATTAATACTGACATGAAATGTCAGTAAATAATGGGAGGATTCATAGGATCCCCGCATAATGTAAGGTTTAACACTAGAGTTTTTGATATTTGGATGAATACTGTTTTTTATCCATGTTTTTTTTTTATTTTTTTTTTTTCCATTGCCATTATGTTACTTAGACTACTTATATAATAACTCAGTTCTACAGGTACTTTACCATACAAAATAAGGCTCATTGAAAAATAGGGATTATAATGAACACAAAAGCAAAACAAACTTATTATAAACAAGACAGTCTCTTTGGTATTCTGGGACCAAGGGCATAAGACCTTAAGCCTCTCCGACTTGCACTTCAAACAGTTTCGCTGTTTCTCATTATCAGTCTAATCAATAGACTACAAAAGGGAGAAAATGCCTTAGCACAAGCTCCAGTGTGTTAAACAATGTCAACTCCATCTGAGCTGTAGACAGATTTTTCTTCAGTGGGCTTTCTAGTCTCATCCCTTTAATCCAGTTGTTTCTTTTTCTTTTTTACTTTGAGGAACAGCCACATTATAGCATTACAGAAAGCCTGCCTGTGTAAGAATTAGTATAGATGCATTCTGCTGCTTTCGCCCACTCTAGTTTGTGACCTTCATTCTAGGCCAATGAAAATGCAGTGTTTGGTGCTGCTTTCAGAGCAAAACCTTTTAATATATGTACTGTATATTAATGTGCCAATAAAACTCAACAGCTTCCATTATTGAAAACCTAATACTTGCAGTTATAACAGTAATTTACTATGCTTTTATTTTTGACACTAGCAAAATACCGACGCTTCGCAGCAGAGAAGTAGTGTGTTAAAGAAGTAATGAAAAACAAAAGGAAACATTTTAAAAATAACGTAACATGACTGTCAATGTAATTGTTTTGTCACTGTTATGAGTGTTGCTGTCATATTATTTATATATATATATATATATATATATATATATATATGCATACACATATAAACATATATTTACATATACACACATATTATATATACAGTGAACCCTCGTTTATCACGGTTAATCCGTTCCAGACTCTACCGTGATAAAAGAATTTTCGCAAAGTAGGATTCTTTATTTATAAATCGAATATTTTCGCAGTTAGAGTATAGAAAACCTGTTTACGACCTTCTAAATACGTTTTTAACATTATTAGAGCCCTCTAGACATGAAGTAACACCCTTTAGTCACCATTACACTCGTATTACCCAATATATTAGACAAAATAAGAGAAAATAACACATATTAGACGTTACAAATATCATATTACTAGCGACTCGCCTTTTAAGGCGACGACTTTTATCCTCAATTTTTGTGCGCTCCATGTGTACATCAGGCATGTAAGTGTAGGGAATGAGAACATCAAACTGCCCATTTATAACATCTCCCGAAAACGAAAAGTTTTTTTTATCCCCTCAAGTGCCTGTCCAAAGTCGTACAATGTCAGCCCGAATCTGTACAGCTAAAGACGGAGTTTCATGCACTAAATAAGCTATAGATGAGAATAAGCAAGCACCATCTCCCCTGATATTTACTACGCGTGAGGCATTTGTACTCCATCAACATTAATTATTTCCAGAGACATAATTTGGTGTATTTTTCCAGCGCATTGTGCACAAAAGCAAGGGAACGATGACAGCACCAGAACTCTGCTCACATCGCGCTGCACTACCTCAAGCCGCAAGTAGTAAGTCTGTAATAAGCGGAATACTGCTACGCTTTGCACTCACGGGACGAAAGGACAATCCCGAACACTTTTATATAGTAGATTATTGTACTGTACATTTAATTGCACACAATCACTAACCTATGAAAGCATGACCTCAGTAGGAGAGTCTTCAGAGGTGGTGCAGTATCTTCAGCAGGTGCGTTGTTGTCTTCAGTGAAGAAGTACTAGGAGTAGGCAGTGGGTGTCTGGGTGCACGGCTGAAGAACATCTTGATAGGCAGTTGCTGGCACTGTCTTTTCAAATGCGTGAGGAGGCTTTTGTAGGGTATTGCCATCTTTAATCATATCCAAGAGTTTCACCTTCTCCTGGATAGTAAGCATCTTCCTCCAGCGCTTAGTTTTATTGTCTGCAGGCTTAGAAAAAGCAGCACATTTAGGAGCCATAGTAGGGCTTAGATAAAAGTTCTCAGAAAGCGCATGCGTAGTGACGTAAGCGTGTATGAGAAAAATATCGCGATAGAGTGAAGCCGCGAAAGTTGAAGCGTTATATAGCGAGGATCACTGTGTGTGTGTGTGTATATATATATATATATATATATATATATATATATATATATATATATATATATATATATATATACACACATATATACACACAAATCTACATATATACCTGTATACAGTGATCCCTCGCTATATCGCGCTTCGACTTTCGTGGCTTCACTCCATCGCGGATTTTAAATGTAAGCATATTGATTTTTTGATTGTTTGCTTTTCTCTCGCTCTCACTCTCTGACATTCTCTGCTCCTGACACGCATTCTTTGAAAAGGAAGATATGTTTGCATTCTTTTAATTATGAGAAAGAACTGTCATCTCTATCTTGTCATAGAGCACAGTTTAAACTTTTGACTAAAGGGTGTTATTTCATGTTTATATGTAAATATATGTGTGTGTGTGTGTGTGTGTGTGTGTGTGTGTGTGTGTATATATATATATAATATACACACACACATATATATATATATATATATATATATAATGCATTATATATATATATATATATATTCAATGCATTCGTAGTCTGAATCACAATCTGATTGTATGGTTGGTTACCTACCAGGTAACGCCTCTGGTTGGTCAGCAAGTTGGCTAACATCCGCCACGGTGCCCTCTTTCAGTTGCGAAAAGCAGATCATAGAATGGTTGAAATAGTTTTACTCTCAAATAATGCAAAGAGTACGCGACACATGTTTTGCCCTTATTCTGGGCTCATCGGGCCCAGTACACACCATACAATCAGATTGTGATTCAGACTACTAATGCATTGAATGTAATTACCCCGATCTACATACTGTCAAATAAACGAATCACACGCCGTGGTGCAATGTATGAGGCTTAGCCTCTGATGCTGACATTCTGAGGTTCAATTCCTGAGAGGGGATGCAGTGAATGTGTACGCCTGATGAGCCCAGAATTAGTGTGAAACACGTGTCGTGTACTCTTTGCATTATTTGACAGTAAAACTATATACAGTGGTGTGAAAAACTATTTGCCCCCTTCCTGATTTCTTATTCTTTTGCATGTTTGTCACACAAAATGTTTCTGATCATCAAACACATTTAACCATTAGTCAAATATAACACAAGTAAACACAAAATGCAGTTTTTAAATGATGGTTTTTATTTTTTAGGTAGAAAAAAAATCCAAACCTACATGGCCCTGTGTGAAAAAGTAATTGCCCCCTTGTTAAAAATAACCTAACTGTGGTGTATCACACCTGAGTTCAATTTCGTAGCCACCCCAGGCCTGATTACTGCCACGCCTGTTTCAATCAAGAAATCACTTAAATAGGAGCTGCCTGACACAGAGAAGTAAACCAAAAGCACCTCAAAAGCTAGACATCATGCCAAGGTCCAAAGAAATTCAGGAACAAATGAGAACAGAAGTAATTGAGATCTGTCAGTCTGGTAAAGGTTATAAAGCCATTTCTAAAGCTTTGGGACTCCAGCGAACCACAGTGAGAGCCATTATCCACTAATGGCAAAAACATGGAACAGTGGTGAACCTTCCCAGGAGTGGCCAGCCGACCAAAATTACCCCAAGAGCGCAGAGACGACTCATCCGAGAACTGCAGGCCTCACTTGCCTCAATTATGGTCAGTGTTCACGACTCCACCATAAGAAAGTGACTGGGCAAAAACGGCCTGCATGGCAGATTTCCAAGACTCAAACCACGGTTAAGAAAAAAGAATATTAGGGTTTGTCTCAGTTTTGCTAAGAAACATCTCAATGATTGCTAAGACTTTTGGGAAAATACCTTGTGGACTGATGAGACAAAATTTGAATTTTTTTAAAGGCAAATGTCCCATTACATCTGGCGTAAAAGGAACACAGCATTTCAGAAAAAGAACATCATACCAACAGTAAAATATGGTGGTGGTAGTGTGATGGTCTGGGGTTGTTTTGCTGCTTCAGGACCTGGAAGGCTTGCTGTGATAGATGGAACCATGAATTCTACTGTCTACCAAAAAATCCTGAAGGAGAATGTCCGGCCATCTGTTCGTCAACTCAAGCTGAAGCGATCTTGGGTGCTGCAACAGGACAATGACCCAAAACACACCAGCAAATCCACCTCTGAATGGCTGAAGAAAAACAAAATGAAGACTTTGGAGTGGCCTAGTCAAAGTCCTGACCTGAATCCAATTAAGATGCTATGGCATGACCTTAAAAAGGCGGTTCATGCTAGAAAACCCTCAAATAAAGCTGAATTACAACAATTCTGCAAAGATGACTGGGCCAAAATTCCTCCAGAGCTGTAAAAGACTCATTGCAAGTTATAAACGCTTGATTGCAGTTATTGCTGCTAAAGGTGGCCCAACCAGTTATTAGGTTCAGGGGGCAATTACTTTTTCACACAGGGCCATGTAGGTTTTGATTTTTTTTTCTCCCTAAATAATAAAAACCATCATTTAAAAACTGCATTTTGTGTTTACTTGTGTTATATTTGACTAATGGTTAAATGTGTTTGATGATCAGAAACATTTTGTGACAAACATGCAAAAGAATAAGAAATCAGGAAGGGGGCAAATAGTTTTTCACACCACTGTGTGTGTGTGTGTGTGTGTGTGTGTATATATATATATATATATATATATATATATATATATATATATATATATATATATATATATATATATAGCAAAATACCTGCGATTTGCAGCGGAAAAGTAGTGTGTTAAAGAAGTTATGAAAAAGAAACATTTTAAAAATAACATAACATGATTGTAAATGTAATTATTTTGTGACTGTTATGAGTGTTGATGTCTTCAAGGATTTGATTATGATTATTTCTTTCAATCAGGTTCTTATTTGGAGGACTTGTGTTCAAGTTACATTCCGTGTTTGTCAACCGTTGTAAAGATAACAGGTTTCATTCATCGAAGTGTTCACTACCCAAATCGGTACTCTTATCTGAGACATCACACACTGCATGCATGGGTTTTTTTTTTACACTGTCTTCCTTTAGCGGGACATTGACTTTTTCCACCATGTGCTTTGTTTCCGCTGTAGCTGCACTTATGAATATGCTTGTATGCATACTGCGTTCACAGTCAGTTCACGCGAGCCGTTCAGAGTACATGCATCAAAGGTTGTTTGCATAAGGACAGTCTTTCACCTGCGAATATTGATGACATTGACTTTTTCCACCGTGTGCTTTGTTTCCACAGTAGCTGCACTTATGAATATGCTTGTATGCGTACTGCGTTCACAGTCAGTTCACGTGAGCCGCTCAGAGTATATGCATCGAAGGTCGTTTGCATATGCACAGTCCTTCACCCGCGAATATTGACCTTATATGGGTAGGCACTTAATTACGTGGGAGGCGTGATGATGCGGGACGCAACTCCGCTCCCACGGCCATCGAGCTAACGTCCATTACAGTATATGGACAAAAAAATAGGTTCCCGTTATGACCATTATGCATAGAATTTCGAAATGAAACCTGCCCAGCTTTTGTAAGTAAGCTGTAAGGAATGAGCCTGCCAAATTTCAGCCTTCTACCTACACGGGAAGTTGGAGAATTAGTGATGAGTGAGTGAGTGAGTGAGTGAGTCAGTCAGTCAGTGAGGGCTTTGCCTTTTATTAGTATAGATTATGCATTTTTACACTTATGAAAATGATACACATAAACATACTTAGTACAGAGCTGCAGGTGCTGGAGCCTATCCGGACAGCACAGAGCACCAAGCTGGACAATGCTAGGCAGGGCCAACAGTCTGTCACAGAAGAGCCAATCTGAAATCATTAATTAATCTATATGTACATCTTTAGGGACTTGGGATTCAAATTTAAAGGAAATCACAAAGATATGCGAAAAAGCTGTTGACTCCACAAGAACAATGACCGGGTGTGAGATATGAGCCCTGCATGTAGAAACAATGCAGTGGTATCACTACCCACTGTACCACCATATCACCCTAACGAACGAAACAGTAAAATATAAAGAATTATGTTATTTAAAGTTGTAGATACAAGAGAATGGTATTAATAATTATGCTATCATCAGTTCATGTACATAATATTTGACATGGTGAAGGTCACATAAATAAAACCTCTATACAAATACATATTAAGGATGACAATTGTCACTCTCCAATAGCCTCCAAACAGACAATTTAAGAAAGACACATTAGAAGTAATGTTCAGATTTGTGTTATCATCTTGAAGTTGAGAGCATTTATTAATCCATCTCACACCTTATGAATGAGTGCTTCAGTATAATGAAATGTAGCAGTTCTGGTCTTCAATGACTTAAGACCATTTAACAAATGGAAGGAGAGTGGATGGCATGCAATAGGTAATACACTATATGATCTTAATGGATTTTTACAAAATAGCAGAGTGACTTTACAGTGATAATCATTTTGAAGGAGTGCATGATGTCCACTCTAGCAGCTCCTTGCTTGAGGAGTGGGTTCCGAAAGATTTTTTTCAAAACAAACCATGACGAAAAAGGTCAAACAATGCACCTGCAGAGCAGGTTATTCCTTCCAGTAACACTGTAAACTTCTTTAACTGTCTAAGAAAGAACAACCTCTGGTGAGCATTATTAACCTTCTGTTAATGGTGCTGAAAAGGACAGTGTCTAGAAAATTACAATTTTCTGCTATCTCTAAAGCCTATTACATCATCCTTATAAATGTGTGCATTTCTTCCTCAGCAAATAGGGACTCAGCAAAGGAAATGATACATTCTGTCACCAACACAGACTCATTCTAACCCTGAATTCATAATATGTGGTGACTTTAACCATGTGACTTTGGAATGAACAATGACAAATTTCCATCCGTTTCTGTCATGTTCCACTCAAGGAAACAGCAGGCTGGGCCTGCTCTATTCAAATATTAAAGATGCCTTCAAGTTTAAATTTCTGGAATGGGCAGACCTGACCACAGTCGGATCCATCTTACTCCCAGCTACAAGACTGTTATTAGAGAGAAACCTATTACTACTAGGATAATGAGGAAGTGGAGCCTTGAGGCTGAAATGATTTTGAATCAAAGGCATAGCAATGGGACAGGCAGGTCAGGAGATTGCCTGTGGCTTTGAACTGGGAGGGAGCCCCGAGGGGCATCCATTCACAAAGGTACTCATTGCAACAACAAATCTACGGGAATTCCCCTTGAAGCATAGTGCTGACACACTACAACAACACATTCAGAAAATTCACTAAGTGGGGACCCAATCTCTGTTTGAGTGTTTTTTTGTGTTGTGAACATTATTTTGTAAGTAAATATATATTAGAGCCAATTTCATAAATCATGAAGGGCAATTACGTGTCTTGAAGCAAAAATTGGATAGATACAAGTATCATAAATTACACCAGCTGTTACAAACTGAAATCAAGTGTATGTTTTTATTCTAAAATAGTAAGACTAAGAGCAGTTTACTTCTCAAAACGGAGTGGTGCAGGATCGAAGTCGCAACCTTTTGATTCCCAGTCGGCAGCTGATTCTATCACGCCACAGAGGCAGTCATAATAAATGGGTGTCAATGTCGCATGTTAAGACGGATTTTGTTTCTGCAGTTATATTTTTGAATAAAAGCGCAATTGTTGTGTTAGATTTGTACCTTTTGTGAAAGTATTTCTTTGATATTTCAGGCTTCATACATTATATAGTTTATGCCTACATTTTGTCATCTACTAGTAGAATATAAAAAACGTTTCTGTTTTAACAATGTGTTTACACAGATTACTGTAGAAACGGAACAGACATGAAATGCGTGTGTTCCAAACAACGATCTATTATTTCCACTCTAAAACTCCACTTCACTCCCAGAAAATCAAACAAGGCATGATCTGGGAGAAGTTTGTGCACGTTCTAAGTCGGTGGGGGGATGGAATAGCCGGCTGCTTGCAGCCTGATTTTATCAGCACATTTAGATGACAAAAGACGCAGGTGGAGAGCTGTGAACGATTTTAAGAAGCGATTTAAGGTGGGACGGATTTACGAGTTTTTTCATAGGCTCTGGTAATTCTAGTGTTAAAGCTGTTTAAATCTTGCTTGAGATCTACCACTTCCCACATGAGGCTTTCAGTCCAAGCTGTAATTTCAATAGCGCACAATGTTTAAAGGTTTTTGGACCTGGTGGAATTAGTGGCTGCATTTGTTGTAGCCAAAGCTCACAAAACAGAGATTGTGAAAGTTACAGTAACATTTGCAATGTTTCTTTCTTTATTTCTATTCAGTGTACTTCTTTATTTTTAATTTTACAATATGAAATTTGTATTTATTTTTATTATCATGCTTATTTGCATTTTATTTACTATTTTTCTTTATTAAATTTTTAACTCTGCATTATTCTGTTATTACATAGGATATCATTTTAAACTAAGATTGTTATTTCATCTAAATCAGACAAGTTTCATGGTAAGGGAATAATAGGCCCTGATTTTAGTGCTGGAGAGTGGCGATGTGTTGCATGTTAAAAATAATAATAATAATGCATTTTATTTTTATAGTGCCTTTCCCATGCTGTTGATTAGCACATGAAAGTAAGAATTACACTGTACTCTATACAAGTGACAATCACGACTTTATGAACACTTTTGCTTTCTTCCAAAGTACATACAGTCTCAAAATGTTAACAATAACGTTCCTGTTTACTAAATAATGTGTTTATATAGCACCTTGCTCTGCATGTAAAGGTTCATTTACAGCTTGAGTGTATGTAATGTAATCTTGCTTAGGTGTTCAAACTTCACCACTAGCAGATTAGCGATAGGTGCAAAGACTGTTGAAAGTGAGATACTGTGATACACAATAGCTGACGTGCACAGGATTTGTCTCTTGGCTTTCTATTATATCCTGTAGATGATTGTGTGTTATGTGAAAAAAAGTCATGGTGATGTGATAACTTCAGCTGCAACTTTTATCCACATAGGGACTCTGCTCTGTTGGGCCCTTGAGCAAGGCCCTTAACCTGCAATTGCTGAGCGCTTTGAGTAGTGAGAAAAGCGCTATATAAAAGTAAAGAATTATTATTATTATTGAGCACCCGGCTCTGTAGTTAGGATTCTTTTACATAAGCTACAGTACCTCCAGTCTTGCTTAGTTCTCGTGATCATAACCACAGACATTTTTTGTCATATGGAATCAAATTAAAGGTTATAAAATTTTATTTCAGTGTTGGCAGAAGTTATATTTTTAATTTTGTTTACTTTTTTGTGAATGGAAGATGATTGTGTATATTTTCTCTTTTTAAGAAATGTAGTAACTGCGAGAATTTTTAGTTTTAGAACTACAATGTTTGTCATTGACTGACATATTTTTACAGCTATCACTTGGTAAAATATTACCTTCAAACGGTAATAGACAGATAATGGAGTAGTTAAAATTATGTACTATGAAGTAGTAGCCAATTCACTGTTACTCTTGCCTTTAAAACGGCAATTAGAAAGGTCAGGTCAGGTGAGATTGGTGAGCATGCACAGGTGCAGCCTGTTGTCGCACTCACCACACAATGAAATAGGTCAGGATTCCAATTGGCAACCCCCAAGGAAAACATTTTGTCCAGTCCCACCCTTTGGAAACGGCCATCTATCTGCCAGAGCCAGGTGTTACGTGGGCATCCCATTTGGCCTAGTCCAGCCATTCGGGTCCTCGACAATGATAGCCCTGCAAGCCAGATCACCCACAAGGAATTGCGCCACATGGCCATAGTGCCATAACTGACGCTCCCTTATAATGCAGATAATGTGCTTCATTTGGAACTCTGTGAGCAACTACTTGTTAGACACAAACTCAAACCAGTGGCACCCAAGGATTCTCTGAACAGACACAGTACCAAAGGAGTCCAGTCTTCGTCTCAGGTCACTGTGTTTTTCCCCAGTTGATACTGATGTTTGTCAGGGGTATGTTTTTGCTCCTAATCTCTTCAATGCTTGCATGGACTAGGTGTTGGGCAGGGTCATGGGTTCCAGTGGCAACAATGCTGTGATCTTTGCAGAGTCAATGGACACTCTGATTGGGGCTGTCGAGAGACTCAGTGAGAAGTCTAACTGACTGGACTTCCGAATGTCCTGGATAAAAACCAAAATCCAGGCCTTTAATGACCTCCTGGGCACAGTCATCAGCAGTGTGTCTGTCTGCAGAGAGAGTGTCGACCTTGTTGAGAGGTTTATTTACCTCAGGAGCAACATTTATGTCTCTGGTGACTCTTCCTATGAAGTCAGTAGATGGGCTGGGACAGCATAGAGCTCATGAGGTTTGCTGGATGGGGAGGGGGTGTGTGGTGCTCTTGATATATGTGCATAAAGAAGAAGGTCCAAGTCTAAAGACAGTTAGAAAAATGTAATGAAAATACTCTTTTTTTTTTAAATAACATGTTTTTAATCCAAATTATATACAGTGCACTGATGTGTGTATATTTTTTGTTGATAGTATCCACTTCTGTAGTAATGTTTATTTTACATTATAGTATTTACAATATATTGAATATATCAATTTTAAAAAAGTTACTATTCAAGGACCCCATGCACAGTATGCCCATGGCCATGATCCCTGGGAAGTTAATTTACAGTAGCTGTAAAGGTTTGTAAAATTGCTCCTCTAGTGTAATTTAATGGATTATTTTAAAGTACAAGAAAAGAGCATAGCATAGCAGTTACCAACTATCAGTTTAATTGCCTTTTTGTTCAGAGCAATACAAGGGATAGAAAAGACAGTAATTATAAACGATGTGCTCAGCTAAACAGCACAATGTATTACACCTGTCAGGATGGCCCTTAAAAATGTCTGTTCCATCTCTTGTAACTAAATGTTAGTAAAGACACTGTTTTAAAATGCGGAGAAAAAGAATTATGCAGAAAAACAAAACAACACAGCAGTTTGGTAAAGGGAATTAAATGGATTTTCAAAGTCTGAATATTAAATACTCTGCATCAGTATCTGTCACAACCATATAAATATATTACATATTGTTTATGCATTAAAAATTTACTGAATCAACTGCAACATAAAAATGTACTTAATGTTTGGTGGAATGTACCATTTACACCAGTAAGAGTAATGCATTCAAATTTTAATTGCATATTACATGTTACTCCTGTCCTTTGTAGTACAGTATTTATTATTATGGTCTAAAAATCTGTTTATATAGACAGTTGGATACATATGTTTGTATGTGCACTTGCTGGTATAACTATTTCTTTTGTGATGCTTCACATCTAAGTAAATATGTTTCTTTCCCTTAGGTTTACATTCCATGCAGAACTGCTGTGGCCCTTGTGAATATGGATCATTTTAATTGATGAGTGGATCACAGGAACTGCACTAAAGAGAAGCATTGTGTTTAATTTTAAATATTATGTAAATTCTGTTGGAAGTTCAGTCTAAATTCATGAATATCATCTTTTCTTAGTTTTGTATTCCAGGAGTCATTTCCTCACTAAGTAAAAGGATTATTTCTGTTTGCATTTTTGCTGGCTGGTGAATTTTTTAAGATGCTTGCAGGTGAAATGGTTAATATGAAAGAATAAAAATACAGTATAAATTAACTATGTTATAGAAAGAAGTCCAATAAATCACCTTTAGCTCATTTTCTATATAATTTCAGTAAGGCAGGTGAAGAAAAAAAATAGCATTGACAATATACAAATTATGCATTGAAAGGGATGATTGCTTGTTCTTGTTTAATTTTCTATGTAACCACTTATTATAGAATTACTGAATATATCGCACATAATACTATAGAATAACTATTAAGGCACCTTGGATGATTTGTTGTGGAAAATAAATTACACTGTACTTACTTAAAAGGCCATTGTTGTTAGTATAAGTAGGATACTAATTATGTACATTTCATTATATTTAGATGGACTGATTGTTTTATGATTAAAATTAAAACAAAGAAATCTTTACACTAGTTGTAAAATGAAAGGATTGTAAAGGACATATAAATATACTGCAGGTACTGCATATAGAACTTTGACAATTTTAATCATAAATGATACATTTCATTGAAGTGATTTGGACACATTGACTACATGATTCAAATATTTCTACTTTGTTTTACATGCAAAATACTGGTCTTCAAAAGAATTAATAGTATTCACCCTGTGTTTATTTGCATGCTTGTGTGTTGTTCTTGTTTTCATTTAAATCTCCTTATCCTTTTCAATAAGGCATTTGGAGAAATGCTGTTTACTTTTATGTGCAAATAAATAGCAAGCATTAAAAATGTAATGTGTGTTCCTTTTGCATTCTTTTATTTTTTCCTGGCAGAAGATCTGTAAACTGTACCTACATATGCTTGAAAACCAACACATTTCAGCCTACATCTTCCAAGCAAATAAAAATTGAGCAAATCAATCAAGTCTATTAGAAAAAGCTAAGCCTGGCTCACCCAAAAAAATTAAAGAACAAAATGTGACACCATAAGATAACAATACCCAACTTCAGTTCCCTCATTTTCTAAATCCTAATAACTCCAGCAAAGTCTCTTTACCTCATAACTACCTACCTGTAAGTTCCCAAGTACTACATGACAATCTTGCTTTCAATGCTTTGAATGCTGATAGTTAAAGTACCCTTTAACCCTTATTACTATTATTTTTTTCCCATGAGCTGCTGACTAGGCCCTTCTTAACTCAAGTTTTTTTTAACAGGTATGATGCTATAGGCCTTTTTAGCTGACTATTAAATTTATGCATTTATTAATTATTCATTGTTAGTTATTATTTTGTTAATTTCACCAGGTTTTTAAGCTACAGTTGTCACTCTTTTTATCCAACAACATAACAGTGTTGATCACTTAATCTGACTCCAATCAATTATTAATGTTAAAAGATTACTTTTTCTGCAAGTTATTAATTGATTTTAAGTTACTGTAATGGTTGAGTTAGCATTGATTTACTACTGCTTGCAAACCTTTAGGTTATATAATCTTAGACATTTATACAACTATGGCTAGATTATACATAACCTTAGAGATTAAAGTGTTTAATAAAGCATATCCTTTAGTATGGAACCTGAGGGGCAGTAGCTATTTTAGCCTGTGTTACCTGAATAGTAGTTCACATGCAACATCTGAGGCTAAGCTCCATTCCTTAGTGTGTGTTTCAGAATACAACCTCAGAGTCTAGGCAACTAAACATTCTTTATGTTAAATTTAATTCAAAACCTGACTATTTAAAGAATTATGAATATTCTGTCTGTGAACCTCAGTGGCTAGATTTCCAGTGTGTTTATGGCACAAAAACAACCAAAAGACATTGCGAAGGTTTGGAGCAGCCACCCGTATAATTTTTCCCAGCTGCAAAACTGATGAAAAAGAACACACATGTTCACACGACTGAGTCCAAAGCAGAACTGATTCACTAGAAACAAGATGGTGGTTTTAAAGGCAATTATGGAAAGTCAAAGGAGCCCCATTTAACCAGAATCAAAGGACAGTGCCCATTACGGGTGCTAAATGTGGTCTTAACCTTTGTGGAGTCCATTAAAGGAACCTGCCAGTACCCCTTAGTCATGTCAAGTGTGGTCAAATATTCTGCCTGTCCAAGCCTTTCAATGAGGTCATCCCTCCAGTCATACAGGATAAGCATCAAATTGGGAGACCTGATTAAGTCGACGGAAATAACTGCAAAACCTCCAACCACCGTCGGGCTTACTAACCAAGACTATTGGGCTGGACCAGAGACTATAACTTTCCTCTATGACTCCTAAGTTCAGCATGCGCTTGATTTCAAGCTCCACTTCAGTCTACTCTGCCTCAGGAAGGCAGTCACAATGTCGTGGGCAATCAGAGAGGTCCGCCCGGGTTTTTCATCCACCACCTCCAGGACAGAAGAAATAACTGCTTTGAGGGCTCACCTCTGTTGGGGGTTCATGTTAGAGCCAAAGTTAAGTGTGTTGGTCTGAGCAAAGAATGAGCGGGGCTGTTCAGAGGAGGGCTCGGAGTCCCTTTCCTTCCACGGTTTCAGCAGATTCACGTGATATATCCGCTAGCTTGGTCGACGATTAGGGTGTTTCACCAAATAGTCGACAAGCCCTTTCCTCTCCTTAACTTTGTATGGTCCCTGCCAATGGGCAAATAGTTTAGAATGGGAGGTGGGAACCAATACCATGACCCGATCCCCCAGTTGGAACTCCCGAAGCGTTGCGACACTGTCATAATAGTGGGCCTGTGCTGTTTGCGCCTCCTCCATGTGACTTTTTAGTATAGGTCGAATTTTCTCAAATCTATCGCGTAACTTCCCAACCTTCTTTCAAAATGTCCAATATACCCCAGGGTTGTCGTCCATATAACAATTCAAAGGGTGAGAACCCCGTTAAGTCTTGGGGGACTTCCCGGTAGGTAAAAAGTACGAGGGGGAGGAGTTGATCCCAATTCAATCTGTCCCCACTGACCACCTTGCAAAGCATCTGTTTGAAAGTCTAAAACTAAACCTCTCCACTAGACCGTCGGTTTGAGGATGATACAACGCAGTCCTTAAGTGCTTTATTTTGAGTAACTTGGCTGCTTCCCTGAACATCTCCGAGATAAACGGCATCCCCTGGTCCATAAGGACTTCTTTAGGAATGCCACCTCGCGCAAAGATCCCTTCCAGTTCCCGTGCGATGGCTTTAGAAGTAGCTGAGTGCAACGGAACAGCTTCTGGATACAGGGTCACATAATCCACAAGGACTGATATATACCTATGTCCTCGGGCCGAGGGTTTCCAATATATCGACATCTATTCTTTTAAATGGGACATCAATCAAGGGGAGGGGAACAAGAGGAGCACGGTCTCTCCTAGGAATTTGCCACAGCTGACACTCAGGACAAGAGATACAGAAACAGCAAACCTCCTTGTCGATTCCCAGCCAATATAATCAGAGCTTGATACACTCTAATGTTTTCTTGGTGCCCAGGTGGCCTCCCAGGAGGTGGGCATGTGCTAACTTACAAACCTGCCGCCGGAAGATTTGTGGAATCAGCAACAGCTTCCACACCTCCCACTCGTGCTCACTGACCTGATATAATAAATCATTTTAAATACCAAAACAGGGCCCCTGTGCCATGGGGCTGATGGGTGCCTTGGCCGTTGACTAGTATAACTGCATTCATTGCAAATTTAAGGGAATCATCATTCCATTGTTCCCTTTTAAACAAGGCTGGCGTTTGTCTAAACTGAAAACTTAGTTCCGAGAGAGGGTCCGGTCTGACCCCAAGGGGCGGGGAGTCATCCCCTTTCCACCGAGACGCGGACTGATGACGCAACAGTCTGCAACGGCCCAGGAACTTCTCCATCCTCCTCTTGGCCCTCCATATCTCTCTCTGCTGGCTGAGTACACGGTGTGGAGACGATGGTGCGACAGATAATTCCTGTCTGTTACTAGGCCCAAATTAGGTTTGGGAGTGGTCAGTACTTCACCGCTTTTACTATCAGACCAGTCCCACCCTAGAATCACAGTGAAAGGTGGATTTGGGAGTACCGCTACAGTGATTCTTTTAACTGATCATTACTGGCTGATGGAACATCAGGTGGATTTATAGAATCGGACATCTCTGTATACACAGGTTATACTGGTCTTTACTTTTATCCACTGTCACGGCAGTACATACCAGTGATCAACAATGGGAATGATGCTGCCGGAATTAAAGAGGGCTTCCACCTTAAATCCATTAACCACTACCAGTCCCCTATGAGCCATTGACAAGGGGGTTGAAAGCACACACAATCCACACCCCTCTCTCGACTTGCATTCCGCCTTGCTCCCAAGTGAGGGCCGGTTTATACCGAGGGGGTAGATTAGGAGGGGCATACTCTCGATAGTGTCCTCTAAAGGACCGTTCTGTTCTCCCAAATTGCGAGGCCATCCTAGATGTTTCGATGAGCTCAATGTGCTTGTTCATATTAGAAAAGTTTTCCCAGACCGACTGGGTGAAATGGTCAGGCACCAATTCTTTCCGAAATCCAGAACAAACCCCCCACCCGGAAGCTCGGCCCCAGTACTCTCCCACCTGGACATGATTCAGGTCCGGTCCCATTTTCTTCTGGGATTCTAACATCCTGCCAGATATGACACTGTCACAAAAATGACCAAAAGATATTGAGAAGGTTTGGGGCAGCACCCATATAATTCACTAGAAACAAGATGGCAGCTTTAAAGGCCAGTATGGGGAGTGATGTCATCAGGACCTGAACAAGAAGTGACATCGGTGGCTGCCCTAGAGCTGGGCGGGATTTCCCTAGATTGATCTGCAAGGAATCGAGAAAGAGAATTAGTGCACTTCTCCACCCCCTGGTCCGGCATGGAATTACATCTATTAAGGCCCTTTAGTTGTCCCCTAAACACGCGTGTGTGACAATACTCTTGCCAGCACTGTCAAAGACCAGGGGCCTCATGCATAACGGCGTGCATAAAATTCAGAGAAATGTACTTACGCACAAAAAAATCCAGATACATATATCTGTGCGTTTGCCAACTTCCACAATCTTCTGCTACATAAATCCTGGTCAGCATGGAAATTAACGCACGTGCACACGCCTGCTACCCTACCACAACTCCTCCCAGAATTACACCTCTTTGAATATGCAAATCAATATAATTAGCCCTTAAGCTCAGTGTTCTGTGAAAAGGCAATGGCAAAAGTACGAGGAAAAATAGGATTTCGGCGAATACCAAGTGGAGGCAAAGAAAAACATACTATTTGTTGGTGTAAACAGTGGTATAAACAACAAAAGGAACCTGATCGAGTGACATAGAGCGTCGGAGAGACTTGAAAGCTTAAGTTCACAAAGTCGAACAGTGCCCGAAATAAAAGTTGTCAGATATCAAATTCGCCATGAAAAGGCAAGTCGTAGCCCACCATACGAGTCTCATATGAAAGCTTATTAGGGTACAGAGGGAAAAAAGGCACACAGTGTAAAAAAAATGTCAACTTTAATCTCTAAATTTCCACTTTAATCATGTAGTTTATTTTGTCATTAAAGTAGAACATCAAAATGTAATCTTAAAATCATTTAATTTACTGGTTTCTCAAATCCCATCGTAACTAAAGTAGCACATTAAATGATTTGTTTTGTATTTGATCTTCTATGTGCTCTGTGTGTGTGAATCACTATGTGCTTCCGTTCTTTCTCTTCCTCCGACAGGACACAGAATCCATTACATTTGTGATATTACAGCTCTCTGAATAATTAAAATACTGATGAGTATACGTGATATCATTTTCAGGATAGGAGTTAAAACATGTTATTAAACATGGGAACACGGTGGCGCAGTGATTGTTCATGTCTTATGCAGTATGCTTGCTGCGCTATGCGTGACCTTCGATGAAATACTTTATTGCAGCAGTACTGTCTTTTTCAAACGTACTAACCTCCAATTCCTGTCCTTCCTTTTCTTTCTCCAAATACCCAATCACCACACAATCAGCTCTGTAATAGATGTTATGCCATCTATAAGCTTAGAATGCCGATTCTTCGAAACTTTTAAGGAACATTGAAATATCTTCGTAATGTTTAATTATTCTATCCATCTATCCTTTCAGTGTCACTCCAGTCACAGCAAGAATACAGGCAGGAACAAACCGTGAACAAAGCTCAAATTACTCGCTGGCACTGCGGCACCGTGTAGTTAAAGTAAAAATTTTCTCTGTATAATATAATAAATATATTTTGCTGCATTTCATCTTAAAAATGATATCGTCATCATATTTAAATACGCGCTTTATAAAGTGGCTCAGGTTTTGCAATATTATAACTGTATTATAAGTACAATTACCTCACTGTAAACTTTCAAGTACAAATAGTTCTACAAGGAGCACTTGATGGATTGATTTGTGCGTGTATAGTTCTTAGGATGAAACTGTTTGTGAACCGCAAGGTCCGAACAGGAAAGGCTCTAAAGCGTTTGTCGGATGAGACCAGTTCAAATAGCGAATGGCTGAGGCAGCGTGTGCTTGATGCTGTATACCGATAATTCTCTTTCTGATCAGCTGCTGTACTCCTGTGATTTACACTCAGATACAATGATATAAATACTCCGGAGTGGTGCAGTGAGAGTAATATGGAAAAAGATGATCCGATGCTAAAGCAGCTATTGTATTTAAAATAGTTTGACCATTCTATGGACCATTATAATGTTACAGGCTAATTACAATCAGATGCATTAAACTAATAAACAATATGTTGTTCATTTCAGTGTATTTATAAAGCCGCGTCAGGGACGTGGATCTGGAAAAGTAAGGGAAACCACACAGGAACAGTAGCACTGCTTTGACGCTGGGTGCCGACAGTCTGCAAAACCAAGCACAGAACTTGATTACGACAGGGTATGACCTACCGTGAAAATGTGCGTGGCTTTATGCCAAGTTTAGGTTTTATACATCATGATTTGAAAAAAGAAACATTCTTACAAAACATTTCTGTGCGTACACACCATTTATACATGAGGCCCCAGGGGTGGTCTATATTAATTAACAATTTATTAACACTAGAATTCCTGAAGCCTATGAAAAAACTTGTAATCCCGGCCCAACATAAATTCCCTTCACACCTTTCCATTCGGCATCTTTTGTGTTGTAAATGTATCGATCAGCACAAGCAGCCTGCTATGCCATACCCTCAACACCACAAAAAGGGCAAAAAGCTCTCTCAGCTCAAGTCTTGTTTATCTGGGAGTGAAGTAGTACCTACAGCTGTATAGGGTAAGTAATATATCGTTATTTGGAACAGATGCATTTCATGTGTGTTCCGTGTCTACAAAGATCAATATAAGTGTAGGATGACAGGAAATGTAAGAAATGCTGAACACATACCTAAAAGACAAACTTTTTTTTATATTTTAGTACTAACAACAAAAGTCTGACATGAAGTGTATAATGTGTGAAGACTGAAGTCCAAATATCAAATAAGCACTTTCACAAAAGGTACAAGTATAAAAAAACAAGTGCGCTTTTATTCAAGAATATAACCAGAGAAAATGAAATCAGGTTAGTGTACTTTGGTGTCACGACTGCTTTGGTAGTACAGTGGTAAGAACGGATGACTCATAATCAGCAGGTCCTGGGTTCGATCCTGGACGCTTCCCAAAATAAACATTTTGAGTAGCAAGCTACTCTTAATATTATACAATAAAAACATACATTTGATTTGAGTTTGTAGCAGCTGGTGTAAATATATGGTACTTGTAAAGGTTAGCTTTTTTTTATTGTTTTATTCTCTCAGTTGCATTCACACTTCCCCCAATCGTACACTGCTGTTTTCAAATAAAGGCGTGCTATAACCGAGATGAACTCAGATAAAGATGAGGGTTCTATATCAGAGAAACAGAATAGGAGCCCTCCCCACAAGAAACATTCACTCACATATAAGAATAAAGGCGAAAGATGGCACCGTTTGGATGCAGGATGAGGTCTAGCGTCATACTGCCAGTCAGTCTGCCCCACACCTGTCGTTCAAAGAAACAGCACATCTTACAAAGCTCTCCAAGGTATCATGCAAAGCCCAGTTTGTGATTATGTTTTGTGATGGTCTTTATATAAAAACATTTAGATGTTACTTATATAGCCAGATCAAATGTTATTTACCTTGATTTATTTACTTATCTTCCTACAGCGTAAGGTCACAAGTAGACTGCAGAGGTTCCTTTGTTTGATCGACAAGGGCATGCTGACACAGTACATGTGAACTGAAGCGACTTTAACTGCAGGTGGAAGCTCCTGTTGCACCCTACGCAACTGTGTTTGATCTTATTCAGGAAAAGATCCCAGTCACCACAAGGGAGAAATACTTTCCGAGACTACGGTCATAAAGCTTACAACACCGTTTCTGGACAAAGGCAGAACCATAACAACAGGCTTCAGGAATTCTAGTGTTAACTTGGCAACTCAAAATTATATACAGTGACAGAATAATAATTTTAAAAATAAAGTACGTTGTGAACAATGGCTTAGAACACAGATCTGTTCTGGGAGATTTCCCAAGAATGTTCCAAACTGAACTTGGGTTCCAGCCTTGTTGTATTTTGTTGTGTAGCCTGAGTCAACTTCCCGGGCCAGTTTTATAGCACCAACTGAAAACAAAGATTGTGATACAATTAGATAGATAGATACTTTATTAATCCCAAACGGAAATTCACATACTCCAGCAGCAGCATACATAAAGGACAATGTTAAATTAAAGAGTGATAAAAAACGCAGGTATAACAGACAATAACTTTGTATGATGTTAACGTTTAACCCTGCCCCCAGGTGGATTGAACAGTTGCATAGTGTGAGGGAGGAATAATCTCCTCTGTCAGTGGAGCAGGACAATGACAGCAGTCTGTTGCTGAAGCTGCTCCTCTCTCTGGAGATGATACTGTTCAGTGGATTCTCCATGATTGACAGGAGCCTGCTAAGCGCCCGTCACTCAGTGTCCAGCTCCGGGCCTACAATAGAGCCTGCCTTCCTCACCAGTTTGTCCAGGCATGAGGCGTCCCTCTCTTTTACGTTGCCTCCCCAGCACACCACCGTGTAGTAGAGGGCGCTCGCCACAACCGTCTGATAGAACATCTGCAACATCTTATTGCATATGATGAAAGACGCCAGCCTTCTAAGGAAGTATAGTTGGCTCTGTCATTTCTTACACAGAGCATCAGTATTGGCAGTCCAGTTCAATTTATCATCGAGCTGCACTCCCAGGTATTTATAGGTCTGCAGCCTCTGCACACAGTCACCTCTGATGATCATGGGGTCCATGAGGGGCCTGGTCCTCCTAAAATCCACCACCAGCTCCTTGGTTTTGCTTGTGTTCAGGTGTAGGTGGTTCGAGTTGCACCATTTAACAAAGTCCTTGATTAGGTTCCTATACTCCTCCTCCTGCCCACTCCTGATGCAGCCCATGATAGCAGTGTCGTCAGCGAACTTTTGCAAGTGGCAGGACTCCAAGTTGTATTGGAATTCCGATGTATATAGGCTGAACAGGACCAGAGAAAGTACAGTCCCCTGCAGCGCTCCTGTGTTGCTGACCACAACACAGACCTGCAGTTCCCGAGACGCACATATTGAGGTCTGTCTGTAAGGTAGTCCACGATCCATGCCACCACGTATGAATCTACTCCGATCTTTGTCAGCCTATCCCTAAGGAACAGAGGTTGGATAGTGTTGAAGGCACTAGAGAAGTGCAGAAACACAATTCTTACAGCACCACTGCCTCTGTCCAAGTGGGACAGGAATCAGTGAAGCATATAGATGGCATCCTCCGCTCCCACCTTCTCCTGGTTTGCGAACTGCAGAGGTTTAAGGGCGTGGCGAACCTGTGGTCTCAGGTGGTGAAACAGCAGCCGCTCCATTTTCTTCATCACATGTGACGTCACAGCAACAGGCCGGAAGTCGTTCTGCTCACTAGGACGTGATACCTTTGGGACTAAGGGTGATGCAAGATGTTTTCCAAAGCCTCGGAACTCACCCCTGTTCCAGGCTTAGGTTGACGATATGCTGTAGAGGACTCCCCAGCTCCAACGCATAGGCCTTCAGCAGTCATGGCGATACTCCATCTGGACCCACTACTTTGCTGGCATGAAGTCTACTCAGCTCTCTGCTTACCTGGGCTGCTGTAATTGTGGGTGGGGGGAAACTCTCTCCTATGCTGGAATTAGCAGAAGGATGGGTGGAGGGTGCAGTACTCCGAGTTGAGAGTGGGTTAGGGTGGTCAAACCGGTTAAAGAAGTTGTTCATCTGGTTTGCTCTCTTGACGTCACTCTCGATTGTGGCACCCTGCTTCGAGATGCAGCCAGTGATGATCTTCATCCCATCCCACATTTCCTTCATGCTGTTATTCTGCAACTTCTGCTCCAGCTTTCTCCTGTACTGCTCCTTCACCGCCCTGAGCTTGACTCAGTTCCTTCTGCACGCGCTTGAGCTCATGCTGATCACCGCCTTTAAAAGCTCTTTTCTTCTGGTTCAAAAGGCCCTTGATGTCACTTGAAATCCATGGCTTGTTGTTAGCATAGCAGCATACTGTTCTTACTGGAACTACAATGTCCATACAGAAGCTTATGTAGTCAGTAGTGCAGTCAACAACCTCCTCAATGTTCTCACTATAAGATTCCTGCAGGATATTCCAGTCCATTGTTTCAAAGCAGTCTCTCAGAGCCTGCTCTGCCTCAGGAGACCAGTTCCTGAATGAGCGTGTGGTTGTAGGTAGCTCCCTCACTCTTGGTTTGTAGTGAGGCTGAAGCAGAACCAGGTTATGATCTGCTTTCCCAAGCGCAGGCAGTGGGGTGGCGCTGTATTTGTCTTTAACGTTTGCATACAGTAGGTCAATAGTCCTATTTCCCCGGGTGTTACAATCCACATACTGGGAGAAGGCAGGTAATGTTTTGTCCAGCATCACATGGTTAAAATCTCCAGAGATTAGCACAAGCGCTTCGTGGTTGCTGTGTTTGTAGTTTAGCAACAGTGGAACGGATGATGTCACTCTCTATCTCCACGTCCACCTGAGGAGGGATGTAAACAATAACAACAATGATGTGTCCAAACTCTCTGGGCAAGCAGTAGGGACGCAAACTTACGGTCAACAGTTCGACGTCCCTGCAGCAAGTGGAGATTTTAACATTTACATGTCCAGAGTTGCACCACCTTGTGTTCACATAGAAAATGAGTCCACCTCCTTTCCGCTTCACGCAGGTACTTGCGTCTCTGTCCGCTCTAACTGTGCTAAACCCGGGTAGCTCCACATTAGCATCTGGGATGTTAGTTGTTAGCCATGTTTCACAAAATACAACAAACTGCATTCTCTGTATGTAGGTCCTGACATTTTTGACCAGCACAGCCAGTTTGTCGATCTTATTTGGTAGTGAGTTCACATTTCCCAGGATCACAGAAGGCACCGAAGGCTTGTAGCAACACTTTCTCGCTAGCCACTTGGTTTTTATCTTAGTGCCGGGTCCGCTGCCACGATACAACCTTCTTACCTCATCAGGTAAATAGGGAACCACACCGGCACAAGCCTTTGTTCTCAGCGCTTTAAGTTGACTACCTGAATAGACAAGTCTTGGCATGTAAAAATCCATGTCCAAGTAGTAAAAAATGTCCAGGGAACAAGTCCACAATAAAGAAAGTGGTAGGAGTGATAAATAAAATAGAGAAAAAGGCAGAAAGATAAAGTCCTACATGGAGCTGCTGGAAAGGCTGCCACTTTTAAATGACATGAAAAAATGCTAAGTGCACCTGATTTAATAGGTTTGACTTTGATGCCAGAAAACATCAAAACGGGTGTGTTGTGTATCCTGTTATTGTCCCCAAGGCTTATCTTTTGAGAAAGTTTTCTTGAGAGTCTTTCAGGGGATGATTACTTAGTCCCCATGGTTGTTTATCTAAAGCCAGCAACCATTTTTTTTGCTAATTAAATGGGTTCTCTCTGTCTTCTATGTGTGAACAAGGTTACTGGTGATGCAATACTTAAGAGTAAACATCTGTACTCCATTCAAAGTGAGTTTTCTCCTGTCCACACTCCAATATCCTACAACGTGGTGTAACTCATTCAATGTCAGTACATGCAATCATTTGCCAAAAGCAAGGGAAGTAGTAGATTCTGACAGGTATCCAATCCCCCTTCCCCCATTCAGTTATATGTGACTGTGCTGTAGCATCAAAGAAGAACACAAATAAGTTACAGTTGCATAGAGATGTTGGCAGGGATTACTTTTGCTGGATGAACTTCCCATACACTCATATTCTCACTTGCTCTAGGCCAATTTGTTATTGCCAATTACCTTAACCTGTACCTTAATGAAGAATCCCATGCAGACAGAATAGAACATCTCCAAATACAGAATAGACCACTGGATCTGCAAGTGCTACCCATTTGCTCCAACTGAAATCAAACTTGAGATACCTTGAAATATGTTTTAACAAACCTCAGATGGAGAAGAAACCATTTTTAAGGTAAAGAATTTCACATATCAAAAATGTATTACAGTAATCCCTCCTCGATCGCGGGGGTTGCGTTCCAGAACCCCCCGCGATAGATGAAAATCCACGAAGTAGAAACCATAGGTTTGTATGGTTATTTTTATATATTTTAAGCCCTTATATACTTTCCCACACTGTTAACATTATTAGAGCCCTCTAGACATGAAATAACACCCTTTAGTCAAAAGTTTAAACTGTGCTCCATGACAAGACAGAGATCTTCTTTCTCACAAGTAAAAGAATGCAAATATATCTTCTCTTCAAAGGAGTGCCCGCATCAGGAGCAGAGAATTTCAGAGTGAGGGAGAGAGAGAGCTCGCTCGCAAAGAAAAGCAAACAATCAAAAAATCAATACGTGTGCTTTTAAGTATTCCGAAGCACCGCAATAAAGCGGCATTTTTTAGAGGAGCGTCAGTATCTTCTAAGCAAACAGCCCCTCTGCTCACATCTCCTCCGTCAGGCACAAAGAACATCAGAAAGAGAGAGAGAAAGAGAGAGAGAGAGAGAGAGAGAGCACGAGATTAACGCAAACAATCAAAAAATCAATACGTGTGCTTTTGTGCTTTTAAATATGCCAAAGCACCGCAATAAATTGGCATTTCTTAGAGGAGCGTCCGTATCCACTAGGCAAACAGCCTCTGTGCAAACAGCCCCTCTGCTCACACCACCTCCATCAGGCGCAGAGAATGTCAGAGAGGGTGAGATAGAGGTGGAGACCAGCAAACAATCAAGCACCGCGCGGGATGCATATCTTATATCATTGAGGAGTTTTAGTTAATATGTAATACATGCTCTGATTGGGTAGCTTCTAAGCCATCCGCCAATAGCGTCCCTTGTATGAAATCAACTGGGCAAACAAACTGAGGAAGCATGTACCATTAATTAAAAGTCCCATTGTCCGCAGAAATCCGCGAACCAGCGAAAAATCCGTGATATAAATTTAGATATGCTTACATTTAAAATCCACGATAGAGTGAATCCGCGAAAGTCGAAGCACAATATAGCGAGGGATTACTGTATACATATCTGAAAAATTAATGTCAATGTTAATATATCTAAAATACATTTTAAGATATCTTCATTAAATTTTAAAATATTTTCATATAATATTTAGGCAGTTTTGAAATATGTGAAATACATTTAGTTTATTTCAATGGTTGTTCTGGTACTTGACTTCTCAAACCTCAGTTTTTATGATGCTTGGACATTGCTCCAAAGGAAATTGTAATCAAACTTCATTTCATTTGTAATAATAACTAATACAGTCATATGAAAAAGCCTCTCAGCCTGCATAATAATTTACTCTACTTTCAACAAAAAAAAGATAACAGTGGTATGTCTTTCATTTCCTAGGAACATCTGAGTACTTGGGTGTTTTCCGAACAAAGATTTTTATTGAAGCAGTATTTAGTTGTATGAAATTAAATCAAATGTGAAAAACTGGCTGTGCAAAAATTTGGGTCCCCTTGTAATTTTGCTGATTTGAATGCATGTAACTGCTCAGTACTGATTACTTGCAACCCAAATTGGCTGGATTAGCTCATTAAGCCTTGAACTTCATAGGCAGGTGTGTCCAATCACAACAAAATGTATTTAAGGTGGTCAATTGAAAGTTGTGCTTCCCATTGACTGTCCTCTGAAGAGATGGATCCTCAATGCAACTCTCAAAAGATCTGAAAACAAAGATCGTTCAGTATCATGGTTTAGGGGAAGGCTACAACAAGCTATCTCTGTCAGTTTCAACTGTAAGGAATGTAATCAGAAAGTGGAAGGCTACAGGCACAGTTGCTGTTAAACCCAGGTCTGGCAGGCCAAGAAAAATACAGGAGTGGCATATACGCAGGAGTGTGAGAATGGTCTCTGACAGCCCACAGATCACCTCCAAAGACCTGCAAGAAAATCTTGCTGCAGATGGTGTATCTGTACATCTTTCTACAATTCAGTGCAATTTGCACAAAAAACATCTACAGGTATATGGCAGGTTGATGAGAAAGAAGCCCTTTCTGCACTCACGCCACAAACAGAGTTGCTTGTTGTATGCAAATGCTCATTTAGACAAGCCAGATTCATTTTGGAACAAAGTGCTTTGGATTGATGAGACAAAAATAAGTTAGTTATTTGGCCATAACCACAACCGCTTTTCATGGCGAAAGAAGAACACCGCATTCCAAGAAAAACACCAGGTACTTACTGTCAAATTTGGTGGAGGTTCCATCATGCTGTGGGGCTGTGTGGCTAGTTCAGGGACTGGGGCCCTTGTTAAAGTCAAGGGTCGGATTAATTCAGCCCAATATCAACAAATTCTTCAGGATAATGTTCAAGCATCAGTCACAAAGTTGAAGTTATGCAGGGGTTGGATATTTCAACAAGACAATGACCGAAAACACAGTTCAAAATCTACAAGGGCATTCATGCAGAGAGAGAAGTACAATATTCTGGAATGACCGTCACAGTCCCTAGACTTGAATATCATCTAAAATCTATGGGTTGATTTGAAGCAGGCTTGTCCATGCTCGGCAGCCATCAAATTTAACTTAACTGGAGAGATTTTGTATGGAAAAATGGTCAAAAATACCTCCATCATGAATCCAAACACTCATCAAAGGCTATAGGAGGAGTCTAGAGGCTGTTATATTTGCAAAAGGAGGTTCAACTATGTATTGATGTAATATCTCTGTCGGGGTGCATAAATTTATGCACCTGTCTACTTTTGTTATGATGCATATTGCATATTTTCTGTTAATCCAATAAACTTAATGTCACTGCTGAAATAATACTGTTTCCATTAGGCATGTCCTATATTAAAAGGAAGTTGCTACTCTCTTGGACTTAGGCATTACTAATGCCAGCTCATCAGCATTGTAGAAGATGCCTCACTCAACTCTATATAGGCAGTGAAATGACCCTGATCAGCTAATTAAAGGAGAAATTGCCATCTAAGTAGACAAAAAACCCAAACAGCAACAAAGTATAACGCTGTATAATGGCATTCTGCCCCAAACTTCTAACAGTGACAGAAAGAATAATGCTTATTTGCCATGTCTTCTCTTGGTTCAAAGTTTTAATGGATTCAACAGCTAAAGTACTATAAAAAAAATACAAAATACTCCCTTCTTCATGTCTATGGTTATCAAGAATCAAATACCAATTATTTACTCCTCTTCAAGTTCTGAGATTGAAATAACTATGTGACACATAGCACTTAGCAGAGTTTAATTAGTCTTAATTCAAATCAAAAAAAAGCCTCCAGTGTGAGCACAAAGCTGAGGATAACATTTTTTCATCCATGTCAGTTAAGAAGGTGTCATGGGAGTTCTGCAGTTTGCAGCGCATTATATGGCCTGATCTTTGGGAAACGTTGGCATCTGTTTTGAGTGATATATTGTATATCTAACAATGAATGCCATTTACTTTTCACTTTTTTTTTTTTAATTGGTAACCAGAAAATTTAAAGTGGGCATGGTGAATATAAATGCTGACTGATATAGTAAGATCACTAACAGTGTCTTATCAAATTTCCGACTTCCAGAATAGCTTACCAGTTTCCCTATTCTCAAGGGAAAGACAGAAGATACTCCATTCATATAGTACTTCACATGCAGAAAGTGGGCACTCATTTAATTTTTGAACAAATACCAGAGGTAAGGCTATTTGTATTGCAAGTACAGCTTACAGTTCATCTAGCATCCATTTTGGATGAATTTTACTCAACTGTCCTTTGCTGATCTCTACACTATTGTGTCAGAAATGCTTTTATAAATCCATCATTTTTAACTACACAGAGGACAAATGGCTTTTAAATGCCAACAGAGGCTAAACTGGGGGCTAAAACCAGTTTCCTTTCAAGTATTTTCTTTATAATCAGGATTGCCGTTAAAGTAGTTAGTCAGTAACTACATCTCTTGGGTGTCCTTGGTCCACATTCAATTCAATGTTCTAAAAGGGACAGTAATTTCTGAATCATCTGAAGCAAGCAATGCTGTAGTCCATGATCTAGCCACTATAATTTCATCTTTTTTTGGTGATACCAATCAACCTAAATATACCATTTTCTTCTTACACAGTTGTGCTTTATTCAGTCTGGCTTTCCTTTGTTTTTAAAGTTTGAGTAAAACATTTTTCAAGGAAACGAATATGAGCTTCAGTGATCAAAGATACTATTAAAATGTCAGTTATTTATTGAATTACTACTTTATCTTCAACTTTTTCCAGTTGTTTTAAAAGCTGATGCAATGCAATATGATCTATCGAGAGAATTCTGCAAATGTTCAGGTAAACAGATTTATGCACAGTGTGTGCTACCAAAAGTGAAAGAAAACTATGACTGTACACTTTGATGTAGCAGTAATAATAAGAAACAATTCAATTACCAAAAAGGAAACATGTTGTGGTTTCAAAGCTATTAATTAATACTGCAGAAGAATCTGCCACTAGCGAGCCAAAGATTTAGACATTTAGACAACAAGTCTCCCAAAACCAGTTTCTTTAGTGCATGCTGTATATTGAGTTATTTAATTATATATGAAGGGTGTTTTTTAAAATTATGTCATCTTTCTCTTTGATTCCTGTTCACGGCTTGTTCTGATACTGCATACTGCTTGTAGGACTGGTAAGGAGCAACACTAAAACTGACACACAACTTCTCCAGTTTTCCATAGTCATTTTATCTCAACTTCCTAGATCAATAACAATTCACAAACGTGCATTTATTTGTGTAATAACATCTTTTCTAACCATAAGTTCTCCTTTTCTGACTGCACCACCTATTTGTTTTTCTACTGACTCACTTTCATTGCTTTTAATATTTTGTCATCCTGCATCTTTAGCAGTATTTTCTAGAAAGGTTCAATTCATCTTTTTATCCATGGTCTTTAGTCATACAAGTCTAAAAAGGAACTGGATTCTCATTTACAGTTAGGTCCATAAATATTTGGACAGAGACAACTTTTTTGTTAATTTTGGTTCTGTACATTACCATAATGAATTTTAAGTAAAACAACTCAGATGCAGTTGAAGTGCAGACTTTCAGCTTTAATTCAGTGGGTTGAACAAAAAGATTGCATAAAAATGTGAGGGAATTAAAGTATTTTTTAACACAATCCCTTTATTTCAGGGGCTCAAAAGTAATTGGACAAATTAAATACCTGGAAATAAAATGTTCATTTCTAATACTTGGTTGAAAATCCTTTGCTGGCAATGACAGCCTGAAGTCTTGAACTCATGGACATCACCAGATGCTGGGTTTCCTCCTTTTTAATGCTCTGCCAGGCCTTTACTGCAGCGGCTTTCAGTTGCTGTTTGTTTGTGGGCCTTTCTGTCCAAAGTTTAGTCTTCAACAAGTGAAATGCATGCTCAATTGGGTTAAGATCAGGTGACTGACTTGGCCAATCAGGAATTTTCCACTTCTTTGCTTTAATGGGTTGCTTTTGGCTGTATTTTTTTGGTCATTGTCTATCTGTATCATGAAACACCGCCCAATCAATTTGACTGCATTTAGCTGGATTTGAGCAGACAGTATGTCTCTGAACACCTCAGAATTCATTCGGCTGCTTCTGTCCTGTGAGACATCATCAACAAACACTAGTGTCCCAGTGCCACTGGCAGCCATGCACGCCAAAGCCATCACACTGCCTCCACCGTGTTTTACAGATGATGTGGTATGCTTTGAATAATGAGCTGTTCCACGCCTTCTCCATACTTTTTCTTGCCATCATTCTGGTAGAGGTTGATCTTGGTTTCATCTGTCCAAAGAATGTTTTTCCAGAACTGTGCTGGCTTTTTTAGATGTTCTTTAGCAAAGTCCAATCTAGCCTTTCTATTCTTGAGGCTTATGAGTGGCTTGCACCTTGCAGTGCACCCTCTGTATTTACTTTCATGGAGTCTTCTCTTTATGGTAGACGTGGATATTGATATGCCTACCCCTGGAGAGTGTTGTTCACTTGGTTGGCTGTGAAGGGGTTTCTCTTCACCATGGAAATGATTCTGCGATCATCCACCACTGTTGTCTTCCATGGACGTCCAGGTCTTTTTGCATTGCCGAGTTCACCAGTGCTTGCTTTCTTTCTCAGGATGTACCAAACTGTAGATTTTGCCACTCGTAAAATTGCAGCAATTTCTCGGATGGGTTTTTTCTGTTTTCACAGCTTAAGGATGGCTTCTTTCACCTGCATGGAGAGCTCCTTTGACCGCATGCTGTCTGTTCACAGCAAAATCTTCCACATGCAAGCAACCACACCTCAAATTAATTCCAGGCCTTTTATCTGCTTAATTGATAATGACATAATGATGGACTTGCCCACACCTGCCCATGAAATAGCCTTTGAGTCAATTGTCCAATTACTTTTGAGCCCCTGAAATGAAGGGATTGTGTTAAAAAAATGCTTTAGTTGCCTCACATTTTTATGCAATCGTTTTTGTTCACCCCACTGAATTAAAGCTGAAAGTCTGCACTTCAACTGCATCTGAGTTGTTTCATTTAAAATTCATTATGGTAATGTACAGAACAGAAATTAGAAAAAAGTTGTCTCTGTCCAAATATTTATGGAACTAACTGTATAAAAGCACATAATGTTGTGTATCTGTATTGTGAGAAAATAATGTGGGTAGCAAAGCAAACAGGAAAGGCCTGTGTAGTTTCCCTTGGTAGTGAGTGATAACAACTCCTTCTCCTTATTTTTCACCTCCCACAATTAACTGCCACTTGACAGGACATTCTTGCTTTAATATCCTCTTGTCCATTGTGCAGACTTGCCACAAAGACAATTATCTGATATTTGTCTCTCGCTCTCCATTTCTCATGACTCTAACACAAGAGGCGGCAACATTTAAGTGGTGGTGTGCCAAACCTATGCTACAATGTTTTTCTGCATGCCAACACAATTTTACCAATTTTGTTATATATACAGGGTGGTCCAAATCTAATTATGCAGATCCAGATTGTCTGGATGTCTTTGATTTATGCAGGGACGATTCCAGTTCGGCGCGAAGATGATTCTTAATGTCGTCAGTTTGCACACTTCTCGATTGGTCCCGGATTTTTCAGGTGATTTTCTATGTAATAAACTTAATAAGTTATGGCGTAAAAAAAATTGCATAATTAGATCTGGACCACCCTATAGTATCAAAATTGGTCCAGTTATAATAGGGTTCAAAAGTATTTACTCATTCGATATTTTAAAATACATAGGATCATATGTGAAAAGAATATTTTGTCATTTTTTTTTTATAACTATAGTACATTCGGTGACTTTATTTTTGGCTCCAATTATTTCACTAAAATAAGTAGTTTGTTTTTTAAAGCCAGGGATGGCCCTTTTTATAGCTTAATTTTTCTCAGAGTTTTTAAACGTGGACTGATGATTAGTTTGATAATGTCTTTTTACACTTGGACGTATCACAGATGACACTTTCACTGATACACTGATACTTTTCACATTCAGCACGATCCTTTTGTTGTACAAATTCATATTCATTTGTCTAAGAGTCTTGAAAATAGTGAACATCGAGTTTTTGTCTTTTACGAGTCATTTTTGGGCAGTATATTACTTAATGATAACGAGGTTTCTTTTAACGTACCATGGCCGGCACTGAACACATGCTTTCCCCTTTACATGCGAGTCGCATGGCGCGAACGCATGCGCTGTAATTAAAATATAATCGAAGAGGTTGGTTTTAACACTCCACAGCCTGCACTGAACACATGATTTCCATTTATATGCGAGTCTCGTACACAAAACGTAGGTGAGGGCGCGAATGCGTTCGCTGTAATTAAATTTTTTTTTTCTATACAGTGATACCTTGAGATATGAGTTTCATTCGTTCCGTGACCAAGCTCGTAAGTCAAAATGCGTGTATCTCAAATCAATTTTCCCCGTTGAAATTAATTAAAATGAGATTAATTCGTGCCAGCCCCCAAAAAACCAGCCCAATTTTTTGTTAAATGTTTTCAACATAAGAAAAGTGTATTTATAATGAACAAATATTGTATACAAACAAAATAAAACCTAATACATAAAAGAGAATCTAAAGAAATAAGCAGATGTTGGTGAAGCCGATGGGCATATTGTAATGTTTTTTCTTTCATTTCACTTTTGCTTAATTTAATTTTCTTCTTCACTAGTTTTTTTTTGCCACGCTTTCACTTTCATTCACAGGGCGTTTCAATAGAAACCTGTACAAGAGCTTTGTTTAGTCCTCCCCTTTAGAATGTTTCTGAAATCAGTTAGGCAAGTGTCATTAAATAGCACAGCGGCGCGACCAGTTGCAACGTTTTCAGGGTGTTTCTTTTCTTTAAAGTTCAAAACTTTTTCCCACTTCCTTTAACTCACTTTAAGAGATAACCTCCTCTGCGAAACCGATCTCCTGCAGAACTTGTTGCTGCATCTGTAGTTCCATCAACTCCTCTGTCGTCAGTTCCTTGGAATGTGTGGCGACAAGCTCTTCGATGGCTCGTATTTCGAATTTTGGCTCATAACTAAAGGCAAAAATTTGACAGCGATTGCTTGTATCTCAAAAAACTCGTACGTTGGGGCACTCTTATCTCAAGGTACCACTGTATTTCAATTCAAGTAGAGTGCCATTGAAAATCATTCCGCGTGCAGTGCCATACGTTAATTGTAAGAGGACCAACTTCTCTTGATATGCCTTTTCAATGCTCTTCTACCATTATTTCTTTAAGAGGAACACTACCAACATCTCAACTTTTTCATTCTCACCTGTTATGTAACATGTCCTTTCAATGCACAAAAATACAAAAAATAATGTCCCTATCAAATATTGTGAATGATATTTACAGTATGTTTGGTATACAGTAGGACAAGCTGTACCAGCCATGCTCTACCCCCCACAACATTGAGCTGACGACTCCCAGAGGCAGGAAGTTTCTTTTATACCCGGGATCAAAATTTCCAGTTAATCCTGCAAAACACCGCTCTCTTCCACCTATAGCAGATGACGCCGTTACATTCTGCACAGGTGCCGTGCTCAAATCCTGTAAGGCATGTATTAAATAGGCTAGTAGCTTTGCATGTGGGTGAGTGTGCACTAGCGCATTCTGACGTGCTCCCTTCGGGAAAGCCTATATATTCTCCGAAAAATAAGTTACTTTTCCTGAAAATTTCTCGGGACTTCATCATGGGATCCCCTTTTCAAACTAATGCATGCACTAAATGAACTGAACACTCCACACCTTTCTCTTTGGTAACAGCAAGTGGCTAAAGAGACGCTCGATTAGAATGACTGACCCGGAGATGCGCCCGGCCTGTCATCATCATCCCGCTATGTGAACCTGTCGAAGCCAAAGTTAAAATCCTCGCAAAAGTGCACCCCCGCACAACAGAGATTTAAACATGTGAGAGCTTCTCATTTTATTTCATGTTAGTTGTCTTTACACAATTCTTAGGACTTTTTTATTTAAAGTGGTAATGCTTGGTAGGCTGATTACCACATACAGATGTAGTGAAGCTTTAGATGATGCTGGAACACATTCCAAGGTGTTTATGCTCAAGTTTTATAATGTACCAATGAGGTCTCTTCTGGAATACAGGGTGCAGTTTTAGTCTGCAGGTTACAAAATAGACATAGAAGTACTAGAAAATGTCAGGAGAAGAGGGACTAGGCTGATCACAGGGCTACAGGAGATGCATTATGAGGGAAGATTAAAAGTGCTGAGCTTTTTTTGTTTAAGTAAAAGAAAACAACTGTTAATTTAGCCCCATTCCACAGACTTAAAACTTCATCAGAATATGGTACTAGTGTAGAAGACACTTTAAAACCCAAGCTGTTACTAATTGCATATGTAAAAAAGTATTTGTTTTTGTTTTCCAAACTTCCTTAACTTACAAAGTTTTTAATACATGGAAGATTCTTGGCATTGGGACCTTTATAAAGTTCTATACTGATAGTAATTTTGTATCTTTTGAATATCAAAGTCTGAACTGTAATCTTCCAGTAACCCATTTTTTCTATTAATTGCAGGTGAGCCATTTTGCTTCCTTTAATATAAATGAGAAGAAACTGTTATGCAAAAAGAAGAAGCGAGCAGCATTTCTGTACCACAGTAGTAAATGTTCCTCAATAGATGGCTAGAAATAGTGTTGAGAGATGGATCTTTTAATTATAATTTCAGATAAATAAACCGATCACTGACAAGACACACTAATTATCAAAACATGCAAACGGTGTTGTACTTCAACTAAAAACTTATCTTAATTCAGAATACACCAAGGCAAAAGATCTATTTGTGAGTAATATCACTGGGCATCAGCCTTCCTCAACCGCATGGTCCAGGACTGTCTTACAGTTGGATCATACTGGAAAAAAATTGTTTGCCTATCTGTTGTTACTTCTAATTTGCTTACAGCAGTGTATAAAATATGATCTAATACTGCCTAGTTCAAACATAAGCTGTGATGTGACTTAGCTGAAACAATCCCAATCCACTCATTATAAACTCATCAGGAAAAGGATGTCCTCTTCTTTTCAAAATTAAGAAAAAAATCTAATTTTCCATTTGATAAACTGTTTAAAGCTTCTTTAGAATTTTGTAAGAAATGATGTACTAATGTTCACATGTTAAACCCTCTAGATATCAATATCTTTGAGTGACAGCTACATAATTGGTTATCCGATTTCATAGCTCTACAGATGGGTTGGGAATGGAGTTGAGACAAATTTGAATCTGATATGAAATATTGTATAAATTATTGTATTCTCAATTGTTCTGTACCATACTTACTATAATGTATTCTTCTAATAATATTAAGAGGAGAAAAAACAGAACATTTAGAAAAGAAAGCAAAATACTTTAAAACAAAATGAGGCATCTATAAAATTGATAGAAAGATCATTCCAAAACTGAGGTCCTAAGATTAAAGATTGTGCATAATCTAAAAAGCTTTATTTATCCTCACTATTTTAAGAACTGTATTTTGTAATTGTACCATACACAGAGAAGTATTGGCATTAAGAATTTTTTGGGCATCTAACATTTCATCTCACTAAGTAAATTAATGGCATAACTGAGGCCATGTTATTTCGTTTTACTAATAGATGGGTATCATTAGCATACAAATGAAAGGTAATGTATTTTGAAATTACATCTCATGTTAGCAGCATATAAAGAGAATAAACACCTGGACCCCCAGAAAAATACTACATAAACATGCATTTTGCACAGGAGTATGGAGGAGGAAGGAGTAAAGTAGAAAATGTGTTCTGTAATTGATGATAAAGCAAAAGCTCAGATTTGTTCTACTACATTCGCTTTAATAGCCCTGATGGGAACTGCTATGTGTGGTTTACTGTCTCTTAAAAGAACTACAATATTGACCAAAAAGCCATGTGATAAGACAGAAATATTTTATCTTGAAAAACCTTAGGTGACGTTTTTACTTCCAAAGGTTATCTGACATGAACAGCACTTTTGTTGGAAGATGTGGAGGTTATGTAGATTTCTTGCATTATTTCATATTTTTTGCACTATTTATAATACCTATACTTCATCTTTAGAAAATATCACAAAAGAACCCTATGCCACAAAGAAATCCACCAATTTAATTATACCTATCCAAAAAACAAATATTACATAAATTCCCCCAACTTAAAAAAAAAAAAAAATGATAAAAAACTAGAAATTTTCAAGGCGATTGGATTGGGGAGTACTAAGAAAAACATCCATCTCCTTAAAAATTGCCATCCTCTCCCCACTGCAGGTAAAAACAATAGGCACAAGCTTGTACACATGCACTTTGATTCAGACAATCTCTGGACACCGCTGTATTACAGTTTTCTCAAACCTGTCCTTGGGTCCAAAGTATGATTTAAGTTTGACCACATTAAAGATACCAATTTTGATGTTGTTGTCTGTTCTACATTTCATTCAGAAATTAACTGGCCTTAACTTCTTTAATATGACCAATTGATCAAATCATTTGAGCAGAAGCTTAGTAGAAAATTTATCAGATGCTGTGAAAAGGGGGTGAAACTACAACCAAACCTGGTCTAAGTCCACATTCTTAACATTGTGCCTATGTTTGTAATAGACACTGGCCTGTCTAGCTGGTGCTGCCACTATTCTTTCCAAAATCAGCCGTTATAAGAGTTCAATATAAATTTGTTGATAAAATTGCCTGTCTAAGTTTGCAGCAGTTAGGGATAGGGCTAGAGCTGTGCCATTTTAAGGAACTTGTAATCTGTAGAATTAACAGAAATGAGACACTCAGGTAGTCATTTTCATAGCTTTCTATTTGTGTAAAAATAAAGACCTTGCTTAAGAAACCACTTTTAATAGCATAAATCCCTTAGAAAATCTGATGTATTGATTGAGCTATTTTTTATTGTCCTTTAAAATTGATTATATTACCAATAGTATATAAAGTTATAGCTCATTTTGCTTCTTCCCTTATATTGGAATGCCCGTTTCCTTATATTCCCAGTTGAAACGTTAGAGCTTCTAATACTGGATTGCTTATTACAAAATAAGTGGTAATGTAGCTTTTTGCTGTTATCATCAAAAATCTGGAGTACTTTACCAATATAGATGCAAAAGGCTAATACCATGGAACATTGTTTAAAAAAAAAAACAAACTACAAACTCACTTTTTTCATTTGGCCTTTACTTAGCTGCATTTTAGTTTTACTTCTTAAACATGCATAAAAATATATTCTTCGTGGATCTGCAACCATCTGGTTTCTTTTCTGGGATGGTTTTTTTCACTACCACCTGATCAAAGTACTGTTCAGCCATCTGTAATGTTGGAACATAAGTACATACTCCAGTTGTCAATGAGACCAACTGCAACAGGACAAAGCTTAAAAAAAACAATGGGAACTACTTAAGTACATTTTTGTTAGTTGTAACGCCCAGTGCAGACTGGGCATTCTTTTGGCCTTGGAACTCTGGTAGATTTTAATTTTTATTTTTCAGCACTGTGCATCTGGAGTTCTTTGATATTTTTTCTGTCCATCTGACCACACCATGAGACTCATCTATAGAGACCTAAAACTAATCTATATACAAGGACTCTATTTACATTTACTTTTATATCTGCAGTATGTTGTGTACATGCATATCGATTTATTCTTGTCTATTATTTTTGGTACTAGTGGGCTTTGCCCCCTGCTCACTTCACTTGCCCAGCACCTGTGCTGTGTACCAACCACTTCATGTCTCTGCCACTCGTGAAGAGGGGGGGGCTGAACACACCCCAAGGAGATGCGATCACTCCTCCAACAGCCCCTCTTAAACAGTAATACAATGGGAAACAAATAGTTTCTTTTTTTTTTTAACCTCCTCTTTGTTTGATCAGGTGCTGACTTACTGCTGCTGCTGCCGCATTTCTGTCATATCACCTATGTCCGTATATTCAATCTCTTTTCGCTTTTACTTTTTCATCAATATCGCATTGAATTTTGATTCAATGTTTGGACTTACATCGTGGCAACACAACGTATAACTGCCCGTGAATAAATATCGTTTCTTTCTCTCTGCAAGAAATGTGTCCGACATTACCACGCAGGACTTTTTCCAAATCTCTTTGCATAAGTTCTTGTCTCGCGGGGCTTCCGGCTCCAGGCGTGGTTACATCTCGTGGAACATTAAAGTGTCTCTCTGAGACAATCACATCTCATCTTCTTCCAAGATATTTTTTTTTAATAATAGAGAGATTTATTCATTCTTAATCCAATGTATTTCTTATTTGTTTTTCTTATATTTGCCTTGTTTTCTTCGACATCCCAAAAAACATTTTGAGCTATATGTATGAAATTATGCTATTGAAATAAATGTTGCTGTTTATGACTTCATTTATTTTGCACTTAGAACACATTTTCCATTGCAGATGTTTAGTGTTTTGGCCCTTCAGATTGATCACTGTTTTTGGTTTGCTGTTTAATTCTATTCAGTTCTTTTCCTTGATTACCATTCTGCACAACAGTATGTTACTCTTGCAACTATCAGTAGACACATTCATCCTCCTGACAATTTATCTAATCATATTAACTTTTAAAGTACTTTTTGGCAGTTTGGAATTAGTGAGGTGCAATGAACCTTTTAAAAAGGTGTGATTAACACATTCATATATACACTTTTTAAACTCCCAAGAACAAGATCTGATTCAACACACAATATACATTATATGCCTTTGCACACGTTTACATTTGTGACCATCAACCTCATGCATTATGCTGTGTCTACACCAGGCATTGATGTGTCAATGAAGTATGCATAAACAACAGAGATGCAGAAATGCCCACAATTAATGTGCATCCATTAGATAAGAATCATGTTCTACTTCAACCATTGAGCCACAAGTAATGTCATATTTTTACAGTAGATTGATATAAAAAAAATAATGTGTAATTTCAGTCCAGGAAAAAAATAAGAATAATAAGGGAGATAGAACAACAGATCCTTTATTTTGATAAATAAACTGCATTTTATCAGTAGTGCAAAAAAAATTTAAAACACTGCCTCATAAAAACTGTAATCTAAAGACAGCTGTAAAGTTGCAAAACAGCCATATATCTAACATTTTCCTTTCTTATTACATCTTGTGGATGGTGAGAAAAATGTGAAAAGCTAAATAGCATTACCTTGCTGTGCAGGAAAAAAAACAGAGAATTCTCAAGTACTATAGTTTCAGTTTTAAATGACTTCCCATAAACCAAAAACCCACCAATCAAAAAATCAAAAATTGCTTTTATTAATTTTGTCATATTAAATACTTCAGCTCTGAACAATTATAACCTAAGCTTCAGGGGAGTGAGGGTTGATTGCTGCTTGAAAATGAATATAATTGTCACATAGGTGATCCATTTATCATAACAAAATTCAAGTACCCATCAGAATCTACAGCCCTAATTAGTGACCAGGACCTCATTATGTTCATAGACAAAATGAGGAGATCTCTGATGAAACTAAACACTTGTAAAGCAGCAGGCCCATAAGGTATTATCAGTGTTGCACTTTGAGCACCAGAAGATCAGCATATATCCTCTGTAAATCCTTCAATATGTCCATATCTCGGGCTACAGTCCTCTCATCCTTTAAGGGAACCATTACTAGTGGTAAACATCTACAATCAACTGTCTTGAAGACAGCTGACCTGTGAAACGGACTTTGATCCCCATGAAGTGTTTTGTTTTCCATGTTGTCTACTGTCTCTTACCAGACCTGTCAGTAGATTTGATCTAAACTAATGAAGAAATTTGTACTATTAAAGTTCAGAGCAGGTAAGCTGAAGGACATATGCTCATAGTCATAGGAAATGCTTTTATTAGCATTTTGTGCTAGAAAAGTAAGAAAAACAATAGAAATAATAAAATTCTTCCATTTAGGAGTCCTAGCACTGCATCTGCTTGAACATGTGCCACCATCGTGATAGAGTAGCACCCAAGGCTCAATGTTATTACTAATCTAAAAGTCAAATTGTCTTAAACAAGTGCTATATTTTGTCTTAGTCAAGCTCATCTAAACTTTCATAATTAAAAATTTATGGCCTTAAGTCATGAATTATACGATTTGGTGTACAAAACTAAATGCTTTAAACCTGAGAAAAGCATAGTATCATTAATCTATGCAAAAATGAAAACCTTTGTATGTAACAGGAGTTAATAATACTTATAAGGTTCATGAAGAGAAGCAGAAGTTGCAGTTGCTGCAGCTTTCAAAATACATTAGGTGACATTCCCTCTGAAACATTACTACACATTTTTAATACTGGAAATACCTTATGAGATGTCTCCATTGTCACACAAAGTCACTGAGCCTTTGTTTACATTTCTCCTACAGGGGAATTTTAAGCAGATTTTATTTTACTGTAACATTATATTGTGATTCCTAGGGGCATTTACTGTTGATTCAAACACAGTATACAAGCCTTTTAGCCATGCATTGTAACTAGTAGTGCAATTTCCAGTCAGCTTACCTCTCTAGAGCCCTCTGAATTCTTTGAGTAAACCACCATTCATTGTAAGGTGGTATTTTGCTTTTAGTTAAGTCTTTCATCATATAGTGCTTTCATATACTACCTCCACTAGTAGATCAACATATAATTCTGTAGTCTACCTTTAATCTCTTCATCATAACACCATCAATCTAATGTTCTCCTGTTCATAATTATAATTTTAATTGACCATAAGCTTGTTCCACCAGCTAGGATCTACACATTAAGGGAGTCTGGACTGCGATATCGTACTACACAGAGGTGGCATCACTAGACGCTGTTCAACAGGTGACCAGTGTGTTTGAGAAGGAGCATATGATCTCAAAAGTGATTCCACAGATATAGGTGCAGACCCACTGACTACTCTGTAAGATAGAATCAAAGATTTGAACTTAACATGTGCCACTACAGGAAGTTAGTGTAATGATCTGAAGAGAGAAGTGATATATGCCCACCTCGACTGATTGAACACCAGACGAGCCACCACTTTTTGAATCATCTGCAGTGGCTTAGTGACATGTGCTGGCGTTCCTACCTGCAAAGAGCTGCATTAGTCCACACGTAACAAGACCAAAGCCTTGCGTACCAACTTAGTGGGTGTTTGGTATAATGATATAAGCTTAACAGAGATAGGGTGCTGAATAGAGCTGGGATAATAAAAAGTTCCACCTTTGCCAGGTTGAGCTGTAGCTGGTGCTTCTTCATTCAGTTAGCAATATTAGTGAGACATGCAGAGATTCTAGCTGATACTGCGTGGTCCTCTGGAATGAGTGACAGATATAGCTGTGTATCATCAGCAAACTACTAATGGGAAAACTTGTAGGATTAGATGATAGGACCTAGTGAAGAAATGTATAGAGAGAGAAGGAGAGAGACAAGGTAGATAGGAGAGGCACTACAGGGCAGCCATGGAGAGAGAGAGTGTCTCAGAGCTGAGATCTGTGACTGGAATGCTCTGTCAGAGTAGTGAAGGAAGACAGCGAAGAGCTACTATCTGCAACTTCATACAATGAGGTTTACCTACCCACATACAATGAAGAGATCATCACGTAGAAATGGAGCATTAACACTAGAATTACCATCCATCCATTTTCTAACCCGCTGAATCCGAATACAGGGTCACGGGGGTCTGCTGGAGCCAATCCCAGCCAACACAGGGCACAAGGCAGGAACCAATCCTGTGCAGGGTGCCAACCCACCACAGGACACACACACAAACACACCAAGCACACTAGGGCCAATTTAGAATCACCAATCCACCTAACCTGCATGACTTTGGATTGTGGGAGGAAACCGGAGTGCCCGGAGGAAACCCATACAGACACGGGGAGAACATGCAAACTCCACGCAGGGAGGACCCGGGAAGCGAACCCGGGTCTCCTAACTGCGAGGCTAGAATTACCAAAACCTACAAAAAACTTGGAATTCTGCCCCACCTTAAATCCCTTTGCATCTCTCCACCAGCGTCTTTTGTCTTTTAAATGTGTCGATCAACACAAGCAGCTTGCCATCCCACCCTTAATACTGCCCTGTATTTGTTTCTTTTTTTCCCCAGGTGCTGCGTTGACATCATGGACAAGAAGGCATGAGCTTAGTCAGTGCGAGCAGGAACACACAGGCTGGGGAGGGGTTGGGGGTTTGTATTGTGATCATGACTGAGAGAATAAAAGTGGGAAAAAAACATGCTTTTACAACAACTACAAATTTACACAGGCTGTTAGAGATACAAATCAAATGTATGTTTTTATTGTATAATATTAACAATAAGAGCAGCTCACTACTCAAAACTTGTGATGCAGCTGGTATCAAACCCGCAACCTCTTGATTACAAGTTAGCAGTTCTTACTGCTGCTCCAAGGATTGCGCCCATAAGCCAATAAGGTATAGCTGCGATTTTTGAGAGACGATCTACCAGAAATTATCACAGGGGCGACACATTCCTGAACGGAAGAAAATATCTCTAAAACTTTCTCTTCAATGAATGGTGCTTTGAATCCTACATTGCAGATGTAGTTGTTTATTTTTCTTTTTTGATTAAACAAAACCATTTAATGAATGATTAATTTGTCAAGGAACACATGGACAACAAGTCAAGTCAAGTTTGGGAGCATGCACTGGTACAGTACGTTGCTGCGCCCACTACAAAATGAAACAACTAGGATTCCCCCCAGGCAGACAGCGCGGTCCACTCCCACCCTCTGGAAATGACCCTCTATCTGCCGCAGCCTGGATCACCCTCGGGAAAACGCACCACATTGCCGCAGTGCTGCAACTGACGCTCCTTCACAATGCAGGTAATGTGCCCCATTTGGGACTCCATGAGCAACCGCTCATTTGACACAAAGTCAAACCAACGTACCCAAGGATTTTCCGGAGAGACACAGCACCAAAGGAGTCCAGTCTTCATCTCAGGTCACTGGATAGCGTCCATGTCTCACAACCATATAGCAAGACAGGAAGCACCAAGACTATAAAGACTTGCAACTTCGTCCTTTTGCATACATATCAGGAGTGCCACACACCCGTTTCCAGCGACCTCATGACCCCCCCCATGCTTTCCCAATCCATTTACTTACTTCATAGGAAGAGTCACCAGAAACATGAATGTCACTGTCAAGGTAAGTAAACCTCTCGACAAGGTCGACACTCTCTCTGCAAACAGACACACTGTTGATGGCTGTGCCCAAGAGGTCATTTAGGGTCTGGATCTCAGTTTTTATCCATGACACTCGCAAGCCCAGACACGCCGACTCCTCGCTCAGTCTCTCGAGCCTCCATTGACTCCGCAAAGATCACAGCATCGTCAGCAAAGTCAAGATCCATGAATCTTTCTTCACCAACATATAGATGCCACACAGCTGCTGGACCCAACGACCTTGCTCAACACCCAGTCCATACATACATTAAACAGAGTTGGAGCAAGAATAGACCCCGACAAACCCCAGAATCAACTGGGAAAAATGCCGAGGTCCTGCCTCCACTCTGCACAACACTCACAGTACCAGTGTACAGGCCAGCCATGGTATCCAGGAACCTTGAGGAGATCCCGCGAACCCTCAGGATGTCCCACAGGACCGCTCAATCAACTGAAATCGAATGCTTTATGAAAATCGATATTCTCATTTGCTCTCCATAGGAACCCTCAGCGCCAGGATGCAGTTGACTGTAGACTTCTTAGGCGTAAACCCAGACTGTTCCGGTCGCTGGTAGGTGAGCAAGTGATCACGGATCCTATTGAAGACAACCCTAGCAAGGACCTTACCCAGCACCGAGAGCAGAGTTATCCCCCTGTAGTTGCTGCAATCCAGGCGATCACCCTTCTTTTCTTCTGGGAACACCGGTAACACCAACACAACCCTCAGCAACGTTCAGGGTCTTGTCACGTAAGTTCTTCCACATCACACTCCTAATGTGATGTGGGAGAATGTAGAAATCACCATCTTAAATAAGAAAAGAGAGTGCAGGCAGGGTGGAATGGGTGGAGAAGAGTGTCAGGAATGATTAGTGACAGAAGAGTATCAGCAAGAGTGAAAGGGAAGATCTATGTTATATGGGCTGGAGACAGTGGTACTGACCAAAAACAGGAGACAGAGCTGGAGTTTTCAGAGTTAAAGATGCTAAGATTTGCATTGCATGTAACAAGGATGGACAGGATTAGAAATAAGGACATTAGAGGGTCAGCACAGGTTGGACGATTTGGAGACAAAGTCAGAAAGGCAAGATTGTGTTGATTTGGACATGTGCAGAGGAGAGATTTTGAGTATATTGGAAGAAGTATGTTAAGGATAGAGCTGCCAGGTAAGAGGAAAAGAAGAAGGCCTAAGAGGAGGTTTATGGATGTGGTGAGAGAGGACAAGCAGGTGGTGAGTGTAACAGAGCAAGATGACAAGGACAGGAAGATATAGAACAAGCTGATCTGCTGTAGCAACCCCTAACGGGAGCAGCTCAAAGAAGAATTAAGGAAAGGAACTTAACCTTGTAACAAGTCAAATCAGTAATCAGGCAGGAGAAAAAGCTTGTCCATCTGCACCATTTATTACTCTTCAGCTAATGCTTGAACAAGGAGCATTCTTCTGCAGGGGTGTCAACCTCCAGGCCTGGAGGGCTGGAGTGGCTGCAGGTTTTTACTCTAACCCTTTTCCTAATCAGTGACCACTTTTCACTGTTAATTCATTTCTTTTCCCTTCATTTTAATAGCCTTGATTTTAAGGATTTATTCCTCTGAATTTCTTCATTTCTTTATTAAATGATGGCCAAACAGAAATGAGATGTGAAACAAGCCAGCATATGACCAGCTAAATTGGGTCTTCAAACTCCAACCAGTTTAATGAGAAGCCAATTCTTGCTGTTAATTAAAACTGTTATTTAATTCCACGGCCTGTTGCTGCTCTCATTCTGTCACAGCAGACATTTCCAAAGCTGTTGATTTTCTGTTTTTATTAAGAACACCATCAAAATGTTTTGGTGACCTAAGAGATCAACCAAACTGAGACTTTAAAATTTCTTTATTTTCAGGTATTTTGTGATGGGCACAGTTGAGCTGGTCACGTGGCAGCTCGTTTTGTGTCTCATTATTGTTTGGTTGCTAATTAAGGAAAAAGAAACAACTAAGGGACTCGAGTTAAGTTAATTAAAACTAAAGAGAAAGAAGTCAATTAGCAGCAAAAACTGGTCACTAATTAAGAACATGGTTAGAACAAAAACCTGCAGCCACTGAGGCCCGCCAGAACCAGAGTTTGGCATCCCTGTTCTACAGGTGCAGATCTATTTTATAAGCATAATTTATAACATCAATGTTAACATAAAATATAACTATAATTATTTTTATTCCATATTAGCATTGATGTGACCAATTTGTGAAATTAATGTTAAGTATAAAAAAAACATACCAGTCATTTGTTTTTACATGCATACATACACATATTATATATATATATATATATATATATATCTATATATATATATATATATATATATCTATCTATCTATCTCTATCTAGCTCTCATTTCAGATAGATCCGTTCAGATATATACATCAGTTGGGATTTACGGGCAGGCACAACGCAGCCATCCAAGTTTAGCATCTCCCTTTCGCTTCATCATTGCTTCAACACTATTGTCATTATTGTGCATATTTTATACAAGTAGCATATGCCTGTCTGTCGCGTTTTGTTTCATAAACCGTCTTGGTTGGGGGTCCTCAATTTCAAAGCACTTTTTTCCTTTCATTATTTAAAACACTTGCACAGATACCTGCCTCCTCACCCCACTCCGTCCCACCCTGGCTCAATGCACCCGCCTCACTCGTTCCCTCTTGTCCCTCCCATGACAGATTCTTCTCAAAGGCCAAGTTACCAGAAAGCATTGATCGCAGCCGCAGTACGTCCCATTTTTTCACCTCATGAGACACTGGTTTATCATTGACCGAAAGCCGCCCAGCGATATCTATTATTCCGTTTTACAAGCATTTCATTAAAGGGTCATTCGCTTCAGCAAGGAACTTAGTTCCATTTGCTAAAAGGATGTTATGGAGGAAAACATTGGAGTTGCTCTGTTTCTTTTAAATGTTGATCAGGGATCAAAATGACCAGAATATTCCTGCTCCACAAATAACTGATGTTTAACTGTTTTTATAGTAAAACTGACAAAACCACACACAAGCACGTACACGCTCACACACACACACTCAAACTCACAAATCATGGGTCACACATACTACTGATTAAGTATATCTGTCAAGGGCGATTATTTTTTCACCCCATAAAACAGATTCTTCTCAAAAGCTGAGTTACCAGGAAGCACTGATAGCAACCACAGTACCTCCCATTTTTTCACCTCAACAGACGCTGGTTTATCATTGACCGAAAGCCGCCTGGTGATTTCTATTATTCCGTATTGGCAGCATTTCATTAAAGGGCGATCTGTTTCATCAAGGACATTAGTCCTTTTTGCTGAAAGGATGTTATGGATGAAAACACTGGAATAGTGCTGTTTCTTCTGAATGTTTATCAGTGATCAGGGATCAGAATATCCTTGCTTCACAAATAACGGGTGTTTAACTGTTTTTATAGTAAAACTGACAAAACGTACACACACACACACACACACTCAAACTCACAAATCGTGGGTCGCACACACTACTGATTAAGTGTGTCTATCAGAGGCGATCATTTTTTTTACCCCATAAAACGTTAGTTCGTCAAAGATAGAAATTTCGATTTCGATTATTCCTTATTGGCAGCATTTCATTTAAAAATGATTCACATCAAGAAGGTTAGAGTTTCTTATTTTGACAAGACAATCTTTTTTTTATCTTATTTTAAAATATTACACTTGGTCATTTATTTATTAAGGAAAATTATCGAATATTACATACAGTTCATCCGGAAAGTATTCACAGCGCATCACTTTTTCCACATTTTGTTATGTTACAGCCTTATTCCAAAATGGATTAAATTCATTTTCTCCTCAAAATTCTACACAGTACACCCCATAATGACGTGAAAAATGTTTACTTGAGGTTTTTGCAAATTTATTAAAAATAAAAAAAAATGTTTCCCCTGATCATCCTTGAGATGTTTCTGCAGCTTAATTGGAGTCCACCTGTGGTAAATTCAGTTGATTAGACATGATTTGGAAAGGCACACACCTGTCTATATAAGGTCCCAAAGTTGACAGTTCATGACTGAGCACAAACCAAGCAGAAAGTCAAAAGAATTGTCTGTAGACCTCCGAGACAGGATTATCTCGAGGCACAAATCTGGGGAAGGTTACAGAAAACTTTCTGCTGCTTTGAAGGTCCCAATGAGCACAGTGGCCATCATCATCCGTAAGTGGAAGAAGTTCGAAACCACCAGGACTCTTCATAGAGCTGGCCGGCCATCTAAACTGAGCGATCAGGGGAGAAGGGCCTTAGTTAAGGAGGTGACCAAGAACCCGATGGTCACTCTGTCAGAGCTCCACTCCTTAGTAAAAGGCACATGGCAGCCCGCCTGGAGTTTGCCAAAAGGCACCTGAAGGACTCTCAGACCATGAGAAACAAAATTCTCTGGTCTGATGAGACAAAGATTGAACTCTTTGGTGTGAATGCCAGGCGTCACGTTTGGTGGAAACCAGGCACCGCTCATCACCAGGCCAATACCATCCCTACAGTGAAGCATGGTGGTTGCAGCATCATGCTGTGGGGATGTTTTTCAGCGGCAGGAACTGGGAGACTAGTCAGTATAAAGGGAAAGATGACTGCAGCAATGTACAGAGACATCCTGGATGAAAACCTACTCCAGAGCGCTCTTGACCTCAGACTGGGGCGACAGTTTCTTCTTTCAGCAGGACAACGACCCTAAGTACACAGTCAAGATATGAAAGGAGTGGCTTCAGGACAACTCTGTGAATGTCTTTGAGTGGCCCAGCCAGAGACCAGACTTGAATCCGATTGAACATCTTTGGAGAGATCTTAAAATGGCTGTGCACCGATGCTTCCCATCCAATCTGATGGAGTTTGAGAGATGCTGCAAAGAGGAATGGGCAAAACTGGCCAGGGATAGGTGTGCCAAGCTTTTGGCATCATATTCAAAAAGACTTGAGACTGTAATTGCTGCCAAAGATGCATCGACAAAGTATTGAGCAAAGGCAGTGAATACTTATGTACATGTGTTTTCTCAGTTTTTTTATTTTTAATAAATTTGCAAAAACCTCAAGTAAACGTTTTTCACGTTGTCATTATGGGGTGTTGTGTGTAGAATTCTGAGTTAATCCATTTTGGAATAAGGCTGTAATATAACAAAATATGAAAAAAGTGTTGCGCTGTGAATACTTTCCGGATGCACTGTATTTGTGAGTGGCAAAAGTATGTGAACCTTTGCTTTCAGTATCTGGTGTGACAACCCCCACCCCCCTATGCAGCAATAACTGCAACTAAACGTTTCCGGTAACTTTTGATCATTCCTGCACACCGGCTTAAAGGAATTTTAGCCCATTCCTCCGTACAGAACAGCTTTAGCTCTGGGATGTTGGTGGGTTTCCTCACTTTAACTGCTCACTTCAGGTCCTTCCACAATATCTCGATTGGATTAAGGTCAGGACTTTGACTTGGCAATTCCAAAACATTAACTTTATTGTTCTTTAACCATTCTTTGGTAGAACAACTTGTGTGCTTAGGGTCATTGCCTTGCTGCATGACCCACCTTCTCTTGAGATTCAGTTCATGGACAAATGTCCCGACATTTTCCTTTAGAATGCTCTTTGAAATAATTCAGAATTCAGTTGTTCCATCAATTAAGGCAAGCCGTCCTGGCCAAGATACAGCAAAACAGGCCCAAACCATGATACTACCACCACCATGTTTCACAGATGGGATAAGGTTCTTATGCTGGAATGCAGCATTTTCCTTTCTCCAAACATAACGCTTTTCATTTAAACCAAAAAGTTCTATTTTGATCTCATCCATCCACAAAACATTTTTCCAATAGCCTTCTGGTTTGTCCACGTTATCTTTAGCAAACTGCAGACAAGTTTTTTTGGAGAGCAGTGGCTTTCTCCTTGCAACCCTGCTATGCATACCATTGTTGTTCAGTGCTCTCCTGATAGTGGACTCATGAACATTAGCCAATGTGAGAGAGGCCTTCAGTTGCTTGGAAGTTACCCTGGGGTCCTTTGTGACCTCACCAATTATTACACGCCTTGCTCTTGGAGTGATCTTTGTTGGTCGACCACTCCTGGGGAGGGTAACAATGGTCTTGAATTTCCCCAATTTGTACACAATCTGTCTGACTGTGGATTGGTGGAGTCCAAACTCTTTGGAGATGGTTTTGTAACCTTTTCCAACCTGATTGAGCATCAACAACTCTTTTTCTAAAAGGGCCTCAGAAATCTCCTTTGTTCGTGCCATGATACACTTCCACAAACGTGTGGTGAAGAGCAGACTTTGATAGATCCCTGTTTTTTTAAATAACACAGGGTGCCCACTCACACCTGATTGTCATCCCATTGATTGAAAACATCTGACTCTAATTTCACCTTGAAACTAACTTCTAATCCTAGAGGTTTACATACTTTTGCCACTCACAAATCTGTAATATTCGATCATTTTCCTCAATAAATAAATGACCAAGTATAATATTTTTGTCTCATTTGTTTAACTAGTTTCTCTTTATCTACTTTTAGGACTTGAGTGAAAATCTGATGATGTTTTAGGTCATATTTATGCAGAAATATAGAAAATTCTGAAGGGTTCACAAACTTTTAAGCACAACTTATATATATATATATATATAAAATTCCATTACAACGAACTGCCAGGGACCTAAAAAATATTTTGTTGTAATACGATTCTGCATTTGTCACTATACTACTTTCTTTAACTTGCATCCAGGCGTTTGCAATCATTTCAATAGTTTCTTTCACATTAACTTTAATCTCCTCCTGTCTACAAGTTATTATCATTACGATAATACACTTTCAGGGTGAGAAGGATGCCCAAATCCTCTGGCTGAAGCACTGCAGTACAATTGCTGGAGGAATTCAACGCAAACATTATCTAAATGTGGAAGCATGCTGTTGGCAGCACAGTTATCAGTCAGAAGCCGATTCATACTTTTCTTCTTCTTCATATTGTGAGGTTTCTGAACTCTTTTGGGATCCCCCCACCACCCACCACCTAACACCCCCCACCCAATGGGAACGACACACAGAAGGGCATCTTGAAGCACGATTGGCACGTCTGTGGAAGATTGTTTGTCTGTTGCCAGGGCAGGGCTCACAGCACTGCAGTGACGCGACACAGAAGCAAATCGTTAAAGATCAGGGTAGCACTATAAGACCCTGTCTTGCACCCCAAAAAAAAAGAGGCTAAGTCACAGTAATTTAACAAAACCAGCTTTATTCAGCTTGAAACTGGAACAGCAGGGTTATTTATTGTAGCGTGATCTGCCACTCTCCTATACACAGACACAGCAGTCAGGCAGGGTTGTGGCCAGGTTAGTGACTAAGTAATACTGTTCCCTGCATTTACAAGGTTTCTTGCAACACCCACCAAGATCTTTTCTGTTTGCTTCAGGGAAGAGCCGCCCCATTGCTGTGAGCCTGCTGTTGCCCCAGCAATGGATAAACAATCTTCTACAGACGTGGTGATCACACTTCGGGATGCTCTTCAGGCATGTGTTACCAGTTGGGGGAGGTCCCAAGAGAGTTTAGAAACCTCACATTTTCTTGAATGAGTGCCACATTAATAGGAATGTTTTTTGAATGAGCATCACTGAACTGCAGCAGTTCGCATACGTTTGCAACCTGAGATTTTTCTTCTTTTTTTTCTTGGTCTTTCAAGAAACTTGACAGTGTCGACGGCGAAATTCCGAATTAACTGGCGTCGTCTTTTTTCTTTTTGCCATAATTTCTAATATGAACTGTTATCGTTTTTTCGTGTCTGCTGTTTCTGTAGAAGAGTGACAATGAGTTAAATTCCAATGGATGTTTTTCAAATGTTGATGAGCAATAAGCAAAAGGTATCACTGAAAACCACCGAAAACAAAAACAGCAAACAGTATGAGGACAGTTCGAAGAAAAAAAAAAAAAAATTACAGTGTTTCTGTTTGGGGGATTGTTGTTCACAACTGAGCTGTGACCACAAAACCAACTGTGTGGCTGATTCATTCAGGCATTTCAAGGTCTTTTGGGCACTTCTTTGTAATGAAAGTATCTGCTGAATTTATTTCATAGTAACAAGATTTCTATAGACTCTTGTCATATGGAGAAAGCTTGTTCAAGTCAACACACACACACACTTTGTGATTTGTGTTTATTTTTGAACTTTCTAAAAATGTAATTCACGAGTCTTGGGACCATAAAAATACTTTGTTGATTGATTGGTCTCGTCCGATGCGAGAGATGGACGTCTGAAGTGGAGCTCCACTAGCAGCGGTGTTATTTTTCATATTATTTGCTTATTATCCTGAGATATCCTGCATTTATTCAACCCAAGGACACTGCTATATTATATATGTAAGCATATATAAATATGGCCAGCAAGAAAGGGGGTCCGAAAGAAAAGAAAACTAAAGCTGCACCCAAGCCAAGACCAGCAAGCCCTAGCTCAAGATACGGCTTTTCAGAGAGAGAGCTGGAACAGCTGGGCGAAAGTACAGACTCTTCGGGACCAAGGTCCGCTACATCGTCGCCGGCTGAGAGTGAAAAGGGGAGCGAATGTAAGATCAGGAGTGCAGATCTCGATAGCTCGCTGATCGGAAAACACCTGAAACTGGAAGGGGCCTTACAGTCCGCGATCTCAATTACTCCACACGAGCCGGGAATAGCGGGAGCACTGGCTACAGTAGAGTCTGACGCTTCACCCACGGTACAAGAAGGCACAATTAAAATGTCTAAACTGGTGGTGATGCTCGCTGAGATCGTACAAGATATAAAGAAAACCGAGAAGGCAAATGAGAAAGCAAGGGCAAAGGCACATGAGAGGCTGAAACAAGAGATGCTGGAATTGAAACAGGAATGGCAGCAAGCAAACGAAACGCAACGGCTGATGCTGCAACAGGCAAATGAAAGGCTGCGACAAGAACTGCAAGTGGAAATCCGACAGGTGCTGGGTAAAATTGAAATGCTTACTGATCAATTGGAGAATCTCAAGGAGACATTCACGACTAGGATTGAATTAGCCGAAAATTTAGCCACCAGTGCTGAAGAAAAAGCAGAAAATGTCAGCTCCGAATGCAAAAAACTCGGAGAAAGACTGGCTGCTTTGGAAGATGGAAGTAGAAGGCACAACGTCAGAATTGAAGGTCTGCCTGAGAATCGAGAAAGTTCAAACCCGGTGAAATTCGCTGCTGAACTTTTTTCTAAAATAACCGGGGACGACTTTAAAGCAGAATCTGAGATAGCAGCAGCTTACCGCGTACGCGGATCAAACACCGTTAGACCCAGACCAAGGTCTTTTATAGTTCGTTTTGAACGATTATCATTTAAGCTAGAGGTAATGGCACTCCTCAGAAACAAGGAAGATATTACATTTGAAAATAACCACATTCGTATCTTTCCTGACTTCTCTCCAGCAACAGCTACTAAACGCGCTGCCTTCTACAACATCAAACAGCGGTTACGGCAAGCCAGCGTCAAATACAGCCTCTTGTATTTGGCAAAACTGAAAGTGGAATGGCAAGGTCATTTCTATGTCTTCGCTAGCAAGGAAGAAGCAGAAAAGGGATTAAGAAAGCTGATCCCGGGACAATTCTGATACATAATAGTGAGTCATGGCGGTTAATAATCTACTGTCTGATCTATTCTTTTTAAAATAAGGGTTTTTATCAGCACATATTCTCATTTGTTCTCATTATTACTTAGTATTACTAGGGTGCTATCTGTTTATGTTTTATTGTGCTTAATTACTTTTTCTTTCCTTTTTTTTCTTTTTCTAATTACTTCATCTCTACCCTAAACAAGACTGTTCAATATCATACCCTTGGTTTATTGTTATTGCTATTACTGCATTAAGACTTGTTATGCTTATTTTGGACATATCTTTAACACCATCACCCGGGTTTATTATCTGGGTGTATTATCTTAATGCACTAAAATTGCTGAAGACTATATATATTTATATTTTAAGTGCAAAATTATTTTTTTTTCCCTTTTTTTTTTCTTTTCTTTTCTTTTTTTAAAGACTATATCTATCAGATATCTCTATCTTTTAACCCTAAAGCGCCGCTGCATTGGGGCTTGTTTTGCTTTGGACGTGCTCTGTCTCTGGGTATGTCAGAGGACTGGGACTATGTAAAGTGGGTTTTTGACATCAAAAACTCAGAATCAGTGTCTCCATCACGGGACAGTTAACTTCGTAAGTTGGAATGTTAAAGGCCTGAATCACGAATTAAAGAGAAAGAAAGTACTCTCTCACCTAACAGGTCTAAACGCTAAAATAGTATTTTTACAGGAGACCCACTTACTAAGCAAGGATCAGTTCCGGCTGGAAAAAGACTGGACTGGCCAAATGTTCCATTCTAGTTTTACAAAGAAAACTAGAGGTGTGGGAATTCTTATACATAGAACAGTACCATTTGTAGCATCAGATGTAATTTTGGATCCTGTAAGTTTCGCCCATTCCTCTTTGCAGCACCTCTCAAGCTTCATCAGGTTGGATGGGAAGCGTCAGTGCACAGCTATTTTAAGATCTCTCCAAAGATGTTCAATTTGATGTGCTTTCTCAATTTTTTTATTTTTAATAAATTTGCAAAAACCTCAAGTAAACTTTTTTCACATTGTCATTATGGGGTGTTGTGTGTAGAATTCTGAGGCAAAAAATTAATTTAATCCATTTTGGAATAAGGCTGTTACATAACAAAATGTGGAAAAAAGTGATGCGCTGTGAATACTTTCCAGATGCACTGTGTATATAATATTTTTACAGTAGTATTTCCTGGGGTCTTCTGTAGGAAATATGTACACATGGTTAATCTATCTTTTCAGATAAAAATGAACTCACCCTAACAATGAATTATAAAAAAAAAAAATAAATTGGCAAAGATGAAGTCAACAAATCAAAGTTTTCACTTTCAATGATTTGTATTTTTATAATTATACAGCACTTCAAATTATTATTTTTAAAGCTCATTCTGTAAAATGAAACTATTATACAATTCAATGTTCATTATATTTGTACATTATATCTTTCTTTACATTTTTGCACACATATTTAATAACTGTAATAAACTGTACCAAAAATGTTTAAAAAAATCATTCAAAAAATGTGTACATGAATGTAAATATATCAATCCATTCATAGTCCATTTAAACTATCCGATTACAAACAAAATGTCATATATGTAATTGTATATCAAAGGGTGGTAAAACAACAATCATCAATACATTTATGAAACTTTTATGACAAAATTAAATAAATATATATTTATTTCTTAAGGTTATTTATCTCCACAAACCAAGACTCGTGAATTACATTTTTAGTAAGTTCAAAAATAAACACAAATCACAAAGTGTGTGCGTGTTGACTAGAACAAGCTTTTGAAGAATACAATAATTGATTGTAGGCTGGCCCGCCCTTTCCAATTTTTGGTAGCCAACACGAGCTATGATTTGCCAGTTCTTGGTAGGTCAATTCTTGGTAAGCAATACGGGCTGCGATTGGTCCGAGCTTTCAATTCTTGGTAGAATTTTAGTAGTGAAAATTGATTTGATTGGTTCACGCTACCAATTACCTCAACTCACGGCTGTTCGGAGGCACCACAGAAGCCGTCATATTATATTTGTACCTTTTGTGAAAGTGTTTATTTAATATTTGGACTTAAACTGTATAATATGTGAAGGTTGATGTCTACATTTTGTCATTTATTACTAAAACATGAAAAATGTTTGTTTTAACGATGTGTTTACATAGATTGTTATAGACACAGAACACACATGAAATGCATGTGTTCCAAATAACGATATATTGTTTACACTATACAGTTCTATGTACCTCACTCCCAGATAATCAACTCTAGAGCTGAGAGAACTTTTTTTTGATAGCAGACTGACACATTTACAAGACAAAAGACGCTGACAGAGAGGTGCAAAAGGATTTAAGGTGGGCCAGAATTATGAGATTTTTCGTAGGCTTTGGTGTTAAGCATTTCTGCTGAACTATATGACAATGCAGTACTCACCATCACTGCTATACCAACTGTGATCAAGGGCCCTGTTGATGCGTCTCGGTCTCTGGCCACACAACTGTAATGGAAACAAAGGCCATCCCACCATTTTGAAGAGTTTGTACACTATTTCAAAGAGTTGGAAATGGTTGCTGCCAACTGCAATTTTGAAGAGGGGTCTATGTAACAGCACTGACAAGTTACACCAGCCTTGAATAAATCCCCACCAACATGACCTGGTATACCATCATGTAAGTGATCAGCTTCAGAACTAGCTGTAGGGAAGCCTATAAAATGGCAAGTATATAAAACTTACATATGAAATTCCAACTAGTGTAGCAACAGTGAGCAGTCTTTTTAAGGATAGCAAACCACCTAAAAAGAACAAAGTAAACAGCAGAGATTCTGCTTGTCACTCTGCACCTATCTGTTATCTATATCAGAAGTGTCAAGCTCATATTTATTGAGGGCTATTTTATATACCAGACAATGACATATACAGGGTATAACAGCAAGCAGCCTTCCTTTTCTTGGGCAGGGTTAGGAAAGATACCAGTGGCCATGGAACCAAAAATAGGAATTGAGTGAAAACATGATTTCAACTCCAGGACCAGCTCTAGCACTTTTGCTGCCCTGTAAGAAGCTGCAAGTGTCCCCTTGTCCCTTCTCTTCCTTTCACCCCCCCCTTTTTTAAATGCCAAAGATATCTAGAAGTTAACTACATTTACAGTACTCTTTAAATGAATAAAAATTTGACTAAGCATTCTAGCAAGTGAGTATATTTTATTTAAAAATATTAAAATGTAAATAATATAGAAATATAAAATAGTGGGTGCATTATTCCATTTTATAAACAGAATACCAAAAAATGCCTCACAGTTAAGAGACCCGGGTTTGCTTCCCGGGTCCTCCCTGTGTGGAGTTTGCATGTTCTCCCCGTGTCTGCATGGGTTTCCTCCGGGTACTCCGGTTTCCTCCTACAGTCCAAAAACAAGCAGGTTAGGTGCACTGACGATTCCAAATTGTTCCTGGTGTGTGTGTGTGTGTGTGTGTGTGTGCGTGCGTGCCCTGCGGTAGGCTGGCACCCTGCCCGGGGTTTGCTTCCTGCCTTGCGCCCTGTGTTGGCTGGGATTGGCTCCAGCAGACCCCCGTGGCCCTGTAGTTAGGATATAGCTGGTTGGATAATGGATGGATGGAATACCAAAAAGTAAACAATGATATGTTTAATTAAAATGGACACACATGATTCTGCAATCAGGCAAAACTCCAGCCATGAGATATTCTAATTTCTTATATTTTGAGGATTTGTAACAGGCGCCTGAGCAACCCTAATTCCAGTCCTCTGTGCTTAAAACAGAGTTAAAAATGAAAAGAAAAATCTATATGCTGTATTTAAATTCTGCTAGAAGACAAGTATGAAATAAGGGTGGAAGAGACAATAAAGGCCACAATTGGTTAAAAGGACACAGTAGTAAAACAAAACTATAAACTTGCAACTAGGGAAAATAAAGTATGAGGGATATTCAGCTAAAGAGCACCTCTGTGAAGCCTAGCACATTGCACCTTTGGATTTGGAAGACAACCTGTAAAGGGTGCTCTGGTCAGCACACAAGGTCAAGAGAGAATGGCAGTCCAGAAACTGGCAAGAATTTGATGAAAAAACTAAATATTTCTGTTTACACCAGCATTATTCTGTGCATCACAGTAGATGGCACTTGACCTTGTTACAAAAAACAGATGTACTGTAAATGCGCTGGTAATGGAGGACACAGACCACAGAAACAAACTGCAATCACGTTTAAGACGAATGTAAATGTAAATGAACTTTCAAACCACATATAACAATCAAGGAAAGGAAAACACAAAAGAATTGTGTAGGGTGGCAACAGCAGACAGGTAAGCGTTAGAAGGACCGGAAGTCAGCATTGACTCCTGAGCAGCTTTATAAAGTGAATGCAACAGCATGCGTAAGATTGCATTGGCATTGTCTTCAGGACACAGTCACTTGTTCTGCATCTTATTAAAACACTTATGTTTTTTTAAGGTAGTGTGATGTCTCACCTTTTTTTCAGTTTTTTTCTTGTTGGTTTCATTATGAGCAGTCCATTATCATTACAACTACAGGTTATTGGCTGCAGTGTGCAGTGCTGTGTGTAAACATGATAACCACTAGAGAGTCATTTGAATGGCAAGTATTAATGTCAATTACTGATTGATTCTATTTATGAAATACATAGAGAAAACTGTAATTGCAAGCCATATGTAATATGTTTTAAGTAATGATGATGCAAGGTGAATTAGTAAGGTCCAAGGGCCGGATTCAGCCTGCAGGCCTTGAGTTCGACACCCCTAACGTGTATATTGTCTTGTGTACTGTTAAGATTACATAGCTGCCAGCTTGATAACCAGATTTCCTCACAGTTCTGCTACACTGATAAACTGGTCCAGTTGTGAGTTCATTCATTCATTCATATTGAGCTGAACATATCACTTGATTTAAAGGTCTGAAAACCCTCAAACCAAATGATTTGTAATGATTTGTTTAGGTAAATATCATGAACCTCTTTTGGGCAATGAGGGAATACTATAGTCACCATACACAACTTTCACACGCCATGTACCTCACTGTATCTTTTAAACCACCCCAATACATTATGCCTGCAAAAACAGTCATAGTGTAGCACAATGACAACAAATTGGTTTCCAATTAAAAATAAACTAAGAACAGTTAACATTTTCTTTTTAATTTATATTGATTGATGCAGGCATTTACATTATATCATAGATTCATGTTCAGAAAACAACATAACCAAAACTTTCTCGTGGTATGCAGTTTCACGCAGGCTGTTCAGAAGCAATGGCTTGTCACACAAATGTGCATGGAAGACAGCTTATGGGCTCAAATAACTGATTACCCGCCACGCCAGGGGTTGGCACCGTGTCTCTCATTCACATGCTGTACAATTTTAAGTTGCAGATGGCATATTTTACATATGACCTAGGGATGGACTTTCTGTGTAGGAAGTGTGTTTGTAACAAAAAAGAAAAAAAACCACTGTGACTTGTTACTACAGTATGTTATTACAATGGCAGCTTAGCTTACTTCACCTCAGCCTTACAATTTGCTGTGCTAATAGCAGGCACCCCTATTGTTTTCACAAGTGCTGTCTTAATTAAAACAAAAAAATGCATTTAGCTCTGTTACTCAGTTTTTGTGAGTCTAAGTAGCTACAATTTTAAAATGTTCCATCCCAGATAAAATTAAGGTAGTACAGAAGCATATTGGGGCAATGGAGAGAGGAAAAAAAAAAAAAAGACACAGTGTAGAAAAACGTTTATGTCGAGAATAAAGACGACATGTTGACTTTACTCTCGTTTATTTTGTCATTAAAGTAGAACGTCGTAAACAAAATTTTAAAATCAATATTTAATTTACTAGATTTTCTCAAACCCCATCATAAGTAATGTAGCACATTAAATGCTTCATATCAAGTGTTCCCCGACCCATGTTAATCGGTACATGGTTCTTAAACTCACTTCCTCTTTCTCTCTGACCACCAGCTCACAAACCCAACATTTACACAATATTTCAGTTAAACCAGTGCAATACCCATTCATACATTCAGCTTTTTGGAGCCTCGTCACACCTGCCATAAAGGTTCTGTACACTGAACGTACACCTTGGGACCCCATTCTGCGAGGGAGCAGCACTACCACCACACCACCGTGCCCCCTATGTTTAATACATGCTTTAATGCATTTCATCATGAATATTATATCAAGTATTTATCTTAGCATTCTAAAAGTTCAGACAGCAGAAACATCATAAAGTGAATGTATTCTGTGTGGCGATCGCTGCCTGTGCCTGCTCTTAGTGCAAGAGGAAGTCGAAGCACGTAGCGATTAACAACTGCGTAGGGAAACACTTGACACAAAGCATTTAATGTGCTACATTAGTTATGACGGCGTTTAAGATAATCTAGTAAATTATGCATTGCTTTTAAAATGACATTTACAACATGTCAAAGTTAAACTAGAGAGATAAAAACAAGGGTTTAAAGTGGAAATGTCGACTTTAATCCCAACATAAATGGAGAGAATAAAGTCAACATCTCGACATTAGCGTCAAGATTAAAGCAGAAATGTTGAAAATAAAGTCGGCATGTTGACTTTATTTTCGGCATACATTTTTTTTTTCTTCACTATGTCCGTATTTTTTTTCTTCTCTGTGGCCCTAATATGCTTCCGTATGGTAGTCATGTAATTTGCCTCAGCGATTTTAGATTTGATTTCTAAGCTGGGTGGACATCAGCAACAAAACACTTTTTCTATGTAATAATTTGAAGTTTCAAGTTAGCATTTCCCAAGAAACAAATATGTAAATGTGCTGTAATATATAACAGTTGTGAGTACACCTGAAAGTAACAGTGAGTTTAGGTACTGTATATAATATTTATTTATCTATAGGGGTCATATTTAAATTCATATTACCTCTTTTTTTATTAAAAATAACATCTGAAAATTCATTTGTTTTGTTTATTTTTTATTTTTATTTAATTGTTGTTCATTATGAATGCTTCTAAAAAACAGTTAAAGTTTACGTTTCTGTGTTGTTATAAATTACCCAGATTAGCACTGTGCAAAATACTCATAACTTTTAAGCAATTATATTTAAAAATCTGCATAACTTAATCAGAAAAAATGAAATTGTAACACCAAAATATAAAGGAAATAGTCACATGAGCAAAATAGTGACATTTATATTTATTGGAGGTCTGCTTGGGAACAAGTGTTACAGGACAAGGGTGCAGAATTGATCACCACAAGTGAAGAGCTCCTATACACTCCCACCCACTATGGTACCCTCATTACTAGATCATATTTTTGTGGGAAGCACTGCATATTTTCATAAAATCCTTAAGAACTGCTTAAACTGTTTCACGGTCATAGGGGGTCAATCTTGGAAATACTAGGAAAGAAATTGCTATATATTTTATTTGACACCCTGAAGGTTGTATAATTTTTTTTACATCAAATGCAGAATAAAGTTGATAACTTTACTTACAGCAGGTTGTAAAACAAAGAAGTCAATAAAACTTACTAAAAAGAAACTAACATCCAAATATCAGCTGTTTTAAAATGTCAGCAGGCAATGTAAAGTAATTATAACTTTTTAAATTCATGTCAGCTCAGTTTTCTAAAAAAAAAAAAAAAACTATACACTGATCAGCTTCAAAATTAGAAGCACCTCCCTAATGTTGTGTATGTCCTCCTCCAGCCATCAAACAGCTCTGACCTGTCAAGGCCTTTACTCCACAAAACCTCTGAAGGTGTTCTGTGGTATCTTTCACCAAAACGTTAGCAGCAAATCCTTTAAGTGTTATATGTTGCATGGTGGAGCCTCCATGGATCAAAATACTTTTTCCAGCACATCCCACAGTTGCTTGATCAGATTTAGATCCGGAGAATTTGGAGGCCAAGTCCACACCTTGAATTCTTTGTCATATTCCTCACATCATTCCTGGACAATTTTTGCATCTGCATCATCGGTTTAAAAGAAAATGTTGAAAGCTGAAATGCCCTTGAGTTTTGAAATAATTCTTGCCTACGGCTTTATGCAGTTATGCTCAGATTGTCAAAATGTGTCTGTGTAAACACCACAAATGAATTCATCTTGCCAAAGACCTTTAATATTAAAATTTCTTATTTAACTTGATACACAAATTGTCTTGAGAGACAATGGAAGAATCCTAATTTGTCATTGGGCAGCTAACACATCTGTATGTTTCCTGCTATGGCATGTGCACAACATTTAAATATCTCCTGTGATAAAAACAGCACATGATGTGGAATTGCAGCCTTTCTAGATGTATCCAGACCAGATCTATTTGCCTTGTGCTGCTGGCTTTGTAATATATGATGACCCTCGGCAAGATTAAAAGACTATTCATACACTCCAGGCACTAGGCATCTTCTCCTCTTAAATATCAACTTTGTCTCCATCCAAGAAACTTTATGTAAGAGGTTGCTGTTGTATTGCAAAGTATCTGGCACAACTGAGTGGATGGATATTGAAATCATGACTCTCTCATCACTGCTAGCTGAATATGAGCATAGTTAAGTTACTCTGTTTTATCCAGTTCATTCTTTGTTTTTCAGCTTCCTTTTTTTAAGATTAAAATAATCTTCCCTATGTGTTTCAAAGGGGGTCACTACTTTTTCAATATTTTTGATGGCATAATAATGGGGGGTCACATCCAACCACACCACTCCCTAGTGATGAATTTGGCAGCAGCCAAAAGCTTCTCATTTTTTACCCCTTTCATACCTCTGGGCTGCACCATATATTTTTATGCCTCAGGCTTTTCTGGCACTTCTTTGTAAATACAAACTGTAGAAAGCATTTCTATCAGATTGATCCAACTCTCTCTACATCTACCCTCAACACATGCATGGTATTTTAATTTCTACTTGTTACATAACAGATTTTTGCACTAAAGGGTTCTGACAAGCAATTCTATAATTTGTAATCAATGGAGTTATCTGAGATCACACTGTTGGCTTGGCATGTACTCAGTGACAAAAAAGTTAATGAGTTGAAATGCCACCTTTCTTCACTAGAAGTGGGATGTCCTATGTTGTGGATCTGGAGTAAGTGATAACAAATGTGCATTCAGAGCTAAACTCTTTCCAAATTGCTAAATTTGACATTTCTTGGGTTTTGGACTATATTTCACTTTGGAAGCTTTTAAACTAAGATTGCCCGAATCCTTTGCATCAGCTTTAGAAATTAAAAGTAAGACAGGTACCCTCAGAAATAATCCTTCTATGAATAATAACGACTTTTATGAATACTTTTATTATTGTTTTCCTGTCCCAAAAATGAAATTAACTCAATTTAATTAAATTTGACTGTTAAACAGTCTGAACTGAATAAGGCCGGATGCTAGATAGGTTGTTTCCATAACTTTATTTTGCCTTCTGGGCTCAATTATCATCTCAATGTTTACAGATATTAAATATAGCTATTACTTGAAGCTGATTAAAACCAGCAATAAAGTTGTGGCCAAATCTTTGAATTATTGGCATATTTCTTTCACAAGTAGAGACACAATTATTAGCAAAACTTTTAGCCCAAAGCAAGGACATTAGAAAGCATCTGCAGCTAGGGGTTCACTGAGACTGCTGGAGACAGCACAAACAGTCCTTTCAGTAATATTATAATAATGATTCAGCATTGATAAATTCAAAGTTGATTTAAGATTGCTACAAATCATGATACAATATTGGCATAGGAGGTGCGATCCAAAAGTTCCCGGAATGCATTTATTTAAAACATACACACCAAATAACAATTAATGGTGAACGGTTCTTTCAAAATAGTCACCTGCTGAGTTGATACACAAATACCAGAGAGATTCCAACCTTTCGAAACACCTCTGGAAGTCCTTTTTTGTCAGTGTGTTCAAGACGTCGGTTGCTACCGCTTAGATCTCCTCCACCGTCTCAAATTTGCATCCATTGAGCCTCATCTTCATCTTAGGAAATAAAAAAATATATATATATCAGACTGCGCTTAATCAGGGGAGTACGGAGGGTGGTGAATGGCAGTAAACTTTATAGAAGCCAAAAATTCGCACACAATCAGAGATGTGTGAGCTGGTACATTGTCGTGATGCAAAAGAAATGACTTGTCAGCCAACACATGAGAACGTGTTCCGCGAATTCATTTCGCAAATGCCTTAGAACATCCCTGTGGAATGCTCCATTTACCGTCTGTCCTTGTGGCACAAATTCCTTGTGGATGACACCTTTCAAATCAAAGAAGCAAATGAGCATTGACTTGGTGTTGCTGTGAACTTGTCGAGCTTTTTTGGGTCTTTCAAATCACTCATTTTCGCGAGCAACACTTCACAGACACAACCAAAGTTTAAACGAGAACTGCGACTTGAAAAACAACTTTGTTGACGTTATAATGCGTGATAACAGCTCTAAAGGACAACTAGAACTACTATCTAGCGTTGATTGATATAACCAAACCCTTCTGGCTGCAGAATAAATGCATTCCGGGAACTTTTGGATCGCATCTCGTATAAGCCCAAAATTTGAGTTGCCTTGTCAAAAAGTAAATGTCTACCAACAAGAAACAGTACAAGCTACAATTTACATTTACTCACTCAAAAACTCAGTCATTCTCTATCCATCAAAATTTGCACAAGAACAACTTAGCTTGTACTAAAAAAGAAAAATCTAATCATACTTCATTCTGTTTCAACATTGTTTAGCTCTATCAGATTACTTACATTTTTTCATTTCTACAGTATTTGACTTATTGTGCAAAAACATGCATAATATATGGTACTGCAAACTTAATAATGGTATGTAATAATACTAATTTTTAAAAAAATACAAGGCTACATTGCACATAATATAATAAAGTTTCTAACTTTACACTTGACCAACACACACCACTCTACCACCATCTGGTTGGCCCAAACCCTGCGTCATAAGTTATGTAAAATATTACCACAAAATGGGTAGTGATGAGCAAAACTTGTTTTGTTTTGCATGGAAATGGAAATTGGGCGTTTTTAAAAGAAGGAATATTATTACATCAGGATTTGGCAACACTGTAACCCCTTTTTCAACCCATAAACTTTCAATTTCACTGGAATTGCTGGATAACAGGGTTGTCATGCTATTGAAATTCCTAATTTGATGCAATATATTTGAAAAGTATTTTGATATTTGATTAAATTTTCAGTTCCACAGAGTGGGAGTGGGATGAGGGATACCACAAAGTTGAAGATTTCAATATATGCAACCTGAAAACAATACTGTAGCCTAAAGTAGTGCTTTCCAAACATATTCAAAATTCTGCTCAACGCCCAAACATAAAAGATAAGAAAACTACCTAAGCAAATATTTTAAAGCAAGGGACCAAGAATGGAAAAGTGGATAAGTACATTTCTTTTAAAGGGTTGTCTTTTAGATGTCTTTATACAGAGTTCTTGGCTGCCTTGAAAGCAAATTACTTTGCATTATTATTGGTATTCTACTATGCTTACATATTTATTTCCTTGTTGATAGGATATTATTAAAGAATTTATTGCTAATGGAACACTGTGCAAAAATGAAAAACACTTTCTGAAAAGTAGCATTTTGAGATATCTTTTTAATAAACTTTCTGCTAGTATTCAAAGAGCGAGCACCCAGCTAAAATTAAAATAACACACAATACACCTTTAACCTAAAAATGCAGACTCCACAAGCAAACAGAAGATGAAACTGTACACAAATATGTGTTAAAAAATAAACAATAAGTAAATTCAGGCAGGCACAAAGAGTTAAGAAACAATCATACCTTAACTTAGATGTGCTAAATCAAAAGGGGCACAGATTTTCACTGCAAAACTCTGACCAGCAGCACAATGAATAAGAAAAGGCAGGGCTGCTAAAGAACATTAACAGTGGATACTGCATAACTGGATAAACAGTCTTAATTCAATGTCCTGCAAACCCCCTCCGAGTCCGGGGACTCATACCAATGGATTCCAATAATGAAGACTGGAAGTGGTGCCATAATGATGTACACGTATGTTGAAAAAGTAGGAAGGTCTTGAATGGTTCCAGTAAATTTATACTGAGAGAGGACAGTTTAGCAGCATGTGCTGATTACAGGGTGTTACAGCAACCACCATACGATAAACCACCCGGATTGAGATCACCTCAGCACCACAATGAAGAGTGTGACTGAATTTAATATAATCTATTGATGCTCCAGTCACCAGATATAATTTGACCCGATCATTTGTTGAATGATAAACTATATGATTTTTCATCAGATATTCTGTATAAGATGATGTCCAATGGCTAATGGACAAATTGATGACACCAGTTCTGAGGCACACATCTGACACCTTATCAAGTCCATGTCCTTACTCATTCAAGGAATTATGAGTGCAAATTGGGTCTGCTTGTTATTAGGTACAGTAGATGTACATTTATATGATATGTGATGCCAAAGACCCATGAATTCACAATTGGTTTAAAAATGGATTTAAGCATTCATTATTTTTTAAATCTGACATTTTATAGCATGCCCTAGAGTCATATTATGTTAAATTTATACTTAGAAGGGTGAACCTAAGGACTGCACAAGTTCTTAAAGCTACGCAACTATTCATTTTGAATAATATTTCAAATATTTAACATAGGTCTTAAAGCATATAATTAATGCCACACTTCCTATAACCGACCTGATTTAATCTGCATAGATTTCTGCCGGTTTGAGAAATATGCAACATACAGTATAAATGATCTTTAGGTTTGTATTCAAAATGAGCAAACATTCAATTGCATTATGCTCACTCTGATTAGTCTGCACTAGAAATACAGTCAGAAACTGGGTTAAAAAAAACAAAAAAAACAGGGCATGGCAATAAAAATAAGATTTTAAAGAATCCACTGAAAACACAAAATGCTCAGGATTTCCCAAGTTTGTGAATGTTATTCCATCTACTGCCTACTAAGGCATGTATCTCATGCCAATATTAATTATTTGTGCCTACAACTGACCATCTAGTATGACTTTATAACCATACTCTTATTGAGAATGCGTTAGACACATTTTGATTAAATTGGAGACCTGCTCAACAGTATGGTAACTAAGGGTTACTGAGAAGCAAATGAAGAACAGCAGCTGAGACAATAAAGGTTATTGTAAATGAGAAAAAATAATATCTAATGAACAGTAAGGAAATGAGTGCAACGTTATGCTCATCTCTACATGATTAGAGCTGCACGCTAGCTCTCATTCATTATCACACACATTTAATCTGGTTAAGGGTGATGTAATCATGGAAATATTGGGCATAAGGCAAGAATCAAATCTGGTCCTCAGTCTATCACAGGCAAACTCAAACATGCCCAGACTCACTGGTACAGAGCCCAGTTTAAAGTCATCAACAAATCTAAGGTGTGATAATATATTAAAAAAAAAAAACTCACAAAAAACAAACATTCCATAAATGCTAATCTACATTTGAAAACAGAAAATCATGAAATAGCAGCTCCTTAGCACAAGTAAGCTGTTGGATGTGGAAAGTCACAGTATCTTGTATCCTCAGATTCCATCCTGTGCCTGGATATTTGACTTTGGGCATTTTTCCTAGGTCTTCACAAGTTTACCTTTGGATGCACCTCTTTGCCTTCAATTTTTTCAAAGGTGTGTGTGTTTGGTTATCTGGAAACTCTACATTTCCTCTTTGTAAACGCTTGCGTTTGCACAAGTAGGTTTATCCTGGGGATGAACTGGTGTCCTGTGCATTGCTGGTCTCCACTTTGTCCGATGATTCCGGATAAGGTGGAGGTTTTCATTTAGCCAGAATCGGAGTAAGCAATTATATAAAATCAAGAGTTACAAAGTCCATGACACATTATATTCCTATCATTCCACAATTAAATTTTAACAATTAAATTGATATACAGTATGCTGTAACTAATGATGAATTTTTTAAAGTCTAAATTTCAAAGAAATGCACTATAAAATGAAAGCAAAAAAAAAATACATGGCTTAAAAAGAATGGTAATTTCAAATTTCTTAATTAACACTTAATAACTCATATCAATTTTATATCAAATTTATATATGGAATATATATACACATTAGGGATGCAAATTTTGACTTTTTTTCTTTTTTTTGATAGCCGATTTTTTGATTATTAATCATCATTCATTATGGCCCAATCACACTTCAACATTTTACACACTTTTTGAAAGTTTTTCAGACAATTTTCAGGTAATTAGCATTTTGCCAATGGTTTCAAAGACGCATTTTGCAGAGAAAAAAAGATTGACATAATCTCCATTTTGTACGTTGTGAAGTGATGTATTATGAGGTGACTGTTGCATTTCCAGAATGTCTTCCATGCCTTTTGTGCTTTTAATCATGGTGATCACAGTACTGAATAGCACATGCTGTTAGCAGGTTCACCATATTCTGCAAAGAGGCAGTCAAGAGGACAATTCTGGATTCTCTATGAAGCAGACAGTCTTCTTTCAGCTGCTCCCGTTAGGGGTTGCCACAGCAGATCATCTTCTTCCATATCTTTCTGTCCTCTGCATCTCCCCCCTCTTCTCCTTCAGCCAACAGTAGCCCAATTCCCGCCAGCACTCTGTTGGCTAACAGTACTGGTGGCGGTCGTTGTGGGCTTGACTGATCTGGTATGGAAATTTATATTGTTGTCCACATATTGATTTGGCAAAATTTTACACCGGATGCCCTTCCTGACGTAACCCTCCCCATTTATCCGGGCTTGGGACCGGCGCAAAGAAACACAATGGTTTGTGCATCCCCTGTGGTATCCTGATTAATCCCAGGATTACATAAAGATGTCAATAAGCAAGTAAGTGGTGCTATATGGGAAAAAAAATCATTGCATTCTTTCGCTAAATAAATAAAAATTGTCTGCTGCTGTTAGCACAACATCATTCAAGTGTATCATCTGGCCATCTAGTAACAGCTACTGTATTGAGAAACAGATTATCATGCACAGCTGTAATCAGCTAAAAAGATCTGCTCGGACATTGTATTCATGTACATTTAATCATGCATGTGCTGAAGGATAAATTTAATCTGCCCATTTTAGGGTAACTGAGAGCCAGTCAAACTGAAAGAGTGTCCTGTGTGCAACCCTGTAACAGAAACCTATTAATAATTATTAGTTTAGTTTTAATTCCCTGCCAAAAATACCAAAAAATAAACCTTCACAGAGTAAAAAAAAAAATAAAAAAAAAAAATTCACAGCATACAATTCCCAGATTACAGTCCAGTAATCAGAGTCCTTAGACAGAACAGGCTCTTGGAAGTCTTAGAGTCATCTTATCTGGGCCAGCTGCCTTCCTAGGAAACAGCCTCTTCAGTTCTCCTCTAACCTGGTTAGCAGTGATGGTGTTAGCACCTTCTGATGTGCTGCTATACTGGTGTGGGGAGCAGGCTGCATGATCTATAATGGCAGCTGTGAGGGAGGGGGTGGTGGCTGGTGAATATGTGGAACTTAATGCAGGAGGAGGGCAGTTGAAGCAGTTGTAGAAGACATTGAATTAATTTGCTCTCTCCACATGATGTCCTCTGCTGTATAACTGTCCCTTTGCTTATAACCAGTGATGGTCTTCATACCAACCCATATCTCCATGATGTTATGTTGCTGCAAGTTATGTTTTACCTTCTTCCTGTAGGACTTCTAAGCCTCTCTTAGTCTAACCTTGAGATCCTACTGTATACTCAACTCTGCCTGGTCCTTGTTTTTGAATGTTCTCTTGTTGCTATGAAGGTGCTTAATATTACTGGTAATTCAGGGCTTATTATTAGCAAAGCAGTGTACATTTTTACCAGGAACAACAGTATCCATACAGAATTTTAGATAGTATTGTCACTTAGTCTGTAACCCCCTCAATATCCTCTCCATGTGGTTTATGCAGAACAATCCAGAGCATTTTCAGCTTCAGGACACCAGTTGCTGATGCAGCGTGTATTTGTGGTTTGTCTAGAGTCTTGAACTAGAGGCTGTGGTAGTGCGCCCAACTGGGCATTACCAGTTTAAACTAAAGTTGAATTTTTTTCCAAATAAAACGATCTGTTTAAGTAGTGCGGAGTGCGCTTTCGCTATAATTTTAAATTAGTCTTCGGCAGGTTCACACAGCGGAACGCCGGCGAAGGGTGTGGCGCGCCTCCAGGTAAGGCCTGCTGGAGGACGCAGCGTGTATCCCGTCATAAAGACAAATTTCTCTTTAGCCCCGACGTTAGCAAAGATAAAGGTTCGGAACTTTTGTTAGGACATGCATTAATGTGAGAAGAGGATCCCCAAGAAAAAGTAACTTACTTTTGTAATGCGTATCAGCTCTTCCGAGAGGAGCACTCAATTTCGCGCTCATATTCGCTCACGCGTACACGAGACTGTTAGCCCTATTTATTACGTGCCTGCAAAGATTAAGCGGAGCACCTGTGCAGAAGGCACCTGCGTCAGTTGCAATTGGTGAAACGGAGCTGCATGTAGCAGGATTGGCTAAAGATTTCTTCTACGCCTATAAGAGGCACCTCCTGACTCAAAGGGTTGTGTTTTGACTTGGTAGTGTGCTGGGGGTGTTTTCCGTATGTCGCTTAAATCATCAGAGATCAGATGCCTCATTTTGGATGAGTTAATGCCGGTGAAACTCATCCGGGATAATTTGTTTTTTCAGCCGTGTAGTAGATTAGCTTGATCTAATCATCTGAGATGAATGCGCGCGCCAGCCCGCACTGTTTGAAAAGCCCATATATTTATGTCTAGGAAACATGATCAACAAGTCTTTGATCGGCTGTAACAAAATGACGAAAGAACGGGCGCATTTTTTTTCACACAAGCGGAGCAGGACCTTTTATTTGAAGGATATGAAGAATTTCAAGATTTAATTTGTACAAGGGGTAATACTGCAAAAGCAACCCAAACCAGAAAAGACGGCTGGCAAAAAGTGGCTGACATATTAAACGCTAAGTAGTGTGCATGGTACTTGCTGAACGCAGCGTTTCATTTCCAGTGTGTCAGATTAATTATTATTTAATATGTCATAATTCCAGATCAAACGTGAGCACAAGGAGAACATGGGAACAGGTTAATGTGAAGTAGAAGAATATACTTCAAACTGGTAAATATTGGTATATAACTATTTAAAGAATTGTTGACATAAAGAATCATATACAGTATAATATAAAAAACATTCATTTTAAAGCTAATAAAGAAGGTAGACAAGCAAAAAGCAGGTGGAGGTCCATGCGGTCCAGACCTAACCCCTGCAGAAGAGTTGGCTCTCCAGCAAAATGCCCATCGCCCTGTTTCTGAGGGCATTCCAGGGGGAAGCTCCTCCTCAGAACCAGTGGCAGGATGCAGTGGTCACTTCATTTCAGGTAAAGGATGGTCATTGCATATATTTGTTCTCAATGTGTGCCATATGTATGTTTTTTTTTTTTTTTTGGGTCAGTTGCAGGGAATGTCCCTAGAACTTGTATCTGACCAACGAGATATTGACTAAGGTCAAATATTTGATGAATACACTGTGTCTAATTATTCATCAGTTGGAGAGGTATATTTTCCAAATAATGTTTGATCAAACTCCACTCTGATCAGTCCCATGTGCCCCAATCACATTTGGAAATCCTGGGTAATGAGAATGTTAGGCTGATTGTGAGATTCTTTATGGAACTGTGGGTGTTTTTGCCTGTGTACCTGCAATGGCATGAAACACCTCTTTTATTGTCTGCACACGCAGGTGTCCAGGAAACACTATGAAAACCCGAAGAAAATATTTCAGAGCCAAACAGACTTCACGAATAGCCTGGCAAACTGCATTTTTAGATAGATTTTTCCACATCACCTACAGTATATAAAAAAGTGCAAAAAACCTCAAAGCAATGCATACTGTCTGTGTGGTTGTGAGAGCCCGACTTCGCCTAGTTTGACTTTGAATATAAGATGCTTATAAAGCGGTATCTTTCAAAAAGAATTTACTCCGGGAACAATAAAGGATCTTGCCGATTGTGCAAAACCCTCTCTATATGAAATTCTTTTCTTATAATTTGCCCACCGATACCAATTGGTTGGTCATTCATAAACTGCAAAGCCATGCATGGAAACTGATTAAGTGTGTGAGATAATCCTTGTTTACATAGAACAAACCTGCTCCAAGCAGGTTGAGGATTTGGATGTGCTGCTATGACAACACATCCAGCGAGAGTTTTGAAAAACCGACAGAGCCAGGATCATGCCAAATCGTCAACAATTACATCCAGCTAAATGAGTAATCCACGTACGAAAAATACCCCCTGGTATGCTTCATTCTTTAGTATAAAAAGTGGCTTGTACATATACAGTATCTGTAAGTATTTCTATATAGATATCTTCTAGTTGTAGTATTGTTTTGGTAGAGGTATCTTATAGTTTGGGTTTGAGATGCACTTTTTATTTTTCTTGTATATACACTTTTTTGTGTGTGTTTTTTTTGTGGATATTTGGATTTTCATTATGTGTAGTTTTCTTCTTGCCTTTCTTTTTCTTTATAAAGACTACAATTTTGTGTATATACATTCTTATATTTTTCATTGTAGGACAAAAATTAACTTATATGTATTGCTCACTATTTTTTGATTGGGACATTATTTTTGTGTTTTGGTGCACCTGTAAATAAACCCTTTTTAGTTTTGGAAATACCACCTTTTCGTGTCTGTGTCTCCATGTCTGACTTCTTGCAAGTCTTATCCCGGTTGGTCCTGAACTACAGGATGCAACCTGTAATCTGGTGCCAACATTGCCACTACATAAGGTGTCACGGAGGCCAGGGCCGTTTGAAGGAATTTGGGGGCCCCAAGCAAAATGGACATGGAGGCCCCCCCGCACGCACGCACGCAAAGGAACCACAGCATAGTCATACAGTTTAAATTCACTCACACTTTATATAAATAAAAAAGGTTTACAGTGCAAATACTGCTGTTGCATATACTGTGCATAAATAAAAAAAAATTTATAGAGTGCAAATACTGCGGTTGCATATAAAGTGCATAAAATTTGAACATTTTCAACAATTGAACATTTGCAATAAACACCACTGTACAAATAAACAATCATTAATAGAAGGTAAATTGACAGTTAATTAATCTTTAGTCTTTAGCTATGCATTTACTGAATGAGCACTGTGCAGCTGTTCGTCCAACTGTACTGTATTTTATTTTATTTTTCTAAACTGTTTTAATTATTCTTATTTCTTTTTATTATTTTAATTTCTTCTATGTAAAGCACTTTGAATTGCCATTGTGTATGAAATGTGCTATATAAATAAACTTTTTACTGTTAACAAACAATGAAATTATAATTAAATGTTTACTAATTATTAGTAGTGCTGTGAGTCGACTACCAATGCTTAAAAACTTCCCAAGCTAATGTTTGATGCACAGAATTTATTGTGTGGTTTTCCTAAATAGATTATCACAGTGGAATAGTTAGTATAGCATGCTATGCCACTTTCATCAAAACCTATTACAAAGCTATAGCAATGTCATGTCATTTATGTATGATACATAAACATATTTCTGCTAGCCTACCTGCTGCAAAATTGCACCATTTGTACAAGACAAGTAGAGCTATTTTATGTGTGTAATTTATCACTTACCACTGTCTTGTTTTTTCTTATCCTCCTCTTCCTTTCTCTTCTTTTTTTTTGGCTTCCTGAAGCATAATTCCTCTTCATGACTGCCGAGGAAGTTTTGTATTTTGCCGGCAGCAGAGATCGATCAGCGAGGGGGGCCCCCTTGAGAGGGGATCCCGATAACAGTGTCATTGCACTTTACTGCATTCACTATCAATGGGGTGCTCACAAATTTTGTCGCTGCATTTTATTCTTAACCAGTCGTTGTCTTGGGGCCCCAGGCCAGCTCGGGGCCCCAAGCAATTGCTTGGTTTGCCTGCCTTGTCGCGATGGGCCTGACGGAGGCTTGTACTGCGGCTGTAGGTAAACAAGATTATGGTCATATTTACCCATTGGGTGAAAGGGAGTGGCTTAGTAAGTATCCTCCACATTCACATAAAGAATTGTTCTGTTCCTTCTGGTTGAACAATCAACATACTAAAAGAAGGAAGTCAAAGTCAAGTCCAGTGTAGTATGATTGAAATCACCAGAAATGGCAATGAAAGCCTCTAGGTGTTGCGTCTGGACCAGGGGTGGGCAATGTTGGTCCTGGTGAGCCACAGTGGCTGCAGGTTTTTGCTCTAACTCTGTTTCTTAATGATAAGGTAATTATTGCTGATGAAGCATTAATAGCCTAAGTGGCATTTTGATGCTTCATTTTAGTGGTCTCGCTTGTTAAAGTTCCCAACGATTAACTGCTTATTTCAATCTTAAACAGCTGCATTTACTGTTTTAATGGCTCCTTATTATCAGTAAGATGTAAATGACAAAGCAGCAAGCAATTCCCCATCTAACCTATTTCCATTTACATCTGTGTGTGTTCACCATGCACTCTTTGATTTAATAAACCACTTAATAGAAAATGTAACAGACTGAAAATCATTTGGGTGATATCCTTGGAAAGGAATAAAATCTATGATATAAGAACCTTACATCGCAGACTAACAAGCCATAAAACTAAATCAGGTCTGAGATTGGCAAGGACTGGTTTCTAATTAATAATTTGGTAAAATAAAAACCTCTAGCCACTATGGCTCTCCAGGATCGACATTGCCTATCCCTGGTCTGGAGCTTCAAGAAAGTTGTGACTATGACATGGCACACTGTCCCTGCGTCCGCCTGTGGAGGAACATAACCACAATGGCATTGTAAAACTCCCTGGGCATGTAGTATGGACCTACCCACCACTAACAGTTCAATGTCCTCGCAGCAGATTGTTTCCTTATCTGTTACATGCCCCAGGTTACACCATTTGATATTAATAAACAATGCATGCCCCCACTTTGCTTTTACTACAGTGTTTAGTAGGGTTGGGCGGCATCCAAATTTTGATACCGTCAAACCTCCTCCCTATTTTACCTCGGTATACGGTATTACCGTGAATAATAAAAAAAGTGTGACGTAAGGCTCAGACAGCGTCACCAAACTGTTGGTTTGTGCCTAAACCGTTAAGAAACTGAATATCAAACACTAATACTGAAACAATAACAAAATAACATGCAGAACAATATTAGCAACTTTTATTAGCAACAAATAGCAGTTTATAAAAAAGTGCAAATACAACAGTCAAACAGAATTAAATTAACATAAACAGCCAGAACAGTTTTCGCGCACACAAATCAATTAAATTAAATCACACCGCCTGAACAACTTTTAATAACAAAGAAGAGCAGCTTATAAAAAAGTGCAAATAGACCCACAACAGTCAACCAGAGTTGAATTAACATAAACATCATCCATATTATAAAAAGTATTGCAAAGCAATAGTCCTAAACAAAAACTTCTTTCCAGTCTTCTTTCCAATATCGTTTTTAATGTAAACTAAATAAAAATACCTGAATCAATTAAATAAATAAAAATAAACACAGTGCGAATAGGAACGAATGGCAAGTGGCATCAATCTATTCAAGGTTTCTCGCTAGAAAAACCAGCATGTTTACTTTGTCCGTCTTTAACAGGGCACGTTGTGGACCGACAACTTTACCTGCAGTGCTGAAAACCCGCTCCGATGGTGTGCTTGTGGCACAGACGTACAGGTACTTTCGTGCCACTCACGATATCTGGGGAAAACGCCCGGCAGCATTTTTCCACCAGAGAAGTGGGTCCTCGTCTCCTTGAATAACTGGCTCCAAACAGTAGGCTGTTATTTCAGCTCCCACTCGGTCCTCTATGGTGCCAATGCCGACGGGACCTGCCATTGCATCAGATTTTTTTTGCAGCATACTCCCCAGAGTCATCTTTTTTCGTGAGGGTGCAGGTTGCTCCTCTCCCTCTTCCACACTGATGGCCATTGGACCTGCTGCCTCTAAGTTCATGATCTCAGCCTGTAATTCAGCCTTGGTCTCAGCCAATGCGTTGTCATCCGTCTCACATCCTCCACAGTAACGAGGGTCCAGGAAAGTGCATTTTTGCAATATTTTGCGCACTGAACTGGATTCATACTTGGCCTCCAGCTTTGTTAGAATTCCAGTTTTGATTGACTTTGTTAGCTGGAGGTCATTTTCTGACGCAGCCAACACATTGTCCCTGCAGAGCTGTAGTATGGGGAGGATACAGGAACTGTTCACATAATTTTCTCCTGACAAAATATCAGTGAAATCGCCGACTGGTTTCAGTGCTTCATGAACAGCTTTCAAGACGTCCATGTCCTGCCAGGTCAGGGACAGGCTGCTCCTTCTGTCATCAGACAGGACGTGTCTGATCGCTTGGGCCTGCTGGAGGATTCGCTCCACCATTGCCAGTTTGGAGCCCCAGCGAGTTGCGCAGTCCTGCCGACGGATGGATGGATGACTTAATTAATGAATGATGAATACACGATTAAATGAATGAATAGGCCTAAATAAACAAATGAATGAATAAATAGGCATAAAGAAATGAATGAATGAATAAATAGGTATAAATAAATGAATGAATGAATAGATAGGCCTAAATAAACGAATGAATGCATAAATAAATAAGTCCATTAATGTATATTATTCCATTTGGTCAAATTTGCATGCACATTTATTTTAGGCTAAATAAGTCCCTTATGCGCATCAAGCCTGCATTTACTTGATAAAAAATACAGGAAAAAAATTATAATTTAAAAATGGTTTTCTATTTTAATATAGCCTACTTTTCATTATAATTTATTTATGTGATGCAAAGCATATATATATATATATATATATATTGTAAAAGAGTGAGGAGGAGACAGCAAAAAGGTTTTCCGCCCCGTATATTGTCGATAATCCACAATATATTCAAAAATAAACGGTCAAAAAATATAAACAAAACTGTTCATATGCGCGACGCCTTAGCATGGTGTTGGTGGCCATTTTAAAGAGGAGGAGCCGGAAGTGGAGGAATGCTGGGAAGGAACCGTGATGGTATGGGATCGATGACGTCAGGAAAGATGGCGGAGGAAGGGCGGAAGTAGACGTGGTGCGGGAAAAACCCGGTCTTATGGTGGCGGAGCGTCTTTTTTTCTGTAAGGAAGCATAGGGAGAAAGTTAGTACCCCGCCATTCCCTGCCGGCGAATGTCTTCCCAGGTGTGTCAAGATCCTTCCGCGGTCTCCGACTTGCGCGTCGTGACAATATATATATATATATATATATATATGCCCTTTTTTTATATTTGAGCCCCTGCCTCTGAGGAACTCTCTGCACGTTTTATGCTTACCGTTATGAGACTATGTTTTGGGAGTCCCAAGTCCACTTGCTTCTTGCGGAGTTCATGCTTACGTTGCCAGCTGTGTGAAAAGGCCCCAACAATATTACGGTATAGTCCGAGGGCGCGGTCGTTTTTTTGCCTCTGGTCATGCAATCCATTTGTGACAGCCAAGTTTAGATTGTGACCGAAGCAGTATAGCCACGGCCAATGCAGGGACCTGATTGCGGCATGAATGTTGGCAGCGTTGTCAGTGGTTATGGCTGAAAGTTTTTTTTTGTCAAGTTGCCATTCCTGAAGTGCAGCTCTGAGCGCAGCAGCAAGATTGTCCGCTGTATGACTCTCAGGAAAATACGTAGTTTGGAGGCATTTGGATTCAAGTTTCCAGTCAGGTGTAATAGTATGGACAGTCAGAGACATATATGGTGTCATGTTAACTGACAACCACATGTCAGTTGTTAAGGAATAACTGTCTGCCGCTGACAGCAGCACTTGAACATTGTCTCTAACTTTACTATATAAATGTGGGACGGCTGTTTGTGAGAAATATTTCCGTCCAGGCAGTTTGTACTGGGCATCTAGGACCTTTATCATGTCCGTAAAGAACTTTTTTTCCACTGTGTGGAAAGAGACCATTTCCTTCGCCAAGTATTTTGTCACTGCATCAGTACAGGTTTTCCAATGGACACTGTCCCTTTTGTACTTTGTTGCTTTCCCAAAGGCCCCCATTATCGTCGGCTGCGTACTGGCGGTGGACCTAAATGTTGTTGGTCCTGCATCGGGAGGCGTTGAAACTGTTGCACTGAGTGAACTCTGGACCATCCTCGCAGCAGTGAGTGGATGGTGGTTTCGTATATGCGACCTTAGGTTCGAGGTATTTCCATCTCTCGTGGTCACCTTTTTGTTGCACAATTTGCAAATTGCCTCGTCCGTATTTACCGCCTCTCCCTTCTCGTTCAGTCGAAACCTGAAATACTGCCAAACTGCAGAAGTTGTGTTCTTTTTTGAGACCAGGTCACTTGGTGCGCGACTCGCCATCTTTCCCCACCTCTCTCTTTCTCCTCCACGCTGTCACGTGATGACAACCACGCATCGCATACGCATTTTTAGGCATTAAATAAATTATATTTAATATTTAATCCTTGTCTCCTATATAAGTGCATTGTTTTTATGACGGTATAACGCTATTGAAACTGACACCATTGCTATTTTTAGATCCCGCGGGATACCATATTACCGTTTTACCGCCCAAGCTTAGTGTTTAGTGTCCCTGTCAGCTCATATAGTTGTGAACCCCAGAATATCCATGCTCACATCAGAAATGTTGTCAGTTAGCCATGTCTCCATCAGACATAACAAACTGCACTCCCAGTAGACTAGATATGGTTTTTAACTAGTGCTGTTAGCTCATATGTCCTGTTGACCAGCAAGTTTACATTCCTGATTACCACCGATGGAATAGATGGTTTATATTTCTTATGTTTGTTTGCAAGCTTCACGTTTACTATAGTGCCAGTCCTGCTTCCGCGATACCTGTGGCTCAGTTCTTCCAGAATGAGCTGCACTCTTTTTCTTTAGAGTGCAAATAACTCTACCTTCGTGTAAACAAAGTTTGTGACTCTCACTTGTGTTGTAAAAAGATCCATATCCATAGTATACTTAAATACAAGCACTGCACATGTAGTAGACAAATGAGAAAATACTCTATGCTTTGAGTAAAGAAAAGAAAGGAAAAAGGCAGAAACACTGACAGAGCTACAGGTTAGCCCCTCATGTCGGTGCTGGAAGAATGCAGAATTGATAAATATTAATTTCATTAAAATAAACGATAATGGATAAAACTGAAATTTTAGTTAATAGGGAGCAAGAAATGAAGGTTTTAGAAATAAATGTGATTGCATGTGTTTTCAAATCAAGCCAGAAGTAAAGAACTTAGATGTAATTATGGATTCTAATCCAAAATTCAAATTGCCTATTAACTATATTGCTAAGACTGCATTTTTGTTTTTCATTTAAGAAATACTGTAGATTATTGGTTTCCTTTAACATCAAGATGCTGGAAAATGTATTTACATTTTTGTTTATGGCCAACTAGATTACTGCAATGCACTATTAACAGGACAGCTAGATCAGAATGCAGCACAAAGAATCTTAACCAGTAAAAGAAAATCTGAGTACATACCTTTGGTCTTAACATTACTACACTGGTTACCTGTGTTCTTTAAAATTGATTTTAAAGTACGCTTAATAGTATATAAAGCTCTGAAACATCTAGCCCCTCCTTATATTTTAGTGTCTGTCCCCTTACATTCCCTGTCATAGTCTTAGATCCTCAAACTATAGTAAGAGTGCTGATGGTTATAGTCTTCTTCCATTTCACTATTCCTGAGACAGCTTTGCTTCTGGGCACTGAAAGCTTTATAAATGTGACCCGACATTTGCGCGATAGACATATGAGTGTCGACAAAATAGCACCCATTAAAACGCGGCGTCAAAATTGCGCAGACAAAATCGCGAAAGTTTCATTAAATATGAATTACCAGTTCAAAGCATATATAATAATGTTTATTTTAGAAGTCAATATTATGAGACACGGCACGCAGATAGTCCTTAAGATCACGCCCTGCATATGTAGGAAGAATTGCAGCAAGATGTCTTGATAGTTGAGTGTATTTAGACTTGCTGGCTGCCTGACTGCTGGTAATTGCGCTTTGTATACGACCAACGTAATTGTCCTCCCAGTAATCATAAACATTCTGGAGATTGTCGGGTCTACTCTCGCTCAGTTCAACGAAAGCGGACCCAACATCTTCCGGAGGAACAAATCTCAGTGCAATTAGCATCTTTGAATACAGTTATAGCCTAGCACATAATGTGTACATAATGCGCACGTACGTGTCCCACTCTCTTGGCCTCTCTCGTGCTTTTGTCGTGGCGATATTGTCGGCGCGCATTTGTCAAAAACCAGTCAGCGAGTTTGTCGGCGCTCATTTGTTCGTCGCGGTTTTGTCGGCGGTCATATGTCTATCTCGCTTTTGTTGGTGAGCCCTTTATAAAATGTTTCTTATACTTTTGCCCTCATCTATCATGGAGGTCCACAGGGAGTTCCTTGGACTTGTGGCTTAGTTTTTGTCCTGCCATACAGTGTGAATTGTGGAATCTTATATTCACAGGTGTGTGCCTTTCTAAGCTACTGTATGTCCAATTAATTCAGCCTGCCATAGGTGGACTTTATTCAAGTTTTAGACATGTCTCAAGGACAATTAAAGCAAACAGGATGCACCTGACCAGAATTTGGAGTGCCATAGTGACACACCTTAATAATGTGAGAGATTTCAGTTCTTGCTTTTTAATAAACTTGTAAACCTTTCTGAAGACATTTTTTTATTTTGTCATTTTGTTATTGGTAGATTGATGGGCAAAAATGGGAAATGTATCCATGTAAAATTAAATATATAGCACAACAAATTTTGCAGAAAGTAAATGGGTCTAAATACTTTCTGAATCCACTGTATGCACATTTTTGTAGAGGTAATTTTGTTTTGGTAACTAAACTGCTGGGATGGAGATACTGTATCTTTATGACATTGTAGTGGGAATTCTTGGTTTGTGTGATGAGATATAATTTTAATTGTTTATTATAAGTATACAGTGGTGTGAAAAACTATTTGCCCCCTTCCTGATTTCTTATTCTTTTGCATGTTTGTCACACAAAATGTTTCTGATCATCAAACACATTTAACTTTAAAACACTGCTGAAAACACATTACTTTAACATGGCCTTTTTATAACTTCACTTTAACTTAATACTGATACTCTGTATGTTCAATTCTTCATAATAATTATTCACAGTGGCTCCAGAATCCATACTGACCCCTACTCTCTCTTCTGTTTCTTTTTCCGGTTTCTTTGTGGTGGCGGCCTGCGCCACCACCACCTACTCAAAGCATCATGATGCACCAACATTGATGGACTGAAAGCCAGAAGTCTACGTGACCATCATCATCAGGTCCTTCCATGAAAACCCTAAATACAAAGAGGACTGTTTGACTTATGTTAAGTAGATTGCCCAGAGGGGACTGGGCGGTCTCTTGGTCTGGAACCCCTACAGATTTTATTTTTTTCTCCAGCCTTTGGAGTTTTTTTTGTTTTTCTGTCCACCCTGGCCATCGGACCTTACTCTTATTCTATGTTAATTAATGTTGACTTATGTTTATTTTTTATTGTGTCTTCTATTTTTCTATTCATTTTGTAAAGCACTTTGAGCTACAATTTTTTGTATGAATATGTGCTATATAAATAAATGTTGATTGATTGATTGATTGATTGATTGATTTTAACCATTAGTCAAAAATAACACAAGTAAACACAAAATGCAGTTTTTAAATGATGGTTTTTATTATTTAGGGAGAAAATAAATCCAAACCTACATGGCCCTGTGTGAAAAGGTAATTGCCCCCTGAACCTAATAACTGGTTGGGCCACCCTTAGCAGCAATAACTGCAATCAAGCATTTGCGATAACTTGCAATGAGTCTTTTACAGCTCTGGAGGAATTTTGGCCCACTCATCTTTGCAGAATTGTTGTAATTCAGCTTTATTTGAGGGTTTTCTAGCATGAACCGCCTTTTTAAGGTCATGCCATAGCATCTCAATTGGATTCAGGTCAGGACTTTGACTAGGCCACTCCAAAGTCTTCATTTTGTTTTTCTTCAGCCATTCAGAGGTGGATTTGCTGGTGTGTTTTGGGTCATTGTCCTGTTGCAGCACCCAAGATCGCTTCAGCTTGAGTTGACGAACAGATGGCGGACATTCTCCTTCAGGATTTTTGGTAGACAGTAGAATTCATGGTTCCATCTATCACAGCAAGCCTTCCAGGTCCTGAAGCAGCAAAACAACCCCAGACCATCACACTACCACCACCATATTTTACTGTTGGTATGATGTTCTTTTTCTGAAATGCTGTGTTCCTTTTACGCCAGATGTAACGGGACATTTGCCTTCCAAAAAGTTCAACTTTTGTCTCATCAGTCCACAAGGTATTTTCCCAAAAGTCTTGGCAATCATTGAGATGTTTCTTAGCAAAATTGAGACGAGCCCTAATGTTCTTTTTGCTTAACAGTGGTTTGCATCTTGGAAATCTGCCATGCAGGCCGTTTTTGCCGAGTCTCTTTCTTATGGTGGAGTCGTGAACACTGACCTTAATTGAGGCAAGTGAGGCCTGCAGTTCTTTAGACGTTGTCCTGGGGTCTTTGTGACCTCTCGGATGAGTCGCTCTGCGCTCTTGGGGTAATTTTGGTCGGCCGGCCACTCCTGGGAAGGTTCACCACTGTTCCATGTTTTTGCCATTTGTGGATAATGGCTCTCACTGTGGTTCGCTGGAGTCCCAAAGCTTTAGAAATGGCTTTATAACCTTTACCAGACTGATAGATCTCAATTACTTCTGTTCTCATTTGTTCCTGAATTTCTTTGGATCTTGGCATGATATCTAGCTTTTCAGGTGCTTTTGGTCTACTTCTCTGTGTCAGGCAGCTCCTATTTAAGTGATTTCTTGATTGAAACAGGTGTGGCAGTAATCAGGCCTGGGGGTGGCTATGAAAATTGAACTCAGGTGTGATACACCACAGTTAGGTTATTTTTTAACATGGGGGCAATTACTTTTTCACACAGGGCCATGTAGGTTTGGATTTTTTTTCTCCCTAAATAATAAAAACCATCATTTAAAAACTGCATTTTGTGTTTACTTGTGTTATATTTGTCTAATGGTTAAATGTGTTTGATGATCAGAAACATTTTGTGTGACAAACATGCAAAAGAATAAGAAATCAGGAAGGGGGCAAATAGTTTTTCACACCACTGTAATTTATAATAAGAGATTAAAGATAATCAAACATACTCTTACAGACATCTAATAAAAATGGTATAGCCGGTCAAAGAGGCTGTTTGAAAACAAAAGATTTCTTTTAACAAAAGTGGGCTTAAAGATGCTTTAACATGCACCAAGAATATTTTGGCAAAACAATTAAGACTGACCAATAAATACATAATTAATAATAAGTGTAATATGTACGTTGCGTAAATAAGTTCAGCGGGATGGCATCAAGCGTCATGCTTTTAGGAAGCCATTTAATATAAACATATAAACACATGATTTATATTCACCAGACACTCTTACCCGGGAGACTCAGCCATGGGTGATAATCCCCCTGACTTGTGTGAAAGTGGTGCACTACTCCACAGATCCCCGCTCCACAGCCACTGCAAGGACTTTTCTGACTCTATGGAGTCTTTTCTGCACTGCAGTCCTTTTACTGCAAATAGTTTTAGAGTTCACTGTATGAGATGTGGAATGGACAATTCCTCGGTACCCATCTTCATCTGGTGTACAGCAGGCTGTTGTGGTAGTAATGGCTGTCACCCCTGGGTGACCCAAAACCTCTATGAGAACATTCCTATTACGGGACACTGTAACTAAATGCACACAGCATTCTGTATTAAGATGCACACCTTTTCCACTAGATGAGGTCTTTTTTATACACAAATAAAGGTACATAATTAGATCACTTACATCATACAAAGTTTCTTATCATAGGCAGCTTCCAGTTGCTAGCCGGACACAGGGTAAAACTAATCATACCTGTGAAAGAAAAATGTAATTGCTTGCAAGCTACTAAGGATTAAAAGCTGTTTTATTATAACGGCAGGTTATTCATACAGGCGTCTGTCATAACATAAGGTGAAGTAAGCTGAACTTGGGTAACTTCCTGTAGGAACGCGTCCATTAGACACAGGAAAGATGACCTTTCCTTTGTTGGGGCCCCTTTTGACACATACACAAAAAAGAAACGGTTGGCTGAATTGATGAAATACTTAGATGCTGTTTCATAAGTAAGGGGGAGGGAGGAAAATGAATATTAAAGCCATCTAAAACCGGAAAACTTTCCTCTTCTGCTTTGCAAAGCATGAATCCACGTACTCATCTGTGACTGAATAAAGACTGATTGATTGAACTATTCCTGTCTTCCTCGTGTGTTACTCCCACAGTTTATTTGGCACCCGAACAGGGACAGGTGATGGCTGCAGGCTCCGGGTTCATGTCCAACTGAGGGATCCACAGAGGACCAGCGAAATAGTTAGTACTGGTGAGACCAGCTCCAGGAAAAAAGTTAGGACTGGCTCATCCCTGTGCTGTGAACTGCGAGCCTCAGTTCCCCTTCTGTCAGCGAACCCGAGTGAAGGTGCGAATTACAGACAGGAACAAGATCAGTGACCGGTGAGTATAACTGCTTTACCATCTGGGAGAGGTACTGGGGACGTAACGAGGAATGAGACGGAGTCTTAAGTAGACTCATAATTAGAAGGGAGAGGTGGAAGTTTAGTTAAAAGGGAAAGTACCTCCCGGTCGGGGATTCGCTAAAGTAAAAGGACACTGAACAGTGTGAAGTGTGAAATGATTAGTGAGGTGCTAGGAATGCTGAGTTAGTACACTCCCTGGAACGAGACTGTCTTTTTAGAGGCTTGGAATAAAATAAAAAAGAAGGGGATTGAGAAGAACAGATCGGTGTTAAGCACCTCACGGTCGGGGAAAGCACTGTTACGTGGGAGGGCGAGATTCTTCATTCTGATAGTCTGGTTATATTCCTGACTCAACGGGTTAAGTCTGTCGTGGAAACCGTGAGCGGTAACCAGCTTGACTGTTAGTCTGCTAAAGAAAGAAACAACAGATAGCGATCCGGGGAAAGGAAGGGATTTGGAGTGAAGCGACATTGGAGAGGGCACGATGGGGAATGTATTAAGAAATTGAAAAAACGGTGCGAATTAGGAGCCTCTGTTTGTAGGATTGTTTTCAGAAAACGTACTAAATGGGAAAAAAAGGTGGCTCTCCAAGGCGCTACATAGAACAGAAAACAGGGTTAGATTTTAAAAAAAGAATATACAGTAAACAGTGGAATAAACAGCAGGTGCAGGTGGCAAGTAGAAGGCTCTGGTGATATGAGTGAAATATATGAAGTTAGGAAGATTGTATGCAGAAATGCACAAGGGTGCTGTAGTCGAGGGCCATATAGAATGAAAATGTTTGATAGATGGGAATTGATATTTAAAGATAGAGCCCTGAAAGTGAAGCAGAAGTGTAATGAGGGACTGCAAAGCCAAATAAAAATTATAGCGGAAAAAGAAAAGCTATTCTTGATAATGCAAGAACCATCCCAGAAGTCCGGACAAAAGAAGGAAGAATAAGTAAATAAAAATAATATAAATTAAAAAGAAGAATAGATTATACATTGATTTAGCTACATCATACATTTTCCTTTCCTATGAGGACAATAGTCCATCACTAACCCTTGGAGGAATTAATGAGGGAGAGGAAGAAGATGATCCAGATGATTTCTAAGATGAACAGTTTCAGCCAGAGAGGGATGAAGAAAAGGAAGAGGGTAGAGGTCATCATCAACCTCAATTACGATCGGTGCAAGCAAGTACTGCGGCACAAAGACACAGCCTGGGGAAAGGGATGCCTCACAAGCCCCAATTCTGACCCCTCAGGGTCAAACATGAATATGAAAGGACAGAATTTCAAGCACCATTAATACAAGTGCCTAATCTGCAATATAATGTACAACAGCCTGACTCGGATTAAAACCGTCCCACCTTGATGGTGCAAAGAAACTGGGACCTGCAAGAATTAAAAGAGGTGGTGCAGGAATTATTAAACCCAAAAGAAGTAGGGGGGTAGACGTTTGTGATGGTGGTAACACAGTTAGATGACATGTATAAGCCAAATGCTGCAGAATGGACTCAGGTCCTTGGAAGGAAGCTAGGTCCTAGCTGAAATGATGTGAGAGGGCAATAGAATGAGACTCTGTGATGACAGGGGATTGATAGTGGCCAGTTCAATGTTCAGTGGACAGTTACAAGAACAAATAAACACAATATATATATCACCCCTCTAAAGCCCAGTGAACTTGTTTGGATGAGACTTGATGGACCGCTTGTGCCTTTGCATCTCAGTTACGAAAAAGGGAGTGAAGGTCACATCAGAACAACACACCGCCCTTGCACTGACCACCACCATTACATGCTCCTATGCTGCCTTGGTTGTTCATGTTTTCCTCAAAACAGCAAGAATCTCTGCTGTCTTGGGTTTCTCTTGGATTACAGTATTCAAAATCATTTCACTGTATGATTTTATGGACTGCATTATGGTGAAGTCTGGCTCTCTGATTTTTTAGCTTCTGCTGTCAGAAAAAGAGACTATTTGCCTAACGAACTGTTATATCTCAGCAGAATTGGCTGGAGTAGCAGTCTCTCTTTCGTCGCTACAGCTGCTTTTCTTCTGGAGTGGTTTCATCCCACATATCTCCATTACTAGATCTTCTCGCTTTCAATGGCATGATATGAGACAATAGATATTAGTATGTCAGGAAGGGGTGGATTGGGAGTATGAAGGACCTAATATTTGGTCCACCTCAGATAGATCTGTTAAAAAAATTGCAGTAGGACTAGTTGTACCTGTAACCCGATCGCTCTGTCATTCATCTTCCATCTCTCCACCTACACCCATGCTGTTTACCCTTCAATTCTCTTGGTTAGACTCGCTCCCCTCATCTCTCTGGGCACAAGGAAAAATTATTTTGTTTAAATAGCTCATGTTGATCCCTTGGGCATTTTCCCAAAGTCATCAATCCATTTACATTGTGCAAAATATCCTTTTTCGCCTGAGGCCGAGATTACCATTGTTCATGGTGACTTAGTTAAGGGGGTGCTATTATTCTGATCCAATGCTCTCCTGTGAACTCTCCTATTCTACCAGTTAGAAAAGCAGATGGCTCGTGGCAGTTTGTTCAGGACCTTCGGGGAGTCAATGCTGCTGTACACCCTATGACTCCTATCGTCCCGAATCCTTCCATGATTCTCTCTACAGTCCCATCCAATGCTATGTGGTTTTCTGTTATTGATCTCGCAAATGCTTTCTTTTTCATTCCTGTTCACCCTGAATCCCAGTTCTGGTTCACATCCACTTTTAAAGGGAAGCACTGGACCTGGACTGTGAGGCTGCAGGGACATACAGAGGCTCCGTATGTATGTGTGTGTGTGTGGACAAGCATTAGCAAAAAAAAAAAAAAATTTGGAAGGTTATTGACCAAAGGGGAGTAGTGTCCTGGTGCAGTGTATAGATGATTTGCTGTTATGCTCTGAGACTCAGGAATAATGTGAAGAAGACAAAAAAGGCTTTGTTGATCTTGCTAGCAGAAAATGGGCACAAGGTGATCCAGGAAAAAGTGAAATACCTGAGTCATGATTTGGCTGCAGGGGGAATATGCACTGTCTAATGATAGGATCAAGGCTATTCAAATTTTACCTCATCTTACTATAAGGCGGCTGGTTGTCCGTCCTTGGAATGTTAGCATATTGCCGGCAATGGGTTCAAGATTTTGCTGAAAAAGCACAGCCACTCCAAGACTTAGCAAATTCCCCTAATCTGGCCTTAACTGATAAAATTTAATGAACGGAGCAGATTGAGAAGGCTTTAACTGATATTAAATAAATGTTGATGTCTGCGCCTCCGTTAGGACTTACGGACTAGTCTCGTCCTTTCACTGTGTTCGTGGATGAGAAAGGGGGGTAATATGCTTGCAGTACTTACTTAACAACAAGGATATAGACAAAGACCAGTCACGTACTGTTCAAAAAAAAAAAAAAATTGGATCCAGTGGCCGCTACAATCCTGGCGTGTTTGAAAGCAGCTGCTGCAAGAACAGAGGCCATATTAGCATTGTCAAGTAAGGATTGTGTGTGTTGTGTTCAGCTGAACTTTAGTTCTTAACAACACTGCTCCTAATTGATCCTTTACTACAGCCCTTAAACAAGCTAAAGTCGCTCCAAAAAGAATTTACTGATTATGTAACTACTGCACCTGCGCCAATTTTTGGCTGGTTCCATTCGCTATTTTCCAACTGGAAAGTATCCCTTACTCAATTTGCTATCACGGTAGGCACTATCCTCCTTATTGTCTGTCTATTCTTTTGTTGTGCACTTCCTTGTGTCCGTTCCCTCATCACCCATTTTGTTACACATCAATTCCTTCTTATATCTCCGGTTCCTGAGTATACAGATCAGATAGACGACACACAATGTTTTAACTATTCCTTGGACATTTATTTAAAAAAAAAGAAAAAGAATAAAAAAAAAATGGGGGAAAGAAAAATTTAATTGCTTGCAAGCTACTAAGGATTAAAAGCTGTTTTATTATAACGGCAGGTTATTTATACAAACGTCTGTCATAAGATAAGGTGAAGTAAGCTGAACTTGGGTAACTTCCTGTATGAACACGTCCATTAGACACAGGAAAGATGACCTTTCCTTCTTTGGGGCCCCTTTTGACATGTACACAAAAAAGAAACAGTTGGTGGACAGCAGGCTGTTGTGGTAGTAATGGCTGTCACCCCTGGGTGACCCAAAACCTCTATGAGAACATTCCTATTACGGGACACTGTAACTAAATGCACACAGTATTCTGTATTAAGATGCACACCTTTTCTACTAGATGAGGTCTTTTTTTATACACAAATAAAGGTACATAATTAGATCACTTACATCATACAAAGGTTTTTATCATTGGCAGCTTCCAGTTGCTAGCCGGACACAGGGTAAAACTAATCATACCTGTGAAAGAAAAATGTAATTGCTTGCAAGCTACTAAGGATTAAAAGCTGTTTTATTATAACGCCAGATTATTCATACAGGCGTCTGTCATAACATAAGGTGAAGTAAGCTGAACTTGGGTAACTTCCTGTAGGAACACGTCCATTAGACACAGGAAAGATGACCTTTCCTTTGTTGGGGCCCCTTTTGACACATACAAAAAAAAGAAACGGTTGGCCGAATTAATGAAATGCTTAGATGCTGTTTCATAAGTAAGGTAGAGGGAGGAAAATGAATATTAAAGCCGTCTGAAACCGGAAAACTTTGCTCTTCTGCTTTGCAAAGCATGAATCCACGTACTCATCTGTGACTGAATAAAGGCTGATTGATTGAACTCTTCCTGTCTTCCTCGGGTGTTATTTCCACATACCAAATTATACGTAAACATGGTCAGAAAAAACACGTATATCATTATTGTCCAGTGTGAACGTGGCCCGGACACAGACAGGCGGACATGTTGTTTTCACCCACAAACAGGTTTATTTACAATAATCCTATTCACAAAATCCAAAAGTGCACACAAACCCCCCAAAGTCCTGACCACACAACACCTTTCTTCGGGCCGCCTCTACTCTCTCTTCTCCTGCCTTGTCTTGCCTCCACCCGACTCCAGCCTCGAATGAAGGGAGGTGGCCCCTTCTATTAGCACCCGGATGTTCTCCAGGTGAATTCCGGCAATCACACACCAACACGCCCCTGTGTGGTGGAAGTGCCAGCTGCATCCCCGGAAGCTCTCCGGGTGTCCCTTCTTCTCTTCCCCCCAGCACTTCCTGGTGTGGTAGAAGTGCTGAGGTCCAGGGCTCCAAAGGCATCGGGGCACCCCCTGGCGGCTTCCAAGCCCTCTACCCGTGGCCCCCAAAGCAACCAGGGTGGCGGCCCCCACGTGATCCAGGGCAGGCGTAGACCCGCTTCCGGGTCGTCGCCCCTGGCATCCCTGACACCAGAATCACGGGTTTACTTTGCCATTTTCAGCTCCTTTCTTTAGTAGCACAGAAGTTGAAGGCAGCTGCCTTTCTCATACAGTAAATAAACATATAGTTTCTTACTGAAAACCTAATGTAGTCTATTTGCATCCCGTCTAGGCTGCCCTAGGTTACCTGGAAATGCTTTTACATTGTATAGTGAACTTTGCTAAATGTGCTTAATTACTTTAAGATATAAATTCCAAACTGTACAACTATTACAAAATATCATAAGACAAATTAATTCATTACAACACTCTCCAACCATTGTTCTGGCACCCTGTAACAAGATCTGCATATCTAGCCCTTTTGGGCTCATTGGATTCCTCCATTCTGACTTTCCAGGGGACAGTTAGTTCCAACAGGACCACCTGGTTTGTAGATTGTAATAATGCTGTGTCTAGGCGAGGTAGAGTGATTGTGATGTTTTCTGGAAATTTAAACTGCCTTCCTAAGTTCATTTGGAGCTGCTAGTCCTACACAGTGGCAAGAAGCCCTCCTGGAGAGTCAGGCTTATATTGTGATTTTTTACAGAGTTTTTTTTAAAGGTGCTGGACTGTTTGGGGGTATGCTCATTCCTACTATCTTAAATTGCTGTTTTGATTGTATCTGCCGAAGATCTTAGAAGTTCATCATGGCATCAGCAGTATCTCTCTCTTCTGCTAATGCCTTCAGGCAGTAACTAAGAATGTGCTTCAAAATTACCTTTTTCTGGCATAGTTGGCATGCTGGAGTGTTTGCCATACCTATGCTATGGAGGTTGGCTGGGCTTAGGAGAACGTCATATTGTAGACTGATCTGAGGAAAAACTTAATGTGGAAACTTTTGGCCCTCCAGTGTTCTGTCCAGGTGACCTTGCAGGGCTCCATATGCTCCCGTTCCAGGCCCCTTGTTTGTACATACTGACCATCTTGCTGTGCCGGTCTTCCTCCACCTCTGCTTATATTTCATCCTAAATCAAGTAATGCTTCTCCTTTCTATGGACATTGTCATAGCATGGTTTGGGAGCCAATTTCTACCGTTCCCATCAAGGTGTTGTGCTGCAGCCATGCCTCACCTCTGTTGACAGCTTCCTTTCCCTGCCACTTCCTTTCGGTCTTTACAAGGATTATTCTCTGGTTTGAGTGACTTTGAATTAATGTGACAGGCCACTTAAAGGAATCTGCAGCTTGGTGGAATTTCCATGCAGTGTAATACTGATTAAGGTCCAATGGAGCCCCAGTCACTTCTGGAGGAACTGTCTGATGGTCTTCTTAAGTGCCTCCACTGTTGTAATTGGCACTAAACAAGATTGGGCCAGAGTATCTTTGGCAGCATCACATGTTGGTAGTTCCTGGCTTTGAATTTTCCAGGAAGTCCAGTCTGTCGTTTGCAATCAACTAGATTGTCAAGCCACTCTTGTTTTCTGTCAACTGAACTGTCAAAGCCAGATTTGGATAAATATTTTAAAATTAATATTTAGTAGCTCTCTGTATTGATTTTACTATGTCTCAATTTGTTTACATTATGTATAAATGAACAAAGCTTAGTAAGTGGCGTAGTCCAGAGGAGACAGAAATTCAGCTATTACTGTGATCCCAAGACTGCCTAATAAATATTAAAAAATGTGTTCTAATAGGGTCTAAGCAAAAACCAATGATAGTGAGGGTACTTATCTGGTTCCATGTTCTTTAATAAAGAAGACATAAATGCTATTAATTACACACAAAAACTTAATATAATTCTGCATTATAGTAACTTAAACCATGATGATACTTTATATTGTGTCCAAACCTAAATTTGCATAATGTGGTGAATAATTAACCCCACTCAACTCTGTCAAATGCTTTCTCTGCATCCAAAGACAGCAATACCTCTGGGTACTCACTTGTGCTGATATGTTACGTTCAGCTTAAACTGGAGATTTGATAACAGTTAGCCACCTCTAACAATTCAGTTTCAAGGAAACACTTTCTCTGTTCTGTTTGCCTGCCAGTTGCTTTATGTGCAGAGTTTAAACACAAAAGATTTGGCTGTTTTGAGGAGAGACATTTTAAGAGATGCAGGAAGAACAATAAATGAATAAAAATAGTTACTATTTTAGTAAATCTCTATGATTAGATTCGCCCAACTAATACAAGGTTTTTAATCATATTTCTGAATTGATATTTCAGAATTCATATTATTTAAAAACTGAAGAACTGATCTGACATTTAATTGGTAAATCTGTTCAGTATTGTGTGGCATGATAGTAAATTTGCCGGTACTGTTGTCTGAGACTGGATTTGAATCCCACTCACTGTGTAGTGTTCACATTTTCCACTCTTTTTCTACAGGTACTGCAGTTTTCGTCTCGCATTCCAAATTTGTGCGTGTGTTAGATAACTGATGACTCTAAACTGGTTCAGTATAACAAAGTGTAGGTAGGCCCATGAGTGTGCCCTGCAATAATTTAGAGCCCCACTGTAAATAAAGACAAAAAGAATCGTTCAAGGTTTGGGGTGTTAGCCTTGTATACTGCAACAAAAATCTAGTCATTCGTTTCATACAAAACACAAAAGACACTGAAGGGAGAAAGGACGGACATTTTATGGAGGCGGACCGGACATTGATGTGAGGAATGCTGGGATAGTTGTGATGAATTCTGGGAGTGTGACGTCATCAAGGGTCAACAGAGGGATAGAATAGACCCGGAAGTGTGTGCTTACTATAGTTGTCCGGGCGTTGTTTACGGCTGTGACGTTTCGGTCTTTCTAAGGAAGGAAGAAAAGACAGGTTAGTACACTGCCGTCGACTTGCGGGATGTGTTCCGAAGCAAACCGGGTCGATCCGCTGTTCCCCAAACACTCGTGCGCGACACCCACTTAGAACTAGCTGGCTTTAAATTTGGACAAGAAAATTACAGATGACAGATGAATACATAAATCAAATGATAAAATCAGACACTATTATTTAATTCTATTGTGCTTAATTAACTGAAAGAAGAAGCTGGCATACTCCCATTAATGGGTCCTTTGCACAGTGCTGCCAGGATAGGTTTTTGCTACTTGTGACCCAAAGTTTTGATTAAGCAGGTACAGTTAATTGTTTATTTTTGTTTAAAAATTGAAATATTTCCAGAAGTATTCATTTCCATCCATCCAATTTCAAACACGATCAGTTCAATTCAGGGTCTCTGTGACTTGTAGCCAATCCTGGATATACTATGCATAAAGTAGTATATGTTAATTTATAGCTGGGAAATTATATGGTGGTCCCTCTATTTTGTGACAAGAATGGCCAGCAGCCCTCACAACTCTAAACTGGATTAAGTGGGATAAACAATAAATTAAAGGAATAATTATGTTTCCCACATTTTTTGGATTTCTGAGCAATTGTGTACAAATAATTTGCAATACCCGAGGATGAGTCTGCAAGAAGCAAAACAGTCAATTTGTACATGCTGGGGTCTGCCAGATAGGAAATCCAAAATTCCCTTCACACCCCATTTCACTTCTCATTTTTCATTGTGTCCTTGTAAGGGACTGTGCCACAGGACTGAGATGGTGGTGCTCATGTTTAAACAGGGAAACAGGTGGAGGTGTCTAATTACTGAGGACCATAGTTTTCAGCATCCCCAGGACAACCTACACCAAAATACAGGAATAGAGACTCTGTTACCTAAACCTCAGATTCAGAAGTAGCGGTGAAAATGTATTCCTGCGAGGGAGTTTGGAAATCCTATCTACATGTGCTTTGTGGACTTGAAAATACACTTGCATATCCCGTATCATCATGTGAGTGATGCTACAAGGAAATGGGATTCTGGTTATTCTACTTCAGGCCTTTGATTTGCTTTAATTGTGGGGTGACTGTAGCATTAATATATATGCCATTAAATCAAAACTGTTCTTCTTCTTCTTCTTTTGGCTGCTCCCGTTAGGGGTCACTACAGCGAATCATCTTCTTCCATATCTTTCTGTCCTCTGCATCTTGTTCTGTTACACCGATCACCTGCATGTCCTCTCTCACCACATCCATAAACCTTCGCTTAGGCCTTCCTCTTTTCCTCTTCTCGGGCAGCTCTATCCTTAGCATCCTTCTCCCAATGTACCCAGCATCTATCCTCTGCACACGTCCAAACCAACGCAATCTTGCCTCTCTGACTTTGTCTCTCAACCGTCCAACTTGAGCTGACCCTCTAATGTACTCATTTCTAATCCTATCCATTCTCGTCACACCCAATGCAAATCTTAGCATCTTTAACTCTGCCACCTCCAGCTTTGTCTCTTGCTTTCTGGTCAGTGCCACCGTCTCCAAACCATATAACATAGCTGGTCTCACTTCCGTCCTGTGGACCTTCCCTTTCACTCTTGCTGATACCTGTCTGTCACAAATTACTCCTGAAACTCTTCTCCACCCATTCCACCCTGCCTGCATTCAATTTTTCACCTCTCTTCCACAATCCCCATTACTCTGTACCGTTGATCCCAAGTATTTAAACTCATCCACCTTCACCAACTCTACTCCCTGCATCCTCACCATTCCACTGACCTCCCTCTCTTTTACACACATGTATTCTGTCTTTGTCCTACTGACCTTCATTCCTCTCCTCTCTAGAGCATATCTCCACCTCTCCAGGGTCTCCTCAACCTGCTCCCTACTATCGCTACAGATCACAATGTCATCAGCAAACATCATAGTCCACGGGGACTCCTGTCTAATCTTGTCCGTCAACCTGTCCATCACCATTGCAAATAAGAAAGAGCTCAGAGCCGATCCCTGATGTAATCTCACCTCCAACTTGAATGTTTCTTTATGCCAGTCCCAAGCCCGGATAAATGGAGAGGGTTACATCAAGAAGGGCATCCGGTGTAAAATTTTGCCAAATCAATATGCGGACTACAATACAAATCAAACCTGTTTGGTTTAACTCCTCCAAAACTGTGTCATCAGCTATTCTATTCATAATTTCAAGGCACAGCAGAATTGATGCAACTTAAAACAAATGTTACAGTCAAGAGACAACTTGCAGAATGACCTTATGTTCCTGTGTGCAACACACTACTGGCATCCCACTCTGCAAACTGTAAAGCTGAGCCCCACAGACCTTATCTACCTTTCAGCAGCTTTTTTGTTTTAAAGAAAATATTAATTTCCAATTTAGTCATGGAACTAACTATAACCTCTATTGCTTTGCTGTAAAATGTGGTTCTTGATACTTTCCTGATAAACACTGACACCTGTTTATATAAGCTGATTTTATGCAAGAAGCTTTGAATAAAGGCATCTGCTAAATAAAGAATAATAATGAGCAGGAAACACTAACTGATCGTGACAATGACATTAGTGAGTTTGTTTCATTTGTGAAACATGAATACTCACAGTAACTAAGTTGATGTAAAAAAAGAGATGAACGATGACATTAGACCTACTTAACCTTGGGAGAAAAAAAACATAGCAGCAAAATCAATAAAAATGGATAGCTACATTTTGTGTGTTTAGAGCCATTACAATCTGTTTTATCTAAAATTATACAATATTGTACAATTCATGAGCACTTCATGCTTTACAGGTGCATTGCAAGCAAAATAAAATTGGCAAAAATTTTACTACTGATTGCCACATCTTTAAGGCACAAATTCTGTCAGTTTAGTCTTTATGCACAACTTTGTTTTTCAAGCCACAGACTTCACATAGGTATTTCTGAGCATAAGTAAGATTTCTGACTAATAATTCTGAACATGCCCAACCCCTGCTCTACCTCTGGTGAACTTGGATTTGGGGCCAGTGAAAGGAGTTTAGGGGTTTGCAGGTAGCTTGGGGCAGAGAGAATGACATTGGCAAACAAACAAAGCAATACAACCTGTAAGTGATGGTGTAAAATCAGACAAGCAATGAACTTCAGGAAATTTAGGGTTGATTCCAATCTACATATTAAAAGTCCAAGCGTAATTATTCATCAATATATCATCAGTGCAACTTGCCTGGGAACTGTTTGAACATCATATTTGACGCTGCATTCTGCTCAGCATCGGAGTTAGGACTAAAGACAGCTTATGTCTAGAATGAGTGGCTATGAATACAGTATATATTTATGACACAGATTTCACTCATCCCATCAAATGACTCCTTTTAGTTCAAACATCTGCACTTCCCTCTGTTCCTATGATTTGGAGCCAGAAATCTCTGGTCACATGTTTCTTTTACTTAGTCAGAAGATAATTTACAGCAAAGTTGTGAAATAATACCCAGTCAGCACTGTAATAATACAAACATCACATTAAACGTATCTTTGTTATCTTAATACAGACGGCTGTGAATACTAGGGGTCACTGTTGACCCTTAACACTAGAATTACCAAAGCCTACGAAAACACTTGTAATTCCTTTGCACCTCTCTGTCAGCGTCTTTTGTGTTGTAAATGTGTCGATCTGCAGGAAAAGAACTGGCGTTAGTGTGTGACATTGGCACACCCTAAATACAACCTTTTTCTGCTGTTATATTCTTGAATAAAAGCACACTCACTTGCTTTGTTATACTAGTACCTTTTCTGAAAGTGTTTATTTGATATTTGGACTTCAGCCTTCACACATTATACACTTCATGTCTACATTTTCTCAGTTATTACTAAAACATGAAAAATATTTTCTGTTTTAACGATGTGTTTACATTGATTGTTGTAGACATGGAACACACATGAAATGCACGTGTTCCAAATAATGATATATTATTTACCTTATACAACTCCAGGAAACTCACATGCAGGTAAACAGACTTGAGCTGAGAGAACTTTCTGCCATTTCTGCATTTTTGGGAGATGGGATAGCAGGCTGCTTGCTGCTTTTGCTAATCAACACATTTACAACACAAAAGATGCTGACAGAGAGGTGCAAAGGAATTTAAGGTGGGCTGGGATTATGAGTTTTATCTTAGGCTTTGGTAACTCTAGTGTTAAACCCAACAGACAGCACTACAGGGTAAAAGCACGAAGAAGATATTTATTAATTCTTATCTTCTCCAACAGTCCCTTCCAAGCACCACAGCCACTAAACAAGTAAATGCAGTATAATGCACAAAACACATCTTTTCTCTCTCTCTCTCTATTTTCTCCTCCACACCTCCCAGCAAGTGTTGTTCACCTCCTCCCGAATTTGGCTCCCTGCTGGGTGTTCCGCAATCCTTTATATAGTTCTTGACCTGGAAGTGCTTCTGCTCCATCCATCCATGTGACCTGCCACCACTTCTGGGTCAGACGGAGAATTCAAATTTTTAATCAGTCCGGAAGTACTTCAGGTTTCGGTCCTGGAGATCCACTAATACTAACGGGTTAGGTGAGAACTTCACATTCCACCTACTTCCTGCAGTGTCCCCTGGCGGCACCCACGGTACTCAGCAGGGCTGTGTTGCCAAACTCCATATCCCATAGTTCCTGTGGGAATCTGGTGCACTGCTGTAGTCCAGGGAAGCTGCCATCTAGCGTCTTGTGGGAAGCTGCCTTTCCTCATCCTCCCATCTCAGGGGCATTCCGGCCGGGTTGAGCTGCCAGCCATCTCTTACAGGGCTGAAACCCAGATTTTAAACTCATGTTTTAAATTCATGAAATACAATTGAACAGATAAACAAATCTGAATTTTAGGCTGATTTGACAGCCCTAATACTAACATATATGGGGTTTTTGATGAATAAGTCTGTTGATCATATGACAAAGTTTGTTATAATCAGCATTGAAAGCGTCATATTTACTTCACTGTGCAGATCAACAGGTACAATACATACCTTAAGGAGACAAACCTTGATGAAGGGAAGTTAAAATCAATAAACATTAGAAAATTGGAGAAGACTTAGTATTACAATGGTATTACCTTCCAATTGCCATTTGCATCATAGCAAATATGTTTTTAATATATTTTTAGTGGGACATTGTTTATTATAAAATCAATTACATTACTTAAGTGGCAATTAGACTATTGTTTATTGCTAAGCTAGTTTTTATGTTATAAAATCTCAGCATTTTATATTTTCCATTGAGTGTCGGAAGAGAACTAAGCTCCTGAGGAAGGTGGTAGAGCCTCAAATTATTATGAAACAATAAAATGGATTTCTATGGATTTTAATGCCTTATCTAAATTTTAGAAAATCATGTTTTGTACATGGGTTGATTGAATTGAGATGTAATACAGTATACCTTTTCAATCATTCTCTTCAAATTATTTGGTATTAATTACTAGCCCGACTTGGCTACCTCCAGTTCTGTTCTTTTTTCCTATTGCTTGGCTTCTGTACGTACATGCTTTTTATAAGAAGCACCAACATTAATGTATTTCTTAGCAGATGCTATTCAACATTCCATGACTTAATGTTCAATATTTCTCCTGCCTCTACCAGCTTGCAGTTGCTCAGTAACTTACTTGTACCTGTCCGTCGTCTTCTGTCTATAATCTTTGGTTCGTATCACACCATTTCTGCCAGGCAAGACTTCATGTTCAGTTTGTCCTATAACAACATGCTTTCCTGGTAAAAAGTTATTTTTATTTCTTAGGTGCTAATTTAATCTTTTTTTAATACCAAAAAAAAACCATAGCTAACCTTTACATCTATACTAATAAAAGGCAAAGCCCTCACTCACTCACTCACTCACTCACTCACTCATTACTAATTCTCCAACTTCCCGTGTAGGTATAAGGCTGAAATTTGGCAGGCTTATTCCTTACAGCTTACTTACAAAAGTTAGGCAGGTTTCATTTCGAAATTCTACACGTAACAGTCATAACGGTCGATAACAGTCGACAACGTCCGCCATGTTGAACTTTCTTATTTATGGCCCCATCTTCACGAAATTTGGTAGGCGGCTTCCTGCTTAACCAAACCGATGTACGTACTTATTTCGATGGTATGATGCCACTGTCCGCCGCCATATTGAACTTTCCAACGTCACTAATTCTCCAACTTCCCGTGTAGGTAGAAGGCTGAAATTTGGCAGGCTCATTCCTTACAGCTTACTTACAACATTTAAGCAGGTTTCATTTCGAAATTTTACGCGTAACGGTCATAACGGTTGACAACATTCACCATGTTGAACTTTCTTATTTATGGTCCCATCTTCACGAAATTTGATAGGCGGCTTCCCTGCGCTAACCAAAACCGATGTACCTACTTATTTCGATGGTATGATGCCACTGTCCGTCGCCATATTGAACTTTCCAACGTCACTAATTCTCCAACTTCCCATGTAGGTAGAAGGCTGAAATTTGGCAGGCTCATTCCTTACAGCTTACTTACAACAGTTAAGCAGGTTTCATTTCGAAATTCTACGCGTAACGGTCATAACAGTCGACAACGTCCGCCATGTTGAACTTTCTTATTTATGGCCCCATCTTCTCGAAATTTGGTAGGCGAAACCAGTGTAAGTACTTATTTCGGTGGTATGATGCCACAGTCGGCAGCCATATTGAACTTTTCAACGGTCTTTGTTACTTATGGGCCCATCTTCAAGAAATTTGGTACGCGGGTTCCCAACGCTAACTGAATCCTACTTACATACATATATACGTCCATAGCCTGCACCTCCCTCGTTGTTGGCTGCCTGCCTATATAAGGCCGTCCGTCGATCCAGTCTCTACATTCCCTTCCTTGCTTCGCCATGGGATTCACGTCTCCCTGCTGATAACTACAGCCTTTTTATTTAATCCACGGCTTCTCCGCTGTTTTATTGTTCATTTATTACGATTATAGTTATTGTGTAGGTATTTTAGACTTACTTTACATTGTTCAGGTACCCATTTCCTTTATCATTCAAACTGTACCCCCATTAACATGTCTATCGAGGTGATCACCATCAATCAAAGAACTGTCACTTACTGAGTGGTTTCCATGCCTGGAGATGGCACCTACCTTTTCCATTCTCTTTGTTACATATTGCACGGCAATATCAGGCTCACTCTTGATATCCGGAGGAACATTGTGTCTTATGTATTGAATGACAGGGACGAGTTCAAGGTGTGGACTGATGACGGTACAGGAGATAATTATATTACACAGGAGCACTATAAGAGTAAAATGCTTAAGCCCTTCACCTATGGATCTGCATGTGAGTTGATGGCTGCCACTGAATTGTTCGGTTGTCGCTTTCAATTGTACCAAAATGGCCAAATATTTTACACCTTTCAACAACCGCCAATGCCTCTTAAACATCTTAGATTTGCAGGTGACGATTTCAGCAGTAGACACTTTGATGTTTATGAATGTTTAAACTCTCAAAAGCTGGATGTGAAGTTATCGATGAAACCGGTTGTATGCTTACAACGCTTGACAGATGCCGAATGTCTCTTCAACACAAGTCCTACAAATACTGTCGTAATTGAAACAAACCATGAAACTCAAAGCGATTATGACAGCAGCAATCCAAGCTGTGGGATTTGAAACAAGATTACTGTTCACATGGCCAACTGTATGTTGCATGCTCAAGAGTAAGCTCAGTGCACAGCTTGGTCATATTACAACCGGAGGTCTGAACTCACAATGTGGTATACAAAGAGATCCTTAACAAATAATTATTGGTATATTTTCCATCAGTTTAAAAAGGTTTAATTTTCTTCTTAATAAATTTTTTTTTTTTTTTTATTAATTTTATTACAATCAATACATAGCAATCACATTTTTACAAAAAAAAAAAAAAAAAAAAAAAGAATTATGCTAAGAACAGATCGATCCCCACCCTTGAGAGAGAGAGCAAGCCAAACGGTGTAAAATTTAAGGCTTTTAAAAATACCTAAATCAACAAATTCTCTGTGCTTTATAAACATTTCAAAATATTACTGATTAGATCCTGCCATGTTTTGAAAAAAGTCTGCACAGATCCTCTAACTGAGTATTTGATTTTTTCCAATTTTAAATAATATAACACATCAGTTTCCCACTGACTTAAAAGAGGAGAGTTTGGGTTCTTCCAGTTTATCAGAATAAGTCTGCGTGCCAACAGTGTAGTGAATGCAATCACAATTTGTTTGTCTTTCTCCACTTTAAGACCCTCTGGAAGAACCCCAAACACAGCTGTTAATGGGTTAGGAGGGATTGTGAGTCCAAGACTGTCTGAGAGGTAATTAAAAATTTTTGTCCAGAATAATGTTAATTTGGTGCAGGCCCAGAACATGTGACCTAGTGAGGCTGGGGCTTTTGCAGCGTTCACAGGTTGGATCATGCCCTGGAAACATTTTGAGAGTTTTAGTCGAGACAGATGTGCTCGATATATAATTTTGAGTTGTATAATTGTATGCTTTGCATATGGAGCTTGAGTGAATTCTCTGCATTGCTACTTTCCACTCCTTTTCTGATATATTAATTGAGAGATCATTTTCCCAGTGTCCTCTTGGATCTTTGAAAGGAAGGGATTGTAAAAGGATTTTATATATTGTAGAGATGGAGTCTAACTCCTTGAAATTGAGCAATAATTTTTCCAGCGTGGATGAGGGTGCAAGATGAGGAAAATCTGGAAGGTTCTGTTTAACAAAGTTCCTGATTTGAAGATAGTGAAAGAAATTTGTAGCTGGAATGTTAAATTTGGAATGTAATTGTTCATAGGATGCAAAGACGTTGTCTATATAAAGATCTCTAAGCAAGTTAATTCCAAATTTTTCCAGATATTAAAACTGCATATGTTTGTGAGGGTTGAAAGAGGTGGTTCTTTTGCAGGGTGCCACAGAAAGAAGCTTCTCCGTCTTAAAATGCTTTCTACATTGGTTCCAGATTCTAAGTGAGTGGAGCACAATTGGGTTATTAGTGTATTGCCGATAACGTGTGTTTATTGGAGCACAAAGCAAGGAATACAAAGAAGTACTGCAGGATTTTACTTCTATTGCGGTCCATGCCTGTGTATGTTCTTCTATTTGTGTCCAGGTTCTTATCGACTGTATATTTGCCCCCAGTAATAAAACTGGAAGTTAGGTAGAGCCATGCCACCTTCTGCCTTTTGTCTTTGTAGGGTCGCTCTTTGATGCGTGGATGTTTAGAATTCCAAATAAATGAGGTTATTGTTGAATCTAATTGCTTAAAGAACGATTTATTAATGTATATTGGTATGTTTTGAAATAAAAAAAGGAGCTTAGGAAGAATATTCATCTTAACAGTGTTAATTCTTCCAGCTAGTGTGAGATGAAGGGTTGACCATCTATGCAAGTCTTGTTTAATTTTTTCCATGCAGACGATAAATTTTGTTGATAAAGAGCTTTATGTTTACTTGTGATGTTTACCCCGAGGTATTTAAACTGTTCTGCAATGATAAAAGGAAGGGTGTCTAATCTAATATTATATGCTTGCGAATTCACCGGAAAGAGTACACTTTTATTCAGATTAATTCTGAGACCAGAGAGCTTTTGAAATTCTGTGAGTGCTGCTAAGACTGCAGGCACAGAATTTTCTGGGTCCGATATATACAGTACCATGTCATCTGCATATAATGAGATTTTCTGTTCCAGTCCTTCTCTGCTAATCCCCTTTATCTGATCAGTATTTCGACAATGTATTGCCAGTGGTTCAATGGCAATTGCAAACAGCAGTGGTGACAAAGGGCATCCTTGTCTTGTGCCACGCTCTAGTTTAAAGTAGTCTGAGCAAATGTTATTGATGCAAACTGAAGCTTCTGGGTTAGTATACAGTAATTTAATCCATGCACAAATGTTCGGGCCAAACCCAAACTTCTCCAAAATAGTAAAAGGTATTTCCATTCAATCATGTCGAATGCTTTTTCTGCATCCAATGATAATAATATTTCTGGGGTGTTTGATTTAGTTGGTGAGTATATTACATTAAACAGGCGTCAAGATTTGAAGATAAGTGTCGGCCCCTAATAAATCCAGTTTGGTCTTGTGATATTACTGAGGGGAGCACTTTCTCCATCCTTCTAGCTATGATTTTAGAGAGTATTTTAACGTCGTTATTCAGAAGTGAAATTGGTCTGTATGATGCACATTGTAATAAGTCCTTATTTTGTTTTGGAAAGACAGTGATTAGTGCTTGGCGAAAGGTTTGTGGAAGAGATTGGTTATCTCTGGCTTCTGTAAATGTTGCTAATAGGAGGGAGCTAGCTGAGCGGAGAATTTCTTGTAAAACTCTGCAGGGTAGCCGTCAGGGCCTGCTGCTTTTCCACCTTGGAGTGACTTTATAGCATCCAGTAATTCTGATAATGACAGAGGTTTATCGAGCTCCTCCACACTAATAGCGCCAATTTGTGGTATCTGTAATTTATCCAGAAATGCATTAGATTGTATATTGTCTTCTTTAAACTCAGTAGTATATAGGGATTTATAGTAGTCTCTAAAAGTGTACATTATATTTTTGTGTTCGATGATTTTATCTCCGTTAGTGTTAGTAATTACCGAGATTGCGCTATGCATATCTTGCTTGTGAATTTGTTGCGCTAAAAGCTTATTAGCTTTCTCCATGTTCATAATAATGATGTCTGGATTTGTAAATTAGTTGTTCGGTTTCTTTAGTTGTCAAGAGGTTTAATTCTGAATGTAGAGCCTGCCTCCTCTTATGTAGAGTCTCGCTTGGTAGTCTGGCATGTTCTTCATCTATTTTAGTAATTTCGCTTTTATCTCTGCTACTTTCTTCGCTCGGATTTATTTCTGTGGGAAAGATATGAGATAATCTGTCCTCTTAAGAAGGCCTTAAGAGTTTCCCAGAGTATTCCTGCAGAGATCTCAGGGGATGTATTTGTCTCTAGAAAGAATTCAATTTGTTTGGATATAAATTCAGTACAATTCTCGCCAGCTAATAGAAGCGGATTGAGACGCCATCTGCGGGTGAGTGTATGGGGCTTAGTAATTTCAGCTCCAAGATCATCGGAGCATGGTCTGAAATAACAATAGCATCGTATTTACAAGATTTAATCTTAGACAAGAAGTTATTATCTATAAAGAAGTAATCAATCCTTGAGTAGCAATGATGTACTGGTGAGTAGAAAGAATATGTTCTTGAATTTGGGTTTAAAAACCTCCAGGGATCTGATAAGTTGTGATCAGTTATAAACTTTGTAATTATCTTTGCGGTGTTAGTTGCCGTTCCCCCTGTGGAGGAAGTCTTATCTAAAAGTGGATTTAGAACACAATTAAAGTCCCCAGCCATTATAAGTTTATGAGTGTTCAGATTGGGAATGGATGCAAATAAATTTTGTATAAATTCCTTATCATCAACATTAGGTGCATAAACATTTATCAAAATCATTTTACAGTTAGATAAGTCTCCCATGACCATCACATATCTCCCTTCAGGATCTAATACTACATCTGATGCTACAAATGGTACTGTTCTATGTATGAGAATTCCTACCCCTCTAGTTTTCTTTGTAAAACTAGAATGGAACATTTGGCCAGTCCAGTCTTTTTGCAGCCGGAACTGATCCTTACTTAGTAAGTGGGTTTCCTGTAAAAATACTATTTTAGCATTTAGACCTGTTAGGTGAGAAAGTACTTTCTTTCTCTTTAATTCGTGATTCAGGCCTTTAACATTCCAGCTTACGAAGTTAACTGTCCCATCATGGAGACACTGATTCTGAGTTTTTGGTGTCATATTAGTCTTAACTGGAAGTGAAATAGTTTAGGTCTTAATTTCCTATTCCCCCAAGAGTTGTTGCCATGCAGCTTATTATTACGTTGATAGTTATAATTATAAAGATTGAGATGATAGATTAGGTATAGATCAAGCCTGCTCTCTTTCTCTTCTAATAAAAATTTTAAGGCAGTACTTCGCCACTGCGAAGCGCGGGTATTTTGCTAGTCAGTAATACATTGTTTAAATTGTAACTTAATTCCTGCTTGTCTTTTACTATACCTAATTGCTTGAGGGTATAGATGTAGAAGGGAAGGTGGCGAGAAGTTATATATTATAATACCTTATAAACAGTGGTGTGTGGGATTTGAGGCATTCTGACAAAGGCTACATATTAATAATAGAAAGGGGGAAAGTAGAGTAATATATTTCTCTACCTAGACAAAACAGCATCCAAACTTGCAGCCTCTCCGTGCCTCACAATATAATGGATGCCACTTCTCCTCTTAAGGTTATCAAACTATTCCCTGCTGGCCTTGAAGCCTTCTTCATTTTCTGTTGACGTACCTGGCAGTTTACTCTAACAAGAATGTAAGTTTAATGTCACTGTGCTCTGTACAAGAAATTATTTTATAAATTCGCTCACATGTGCAGACCAAAATTAGCACACAGGGGCTGTCAGCATTTTAGAAACTGCTAGCCTAGCATTTGGAGAATGAAGGGGACAACTGCGAAAATAGGCACTGAACTATTCCTGTATGTTAGAGGTGAAATTGAATCCCTCCCTTTCCTTGTTTGGAAACCGAGGAAGGGCCTACACGTGGAGAAGGCAGTATATAAATACTTCGAGAGCAGCCAAACACTTTGACGCCAACGGACGAATGAGTGATATCATCATTTATCCCAAAAATCCTTTCAGCGCAATGACGGAAAATGGCAGACTGTATACATCAAGTTCCCACCTTGGTTTTGTCTGCTATGGCTTCCTGCATTTGTAATGCCACGTAAATCGTCAGTAAAGGAAGCTAAGTTATTTTCTCTTATGTGATTTTTACCGCCGTATCACTATGGGAAGGAAATTGCCTTTTAATATCATATCTCTATATTTCTGGGCTACTTAAAACGCTGCAATAATAAAAGAACTTATTCCAATTAGGGAGCTATATCGCCCCCTAAAGGAAACATTTACTTACGAGGTCAGCGTACAAGCCCTTTACCTTCTCGCAGATCAAGTTCTCAGTCACAGTATCAGCTGCTAGTTGCGTCTCATTTATCCACATGACAAGCAACTTTTCTACTTCTTCCAGAACATGTGGCCGTTGCTTTGATACTCTCGTGACTCCTTTTGCTGCATCTAGCCCCCTTATTTCTTCTCACTTCTTTAATATTATACAAATCGTCGATATGGACATGGATCTTGCAATGTTGGCTACAGACACACCTCGTTTGTGCTTCTCAATGATTTCCTTCTTCTTACCAACTTCCGTTTCAACCTTTTTCTTCATGGGGGGCATTTTTGCACACACAATAATTGTATATACTAGCACGGATGTTGACTAAATAAGTGAGCCACAATCCCGCAGTGAGTGAGTGAGTGAGAGAGAAGTTGTAATCATGTGAGGCTTGGCAGACGAAGCGTATGCATACTATTCATATTGCAAGACCGCACTCATTCATCAAGTCAAAATTTATTAAAATTCCTTGCTCGTCTTGCAAAATACTTGCAAACCAGGGTTCCACTGTATAATATACTGTATATCAACACAATATCTGGAGTTTGGACTATGTCCCACCAAAATTGTTTTGATGTGATAATTCTGAAAACAGACCAGAAGACGATACCAGAGACACGTTAAAGCATATTTATGTCAATTTACCTCAATATAAAAGTGAGGTCAGCGTGCTCAAAAATGATGGAGACACTTTTGCACTTGTACTGCATATCCATCTCTCTTTGCAAAAACCAGCACTAGTCACCCATCATGCTCAGTGAATGAATGAGTGAATTTTCCCCCGATATCAGTATTCCATCACCTTTATATCTTGATGAAATCTTTCCCTGTACTCATCACTGACATCGCCCAGATTTGGTGGAAAAAAGTTAAGATGAGAATGTAAAAAATGCATCTTCAGTGACATTCTGGCAACAATAAGCTGATACGTTTTCAGCAGGTTCTCCACAAGCTCAGCATTATTCTCTTCTCTGTGACTGCCAAGAAAATTCTGGACAACCCACACAACCACTTCTCATGCTGCGGATTTAGTTGGCTTCAGTTTCCTTTTGAACTCATCGTCAAGCATCAGTTCACAGATTTCAGGAACAACAAAAACACCTTCCTTAATTTTGGTTTCAATTTTCTCGAGACCAAATATTTAATCTGCTAGTTAAAAATTAATAATTTTTAAATAAAATTAATAATGACAAGGTAAACAACTCATAGGTGTTAGTAATGTGTGGCAAAATCATTTACCTCAATGGCATCCCTAGTGGAATTACCAGTATTTATCAAAATGGTTATCCGGTTTTACTGTCCAGTCACCCTAGTTGTCCAAGACCTGAAACATCATAACTAAAAAACGGGATGTGCTGGGCGAAAAAAGTTTTCAGATTTGGAGTCAGCAAGTGGCACCTGTTAATGTAAAGGTGAAAGACTCCCAGTAGCAAAATACTTGTTGACCAGTGTTGGAGGGAATGATGCTGATCACAATATTTTGTCATCATTTAACCCTATTAATTTTACTGAATCAGCGCACAATCTAGGAGTTATTTTTGACTCTAGCATGTCATTTAAAGAGCACATTACAAAGTTGTCAACATCATGTTTCTTCCATCTTAAAAATGTTGGGAAATTAAGGCACTTCAAATTGTTCTTTATACAGCCTCCAGTTAATCCAAAATGCTGCAGCAAGAATTATTAGAAGAACAAGAAAATATGAACATATAACTCCAGTTCTTAAATCCTTACACTGGCCCCCGGTTAAGTTTAGGGCAGATTTCAAAATACTTATTTTAACATATAAAGCCTTATAATCATTTACAAACCAGAGCGCACATTAAGGTCTCAAGATGCCGGTCTGCTTATGATTCCAAGAGTAAATAAAATAACAGTGGGAGGCTTATCTTTTAGTTACAGGGGTCCTAAACTGTGGAATGGTCTGCCTGCTACTATAAGAGATGCCCCTTCGATCTCAGCTTTCAAATCCCGGCTGAAGACTCACTAATTCAGTTTAGAATATCCTGACTAGAGCTGCTGATTAACTATACAGACTGGATCTCTGTTGTTAGTCATTAGCACTAAAACATAAGTAACATGATAGTTATCATTTGTTACTAACAATTTGTTACTAACATCTATTCTGTTCTCTTCTCAGTACTCAAATGTGGCACTTGGTGCCACAGCCCACCTGCCAAGTTGTTTTGCCTGCCTAAGGTAAAGTCATCCCTGATGGAGGATCACAGGAATCGTCGGACAGATGGATCATTTCATCAGATTGACTGTCCCAGCTATTGAGTGGCCAATTGGTGAAGGCAGCTTGATGGCTGAGGTCTCCAGGACTCTAAACAAATCCAAATCATATTATGTGATTTCATCGACTGTTAAATTCTGCTCCATATTTGTAATATTTTTATTTTTATACTGTATTGAGGTTTACTTGTGTTCTGTTCTGTGTATTGTATTGTATTGACCCCCTTCTTTTTGACACCCACTGCATGTCCAGCCTACCTGGAAAGGGGTCTCTCTTTGAACTGCGTTTCCCAAGGTTCTTCCATTTTTTCTTTGTCTTCTTAGAGACTCAAGGCTGGGGAGCTGGCAAGAGGCAAGGCCTGTTAACGCCCATTACGACACTTCTTGTGTGATTTTGGCCTATACAAAAAATAATTGTATTGTATGTATTGTATTATACTAGAGCATTCAGGTTTTATCCAATTTATCTTAATCACTGACATTATCATCAAAATATTCATTTTAAAACAAATCAAGTTGTTTCAAAATATCAGTAGCTTCATACATTTTTGCAATGACATAACTAAGGACTGTCTATTTATAACACTAAAAAAACACCAAAGAAAATGTATGGCTATCCACTCAGTCGATCTCCTCAGTCATCACAGATCTGAAATGCCACCTCCGTCAGTATCCTCTTTCCACCAGTTCGGCTTTTCATCTGTTTAGCTGACCAGAGTGCATCCACCTCATGGAGCCTTCACCCAGCTTGCCAGAAACTAACCTACATGATGAAGGTGGGACGATGCGGGTTGACCCAACTGAGAGCCTCTTCAACCCGCCACCAACAACAATCATGACTAGGATGAGCTGAGCAGATGAGGACAAACATACCAAGCAAAGGGATGGTGAAAAGTGCACTTATTATGGTAAACAAACCAAAACAAGTGCTCAAAAATTCAATAAATAAATAAACTATAAAAAGTCAGTGACAGGTTTAAATTATTGCAAATAAATATTCAGAAAATGAGGTTAAAATCACGGGCAGGAAAGCATCTTTAAAACACTAAACCTCAGTGCCCCTTTAAAACAGACTTCTTTTCGGCTTGGCCACTCCAGACCTTGCAGCCTGAGGATAAGTTCCCCAGCAGGTGCAGAAAAGCTTCTTCTCCTGGCATGTATCTCTGTTGCCAATCGTATGGAGTCTGTGGGGAGCCACCGAGCTCTGCGCCCACCATTTCCATCCCAGGCAACACCTGGCGATAGTGCGCTCTCTCCTATCAGTGCTGCCAATCCGTAGGCTCCTCCCGCCAAGAGGACACTACTTGATTGCTTAACAGCAGCAACCCCCTCAACTCCATCTTGAGTGGTGGCCATACATGCTCCTCCCTGGGCCTCCATACCAATCTACCTGCCTCCTTTTTCTATCTTTCTTTCTCTTTTCTGATCTTGCACTCCCTTTTTATATGCTGGGGAGCAGTTGCAGGTGCGATTTTCTGATTGCCACCCCAGGCTAATAAAGAGGTAATCAGACCGTCTGCACGTGATGACAAGGCAACCACCTTACACCAACACGGAGACGCGCTGTCTTCTCCACACCTGCTCCACTCCCCAGCACAAGCACATTCATTATATATTTATTTATTTATTAAAAATGGCCAGTTTTTCTGAGCAGCAGACCTGCTATACCACAAAGTGCTGCCCAACTTGTTCTTGTTTCATTTACCTCTCCAAACCAGCTACTGTTTTTTCTTCTGTTCCCAAACAACTAACAAATCAAAATCAAAAACATTGGACCTCTGTTTAATGTTAGCCCACTTGCAGATCCGGCCCACCTTAAATCCGTTCGCACCTCTCCGCCAGCGTCTTTTGCCTTGTAAATGTGCTGATAAAGACCAGCAGCAACCAGCCTACTCTTCAATCACAACGTGATAATCTTCCGTGCACAACGTTCTCCCAGCTCATGCTTTGATTGATTATCTGGGAGTGAAGTGCTAGAGTTTCAGAGTGGAAATAATAGATTGTTATTTAGAACACATGCATTTCATGTGCATTCCGTTTCTACAATAATCTGTATAAACACATTTTTAAAACAGAAACGTTTTTCATATTTCAGTGTAAATGACAAAATGTAGGCATAAACTATATAATGTATGAAGCCTGAAGTCCAAGGATCAAATAAACAGTTTCACAAAAGGTTCAAGGAAAGGACAACAGCTTCTGTGGCATAGTGCTAAGAATTTCTGACTTGTAATCAAGAGTCCCCAGTTCAATTCTGACTTGCCTCTTATATTTGCCGTTTTCAGTAGTGAGCTTCTCTTATTGTTAATATTATACAGTACACACATACACTTGATTCGCGTCTGTAACAGACGGTGTACATTTATAGGACTTGTAAAAGTTACCTTTTTTTTCCTTTTATTCTCTCAGTCACAATCACAATATATACTACCCCCCTAGAGATCTGACGCTGTTAGTTTTTATTTGAACCTGGGAATAATTGTAGCTGTTACAAGCACAAGATGTTATGTGAATGAATATGAATAATATGAATAATGTTGCATCTGTGCCACAATGTTTTCTGAAATGAACTATACAGATCATAAAATGAATAATTCCAAATATCATATTTACCCATGTCTCTGTTTTTTTTTTTTGTTTTTTTGACATCATGGACCATAAGTTGCATACTAATGCAGTGTGAGCAGGAACACTCAGTAAAACGGAATAAAAAAAAAAATCAAGTGACGGTGAGATACGAAGAAGGCAGATTCGCCAGAATTTGTGTGTCAGTTTTTATCTATCCAGATCAGAGAATGTCCAGTTCCATTGCCTCAAAACACCACTCACATCTGTAGTTATTCCCAGTTTTAAATAAAAACTAACAGCGTCAGATCCCTAGGGCGGTAGTATTTATCGTGATCGTGACTGAGAGAATAAAAATGGAAAAAAAAAAGGGTAACTTTTACAAGTCCTATAAATGTACACCGTCTGTTATAGACGTAAACCAAGTATATGTGTGTACTGTATAATATTATCAATAAGAGCAGCTCACTGCTGAAAACAGCAAATATAGGAGGCAGTCGGGATCAAACCAGGGGACTCTTGATTACAAGTCAGCAAATCTTACCGCTATGCCACAAAGCTGTTGTCTTTTCCTTGAACCTTTTGTGAAAGTGTTTATTTGATCTTTGGACTTCTGGCTTCATACATTATATAGTTTATGCCTATATTTTGTCATTTACTACTAAAATATGAAACAATTTTCTGTTTTAAAAATGTGTTTACACAGATCATTGTAGAAATGGAACACACCTGAAATGCATGTGTTCCAAATAACGATCTATTATTTCCACTCTGAAACTCCAGCACTTCACTCTCAGATAATCAATCAAAGCATGAGCTGGGAGAACTTTGTGCACGTTCTGCGGCGGTGGGGTGATGGAATAGTAGGCTGCTTGCCTTTATCGGCACATTTACAAAACAAAAGACACTGGTGGAGAGGTGAAAATGGATTTAAGGTGGGCCGGATATACAAGTTTTTTTGTAGGCTCTGGTAATTCTAGTGTTAATCTCACAACAGTCATCAATATTATTAACCAGATCTTTAAGACTACAGCATAAAAAGTGCATGCACCTTGTCCACAATTTGCATCCCCAACTTTATCACATTACTTGACTTATAGGACCATCATGGTATGTTTGTTGTTAGCAATAATTCTACAGTTTGGTTACTTGTTCTGTTTGGTGGTATACAGTAATGAATAAGTTAATCACATTTATTTAATGTAGAATTCCCGGGTTGGGGATGGACAAGCTTTTGGTCTTGGAACCCCTACAGCAATGGTCCTGGAGAGCTATAGTGGCTGAAGGTTTTCACATCAACCAAATTTCAACAATAGAACCTGTTAATTTGTTAATAGAGCAATATATTTTTGAAGGCTTAATGTTAGTTAACTCAGTTGTTATGGTTCAAAACCCTAAATTGCTTTAGTTTTAACTTGGGTCCTTTTAAAATGATATGCATCAAATGTCTCTGTTAATAAAATTTGAGAGAATAGGGGTAAAGGAGAAGGAATAGGGAAGGACACTGAAGTACAAATATGCTCCAGTCTGCAAAACATTAGGATAATTTTTCTCAGAAAAGGAAAATCTACAATTTGATAAAGATTTGTTTTGAAATAATGAATGCACTATCCATGTAATATGTTAAATACCAAGTCTCATTATCATCAAAACCTGACTTCTAATTAGGAATCTGGTTTGGAATGAAAACCTACTGCCAATGAAGCCCACCACGACCATAACTGAAGACCCCTGCCCAAGAAGTTAATTTTCTCCAGTATCCCATCGTCTGGAGTTTTTGTCTTTTGTCTCCTCCTTGGCAATCTGATTTGTATTATATTTATTTGTTTATTTCTATTGTTCTATTTCATTTCCTTATTTATTCTATTTGTAAATTTCATTCTTTATATTACTCATTGTAAAATGAAAATGATGTAAATAAATGTTATTGGTGTTGTAGTACCTGGGGTCTTAGTCACAAGAAAGGTGAGAAATAATTGTGAGATCTACTAATTAATTATTGCAGTAACAGAAGATTTTACTGACTGAATACACACATTTTAACAATTTTGTGAAAAATGAAAAATTATTTATCTAAACAATAGCATTCATACACATTAATATTAGGAGTTTATTGTCGCTGAAGCTGAAGCTGTGGTTGTTTGATGCACACATGAATGTGTTAAAAAGATCAAGCAATTTGCTACAAAAAGCTTATCTTAACTTTTTTTTATGGAGTTAAATTTGTGAGTTGCAAGTTGGGTTTTTCACTTTACTTATGCGATTGGGACCTTGTCTGAAAGGGAAATAATCAGTTTCTTTTTATAAATAAAAAATAAAATGTTTTATTGTGCCGTAAATGTAAACTTTTGAAGGTGGTACAAACAATTAAAACATTATACAACATGATAGTAAATTCTAAAGTTATTTTTTTTTTTTACATTTTATTAATTTTATTAGAATCAAGCAACAATCCATACAAGTAAGTCAAGTTTAACAAAACTAGGTTCGAAATGAATAAACCCCAAGTGTTTTGTTTTTAATAATGTTAATAAAGTTGGAAAGGTATTTCAAATGCAGTTTAGATTTCTTATTTTGTTTTATTTGCCTCTGATCTACTTATGGCACTAGCAGAGTTTATCATCTATTTAATTAAGTATAAGTATTCATAGTGAACATCATAAGAAGTTATCTTATGTTTTTTAAAGCCATTAATCCATAGTATGTTGTAAAACTATAATTTTGTTGTTTACTATATTACTTTCAGTTCCCAACATTCTCATTTGAGAGCTTGTTTGCCAAACTGAGTATCTCTGTGAACTAAATTTGTTTTAGAAATAGCTACTATGTAATAAGTTTTTTTCAGAAAAAATAGCTACATACCGTCGAGAGGACGGTGATTTATTTATTTTTATGGAGGAGAATCCAGGGATGCACCCAGCCTTGACCCGACCTGCGGGCACTCACAAACACAGACAAAAACAAAGCAAACCGGTAATCAAACAGCAAATAAAGAATGTAATGAAAACAAATGAAATAAGAAGACAACGATACCACCCCTGTTCCCCTTACGGCAATTACATATTAAATACAACAAAGCACAAGCAAAACACACACAGTAAATCATGAAAAAGTTCATTAAAATCAGCAACAGATGAAATGTAATAATGAAAATAGATAGTCCAGAGGTCTGCATGTTTAATGGGAATGTAAAGATAGTCATACCGGTAGTTCCTGAAATGGTGAAGATGGTTGGACGGGTTCAGGAGTGCTCCTTTTTTGCAGGATGACCATGAATCCACTTACAGTCCTCATGTACACAGGCAGACGGCAGACAATCCAGACACACGAAACGATCCAAGACAAAATTAATAAGTACAAGTAATCCAACAGAAGGCAGACAGACAGGAACTTGAAACACAAATTACAAAAACATTTTTTTTGCTTTTGGTCACCAGCCCCCTTTTTAAAAGCTGCGCTGACCTGCTTTGACCTCAAGAGCCCCAGCACCATCAGCAGAAGACCAATCAGAGCCACTGCAGGGACAGCTGGGAGTTGTAGTTTCAAATTCTATTGGCTACTTTTACCATCCCAAGTAGGTTCTCTCTACAGTACAGTATTGCCACGAAAAAAGCAATATAAATTGTGGAGGATATTTGCGGTTTCCGCTAACAATTGTTAGTTAGGTTCTAAGGAAAAATCCGCAAATGACTGAGACCGCGAACTCTGAACCGCAACTTCATGGGGGTCTACTGTATATTTTTGTGGATTTTTACATGTGTTTCATTGTGATACCTCATTGAATTGGTGCCACATAGACTGTACAGCCTCAGGTTTGTTATTTACAAATGTGAAAGATTTAAACATTTTGCAGAATACAGTCATTTTAATAATGTGCAACAAAAACGTTACCAATTGATGGGGTTTTATTTACCACATTTTATCAAGCTGTTAAATTACTTCTGTATAGATGTTTAAATTGTTGTGTGATTATGTTTCTTAAGCAAAGTTGGAAAAAGTGCTAAAACAATCTACTTAAGTAGAAGAATTACTATGTAGACAAACATTTACTTAAGTAAAAGTATGTGACAATGAATTTATACATGTAAAAGTAAAAAGGCTGGCTTATATGAAAAATACTTAAATACTCAAGCAAAAGTACAGTTTAGTTACTTCAGAAAAAAATACCCCATATTAATAAATATTGTCAAATATCCATGCTGTGCAATGGAAAGCATATGTAGAATACGTATAGAATATTTATTAAAAGCATATTAGTGACAAACTCACAGATGCTCATACACAGATATCTCTATATATAATCTTCATTTGGATCTTGATCTTTGTTTGTCTGCGAATGATTTAGAAGAAGAAGCACTAGATGGCAGTAGAGAGACAGCTAAAACATAGGCATTGCATTAAGAATCTCCTCCAGGCTTATACTACTGAAGACTGTAATACACCAGTCACACCTCAAAACACAGACATTCAAAGTAAACAAATTGTTATGCTTTAAATTAACTAAAGAGATCTTCATTTAGATCTTGATCTTTGTCCGTGAATTCCACGCATGCGTAGACCACCTTCCAGTTTAGTATGTTGTTGTTACTCACGGATGTCAACAATGTCCAGGAAAAACGAAAGGGGTGGTGGACAGTGTTACGCTGGTTAGCTCCTGAGGCCTGGTTAGAGAAAGAGATTGCCGAAGATAAAAGGTACGTGCCTACGTAATATATGAATGAAAGAAAGACAGTGGGTAAAATGAATGACAACGTAACAGCACATTCTGGAAATTATTATTGTTACGTTGTAGCCGGCGAGTGCTGCGCGTCTCACAGTTGTACATGCTCACATGTCAGTGAAGTGATCTCTATTTATGCTTTAAAGAGCCTGGATACCTATGTGTCCCCCCTTTTATAACCATTGCTCCGTGTATATTGCCTTACTCTTTGGATTGCCACAAGGCAACCTGCGAGATTGGATAAAGGTTGAGAAGACATCGTGAGAGGAAACGACAGCGTCCTGAAAACGGACAGAAACAGAAATGCTCCTACACCATCACATAATTACGATTCGGATAGTGATTCCGAATGGCCCGTTCCTATCGGATCAATATCCAAGGGTTTTCTTTTTTAATTTTGTTTCCCTTATAAAAAAATCATAATGCTGTGCTAAGAAGGGCCCAGTTCACGACTGGCAGCCGCGTTTAAACAGGTAGCCCTTCACAGACAACTTTGACACGCGCAACATAGTTGGGCGCACATGGCTAGTATTGTATATAATTTAAATGCACACTTAGAAACATAGTACTGCATTGTATTTGGCAATTAAACATCAGGTTCAGCATGTAAATGTCTATGAAATGCAAAAACATTTGTAAGAATCTCTAAGCAAACCACACAGCAGCCACATTGATTTCAATTTGTAGCCATAATTGTACACTTTTAGAAAACTGGGCTTATCATCAAATGTAATGTACATTGTTCTCTCCTTCACTGGAATAAGATTTAATGTTTTGAAAGCAGACCACACATTTTTATTGCCTTAGGTACAGAGTAATAGTTAAAATATGAATTCAAGAAGGCTGTTATGTTCTTTATTTAGATTTTGTTTTCAAACAATGTTTTCATGTGCACACACTCAGTAAAAAACTTTAAATGTAAAACTGAAGTGTAAAATTGCTCAGATTAAATCCTAAACATAAAACAATTATGACAGAAGTATCAAGTGTCAAAGTTTTAGTTTGTAGCTTTTTACTGGATTTCAACATATGAAAACATTTTTATTTTCAAACTGTAATTATTATTACTGAGTACTCCTAGTAAACTGGGTTCTTCATCATCTGCAAACAGCTTTATAACCAACCTCATTCCCTGGAATGAAATTATAAGTTATCAAAATGAGTCAATGTATTATTATTACTGGACATGCAGTAAAATAATTATCATTTGAAATCAGTACTTAGACTGCTGTATTATTTAGACTGCTATTTAAAAGTCATTAAGAAACACTACTTAAATAATAGTGCACAACACTGAGAAAACAGCCTGTATATTTCAAATGCTAAAACATGATAAAAATAAAAAGATAAACACATGCATATTAACAAAGCATTGAAAATAATCTGTAAATAACAGTAAACTATGCAGTCAATAATTACCATTATAATGTATCAGACTCAAATGAAGAGAAGTGAGTAGCTTACAGTTTTGCGGAAAAAAAAGTGCAGTAGCTGACATAAGAAATGCAATTGGTAGTGACCTCCACACAACAATCCTGTACAATGTAGAAGAAAATTGTTAAAAATTTTAAAACTTTAATCATGGTTAATATGTTGTCTCAAAATAGCAAGGTGAAATGAAATGAACAAGCTACAGTAAAAATCTTGTAATTGTGTTACACTCCTTCAAAATCATTTGTTTTGAAAAATAAAACAAAAACATACATTGGAAGAAGTTACAGGAGTTATCGGGAGATAAGCAGAAGAACTTTTATTTTGTAATTTTTGGATCAATTGAAATATGTACTTATATGAATACAGCACTCTGTCATTTTACTTGTTCTGTGTGTAGTCAATAAATTGTTGCAGAAGTTGTTTTTTCTTTTTCCAAGAAGACTTAACTCTGCCTTTCATGTAAGCGATTCTTGGGAGTTGCACAATAGGCAGGTGTTATGCACTCACCATCACATGCACATGCACTATCAGAGAAATTGTTCTGTGATGCTGCAGTCTCAAGTTAAACACCAAAAAAGTTGCAGTCATTTCCTGTTAATTTTGACTGAAGCATGAAAGTGTTACAGTTTTTGGGAAATGCTTATGTACCTACAATATTACTAAGTTAACCAACTATTGCTCTTTTCTTCCAATTTCCATACAAATGTATGGAATGTATGTATGTATAAAGCTCACAGCTTTTTTTGTGTGTGTTAAAAAAATAGCAGAGGCGGGAACAAATCATTGTATTGCAAATAATAAGTAAATCTCAATTTTTACACCCATCTCCCATTTCAAGTATTGAGTCATAATGAGCAAATCTAGAGTTATGTCTCAAACCAAACAGGCAAGTCTTACAAAAATCATTGTTGGTTTATAAACATTTATTATATTTACTATTACATTTATCACATTTCATTGCTGTATTATCTTTAGCCAAGTAAGTAGTTTTCTTCTTTTTTAATTTTTATGTATATTGTTATTTATCATTATACTTGAGTTTCCCATTTGGGGCAATTAAAATGCTATCCATCTATTCTATGTTATTACATATTGTAATAAGTAGAGACGAGAGGCGTGGAAAGGTTTGGGGCAGCCACCAGTTTAATGCGGTTTCCTGGCTGCAAAAGTATTTGAGGCATTGTATAACAGTTTACACAACAGAGTCCAAAACAGAACTGCCTGCCAGAGCAAAGGCAGTGGGCTTTATAGTACAGAGGGCGGAAGTGATGTCGTCCTCTGGGCCGGAACTGGAAGTGACATCATCCTTGGGGCCGGAACCGAAGTGATGTGTCCTTCCTGGAAATGGCGGCTCCTGGTGGGATTTCCCGGGTAGGACCTGCAGAGAACTCAGAAAGAGCGTCAGCGTACCCCCCGGGCAGATGTATAATCAGTATTTTCTAAGCCCTTCAGCTGCCTCCCATGCACACGTGTGTGACAAGATATAAACAAAAAAGAATGCCACTGAAAATAACAATAAAAAGTAGTGCAAACAGATTTGCAGGAATGTAGGCCTATTTCCCATGAAATTTATTTCCATTTAAAAATATGAAAGTAATATGCCTCATTCACTCTAACAGAAACCCATTCTCTTCGTTTCTCTGATCCCTTCACTCTGAAAGACATACTTTTGAAACCTAAAAATGAAATTAGAATTGTTAAACATGCATTAAATAAATGCTGTTGTCCTTCCAGCAGGCCTTTACTTTGAACACTGCTCTGAATGTACTAAAAGTTTTATCACAGAAATGGGAGGCTAAACCTGTTAACGGAGGATAAGGAGGATGTGTGTGTTCTATTTGTCCCTAAGGTTAAGTTGTCTCAAGCCAATGCATTTGCAAAATACCAATTTGCCCAAAAGTACTTTGCTCATTTACTCAAGATGGGACCGCAGTAGGATGCCACCATAACTGATATTATTAGTTTCATTATCAGCTTGTTGGTGAAATGTGTACTTTTTGTAAATTGAATTGGTTAAAATTGAATTAAGAGTCTTATAAATACACCTATTTTGGCAAAAACTGCTAAGAAAATCCATTTTAGTACCCTACTAAAAACATAAATTATAACACCTTTGTAGCTGCAAATGGATCAGTAAATTGACCTTATTAACAGAAGAAGCATCCTATAAGAAATCCATATAAGCAAGTAATTTCCATGGCAGTTTATAATGAGCTTGAATTTCATATGTGTCCAAAAGGGGGATTTTTCCCCAGTTTAAAAATTGTACAATAATGAGAGAGAGGGATCTTAAAGAGTTGGGGTCATATTGTGTACTCTATTTTACTGTGCAAGTTTTAAATTAAAAAAATGAAAGAAAACAGCATAATCACTTTATACAGCTTTGCAGTCCAAAATAAGTTTTATATATTTTACCTTTTACCACCTAAGTATCTGGACTTTCTTAAACAGGGTAGGAAGCAGGGCTGCCAACCATCCTTCAGAAGTGACTACATTGCTGTTTCCTGTGGGTGGTGTTCCGTTCTGTAACAGGAAACAGAAGAGAGATTAGTGCTGGTGTCACTCTTTTTACCTTCCCATCCGTTTCCCCTGATAATAACCCATGAGACACTCCCCATGCCCATGTGTTTGACATAGTCATTCCTGCTTACTTCAATGTGAAGAAGTGGACCTGACTGAGAGCATTGGCATCGATATGCAATACTCCCAGCAGTGAGCCATCCTAAACCTTTGGATCTGTTATTTGTTTCTCATGTGTTAGCATTCTTTTGAGTGGCCATCCACTGGAGAGAGGCATGGACAATCATGAAGGTAAATTCCTTTTCTTACAGATAATATTTTTACTTAGTAATGGCCTACTTGATTGCAAGGGATTCTTGCTCAATCATGGCACAACCTTTCTTCTGAACCAATGGTTTTTGGCTGAGGAACAATACGGGGATGCTCAGTGCAATCAACAATATGACTTAATGTGGCACCTAGGGTGGTCTGAGTTGAGTCAATATGGAGAACAAAAGGTAAAGAAAAGTTAGAAGCAATCAACAATAGTGCCGTAGTCAGGGCTTACTTCAGGTTAGTAAATGCTGCTTCTGCATTCTTATTCCAAACTATATTATTTTATTTTTATTATGACCACACTTATTTTAACTTCACCTGTTTGTTGTCTAGTATAAATTTTGTAATCGATATTTAACCCACTTCCTATTGTCCAAATGACTTTTGCACACTTACTCACTTCCGATGACAATACATGAATCAATAATCGGTTTCACTAATTGATCAATTAATCCATGTTAATTAAGAATTATATATATATTTCATGTAATATTAAATCAGAGGTCCAGCCCTTTTGGAAAACTGGGGTACAAATATTCCACAGTACCCCACTTATCCTAGGAATGCTTGAAATTGTTTTTTTTTTATGTTTTGAGTTGAGGCTAGTCCTGTATGGCAGCGACCTTGAACCACTGTGGTTTGACCTTACACTGCCTGAATCACATAACCTAAATATTTGACCTATGAGAGATCAACATCAGACAGGCTTTACAGAAGGACTGGAGTTTGGCCAAGATCAATAGTGGATGTTACGCACAGGTGCTGAAATATAGTGTACTAGTCAACCCGCGGTGTACCATACACCGCATAATCAGGCCGGTTTCTTAATAATTTTTAAGCACAGGGAAAAAATTAACATTTGAAAAATCAGTAATGTAATAAATCAGCAAGAAAATCAACATTGTAACAATGCACAGAACGAACCAACACACAATTGTCCGTGCGGCTCTCAGGCGCGGAGGGTGGAACGGTAGGAGAGGAGAAGGACGTCCACTTGCTCCCTCCGTCATGCTAGTCTGCTGATTTCTCGTCCAGTATGCACTGCCTGCTCATGTGCCCACCTCCAACTAATCACTCGAGTCGTTGTCGTCTTTGTACAGTCCAGATGCACCTGTGACTCACGTAGATTTTTCATTGCTCTGTGCGGTTTTGGCTGCCTTTCTATATATAAACCACCAAGACACCCGACCACGGTAGCAGTGAGGTGGGAGGGGGGTGTGTACAAAGTGCAGGAGCATCTAAGAAGACGCATGTTTGTTGCGGATGCGAATTGCTGTATGTAGCGTGTAAAACAGTTTGCTATGGTGCACGCGGTCGTGCGTTGTAACCAAAAACTCGGTTTTTAAAGACTGCTCACTTCATTGTGTATACGACTGTAGGTGAATAAAAAGATGCAACTCTGGAGAGGGCAACATACAATACAGCGTTTTACACGCTGCATACAGCGATTCACATTCGCGACAAATTGTTTTACACGCTGCATACAGCGATTTACATCTGTGACAAACATGCCTCTTCTTAGATAGTCCTGTCGCGTCCACCCTCGTTCTCGAAGCATACACACTGCCTGGTCATATGGTGCCTCTGTGTGAACCGGTCAGGCACAGAGAAGGTCAGCTGCTGAGAGAGCGTCTCGATTGTTGCAGGGCCTGCATTGGTGAAGCAGGTGAGACGGTAATGAAATAGAGGCACAGGGCTTATTGGTTTTTAAAGACTGTCTCCTTCATTGGGTTTTAACCAATGCACGGAACGAACCAACACACAATCGTCCGCGCGGTGCTCAGGCGCCGGAGGGTGGAACGGGAGGAGAGGAGAAGGACGTCCACTCCGCTCCCTTCGTCATGCTAGTCTGCTGATTTCTCGTTCAGTATACACTGCCTGCTCATGTGCCCACCTCCAACTCATCACTCGAGTCGTTGTCGTCTTTGCACAGTCCAGATGCACCTGTGACTCACGTAGACTTTTCATTGCTCTGTGCGGTTTTGGCTGCCTTTCTATATATAATCCACCAAGTTACCCGACCACGGCGGTAGCGAGGTGGGTTTGTACAAAGTGCAGGAGCATCTAAGAAGACGCATGTTTGTCGCGAATGCGAATCGCTGTTTGTAGCGTGTAAAACAGTTTGCTATGGTGCATGCGGTCGTACGTCATAACCGAAAACTCGTTTTTTAAAGACTGCTCACTTCATTGTGTTTTAACTTCAGTTGTAAAGGAAAGTTTTAAGGATCCCATGGGATACCCCTCGCAAACAGTTTTACACACTGCATATGGCGATTCATCTCCGCGAGAAACATGCCTCTATGAACAGTCAACGTGGGTCGGAGCTGCATGTAACCTCTACGACAGACGAATATAAATGACACCGGTTTTCTGTGTCGTCGCGTCCGAGTTGGTGGGTGTGGCTCTGTGAGTTGTCGTCGTATCCAATGGTCTTGGAGTTGGTGGGCATGGCTCTTTCCTGCGTGCGCCATAGGTGTCTTACTTGTCGGCGGCTTAGTGAAACCATGCCCCTTCAGGCATGCTTTCCATGGTTGTCTTGCCTTAGTGAATTATATATATAGATGATCACATCATCCAAGTAGGCAGCACTATAAGCATTTTGAGGCCATAACAGTCTGTCCACCAGACACTTTCAAAGTCAGTGGGTCCCTTTTTAGCCCAAAGGGAAGGACACAGTACTGCCAGTAGCCACTCATACTGCTTTCCCTTTGGCAGCAGGGGCTAGAGGAATCTGCCATTATCACTTTACTGTGTCAAACTTTAGGAGGTAGTGTGCATTGTCAAGCCTTTCCAGCAGATCATCTACCTGTGGCATGGGATAGGCATTAAACTGAGAGACCAGATTGCTTCAACAAATGTCATTACAAAAATTGCCACTGCCTGTGATGTTTGGGTACAAGACCAATGTGACTTGACCATCAGTAACTGCTAAATCTAACATTTTTTTGCATTTACATTTCATCTGCCACTTGCTTTGCCTCTTGGATCTGATAGGGGCTTTCCTTAACTATTACTCTAGGCATTGTAATGATTTTGTGCAAAATTAGGGTGTTTAGACCTGTTTTTTCATCAACAACATCTTGTGCAACAGTATGCTCAAATTCTTTTTTGGCTCAGAGTTAAAGTTTCTTTGAAAAAAAGTGTTTTGTCATTTCTGTAATGTGAGGGTGATGTCCTGGTTGGGTATTGCCTCCTCTCTGTCCTTTCAATGTTTATAAAATATTAATATGATAAATCCACTCTGCTTTTCTTCTGGTCAGTGGTTTCATCATGTAATCAACTAGTCTCTTTCAGTAAGCTAAAATTTGGATTAGGAGGTTGGTACCAACTTGATAGTACAGTCCCCCAACTTAGAATTAATGAAGAGATATAGATTGATTCTCTTGTTCTTCCTATGACTTATTAACTGTCCAGAATAGACTTTGCTGTCTTGCATATAGCAGCACAAAGGGTGTGAACCCAGTGGAGGCTTGCTGCACCTCGTGATTATTATAAATGGACTTTCCACAAAAGCATAACAGTATGAGGTTTCCAATAGGACCTACTCAAGCAGGCCCAGAACATTACTAACCTGCCCAGAAGAGCCTCACTTTAACCCATCTATGCCCAAATGACTACCTACTGGCTTCACCAAACCAGGCCCAAAAAATTGGTGCTGGAATAATAAAATAAATACAGCAAAATCCCCCGAAGAAGGAGGTTCACCATCGACCTTTAAAATAAAATAAAATAAAATAAAGAGCAACAATGAATCTTTATAAATCAAAGATTGATTATAACTATGTCAAAATACAAAACAAAAAGCTCAAAAGAACAAAAAAGCACAGTGGAATTGCCTGAAAGGCAATCCACAGTAAGCAGAGTCTGAATCACAGTTCAGTAATCAGAATCTTCAATGTGAAGCAAAATAAACAGATGATCCAAGACAGCAATATTTACAGTAACTCCACCAAACAGAATAATTCCTGCTCCTATGTCTTTGCAGTCCCAGCAGTGGCCACATCAGGGTGGTCCTGCCTCTTGGGGGAGCCAGTTAATGAGGAAATCACACAACATGAGTTCAACAACGTGTTTGCTGATGTTTTCTTACATGCTTAAGTGTGAACTGGGTGGTTTATTTTAAAGTACTATTCTCAACATTTCTTCATATGTATGCCAGATGTTACTCCGCATCAGGCCAGGATTTACTTTTTCACTATTTCATAATTTACACCAAGTTGTTCCTCTAAGTTGTAACAGACTCATTGAGCTTCACTGGACAGAAATGGTGCCAGCATATATGTTCATTCTTCCAATGGCCAGTAACAATGTTTAGAGTCATAATACCAAAAATATGCTTCTGTATCATCCGACTTGTGAATTGGAAATAATACCTCGGAGGAGGCATTCTACTGTTTCTTTCTGATAGTATCCTCAAAGTTAGTTTGTTGATAAACAGCTTGTACTTATAGCTGTCACAGTTGTTCTGCCAACTGCTGTATGACGGCTGGAAGGTTCACCTGTTTGGTCATTATCCCAAGTAACCCTGCTGACTACACCATGGTAAATTAATGTGAGAGATAGATCATACAGTGTCTGCATGTCTGCATCCTATGGGATGCCTTCATTTAAATAAAAAAGAAAAATGAAAGAAAACAAGCATGTGTGTCCTACAAGGATGTGATGCAGCCAGTGAAGATGGACTCCAGACAGCACCTGTGAGGCGTCTCAGGAAGGCATTGGTGAACTTGGCAATAGACAAACCATGCTGTTCCCTCCTCAATTAATCAATGATTTTACTGTGCGAAATTTAAACAAGCTCACCTTTTCCATAGCACTCCACAAAAACAAACCACAGCGTAATCCATCCTCTGAAGTCTATGATCTGCTCCTTAATTTTTGGACATTAAAGCTCAGATTGTCCTGGGACCGCTGATTCAAGCAGATAGACCTCTTGTCTGCAAGCCATTTAATCATTGGTGGTGATAAAGTAGTAAATGATTTGCGGGTGAATGCAGACAGAGGCCATTTATCTGTTCTCATCCTCTTAGATCTGAGTGCTGCATTTGACACCATTGATCATAATATTCTTAGAAATCGCCTTAGTCAATGGGTGGGCCTCTCTGGCAGTGTCTTAAATTGGTTTGAATCCTACCTGGCAGGTATAAAATTCTTTGTTAATTGTGGTAATTACAACTCAAAGACACATGATATCCAATATGGTGTTCCACAAGGCTCTATCCTGGGTCCGCTGTTATTCTCAATCTATATGCTTCCATTAGGTCAGATTACCTCAGGGTACAATGTGAGCTACCACAGCTATGCTGATGACACACAGCTGTACTTATCAATAGCACCTCAGGGGTGTGGAAATCAAATTTGTTTCTACTTGTCCACGGACAAGTAAACTTAGAAAATCCACTTGTCCGCCAGTTAAATTCACTTGCCCATTAACAAATAACATAAGTGAAAAATAGTTTATTTTTTCTGATCTCTTTTATTGATACCAAAACTGCCTTCCTTTTTAAAACTAAAAAAAGTTCTTTCAGGGAGTAGTATTTTGCCACCTTGCTCTAGAACATTATATAAAAGATTCCCTTATTTTAACTGGCTAATAAACAATGCCTTCATTATAGCTACACTAGTTATTTTTTCATATATTACAGTTACATAACAGAACACTGTCCTGATTCATTTTCTGCCATGTTCTTCAGCTTTTGTCTTGCAACATCTTCTCCCCCAAGAATCTTTACTATCTCAGACAGCATGGGCTGAATGCTGTTAATTTCTGCTTGAGCTGAACTGCATGGTTCCTGGACTGATGGTCCTGCAGAAGTGAATGCTTATGACTTTTCAGGATTTTTATGAGTGATGTGCCTGTTGCCAGGTGACAGCCAGAATTCCACAGCTGATCGTGGGTTTAAACTCTTCTAAAGAAGCAGTATTGAACAGCCTAGCATAACGCTCAACATTTCGAGCGTTCAGCTTTAGAAAACGCTTTTTCAATTGAACCAACTTTTTTCTTACTTTTAGACTAATGTCTCTATCGACGTACTAAACCCCAGTTCCTATCCTTTTTCTTTCTGCACATAACCAATCACCACATGATAAACGTATTTGTGAAATTAAAACTAGTTATAAGCTTAGACCTCTGAATGGATGGCATAATTAAACATGTATAACGAAAATTGTTTTTAAAGTTCTGAAAACTGGGGTCTAGGTTTATAACTTGTTTTAATTTCACAAAGACGTTTATCGTGTGGTGATTGGTTATATGGAGAAAGACAAAGGTTACGAACTGGGGGTTTAGTACGTACGGTAGACACAGCAAACAGGCAATAAAGAAAGCCTGCTCAGAAAAACATCCATGGAATTCTTCGTTTGTATCTCCGACCTCCAGATGACGAACCCAACATTTACACAATATTTCAGGTAAACCTGTGCGATACCCATTCAGATACAGTATTCAGTTTTTTGGAGCCTCATTACACCTGCCATAAACTGCTCTACACTGAACGTAGACCTGAGAACCCCTTAATGCAAGGGAGCAGCACTACAGTCACGCCACCGTGCCCCCCGCCACCCATGTCTAATACATGCTCTAACGCATTTCATCGTGAAAAAGATATCAAGTATTTCTCTTAATATTCTGAATGTTCATTGAGCAGGAATATCATGAAGTCAATGTGCGGCGATTGCTGCAGGCGCCTCTCACTGCAAGAGAAAGACAGTTTAAGAAGCGCGCAGAGATTAACAACTGGGTCGTGGAACACTTAATATAAAGCATTTAATGTGCTACATTAATTTATGACGGGTTTGAGAAAATCTAGTAAATGAAACATTCATTTTAAAATGAAATTTAGTTTGCGACATTCAACTGACAAAATAAACTACGAGAATAAAGTCAACATGTCGACTTTAATCTCGACATTTACATTTTTTTGTCTTCACTGTGTCCGTATTTTTTTCACAGTGGCCTTACTACGCTTTCCTAGGTTTTTCAAGGCCTGTTGTGCCAGTTTTAATCAAGAAATGATCCATTTCTCATCCGCGATGCTACTTACTTCAGTTTCAACAACACGCATATAGTGAGAACAACTTGCTTACCGCAGTGCATTATGGGTTACCCAGGTAATTCCTAATGACGTATTCGAAATTCAGCAAGAGGTTACATTTCCAAAGAAGTAAATATATTACCGATGTTGTCGGGAAAAAAAATAATCGCGTCTAAGTGAAGATTTTTATTGATATTTCATAACTTTTGGAAACCGTTAGAATGTTTTCTTTATTCTTAAAAAACTGACAGCACGAAACCAACTTGTTTTATATGAAAAATTATCTAATCAAAAGCGATCTATAGACAGCTCATCAAAATTGATGTCACGCAATAAATTTCTTAACTCCTCAATATATCACAACCTACGCGAAATCGCAAATTTCAGAAAAGATCAAATGCCTAACAAGCTTTATGTGGCGAAAACAATTGCATTGTAGGTGAAATGACCGCATTTTTATCTAGAAAAAATTGAATTTTAATATATAAAAGTTATCGATTATAATGAAAAATCATCAAATTACATCGTAATGTCGGCATGAAAAAAATGACCGCATCTTCAAGCGTGTAAATAGTAGGGTAAAATACTTATGTAAGACCACAAGAGTGCTTCCCCTTTGAAAAATCAGCCATCATTTTGTTAACAATATTGAATACCAATTTGAGACATGAAGAACATGCCTAAGTAAACTGTTTCCGCACGAAGTATGTACCCAAATGTTTATAATTTGAAAGTAGTGGTAAAAATGTGCCCTGCACTGCACATGTAATCCTTTTTTTCTCCATAACAATTGCACTTGTCCCCGGACAACTGAAACCAGAAAACACGCTTGTCCGACGGTCAATTTACCTGTGTCGGACAAGTCGGGCGTTGGATTTCCGCACCCCTGCACCTGATGTTTCGACTCTCTTGATTCACTAACACAATGTCTGACTTGTATCTCAGAATGGATGAATAGTAACCTTCTCAAGTTAAATAAAGAGAAAACTGAAATCTTAGTGATTGGCAATAATGGATACAATGAGGCTATTAGAAATAAACTGGATACATTAGAATTAAAAGTCAAGACAGAGGTAAAAAGCTTAGGGGTAATTGTTGACTGTAATCTGAATTTTAAATCGCATATTAATCTGATCACTAGGACAGCATTTTTTTACTTAAGAAACATAACTAAAGTTAGACCTCTTATATCACTAAAAGATGCTGCGAAATTAGTTCACGACTTTGTTTTCAGTCGACTAGATTACTGTAACGCACTCCTCTCAGGACTACCCAAAAAAGACATAAATCGTTTGCAACTAGTGCAGAATGCAGCTGCTAGAATCCTAACTAGGAAAAGAAAATCTGAGCACATTTCTCCAGTTTTGATGTGACTACACTTGTTACCTGTGTCATTCAGGATTGACTTTAAAATTCTGCTTATCCTCTTTAATAAAACCCCTTTGTGCGTCCAGGTGTCCGTGTGTGTGTGTCTTTTGGTGAAGTGCGCATGCGTGAAACTCGGTGCGACACGCACGACCGGCATCGTGGACGCACACACACTGGAAGCTGAGCACACAGTGAATGGCGTAGCCGCGGCCGCGCATGATAAGCAAATAAAGGACATCATTGCTGGGGAGACCATGGACGCACATATACTGGCAGCTGGGCACACAGTGAATGACGTAGCCGCGTATGATAAGCAAATAAAGGACAGCATTGCTGGGGAGCGTGCTGATTGGGTAGTCGTGACTGCGCACATAAAATCCATTGCTGGGGAGATGCCACGCATACTGCCCCTGCATGTTTACTAACTAACTATCTACTAACAACATGCCACCCAAAAAAAAAGGACACGTCAAGCAACACAAAAGACACAGACACTCAAATCGTATATAAGCAACATGAAATAGAACAGTGAAAATAGATATAAAGTTCTTAAAACTGACAAATATGCACAAGAACAAATGTTTCGCTTTATTTAAATAAAAAAAAACTTCTAAAGCAGTATTTTTGAAGAATGCAGGAGAGGTAAGCATGAGACATTGAATATTGTTTTAAGAGTTTATGCAAACTATACCTTCATTGAAAGAATTTTACAAAATAATAATACTAAATAACTGGCTGTTCTTTTCCCCATTGTCTAGATGAGGTAATTGAATATTACTTTAACACTTGACCTTTGTTTGTAGCTACTTGTTACAATTTTCTGTTATGTACTGTAAATATACAGTATATACAGAACTATGAAAAAAGATCTAAAGTGACCTAATTGTATTCAGACTTTCGACTAGTAACATTACTATACGAGAAAAAATAGTATATCCTCTATTAACTGTGTTTGTCTTAGAAACCTGTGTTCTATTTCCACTTTTAAGTGGAAAATCACTTGATATTGGCTCAATCTCTCTTCACTGTCTTTCTGAAATATATTTTGGTATCTAAAATACCAAGTTATAGAAAGTTTTTGCTTCTGATTAACTGACATACATGATATACAGGACAATTGTAGGGCAGGGCAATTATAAGTACTTAATCGTGGTTACAGATGTTCCGTTACACTTAGCTATTGTCAATTATACTCAACAACGGATAATTACATATAATATCAGTTATTATAAAAAATAATTGACAGCTGAATCTGTCAATTTACTATTCCGAATTGAGTATTCCGAACAGCCCTGTTGCAATACGCTACACAAACGGACCTGCTTGTTGTTTAATACTTTCTAAGAGCGCTTAGTATTGCATGGCACCTGAAAGTTGATTCAACTCACATCTTTAATACACTCTAGTATAATTCGTACCCTACCAGTAAAGTATATTATCTAATATTAATAAAACTTGCAACACGCTCAATGCCATCTTGATTTCAAACTCTGTCTTATTCTTTCTTCAAAAAGGAAATCTTTCATAAAGATTTATTCAAAGTCCACCATTCCTTCGAGTGCCGACAAAAACAATGACCGCGCTGTGGAATACTGTACACTCGCCCAAGTCCCGACTTACGCAGAGCGTCATCCTCCTTCTGGTTAATCCCGCTTCATGATCACTCAGCGGGAGTGACCACTACTACTATTCCCCAGGTGTTGGCCCAACACTCAGGCTCCCTGTTCAGCTGCAAGGTGAGCCTGCGCTCGATCTCTCTCTCTCTCCACTGCTTTCTCCTGCAACGTCCTGTCCATCCATTCTTTCTTTCTTTTTCCTCCCCTTCTAGCCGACTTGTGCTTCTGTTTAATAAGAGGGCAAGGCAGCTGAAATTGGCATCCCCAGGAACAATCATGAATGCGGATGGTCTCTCACCTGTGCACTTAGGTGAGAAACGGCCACATTGTGAATCGCCCTGAGAACCGCTTCAGCCATACAACCACCATGCCCCCTCACCAAGCCGCAAGCACGGTGATTATTTATTTTAAAACTGGCCTTTGACAGGAGCTGTGGACCCACTATACCACACACGTGAAAATTCACAAAGTTTTAGTGCGGGTTGTTCATTGAATTCTAGCAACTGGCACTCTGATGCTCGTGGGCAGTCGTGGCTTTGTCTCGAGAGAGGTAAACAAGGGTAGCGCGCAGTGTTCTAGCACGCAAGTCGTATTCCAAACAAAGGTCGTATACCAAGCAAAATTTTTCGCATCCAAACGGGATGTATACCAAGTAGGACTTATTCCAAAGCGGATGTATACCAAGGTACCACTGTATAAATGCATTGTTTTATCTTGGTAGAGTAATATATTGCTCTGCTTTCCCCTTTGTATTATTAAGATGTAGGTCTATCAGAATGCCTAATCCCACAGACTTGCCACTTTTTATAAGGCATTATTAGCTAAAATATAAAGTGCAATATAAATAAAATGTATTATTATTATTATTATTATATATAACTTATCCCCACCTTCCCTTCTATATCTATAACTTCATACAATTAGATGTAGTAAAAAGACAAGCAGAAGTTAAGTTACAGTTTAAACAATGTATTATTGATAATATTCATAAATAATAACAATATGCAAAGTACATTTGAATATTGGAAACCATACAACCTGATTAAATGGTGATGTGTAGTTCAGGTGGCACACAGACTTGTTTGTTACTTAATGTCTCTAGTTAAGGCCACTGGTGCTCAGCTTTCTTCAGAGCAGGCCGCAAGCCTGGTAAATATAGCTGCTGAGCAGTGCTCTTCATTGTGTTGTCTTCATCATCAGAGATTAGTGAGAGAGATGCTTCTTTCAGATGTTAGTAAGAGAGTGTTGTGATGTGAGATTTTGCATATAACTTGATAAATGTTTTGTATGTCTTTATTTATAATTTAGGCAAACCAATGTAATTTAGAGGTATTCGTGTTTGCCCCCACTTTACGACTGTCTCTTTGTAATTTTATGACAGGATTTGGGGGGATGTTACTTAAACCAGTTTGATGAGTATTTCTCTGCTAAAGTCTATGAGCCCCCTGCAAGGAAGCCAGGATGTTTAACATATGGTTTTGGGGCAGGAGATAAGATGATCTATTCCAACCATTGGTCTGAGATATGGCTGTCTGGATTGGCCGTAGGGGTTGGACAGAAAACCTATAAATTTGCTTGCTCAACCACATTCTCTCTCTCTGACCCACATATGATGAAGAAGCATCTCTTTCTCTTACCAACATATGATGAAAGAAGCATCTCTCTTGCTAACCTGTGATGATGAAGACAACACAATGAAGTGCACAGCTCAGCAGCCATATTGAACAGACATGTGGCTGAAAGCTGAGCACCAACGATGCCTTAACTAGAGACATTTTAAGTAACTACAAGTCTGTGTGCCACCTGAATTACATATCACCATTTTATCAGGTTGTATGGCTGCCAATATTCAAATGTACTTTGCATTTTGTTATTATTTATGAATATTATCAGTAATACATTATTTTATGTGTAACTTAACTCCTGCTTGTCTTTTTACTACATCTAATTGCCTGAGGTTATAGATATAGAAGGGACGGTGGGGAGAAGTTATATAAAATAATATCTTATAAACAGTGGTAAGTCTGTGAGTTTAGGCATTCTAAGGCTGCATATTAATAATACAATAGGGGAAAGTAGAGCAATACATATATTACTCTACCAAGATAAAACAGAGAGAGATACTTCTTCATCATCACAGGTTAGCAAGAGAGAGAGAGATCGTGAGGTTAAGCAAGTAAATTTATAGATGTTCTGTCCAACCCCTAGAACCAATAGGACATCATGGTACTTAAAAGCTTTTGATACAAGCCAATTCCAAACAGCCATACTTCACACCAATGGGGGAAATAGCATATCTTAACACCTGCCCCCAAACCATATGTTAATGTAACCTGGCTTTCCTATGGGGGTTGAAAGACTTTAGCAGAGAAACACTCGCCAAACTGGTTTAAGGCACATCCCCCAAATCCTGTCATAAAATTCAAAGAGACCCATTCCTAAAGGGCGTTGGGGGTAAACACTAAATTACAGTGATTCACACACATAGAGCACATAGAGGAACATATACAAAACAAAGTATTTAATGTGCTACTATAGTTATGATCGTATTTGAGAAACTAGTAAATTAAACGATTTAAAGATAAAGTTTATGATGTTCTATTTTAATGACAAAATAAACAATGTGATTAAAGTGGAAATTCTGAGATTAAAGTTGACATTCAAGCTTTTTTCTCACTGTGTCCCTATTTTTTTTCTTTTCCTCTGTACCCTAATAAGCTTTCATATGACACTCAGACAGTGGGCTACAACTCACCTTTTCACAGTGACTTTGATATCTGACAACTTCTTTTTTATTTCGGGCACTGTGTGACTTCATGAACTTGAGCTTTTCAGTTTCTTCGACACACTATGTCACCAACAAATAGTACGTTTTTCCATGCCTCCACTTGGTATTCACTGAAATTCTTCTATTTTCCCCCGTGCTTTTGCCATTGTCTTTTCACAGAATGCTTAGCTTAAGGGCTATTTATTTTGATTTGCATATTCAAAGAGGCGTAGTTCTGGGAGGAGACGGGGCGGGACAGCAGGCGCGTGCACATGTGTTATTTTTCATGCTGACCAGGATTTATGGAGCAAAAGATCATGGAAGTTGGCGAACGCACAGATTTATGCATCTAAATTTTTTTGTGCATACGCACATTTCCGTTTTGTCCTTACGCCATGTTTAAGTGTGAATTCTATGCACAGCGTTATGCATGAGGCCCCTGATATTTAATTTTTTTTCCTTTTTTAATATGTGTTATTATTATTTATTAATATTTTTTTAATAACAGGCTGGTAAAAAAAAAAAATTTGTCACAACCTTAACACAAACTTTTTCAAATAAAAATTTTCAGTTTACGATTATCATTTAAGAATTACACTAAGACCATCGTTGTTTTGCTGTTTTCAAGGATCCTCACATAAGTGATTAGACCTTGCTATTGTGTATATGTGCATTGATCATAAATGGAGAAATTACTTGTAACCGGAGGCCTGACCCTATTCATTGCCGTACCATTAAAATTTGTGTCATATGTGCTTTCCCTGTTTTGGTCACGTTATATTTTTCATAGTAATAAAAATTACTCTGGCTTCAAAAACCTAATGAATGATACAATTTAGTATTAGCCTGTACATTGTTTTAATAGGTACTGTGATTAGATAGATTATGCAGTTCCATTACCACAGTCCTTGTCATATTAAAGATATGTATTGTGATTCAAAACATTATAAGCCACTCGAATGATTTGCCAACATGGATATTTTCCAAAGCTGATCAAGTAAATTTGATTTTGGTTTCACATTTATTCAACTTTCTAGTTGCATGTGTACAAGTCTGTAGCCCACTTCACACACTGTTAAAACAAGCAGTGCTTTGATTTCCCAAAGTTGATGGATACAGAAGGACAATTCCTGGTGTCAAACTTGGATCCAGCAGTGCCACAGAAGGTGTAAGTATTCATCCACTTTTTCAATTAAAAGTCAATACTTTGCTAATGGAAAATATGTCCTTTACTTTGATCTTAATCTACTTTTTAAGATTTAGTATGCTTTATTTTTTTACGTTTTATTAACCATTTAACTCTGATGTCTCAAATTAAGTTCCTGTGGGGCCACCATTTCCATCCATCCATCCATCCTCTTCCACTTATCTGAGATCGGGTCGCGGGGGCAGCAGCTTGAGCAGAGATGACCAGACTTCCCTCTCCCTGTCCACTTCTACTAGTTCTTCCGGGGGAATCCTGAGGCATTCCCAGGCCAGCCAAGAGACATGGTGCCTCCAGCATGTCCTGGGTCTTCTATTGCCATGCTTTGCTTTTCAGTATTGTTTGTCTACTGGTTAAGGACAAAGTATCATTTAAGGGTTCTGCATCTAAATAAGTAAGTGAATTATAGGCAGAACTAAAGACCAGTGGCATTTACGTCTCACATCATGAAGACCTTTGAGAGGCTGGTCCTGTGATGTGCTTCAGGTGAGGTCTACCAAATTAACAAATTAATTAAAATAGCTTGCTCAGGTTTGCTTGACACATTCTATACCTGCTGTAGGTCATAGCAAACAAAGAGAATGAGAACAAAACTGAGTGCCATTATGAACAATTCTGCACACTCTCTCTCTGACACAATAGCACTGGCTGCTTTCAGGCAATAAATTATTCAACAGAAGTGTGTCCAGAAACACTACTGGGACACCTTTATACCAGCAGCATCTATCTATCTACTGTATCTATCTATCTATCCATCTTTCTCATACTGTAATTATTAACACAGTAATATACATAGTCTACAAAAATATCACAAGCCAGCTTAACTTTTAAAGTTAAATGGTTGACACTGGGTTTATTTGTTTTCTATGTAGTTGAACTCATTATATTAATCTAAAGAATGACAGTGAAATGTCAGTATTTTATATTTTAAATATTAAGTTATCCTTAATGTACTTGCAGTTGGTGCATTTGGCTCTAGGCACCCTAATTTGAACTGAGGTTGCACAGAAGGATTGTATTGTTCAAACACTCAAAAGTATATGGGGGAATAGCTGTGACATTTTAAACAAAGTTTAAAAAAAGATAAACCTTAAGTGAAGGAATATTGTTGATCTTGATTTTTTTTTTTTGTTTTCATTATGTTATGTATCTATGTAAAGTAAGTTATAGGGCTATAAATGTCTATAATGAAACACTTTCCACATTAAAAGATTAATACTTTAATATGTAACAATTAGTACTCATCCGAGCAACTGACAAAAGTTATATTGTGGCCTCATTATCATATGTTTCATATTATTGATGTTAATCCAGTTGTAAAGACTATCACAAAGCAATTTTATTAACTCTGAGTAATTAAATTCGAGCACCATTCATATTAAATTTCTTTAATGGTAACATTTAAATAATTCAAATTTAATGTATGTTGCGATTTTTATTGTCCTATGCAACAAGTAAGCTTCTTATATGCAGTACATTATGGAGACTCAAACATTAATATATGAACCTGGGTTCAACAAATGTTTTAGAACATTACTTGTTGTTTTAGAAGTGCTTCAAAGATGGATGACAAGAAGGAAAGTGAGCTTTAATTAGCATGTCACGAGACTTGTAATAATCTCACATGGGCTTCTGATCCAGGTAGATTTTAGTAATTTCTGTATTTAATCATGCACATTCTTTTTATATTCTAATTTATGAACTGCAAAAGAGATGCACTGCAGAAGTGGAATTTCTTTACTTTAATCTAAAACAAGTCAGCTTCGACTTACAATTTAAAATGATAATGCTTAACTTCTGTTGCTTTATCATAATAATAAATATTAATGCAACCATGTTTTTCAGATGTGCTTTGCCTTATTTACTGTTGATAAGCAGATATCTTTATGGGAAAGAAGATGTATTTACTTTTGCCTTATTAAGTAAGTAATATTTGTCTTTATAATGAATGGAAAAAAATTAGAGGCTGGTGACAAATGTAGTGATTAAGGTAAGACTAATCGTTGAACCTTTGTCTTTCCTCATTCTTCTGTGAAGGCAGTGTTTTTCCTAGGATTGTAATACTTTTTTTTTCTTTTTGTCCTTGTCAACATTTTCATTTATAACACATTGAAGGATGCACTTTCTTTTTTCCTTTATCAAAATTCTTTTTCTACAGTTTATAGATGACATTACATAGCCATCATGAGAGATTGATAAAGCTGAATGTAGGGTCATTCTTAAAGACTAACAAATTTAACTTTTTTCTTCGTATGTCCAAAAATTACTCCACATGTAATTCCCGTGCTGTCTTAGACGGCTACTACATTTTTCTTAAATCTCTTATTAAGACACCCTTTATCAAATTTGGGATGTCTGTTTCATACATGCACGAACACACAGAGGTCAAGCCTCAGGCTACGCAGCTGCTAGCTTTATGATTTCTCTCTGCAAGTCAGTGTCTTCTCCCTCTGGCAAACATTTTTAATAAAACTGAGGAGTGCATTAAAAGACCTATTCTTTACATTCTCCAATCAACACCAATCATGTACAAATTATGCTTATTTCTAGCTTTTGTAAAATATATTTGAGGTTACAATTGCACTACAAATATGCTATTGCTAACACAACTGTTAAGGCATTTCCAATTTATATACAAATGAGACAGTTAGCATCTTTTAATTAAAGAAATACATACATAAATTGAATTTATCTGTTAAGCAATTTATTATTTATCATTTTTTTCTAGTAAAAGTATGTTTAAGATAATCTAATTTATATAATATTCTACAACTCTTTGTTAAAAAGGATACATTTTATGTAGAATCACAAACATCTCTTGGGAAATTAAACTTTAATTTATTTCTCTGAAAAAATGCTGATTGTATGTTAGGGGTAAAGAATAAACCCCACATGATTGAATTTTTTATTTTGAGCTGACTAATTTCAACACTATGAACAGAATCAGTTAAAATCTGAAGAATCAAAGACCTAAAACAGTATCATATATACAAGAAGACCATTTTAAATGTTACTTATTTCTGAAAGCAAAAAAATATCAAAGTTAACTGACTCAGAACTTTGCAGAGACAACAAAGTACAAACATATCGACCAATGTAGAATTGCAGTGATACATAAAAATGAGCAAGTAAGGCACCTACAGTACATATCGATAGTTAATATAATAATATTTTGTGAGTGAAGCAAGAGTCAAGTACACCAAAGGTAGGTATTTATGGTAAATATTTACCTTGCAGATCATTTGAACATTTTAACAGTACAAAAACAACACCATCCGCTTCCAAAACTGGGGTACCAATGCATAATGTTAGTGGTTACTAGTGCCAGTTCTGGTTTCAGATTATATTGACTTCACTTCTATCATTAAGAGAAGTTGCATAGACAACATCTGGAAGAGGTACTTTGAAGAAAGAAAAGAACTTAAAAAGAAGAATAAAAAATTATTTCTGTTTCCATTGAGTAATACACTCATCTCTACAAAATTGTAATTGTTTCAGCAATAGTTAATTTACAAGTTAGAAGTAGAAGTTTCAGATCCATTCTTAACAAAAATCACCTCTAATTTCTTTTAATATTGTGGGCCATGTGTGAAATTGGAGACATTGTTAGTGTTAACTATGGGTCGTTTAAATTAAGGAATGAGAAAAGTGCCAGGAATGAAATATGAGCAAGTTCTGAGTATTTGGGATACTCTGAATGTTGACTTCACCAAGTGTTTCAAGGTGAATCTTAAGCAGATAAGTTCAGACTTGAGGAAATTCTGGTAATTAGGGATGAAAATTGAATATATTACTATGATACCCATAATTCAAATAAGAGTCAAAACAGTAAAAGCATAATAATTCTCCTACACCAAAGAAATTCAAGGTCCAGGCCAGTCCCAGCAAGATTAAGTGCACAGTTTTTTATGATTTTTATAAGAATGTAGTCCATGTTGATTGCATGTCTCAAAAGGCTCACATAACCAGTCAGAATTACCCTTATTTTGATATTTGCAGCGGTCAAACAGTTGTTGACATACCCACGGATTCTGCACAGGCTATGAAAAATTAGGAATCTAATGATTTTTCTGTATTTATCCCATGTGACTACAGCATTACAGCATTTCTCCAATTTGTTTTGGTTACCTTCAACTACACCAATGATTAGGACATCAAGTCAGGCATGACAGAGTTGTTTGCAACAATTATTATGAGTAATGCACTGTTGGCATAAACTAGAGAAATCATGGGCATCTGCATAATATCATGTACCACACAAGCTGTCCAATGTGATTTTTTTTATTTCTTTATACAGTATGTAAGAGCCAATCTTAGAAAGTTAAAGGTTTGAGTTAAACTCATATTAATGTTTTCTTAATTTGAATAGAATATAAATTTCTTTCATAGTCATAACTTATGGTATTGTCTTTTCTCCCTATAAGTTAGTAAGCGATACAACCTTCTTACTATAACTGAGAAACAGTGTGATAATAAGCTCAGTTGTGGTAAGAAAAGGTCCCAGTAAAGAGGGACTTGAAAGAGTCATTTTCTACTCAGAGATGGGATAAGCATACAGTTTTCTGAACATTTTGAAATGGTTCAGAAATGTTAAGTAAATTAACGATATGAGATGTAACAAGATTTAAGCTTTGAACTGAACTTTTCTTAACATTAATTTTTCTTTTTTTTTTTGCTATTTTAATTTTCTTTTTTGTGTGAACTGTTTTACTTTGAAACTTAACTAAACTTTTAAAAACGAAGATATTTTGTCTGTGGAATCATTTCTGTGCATCAGGCTTTTGTTAAATCCCATTTTTTGAGTTGAACCTGCTGAACTTTGTTCATTTTGGGAAAACGGAGCTAAACAGTATATTTTTCTTACAGGTTTTGTCATCTAGCATTATGACTTTAATTATCATTGTTATTCTGATGATTTGCAACTTTTTCTGTGAAGGCTAATATTGCATCCAATCTGATCTGTTAGTTTTTCAAGCCTTTATAAATCATGTAAGAAACTGGATTGCATATAACTTTCTATAACTGAACTATGACAAAACCAAGATTTTGAAATAAAGCCCCAATGAAACAGGCACTTGTTACTCAATATTACTACATATTTAAACAGCTGCATTCACTGTTTTTAATTACTCCTCATTAGCAATAAGATGCAAATGACAAAGGAACGAGCAGTTATCCATCTAACTTGTTCCCATTTACACCTGTGAGGATTCATCATGCACTGTTTGGTTTAATAAAACACATAAGAAAAATACGTGACAGACCAAAAATGATTTGTTTTAGGTTTCAAATCAACTGGATTATATCCTTGAAAAGGAAATAATCTATAATATAAGAATCTAACATTGCAGACTAACAAAACATGAAATTAAATAAGGTCTTAAGATTGTTAAGGATTGGTTTCTAATTAACCAATTGGGTTGGAACAAAAACCTGCAGCCACTGTGGCCTTCCAGGACCGATGTTGCCCACTCTTGGCCTAGGGGTTATTTATGCTTTTACGTCACCTCATCTAGATTAATAGCACTGCTTTTGTTTGCTACATTAAGTTGCTTCTGTCTTGCTTGGCTCTAGCCGATATTGAATGCTGCATTGCAATTACTCAGAAGAACAAAATGTTATGATCACAGTTCCCCAGTCTGGCTTCTCTCCACTGGTTACCAGGTAATTTCAGAATTAACTTTAAAATTTGATTGATTCTTTGTAAAGTTTTAAATGGTCTGGCTCTGGGTTATATTTTAAAATTATTAATACCTTATCAGGCGGTGATATCCCTACGGTCATCAAATCAAGTGTTATTGACTGTGCCAAGTGCCAGAGTGAAGAGAATAGATGATAAAGCATTTTTTCTGTGATGGCTTTACCTACAGATATTAGAGCAGCTGACTCATTAACAACTTTTAAATATCTCATAAAATCCTATTTCTGTTGTCAAGGTTTTAAATTTGATTGACAATTAAGTTTTATTTATGATGACAGCCTCCTTATTGGTGCAATATGAACCATCTTATTCTCAATGTCACTGACTCAGAAATTGAACAGTATGAATATTAATCCATTTATTACATTATGGAGTTAGGACTTTTTTTTTAAATCATTTACAGATAATTATAGTACATGACGCTTTTTCAAAGGTTACTCATTCAAATACAGGTATCTGCTTAAGGCTGTGTTCAGCCTCCTTTACTATTTAAACTCTACACAAGTAACCAAAGACAGAACAGTGGCCATTTTTCAGTTTTCAGGTACACTGATGATGCTATGTGATAGAATATGGCGAAAGCCATTAGTTCAATTATATGGATTATTTCGTAAATTGATACAGTAAGAACCATCTTAATTTGAATGTCATAAAAAACTAAACAAATGATATTTGACTTTCATTGACAAAAATCTTCATGTTTACCCCTCATTATTCTTATTGAGAAAGTAGAATTGGTGACTGAATATAAATACTTAGGAATTCAACTAGATCCATCCATCCATCCATTTTCTAACCCGCTGAATCCGAATACAGGGTCACGGGGGTCTGCTGGAGCCAATCCCAGCCAACACAGGGCACAAGGCAGGAACCAATCCTGGGCAGGGTGCAAACCCACCGCAGGACACACACAAACACACCCACACACCAAGCACATACTAGGGCCAATTTAGAATCGCCAATCCACCTAACCTGCATGTCTTTGGATTGTGGGAGGAAACCGGAGCACCCGGAGGAAATCCACGCAGACACGGGGAGAACATGCAAACTCTCAACTAGATAATAATCAAAATTGGAATATTAACAAAGAAATATCTATTTTAAGTGGGCAAGGATTTTGTATTGTCCTTTAGTTGCAGTGTGATCCAGTCTGTCATCACTTTCACATTCCCAGTCATTCCAAAGGACATATCTTGAACTTGATTTGCTGTTCTGGAGTTTTCCCACTTGATTGTACTGCAGATGAACTCCCCATAACTAATCACTTTCTTATTTCATTCAATGTTAATCTTGCACTTTCCAACACTAAGCTTTCCCGTCACATGTCTTTCCGTAATATTAAGAATATTAACTTAGACTCTATTTCCTCTAGTATTGATTCCCTTATGGACATTGATAATTTATCCACACCTGAAGAACTGGTATCACACTATAACACTGGACTTTATGGTATTCTTAACTCTGTCACTCCATTAAAAACTAGATCTGTTTCTTTCTCCTTTTCTGCTCCCTGGTTCATGCCTGAACTTTGGCTTTTGAAAGCCAAAGGCTGGCAAACTTGAACGGTTATATAAAAAAACTGGACTCTTTGTTCACAAAGAGATGTGCAAAAACCATATACTTTATTACAAGGACTGTATTGCCCAAGCTAAATCTAACTATTGTATTATACACTCATTATTTCTTCCAATGAAGGAAACACCAGGGCCTCATGTATAAACGGTACGTATGCACAGAAATGTTGCGTAAGAACGTTTCCATGTTCAAATCGTGATGTATAAATCCTAAACTTGGCGTAAAGCCATGCACATTTCCACGGTACCTCATACCCTGCCGTACGCAAGTTCTCCGCTCAGTTTTGCAGACTGGCAGCACCTAGCGTCAAAGCAGTGCTACTGTTCCTGTGTGGTTACCCTTTATTTCTTAGATGCACATTCCTGACGCAGCTTTATAAATACACTGAAACTAACTGCATATTGTTTACAAGTGTAATGCATCTGATTGTAATTAACCTGTTAGAATATAATGGTCCAGAGAATAGCCATAGTATTCCAAATACCATAACTGCTTTAGCGTTGTTACTCTCACTGCAACTTCTTTTTCTGCTTTCAGCTGCTCCCGTCAGGGGTTGCCACAGCGGATCATCTTTTTCCATATTACTCTCACTGCGCCATTCGGAGTATTTATATCACTGTATCTGAGTGGTGAATCACAGCAGCAGCTGATCAGAAAGAGAATTATCAGGATACAGCATCAATCACACGCTGCCTCAGCCATGGCAAAGCACTTCAGAGTCTTTCCTGTACGGACCTCGCAGTTCAGAAACAGTTTCATCCCAAGAACTTTAAACACAATCAATTAGTCCATCAAGTGCTCCTTGTAGAACTGTATGTATTTATAAGTACAGTTACCTCACTGTAAACTTGCACTTCAGTTATAATATTGCACAACCTGTGCCACTTTATAAAGAACGTATTTTCATATGATGACAATATCATTTTTAGGATGAAATGCAGCAAAATATGTTGATTATATTATACATACGCCCTGCCCGGGGTTTGTTTCCTGCCTTGCGCCATGTGTAGGCTGGGATTAGCTCCAGCAGACCCCTGTGACCCTATAGTTAGGATATAGCGGGTTGGATAATGGATGGATGGATGGATATTATACAGATAAAACTAACTTCATTTAAATAATCGCCATGGGTTGGCTAGTTTTAACTATTCAGACAGCTGTAATATCATGAATGTAATGGATTCTGTGTCCTGTTGGAGGAAGAGAAAGCCGGTTTAAGAACCACGTAGTGATTCACACACAGAGCACAAAGAAGATCAAATACAAAACAAAGCATTTAACGTGTTAGTTTAGTTACGATGGGATTTGAGAAACTAGTAAATTAATCAATTTTAAGATGAAGTTTATGATGTTCTACTTTAATGACAAAATAAACTACGCGATTAAAGTGGAAATTTCGAGATTAAAGTTGACATTTCCTGCTTTTTTCCCCACCATGTGCCTATTTTTTTTCTCTGTACCCTAATAAGCTTTCATACGACACTCAAACGTTGGGCTACGACTCGCCTTTTCACGGCGACTTTGATATCCGACAACTTCTTTTTTATTTCGGGTACTGTGTGACTTTGTGGACTTGAGCTTTCGAGTTTCTCTGACACTCTGTCACTCGATCAACATCCTTTTGTTGATTATACCACTGTTTAAACCAACAAATAGTAAGTTTTTCCTTGCCTCCACTTGCTGTTCGCTGAAATTCTTTTATTTTCCTCCATGCTTTTCCCATTGTCTTTTCACAGAAGGCTGAGCTTAAGGGCTATTTATATTGATTTGCATATTCATAGAGGCGTAATTCTGGGAGAAACTGGGGCTGGACAGAAGGCGCGTGCAGTGATGAGACCTGGGTTCGCTTCCCAGGTCTTCCCTGTGTGGAGTTTGCATGTTCTCCCCGTGTCTGCATGGATTTCCTCTGGGTGCTCTGGTTTCTTCCCACAGTCCAAAGACATGCTGGTTAGGTGCACTGGTGATCCTAAATTGTTCCTAGTGTGTGCTTGGTGTAAGGGTGTGTGCATGTGCCCTGTGGTGGGCTGGCGCCCTGCCCGGGGATTTGTTCCTGCCTTGCGCTCTGTGTTGGCTGGGATTGGGTCCAGCAGAGCCCCGTGACCATGTGTTAGTATATAGCAGGTTGGATAATGACTGACTGGCTGACTGACAATTTGGTAAGAATGTGTCAGAGGGCAATGTTGAAAAAACTGGAAATAATCTCAGCTGATGACAGGCACTTATTAAATGCAGAGTCTACCTTTAGTAAATCAGGGAGGATAGTTGTTATAAACACCCACACAACACCTCTACCCAAAATTCCTTTCTTCTTACTGCCATTACGCTTTATAATAAGGAATACTAAAGATAATACAAAATCTAGGAAAGCAGTTTTTCAAACATATTGGGTATCTATGCTGATGACACACAGCTGTACTTATCAATAGCACCTGATGACTCCGACTCGATTGACTAACACAATGTCTTACTAGTATTTCTGAATGGATGAATAGTAATTTTCTCAAACTAAATAAAGAGAAAACTGAAATTTTAGTAATTGGCAATAATGGATACAATGAGGTTATCAGAAATAAACTTGATGCATTAGGATTAAAAGTTAAAACGGAAATAAAAAACTTAGGGGTAACTGTTGACTGTAATCTGAATTTTAAATCGCATATTCATCAGACCACTAGGACAGCATTTTTTCACTTAAGAAACATACCAAATTTAGACCTCTTATATCATTGAAAGATGCTGAGAAAATAATTCATGGTTTTGTTTTCAGTCGACTAGATTACTGTAACGCACTCCTCTCAGGACTACCCAAAAAAGACATAAATCACTTGCAACGAGTGCAGAATGCAGCTGCTAGAATCCTAACTAGGAAAAGAAAATCCAAGCACATCTCTCCAGTTTTGATGTCACTACACTGGTTACCTGTGTCATTCAGGATTGACTTAAAATTCTGCTTATGGTTTATAAAGCCTTAAATAATCTCGCTCCATCTTATATATCGGAATGTCTGACACGTTATATTCCAAATCGTAACCTTAGATCCTCAAATGAGTGTCTCCTTAGAATTCCAAAAGCTAAACTTAAAAGAAGTGGTGAGGCGGCCTTCTGCTGTTATGCACCTAAAATCTGGAATAGCCTGCCAATAGGAATTCGCCAGGCAAATACAGTAGAGCACTTTAAAACACTGCTGAAAACACATTACTTTAACATGGCTTTCTCCTAACTTCACTTTAACTTAATACTGATACTCTAAATGTTCAATTCATCATAATAACTATTCATAGTGTCTCTAAAATCCGTACTGACCCCTACTCTCTCTTCTGTTTCTTTTTCCGGTTTCTTTGTGGTGGCGGCCTGCGCCACCAACACCTACTCAAAGCATCATGATGCTCCAACATTGATGGACTGAAAGCCAGAAGTCTACGTGACCATCATCATCAAGTCCTTCCATGAGAACCCTAAATACAAAGAGGACTGTTTCGTTTATGTTAGGTAGAATGCCCAGAGGGGACTGGGCGGTCTCATGGTCTGGAATCCCTGCAGATTTTATTTTTTTTCTCCAGCCATCTGTCTACCCTGGCCATCGGTCCTTACTTATTCTATGTTAATTAAAGTTGACTTATTTTTATTTTTTATTGTGTCTTCTATTTTTCTATTCTTCATTTTGTAAAGCACTTTGAGCTACATTTTTTTGTATCAAAATGTGCTATATAAATAAATGTTGTTGTTGTTATCTGTTGTCACACACGTGCGCTTTGGAGGCAGTCAAAAAGCCCTAAGGTGAGCGATTTACTAACAGATGAGGGTTTGTTTCAGGGTACTAATGCCTCTCTCTCTGACCTTATAGAGTTAAAGAAGAAAAATAACACAATCATACCTGCTATAAACAATTCTAGCAAGACTAAGACATCAACCACTTCCTCATCCGTGATTTCACTTCCGGCTCCCAGAGATGACGGCACTTCTGGCCCTTCCTTGATGACATCACTTCCGGCCCCCAGAGATGGTGTCACTTCTGGACCCCCTCCGATGACGCCACTTCCGGCTCCTGGCGATGATGTCACTTCCAGTCCCCTTCTGATGACATCACTTCCGGTCTCCCTTTGATGACGTCACTTCTCATTTGATCATTTCCTGCAGCCATTTTGTCTTGTGTATATAAAGCCAGCATTTCCCATCATTTACTGTCGAATGCTTGATTTATTCATTTACTTTGACCAACAATATTGCATCAAAAGCAATATACGGGGCTATTCCCCAACTCTTTAAAGTTGTCTTCCAACATTATTTATCACATTGTTGTAACCACAATGGGGCATCCGTCCATGTAATGGCTTCTTCCCCATTCTCCTCCAACACTGTTAAGGTAAAATGCTGTTAGATTTTAAGTCATTAACAAAGTACTGTTTTTTTTTCTTTAATTCATGCTGAAAGTTTCATAACTTTTTTGTAACTTTAACATTTTTGTCTCTATGTTTTATTTTTGTGTGTTATTAGATGCATCCAAGAAAGCAAATATTGTTCTTGTGTAATTATGACTAAATGAAAAAATATGACTTTTCATAATCAATACAAAGATGTTATTAGGCAGGGGGTCATAGAAAATCTTTGTGAACTTTATAACAACTGTATTGATGTTCAGGGGATTATGGTGAAAAGTAAAAATTAGATTTTACTAGTGTTTCTATTAACAGGCCAAGCAAAAACATTTTGGTAATTCCTTTGTATACTGAGCTGCAGGCACATGTCCCTTTGGAAGAGTAGACTATTAACTTTAGTGACAAGTGTATCTAATAATGTGGCCACTGTAGTATGTATAACAAATAATACACTCCAATGAATTTTGCATAATTACATGCTTAATTTGCAATAAACATGAAATACCACTTTAATCAAGCTTTTTCACAGCATAAAATTATTTGATGAATAGTGTTTCAACCCTAATAAAAACCAAGACAAACAGGTTTATGAGATAAAATGGCATTACACATTGTTTCAATGCAGCACTTTAATTTAGTATACTAATAACTGGTAGTACTTCTTGCATCAATAGATACCAAAACATCATTACCTGCTCATACTCAATCTTATTAAAGTCATTTTTATGTTGAGAGCCAGGCAAAAGCATAACTAAAAATTTTTAAATAAATTGTCACTGCCTGAAGACAGCTTCAGCTGCAATTTTATTTATTGCAATGTATGCTAAAAAGGAAATCAAGTATATTTAACATTGCTTGTGTAAGCATTACAATGCTAGTAAAATAGAATCTGAAAGACAAATTTGTTAGGTTTTTCCTGGAAATTGAGTTATAATGTATTTAGTTTTTCTTATTACAGTGTACTTACACTCTAGTTACATTTGTAATCACATTACTGTTAAGTTTTATTACTACGTACTTAGTGTGTAACATGATTGCATGATTAGGCACTTTTCTTACACCTAAATGTGCATTTATGTATATACTGTAATTACTTGATTTACATAGTACAGCCATACTCTTCAAATAATGCCTAATTAAAGCGTATTTACATAAGTAATCAGAATGTGATAAGAAACCCTTGATGTTATGTTTTACCTAAATTTACACAGGAAATGCTGCTGATTTTTATAAAATGTTGGTATGAAAGGTAACAGCAAATTTCTTTTGTCAGTTTTATTATTGAAGTGATCCATAATTTTATTTTTATCAAGTTTAGAAAGAAATTAGCATGATCAAACACATTTTTTATTAACAAATAACAAAAAGCAATCTGGAAATGATACTTTTTTATCTGTTACCTTCATCTGTTTTTTGTAGTGTTTATAGTAATGGGCAAGATACATTTCAAAAGCAAATTACATATTGCCTGAGCTCACCTTCATGTACTACTCTCAATTTCTCAAAGTATTTATTAAACAATATTTTAGCAAAATATGCACTTATTTTTTGAGACCAAACTAGATAATGTGTATTATGTAAAATGTGTAAACTGAGCATCCATGGAAGCTCATGGTAGGAGAATCGCTGCTGTTCATAAAAACATAAGCTTATTTTTTTTCTCATCCATCTCATTAATCACTGCAAACAACACGAGATAAGTAACTATTTAAAATAATCTGTTAATAAAGAATATTACGAGTCATTATTAAAAATGAATTCAAAGATTGACATCCTTTATTCATACCAGGTCGATGGAGCTACTACCATGTGCTGTTATTCAGTGCAGCATTGCAGACTGATCTTAACAGAACAGTGCCTGAACCTCATTTTGCTATTTTTTCTTTATTTGTCTTTGCTTCTGTTGAATTTAATTCAAGGCAAATGGTTTAATCCAAAATTTTTTTTTTATATGTTTAATTAGTGGAATGTTACTGTAATGTTTTGGATTTCGAAAATAACACATTAAGAAAAAAAATTAACAGTGCCTTTATCAGTTACGTTCATTTACATAACATAGGAAGCATTTTAGTTACACCAGTAAGCGCACGGATACATTGATATATTCTTTCAAACACCCTTATGGCTTAATAATATCTAAAGGTCTCAAAATAGTTAAACAGTTTAAAACTTTTGGGTAAATATCTAGTTCATTGAATATAATTCTTATATGTCATATGTCATTGAGAGGAAGGCCAACAGCCAGAGTAAATCTGTGAAAGTAGTAAAGAGAGAAAGGAATCCTTCTCCCCAATATAAATGTGTATTCTAAAATCTTATTGATTAGATCCTGCCAGGTTTTAAAAAAAGTTTTGAAAAGTTCCTCTAAGTAAGAAATCAATTTTTTCCAATTTCAAATAGTATATACCATCAGTTACCCACTGACCTAACAGAGGTGGGTTAGGATTCTTCCAGTTGAGTGAGATAAGTCTACATGCTAATAGTGAAGTAAAGGCAATTAGGGTTTGTTTGTCCTTCTCTACTTTAAGCCCATCTGGGAATATACCAAACACAGCTATTATCAGATTAGAAGTGATTGTGACACCAAGGCTGTCTGATAGGCATTTAAAATTTTTTTTCCAAAATGATGTTAACTTGGTACGCACCCAAAACAGGTGGCCAAGTGAGGCTGGAACTCGACTGCAAAGTTTGCTGGTTCGATCTTGCCCTGGAAACATTTTGGACAATTTTTTAAATAAGATAGATGTGTTTGATAAAATATTTTAGGCTGAATAATTGAATGCTCTGCACATATGGAACTAGAGCGTCTTTAATGCATGGCTGCCTTCCACTCCATTTCTGAAATGTTGAGTGAAAGATCCTTTTCTCACGGTACTCTGGGATCTTTAAAAGGAAGGGACTTTAACATGGTTTTATATATTATAGAAATATGCTGTCTGAGTCTTCAAGACTGATCAATATTTCTTCTGGAATAGAAATAAGTGGGAGGTAAGGAGAATTTGGCAGATTTCATTTAGCAAAGTTTCTAAATTGGAGATAGTGTAAAAATTGTGTTGATGGGAAGCTAATTTGGAGTGTAATTGTTTGTAGGATACAAAGAAATTATTTACATACAAATCTCTAAATGATTTAATCCCATACATTTTCCAAACATTAACAACTTTGTAAGTCTGAGAGGATGGAAAAAGGTGGTTATCATGTAGAGGTGCCACAGATGAAATATTCTCTAACTTGAACTGCTTCCAAAATTGGTTACAAATTCTGAGTGAATGAAGGACAATTGGGCAGTTAGTATATTGATGATACCTTACATTTACTGGTGTACAATGCAAGGACTATAAAGAATTACTGCAGGATTTAATTTCTATTGCAGACCAAACTAGTGTGTGTTCATCTATTTCTGTCAATGTCCAGGTTTTTATAGCTTGTATATTTGCCGCCCAGTAATTAAACTGAAAATTAGGTAGCGCCATACCACCTTCTGATTTAGGTTGTTGTAGGGTCACCCTTTGGATGCGTGGATATTTCATATTCCAAGTAAATTAATTTATGATTGAACATAATTTCTTAAAAAATGATTTGTTAATGTATACAGGGATGCTTTGAAATAGAAACAGAAGCTTGTAACGGCCGACCCCTTACCCAACCGGCAGCGACACTTCCAAGACCTGTTGCCTGGATAAATTACTGAGATGAATCTTATAAATCAAGCCGTACCTCTAACAGATAAAGTTTTCCCCACAATCGGCGGTTTAAACATAAGCACACAAAAGCAGATATGTAAAAATAAGTGAATAAATATATTAAATGAACACAACAAAACACTACTGCACATTCCCCATGAATAATATACATGTATATATTAGAACATTAGAACATTAGAACACTCTAGACGAGAACAGGCCATTCAGCCCAACAAAGCTCGCCAGTCCTATCCACTTATTTCCTCCAAGAAAACATCAAGTCGAGTTTTGAAAGTCCCTAACGTCTTACTGTCTACCACACTACTTGGTAGCTTATTCCAAGTGTCTATCGTTCTTTGTGTAAAGAAAAACTTCCTAATGTTTGTGCGAAATTTACCCTTAACAAGTTTCCAACTGTGTCCCCGTGTTCTTGATGAGCTCATTTTAAAATACAAGTCTCGATCCACTGTTCTAATTCCCTTCATAATTTTAAACACTTCAATCATGTCACCTCTTAATCTTCTTTTGCTTAAACTGTAAAGGCTCAGCACTTTTAATCTTTCCTCATAATTCAACCCCTGTAAACCTGGAATCAGCCTAGTCGCTCTTCTCTGGACCTTTTCTAGTGCTGCTATGTGCTTTTGTAGCCTGGAGACCAAAACTGCACACAGTACTCAAGATGAGGCCTCACCAGTGCATTATAAAGGTTGAGCATAACCTCCTTGGACTTGTACTCCACAGATCGTGCTATATAACCTAACATTCTGTTAGCCTTCTTAATGGCTTCTGAACACTGTTTGGAAGTTGATAGCTTAGAGTCCACTATGACTCCTAAATCCTTCTCATAAGGTGTACTCTCGATTTTCCGACCGCCCATTGTGTATTCAAACCTAATATTTTTACTTCCTATGTGTAATACTTTACATTTACTGACATTAAATTTCATCTGCCACAAATCTGCCCAAGCCTGTATGCTATCCAAGTCCTTCTGTAATGATATAACGGATTCCAAATTATCTGCTAATCCACCTATCTTGGTATCATCTGCAAACTTAACCAGCTTGTTACTTATATTCCTATCTAAATCATTTATATATATTAAAAATAGCAGCGCCCTAGCACTGACCCCTGTGGAACACCACTCTTAACATCGCCAGTTCTGATGAGGTTCCTCGCACCATCATCCTCTGCTTCCTGTGTCTGAGCCAATTCTGCACCCATCTAAAAACATCACCCTGAACTCCCACTTCTTTTAACTTGATGCCCAACCTCTCATGTGGCACCTTATCAAATGCTTTCTGAAAGTCCAGATAAATAATATCATAAGCTCCACTTTGATCGTATCCTTTTGTTGCCTCCTCATAGAATTCCAACATGTTAGTAAAACACGACCTCCCTCTTCTGAACCCATGCTGACTGTTCAGAATAACTCCTGTCCTTGCCATGTGTTGCTCAATCTTATCCTTAATAATTCCTTCCATTAATTTTCCTGTGATGCTTGTTAAGCTTACTGGCCTATAGTTGCTTGGATCTGCCCTGTCACCCTTTTTATATAATGGGATGATATTTGCCATTTTCCAGTCCTTTGGAATCTCTCCAGTGCACAGTGACTTCCTAAAAATATGTGTCAAGGGTTTATATATGTACTCACTAGCCTCCTTAAGAACACGAGGATAAATATTATCTGGGCCTGGTGATTTGTTTGATTTCATCTTATTTAATCTGAGCAGCACTTCTCCCTCTACAATTTCCAAATCCCTCAGTACCTCCTTAGTAGTTGTGTTTACCTCTGGCAGGTTATCCACTTGCTCACTTGTAAACACCTCAGAAAAATGTAAGTTTAGGGCATCTGCTATTTCATTGTCTGTATCTTTTAATTCCCTTTACTATTCCTGATGAACTTGACCTCCTCCTTAACTGTTCTTTTACTACTAAAATACTGAAAGAATCTCTTGGGGTCTTCTTTCGCCTTATCTGCTATATTCCTCTCCAACTGTCTTTTAGCCTCTCTGATATCCTTCTTAATGGTTGCCCTCATGTTCTCATACGCTCTACGATTCTCTTTGCAGTCATTAGTCTTATATGCCTTATACAGCAGTTTTTTCCTTTGCAACTTCTTTTTTAAATCTTTATTAATCCATCGTGGAGTTTTTTAGTTTCCTATTACTTCCAAATTTAGGTATGTATCTGTCCTGCATTACATGTAAAACATTTTAAACCTGTTCCACTGCTCCTCGACTGTCTCCACATTTAAAAGCTTATCCCAGTCTATCCTACTTAGACTTTGTCGCATCTGCTCAAAATTAGCCCTACTAAAGTTCAACTTAACAATTTTAGTCTTTGCATCTGTACTCTTACAAAATACTGAGAATTGTATTACATTATGGTCACTTGACCCTAGTGGTTCAATCACCTCTACACCCTCAATTCTATCCTGATTATTACAGAATACTAAATCCAGACAGGCTTCACCCCTTGTTGGTGCTTTAACATGCTGTGTTAAAAACAGTCACTGATTACTTCTAAAAACTCCTGCTCTTGTGCTCCTCCATCTGTAAGGTTATCCCAGTTAATATTTGGATAATTAAAGTCCCCATGACTATAATATCCCCTGTAAACTTGCCTTTTTGATATTACTAAAAAGATGTGTGTTGAAATTACTGTCTGAATTGGGTGGTCTATAACACACTCCTAAAATAAGACCTTTTCCCTAATATTTTCCAGGCGAAGCCACATGTCCTCACTAAGATGGGGCTCATCATCCAACTGAAGATGACTTACATTTAAATCCTGTTTGGCATAAACAGCAACCCCACCTCCTTTTCTGTTCTGTCTATCCTTCCTAAAAAATGTGTATCCCTTTATGTTACACTCATCCCCATCTTTGTTATTTAGCCAGGTTTCCGTTATTGCTATAATATCATAATTATGCTCTGCTACATACAACTCCAACTCACTTACCTTATTTTTGATACTTCTAGCATTAAGGCAAGCTATTTTTAATGTGTTAATCCTTCTACTTTACGTGTTTGCTTAGAATTTACATTACTATGCATTTTTATTTCTACAGCATTGTTTGTTCTTCCATGTATAGATCTAAATTTGGCCTGTCCTAAACTCCCTGCCCCCCCATTCCCTAGTTTAAACAATCCTCGACTAGCCTACAAATACGCCTCCCCAATACATTGGTGCCCCTCCAGTTCAGATGGAACGGAATAGGTCCCATCTGTTCCAAAAGGAGTCCCAATGCCCCATAAACCTACACCCTTCTACCCTGCACCAAGATATGTATATCCCTCCACCAACTAACAACGTAACAACACCATATATACAATATCAAAACCCTCTCTTGTCCCAGTAATATATAACAAACACAAAACACAAATAATGAATAAATAGGGAAAATGCAAATGATAATGTACTTGAGTCCAAGTATAAAACTGTCCTGAATAAGAATGACTGGCCAACAGATAAGTGATGCATTTGAATTCCCCGGAAAAAATGGAGCAACCTCAACGTGAATCCTCGGCGTGTGGTGGATAACCCCAGGGTCTCTGGTTATGATTTATGTAATTCCGGCAAAATGAAAAACAAACAGGATCCCAAGGGGCAATGCGAAAAAATAGCAGGTGCTGGTGGTTCGTTGTAAGTGAAATGTAATCTCCGTCTCTCTTCTTCCTCTCCTCTGTTCCCTCCTGAGTGTTTATATAGTAATGAGCTGGATGTACTGTAATTGTTTAATTGTAAACAGGTGCTTTCCATCTTGGAGCTGCGGTCTCTTTTCATCATCTGTCCCCCCTGTATTTACGGGGACGACATTCACTGACGCACACATTATAAACAGCAAACGGGAAGATGGAAACAAAACGCATTTAATACAAACACTGAAAACACTATTACTATGTAGCCCCACTACAAGCTTAGGTAGGATATTCATCTTGATAGTGTTAATTCTCCTTGCTAAACTAAGATGGAGGGTAGACCATATATGTACATCTTCTTTAAGTTTTTCCAAGCAGATAGCAAAATTTTGTTGAAAAAGAAGTTTATATTTACTTGTGATGTTTACCCCTAGGTATTTAAATTGATCAGCAATGATTAAAGGGAAGGTGTCAAGTCTAATGTTGTTTGCTGGAGAATTCACTGGAAAAAGCACACTTCTTTAAATTAATTCTGAGTCATGATATATTTTGAAATTCCAGGGCTGCAGGCACAGAATTTTGTTGATCTGATATATACAGTACCATGTCTTCATATAGTGATATTTTCTGTTCATGTCCTTTTCTGAAAATCTCCTTTATCTCTGAAGCATTTTGAAAGTGAACAGTCAATGGTGATTGCAAATAGAATTAGTGACAAGGGGCATCCTTGTCTGATACCATGTTCTAGTCTGAAATAGTCTGAAATAATGTTGTTAATTCAAACTAAAGCTTCTGGAGTGGTGTACAGTAGTTTGATCCATGCACATATGTTGGGGGCCAAACGAAATTTTTTCATGGGTCGAACAGGTAGTCCCATTCAACCATATCAAATGCTTTTTCTTCATTCAAAGGTAAGATCTCTGGAGTGTTAGACTTTATGGGTGAATATATATCATTAAATAGAGGTCAAAGATTGGAAGCTAAATGTCTGCCCGGTTTGGTCTTCTGATATTAACTAAGGGAGTACTTTCTCAATCCTTTTAGCTAGAACTTTAGAGAGTATCTTAACATCATTATTCAGAGGTGAGATTGGTCTGTATGATGCACATTGTAATAAGTCCTTATTTTTCTTAGGAAAAATGGTATTTAATACTTGGTGAAAAGTTTGAGGTGGAATTTTATTTTCTCTGGCTTCTATAAATGTTGCTAATAAAAGGGCAGTCCCATGGTCTGGAACCCCTGCAGATTTTATTTTTTCTCCAGCTGTCTGGATTTTCTTTTTTTTTTTCTGTCCTCCCTGGCAATCGGACCTTACTTTTATTCTATGTTAATGAGTTTTGTCTTATTCATTTTGTCTTTTTTCTCTTTATTCATCATATAAAGCACTTTGAGCTGCATTATTTTATGAAAATGTGCTATAGAAATAAATGTTGTTAATTGAAAATATTTTTATACAATTCACAGTGTAGCCATCAGGACCTGGGGCCTCATTCATAAACACACAGAAATGTCGCGTAAGAACTTTTCCATGTTCAAATTGCAATGTATAAAACCTACACTTGGCGTAAAGCCACGCACTTTTCCACGGTACCTCATACCCTGTCGTACGCAAGTTCTCCGCTTGGTTTTGCAGACTGGTGGCACCTAGCGTCAAAGCAGTGCTACTGTTCCTGTGTGGTTACCCTTTATTTCTTAGAACCACATTTCTGATGTGGCTTTATAAATACACTGAAACTAACCACATATTGTTTATTAGTGTAAAGTATCTGATTGTAGATTACCTGTAACAATATAATGGCCCAGGGAATAGCCATAGTATTCCACATACCATAAATACCATAACTGCTTTAGCGTTGTTACTCTCACTGCACCATCTTCTTCTTCTTCTTTTTCTTCTTTCTGCTACTTCCTTTAAGGGTTACCACAGCGGATCCTCTTTTTCCATATTACTTTCACTACATCACTCGGAGTATTTATATCACTGTATCTGAGTGGGGAATCACAGCAGCAGCTGATCAGAAAGAGAATTATTGGTATACAGCATCAAGCACATGCTGCCAAAGCCAAAGCAAAATGTTTCAAAGCCTTTCCTCTACAGACCTCACGGTTCAGAAACAGTTTCATCCCAAGAACTATAAACGCACTCAATCAATTGCTCCTTGTAGAACTGTTTGTACTTATAAGTACCATTACCCAACTGTAAACTTGCACTACAGTTATAATATTACACAACCTGCTCCACTTTATAAAGCATATACATATGATGACGATATCATTTTTAAGATGAAATGCGGCAAAATATGCTGATTATATTATACAGATAAAACTTTAACTTCATTTAAATAATCTGTATTGTTAGTAATTAAACATGTGAGGACACGGTGCCGCAGCGCTAGCAGGTTCACGTATTGTTCGTGCCCTGCACGCTGTATATTTGCTGAGGCTAGCGCGACACTGGAAGGATAGATGGATATAATAATTAAACACATACTATGAAGATATTTCAATGTTCCTTAAAAGTTTTGAAGAATTGTCGTTGCAAGCTTACAGATGGCTTAATGTCTATTACAGAGCTGATTGTGTGGCGATTGGGTATCCGGGGAAAGAAAAGTAACGACAGGAATTGGAGGTTAGTACGTTTGAAAGAGACAGTACTGCTACAATAAATTATTTCTTAGAAGTTTGCACATGGCCATTGTGTTAATATGTTTAATAACATGCTTTAATTCCAATCATCATGAAAATGATATCACGTATACATCTCAGTATTTTAATTATTCAGAGAGCTGTAATATCACGAATGTAATGGATTCTGTATCCTGTTGGAGAAAGAGAAAGAACGGAAGCACGTAGTAATTCACACACATAGAGTACATTGAAGATCAAATACAAAACAAACCATTTAATGTGCTACTTTATTTACGATGGGATTTAAGAAACTAGTAAATGAATTTAAGATGAAGTTTATGATGTTCTACTTTAATAACAAAATAAACTACGTGATTAAAGTGGAAATTTCAAGATTAAAGTTGACATTTCGTGCTTCTTACCCACTGTGTGCCTATTTTTTTTTTTTTGCCTGTACCCTAATAATCTCAGACGGTGGGCTACAACTCACCTTTTCACGGCAACTTTGATATGTGACTTCTTTTTTATTGTGGCACTGTGTGACTTTGTGAACTTTAGCTTTTGAGTTTCTCTGACATGCTATGTCACTCGATCAACTTCCTTTTGTTGTTTATTCCACTGTTTAAATCAACAAATAGTATGTTTTTCCTTTGCCTCCACTTGGTATTCGCTGAAATTCTTATATTTTCCCCTGTGCTTTTCCTATTGTCTTTTCACAGAATGCTGAGCTTAAAGGCTTTTATATTAATTTGCATATTCAAAGAGGCGTAATTCTGGGATGAGTTTGGGCGGGACAGCACGCACCTGCACGAACATTACTTTTCACGCTGACCGGGATTTATGGAGCGGAAGAACGCGGAAGTTGGAGTATGCACAGATTCCAGCATCTGGATTTTTCTGTGCGTAAGCACATTTCGGCTTTTTTTTCTTACGTCATGTTATATTGCAAATTCTACACACGGAGTTATGCCTGAGCCCCCTAGAGCTTTCCCATTCTGTAAATGAGTTTATAGTGTCTAGTAATTCTGATAATATCAGAGGTTTATCCAATTCCTCTGCACTAGTATCTAGCTGTGTAATGTATCAAAAAATGCATTAGATTGTGTCTTGTATTAGAATATAAACACTTATAGTAGTCTCTAAATGTGTGCATTATATTTTATGGTCAATGATTTTATTTCCTTTTGTGTTGGTGATTACCGATACTGCATTGTGAACTTTCTGTTTGTGGATTTATTGTGCTAAGATCTTCTTAGCCTTCTCTTTGTGTTCAAAGTAATGATGTTGCAATTTAAAAATGAGTTGTTCTGCTTCTTTTGTTTTTAAGGGGTTGAGTTCTGATTGCAAAACCTGTCTTTTTTAAAAATTGCCTGACATGCACTTGATCTATTCTGGTAATTTCACTGATTAACACTAGAATCCCTAAAGCATACGAAAAAAGTCGTAATCCTGGGCCACCTTAAATTCCTTAGCACCTTTGTTTTGCATATTTGTCGATCAGCACAAGCAGCCTGCTCTCCCATCTCCCCTACCGACACAACTGAAGTTCTCCCAGCTCAAGTCTGTTTATTTTGGTGTAAGGAGCCTGGAGTTGTATAGGGTAAATAATACATCGTTATTTGGAATATATGCATTTACTTTGTGTTCCGTGTCTACAACAATCTGGGAAAATGTAGGATGACAGGAAATGCAAGACTTGAAATGTTGAACACATAACTAAAACGACATTTTTTCCATGTTACAGTAAAAATTAAGTAAATGTTGATGTGAAATGTATAATGTGTGAAGATTGAAGTCCAAATATCAAATAAACACTTTCACAAATGGTTTAACAAAACAAGTGTGCTTTTATCTATACTATTAAAAGGCAAAGCCCTCACTGACTCACTCACTGACTGACTCACTAATCACTAATTCTCCAACTTCCCGTGTAGGTAGAAGGCTGAAATTTGGCAGGCTCATTCCTTACAGCTTACTTGCAAAAGTTGGGCAGGTTTCATTTCGAAATTCTACGCATAATGGTCATAACTGGAACCTATTTTTATCCATATACTGTAATGGACTTTACCTCGATGGCTGTGGGGGGCGGAGTTGCGTGTCACATCATCACGCCTCCCACGTAATCACGTGAACTGAGTGTGAACGTGGTACATAGAAAACAAGGAAGAGCTCCAAAGAGCGCTGAATAAAAAACGCACACAAGCATATTCATAAGTGCAGCTACTGCGGAAACAAAGCACGGTGTAAACCGTAAGTTTAAATTAAGTTTATAGACACGTTCCCGCTGCCGTTTGTCATGCCTTCGACGAATACTTTATTCGCGAGATACAAGTTTAATGAGAAGACACGAGGTATAAACGAGACTTTGGATCACTTGTAATGGAGTTAAAATTGCTGTAGTGCGAAACTTTTAAGTGCCGGGTCTTAGATAACATTATATAAAGCCGTGGACATTGCAACATCACACAAGAGAGCAGCTCACGTGAATTGACTGAACGCAGTACGAGTGATCACTTCCATGCATCAAACCTGTTCAAAAAACACATTAAACAATTGACAAGGTAGGAAAAGAATATGCTCTGAGCTGGGCTCCACAGGTAACGCGGTCTTGCGGAAGCAACTTCGTCACGCTGCCACCAAATACTCACAGAAAAATCCACAAGTTAACACACACGCTATCTCTAGAGTTTCTCCACACTCAATGTATTCCTTGTATCCCCGTTACACCGTCTGATCTCCCATTTCAATTCAAATACCTCCAATTTCCAGTAAGGCTCTGCTTCGCGATGACAAGTAATAAGTCTCAGGGACAGACCCTACAAAAGGTTGCCATTGATTTCAGACAAGATTGCTTTTCTCCTGGACAACTATACGTTGCATTCTCAAGAGTGAGCTCACACAGCTTCGTCATATTACAAACCGGAGTGCTGAACTGACAATGTGCTATACAAAGAGAACTATAACAATCATAATAAATGAACAATAAAACAGCGGAGAACCTGTGGATTAAATAAAAAGGCAGCTTCCTTGGCGAAGCAAGGAAAAAGGATGGCCTTATATGTCGTTCGTTTATAAAACAGCAGAGAAGCTGTGTAAAGGCTGCTTCACAAAAAAACCAGCGGAGCGACTTATATGAGCAGGCAGTCAGCTAAAGAAGGGAATCAATAAATATCTATAATCGTAATAAACGAACAAAAAATAGTGTAGAAGCCGCGGATTAAATAAAGGAAATGGGTACCTGAACAGTAAAGTAAGTCTCAAATAGCTACACAATAACTATAACAATCGTAATAAACGAACAATGAAACAGTACAGAACCGCGAAGCAAGGACAAAAGACGGTCTTATATGGCATTCGTTTATAAAGCAACGGGGAAGCTGTGTGAAGGCTGCTACACAAAACAACAGCAGAGCGCCACACTCTGAATGTATTCCTCGCATCACCGTTATACCCTCTGATCTCCCATTTCTATTCAAATGCCTCCAATTTCCAGTAAGGCTGTGCTTCGCGATGACAATTAATAAGTCTCAGGGAAAGACCCTACAAAAGGTTGCCATTGATTTGAGGCAACACTGCTTTTCTCCTGGACAACTATACGTTGCATTCTCAAAAGTAAGCTGAGTGCACAGCTTGGTCATATTACAATCGGAGTGCTGAACTGACAACGTGGTATACAAAGAGATCCTTAACAGATTGGTATATTTTCCCTCAGTTTAAAAAGGTTTTCTTTTCTTCTTAATAAAAATTTAAAAGCAGTACTTGCGTCTGCGGCCTTGGGATTTTGCTATATACAGTACAGTAATCCCTCCTCCATCGCGGGGGTTGCATTCCAGAACCCCGCGATAGATGAAAATCTGTGAAATAGAAACCATATGTTTGTATAGTTATTTGTGTATATTTTAAGCCCTTATAAACTCTCCCACACTGTTAACATTATTAGAGCCCTCCAGACATGAAGTAACACCCTTTAGTCAAAAGTTTAAACTGTGCTCCATGACAAGACAGAGATGACAGTTCTTTCTCACAATTAAAAGAATGCAAACATATCTTCTCTTCAAAGGAGCAGAGAATTTCAGAGAGAGATAGAGAGCTCGCAAAGAAAAGCAAACAATCAAAAAATCAATACGTGTGCTTTTAAGTTTGGCGAAGCACCGCAATAAAGCAGCATTTTTTAGAGGAGCGTCAGTATCTTCTAAGCAAACAGCCTCTGTGCAAACAGCCCCTCTTCTCACATCTCCTCCGTCAGGTGCAGAGAACGTCAGAGAGAGAGAGTGAGAGAGAGCGAGATTAAAGCAAACAATCAAAAAATCAATAAGTATGCTTTTGGAAGCACCGCGATAAAGCGGCATTTCTTAGAGGTGCCTCCGTATCCACTAGGCAAACAGCTTCTGTGCAAACAGCACCTCTGCTCACAGCCCCTCCATCAGGCGCAGAGAATGTCAGAGAGGGTGAGATAGAGGCAGAGACAAGCAAACAATCAAGTGCCACGCAGGAAGCATATCTTATAGCATTGAGGAGTTTTAGTTAATATGTAATACGTGCTCTGATTGGGTAGCTTCTAAGCCATCCGCCAATAGCGTCCCTTGTATGAAATCAACTGGGCAAACAAACTGAGGAAGCGTGTAGCTTAAATTAAAAGACCCATTGTCCGCAGAAATACGCGAACCAGCGGAAAATCCGTGATATATATTTAGATATGCTTACATTTAAAATCCGCGATAGAGTGAAGCCCTTGAAAGTCGGCCGATATAGCGAGGGATTACTGTATATATATATATGTAGATATGTATATATATATATATATATATATATATATATTTGTGTATGTATGTATGTATGTGTATATATATGTAGATATGTATATATATATGTGTGTGTATATATGTAGATATGTATATATATGTAGATCTGTATATATATGTATATATGTGTGTCTATGTGTATATATATATGTATATATATGTAGATGTGTATATGTATATATATATGTATATATGTGTATATGTAGATAGGTGTATATGTACAGTAGATATGTATATATATGTATATGTATTGTATATATGTTTATGTGTGTGTGTATATATATATACATATATGACAGCAACACTCATAACAGTGACAAAACAATTAAATTGACAATCATGTTATGTTATTTTTAAAATGTTTCCTTTTCTTTTTCATAACTTCGTTAGCACACTAATTCTCTGCTGCGAAGCGAGTGTATTTTACTAGTCTATACTAATAAAAGGCAAAGCCCTCACTGACTCACTCATCACTAATTCTCCAACTTCCCGTGTAGGTAGAAGGCTGAAATTTGGCAGGCTCATTCCTTACAGGTTACTTACAAAAGTTAAGTAGGTTTCATTTTGAAATTCTACGTGTAACGATTACAACTGAATCCTACTTACGTACATATATACGTCCATAGCCTGCAGCTCGGTCACCGTGTGAAGCGGCGTTGTGTCCCTCATCCCCACGCCTCCCACGTAGTTGGCTGCCTGCCTATATTGCGTCCCCCATCCCCACGCCTCCCACGTAACTGGCTGCCTGCCTATATAAGGCTGTCCATCACTCCGGTCTCTTCATTCCCTTCCTTGCTTCGCCACGGTATTCATGTCCCTGCTGATAACTGCAGCCTTTTTATTTAATCTATGGCTTTTCCACTGTTTTATTGTTCATTTATTACAATTATAGCTATTATGTAGGTATTTTAGACTTAGTTTACTGTTTAAGTACCCATTTCCTTTACCGTTCCAACCGTACCCCTATTAACATGTCTATCGAGGTGATCACCATCGATCAAAGAACTGTCACTTACCAAACGGTAAAAAGGAGGCGTGTCAGACATCGTGGTACATTTTGTGATGCAGCTAGATGGAAACAACTTCGTGACGCTGCAACCAAATACTCGCAGAAAAATTCACAAGTTAATAGACACGCTGCCGCTAAATACGGAATGTAACTTGAACACAACATGTCCTCCAAATACGAACCTGACTGAAAGAAATAATGATAATGAAATCCTTGATGACAGCAACACTCATAACAGTGACAAAGCTATTACATTGATAATCATGTTACGTTATTTTTAAAATGTTTCCTTTTCTTTTTCATAATTTCTTTAACACACTACTTCTCCACTGCGAAGCGCGGGTATTTTGCTTGCTCAAGAATATAACGGAAGAAATAGAAATTCATTCAGTTACATGTTGCTGCCAATACATAAAAGCCCAAGCCATGGCTGGTGTAGTTGTAAGAATGGCTGCTTCTGAATAAGGAGGTTGCGGGTTCGATCCCGGGTGTTCCCTGCATTTTCCATTTTGAGTAGTGAGTTGCTATTATTATTAGTTTTACATAATAAAAATATACATTTGATTTGAGTCTGTAACACCCGTTGTAAACTTTTAAAAGTTAGTGTTTTTTTTTTGTTTTTATTCAGTTTTATTTTCTCAGTCATATTCACGTGGTACAACAAACTTGCCTCTCCCTGTCTGAGTTGATGGCATTTATCTCCATTCTTTTCACAAGAGCAGCGATGACCACAGTTGGTGCTGTGATTGATGTCTGGTCAGAACTATTTGTTGTACCAGCAATCAAAGATACGATGCCCCATGACCACTAACAGACTATCATGCAGCTTTTGTGCTTTGACAACAAAGACACTCATGCAGGATGTGTGAAAAATGACAGATTTGCATGTGCAATACTACTTCTTATTTAGGAAAAGATCCCAGTCATCTGTGACGATGCGGGTTCGCTTAATGCTCCCATCAGCATTTTTGGGAACTCTTCAACGCAACACCGTCGGTAATGTCACTGATGAGCTTGACAGTGAGGCACAAAAATGAAGCAAGGGGATGGTGCAAAAAGTGCTAAAGTGCTTTCATTAAAAACAACCAACAAAATCAATATGTCCTTAACAAAGTGCAGTTCTTCAAAGTTACATAAATAAATAATCCATAAAAACAAAGAAAGGGTGGAGGTTGAAAACAATAAATAAATCCTTAAAAAGTTGAGGTTAAAACAATGGGGGGAAGCAATCTTTTAAAGCAAAGCCCAGTGCCTTCTTTTACTGGTGACTCCCCTGCTTTTCCCATCCAGGCTATGCACCAGGGGAGCTACCCTACCTGCAACTGACCTTTCTGCCTTCTTCTGCTAGTCTGATCGCCTCGCCGATCCCTGGCTCCGGTGGGCTTCACTTGACTGTGACTTGGGCTCCCCAGCGACTAGGGCACTCACACTGGGGCTTTCCCATCCCAAATGCCGAATCCCACTGCCTTCCTAATATGCGGCGAGACATCCTCCTTCTGGTCACTGCTGCTCCTCACAAACGCTCAGCGGGAGTGACCACTACAGTCAGCCCTCGGGTGCCAACCAAACACCCCTCTCGGGCTCATCTCTACTAGCTGTCTGCAATCAGCACGAGCCTGTATGAGCTTGCTCACTCTCCTGCACCTGCTTTCTTCTCTGTTTCCCTCTCCATTATCCTCCTGTTCTTTTTCTCCCCCCTAGCTTCCTCGCGCTTCTATTTTATTATCTGAGGACGTGGATCAAGTGTAGCAATCAGCGGCTCCCGGCAAAAATTACAGATACAGATGACTCCTCACCTGTGCACAAAAGCGAGGACCGCTCACACAGCAAAACACCCGAGAACCACTCCCGCCACACCACCACACCCCTCTATAAGCCACGATGGAGGCAATTTATTTAAAAAGTGGCCTTTTAGATTTGACCTGTGGACCCACTACACCACATCATCTCACGGGAGAAAGACTTTCTGAGCCTGTGGTCATAAAACCATTTCTGGACAGAACTGTAACAATAGACAACTTCTTCATGTCACCTTCATTGGCTAATAAACTGCTGTACTGCAACACAACTCTGTTTGGCACCTGTGGTCGATAGGCGGCGCTCTTGCTCCCTTGAACCCCTGTCCACGACTCCAAACACCAGGTAAAAGTCCAATTGTTGACTTTATTTTGTTGCCACAGTGCACAAAGCACACTCTCCACCACAATATTCATATAATAACAATAACTACAATAATAAACACAATAAACCAATCCTCCAGCTCCCAGATGCGTTGCCACCCTTCCACCCAGCTCAGCTCGCCGTCTGGGAGCACCCACAGTCCTTTTATATTCCCTGACTCGGAAGTGTTCTCAATTCCCAGTCCATGTGATCCTCAATCACTTCCGGGTCAGGTAAAAGTTCTTTTCTTCACCCCGGAAGCCCGTTGCTCTTCCTATGACGAACTTCCGGGTCATAGGGCACAAATGAGTCCTCGGTCCTCCCTGCAGCCCCCTCTTGTGGCCCCTGAGGTATCCAGCAGGGCTGAGGATATAAAACTACAGCGTCCATGATTCCTTGCTGGTCTTCGGGGCACCTCCATACTGCAGGGAGGGCTCCATCTGGTGGCCTGGGGGTATTGGCCGGGATGACAAGCGAGCCACATCTCACAGTATTCCCCCCCCAGCGGAAAACCAAGGTTTTGCACATCTTGTCCCACACGGGACATCTTCCCCCAAGGAAATCCAAAGACTGGGTCCCGGCGATGCAGTTGCCACTCCCGTGTGAACCTAGGAGGAACGTTGTGAAAATAAATATTTTGCTTTTCTACCCTCCTAGGACAACCTCTCCACTCGTGTCCCGGTCTGCGGCATTCATAGCACAGCCGCGGTCCCCTTGGTAGTCTCTCTCTGTGGGACTTGAAGCACCTAGGTACTTCTGGCGCCGCCCCTTTCTCTGCTGGGAAGAATTCCCCTGCCGCCTTTACATTCTTAAGGCCCTTTTCCACCTTGTCAGGATACTCCTGCTTTATTTGGGGCTTATATACAGTCTGGGTCTCTCTATTGAATGAAGAGAGACCCTTTACTGTCTGTACCCCTTTTACTTTATAAATGACCGGTGGCGGCGTCTTAAGGGCTGCCTCGCTCCAGGAGTCAGCACTGTCTAGCTGCCCCGGATCGATTAACCCTTCCGCCGGCCACTCGGTTAACGTACCAGCCTCTCTTGTAGGGCACATAGTGTACTGGCACCCGCTATTTATTAAAAGCGGGCCTGGATTACACTGCGTCCCTCTTGTTTTATATACGGTCAGAGTTTCACATACCTGTATCGTCACATCAAGATACACGGGAGGCTCCCCACCAAATCGCCGCATGTAATCTCGTACCTTCTCCAACGGCGCTTTGCCTGCCGCTCCCAATTCCCCGACAATCTTTTCAATGGTCGTCAGGACCTGCAAGAAACTATTTACGGGCTTGATCAAGCGCTCGAGTTCCCGCAAGTCAATCTTATTTACTTCGGTCGGCAGGAGACTTACTTCCTTGTTTGTCATTCCTGCCGGCCGTGAGCCAATGAACATGTCCACTTCTGGCATGTGCTCTGGAGTGTCTCGCGGAGGCTTCTGGGACTTGGAGTTCATTACTTCACAGGTTGAGGATCGGGCCGCTTCTTTTAGCAGGCTACGGTCTGTCTTTATTATTTTTGTGACCTACCAATCAGCCATTTCCCGACCCTCCTTACCTTTTTGTGGGGTGAGCGGCGCCTCGCTCGCCTCTCCCTTCCCCTTTGGAATGTCCGAGTCCGTTCCTTCGGGTCCGAAGGCGCAAACAGCGGGACGCGGTCCTCCTCCTTCCCAGCCAGCACCGGGTTTGTTGCCGTGTCCCTCCTCGGCTACCGTCATGCGGAAGTCGGCTCCTAGGCGCTCTGGCTTCGACAGGAGCAGGCCGTCGTCTTCGGGGCAGTCTCCTTTTTCCCTCGGAGCCTCCAGGTGGTCATCTCCAAGGGACATGCATGGGACAAAGTGAGTAACAATAAAAGGATTTTTAATGTCGTTCCCGGCACGTACCTTAGAGTGATCGTTGCTTCCTGGAGGTTTCTCTGAACTTGTAAGGCCTCTCCTTGACTCCTCCCGAGCGTCGGCCATTGCACCTAAGGCACTCCCGCTGGCGTTGTCGCTTGGCTTGCCCTTCCTCTTCCCCATTTTGGACTCGGTTTTTTCGGGTTTTGGTGATGCTGTGACGATTCCTGATTCCGTCGTCTTTTCAGGGTTCTCTGCCCACAGAAATTTTTTATTCAGGTTCTCCGCAATAGACGCTGGATTATCCTGCCGACTACGCCACTGTGGTAGATAGGGGACGCTCTTGCTGCCTTGAACCCCTGTCCACGACTCCAAACATCAGATAAAAGTCAAATTGTTGACTTTATTTTGTTGCCACAGTGCACAAAGCACACTCTCCACCACAGTACTCATATAATAACAATAACTACAATAATAAACACAATAAACCAATCCTCTAGCTCCCAGACGCGTTGCCACCCTTCCACCCAGCTCAGCTCACCGTCTGGGAGCTCCCACAGTCCTTTTATATTCCCTGACCCGGAAGTGTTCTCAATCCCGAGTCCATGTGATCCTCAATCACTTCCGGGTCAGGTAAAAGTTCTTTTCTTCACCCCGGAAGCCCGTCGCTCTTCCTATGATGAATTTCCGGGTCATAGGGCACAAATGAGTCCTCTGTCCTCCCTGCAGCACCCTCTTGCGGCCCCTGAGGTATCCAGCAGGGCTGAGGATAAAAACTACAGCGTCCATGATTCCCTGCTGGTCTTCGGGGCACCTCCATACTGCAGGGAGGGCTCCATCTGGCGGCCTGGGGGTATTGGCCGGGATGACAAGTCGGCCACATCTCACACACCATAAAGTGGAACAGGAACTTCCACCTGCAGGTAACTCACTTCAGTACGCATGCATTTCTCTATGCTAGTGTTAAGATCTGGCAGTGCCATGCTGATGGTGTGTGCACCCATAAAGAAGAAGTCTGTCTGCATTCCTAGTACCATGCACCATAACATGGAGATTGGGCAAGATCGGAAAAAAAAAACATGTTCAAATGACATAGCATTTTCATGCATGGATGTGTGTGTGTGGGCGTGCGTGCATGAGAGAGACAGAGACATATTTCATATCATTTAAGTGGTTACTGGAATATAAAATAAACACTTTCACAAAGGTATAACAAAACAAGTGTGCTTTTACTCAAGAAAAAAACTGAATAAAAACAATTCAAGTAACAAGATACCAAGAAGACATGATTCACCAGGGTTTGTGTGTCTGCTTATATCCCTTCAGCAATATCTTTTACAAGTAGCAAAACTTTACACTGGCTGTTACAAACTAATGTATGTTTTATTATATAGTAATAACAACAGAAGCTCACTTCTCAAAAAGGAAAATGTGGGAAAGACCCGGGATCGAATCCGCAACCTCTTGATTCAATGGCCTCTATACTTGTCATGCAATTGGTGTTTGGGTTTCAGTTCTTATGTATTGCCAACAACATGTAAATTGAATACAGTAATCCCTCGCTATATATCGCGCTTTGACTTTCGCGGTTTCGCTCTATCGTGGATTTTATATGAAAGCATAACTAAATGTATAACGCGGATTTTTCGCTGCTTCGCGGGTTCTGCGGACAATGTGTCTTTTTACTTCCTGTACATGCTTCCTCAGTTGGTTTGCCCAGTTGATTTCATACAAGGGACGCTATTGGCGGATGACTGAGAAGCTAACCAATCAGAGCACGCAGTTAAGTTCCTGCCTGCTGAATGCAGTGTTAACCAGGAAGTCTCGTCTCGCTCAATCGGCATCAACGTGTTACTCTGTGTAAAGAGTTGTGCTCTTTTGTGTTTATCTTTGTGCATAGTCAAGCCCTTCATTATGGCTCCAAATTGATCTGCTACTGCTTCAGGGGCCGTGCCCAAGCGCAAATGGAAGATGTTAATGATTGCCGAAAAGGTAAACGTTTTGGATTTGTTGAAGGCTACGATTCTTTTTATTTAAAAAGTAGGAAAGGAATATAAGATCTACGGCCGCAGTGTCCTTTTAACCAGGGTGCAAAACAAGTTGTAAGTGGATGTAATAAGGCAGTAGTCCGGATGGAATCTGCTTTAGGGATTTGGATTGAAGACTGCCAGAAGAAGAACAACGGCAGTGCTACACAATCGCCTGAAGAGGCTCCTTTAAGGGCTGTAACGCTCTCCTTTGTTGTGCAGTAAAATAAAACTCATTGTTATCGGACAAGTCATCGTGTCATTGTTGGTGAGTAACCATAATTAATTTTCTACTTACAGTACTTAGTACATGTACGTGCGTTTAGTGTCACTGTACACACATTTACTGTATACTATTTTTCTTGCATTGTACGTATTTATTGCTGGTGGCATGTCTATCGTAATGGCTGTAACATGTGATATCGGAGACACTCAATATCTTTAAAATAATATTTAGGTTTTACTGTATATAAACAGTGTGTTTATATACATAATTTCAATGAATCTTATAAGTTTATAAGGGCTTAAAATATATAAAAATAACCATACAAACATATGGTTTCTACTTCGCGGATTTTCACCTATCGCGGGGGGGTCTGGAACGCAACCCCCGCGATCGAGGAGGGATTACTGTAATTTCTTTTTCTTCAGCTATATTATCGAATAAAAACTCACTTGTTTTGTTATAACTTTTGTGAAAGTGTTTATTTAATATTTGGACTTCAGTCTTCACACATTAAATATTTCATGTTAATATTTTACAAATTTTTACTATAATATGGAAAACATTTCTGTTTTAGTTATGTGTTCAACATTTCTTGCCTCACATTTCCTGTCATCCTACATTTACCCAGATCACTGTAGACACAGAACACACATGAAATGCATGTACAGTAATCCCCCGCTATATCGCGCTTCGACTTTCGCAGCTTCACTCTATCGCGGATCTTAAATGTAAGCACATCTAAATATATATCATGGATTTTTAAGCTGGTTCGCTTTCTGCGGACAATGGGTCTTTTAATTTAGGTTACATGCTTCCTCAGTTTGATTGCCCAGTTGATTTCATACAAGGGACGCTATTGGCGGATGGCTTAGAAGCTACCCAATCAGAGCATGTATTACATATTAACTAAAACTCCACAATGCTAAAAGATATGCTTCCCGCATGGCGCTTGTTCTGTTTGCTTCTCTCTGTCTCTCTCACTCTCTCTGCCTGAAGGAGGGGGTGTGAGCAGAGGGGGCTGTTTACACAGTGGCTGTTTGCCTAGAAGATAGGACGCTCCTCTACAAAATGCCGCTTTATCGCGGTACTTCTGTATACTTAAAAGCACGTATTGATTTTTTGATTGTTTGCTTTTCTTTGCGAGCGCTCTCTCTGACATTATCTGCTCTTCACGGTGCTCCTTTGAAGATAAGATATGCTTGCATTCTTTTAATTTTGAGAAAGAACTGCCATCTCTGTCTTGTAATGAAGCACAGTTTAAACGTTTGACTAAAGGGTGTTATTTCATGTCTAGAGGGCTCTAATAATGTTAACAGTGTGGGAGAGTTTATAAGGGCTTAAAATATATAAAAATAACCATACAAACATATGGTTTCTACTTCGCGGAAATTCATTTATAGCGGCAGAGTGTGGAACGGATTAACCGCGATAAACGAGGGTTGACTGTATTCCAAATAACAACATCTTATTTACCCTATACAACTCCAGGCACCTCACACCCAGATAAACAGACTTGAGCTGGGAGAACTTGAGCTGTGTTGGTGGGGGGCGGTATGGGATAGCTGCTTGTGCCAATTGACACATATGCAAAACAAAGATGCTTATGGAGAGCTGTGAATGAATTTAAAGTGGCCTGGGATTATGATTTTTTTTGTAGGCTTCAAGGATTCTAGTGTTAAGTCTGAGGCCTTCTTGGTTTCTGATTTATTTTTGTGGAAGAGATTTGAGATCTGTCCTCTTAAAAATGCCTTTAGAGTTTCAGTTTCTCAGAGTATTCCTGCAGAAACCTCTGAGAATGCATTTGTCTCTAAAAAAGAATCAATTTGCTTGGATATAAATTCTGTACAGTTCTTGTCTACTAATAACAGGGGGTTAAGACACCAGCTGTGAGATGAATATGTAGGGCATAGTGATTTGAGCTCCATGATCAGAGGGGCATGGTCAGAGATAACAATAGCACCGTACTTGCAAGATTTGATCGTGGGCAAAAAATTGTTACCTATAAAGAAATAATCAGTTCCTGAGTAGCAATAATGTACTAGTGAGAAGGAGGAATATGCTCTTCAATATGGATTTAGAAATCTCCATCGGTCTGATAAGTTATGATCAAATACATTATTTCCAGTGAACAAAATGAAAAGTTAAAATGTCATACAATCTCATCTATAACTTCACGTGCTGTTACAAATAAAGTCAGGATGTCGTACTTTAACATACAGACACATTTCTAAGCATTTTAAAAATACACACAGTTAATTTTTTACCTTATAAAAACATTAAACAAAATAGGATAGCATTCCATTAGAAAAGTTCATTTTATTTTGTTTTTATGAGTTTGGAATAATAGACATATGAAACTATCTGAACAGATTATAAGACTAATGCCTTCAGTTATAGCTACATGATAAATGTGCAAATTTGCTGTAAGTTTCATTTGTGCTCTATTTGGCAGTACATTTAGTGTAGAGACATTGAAGTATCACAGAAACGAACAAGGTCAGTGCTTGTTAACTACCTTGTTTAAAATAAAACATACCTGCTCCACTGCTTAGCTCACAAACACCACACCTCCTCCCTGACTATGTCCTTTGTTTACTCTCCAACTTACTCTTTTTCCTTTGATGCCTTGCTCTTTTCCCCATTGGCAAACCAGCTGTCATTATACTGTACTGACTGTGTATTATTCTGAATTAGAAAGCTGTTCTATTTTAAAGTGTGTACAACTGGCTAAATATATTTTTAGTATCATTAAAAACAAACCCCATTTTTTTAATTATTCACACTATTTTTTTTTCTAAACTAAAATCAAGAAGCAAGACAGACTTAACAATAAAAAAATCAAAGTAAACATTTAAGCCAGCATTTCTAAATAGATTCTGGGATATTTGTCTAAGGAATTTTCTAGTTGATGTACATGTTGTAACTTTTGGGTTAGTGAAGCATCAGAATGCCGTCATCAGAATGTGACCACAAATTGTTAAATGTAAACAAACATGACTATAAATAAATTAATTTATTTTAACACTTAATGCTCCATCAAATCCTAACATTTACATCTTTTAACTCTCAGTGTCCTTTCCAGTCCATTGAGATTCCACTCATTTCCTCTTGCCAGTGGCTAACAGACATTATCAATTTTGTCATATTAACACTGTATGCCGCTGAGATGAGATGGCAGAAAACAAATCATCAAAATCACCTCTCCACATGATGTGACCACTTATCCCTTTTGCAAATACCTTTCCACTGCAAAATCTTTTTTGTCAATGTAAAATACAGCCTTTCACAACTCAGTTGTTGCTCTTCTGTTGAATTTGCTTAATTGAGTGTATAGTGCATTATTTTTTTTTATTATAGAAGTGCATTTCCATTTTAGTGATCATGTAACACTGAAAAAATATTTGTTTAGGGAACTTCCATGTTCATCCACAATTTGTATAAATCGTGGATGTAATGAATTGAGTATTACAATGAAATTTTCTTTATTTGTGCTTGTTATGTTAAAGTCATGTTAACTAATATACGCCTTACATCATGTATTATTTATTGTAGTAATACAGTGAAAAAAATATACAAAGAGAAACTGATCACTGTAATCCTCTTTTTCCAGTACACTTTGTGTTAAGCAGTGGTTAATTGAACCAATATGATATTTGCTTTGTTATGATCGTTTTTGTGTTACACTAACTTGCTGCTCAAAGCAAAGCTAAAAAAAGAAAAAGGCAGGATCCCCAAAAAAAGTATGCAACATTAAAGCCCAAACTTTCAAAAAGAAAAAATTAAAGAAACAATGGAATCCCCCTCACTGGCACTCAACACCTACTCTGGGGCAAGACCTGAACAGAATGATGCCTATATATAACAATGCGAGAAGCACAACCCAGGCAGTGACACTAAGGATCCAAAAAATTAGGAAGGAGGGTGGAGATAAGGGTAATGGGCCACTTTTCTCCATATAAACTGCACCATGATTTGCCATGACCAATATTTGGGAAGGACAACCCATAAAACCTTGTTGCTGAAAATTCAAGGAGAGTAAGTGTGAAAAAACAAGCTTTCCATACAACAGATAAAGGTGGATCAGACAATTTCTAGTGCGACTATAACTTATTTGTCAGTAATCATGCCCAGAGAGAACAATTATCACTTGGTTGCAGAGAGATATAAAGAAAAAAAGTCCAATAGATGGCAGTTGTAAATTTGAAGATAAAAAAGGTGTAAATAGAAAGGGCAGCATTGGGGGTCATAAAGACAGAAATGCTTTAACACTAGAACTACCAAAGCCTATGAAAAAGTTCATGTGTACATTTTGTCATTTATTACTAAAACATGAAAATGTTTCTGTTTTAACGATGTGTTTACATAGATTGTTGTAGACATGGAACACACATAAAATGCACGTTTTCCAAATAAAAATCTATTATTTCCCCTCTAAAACTCCAGCACTTCACTCCAAGATAATCAAGGCTTGAACTGGGAGAATTTCTTGCCCTGTCTGTGATGTTGGGGGTTATAGCCGGCTGTTTGCGTTGGTCAGCATATTTACAAGACACTGACAGAGAGATGCAAATGGATTTAAGGTGGGCCGGGTTTACAAGTTTTTTCATAGACTTTGGTAATTCTAGTGTTAACACTAGAATTCCTGAAGCCTTAGGAAAAAAAAAAAAGTCACAGTGGTGGGCCACCTTAAATTCCTTTGCACCTCATCATCAGTGTCTTTGTTTTGCAAAAGTGTCAATCAGCATAACCAGCAAGCAGCCTGCTATCCCATCCTCTACTGAAGCAGCAAAAGTGAGGCACAAAATTCTCAGAGCTCAAGTCTGTTTATCTGGGTGTGAAGTGCCTTGAGTTTTATAAGGCAAATAATATATTGTAATTTATTATATTATATATAATATATTATTTATTATATTGTAATATTGTAAGTGGAGGAGTTCAAGTATCTCGGGGTCTTGTTCACGAGTGAGGGAAGAATGGAGCGTGAGATCGACAGGCAGATCGGTGCAGCGTCCGCAGTGATGCGGGCTCTGTATCAGTCTGTCGTGGTGAAAAAGGAGCTGAGCCATAAGGCAAAGCTCTAAATTTACCAGTCGATCTATGTTCCTACCCTCACCTATGGTCATGAGCTATGGGTAGTGAACGAGATCGCGAATACAAGCGGCTGAAATGAGTTTCCTCCACAGGGTGTCTGGACTTTCCCTTAAAGATAGGGTGAGAAGCTCAGTTATCCAGGAGGGGCTCAGAGTAGAGCCACTGCTCTGCATCAAGAGGAGTCAGATGAGGTGACTCGGGCATCTGATTAGGATGCCTCCTGGATGCCTCCCTGGTGAGGTGTTCCGGGCATGTCCAACATGGGAGGAGGCCCTGGGGAAGACCCAGGACATGCTGGAGGGACTATTTCTCCTGGCTGGCCTGGGAACACCTTGGGATTCTCCCAGAAGAGCTGGAAGAAGTGGCCGGGGAGACGGAAGTCTGTGCCTCTCTGCTCAAGATGTTGCTGCCCCTGTGACCCAACCTTGGATAAGCAGAAGATGGATGGATGGATGGATAAATTGTAATTTGGAATACATACATTTCATCTGTGTTCCATATCTACTAAATGCAGGATGACAGGAAATGTGAGGCAAGAAATTTTGAACACATAACTAAAGCCGAAATTTTTTGCATGTTATAGTAAAAATTAATAAAATGTTGATGTGAAGTGTATAATGTGTGAAGTCTGAAGTGCAAATATGAAATAAACACCTTCACAAAAGGTATAACAAAACGCCTTTATTCATGAATATAACCAAAGAAAAATAAATTATTCAATTTACATGCTGCTGTCAATATGTCAAAACTGAAGGCCAAATATCAAATTAATTCCTGATTTAGGGGTAATAATGGCAGCTTCTAAATAACAAGGTTGCTGGTTTAACCCTGGGTCTAACCCTGCAATTTCTGTTTTAAGCAGTAAGCTACTTTTATTATTATTATCCTTATATATAATTTGATACTATCCGTATATATATGGTGTTCATGTCAATACCCTGTATGTATGGTGTTCGTGTCAATACCTCGACTCAATACAAGTTAGAACCATGCAATGGGACTCTGCCTCTGTAGTTAGAACATAACATGGCAAACGCAGACGAAGTATTGCATGATTGGCTAAGAATGTTCGAATGTTCAGTGACGCCACTGGACGGCCGAGTATAGTAAGTCGGTGTTGGTTCGAGCAGATAACAGTAAGTTCAGTTGGTTTTTGGAACGTTGGTTTGGTGGGGCGTACTTTCCAGGACTAACATTGTCGACTGACTTAAACCCTTCGACAGCTCCAGAAACGTAAGTAATTTAGAACGTATCACTATTTGCTTGGTACATCAAAATCTATCTTTGGGCAGTTCGGTTTTGGCATCTGTCCTTCTGACATCTATTGCAAACTGAGTAATGACGGCTGGGTATTAACAACGGTCATTGTTTACATTTTAGCCGATCTCAGATCTAAAATGACTACGCCAACATAATTATTACTCCGACTCTGATTACAGTCGTAAAATATGGTTTGTTTTGAAGATTTGTTTGCCATAAAAAATCAAATGAGGTGCACCAAAGAGCTGAGTTCATGTCTCGCAGCCCCGTTTAAACAGGAAGCTCTTCATTAAATCGACCGAAAAGGTCTATTTTAAGCACAAATCACTGCCATGATAACAAAATCATTTCAATGACTTAAAAAAAACAAATAATTCTTTGCAGAGAAAGTATGGATTTCACAAACGTAGAATTTGTAACCCGATTCGATCGGGCTCCCAGTCGCTGGTTATATAACAAAAACATACATTTGTTTTGAGTCTTTAACATGCAATGTGCTGCTTGACACATTTGCAAAACAAAGATGCTGATAAAGAGGTGTGAAGGAATTTAAGGTGGCCCGGCATTACAAATTTTTTCGTAGGCTTCTGGGGATTCTAGTGTTAAAACTGCACTAGTGATGGCAAACACATACATTATTGTACCTGAGGATAATTGAAAACAGAAAATAAAACATACTGTTTATTTTCTGCTTTATATAAAATGTAATTTTGTAAACCTTTTGCAAACTGATTTTAATGTGAAGTAAAGCTTAGATTTTTAGCATTGATTTTCTGAAGCACTTACTATTAAAGTAACAAAGAGAGGACATATGACCTCAGATCTGCAAAACCCAGAAACAACTACACTCAGACATGTCTTGGCTTCAAAAATACTTTTTTTCTTTTTACCGTACACAAGGTTTCTTTTCGACCAAAAATCACTGCAACTAGAATTCTTCTCTTCTTCCAATTCTCCCCGGGCAAGCTTTGTCCTCCTCTTCTCCTGATTCTAATTATAGGTTCACAAGAACAATACACAACAGACACTCTTTCTATGTAAATATTAAATATTATACATACAAATCTTTTTTTTTCTTTTCTATATTACAGGTGACCAAGACCATCCAAAACACAGAAAATGAGAGCAATAAGATTGTTGAAAAGAATAAGTAAAGTGCTTAAAAAATCTCCAGACCAGACTCTAACACTATAAGGGAATCAGTTACAGTGGGTTAGTCAGAGGTCTGAGGAAGTTGCTACAGCACACAGAAAATTCAATGCTTACAAAAAATCATGGCTCACCAGTGAGACACCCAAAGAAGTTGCTGCAGCATGGGCACAACTACCTTCTTATCAAGGGTGGCTTTATCAATTAAAAAGCAAGAAACACACATTTTATTTTGTGTTTGTCTTTCATTTTTTGATATATTTATTGATGTTAACATAAACACAAAAATAAAGTATCACAGTGTACAAGCCTATTGCATTACCATTATAAACTTTCTTTATTTTGGTGTTGTTGTCTCCATTTTCTTTTTTTTTAATCTCTGTGTCATGTTGCTTTAGTTTTGTTGTAACAGGTTTAAAGAATAAGCAACTCCTGTATCACTCAAAATTTTTACTCAGACCAGACATAAAGTGAGAGGCTACTGCTGCTGAGCTTTCAAATTGTAATATAATGACAACCTTTTTGTACACAATGCCATTAATTTGTTGGACTCAGGGTTATATCACACTTCAAATCTAGTCCTCAGTCTTTTTTTTCAGAGAAAGGCAGAAACAGCCTTACACTTTAGTAGCATTATCAAAATAAGTATGGGTGTGCTTGCTTGGATAATGCTTGGACCAATCTTAATAAGCAACAACTAGGAGTTCCAGAGGAAGGTATTTGATTTTACAACAGATAAATAAATGCCCAAATTAGATTTTCTTTTAGAAGGCAAAGTGTTAAACATTTAAGTAGTCAGTCACTTCAGCTATGTATTTGTCCCCAGGGTTTGTTTAACATTCAAGTGACCTTTTGATAGAATCAGAACAAAGACCGGTACTGTTTAGCAGAGCTAATAATCATCTATTAGTTAACGATTTGTTCAATGAAATGAGAATTGCAAAATCTATGTAGAGACAGTATTCACACTCGGATCATAGTGAAGCTCACATGCTCAGTTTGCTTGTGCAGAGATTCTTACTGCCACAGATGTGGATTCTTTTTATGCATTATCACATAAGACAGACGTGGGCCTAATTTGTTTGGAAATTGTTAGCATTCTGTGATTTTTTTTTTTTGGGGGGAGGATTTCTATTTTTAGAGTAGTTAATTATATTGTATATTGGTCTTTCTCTATTTGACTTAGTGATGTATATTGTTATTAATGTCTATTGTGGCAGAGTCTTTCTTTTGTCATTTTGCTTTGTGTGTTGTTGGTGATGGTGCCTGGTTGCAAATGAAGGCCAGAAGTTGCAATGTGTGATGTTAACAAGCTATTACTATTTAAGATGGTGGTATGTTGTTTTCATTGTTAAAGTCTCTAAATATTAATATAATCTTTTGAGCAGTAATTAGTGCTTTACAATAAAGTGTTATTCAGGATTTCTTTTGAGGTTCTTTACTTCTGACTTTAGTTTTATGCATTGGTTGCATGGTACTCTCTGATCATATAACCTCACTCCTTTTGATTTTGACTCTTTCTTTCTTTCTGTCACTTTCCTTAGTGATGTGAAAACAGCAATGAAAGATTTAGGCATGGAAGTTGTGCATCAGAAAAAAATACAAAACCATACTTTATCTAAAGCAGTTTTTAGACAAAGTGGTGAGATATATTTTTTTAGATTTTTAGCCCTTTGAATTTTGGACAAAACTCTAAAAAATTGAGTCACAACTTCTATTTCTCTGGTGCAACACAAAAAAATGTATTGAAGGAATATCATGAACAGATGTATTAGCAGGTGTGGCTAAAACTGTAGATGAAGTAACTGTAAAAGAAATATAGCTGCTAAAGGCAAACATTTAAAAAAAATGGTGAACTGTCATAAGAAGATAAGAACTCTAAATATAAAACATTTGACAAATTCAGTCCACCAAGCCAATTTATTTAGCTAATAGCTAAGCTGTCCCTGACAGGTGAGTATAACCTGTAACATCTGTAATTGTAAATAAAAATATTTTTTAGGATGTTTGCAGATTCTTTGGCAATAAAACTAATAGGAATAAGAAATGAAACACAACTTTAATATGTAATATGGTGCAATAAAGGCGCTATATAGTGCCCGACCTGACACAGACTCATTCAGAGGCACGTGTAAAAACACACTAGATTTTAATTTTTCTTCAGCTGGAGGACACGTCTTCTCCGTGAACCCCCCAGCCACAACAGAGTCCCAAAAGCACTTGATATAACACACAACTCTCCACCTTGGCACCACCACTCCTCCCAGGTAACCTCATCCTCTTCCTCCCAATTCTGGCTTCTGAGTTGGTGGTTACTCACTCCCTTTTATCAGGCACCCAGAAATGCTCCAGGTGGTTGATTGCTGACATCTAGCTGCACTACTGGGTAAGGCGAAACCAATGCCCAAAAGGGGCCAGCCGCTCCTGTTGCAGCACCCCCTGGCGGCGTCTGCGGAATCCCACAGAGCTGCGCAGAACTCCAGCCCCCATGAAGCCCTGGAGGAGTCAGAGGCAGCGCTGCAATCTAGGGGTGCTGCCACTTAGCGTCTAGGGGAAGATACTGGGCTTCCCACCCTTGTCCCCCGGCAAATGTGGTGAAGGGGCGTCCCGGACAGAGTTTTTATTTACATAAGTGAATAGGGAATTTAGTAAAAATCTAATTTAACAGAGGCTGGCATAGGTGGATGTGGCTAGTAACACAAAGGTTTAAGGGCCGAGCAGCTCAGGAGTACCTAATTTCCTTTTAATAAAATCTCAGGTTTAGGGTTAATCACCCAATCTCTTGTTGGCATTTGTAATCATATAAGTCCCATTTGAGTATGACAGTCCACTGTTGATAATTCATCTTGGCAATCAGAAATATCTGTACCTTTTTAAGTTTATTACAAGTTTAGTAAAGCCTTCGGATGATATCAAAATACATTTTCCTGGATTTTGGCAGTGCTGATCTGAAAAAACATTTTTTTGGAAAGGAAAAAAGTGACAGTTGATGAGTAATATGGTAGATTTAAAAGAAGACTTCATATATTACATTTTTTATATCAAGCAGTAGGGTAATTATATGTTTAAAGAGGACTAAGGTAAGTAAAAATTGAATCAAGAAAATTTTTATAACATCTATTCTAAAAATAAATAAGTAACATTAACTGTAAGACTTATTAACATATAAGAGGAAAAGTTAAAAGTAAAATCAGAAATGCCAAAAGGCAGTTAGGGAAAAATATTGCTGATTCTGCAAAAGTCAACCTTAAAAGTTTTATTAGCATTGTAGCAGCAGAAAAAGGTGAATCAGGTGAATGTATTCAGAATGGCACGGAGGAAATTATTTCTAGTATTCTGGTATTCGATAGAAGCACTTCATGTGAATTATTTAGAGGTCAATGCAAACCATGGAAATTACTAAAGGCTGGACTAAAAGTCATCCCATTATTTAACAAATGTGACTGGACTAGCACCTTTTATTTAAAATCAACATAGGATGCCTTGTAAATGAATGGAAGGGTTTCTAAATGTATAGCTAGAATCGTTGTGTTAAAAAAAAAAACCACAGACAACATGCTGAGGTTAGTGCCAGGGCTGCTACTCTTTTTAAATATTTAAACAGAGCTGCGAAAATATTTCAACAAACTACTTAGTATAATTTGTTGATAAGAACAGGTTACATATATTAGTAGTTACCATTGACCTTACAAAATCTATGTAGCAGGGTGCAGAGAAAAATCCAGGTTTAGGCAAATATGTGACAAATGATGTCCAATGTAAGTAAATGTGCGTTTTTACATACAATATTCAAAAGTGTTAGATGTCAGGAAAGATCTGATGCTAAAAGAATGCCTGAGGAGAAAATCCTGTTAGTCCTAGTGGACTCATCATTATCCTTAACTAGGAAGAGAGTAGAGAAATTAATAAAATAGAAATGTTAAAGTTGTATTATATAAGATCTACACTGTAAAGAGTCAATGAAGGTTAGGCTTAAGCTGTGTAACTCTTGCAAGGCCATGAGAGGACATAACAGTGCAAGTAAAAGTCTGTAGAAGAGCTTCAAGGCAAAATAAAGAACTATAGGAATATAAAGAAAAAATAAGGGATCATTCTGTTTAAGCAAACTTGCAGGAAATATAATGGAATTATGTAAAAAATAAAAAAGGAGAATTTCACATTAAAATAAGCTCTTCAGCAAGAACAAGGCAGAAACTGTTTATGGATACATTTTTCATAAATGTTAGAAAATAATATTACTAAATAGTAGTGCTAAACACTGCATCCTTATAGCTCTGTGAGAGTGTGTTTAGTACGGCCCTGTTACTTCCTTTGAGAAGTTTACACCTTCTACTTTTTGTTTCTCTGAATACTCTGGTTTTATCAAAGATGCACAAGGTAGCATATCTGGCAACCCTACAAAATATTTCACCAATAATGAGAGTGTGGATCTGTTCATGATTATCATTTGTTAAGATTCGATGACCCTTCAGAGTCCCAGACAACTAAAATCTAAATAAGCAAGTTCACTTAATTGGTGAGTAAATAGATGTTTAAACAAAAGGATGGTATACCTACATTACTTTGCCAAGTTCTCTACAGCAACATGTAGTATTGCATCCTGCCTTTATCCATTATCCAGAAAAACTCTTTGGTTTTATATTGCTTTCTTCTATTCACACACTCCCTTTGTGACTTATCCTTTGAGTGTATTATGTCCTCCAAGTATCCTAGAACTTTATTTTTGTTGATAACTAGGCTTTTTGAAGCTACATGGACAAAACAGAAGATATTTTAGTGAAGCTGTCAAGTCTATACTTGAAAAATGCAGACCCAAAATTCTTACAGGGGTGTAGGGCCCCCATAATGGCCCAATTCTGTGTGTGTGTGTGAAAAAAATTATAAAAGCAAGTGCTTAAAGGCGTTAACTTAAACGTCTGCAGTAGACATAATGAATAATTGCAACTTTGTATTCAATATTAATCAAGAAAAGCAACTTTTTTGGTCCTGACATGCTATCAGTACATTGAGTTATTAAATTAAATATGTAATTCTTACTATTTTTTTTTTTTTGTAAATTTCACTGCATGAAAATATTCTATGAAATCTTCAGAGTCTAAATTATCTTCATGGCTGAAATGTGTTTGATAGCATCTCTTCAACAAAAGAAGTTAGCGAACACTGAACAACTTTCTTAATGCTATTCAAACTGCACTTTCCCTGTTCAGGTTATGACTTTTGGGGTTGAATTCATAATTTCTTGTTCTATGTATGTATCATTGATCACTGGTTTATAAATCTGTATGATTAAGTGTCTAAATTCAACCTTGTGTCCCTTGGGGTGCACTGACCACTGAAAAGACAAATGATTCTGCAACCAAGACAAGATAAAATCTAAAAAAAAGGGATTTTATTTATTATTCTTTAACTCAAGACAACTGTACCAAATATCCCAACCTTTATTAAGAGTCCAGTTATTTTAAATAACAAATAGCTTGTTTACGGCTTCCTGTTGTCCCTTTTTGATCCTCATGGCCTTGATCCCAAACGTGGTAAATCATAAACTCTTTAGAGAGTCAAATTAGTTCCTGCTCAGCAGCCAGATGAAAAATGACATTCACTATTTACTTTTTTATTCTGTCATCCTGAATCTTGTACCTGGAGGTTGAAGTCCTATCCGATCCGTCCAGAAACATCATAGGGCAAATCTTGCTGAAGTTGGCCACTTTGACTGTTTAGGCAGACTTGTGAGGTCCACCTGTGAAGAAATGAGAACTGGACTTGAAATAACTTGAGCCTATGGTTTTCGCAGTACTTCCATGCCAGGTCCTTTAACTTGCAGGGAAAACTTAGGGGTTGGTGGCAGGATTGGCACTCAGCCACCGTAAAAAACCTCATACAGTTCCAGTGTGGTGCTGAAGTGTCACCTCTTGCATGGCTGTGCTCGGGTCCTAATTTGGGTTCCCAAGGTGGTTCATTGTGTGGTGGGTGCAGCAATGTACCTGCCCCCAACCTCTCGCTCTCTCTTTCTCTCTCTCTCCCGCATGCCTAACACATTCATCAGGAAACAAGCTAACAGAACATACACCTAGATGACAATGAAGGAGTGAAGATTAGAAACAACAGTTAACAATAAGAGTTTAATTTGGATTTCCATCAAACTCGCATAATCCATTGAAATCTGCTTGCGGAGGAGTATAGTAGAAGGCCCTTCAAGTGTGGTTCCCAGGGCTGCTGTCTAACTTGTCCTACCCAAGGGAAAGGAGAAGCCTACATGTACACTTCTGCTTTCATGAACTAACTGAAGAGTTTAATTTAATAGTGATTTACTCCTTAGTTCTGTGTTTCAATAAGATTTGCATATTGCAAACTTATTTTGTTGTGGTAGAGTCCTTGAATGGCCCTATCCCCAATTAGATACTTTATTATGTGCCCTAAATCTTATACTCTTATCACACTGTCAGGATTGAATGTTCTTGTAGTTCAATACTTTACCCTTTCTTATACATCTGTAACTGCTAACAATTACACAGAGCACCAGAACAGGTAGAAGAACAAGTTAGACTTTTAAGCATTAAGCATTATTAAAATCGATAGTGCCATAATCAAAATCAAATAATGTGTGGGTAACAGACAACCTGATACTAACAGATGTTTAGTTTTTCCAGGCGGCCTGTTTCTTGCACTGCTTGAAATGTCAGCATATTCTTGTAACGATTTTCTCCCTCTTCTTTTTCCCTCTCTGATCAACTTTTTTACTGATCTTATTAAGCTAATCCAGATGTAATTTTATTATCCTGTCTGAGCTTTGCCTCTTTGAAAATTACAATTTTATATCCTTGAAAAGTGCTTTCAGAGCTCAAATGTTTCTACCATTATAGACAAGAGGCTATAATAAGGAGAGCTTGTGTAATTTAGAAACAAGGTTTCTAAGAAACCTTCTTGTGCCATCATCCAAAATTCATAAAATAAAAATGTTTGCCAAATCATCTGTCTTAGCTCATGCTTCTAACATCATAAATGGGAGCCAACAGTGCAGAATGTTTGTATAATCTTGAAACAGCTTTTAAAACTGTACGTGCATTATGGTAACAGTCCTACATTATATACATTTGATTTAAACCAACAAAAACATGCATAGCCAAACAATACCTTAGACTCACAATACAGCTGAGCTAATTACACTTTCTACTGAAACTAATTTTCAAAACATTCATTTAATTCTTAAGTAAACACCAAAGCATTAATGGACAAGGGTACATTTTTAATAAGTCAAGTAACATGCCAAGCTTATTCATTTTTGTTGACTACTGCAATGCTTTATTGTCAGGTTTTTCACATCTCTCTATTATTATTCCTTATTTCAGGGGTGCCCACACTTTTTTGGCTTGCGGGCTACTTTTAAAATGACCAGGTCGAAGTGATCTACCTATCTACCTATATATATATATACTGAGCATACTTTATACATAAAATATATGGCACAATAACAATTCAATACATTTATGGTCACTATACACACTGAAAAAAAATGTGATGATTCACACTTAATATTTTCAATCTGAACCAAATATAATTCTTTTTAGCTTATTGATCCCACAATTTTTAAGTTGAGGCAAATCATTTAGAGTGATTGGGTGCAATTCACTTGTTTTTTTTACTGAAGTAAATCTATTTTTTAAGTTGTTCTTTTTTGGCAGTTGGAAAACCATCAAACTGAAAAGTTCGACCGAAAGAATTTACAAACAGCCCCTCAAACACAGCACATGAACAACCTAAAATATTAAGTTAAATGAAATAGGATTTTTACGTGTATTCCCTCCACCATAACTTAATTTGGTACAAACAATTTTTTTTACTTTGTTTGAGATCTGAAACCAAATATTTCAAGCTGCAACACTAAATGACTAATCTTAAGTTGCTTGAAAGAGAAAATTTACGTTGAATGAACAACATCAATGTGATACTTTTTTCAGTGTTTTGGATTTAATAATCTTCATGTGGGAAAAGGCTGACTCGCCTACGCTGACTCGCAGTCAAGGAGGTAGCATATTTCCTCATGTTTGGGTACTTTTCCTCTGTGAGCAAGTTCCAAAACATTCCATGATCCCCATACTTCAGCTGAATGTCATCATGTAGTGTCAAAATATCATCCTCCACTGTAGATGAGTTTTAGGTGAAACAGTGTTGCAATTTCTGATGCGAGTGAATCACCCTCAACATTTTCCCTAAATGGATAGCATTTAAATGTAGCGATTGGCTCAAGTAAAGCAAAGTCTTGAAATCGTCTGTCAAAGTCTGACAGACAATTTTAAATCTGCTCTGTATAGCGTATGCTGTCAAGTTGCTTACACGCCTTCCATTGCGTGTCCAGCTCTGACGCGAGATTTTGGATGTTCCCCGAATCAAGGCACTGAAAAATGACGGCTGTCTGATTAACTGTGATTTTAGTTCCCTCTCCTTTGTCTTTCTCAGATCGCTTTTTGGGAAGAAGGCAGTTTCGTAGTTTTTATGAACAGTTTGAAAGCGCCTTTCCACATTTTCCTTCTTTGGAATAACAATGATAGATTGACAGACCAGACAAACGCACTTCGACTGTGATATTGTGAGAAAAAAAAAACCCTCTTCCAATTCCACATCCAGCCCATACCCTCCCCAAATATTTTTTTTTTAAAATCACTTCTTTAGTCGATATAAATTGGAAGGCTAACTAGATCACAGCCGGAGTTTTGCAGTATCCCGCGTATTTGATCGTGTGTGCGGGATGACCAGTATGTTAGAAGAAAAGAGATCTCAGACTGGCCGCCCTGTATGTCAATCAAGTGGCAAATGCCATAGGGAGGATATACTGTATGATAGACTACCGTTTTGAATGCCACGCGATCTACCTGCACTACCTTTGCGATCTACCGGTCGATCGCGATCGACGCATTGGGCACCCCTGCTTTATTTAATCTTAGACATTATGACAACGATAGAACCAGTGTAGCTTATTTTAAGAGTTGATTTTACAATCCTTTTTTGACTTTTGTGCTTTTATAAATTGAGTAGCCAAAACAAATTATTTAAAAAAAGAAAAGAAATTGTAAAAGGTTTGAATAAATAGGGCTAGTTAAAATCTGGAAAAATCAGTGCCTTTCATTTTTGCTATTAGTAGGGTTAGGCGTATTATGGCAGCATTTATACTATTTTGCCGACACTTCTGAATTCTAAATAATCAACAGTACATAAGCTACAAGGTATTTGTGTAATACAACCCCATTTATTTGAACCTGGGACTGTATTTGCATGTTAATGCTTGGGGTTTGGAAATTTGTGGTGCCCCCTAGCCTTCACAGTTGTTGCGGATTAATTAAAAGCATACAGTATGGTTATTTTTATTTATACTAGAAACTGGATTCTGTTTACCACTGTAAAAGATAAACACATCATCATTTTTCTTGTGATCTAACAATAAATAAGCCAAACCAGAGAGAAGAAAAAAAAATGAAAGAAAAAAAAGCCACAAATCACCTGACAAATCAAAGCTTATGTTAAAAAGAAAACAGCACAACCCTACAGTTCTCTTCACTAGAGATTTATTAGAGCTCTTTGAAAAGATCAAAGAAAGTTTATTTTACAATGTATACCTTTTATTCAAAAAGACTATGTTTACTGTGTACGCCGTATTTATAGCCAATATAACATGGAAATACTCTCACTTAGGAAAAAATTCTCTCTTTTTAGGTGTGAATTAAGCAAACTATGACTGGCTTTCACTTTGTTAATGTTTTTTTTTTCTCTTGTCAACAAATTCAGCACATCATCTTGAAAATATTCTACCAAGAGAGCTTCATGATTGAACTTAAACCTTATACTTCCAAATTGCCTATCATTGTTGATGAAAATTCTGCAACAGCATTCAAGGGCAGCTGTAATGTTTACAAAATATAACCTTTGATAAAAAAGAAAAATATTCACATCTCTTGGACTTTTTTTTTCCTTGCAATATGTTGTTTTCATTTCTGGAATTGGCATTTTTGCTGGAAACCGTAGCTTTGGACCCAGCGCCCTATAGGGCCATACTCAGAAGTGTCAGATTATTTTATGTAATTCTAGCTAATGCATAACCATAAAGTAGTGATGAATCACCTGATTGTTACCACACTGAATGTTGTCTGAAGTCCCAATTTGCCTGTCCTAGTACTTAGCAGGGGCTGGTCAGAACCTCCTATTGCCAAATTTTCCCCAGGGGACAAATGAATATCTATCTATCTATCTATCTATCTATCTATCTATCTATCTATCTATCTATCTATCTATCTATCTATCTATCTATCTATCTATCTATCTATCTATCTATCTATCCTCATTCCAACTCACAAATGTCTTCAAGCATATTAGCAAACTCCTTTCTTTACCCAATATTTTTTGGACTTGAAAAGAACAACCCATGGGCCTCTTAAAATTTTTTCATTAAAATTGCTTACACTAGATCAGCTATATAAACTTTGGGAGGAAGCCATTTTCCGATAAATGCATTTTCATTTGTGATTTATGTTAAATTGGTCTCTTGCACAAGAAACCAAGAAGTTAACACAGCAAACTCACAGCTTCAGACTCCTGGGTTTGAACTTTGGACTCAAGTCTATGTTGAATTTGTAAATTCTTGGCTTCACTTCTGCTTCTGTAGAGATGTATTAGGTAATTTACAACACTACATATGTGTGTGTATGTACAACCCCTGCAATAGCCTATGGAACAGAGGCGCCAGTCTACCCATAACCTTGAAATGGCTTGGCAGTGAAGGTATGGTTTCCTCATATCAGTGACTGTGGTAGCAGAGATCACTGAAATACCTATCTACTTCAGTACTGAAATATTCAACAATGTAAAACTTATCTAACTTATTATAACATGTAGTTCTAGAGCAGTTTTCATTTGCTTGACTTTTTGAAGGGTTTCCACAGTGCTACAGTAGTACTGCTGGTTCCTCGCTACCAGGAGTCCAGGGTTCACACTGTCCTTGTCCTGCTGAATGGAGTTTGCATGTTATAGAATTCTTTATTGTAATTATACATACACATAACAATTTTTTTTGTTGGTAGGACTCGGTTTCAAGGCAGAATACTTAAAATACACAATACACTATAAATAATAAAATAAACATAATAAATATAAAAGAGAGCAGCTATAAAACATCATCAAATCCAGACTTTTTCTGAGGTAGTACACCTGCAAAGACCAGTGATCTGTGTGCGTGAGTCTGCAGGGGAGGATTACGAGGGAAAGTGCGTGTGCATGTCTACAGGGGGGCAGGTTAGGGGTAGATGTAGATGTACTGTATGTGTGTGTATGAGCAGGTGCAGATGGACTTCACAGCTATGGGGACAAAGCTGTCTTTCAGTGGGCACAAGCTTGTAAATAGCTCTGGACATCCATTGCTGGGTCCACTCAATGATTTTGAATCGCCATTTAACCTAACCTGCACATCTTTAGAGATGTAGGTGGAAATATGTAGTGATCAGCTAGAATTACCTTCATTGGCTGGTACACTTTCAGGCCAAAGGCCTGCAAACAGTACAGGCTAGGTTAAGTCAATTAACATTTCACTTAATAGTAAGTTCCCCGACAGTTATTTTTCCAATTGGTAAATAACAAAATATAAATATGAAAGGTGACTGTATAACCATGAAGTTGAGTATAAACATGTAAGTGATACAAAGTATCTTATATAGAAACGTCTACATGTGGAAGTTTGTGTGTATGTCCAGCCCGGAAGAGAGATGTGGAGTCTGGCTAAGGGCTCCACAAGCAAGGCCAGCACAAAATTCATTATTTGCACAGCCTTCAGTTCAGAAGAGCAGAAGCAGTGACGACAGTCAGCACATTTCACCTTTGATTTTTAGTTTCGGACATTAAACATGGTGTCTGGGCAGATCCCCTACTCTTTTCCTTTTGTCCGGTGTCTTTTTTGTGTATGAGCAGTGTGTGTTTTTATATACAGAGTAAAACAATAGACACAGAAAAAGTGTTTGAATACCCGAAGTTTTGTCCAATGTAATGAATGATGAAGAAAATAAGTTGGCAAGTTTACACAAGCAAAATAAAACATTACAACAATCTAGACAAGAACAGGCCATTTAGTCCAACAAAGCTCACCAATCCCATTCACTTAATTCTTCCAACATAACATATAGGCCATAATAGACAATATAGACAATGTCTTCAAATTTAAAGAAAAGTTCACTCCTGGTGCAGAAACTGACACTCAGATGTGGGTTCCACTACTAAATGCTTACTTCTGGTGAGGAGCCTCTTTAAATCCTGTACTGGACTTTTTGTATGCCTAAGGATGAAATGATGTCAGTTTTCTTTGGAAGGATTGGTCCTGAAGGTAAAAGAGGAGAGGTTGTTACCGACTGTGCCCTTTCTCATTTGAAGATGGTATTACCCTTCTGGTAGCCTTAACTTTTGAATAACTGTTGTGGCCAACCAGGGGGCATACAGCAGTCCCAACATGACACAGACAGACATTAAATACAAGTGCAAGCACACACTTTTATTTTTCTTTCTTTCCCATGGGAAATGCCTTCACCCATTTTGCACAAAACCTATTCTTCTTTTCTCTTGACTCTGCTCATCCTGGCAAGCTTCATCTTCTCCCACCTGACTCTGGCTCCCAGAACAGCGGCTGTTGGCTCCTTTTAGAAGGCAACCAGAAAAGCTCCAGGTGCTCGTTGACCTGCTTTCAGCAGCACTTCTGGGTGTGGCAGCAGTGCTGCATCAAAAGGCTCAACAGTTCTCCAGGCGCCCCCTGGCACTGGTCACAGGCCGGGTCTTAACAGGGTTGAGCTTCGATGCTGCAAACCCGTGGTACCATTGCACTCCATTTGGGCTTCCCTCTAGCGCTTCGGGGGAGGCAATGCTCCAGAAATGCTCCTTCCCACGGTCCTTCCAATGTGGGTAAGGGCCCCAGCCATCTGCCACACCATGAATACTGCATATCTGTTTTTAGTCATTAGTACGAAATATAAGTGATATATTTATAAACTGTTGCTATACCTCCCCTGTTCTGTTTCTCTTGATATCCTCATGTGCCACTTGTCACCACTTCTCTACTCTCAAGTTGTTTGCCTGTCTATAGAAAATTCATCTCAGATAAAAGGGCATTGGAATCATTGGGTAGGTGTATTTGAACAAATCTGAACACTTATACATGATAGTTCTGTATTTAGTGATTAGTATAATAACTGATAGTGATTAGTATAATAACTCATAATCATAACCACACATTGCATTTAATTATAACTTATTATATATAAATTCAAAATTTCAATATTACTCCAATAAATGTAGTTATTTCGGATCACTACTTAATTACATTTGATTTATTTCTGCACTTGCAGATTAAAACAAAGACAATGCGACATCTAGATTGTAATTCTGCTTTAAAATTTGTAGATACTTTGAGTAAGTAGAGTGTAATTGTGGAAAACCATCTAGATCAGTTAACATCAAGTGTAAGCATGGAAAACAATTTAGATTAGCTAACATCAAATTATAATGTGACCATGAGAAACTCTCCCTGGTTTAATGAAAACACTTGTGCTCTTAAATTAGAGTGTCGAAAACTGGAGCGCAGATGGAGAACAACAAGGCTACATGTCTTTCAAATTGCATGAACATTGAATGTTAATAAATATAAAAAAGCCCTCTTTAAAGCTCTCTCAGAATACTATTCTACAATAACAGATAGCAATAATAAAAATCCGCAGGTACTGTTTAGAACAGTGGCTAAATTAACAAATGGGAATTCAGATCTACAGTGCAAAATATCAACAGATATTAGCAGTACAGACTTTATGAACTTCTTCAATGATAAAATTAAAAATATAAGATCCCAGATCTCAGCATCGCAGTACAAACCAAATACTAGCTTAACAGACCCTGTCTCACATTGCTTACTTTAGTAATTTTAATCCTGTAACTGAGCAGGAAGTCTTAACTTTAATTCCTAAAATGAAGCCCACTACTTGTTCCCTAGATCCAGTGCCAACAAAACTAGTAAAAAGTGCCATGGATGTTCTTGCAGCACCTATTCTAAACATTATCAATAGTTCATTATTGCATGGCACAGTACCTGATGCACTAAAAGTGTCAGTCATTAAACCATTACTTAAAAAGTCAGACCTAGACCCACACATGCTAAATAATTATATGGTTCTATTTCAAATTTACCCTTTCTTTCTAAAATACTAGAAAAAGTAGTCGCCAATCAGCTTCAGTCACACCTTACGCATTACAATTTATTTGAGAAATTCCAGTCTGGTTTTCACACTGGTCATAGTACAGAAACAGCACTAACGTGGGTTGTAAATGACATTCTGATATCCTCTGATGAAGGAAACTCCACTGTAATTATGTTGTTAGACTTAAGTGCAGCATTTGACACCATTGACCATTCTATTTTACTGCACAGGCTAGAAAATGATGTTGGGCTTACAGGCACTGTGCTCGCTTGGTTTAGTTCTTATTTATCAAATCGATTCCAATATGTACAGAAATGTGCTGACAGTACTCCATCACTATACACAGAACTTCAATATGGTGTCCAGCATGGCTCAGTACTAGGACCTTTACTGTTTTCACTTTACATGCTTCCACTGGGATCTATCATTAGGAAACATTATGTTAATTTTCACTTGTATGCAGATGACACCCAGTTATACCTTTCATTTAGATCAAATAAAGTTTCTTCAATGTTGTCTTTATTTAGTTGTGTTAGTGAATTAAAGGAGTGGATGGATGGGAACTACTTGTCTTTAAATACAGATAAAACAGAGATGTTAATTGTTGGAGTGAATAATGCTGATCACAACAATATTTTGTCATCATTTAACTCAGTTGGAATCCCCATTAATTTCACTGAATCAGCCCGAAATCTAGGAGTTGTCTTTGACTCTAGCATGCCATTTAAAGCGCATATTACAAAGTTGTCCAAATCATGTTTCTTCCATCTTAAAAATGTTAGGAAATTAAGGCGCTTTCTAAATAAACAGGATTCTGAGAAATTAATTCATGCATTTATTTCTAGTAGGATTGACTACTGCAATGCGGTGTTCACTGGCTGTTCAAACTGTTCTTTATACAGCCTCCAGTTAATCCAAAATGCTGCTGCAAGAATTATTACAAGAACAAGAAAATATGAACACATAACTCCAGTTCTTAAATCCATATACTGGCTCCCAGTTAAGTTTAGGGCAGATTTCAAAATCCTCCTTTTAACATATAAAGCATTAAATGGCCAAGGTCCGGCTTACTTGTCTGAACTTATCATGACTTACAAACCAGAGCGCGCATTAAGATCTCAAGATGCCGGTCTGCTTAGGATTCCAAGGATTAATAAAATAACAGTGGGAGGTTGAGCATTTATTTACAGGGCCCCTAAACTGTGGAATGGTCTGCATGCTACTATAAGAGATGCCCATTCAGTCTCAGCTTTTAAATCCCGGGTGAAGACTCACTACTTCAGTTTAGCATATCCTGACTAGAGCTGCTGATTAACTGTACATACTGCATCTCTGTTGTTACTCATTAGCACTAAAACATAAGTAATATAATAGTTATAATTGAATACTAACCCTCACCTATTCTGTTTCTGTTCTCGGTACTCAAATGTGGCACTTGGTGCCACGGCCCACCTGCCAAGTTGTTTTGCATGCCTAAGGTAAAGTCATCCCTGATGGAAGATCGCAGGAATCGTGGGAAAGAGGGGTCCTTTCATCGGATTGGCTGGCCCAGCACCGTTTCAGCCGTGGAATGGCCAAATGGGGGAGGCAGCTTGATGGATGAGGTCTCCAGGACTCTAAACAAATCCAAATCATATTATGTGATATCATCTACTGTTAAATTCTGCTATGTACAGTAATCCCTCCTCGATCGCTGAGGTTGCATTCCAGACCCCCCCGCAATAGGTGAAAATCCGCGAAGTAGAAACCATATGTTTGTATGGTTATTTTTATATATTTTAAGCCCTTATAAACTCTCCCACACTCTTATAAACATTTATTGCACAGTTATACAGCATAAACCCTTTGTATTCTCTTAGATATTAGGTAAGATTCATTGAAATTATGTATGTAAACACACTGTTTATATGCAGTAAAACCTAAATATTATTTTAAAGATATCGAGTGTCTCCGATATCACATATGTTACAGCCATTACGATAGACAGGCCACTAGCAATAAATACTTGCAATGCAAGAAAAATTGTGTACAGTGACACTAAATGTACGTACATGTACTAAGTACTGTAAGTAGAAAATTAATTATGGTTACTCACCAACAATGACACGATGACTTGTCTGATAACGATGAGTTTAGTTTTACTGCACAACAAAGGAGTGCGTTACAGCTCTCCTAAAGGAGCCTCTTCAGGCGACTATGTAGCACCGCTGTTGTTCTTCTTCCAGCAGTCTTCAATCCAAATCCCTAAAGCAGATTCCATCCAGACTACTGCCTTATTACATCCACTTACAACTCGTTTTGCACCCTGGTTAAAAGGACACTGCAGCCATAGATCTTATATTTCTTTCCTACTTTTTAAATAAAAAGAATCATAGCCTCATTAATGCTGTAATGGCGTTCTACAGAGGTGTAGCTTTTCCCTTCCTTCAACATATTCAAAACGTTTACCTTTTCGGCAATCATTAACATCTTCCGTTGGCGCTTGGGCACGGCCCCTGAAGCAGTAGCAGGAGTAGATTGTTTTGGAGCCATAATGAAGGGCTTGACTATGCACAAAGATAAACACAAAAGAGCACAAAAGTTAACTCTTTACACAGTGAAACACATTGATGCTGAATGAGCGAAGTGAGACTTCCTGGTTAACGCCACGGAATCGAATTTGGCGCTGCGTGGCTCAGCCATTCAGCACGCAGGAACTTAACTGCGTGCTCTGATTGGTTCTCAGCCATCCGCCAATAGCGTCCCTTGTATGAAATCAACTGGGCAAACCAACTGAGGAAGCATGTACAGGAAGTAAAAAGACCCATTGTCTGCAGAGCCCGCGAAGCATCGAAAAATCGAGATATGCTTACATATAAAATCCGCGATAGAGTGAAGACGTGAAAGTCGAAGCGCGATATAGCGAGGGATTACTGTACTTCTAAAATTTTTATTTGTATACTGTATTGAGGATTTGTTCTGTGTATTGTATTGTATTGTATTGTATTGACCCCCTTCTTTTTGACACCCACTGCACGCCCAGCCTACCTGGAAAGGGGTCTCTCTTTGAACTGCCTTTCCCAAGGTTTCTTCCATTTTTCCCTACTGGGTTTTTTTTTTTTGAGTTTTTCCTTGTCTTTTTAGAGAGTCAAGGCTTGGGGGGCTGTCAAGAGGTAGGGCCCGATTTTGGGCTACACAAAAAATAAATTGTATTGTATTATATAATCTATTCTTGTACATTGCCTTGTAGCTTGTACTATTGTATTGTATTTCTGAGGTTGCAATGATAGATTGGCCATCTAGCTCTGTGAGGAGGATTACTTACAGTATACATGCGCACATTACAAAACTGTCCAAAACATGTTTTTTCCATCTTAGAAATGTTGGAAAATTAAGTCATTTTCTAAATATGCATGATACTGTGAAATTAATTTGAGCATTTATTTCTAGTAGGACTGCCTACTGCAATGTACTCACTGGCTGTTCTAATCGTTTTTTATGCAGGTTTATTTAATTCAAAATGTTGCTACAAGATATTTTATACAAACCAGAAAATACAAACACATAGCTCCAGTTCTCAAGTCCTTACACTGGCTCCCAGTTAAGTTTGAAAATCCTCCTTATAAATCCTTAAACGGCCAAGAACTTTCTTACTTATCTGAGCTCATCACTACTTACAAACCAGAATGCACATTAGGATCTCGGGTTGCATGTCATCTTAAGATTAATAAAATAAGAGTGGGATCTGATTTGAGCCTGCCTGCTAATATAAGAGATGCACATTCAGTCCCAGCTTTTAAATCCAGGCTGAAGACTCCCTATTATAGTCTAGCATACCCCAACTAGAGCTGCTGATTAGCTGTGTATACTGCATTTCTGTTAAGTCATTTGTACAGAAATAGAAATAATACAATATTTTTATACCTTTACTTACTAACCCTCTTCTGTTCTGTTTCTCTTCTCTGTATCTGGATGCAGCACTTGGTGTCACTGCTCTACTGCCAGGCTGTTCTCCTGCATAAGTAAAAGTTATCTCAGGGTAAAGAGCATTGGAATCATTGGATGGAAATACTCGCTCATCAGACTGGACGGCCAGCACAAATTCTACTATAGAAAATCCAGGAGGGGGTAGGTGGCTAGTTGGCTGAGGTCTCTAGGACTGTTACTCTTTTACAGTTTTAATCTCCTCAATATAGTGTTCAGATATTGTTGGTATCCATCTATGTTCAATCAGTTTCTACTTTATTCTCTGTGTGTTTTAACAAATCTGTATTTAGATGTGTGCCAGTTCTGTATTTATTAATTAGTGTAATCTATACTTGCATTTTGTATACTGTATTGAGAATTATTCACAACACTCTGGTACGGCACTCAGTGAAAAGTACTGTTAAAAAATAAGTTGTATTGTATTATATTGTATTGTAAACAGATGTTTAAGTGAAGTAGTATAAGCCTAGGGTGAAAAGAAATTCTTCAGAAGATTACTTCAGTTCCTCTTTAGTGCTAACATTATCAATAAATCGTTACATCAAAATCGTAGTGCCAAGCATTTACACATTTCAACTGTAGCAATTCTGACTTGAAAATTTGATTACTCAGTCATACTATTAGAATATCATACTGAAGTATATCCTACTTACACAACTAGTAAGCCACACTTTTTCTAGTAAATCCAATTTTTCCATTATGAGGTCATCCATTTGCCTATATAATGAAACATGAGAAATTTCCAAACATTTAGCCAGGAAACTCATAGAATGTGTAATTGAAATGGATTTTATACTATTCTCTAACTTCTGATAATATACATCATGAGCAATTAATTACAGTATTCTACTACAAGTGAAAAAACACTTTAGGTGTCATGCACAGATGGGAGCAGAATTTTAAATTCTAAAAACCATATGTTGATAGTGCAGGAATATTTTTTGTGTATGAAGTGGGGTCACAAAAGATTAGCACTGCAACAGTTGTTGTTTTTAGGTTATATAAATGATAAACATCTAACAAAAAAGTTAATTATTTTTTGGACAGAATGTGGAACTTGTGAAATATGTTGGAAGTAAGTTACATTTAAGGAAATGCAAAGTTTTAGCTGTAAGAAGGAATGATGTGTTTACAGAACGTCAAGCCCTACTGGCCCTTTATCTGAGTTGTTGGTTATTTGTGACTCTAATTTGGAAGTAATTATAGGTGTGTGTGTGTAGATTAGCTTACAGTGAACTGATATCTTCCATGTGTCCAATGGCACAAGCAGAGCTGCCAGCCCTCCATGACCTTTTGTTTAAATATGGGTTTGGAAATAGGATGGGTGAATGAGGCTGTGCAGTTAGATAGTACATTGCATTATGATGTTTGGTAGTGCTGAGCAACTATTTTTTCAAGCATGTATTTTTTGCTTTGGAGATGGATTATAATAAGATGTAAACAGAATCAAAGTTGGACATGCAAAGATAGACAGTTAATAGACAGGAATCAGCTGTGTGGCCAAAAGGGGGCACCCCAGAGTGACAAATTCCCTGGCACAGTCAAGGGTTCAAATAAATTATAATTTATTAGAAAAAGGTACTTTATCCAGGTTCTTTCTTCAAGCCCAGGTATAAATACAAGCACAAAGCCTATTATGTCTCTCTCTACTCCTCTACACAAGCCTTGTCCCCTTGAGGTAAAAACAATGGCTAGAAGAAGTCCTTTAAAACAAAATCCAGTGCCTTCTTCTATTGGCTGCTCCCCTGCTTCTCCCATTCGGGCCATGCACCATGGGAGTCGCCCTACCTGCAGCTGACCTTCTCAATGTAGTCCATAGCATTGCGGTCCCTGGCTCCGTAGGGCTCTCCAGACTGACTTGGTTCCTCAGCGACCAAGACCAGACCACGCTGAGGCTTCCACCTCCCAAGCCTCCTGACTCCTGCTATCTTAAGTGGTGAGCCAACCACCTTCCGGTCACTCCTGCTCCTTCAAAGTGCTCAGCAGGAGTGACCACTTCATGCTGTACCCCGAGTGTCAGCCAAACACCCTGCTAGGGCTCATTTCACAGCTGCCTTCTCGCTCACTCTCTCTCTCTCTCACACGCATGTATGCACGCACCGACTCCTTCACTTCCAGTCTGTTCTTTCACCTGCTCTAACCTGCGTTCTTTCGATCATCATTCTCCCCCTCCGCACTCACGCTTCTCCTATTTATTATAGGAACGTGGCACAGGTGTGGCGATTAGCAGCTCTCAGCATCAATTACAGATACGGACAATTCCCCACCTGTGCACTTAAGCAAGGAAACGTCTGCATCACGTAGCGTCCGTGAACCGCTCTGGCCACACTACCACTCCCCCTCTATAACCCATGAGAGTGGCGATTATTTATTTAAAAACTGGCCTTTTCATCTGAGCCGTGGACCCGCTATACCACATGTGTCTCACTGTGGCTGCTGAGACACCAGCTCTGGTGTAGTTGTTGCTATAGTGTCCTTCCGTGTCCATGTCCTAGCATGGAAAGGGAAAGCTGATGCTACCTTACTAACCTTCTTTCTGGCTAGGCAAGGGAGCAGTGTCAATCCAGACCAAGATGCTGGTTCATCCTTCACCCTCACAGCTGTTAAAAACTCAAAGTTAATGGGGAAGGCCTGGTTTTCCTATTATTTTAACATCTTTGTTAGCACTTTTGTCATCTTTATGCCCAGACCTGTATAGAAATGTTGTTTAGCTTGTTAAAAAGGATAGCCTGAGGAGGTTATGTATCACAAATTCATAGGATTGGAGCAGAATTATCAGGTGGCCAATAATCTCTGATCATAGAGTTTTCTTATTAGCATTACTCTCTATTATAAAAAAAATACTGTGGAATGATACCTGATCTTCACGTTAAGATCATGAAAGACAAATAAAAGAACCACGAGACGAAAGAGAATGGGCCAAAAAAACCCAAAAACAGTAGTATAAAGGTAAGCAGTACACACAAGTACAGGTGTCTCAGTGCACATCATTCAATGCACAAAATGTAGATTTACACAGTAATGGAACATACACTATCAGAATCTGTGGACCCACAACAGTAAAAGCAACAACAAGTTTAATTTCAAAGAAAATACAGCTCGGTCAGGTGTATATTTATGATGATGGAGAAGCGATCACAACGAGAGCAGCAGAGACACAAAGTAGGAAAAAGGACAGCGGCTGTAAAGGCTATAAAAAGATCGAAGGGCAGCACAACAGCACCCCCATTCCGCACGCGAGCAGCGTTATATGTCCTGCAAGAAAGAATTTAACCACGCCCGGGGCCGGAAATAATGGGACAAGTATTGTTTTTAGAACGTCACGCGAGACCAGGCAGTGAGCCATCATTTAAAACAAGTCCACAGACAGACAGACCCTAGCAGTTGTTGCTCTTAAAACAACGACAAGAGACAAGCAAAACGTGCAGCTTGCCAGCAGCAGGAAGACAGCAGATGATGCGACAGCATATCTTTAGCGTGTGTTTAGCCGCCCCTCCCCTTCACAACGCGAGCAGCGTTATACGTCTGGCGAGGAAGAGGTGTAACAACGCACAGGGCCGAAAATAAAGGACAAGTATTGTTTTTACAAAAATTTTTTTAATAAAATTGAAAATAATGCATATGTAACAATTCCCAAGAAAATAACAATCTCTTTAAATTGTATATTGCCTGCCTAAGGTAAAGTCATCCCTGATGGAGGATCGCAGGAATCGTGGGAAAGAGGGGTCCTTTCATTGGATTAGCGCTATTTCAGATGTGGAATGGCCAAATGGGAGAGGCAGCTTGATGAATGAGATCTCCAGGACTCTAAACAAATCCAAATCATATTATGTGATATCATCTAATGTGAAATTCTACTCCGTACTTCTAGAATTTTTATTTTTATACTGTATTGATGATTTATTCTGTTCTATGTATTGCACTGTATTGTATTGACCCCCTTCTTTTTGACAGCCACTGCACGTCCAACCTACCTGGAAAGGAGTCTCTCTTTGAACTGCATTCGAGGTTTCTTCGATTTTTTTCCCTACGAGGGTTTTTTTTTTGGGATTTTCTGGTCTTCTTAGAGGGTTACGGCTCTGGGGCTGTCAGGAGGCAAGGCCTGTTAAAGCCCATTGCGGCACTTCTTGTGTGATTTTGGGCTATACAAAAAATAAATTGTATTGTATTGTATATCCGGTAAACCATACACGAGGGTGGGCGAGCAGGAAGCAGAGCCTCCTAGTTTTCATAAATAAAGATATCTATAGTCATTTAAACAGTTCATGTCTTATTTTGATTGGGTTCACAGTGGTAACAAGGTAGCCAGAATGAAAAGACTTCTTTAGTTCTTGGAGAATCTTTCAAATGTCCCAGGGAGTCTGTAAAAGTTTTTTGAATCTCTACTTTTGCTTATTGTTCTTTCTGGATTTTTGACCTTGCCTTGGATTACTGCGTTTGCTGGCAAATCCTTTTTGCCTTTTGTTTTACAAGGAGCTTCATGTTATTTAGAGCATTTTCATTAAAAATAAATATTTTATTTTATAAATATTCTGCATAGCCATATTTATTGCTAGCTTAGTTATTTTTTGTCTAATGGGCATTTTCAGAACTCTTTGGGACTTACGTTCTTGTGAATTCCCGAAATTCTATACTTTATAATCATTACTGTGGAAGTGAACTAAATATTAATGGAGAGACACTGATGGCTTAATGTTGTAACGGCCGACCCCTTATTCCCAGCCGGCAGCTACACCTCCAAGACCTGTGGCCTGGATAATTGACTGAGAAACCTTTTCCTGTCAAGCCGTACTCCTACACAGATTAACTTTCCCCACAATCGACGGTTTGAAAAGCAAAGACAATAAGCAGAATGTAAAAGGAAACAAGAATAAATGTATTAAATGGGACAAGACACAAGACAAATGTACACTCAAATATTCCTCCACCCCAACAATCCCACAGCAAACCCGACAATATATATATATATAAATCCCCTCCCTTGTCCACGTTACATATGACACACACCACACAAACGACAAATGGCTGGCAAACGGAATGATCATGAACTTGAGTCCGGTACGTGAAATAAATGTCCTGAATACGGGTACTGATTAATGGCGATAGTAATGTTGTATTTCCGGCGTTTGGAATAACCTCACCGTGATTCCTCGGCGTGCGGCGAATGATGATTCGACCCCGGGGTCTTCAGCGGTAAGCAGGTTGAAAGGCAGTCCGGATGAATGAAATACAAACTGGATGATAGCGCAATGGAATGAAACGGCAGGCAGGTTGTAATCGTGAATGCGTTATTGGTTGTTCTCCTTCTCTCTCCTCGTGCTGGTCTCCTTTTTCGTCTCCTCCTCTTCTCCTTAAATAATCCGTGACGGCAGTAATTGATTAATTGATATACAGGTGTTTTCCAGGTAAGTGATTGTGAACTCCTCCCATCATCCGTCCTCCTTACGGGACAACATTAACTGATACACACAACGCAGTCAATGGGACAATGAAACGAGACACACACAGCACTGACATTTAAACACTATGTGGCACCGCTACATTCCCCCAACCTTGGACAAGGGAGGGCCGAAGTACGGCTTGAGGTTGGCCACATGGATGGTGTCTAACTTGGAGGCAGCGCCGATACCCCTTTGGATCTGGAAATTGACTGGACCTGTTTGTTGAATGATTTTAGCTGGACCTAACCATTTAGGCGCTAGCTTGGCGGAGAATTTTCTGCTGGCATCTGAGAGATGGTGAGCTCTAATCCAGACCAAATCACCCGGCTGGAAGTCGCTTCCCTCCGCGGGCATTATACAGTTTGGCGTGTCTGGATGTCGAACTCACCAACCTCCCTTGGATTCTCCGCCGTAAACCCTCTACCTTAACCAAATTATTGTAACTGGTGGATTCTGGACTAGGGGTGCTGGGAAGGAGTCGGTCGAGTGGGCCCTTAAGCTGTCTGCCCAGCGCAACCAAAGCAGGCGTCTCACCTGTGGCTTCATGCACCGCGGTGTTCAGGGCAAACCGGAGCTCGGGGAGCCATTTATCCCAGTCCTGATGGCGTTCACCCACATAGGAGGCGATCATGTTCTTCAGGGTCCGGTTCACTCGCTCCGTCATGTTGGCCTGGGGATGGTAAGCGGTGGTGAGGTTTTTCTTCACTCCCCAGGCTGCATAAAGTTCATCCAATATGGAGCTTGTGAACTGCGGACCCCGATCCGAGATGATGTTTCTTGGCACCCCCCAGCGGGTGAAGATTTCATTCTTCAGGATGGAGCATATTTTGTTAGCCCTTGCATCGGCTAACGCAAACAGCTCCACCCACTTCAAAAATAGTCTACTACTACCATCAGGACGGTCTTCCTCGAGCTGGTGATAGGAAATGGCCCCATTAGGTCGACTCCCAAAGTCTCTCCTGGTCCATCTGCGATCGTCGATTGAAGTAATCCCGCCGGTTTACCAGGTGGGTTTTTTAGTTGTTGGCAGGTGGCACACGTCTTCACGTGGTGGCACACGTCTTTCCGGACAGACGGCCACCACGCAACCCCAGAATCTTTAATAAAGTTTTTGTCCTTCCAAGGTGACCACCTAAAGGACTGTCATGGTAGTGCTTCAGAAAGTCGGGGACGAGCTCTTCCGGGACCACCAGTTGATGTTGCAGACCCCCAAGGGTGGATGGAATAGTCCTGTACAAGACCCCTTGGAGGTCCACAAAGTGTACCCGGTCAGTTCGCTGTTGCTCCAGCCCTTCCCTGATGTTCTGGCAGAATGGACTGGTAGCTTGTGCTTGGGCTAGGTCTTCAAGGCTCCTTGGCAGAGGGAGGATCATCTTTTTCGCCTCTGCCAAACACACCATCCCCGACGGCTCCGATACCCTAGATAGTGCATCCGGCACGATGTTACCACAGCCCTTCCGGTAAGTCACCCTGAACGTAAAATTCTGGAGGCGGAGGACCCACCTGGTCAGACGGGAGGAGGTCTTCAGGTGATTGAACACCCAGGTCAGAGCGTGATGGTCGGTGTACACTTCGAATTCAACCCCCTCCAAATAATGTCTCCATTTCTCCACAGCCCACACGACAGCCAAACACTCCTTCTCAGCTGTCGAGTAGTTCAGCTCAGCGCCGCGCAAAACTCGTGAGGCGTACGCGATGACATGTTCAGCCTGGTTAATTCTTTGAGTGAGCACGGCGCCGAGCCCCAGGTTGCTGGCATCTGTCTGTACCTGGAAGGTGAGCTGTGGATCGGTTGGGCCAGAACGGGTGGCTCTTGTAGGTGGCTCTTTAGTCGCTCGACCGCGTCCTGGCATTCTGTCGTCCACTCCCACGGGACATCTTTTTTCCTAAGCTGGTTCAAGGGAGCCGCTATATCTGCCATCCGGGGAATAAACTTATGGTACCACCCCACTAACCCAAGAAAACGTTGCAACGACTTCAAATCTGTGGGCGTGGGTACTCCCGGATGGCCAAGGTCTTCGGGGTCTACAGCGACCCCTCCGATGAAAGAATGTGCCCGAGGAAGCGTATGTGGGGTTGAATGAAGGTACACTTCTTCGTGTTCAGCGTAAGGTGCGCTTGATGAAATCGCTGGAAATGGTGTCTAAATCCGGAGATGTTGATTTATAGAAGGGGAGTAAACAATGGCGTCATCGATGTACACGAAGCAGATCTTGCCTATCAACCCCCTCAGAACCTGCTCCATGAGCCGCTGGAAAGTGGCCCCAGCATTTTTAAGCCCAAAAGGCATGACATTGAACTGGAACAGGCCTTCAGGGTGATGACTGCCGTCTTCTTTTACTCCCTCGTCCCATCGGCACCTGCCAATAGCCACTGCGGAGATCTAAGGTGCTAAATACTGCAGCTCCATGCAGTGACTCCAGGATTTCATGAACCAGGGGCATGGGATATGCGTCCAGGCTCGTCTTCTCGTTAACCCCTGTAGTCCACACAGAAGCGATAGGAATTATCCGACTTCTTCACGAGGACCACAGGGGACGCAGGAGGAGGAAGATGGTTCTATTATTCCCTCGGCGAGCATCCGATCGAGGTGTTCTTTAATGACGCCTCTTCAGTGGAGAAACCCGGTAAGCTCGGTGCCTTATAGGGACTTCGTCCAAGGTGTGGACCATGTGGGTCACCCCACGGGCAACTCCTAACTTCTCCGTCCACACCTCGGCCCACTTCTTCAGCACCGGCCTCACCTCTTCAGGTTGTCCCTCCACTGGGGCTGCCGCCGAGGTGCTTGCGCCGCTCCTCTCTGCTGCGTAAAACCCGATAAATTCCGAGCCCAGATCTTCTTTGGATTTGTAAATGAATTCGCATATCCCTTCCCCCGGTACCGTATACCCCCTGGGACTGAGATGGATGGTCATCCTCATGGTGGCTAGAGAATCCAGCCCAAGGAGTAACGGAACTGACAGGTGCTGGTCCTCCAGGACATACGTATTCATATCCCAGGTGGTGGCGAGTACACTGTACCTCAAGGGGACTCTGCCCAGGGCCTTGTGTTCACTCCCATCCGCCAATACAAATCGGACGGACGGGCAGATGTTAATTTGTCTGTCGGTCGGCTAATCTTCTCCCACTGGCTTGAGCGGATTAAAGTATGGTGGCTCCCGGTATCCACCACCGCATCCATCTGCCACCCCCGCAGCATCACTGGGACGATCAGAAGGGACGTGCTCGCTTGCATAATGGCGAGATCGGCTTCCGACCGGCAAGGTTTGGCTCGTTGTGGTTTTAGGGGCTGGGTTTCTCGTGTACTGGCCTGAACTTTGTGCCAGTACGTCTTGGAGTTTCCCCAGTCCCGTTCCACTTGGGAGCCTACCCTCACCAAGTCCTCCACCGATCCCACCACCCCCCTGAGACTCCCAGCTAACCGCGGGTTACAGGCATTAAGGACGCGGCGGACCACCTCTTCTTCAGCCATAGCCAGCCGCCACTTCAAACACAAAGCCCGGTATTCATAGGCGAAGTCCCGGATGGTTTGTGAAGGTAGTTGCACCATGGACCGCAGCTTGTCCTCCAGTTCGGTCTCGTAGTCTTCCGGAAGAAAAGCCGCGAGGAAAGATCGACGAAAGGATCCCCAGTCGAAAATGGTCTTCTTGGCCGTCAGCCACCAGCTCCGCACCGGTCCGAGAGGGATGTCCCTATCACCCCAATTAGCTCTTCCGGGGTTAGAGGGTTAACGGCCAGGTACGCCTTCCCGTCCTCCACAAAGTTCAGGACATCATCGACATTATATGGAGCCCCTAACTTGGGAAAAGACAGGCGCACCCAGGAACAAATGGCCGATTGAGGCATGCTCCCCTCCCGAGATACGTCGGCGTTGAATGACGGGGCGACGGTCTTATCTTCTGGAGACACCTTTGGACTTCCCCCTGAAGAGAATCTTGCCAGCGTCGATCCCGCCTCTGGAGGCACAACACGATTTCCCGCCCCAGGAGTTGAACTTGCTCGTTGATGTATTCTTTCATTTCCTCCTGGGAGCTGCTGATGCGAGCCCGCAAGGCTGCTTCGCGCTCCAGCGTACTTTCGGCAACCTCGCGGATCTTCTCCTCCAGCCGGGTTATTTGTTGCGCCAGATCCTCCCACAGAGGCGAGACGTCCTCCAGGCCTTCCTCTTCAGGTCCACGGTGATCTTCGAGGTACAGCGACTGCAAAGAATCCACCACCTCTCGCACCGCTGAACACGCTCTGACCGTGGCGTGCGCCCGCTACTCCATCATCACACCGAGGCGAAGCAATGGTGTCGTCCTGCTCGGCACGCCCTAAAGACATGATATTTTTGGGGAAAATTTAAAGGCAGACAGTGATCGAATTAAATAAAGATTCCTCAGAGAGGGCACCACTTATGTAACGGCCGACCCCTTATTCCCAGCCGGCAGCTACACCTCCAAGACCTGTGGCCTGGATAATTGACTGAGAAACCTTTTCCTGTCAAGCCGTACTCCTACACAGATTAACTTTCCCCACAATCGACGGTTTGAAAAGCAAAGACAATAAGCAGAATGTAAAAGGAAACAAGAATAAATGTATTAAATGGGACAAGACACAAGACAAATGTACACTCAAATATTCCTCCACCCCAACAATCCCACAGCAAACCCGACAATATATATATATATAAATCCCCTCCCTTGTCCACGTTACATATGACACACACCACACAAACGACAAATGGCTGGCAAACGGAATGATCATGAACTTGAGTCCGGTACGTGAAATAAATGTCCTGAATACGGGTACTGATTAATGACGATAGTAATGTTCGTATTTCCCGGCGTTTGGAATAACCTCACCGTGATTCCTCGGCGTGCGGCGAATGATGATTCGACCCCGGGGTCTTCAGCGGTAAGCAGGTTGAAAGGCAGTCCGGATGAATGAAATACAAACTGGATGATAGCGCAATGGAATGAAACGGCAGGCAGGTTGTAATCGTGAATGCGTTATTGGTTGTTCTCCTTCTCTCTCCTCGTGCTGGTCTCCCTTCTTTCGTCTCCTCCTCTTCTCCTTAAATAATCCGTGACGGCAGTAATTGATTAATTGATATACAGGTGTTTTCCAGGTAAGTGATTGTGAACTCCTCCCATCATCCGTCCTCCTTTACGGGGACAACATTAACTGATACACACAACGCAGTCAATGGGACAATGAAAACGAGACACACACAGCACTGACATTTAAACACTATGTGGCACCGCTACAATGTGAGCACATACTAAAAGCATGCCCCACCAATAACAGTTATGTTACAGGAAAACACCTCCAGGAGAAGCAACAGGTGCCATGCTATTATGGAAAGATAACCCTTTTATGGAGTTTTGGAGATCATAAGTGCAGACCCTTGTCACACAAAGATGCTGTGGCTTGATGGCCCCAGCACTAAGTACTTAGGAGTGATCAAGACAAGAAACCCTAGTAGGGCCTAATTGGCCACTCTGGCTGGGGCTTAAAAGTTACTTCCAGTTAGACCTCCAGGAGGAAAAAAAAAGCCAAAGCTTGAAAAATGTACATGCTGCTTAAAAGCAAAAGAAGCATACAGGCTAAACTGTTGGATAAGTAATTTTATTATCCAATCCTTTTGAACTTTTTGCTCGCTGTCTTTGTCCCCACTATCTGTGCTTTATTTATTTATTTATTTACTATAATAAATCTAGATTGTACTTTGCTCCCCTGGTGTTATTCTGAATTGGGAGAAGCCCCCTATCCCCTGAACCCCGTGCCCACCCCTCTCTCTAACTCTGTCTTTCTTTCTTTATATATTAATTTATATATAGAGTCTATACTGTTGTGGCAATTAACACATTATGCAGGTGTTTTGGGTTGTTTATTGTTTTAATATGTAGCATCTGATTTCTTTGCTGTTGAGATTTAATGAGAAATACAGGGAAAAGGAAACTGAGGACTTTTTTTCGGCACTCTACCACCAAAATTAATCTTTTCTCAAGTTTAATATTTTGTCTGAAGATTAGGAGTTTTGACTTTTTGTCTTCATATAGTTCTTTTTTGTTTGGGGCTTTGTATGTTTTGAATGTCTCTGTCTGAACTCCTGTAAGTTTTTGATTACCTTTATCGTCTTTGGCTTTTTATTAGAAAACATTATTATACAGTGCCTATAAAAAGTATTCAGCCCATTGGAAGTTTTCACTTGTTATTATTCTGTTTTCTGACCATGATCAACAAAAAAAGATTCTTTAAAGTTAAAGTGAAAAAATATCTCTGCAAATAGATCTAAACTAATTAAAAACTATATAATTTAATTACAAATATAATACTGCAAAAAAATCAATTGCAAGTATTCATCATCTTCAAGTCAGTGTCCAGTAAGTGCATCTTTGGCAGAAATAACAGCTTTGAGTTTATGTAGACAAATCAGTTTTGCACTTCTTGAGAATTCAACCTTTCCCCATTTTTTTTTGCATAACTGCTCAAGCTCGGTCAGGTTGCATGGCACTCATGAGTACAAGTTCTCAACTGGATTGAGATCTGGACTCTGTATTGGACATTCCAGGACCTTAACATCGATGTTTTTAAGCCATTCTTCTTTAACTTTTGTACCAGTCCCCCATTAAATCAGGTTGGCAGCTGATTGCTGCTGACTATTTTTTTAAGATAATGGGGCTTTACTGACCACAACCCTGGTTTTTTGTTTTCCCAGCAATAACATGACACCAATACTACATTAGTTAAATGTTGTGATTTTATTGAAATCAAAACCAAGACAGGTAATTGTTCAAAACTATTTCAAAAAAGAAAAAAATGAAAAGTTGCCAATAACTTTAAATAAATGTGACAGCACTTTAATGGGTATGAGCATAATGCTGCCACTTCCATATCTCACATTGTGGATGGTGTATATATATATATAATTCACTAAGGCAAGACAACCATGGAAAGCACGCCGGAAGGGGCGTAGATTCACTAAGCCGCCGACAAGTGAGACACCTATGGCGTACGCAGGAAGGAGCCACGCCCACCAACTCCAAAACCATTGGATACGACAACAACTCACAGAGCAATGCCCACCAACTCGGACGCGACGACACAGAAAAACCGGCATCATTTATATTCGTCTGTCGTAGAGGTCACATGCAGCTCCGACCCACGTTGACTGTTAATAGAGGCATGTTTCTCGCGGAGATGAATCGCCATATGCGGCGTGTAAAACTGTTTTCGAGGGATATCCCATGGGATCCTTAAAACGTTCCCTTACAACTGAGGTTAAAACACAATGAAGTGAGCAGTCTTTAAAAAACGAGTTTTCGGTTACGACGCACAACCGCGTGCACTATAGCAAACTGTTTTACACGCTACATACAGCAATTCGCATCCGCAACAAACATGCATCTTCTTAGATACTCCTGCACTTTGTACACACCCCCTTCCCACCGTGGTGTCTTGGTGGATTATATATAGAAAGGCAGCCAAAACCGCACAGAGCAATGAAAAGTCTACGTGAGTCACAGGTGCATCTGGACTGTACAAAGACGACAACGACTCGAGTGACGAGTTGGAGGTGGGCACATGAGCAGGCAGTGTATACTGAACCAGAAATCAGCAGACTAGCATGACGGAGGGAGCGGAGTGGATGTCCTTCTCCTCTCCTCCCGTTTCACCCTGAGCGCCGCACGGACGATTGTGTGTTGGTTCGTTCCATGCATTGGTTAAAACCCAATTAAGGAAGCAGTCTTTAAAAACCAATAAGCCCTGTGCCTCTGTTTCATTACCGTCTCACCTGCTTCACCAATGCAGGCCCCAACAGGCGATCCGGGCGTCATTCCCATGACCCGTCGGGCAGCCAACCGGGTAACCAAAGTCTTTGGGTTCAGGGGGGAGTATGGTTACAAAGCTGAAACTTTAAGGAATTGACAGAAGGGCACCACCAGGTGTGGAGCCTTTCGCTTCATTTGACTCAACACAGGAAACCTCACCCAGACACAGACAGGATTGACAGATTGATAGCTCTTTCTCGATTCTGTGGGTGGTGGTGCATGGCAGTTCTTAGTTGGTGAAGCGATTTGGCTGGTTATTTCCGAAAACAAACGAGACTCCCGGCTGCTAAATAGTTACACGACCCAACAGCGGTCGGCATCCAAATTCTTAGAGGGACAAGTGGCTTTCAGCCACGTGAGATTAAGCATTAACAGGTCTGTGATGCACTTGTATGTCCGGTACTGCACGCGCGCTACACTGAATGGATCAACGTGTGTCTACCTGGCGCGGGGAGGCGTGGGTAAGCCGTTGAACCCCATTTGTGATGGAGACCGTAGCTTCCAATTGTTCCCCACGAACGAGAAATTCCCAGTACGTGCGGGTCATACGCTCGCACTGATTTCGTCCCTGCCCTTTGTAAAGCCCCCCATGGTCGGGTGACTTGGTGGATTATATATAAAAAAAAAGCAGCCAGAACCGCAAAGAACAATAAAAAATCAACGTGGAAACCGACTGAAGCGGTGTTTGGAAAATTAACAGTCAACATGACTCACAGGTGCGTGTGGACTGTACACAGACGAAAGCGACTCAGGTAGGGAGTTGGGGGCAGGCACATAAGCGGGCAGTGCGTACTGAACGAGCGCCGTTCAACCCCATCCTTGGCTTTGGAAGGAGAAAGCGCGATGGCGCTCCTCCGGTTTTCAGTCACGGACAATTGTATGTTGGTTCGTAGCGTGCATTGTTGCAATGTTACTTTTCTTGGTGGTTTATTAAATTACAGATTTTTCAAATGTTTATTTTTTCCTCTGTGCTTAAAAATCATTTAAAAAGCGGCCTGATTATGCGGCGTATGCTACGCCGCGGGTTGGCTAGTTTTTGATAATGTGCAAACATGACGTGTAGTCTGATGGCAAGTTGTCATGTGCATTTTTTAACAGTGGCTTTCTCTTTGCCACACTCTCATTAACCTGTAACTGGTGAAAAACCTGGGCAACACTTTTGGTATGCAAAATCTCTCCAGTCTTTACTGCCATAGCCTGTAACTCCTTCAGAATTATCATAGGTCACTTTCTGGTCTCCTTCACTTGTCTGCTTTCATGATCACTTAAATTTGGTGAGCAGACTGCTCTATGCAGATTTACAGTTGTCCCAAACTCCTTCCATTTCTTGATGACTGATATACAGTATCTGTATGTCCTTTGGATGAGATGTAAAACCAAGGTCCTCACTCTCTTTGGTCTTAAAAGATCAATGGGCCTCCTTCGTAAAAAGGTGGGTGTATCCTAATTTCTAGGCTACATTGCAGTGATCATATTGGTACAAAAATGGCTGCCATCCATGTGGAAGCTACATATTAGTGATGATTAAAGTGGCTCTCCACTCACTATGAGAAAGTGCTTTGAGTAGTGGGAAAAGCGCTATATACAGTTGTGCTTGAAAGTTTGTGAACCCTTTTGAATTTTCTATATTTCTGCATAAATATGACCTAAAACATCATCAGATTTTCACTCAAGTCCTAAAAGTAGAAAAAGAGAAACCAGTTAAACAAATGTGACAAAAATATTATACTTGATCATTTATTTATTAAGGAAAATGATCAAATATTACATATTTGTGAGTGGCAAAAGTATGTGAACCTCTAGGATTAGCAGTTAGTTTGAAGGTGAAATTAGAGTCAGGTGTTTTCAATGAATGGGATGACAATCAGGTGTGAGTGGGCACCCTGTGTTATTTAAAGAACAGGGATCTATCAAACTCTGCTCTTCACAACACAGAAAAAGACTTGTTGATGCTCATCAGGCTGGAAAAGGTTACAAAACCGTCTCTAAAGAGTTTGGACTCCACCAATCCACAGTCAGACAGATTGTGTACAAATGGAGGAAATTCAAGACCATTGTTACCCTCCCCAAGAGTGGTCGACCTACAAAGATCACTCCAAGAACAAGGCGTGTAATAGTCAGCGAGGTCACAAAGGACCCCAGGGTAACTTCCAAGCAACTGAAGGCCTCTCTCACATTGGCTAATGTTCATGTTCATGAGTCCACCATCAGGAAACCACCGAACAACAATGGTGTGCATGGCAGGGTTGCAAGGAGAAAGCCACTGCTCTCCAAAAAAACTTGTCTGCAGTTTGCTAAAGATCACATGGACAAACCAAAAGGCTATTGGAAGAATGTTTTGTGGATGGATGAGACCAAAATAGAACTTTTGTTTGGAGAAAGGAAAACAATGCATTCCAGCATAAGAACCTTATCCCATCTGTGAAACATGGTGGTTGTAGTATCATGGTTTGGGCCTGTTTTGCTGCATCTGGGCCAGGACGGCTTGCGTTCACTGATGGAACAATAAATTCTGAATTATATCAGAGAATTCTAAAGGAAAATGTCAGGGCATCTGTCCATGAACTGAATCTCAAGAGAAGGTGGGTCATGCAGCAAGACAACGACCCTAAGCACGCAAGTCGTTCTACCAAAAAGTGGTTAAAGAAGAATAAAGTTAATGTTTTGGACTGGCCAAGTAAAAGTCCTGACCTTAATCCAATCGAAATGTTGTGGAAGGACCTGAAGCGAGTAGTTAATGTGAGGAAACCCACCAACATCCCAGAGTTGAAGCTGTTCTGTACAGAGGAATGGGCTAAAATTCCTCCAAGCCGGTGTGCAGGAATGATCAAAAGTTACTGGAAACGTTTAGTTGCAGTTATTGCTGCAAAGGGGCGTCACACCAGATACTGAAAGCAAAGGTTCACATACTTTTGCCACTCACAAATATGTAATATTTGATCATTTTCCTTAAAAAATAAATGACCAAGTATAATATTTTTGTTTTTTTTGTTTAACTGGTTTCTCTTTATCTACTTTTAGGCTTTGAGTGAAAATGTTTTAGGTCATAAAACAAAGGTTTTAGGTCAAATTCTAAAAGGTTCACAAACTTTTAAACACAACTGTGAATGTAAAGAATTATATATTATTACTCCAAGAGATATTCAGTGACTTGGATATTTCCTTGTCTGTCGTATAACAATAAAATGTGAAAATGTCTAAGGGGTAATTTCTTTTTATAGGCACTGAATATGGTTGTATTTGTCTCTTTATGCCTATTCTGTGGAAGGGAAGAAAAAATAGACTTAGGGGTGACAAAGTCATTTAAGATAAGGTGTTTGATATGCTTTCCATATTAAAATATAGCATTCATCTTAAAGAAATAGCATCAGGAATATCAGGATTAAGGTCAAGTGAACAACAAAGACAAAGCTGTAGTACACAAAGTTTACTGATATATGACTAAGAGATGAGTAAGAAATCAGCAGGGGCCTCATGTATAAACGATGCGTACACACAGAAATGTTGCGTAAGAACTTTTCCACATTCAAATCGCGATGTATAAAACCTACACTTGGCGTAAAGCCATGCACTTTTCCACGGTACCTCATACCTTGTCGTACACAAGTTCTCCACTCGGTTTTGCAGACTGGCGGCACCCAGCGTCAAAGCAGTGCTACTGTTCCTGTGTGGTTACTCATTATTTTCCTGACGCGGCTTTATAAATACACTGAAACTAACCGCATATTGTTTATTATTGTAACGCATCTGATTGTAATTAACTTGTAACAATATAATGGTCCAGGGAATAGCCATAGTATTCCAAATACCATAACTGCTTTAGCGTTGTTACTTTCACTGCACCTTCTTCTTTCAGCTGTTCCCGTTAGGAGTTGCCACAGCGGATCATCTTTTTCCATATTACTCTCACTGCAGCACTCGGAGTATTTATATCACTGTATCTGAGTGTGAATCACAGCAGCAGCTGTTCGGAAAGAGAATTATCGGTATACAGCATCAGGCACACGCTACCTCAGCCACGGCAAAACGTTTTAAAGCCTTTCCTGTACGGACCTTGCGGTTCAGAAACAGTTTCATCCCAAAAACTATAAACGCACTCAATCACTGCTCCTTGTAGAACTGTTTGTACTTATAAGTACAATTACCTCACTGTAAACTTGTACTACAGTTATAATATTGCACAACCTGAGCCACTTTATAAAGTGCGTATTTACATATGATGACAATATCATTTTTAAGATGAAATGTAGCAAAATATGTTTATTATATTATACAGGTAAAACTTTAACTTCATTTAAATAATCTATATTCTTCACTGGGACTGGCGTGAAGGATAGAATAATTAAACATGTACTACGAAGATATTTCAATGTTCCTTAAACTTTTTAAAGAATCAGCTCTAAGTTTACAGATGGCTTAACATCTATTACAGAGCTGATTGTGTGGCAATCGGTTACTTGGAGAAAGAAAAGCAAGAACTGCATGGGCGGCCACGCCAATACATATTGAATATACAACAGAAAGAGAAAATAACAACACAGCTAAAAATGCAGCGGCAAATTTCGACAAAAGTTAAATGCTTGTGTCATGAGCACGAGGCAGCTAGTGTCTGCAACAGACGTGGCCATCCGCCGTGCATAAGCTACCTCACTGACATGGGCGGGTGAAGGAGCCACCGATTCTTTTTCTGCCCAGTGCCACCACAAGCCTAGAGCCGCCCCTGACTGCTGCAATAAATAATTTCATCGATGGTCGTGCACAATCGCTGCGCTGTAAAACCCATGTTTAATAACATGCTTTAACTCTTAATGATATCACATTTACATCTCAGTATTTTAGTTATTCAGAGAGCTGTAATATCACAAATGTAATGGATTCTGTGTACAGTCGGAGGAAGAGAGCCGGTTTAAGAAGCAAGTAGTTATTCACACACATAGATCACATAGAAGATCAAATACAAAACAAAGCATTTAACGTGCTACTTTAATTACGATGTGATTTGAGAAACTGGTTAAGTAAATGATTTTAAGATGACGTTTATGATGTTCTACTTTAATGACAGAATAAACTACGTGATTAAAGTGGAAATTTCAAGATTGAAGTTGACATTTCGTGCTTTTTTCCCCACTGTGCCTTTTTTTCTCTGTACCCTAAAAAGCTTTCATATGACACTCAGACGGTAGGCTACGACTCGCCTTTTCACGGCGACTGATATCTGAGCTTTCAAGTTTCTCCAACACGCTATGTCACTCGATCAACTTCCTTTTGTTGATTATACCACAGTTTAATTAAACAAATAGTATATTTTTCCTTTGTCTCCACTTGGTATTCGCTGAAATCGTATATATTCATTATATTTTCCCCCGTGCTTTTCCCATTGTCTTTTCACAGAAGGCTTACCTTAAGGGTGATTTATATTGATTTGCATATTCAAAGAGGCGTAATTCTGGGAGGAGTTGGGGCGTTACATAAAGCGCGTGCACGAGCGTTAGTTTTCACACTGATCGGGATTTATGTAGCGGATGAACGTGGAAGTTGGAGTATGCACAGATTCCTGCATCTGGATTTTTTTGTGCGTAAGCACATTTCGGCTTTTGTGCTTACGCCATGTTATAGTGCCAGTTCTACGCACGCCGTTATACATGATCAATCAATCAATCAACATTTATTTATATAGCACATATTCATAATGCATAGGAGAATAATAAAAATAAAGTACAGTAGTCATTTTGGGTGTAAACCAACAAACCAACCAGAGTAAAATGTATGCATTGATTGACACTCTATGTAAATTCAATAGATTATAAAATTAACCTGTATGTTTGTTTCTCCAACAATTCTGATCATGCTGTTGGAGAATGCTCCCTGTTCAAGCATCAGCTGAAGAGTAATACTGTAAATGATGCAGATGGACAGCTTTTTTTCCTGCCTGATTGCAGACTCAAAGGTTTTATGAAATCTGTCCCAGTTGAGGATAATTTTTTTTCTTTAATTATGATGTTGATTTCTACCACACTTCTCCATGCTACTACCCCTAGTAATCTATACCTCCTCTTTTGCCTTCTCTTGGTAACGTTATTTCACCAAGGAAGCCATTGATGGGTTTTGCACCAATTGTTTGGTTGTTAAATATATGTTCCATCAATGTGATTCTGACAGGAGGTAATAATGAATTAATCTTTAAACGTCTGTTTGGAGATAGTATGTATGGTTGGGAACACTGTTCCACTACTTCTAAAGTTTTAATTTAAGCATTCCCTTGCTTCTCATACCACCCCTTTGTAATAATATTCAAAGAGGTGGTGTTGCACCTTGCAGTTTTAAGATATGACGCTCCATTTTTTTCTGTGTTTCAAACCTATGGTGTAAGAAATAAATCAACCTTTAAATATCACATTCATTCATCAAGATTGGCAGATAACATGAAAGGCAGAGGAGTTCAGATTGGTCAATTTAATTTTTGTGAGAGGTTCATTTTTTATTGTAAATAGATGTTCTGTATGTACTAAGCTGTGTACTGTGAGCTTCTGCATACAGAAGAAAACTTTCATAGAAAAAAATGAAAGAAAATGAAGGATGTGATTCACCACTATAGTACTGAAAAGTTACTGTCACATTGCAGCAACTGTTGAAAATAACCTGGTGCCTCTATGAAAAAAACCTTGCTTAGATTCCATGCTAAACTTTTGCACAAAAAAAATAAATCAGATTTTTTGAAAAGGTACACACAGTGAATCACACGTCAAGTTTCTTTATAAATCTCAAGTCAGCCTTAAACTATGTGTTTCTACATGTGCTTTTAGCTATTCCCCGTGTCACCTCCCAATAATAGCCTTGTATTGCTTAACAAATGCCTGTTTTGAATATTTGTGACTGTGGCGGACGGCCGGGACCCATGCCCGGCCGGGGCACCCCTTCAACACTTGATTCAGGGGAACAGCCATGGGTTACACACTGCTTCCTCTCGAATGCTTGGTGGCAGCCCCCCTGGGTTGTATCTGGGCCACAAGCATGGGACTTCGGAACTCAGCCCTGGACTCCGTGGCCGCCACCAGGGGTAACTGCATGGCTTCATGAGCCCATCTGGGTGGAAATTCTGCCACACTCGGAAGTGCAGCTGGAATCAGGTCAGCAAAAACCTGAAGCACTTCCGGGTGGGTTACAAGAGGAGCCAGTAGCCACCAGTCCAGGAGCCAGAGTCAGGAGGAAGGAGACAAAGCTGCCTGAGAGGAGTGGAGGATTGTTCAAAGGAAGGATTTGTGTTTGTGTGCTTTCGTTTTTTTGCTTCTGGGACTTTGTTGTGTCTGAGGGACATGGGGAAGACGTGGACCCCAGGTGAAGAAAATAAACATTTATTTATTTTACATGTGCCTCCAGAGTCTGTCTGTGCCGGGTCAGGCACCAATATAGCTCCTTGTATCACAGTGACCTAATCACAATATAAATTTGGCCATATTCTTGAGTGATATGTTTACTTTCAAACCATGAATAAATACAGAAAACAAATCCTCAGTGAATGTAAGCTTGAGGTATTACTGACATTTGGCAGAGCTTAAGGAGTGGCCAGGGTGTACTATGTTACTAAAATATGTCTGAAATAAAGAATATTTTTGCCTCAATTTTGATGGCAATAGTTAATGTAAATAGGTTAATTGATGATTTAGGTGCATGGTGGTAGCTCTGCTGCCTCATAGTAAGGAGTCCAAGTGCTATGCTCCAACTTTCTGATCGGTTAACTAAGTAGCAACTGAATGTTATGTGTACATTTTTAAAATAAGAATTTTATTGTCAATCAAAATACATAGACAAACTTCAAAAGACATATTTTCTGTCATTTAAATATCATTTAAATGGTATTTATGATGACCCTGACGCATTGGGCTGTCAGACCCAATGCCTGTTTTGTATTTCTGAATGGATGAGTAGTATTCAACTCTTAGCCATTAGTGAAAATGAAAATAATGGGTGTATTAGAAATAAACTTGATCCCTTAGGTTCGGTCCTGGAGACCCCCTGTGGCTGTGGGTTTTTGTTCCAATCAGCTTATGTTTTTAATTGAAATCCTTGGCTAGTTAAGTGAACTGTTATTGCCCAGATTCTGTGTTTTGGCAACAATATACAAATTAGAAAACTATGTTTGGTAAAAAAAAAAAAAAAAACATATAATAAGCAGTTATATGGGAATGGTGTATTTTTGTTAACAATATCTTCATCTTGATGTTCATTCTGGTTTTCCAGTTGCTCTAATTGTTTAATTATTCCGTTGTTTTCTAATTAGTGGGTCTGACGCTGCAGTAGTTGCAGCCTTTGATGATTCAGTATTGTTTGCCTGGGTGTCTACTCTGCTCATTTTTAATTGTCATTATTAACATACTATGAAGGGAGAAAACTGCATAGAGAAAGGGTAAAATATAATGAAAGCAACAAAACTGAGTTAAGCATTTAAATCTATAGCAAAAATGGAAATATTTCTAAATGTCTTACAATAAATGTAAAAATGATACATCTGTGCTTTCTTTTTGTAGAATAAAAGAAGAGAAAAAAATATTAGCTAATTAATTGAGATCAGTGTTATCAGTTGTCACTGATTATAAATATGGTTGAAGCAAAAACATGAAGCCACAGTGGTCCCCTAGGACCGACTTTGAGAACCCCTGCCTTAGATGTGAAGACAAAAATAAAGAATTTAGGTGTAATCATGGAATTTGGCCTAAACTTTAAATCACACATTAACAGTTAGATCTTTAAGTCTCGGAGGCGTGACCACGGCGGGGCTGGGGTGGGCACTGCCCCCATAGACAAGCCGTGCCCACCCTGCGAAATGCTCTGTCTGTTCAGTGAAAACTCTGAAGAAGAATAACATTTGATTTTCAAAACTGAGTTGCTTTCCGATTAGACAGGCACCGAGCTGCTCACAGTTCACTTTGCCGCACATTTTGCAGCACGTTTTGAACCTGTTGACCGCATTCTTTAATTAAAACAGCGTATACGTTCCATCTTCTTTTATTTTCTGGTTGGTAACACCAAAGGCTATGCATAGGTGGCTTATTAAAAAGCAGACACGCAGCACAGCGCACCCACGTCGGTAACTGAAACTCCAAAAGATGTAGATAAGCCTACACAATCCTCCAGCTCTGCGGCCATTTCGGGTACTCCAAACCTCTGCCTTAAACAAAATATACAGTTTGGACAACCTGACTGAAATATGGATAGCCCATCCCAGCCCATTTTAATTAATTATCCCAAGCGTGCATTTGGAAAGACACTCATGTTTTAGTGCAAACTGGCATCAGTCTTGACCATGGCTTGAATATTCTGTGGTCCGTGATGCCAGCTTTTGCTTTGCCTGCCGCAAATTTAGTGTTTCCAATTCGGACCGTGAGGACATATTCACCAAACACGGCTACACTAATTGGAAAAAAGCTCTAGAAAAAGACGGTGGCGGCTTCCACAAACAGTATCCCGCACGTCAGAGCCATGTCTGCATGGCAAGAGTATCGGCGCCGGGCAGAGATGGGTGAAAGCATAGTTCAACTACTGAGTCCAACCCAGATAGAAAAGAATAGATATTATGTGAAAAGCATTGGGGAGGCCGTTCAGTTCCTCGCAGTCAATGAACTGGCTCTGCGTGGTCACAATCACGTAGGTGGGGAGGAGGGACTCTTCCTTAAGTTCTTTGATTACACAATCAAAAAAGATGCCAAACTTGCAGAAATTGTAAAATATATCCCAGACAACGCAAAATACACATCCAATGTAATTCAAAATGAAATAATTGAGACTCTTGCCAAAATGGTGGTAAAAGATATCAGGACCAAATATGAAAAAGCTGACTCTCCTGGACTTTGCATTAACAGTGATGGTGGCAGAGATCGCTGTAACATTGAGAATTTGTTTGTAGTGATTAGATTTCTCCGGAACTCCATCCCTGAAGAACACCTGATTGGCTTAATTGAACTGAATCAGCTTGATGCTGAATATATTTGTAACCAAATTCTGTCACATCTCTCTGAGCTAGGTTACAGACCAGATAATTTAGTGTGTCAGTGTTTTGATGGTGCTTCTGTCATGATGTCTGGGGCAAAAGGTGGTGTCCAGACTTTGTTACAAGTACATTCCATATGTACACTGCTACAACCACCAGCTCCATTTAGCAGTGATACAGGCAATGGAATCAGAACCTCTGGCTAAGAAGTTCTTTGACTGGTCAAATTCATTGAGCACATTTTGTCACAGACATTATGTTTTAAACACATACAATACACCCACACTGACAAGACTTCTAGAAATACGATGTACCAGTCATTATGATGTCACAAAGTCCATTGTCAACAATGAGGAAGCTATAAGGGGGCTTCTCTCAGAGGTAGCAGAGGCTGGCACTGCTTCTTTTGACATTTGCATAGAGGCATGTGGTCTTCTGGCCCAATTAAAAAAGCAGAATTTCTTCAATACAGAAAAATTCCTCCTTCATGTGCTTGGTGTGCTGAAACGAGCCAATGCAATTCTACAGGCACATGCAGTGGACTTGTGTATGGCTGGGGAGGTGGTGACAGTGTCACTGGCCACATTGACATAGATGAGATGCGACTCATTCTGGGAGAATCATTTCTGTCAGTGTGAAAGTAGGCCTACCAATTCGCTCAAAAGGAAACAGAAAGTTAATTCATAGCTTGATGATAGTATTATTGTGTCTAGTAGTAGTAGTAGTAGTAGTAGTAGTTTATTTATATAGCGCCCTTCACAGTCAAGAGGTCACAGAGCGCTGAACAGCAAATACAGAATAAATACAAACAGTTGAAGGAAAAACATAAGCAAAAGCAGTAAAAAAAAAAAAACAATAAATAAACAAACTGGAACTATTTAGCACTAATTAAAAGCTTGTTTAAAAAGAAATGTTTTTAGTTGTTTTTTAAAAGAATCAACAGACTTGAGTCACGCAGACAACAAGGCAGGCTGTTCCATAGTCTTGGTGCCACAGACTGAAAGGCACGATCCCCATGGGTTTTTAGCCGAGTGCGTGGGACAACTAAAAGGCCCTGTTGACCAGATCTTAGAGTCCGGCAAGCTGTATGGCGTTGGAGCAGGCTGGTTAGGTACTCAGGGGCCTTTCCATGCAAAGCTCTGAAAGTGAGTACCAAAATTTTAAAATGAATTCTATAAAACACTGGGAGCCAGTGCAGTGTGTACAGAATGGGAGTGATATGATCACTCCGGCTAGCACGAGTTAGGAGCCTGGCAGCTGCATTTTGAACTAACTGAAGGCGTGACAGAGAGGACTTGCTCAAACCTGTAAAGAGAGCATTACAGTAATCAAGCCGTGAAGAAATAACAGAATGAACAAGCATCTCCAATTCTGATTTAGAAACAACATTTCTTAGTTTTGAAAGATTTCTTAAATGAAAGAAACACGAGCGGCTGACTGACCATACATACTCATCAAGTGTCAGGGACTGGTCAAAAATAACCCCAAGGTTACGTAGACTCGACTTAATAACAGGAGAGACAGAAGATAATTTTAAACTGATCTCAGAATGAAGAACAGGAGGAGCAACAATTAGTACCTCAGTTTTTCCTGAATTCAACTGCAGGTAATTACTACTGAGCCAGTCGTTAACCTCAGACAGACAATCAACTGAAGTGACCAAAGTATTAGTCTACGCTTGGGCATGGTGACTCTGATGAACAAATTACTCCTAATCAGACTTTAAAAAGGGCTATGTTCAGCATTCTTGATAGAGCTATTGTGGAAATGGAGACAAGATCCTCACAGAGAAATGTTGAATTATTGAGGGCCACATCGCTTCTCCTGCCAAAATTAGAATTATTTCTTGATCATTCTCTCCTGAAACCACTTCAGGCACTTGCAGGCACAGAGCAAAACAGCATGAACTTGCAAAATAAAATTGCTATGGCAAAAGCAATGTTGATGATTAAACTGGCAGCTGATGCTAATCTCTCTGAAGCATGCAAATGCATTCAGCAGTACAAAGAGGCCTTCACTATGTTGGATTCACTATACGTTACAGCACTCATCATTGGTGTGTCTTCAGCTGCATGTGAAAGCTCTTTCTCTACTTTGAACCGCATTCTCACTCCACTCCGCCAAACAATGTTGCACTCAAGGAAAAGAAATTCAGTCATTCTGGCACATGAGAAAAACATCACAGAAAATCGACAAGAATGAATTGATTTCAGAATTTGCCAAGAGTAACTGCAGACTGGTCCTGTAGATAATATCCAGGTTAATTAAACACTGGAAACTGATATCCTATAGCCACCCTAATGACTACAATGAGCCACGTTTCTGTTCTTGCTCTCATATGTTGCATACATTTGACTTTATTGATATTTACCTTGTAGATGTAGTTCTATATTTGTTGACAAAAAATAATAATACAAGTTTCATTGCCTCTGTTAATTTTATTGAACAACTAGCAAAATACCCGCGCTTCGCAGCGGAGAAGTAGTGTGTTAAAGAAGCAATGAAAAAGAAAAGGAAACATTTTGAAAATAACGTAACATGATTGTCAATGTTATTGTTTTGTCACTGTTGTGAGTGATGAGTGTTGTTGTCATATATATATATATATATATATATATATATATATATATAAATATAAATATATATATATATACATACACACACACATATATAAACATATATATACATATACATACATATCTACATATATACACACACAGCTATTTCAGATCAGTGCAATACGCTGTTTGTTAAAACGGATGACACCCGCTCTTATGTGCAAGTGTGCGTGGATATTATGAACTATCGTATTTGTTCAAGTTCTATTTAAATTTTAAATAGAAGGAATTTTTATTTAGTCGACAGAAATATCTTTGGTAGGAATGGTAAAACAGACAGGAATATTATTCCTGAATAAATCAACTCAAACCTTAAACAACTTATAATATTTTGCTCTCCATAAAAATATATCCTGTCTAAATTATACAAGTTAGAAATAAAGTAAACATTAAAAGAACAAACATTCAAATTTCTTTACTCTTATGTAATTTTATATTTTATAAAAATAAACTTAGATTTTAAATATCCCAAAAGATTTTGCTCTCCATAAAAATATATCCTGTCAAAATTATACAAATTCAAATATGAACATGCTGCATAACAAAACCTAGAAATATAAATAAAATGTGTTCCTTTCAGCAATAACAAATCAAATCATTCAGTTGTCTTTGCTCATATGTCATTTTAGAGCTGGACGCCTGGCATCTTTTTTTGGCAACAGGTTCGTTTCTGTTTGGTGTGAGGTTCTGTGTTGTGGAGATTCTCAGGATGGATTGCAGGTGCTCATCAGTGAGGCGACTCCTGTGTGCTGTTTTGTTAGTCTTTATCACTGAGAAGAGCTTCTCACACAGATATGTGCTACAAAACATGCACAAGGTTCGAGCCGCATGTAGACGGACTTTTTTTGTTCTTCAAAGTCACCAAAGCGCCGTGCAAACTCAGTGCGCAGTGCGCTCAGTTTATCAGCAAAGTGCGTATTTGGGAACACCGTAGTGACGACTTGGTTTAACATTACTTGGTAATAGGGAAAGTGGGGCAAGTGGTTGTGTCTCCCATAAAAGCAGCCTCAATTTAAATCACTTTGTGATTGTGCACGGTAAAACGTCCGCTGAAGTGTCAGATTTTTAATTCTTCTGCTTTCTGTATCTTCTGCATTGCATTCAGGTCTTTCAGGTTACCCTGATGTTTTGTTTTATAGTGCCGTCTTAGATTAAATTCTGTAATTACAGCCACATTAGCTCCACAAATGAGACACACGGGTTCAGTAAACATATACTCAGCCTCCCATCGGTTTTTAAAGGCTCTATTTTCAGAATCAACTTTTCTCTTCAGCATCGTGTGAGCTAGCTTCGCAATAACTTGCAGCATCTTAAGGTAGACTTGATTAACGCGGTAACTGTTCGGCAAGGCAGCTGAAGCGCTGCATTATGGGATCTGTAGTTTATTGTGTTACCAGCGCTTCATATACCGGGCTTTAATAACAATAATACAGTATATAAAATGATCTCGCGGGCGGATATAATTACACGCCGGGCGGATGTGGCCCGCGGCCCTTGAGTTTGACACATATGGACTAAATAGAACTTGAAAAGATATATTTTTTCAACTGTGATCGCGCAATTCAGATAGAGTTGACGCGCACTACAGCCTGCATGCCTCAATAAGTCATCCTCCCCTTGCCCTTACTTTTTTACCGTTCATTTAATGAATACACTGAGTATGGCTTTACCAAAACAATCACTGATGGCGAATAAAGTATCCATTATTCGAGTATGTAGATCGGGTTATATATATATACATATATATATACCCGCGTATCGCAGCGAAGAAGTAGTGTGTTAAAAAAGCTAGAAAAAGAAAAGGGAACATTTTAAAAATAACGTAACATGACTGTCAATATACAGTATTTGTTTTGTGAGTGTTACTGAGTGTTGCTGTCATTAATTCTGTCTTTAAGTTTGTTTAATTGCAAAGAGTAAAGTCATATGTCTCACTCTGGACAAAAACTGACTAAATGCCATGCAGTAGGAACCCAGCCACCAGGGGCGGTCCTAGCCTGTTTGGTGCCCTGGGCGAACACCCCCACTGGAATAAAGAACTCAATACCAGTTGTTTAAATCAAATAAAGAAATATACATAAAAACATTAACAAGATATGGACTAGGAGTTTGCACATTTATGGAAGTTTATGTTATTGGAAGCGCAATGCCCCCAGCAGCACCACTGTTTATAAGAAGGTCAAATGGCTAGCTTGATTAATATTTTAATGAATATGATAAATCCATTAATAAAATAACGAATCTCATCAAGAAGAGTGGGCCAGGCCTGGGAGTAGTGTTTGGAATACCAAATGGCTGAACCACATGCTTACATTTACTTGGCCACCTAGGGGAACTTAAAGTAGAGGTAGGTGGCTTACTAGACATTCAGATGTTTAGGGAAAAAGGATAGAAAAAATGACAGGCAATGTGTGGCTTTTTTTTGTATCAAGTTTGTAGCATTTTACAAATGCAGCCTGTAGAACAGTGAAAAAATGGATTACAGGATTGAATTCCCCATCACAATATTCTCCCTTGCTCTGAGATTCATATTATTTATTAATGAGGTTGTTGTAGGATTATGGTGTTGTTAGAGAAATTGTCCACTGAAGAAAGAATGAATCATTTAAAAGGTTACATATACTTCACACAACCACTGCATCTTCTAGAGATCATTTTAAAGAAATAATAGATGAACAAGTGGATATATACTTGTGTCTGAAAATGTATTAAATATTTAAAAGATTAAAAACTGTGTCTATAGTCAGACAGAATATATTTTTTCAGCACATTTTGATCACTATTTTCTAGATGTCTTCTGTTTAAGGTTGTGATCATTTTTAACTTCCAAAGTATAAAGTGTATATGTAATAGTTATAAGAATATTAGTTATTGAATTAAAACTAGCACAATTAAAAAAAGAAAAACTAATATTGTGCAACAAGCAAATCTATTTCAATAGAATGTGATTTTCTTCTGAGCCTGTTGGGTGGCATTTCTACTTAACCCAAAAAACCCATAAAAATCAGACTGCCTCTCACATTCACAAAAAGTCTCCACTCCCCAATAAAATCTGTCCTTCAAAGCTCCCACCACCGAGCTGTTGCTCCCATTAATTCCAGTACTAGTTCATTAGCCTATTTTGAGTAATTCCTTCATTAAAATCCATTAATAATAGCACCAACTAATACATTTTCATTTGTTCTCATACTAACAGGTTTATCTTACTAAATGCTCATATCTTTTTAAAAGGAGCCGACATCAATTTGCTCCATGCAGAATTAATTCTATGCTTTAAATCTACTTCTAAACTCACTAGTGCATATCCAATTGCATTGTGTGCATTGATAAATACTGTACAGTTTTGTCCTGGTGACCCTGATGCATCTACTGGAGACTAGAATAAAGCTGTCTGCAGGATAAAGTTGGTTATACCTGTGGCGTATGGCCGGGGCCCTTGCCCAGCCAGGACGCCTCCACGCTAGAAGGACCAGGGGAGGGAGAGAGTATGTCCAGAGCATTACCTCCTCCGGAACGCTAGGTGGCAGCCCCCCTGGGTTGCAGAGGTGCCTCGGATTCCTGCAGGGAATGTAATACAGCCCTCTTGAGTTCAATGGGTGCTGCCAGGGGGTGCTGCAGCTGCTGCTGAGCCCTTATGGGCATTTCTTCCTCCTCCTTATAAAAGGAGCCAGCAGCCACTATTCCAGGAGCCAGAGTTGGATGGGAGTAGATGAAGCTTGTCCAGAGGAAAAGGAGAAGGAGAAAAAGAAAGAAGAGATTTGTGTTGTGCTTGTGGGAAATGGGGGAAGGCGTTTCCCACAGGTAAAGAAAAAAAAATAAAAAACGTATGCCTTGAACTTGTGTCCCACACCTGTCTGTGTTGGGTTTGGGTAGTAGTGCGTACCCTGGTGGTCCACATACCTATTTTGAGTGGACTATAATCTTTTTCTATACATCTGGTAGTTTAGCCATGGAAACTGGATTTCTTTCTTGTTTGGTAGATACGTTTCACTGCTCATCCAAGCTGCTTTGTCACGAAGCGGCTTGGATGAGCAGTGAAACATATCTACCTAACAAGAAAGAAGTCCGGTTGCCATGACTCAACTACCAGATAACTTCACGTGGATGACTGAGAATCTTCACAGACTTTTTCTAAACAGTTTTGCTGACGCTGACGTGATGCACTCATCTCTGACAAGCACTGATTCTGTTCCAGTATCATTCCCTTCTTTTTCTCTGCTCTGTAAGTTAAGACTTAGTAAAGGGCACTATTAATTGATTAAGTACAGGTTAAGGGTGCTTAAATATATAACCTTACAACATTTACATGTACAGTATAAGCACAGATATCTGTTTAAATAAACAGCTTTGCAAATATTTGTATACTCTGGGTTAAATGACAGTGACATTATTCTTTTAGAAAACCACCTAACAGTGCATCTTATCAGTAAACAATACAGAAAATGAAAGTTCTAGTTTACAGCATCATTAGAGCAAATAAACCACCAGGGCTGGTGTATAAGATCCTTTCCGATGACCAAATTTAGAATACCTCCGATCTAACTAAACTGACTGAACTTCCCCTTCCTAACATCTACAAATCACTGAGCATACGCTGAAGATCACTATAGTAAAGTTAAATAAATGATGATGGCCTTGTAGTAGTAGGAACTGCCATTCCCATGATGCTGTAGTGCTGTGCAGTTGATTCAACACAATGTTTAAATGTTGATTAGCTGTAAATATTGGCAAGAAAAAATGTGCAAAAGTTAGCTAAGAAGTATGTGTGCATGGAAGCTCAGCTGTTTCATTTTTGTGGTGGAACATAAAACAAAGAGAAGGAAGAAGAGCAACAGCTGCTCTGCAAATATCGTGTCCAGAGCCATTTGGTTTTGCCAGTCCATCAGAATGGCCACAATGGATAAGAAGTTTTGAAAGGTTTCATGTTGCATCCATACTCAATACTAAACAAGAAGAATACCAAATGAACTCACTCTTATATGGTACTACCTGCATGTGGCCTGCAGAATGAAAAACAACTCAAAGACTCCCTAGCAGTTTTACTACATTGCTGAACTCGCACAGGTGTCATCTAAGTGGGCTTGGACAGATTGTACCTTGTCCGAGATGGATATGTAGTCAAGTGCAGCTGTGGCATAAATTGACCAGGACAGACTGGTATCTGTGTCAGGCAAATGTATGTGTAAGAGCTAATCTTAGAAAGTTAAAGTTTTGAGTTAAACTCATATTATTGTTTGCCTAATTGGAATAAAATATAAATTTCTTCTATAGTCATAGACAATGGTATAGTCTTTTAAGTTAAGTTAGTAAGAGATAGAACTTTCTTGCTATAACTGAGATACAGTGTGATAATTGAGTCAGTTGTCGTTTAGAAATGGTTCAGGAACGATAAGTAATTAGAAACGATTTGAAATGTAACAAGATTTAAGCTTTGAACAAAACTTTTTTTAACAGGAATTTTTCCCTTTTTTACTATTTTAATTTTCTTTTTTGTGTGAACTGTTTTTACTTTGAATTTTAACTAAAACTTTTAAAAACGAAGATATTTTGCCTATGGAATCATTTTGGCGCATCAGGCTTTTGTCCCATTTTTTAAGTTAGAGCTGCTGAACTTTGGTTATTTTGAAAAAACACAGTTACATTTTCGTCAGAAAACTAGCCATCTGAAAGCATTGAACTTGAACTGGAATCTACCATCTGAGGACAGAGGACGCTTGTGCTCCAGAAATCGACAACAAAAGAAAAAGAACTAAACACCTACTGAAAGGGAGATCGAGACTGAAACTTTAATTCACCCTTTCAACCTTTAATGGGGCCGGTGAAGAGTGCACGCTGTGCGTGGTTCCCGTTAAGGTTAAATCTAAGAAAAGTGAAAGGTATGTGGAAACATACACCTTTATAGACCTCGGCAGTACAGTAACAATTTGCGCTGAAAGGCTCCAGAGACAAGGGAGAAGAACACAAGTCTTCCTCAAAACTATGAGTAATCATGATGATGATTCAAAAATGCTAACTGAATGTTCTGTCTTATCAGATTATCAAGTCTGGCGTCTCAATGATGAGGAATATATTGATTTGCCAAATGTTTTTATGCAGGTCTCATTCCAGTGAACAGAGAAAGTATTCCACTACAAGAAGATATCGATAAGTGGTCATATCTTAAAGAGGTACGTCTATCTCATATTGACTCTGAAGTTGATCTTTTAATAGGAATCAACTATCCAGAAATCCAAGGAGGTGGACCTCATGCTATGAAGACTGCACCTGGATGGGTGGTTGGTGTACCATACAAAGAGATAGATGACCTCGCAAAACAAAGTGGTAAGCTGCCCAAACATTCAATCAATCGTGTGTCAGTAACAGAAATTGAAGATATGTTGCTGGAACAGTACAATACAGATTTTCCAGAGCACAGCTCTGAAGAGAAAGAGGAGATGTCACAGGAGGACGTCAAGTTCATGCGCATAACCTCAGAATCTGTGAGACTGGTAGGTGGTCACTATTGTTTAAATTTGCCTTTGAAGGATGAAACACTTAAAATGCTGAACAATCGCTGTATTGCAGAGCAGCGTGCTATTGGACTCAAAAGAAAACTGAGCAAAAATTCAGGTTTCCACAGACTATAAAGCCTTCATAAAAGACATTATTGACAAGGGTTACGCTGTCAAGGTACCAAAAGAAAGCCTGAATTGCAATGAAGGCAGAGTGTGGTACATCCCATATCAAAATGCGTATCATCCAAAGAAAAATAAGATTTGAGTAGTCTTTGACTACACAGCCACCTACCAGGGGACTTCACTTAATGAACAATTATTAAAAGGTCCTGACCTGACTAACACCCTCATTGACATCCTTACAAGATTCAGAAAGGAGCCAGTAGCACTAATGGCAGACATTGAGTCAATGTTCTACCAAGTTAAAGTGCCAGATAAAGACTCTGATCTTTTACGCTTTTTATGGTGGCCTGAAGGTAATCTAAGTAAAGGCCTAGAAGAATTCAAAATGACAGTACATCTTTTTGGTGCTACTTCTTCACCCAATTGTGCTTCTTATGATTTGTGTAGAACAGCCAAAGAAGCTCTATGCCTCAAAGGGTTTTTTTTTGGCTAAGTGGGTAAGTAGCAACAGAACAGTTTTATTGTCTATTCCTGAAGAAGACAGAGCTCATGAACAAAAGGACTTAGATTTGAGCCACAGTCTCCTCCCTACAGAGCGTAACCTGGGCGTTGTTAAAGATGTTCTGATTCAGACTTCTGCTTGCTTAAAAATAAATTGAAATGTATCTTTTAAAAATGTGCCAAGTTCTATCTGCATTGCACGCGCCTCATGTTATTACTGGTAGGAAAAGCAAACACAACCAAGTCATTTCTATTTGAGATACCTTTAAAGAAAAACTTAAAAATTTAGAGGTCAGTATTTTAAAATTATTATCGATTTTGAGGTATCCACAATTGTAAGCTCATTGCTTGAATATAAAAAGATCGCCGCACTTGAAACTGCAAGAGGGGCGCCTATCCCCCTTAACTTCAATATCAATACCATACATGAGCGCGTCATATAAAAAAATCTAAGGTATGGGTGCAGCTTGTACAGCTTTGCCTATATTCTACAGTAGAGCCAGCCCTGAGTGAGACAGTGCTCTTTATTACTTTAATGGCATAGGTGACGGCCCCAGTCTGAGTGAAATGTTAACACCCTGCTAATTTTGTACACTAGCAAATTAAGTTAGTAAGTCGTATGTATCGCGTCCTTGATCAGGCAACAGAGTAAATACACCTCTGTAGGATATCTCTACTTGCCTAAAACCTCAGTATGATATACTTGTTCAGAAAAGAAACAAAATATAAAACATTTATAAAAAGGTATCATGATTTGCACTTGTACCATCTTTCAAGAAACTCTTAAACTTATCAAAATTTGTAAATTTAGCAATAAGCTAAAACCTGAGTTGGAAATGACTGCCGGTAATTGTGCAGATGATGTCCAAATATGAATGAATTACTGGTCTTCTCTGTTGCTTTCAAGTTGCAAATGTTACAGAGGATCTTCTAGGGAATCTTTCACGTGAAGATCTGAACATTTCCTTCAAAGAAAAACCTCATGGCCAGCAGTACATCAAGAGGTCAGCATTATTTATTTATTTATTTTAAGAAATATTGTTGAGCAAACAATGTAGTTATTATCACTTTTGCTGTGTTATTTTTGTTGAGATTAAGGACTCCTGTAGCAACTTTTATGTCATAAGTGTCCATGTCCTGATATTTGAGATCAAGCACGGTAAGAAATCTAAATGATAATAGGGAAAAGGAGGACGTTTATGATATGAAAGTAATGACAACATAAATATATATTTATAGATGTGGAAATTTGACGAATAGAAACTTGGGATGGTCCTTTTCAATTAAAATTTTCCATAATTCAATAAAAGCAGTTTGAAATGTCACACCTGGGCACAGGACAACTCATGCATCCATCAAGGCTGTTGCCCCAACATGCTCAACTCACCATAAGAATCTTTGTGTAAACATATATTTATGTATATTTGTAATTTAGTCTATATTAATTTACAAATGTTTTGATAAACTTTATCATGGCACCAGAGAATGATAGCGTGTTACATGTTAAATAGCACACACTAGTAAGAATTTCACAGTACTCCTGTAGCACTTATTTAGTTCAATACAACATAGTGTGAAAATACTCCATATCAATAGATAACTGAGCACATTTTGTTTCTGTGTTTTATCAGGAAGTAAAGAAGATGACTACTATCTTGTTTTTAGTAACCTAAAAATGTTAACAATGAAAATATAAGTGGTCAGATATTTGATTACTAATTTCATTTACGTTAAATAAAAGTAAATATTTCCATTTATGTCAGGCTTCATCAAATTTCATAATTAATAAACAGTTTATTGATAACTGGTGACTATTTTCAATGTCCTTTTCCTGTATTATTTTTTTTTAATAGGAGCTGCAGTTTTCTGTGGAGCAAGATATCTTACAAGACAGCTGTACATCTCCCTCCTCTTCTGAATGCAATACTCTAAAAAAATGCCAGCTTTTCACCTACCCCTCAATACAGTGAGCAAGGATGTTCCAGAAAACTTTTAAAAGAAGCCAGCCTCTCTAAAATCATTCAACTACCAAGCCCTGAATGCATACTTCATAGTGACAGTGAGTTGGAGCAGGTCAGAAAACACTGCAGCGTATAGGGCAGTGCTTCCCAACCTGTGTGCCGCGGCACCCTGATATGCCGTGAGCAAGGACTAAGGGTGCCGTTGCCAGATGTCAAAACATAAAAAAATTTGATTTGAACTGATAATAATAATACCAGTTACACCTCAAGACTAAAGTCATGCTACCTATGTGATTTAATACAGTCCAGTGTGCATCCTATTTCAACCGCAGTCTGACAAATTAATAAATATTAGCTCTAATTTACTTACTTGCCACAGGGTAAGTGACGTTGCTTCCTGTTGTCTGTTTTTTTTTTGCGCCCAAAATGTCCGACTGTAGTGAAAGTCTTAAACGTAAAAACAACAGCAGCATCGGCGACCTCAATGAAAATGATAATGCGGGGAGCAGTAAAGTTGCAAAAAACAAAAACACGATACTATCAAGACAGTTACTTGAATTATTAGTTTACATTTGTTGACTAAAAAGGTATTCAGCACCTGCAATGTTTGTTGTGTGGTGATATCCTTGCAAATGAAGCCATGGTTACAAGCAAATTGCAACATCACTTTCAAACCAAGCATCAGAATGCAAATAACAAGAACTCGGCATATTTTAGGTGTTTAATGGTCAGCCAGCAGAAGCAAGCACAGCTGTTTATGAAAACTGTGTCAGTGTCAGACAAAGCCCAGTTGGCTAGTTTTGAAGTCGCAGAACTGGTTGCTATGGCAATGAAACCACACACCATAGTCGAATCTTTGATTATGCCAGCATGCAAGATAATGGTGAAAACGATGCTTGGTGACGATGCAGAAAAAGTGATATCCAAAATGCCATCGTCAAACAACACCGTTTCTAAGAGGATAGAAGCCATGTCATCTGACATCAACAACAATGTGTGCGTTTTACTTGAGACCTGTAAATGATTTTGCTCTGCACATCGATGAGTCTACAGATGTTAGTGGAAAATCCCAGTTGCTGGCCTTTGTAAGGTTTTTCGAACGGCACAGAAATGTTGGAACAGTTTCTATTTTGCAAGGAACTTATTGAAACGAAGGGAGAAGATGTATTTAAACATGTTAGCACGTTTTTCAGTGAGAATGATTTGTTGTGGGAATGGTGTGTTGCTATTTGCATAGATGATGCTCCTTCTATGACCGGCAAAATGTGTGGTTTCATAGCATTTGCTAAGCGTGAAAATCTGAACGTAATCACCACCCATTGTTTCATACATAGAGAAGCACTTGTGAGCAAGACTCTGGGAACTGAACTGCAGTCAGTTTTAGATCAGGTCGTTAAAATTGTTAACTTCATCAAAGTCCGTCCAGTCAAGTGCAGACTGTTTGAGAAACTGTGCAAAGACATGGGATCAGAACATTACACTCTGCTAATGCATACAGAAGTCAGATGGCTGTCAAGAGGTAAAGTTCTGTCACGAGTGTATGAACTGAGAGAAGAACTCCGCCAGTTCTTTCTTAATGAACAAGCAAACAGTGAGTTCATAACACTGTTGGCTGATCCAACATGGTGCACTAAACTTATCTCGTTGACATTTTTGAAGTATTGATTGCATTGAATTTGGGCATGCAGGGCAATGATTCGAACATACTGTCTGTTACTGACAAGCTGCAAGCTTTCTGTCGTAAACTTCTGATGTGGACAAGTGAAATAGAAACAACCCATTTAATTTGCATGTTTCCTCGTGCAGTACAGGCTGATCCTAGAGATGTTGTGTTGCATGATGTCATTGTTAAGCATTTGTCAAAGTTGGGAGACAATTTGCAACATTACTTTCCAAGTTTAGACATCCCTGGCAATGACTGGATAAGGAACCCATTACACCAGACTTATCTAACTTACAGATGACAGAGAAAGAACAGCTACTTGACATTGTGAGTGACCGAACATTACAGCTGAAGTTTAAGGACATGAATTTAACAGAGTTTTGGATTATGGTTGAAAAGGAATGTCCTGTGTTAGCTGCTAAGGCTGTCGGCATACTTATTCCATTCTACACCACTTATCTGTGTGAAAAGGCATTCCCGGCATCTACACTACTGAAGACAAAACACAGAGGATGTTTATTGTCAGTTGAAAATGACTTACGAGTGTGTTTGTCAACTGCAATTTGAGCTCGTATTGACAAACTTTCAAATTCTCTTCGAAGCCAGCCTTCGCATTAATTATGACGTTATAGTCTGCTTTGTGCCTTGTGACTTATTGCACTTTCCATATTTGTGTTGTGTTCAAGTTTTTCATTTGAGACTGGTTTACTGGCAATTTATTTTTGTTACTTTTGTAAATGCAAAAATGTGTAGTTGGTACGCCTTATAAAAACAGGAATCTCATTCTACTCAACTGATGAGTTAAGATTAAATTGTTAATTTGAGTAGTTACATATCAGAGTGAAGGGGTGCCGTTAACTGAAAAGATTTCACTAAAGGTGCCATGGTTTGGGAGAGGTTGGGAAGCACTGGTATAGGGAAAGAGGAGCATTGTATTCTTTCAAAGGATCTTCGCTGTAGATTAATTATAAATACAGTGACCAACATAGTGCCCATATTGAGGACAACAACAAAGGAAGACAAATATACCTCCAAACATGAGGTTTATTCAATGGCAAAACATATAGTCAAGTATTATCCAAAGCTATGTGCAGCTGAAGATCAAAATTCATGGGTGAGTGTAAGTAACTAGTTTTTATAGGGGTTTTAGACTGAGCAGTCACACCTTATATTCACTTGCACACTTTTTAAAAGAGTGTAATCTCATGACAGGAACCTGAAAAGGCTACCGAATATCCACACCCCTCAGAAGAGACAGGACTGTATGCCACAAATAAATAAAGAGATGTCTCGGCGTCATCAGTAATAAGCCTGATGCTGCCGAGAATTCAGGCAAGGCCGATTCCACCGCATCATCGGGGAATTCTATTGCTTCAGCGACGCTTGTTAACATGTCACCTTCTAGTTGTACCCAACAAGTTACAGCAGAGAAAGAATGTGAACCATCTGGTAAGTGCACAGTAGAGATGGTCATATCCCATCTTAGTTCAGACTGTTTAGAAAACACAACTGATTTGATTATACATTTATTTGTTTTTGCAGCTGTTGACACAATAGTTGACAGCCATCAAATACAGGCCAGGCACTACAAAACACTACAGGACCTTTACAAGAAGCCAAAACCCAGCTCCTTTATCATGAATTGCACAGAGGTCATTTATAGATTATATGGGAGGCTTACCCATGCTTTAAAGAACTGGATCATGTAAGTACATAAAACACAGACATCTGACTGAAATATTTTTGAAAATGGTTTCTTAAAACAAAATATGTGCTGAATTAGAGTGTGCTTATTTTATAGGTACTGTAATGGATCAAATGTGTTGTATTCTTAGTTGGAAGAATAATCTAAAGTACATCACAGAAGTTAAGAGCAGATGGACCAGTTTTTATGGAAAAGCACAGCTGTATGGAGTAATGAAGAATATCCTGAAGCGTCCACATATGCACAATGATGGTAACATTTGTCATGCATATTTTATTCAAACTCATTTTATAGTTAGTTATGCACTTTTTACTCAGTGTTGCAGCATGAAAGGCCTAAATGAAAGTCAAATTGAAGTTGTTTAAAGTTATAATATTTTGCAGTTGATACTCAAAGGGTTGCACTTTTTTATGCCATTTTTTCCATAAAGACTTAGTCAAATTATAGTAAGCCAAACTTTGAGAAATTTTCATGCAAAATATTATTACTGCTCTCTTTGCCAGTAACTGTTGATTTGTGAATTCCAGATTCCATTTTCCTCATTATATTAGAAAGTTGTACTGTGTTATTCTGAAATAAATCTTTCCCTTTTATTATGTTTTTAAAAAGCCATTTATTAGCATTGTAAATAGTTTTGTCTAGCATCTTTTTAAGACACAAGAGAATAATAAACTGACTGACACTATCCTTTATTAGGTACAAATAATGAAGGAATATTTTAAAGAATACTTAAAACTTTATGATCTATGTAAGGTTCATTTTAATTGTTTGTTCATGTTCCAGCATATTAGTAGGTAAAAATAATACCAGACATCATATCATTTTTGTTATAAATCATTCTTAATTTAAAGCTTGCTGCATGTTGTTGCTTTCATTAAAAGGAGAATGTTTGAGTTATATTAGAACATAATGCGAAAGATATTTAATAAGATTGTTTTTTTTTTTCATTAGTGAAATATGCCATCGCCATGTTTAGAGCTCTGCCATCCATGTTTCCTTCACTTTCTCTACCTCCAAAAAAGCTGAGAAACAAAACATGAGGCATTAGTTCATGGCCTTAAGGTATAACTTTGCATTTTTACATTGCTTAAAGGAAAAATAAAGACAGTTACAGCAATTCTATCCATCTTTAACTGGCAGCAATTTTTACGGTTGTTTTTAATGTTAGCTACAGGAACGACATCATACATTAAATGGTTTGATTAAAAGGGCTCAACAGTATATAACAATCTTCAATTTTTAGTGATTTCTTTGCTATTTCAATTACAAGCTGCGTATAACTGCTTCTGTTAAAATTAGCACATTAATTCAGTATTATAAATAGTTAAATCTATACTAATAAAAGCCAAAGCCCTCACTGACTCACTGACTGATTGACTCATCACTAATTCTCCAACTTCCCGTGTAGCTAGAAGGCTGAAATTTGGCAGGCTCATTCCTTACAGCTTACTTACAAAAGTCGGGCAGGTTTCATTTCGAAATTCTAAGCGTAATGGTCATAACTGGAACCTATTTTCGTACATATATACTGCAATAGCCTGCAGCTCGATCCCTCATCGCCACGCCTCCCACGTAATTGAGTGCCTGCCCATATAAGGCCATCAGTCAGCAGTAATCCAATAGACACGCTGCCGCTATATATTCACAGGTGAAGGGCTGTGCTTATGCAAACGAAGATGAGATGGTCAGGGATAGACTAGTGTTTGGCACAAACTCAGCGAAAGTGCGAGAGAAACGTTTAAGTGCCAGGTCTTAGCTAACATTAAATAAAGCCATGGACATTGCAAGATCGCACGAGATAGCACAAGCACAGCTGAGAACCTTCGATGCATGCACTCCAAGCGGCTCACATGAACTGACTGTGAACGCAGTATGCAGAGACCTTTTATCCCAAACCAAAGCCTTTCTCTCTTAACACTGCAGAGGACACAAATCTCATTTTCTTTAATTGCTGGTAATGCCGGTAAAGCACATTACCAGAGGCAGAAATTTGGACGTTCACATAGAAAATGTAATTTCTATACCACAGCCATCGTGTAGTGCCTTTCAAAAGGGATCTACTACCGAGAGATGATCCATATACATTTTAGCTGCTGTTAGTACTACTTACCTGTTGTGTTAAACCGTCTTTAAAATGTAGTTTGCCCGACACCACTCCAGTAGTGCTCAATGTATCTTTACTTCTTAAAAGGTTAATGTTTTACTGTTTAATAACTACATTTTATTTTTTTCCCTTGCACTCAGTGAGCGAAGCCAATGGGTAATCAGCTATATACAGTATATATATATATATATATATATATATATATATATATATATATATATATATACACACACATATAGACACATACATAAATATATATATAATGTAGATATGTGTATATGTAGATAGGTATATAAATATATATATGTAGATAGGTATATAAATATATATATGTAGATATATGTATGTAGTTCTATGTATGTAGATATATATATATATATATTGACAGGGATGCCAGGGGCGTCGACCAGGCCAGGACGCCATGAAGGACCGGAAGAGGGTGTGCACCCACCTTGGATCACATGGGGGCCACCACCCTGGTTGCTTTGGAGGCCACAGGTAGAGGGCTTGGAAGCCCAACCCTGTAGGGGCCCGTGGTCACCGCCAGGGGACGTCCCAATGCCTTGGGAACCCTGGACCTCAGCACTTCCGCCACACCAGGAAGTGCTGGGGGGAAGAGAAGCAGGGACACCTGGAGAGCTTCCGGGAGTACAGCCAGCACTTCCGCCACACAGGGGCGTGTCGGGTGATTGCCGGAACCCACCTGGAGCACATCCAGGTGTCAATAAAAGGGGCCGCCTCCCTTAATTCGAGGCTGGAGTCGGGTGGAGGCGGGACAAGGCAGAAGAAGAGAGTGTGGAGGCGGCCCGAAGAAGAAGGCATTGTGAGGACAGGACTTTGGGGTACAATAGAATAAAATAATAAAAACAGTTGTCTTGTAAATAAACGCGTGGTGGTGGATTACAACATGTCTGCCTGTCTGTGCCTGGGTAACGTTCACAATATGTAGATATGTATATATAGGTGTATATATATTGTGGAGGATGGCCGGCCGTTTATCCCAGCCAATACCCCCAAGCCGCCAGGTGGAGCCCTCCTTGCAGCATGGAGGTCCCCAGAAGACCAGCAGGGCATCATGGACAATGGAGTTTTTATGCACAGCACTGCTGGATGCCATGGGGGCCACTAGGGGAGTAATGAATATTTTCCCTACGCCCCGGAAGCACACGTGGACAAGAGGAATGACGTGCTTCCGGGGTGAAAAGAACTTGTACCTGACCCGGAAGTGATTGAGAGTCACATGGACTGGGGATTAGGAACACTTCCGGGTCAGGAGATATTAAAGGACTGTGGGAGCTCCCAGATGGCGAGCTGAGCTGGGTGGAAGGGTGGCAACGCGTCTGGGAGTGGAGGATTGTTTATTGTAATAATTATTGTGATTTGTATGAGTATTGTCGAGGAGAGGGTGCTTTGTGCACTGTGGAGATTTAATAAAGTCAATAAGAGGACTTTTACTTGGTGTCTGGAGTCGTGGACAGGGGTTCAAGGGAGCGAGAGCGCCCCCTATCTACCACAATATATATATATATAGATATTTATGTATATATGTGTATATATATATATATGTAGATATGTATATATTGTCACACATGTGCGAGTAGGAGGCAGTTAAAAGGCTCGAGTAATTGTAATAAAACATCTGACCAGGGGGCAGCGGAGTGTCTTTCTCCGTTCCCTACAGACCTTTCCCGGGAAATCCAGCAAGGTTCTGGTGCCTCTCAAGACGTCACTTCTGAAGCTGACTCCTTTGATGACGTCACTTCTGGTTCTGGCCCCTTTGATGACGTCACTTCCAAAGCCAGCCCCTTTGATGACGTCACTTCTGGTTTCTGGACCCTTTGATGACATCAGTTCCTCTCAAGACCTTTAAAGTCTCCATTTTAGGCTACTATAGCCAGTTCTGTTTTGGACTCTGTGATATGGATATCGTTTGTTTGATAAAGAAAACCCTTTTGCAGCTGGGAAGAACAATATACGGGTGGCTGCCCCAAACGTTTATATTGACTTAGACTCATTTTTATGACAATGTATATATGTAGATATGTATATATATATTTATGTATATATGTGTATATATATGCGTATATATGTGCATATATATGTATATATGTGTATATATGTAGATATGTATATGTATATATATATATGTTTATGTGTGTGTGTGTGTATATATATATATATATATGACAGCAACACTCATAACAGTGACAAAACAATTACATTGACAATCATGTTACGTTATTTTTAAAATGCTTCTTTTTCTTTTTCATAACTTCTTTAACACACTACTTCTCTGCTGTATTTCGCTATACTTAAATAAAGAGCAATGCTAATGATTATGTCTTTATTGTAAGTTATTTTATCTGTTCAGGAAGCCAACATATATCAGGAAATTATATCTTAATTATGTGTCATGAATGTAGGAATGGATTCCTAATTCAAACCTCTGCTAAAATATTTGGTTTCAATTTGAAATGAAAACTATCCTAAAATGAGAGCACTGTGCTACTTTTACCTTATTCCTTTGTAGGTGGACTGAAATTTGTTGTATATATCATGCAAATATAGCTTAGTATGTGTTGAAATGAACTACTTTCAGGATTTTTTAAAAATCCAAGTCAATATATCTCACCCCATTGGCATATAATTTTGCTTATTTCAAGCATTTATTTCTTAATAATCATATAATTTGTTCTTATTCTGTGATTTTTGTAAAATAATTTTCCTGTTTTAAGATATGTGCTCTGAGATTAAATATTGGACTACTTGTTTCAAGTAACAAGACTTTCTTTCCCAATTTAAGAATTTTCCACTTATATTAGTGATTTATTCTCTTGTTCCTTGGCCTTTTCAGTTTGCTAAAATTAAGAATGTAAAATAATAAAATTCAGAATGCAAAACAACTGAATTAAAAATATTTTCTAATATTCAATGTATTTCCACTGTAGAAAGTCTAATCTCAAGTAATTTGTTCTAAAAAACAGCATTTTCTACTTATTTCAAACCTTTGAACACCTATCGGAGCTTTCTTATTTCTAGACTGGAACTATTTTATTTTAAGATTTCTTGGCAAGTAAAATTATCTTGATGCATGGACAGATAATTTCACTAATATTAAGTCATTTTCTCCTGAAATTCAGTGTTTATATCTTATTTCTAGGCTAAGTTTTTTTTTGCAGTGTGGAAGCAAATTCTATACATGGCTGATTTGTTTTGGAAAAGATGGACTAAAGAGTATTTACCAATACTTCAAGACCGTCAAAATGGCTTGCAACAAGAAGAAATTTTGATCCAGGGGACATTGTTTTAATTGTAGATAAAGCTACACCCTGCAGTTCCTGGGTAATGGGTCGAGTCATCAAGACAATGCCAGATGCCAAAGGTGCAGTCAGAAGAGTTTGTGTGCAGACCAAAACCAGCACATTGGACAGACCTGTGAATAAACTGTGCCTGCTTCAAGAAACAGCCAATGTTTGAAATAAGAAATTTTTAAATGTTTGTTTGCAGTGTTATTGCTAGTGATTTGAAAACAATAGTTGATGTAAAAGTAAAGTTAAAAGTATAGTAATTGTCTCTGCTCCTGCATAGCCAATTAGGAGCCAATCTTAGAAAGTTAAAGTTTTGAGTTAAACTAATATTAATATTTGCCTAATTGGAATAAAATATTAAATTTCTTTCATAGTCATAGACAATGGTATAGTCTTTTCCCCCTATAAGTTAGTAAGAGATAGAACTTTCTTGCTATAACTGAGATACAGTGTATTAATTGAGTCAGTTGTTGTTTAGAACATGTCCCAGTGCACAGGGACTTGTAAGACCCATTTTCAACTCAGAAATGGGATAAGCATACAGTTTTCTGAACGTCGCATTGAAATGGTTCAGAAACGTCATCGCCTAGAAATGGTTCAGAAACATCGTCATTTAGAAATGGTTCCAGAACAATAAATAATTAGTAATGATTTGAACAGAACTTTTCTTAACAAGAATTTTTCCCCATTTTTGCTATTTTGATTTTTTTTTTGTGTGAGCTGTTTTACTTTGAATTTTTACTAAAACTTTTAAAAACAAAGATATTTTGTCTGTGGAATCATTTCGGCGCATCAGGCTTTTGTTGAATCCCATTTTTTGAGTTAGAACTGTTGAACTTTAGTAATTTTGGAAAAACGCAGCTACAGTAAAGAAGCTCACTTTATGAGTGTACAATGTGCATGTACCACATAGCTGAGTTGGTCTGCTTGGGTTGAATGAGAAGTGCAATGCATCCAAGCGGCAAAAAAAATGTGAAATTCACGAAGTGCAAGTCACATTTGTATGAGCTTCTGTATCTTCTGTAGAATTCACACCAACTCTTGTGGCTGTGGTTGAGTGTGAGCAGAACAGACTGCTGCATACAGGCGCACACACATGCCTGTCATACTGAGACCTGAGGTTCATGCAAACACTGAAAAATTTAAGAATGCATGCATGCGCCATCTAGTGGCTCTGATTGAGTGTAAGCAGAGTGAATTCTTCCATACACACACACACACACACACACAGGTCTTTCATTTTCATATATGTTTAATGAGGGATGCAGCTGACAACATCTTAGCAGTTTTACCAATGACTGATGCAGATAAGAAAATATATGAGGCTGTTAATACAGTATTTAAGCAGCATTTCATAGGAAAACAATGTGATATTCAAAAGAGCACAATTTAATATAAGATGTCAGCAAGAAGGAGGGAGTGTAGAGTCATTCATCAAATCTGTGCACAAACTAGCAGAACACTGGAGCTTTGGAGTAGTAAAAGAGGAGCTCATAAGGGATAGAATTATAGTGGGAATATGAGACAGGAGACTGTCAGAACAACTACAAATAGACACTGAGCTAACATTAGCAAAAGCTGTACAAAAAGTGAGGCAAAGTGAAAGTGTGAAGAAACAGCAAAAGATAACTACATAGTAATACAGAATGTGAACGTTATAAAGATGAAAAAGAGGGACAAACAGATAGGTCAAAAGAGGCATAAGGGGCAGAAATCAGGCATACAGGGAGAGGAGTCATTGTGGTCAAGGACGAAAACATGCATGGAAGGATGGCCCAGGTAAAGAGGTTGAATGCAGAAAATGTGATAAAAAGGGACATTATGCTGTAACTTGTCGCAAAGGTGAAGCAGTACGTACAATCGCGGAAACCCACTGTGACACAGACACTCAGGATTTTGTCTTTCTAAGAGCAATGGATTTGGAGATATCAGAACCATGGGTGGAGGAAGTCCACCTAAATGGGGACAAGGTTGCCATACCTACTTGATTATACAAACCAGAAAGAGATGGCAAACTAAAGAAAGCACAGAAGACATTGTTTGGACCAGGTAAATCTGCACTTAAGGTGGAAGGTTGCTTTAAATGAGACATACAATAAGAAGAGAACATTTATCTGGTGACAAGATTGGTACAACCACTTCTTGCCAGACCAGCTATAGAGGCTTTAAGTCTGGTCTACAGAGTAGATGAAGTAGGAGATGAAGAAACTGATTTTACAGTGACATATCCAGCAGCTTTCCAGGTACTAGGCAAACTAAAAGAGCCATAACACATTGAGCTTGAACTGGGAGCCAAATCAACACCCTGTTGGATCACTTTGCCCCTCAGAGACAAAGTGCGTGCAAAACAGGACAGAATGGGAAAAGATGAGGATAATCTCAGAAGTGAAAGAGCCGACAGAATGGTGTTCAGGTATGGTTGTCATCCCTGAGCCTGACAGGTAACATCAGATTTTGTGTTGACCTCACACCTCTTCAAGCTGTGAGAAGAGAGAGTGCTACATCCTACCAACGGTGCAAAAGTGTTCACAAAACTGAATACCTGGTCTGGGTTCTGGCAAATTCCTCTTACACCAGGGTCACAACATTTATCACTTGTTTTGGGAGATACCAGTTCAATCAACTCCCCTTTGGAATATTATCAGCTCCTGAGCATAACCAAAGACTTTACTGTGTTCTGGAAAGTGTAAAATGAAGGTCTAACCCATTATGAGAAATGTGAGTTTGAAAAGAGCACATTATGTTTGTGGGGCATAAGGTCTCTGCAAAAGGCATTGAACCTGACCCTGATAAGTTTAAGGAAATTCAAAAGATGCCAGAACCAACATGCACAGAGGATGTTCACCATCTCATATCTTGGTAAGTTTCTACTTCACATGGCCATAATCACCATACTATTGAAAGAATTATTTAGAGTCAGAAATTAATGGATTTGGAAAGAGCCTCAAATTGCAGCTTTTCAGAAATGGAAAGAAGAACTAAGTTCTCCAAGAGTGCTGGCACAGTACTCCCATGCAGCAGAGGCCAGAGTTGCTGCAGATGCATCAGCATACGGTATGGGAGCTGTACTCACTCGGAAGCAAGTTCGTGGGAACCAATCTATATATATAAAATTCACTAAGTGCATGCAAGACAGTGAGCGCAAGCAAGACACTAACAGCACGCAAGACAGTGAGCGCAAGCAAGACAGAGCCCTGCCCGCCAACTCTAAGACTATGGGATACGCTTGACAGAGCCCCGACCGCCAACTGTAACCCTCCTGTGTCCACTGTAGCTCTCGAGGCATGTGCACTGCCTGCTCATGTGTCCGCACGCAACAACTCACCAAACACAGCCTCAGTCTCTTTCGTCTGTGCTACAGTCCACATGAGAGAGACACACACACAAGCGCAGGAGAGAGAGACACACAAAGGTGCGCAAGAGAGAGAGACACACACACAGGCGAGAGAAACACACTCGCACACACACAGGCGCGCGCGTGCATTGTTGCAATGTTACTTTTCTTGGTTGTTTATTAAATTACGGATTTATAACTGTTCCTATTTTTAAGTTCTGTAAGACACACACTGTCAGACAGATCACTGAATAATGCACAGACAGAAGTTGATAGATAGATAGATAGATAGATAGATAGATAGATAGATAGATAGATAGATAGATAGATAGATAGATAGATAGATAGATAGATAGATAGATAGATGTGAAAGGCACTATATGACAGGTGCTGCAGAAAGGCAAGCAGGCAGTGAGAGTACTGTACATTCACATGTGAAAGGCAAAAGATAAATGGATAAATAGGGAAGGCACTTATATAATAGGTAGACAAATACATAACAGTATTAGCTATATACATCCACCTTCGCTCTCGCTCATGTGCCCGCTCCCAACACCAAACACATCCTCATTTGCTTTGGTCTGTGCTACAGTCCACATGCAGCTGTGAGCCACGTTGACTGTTCACGTTGATAATTATGCGGCGTATGCTACGCCACGGGTTGGCTAGTAACATATATTTCAAGAGGATTAACAGGCACAGAGCGCTGTAATGCGGAAAGTGAGAAAGGCTCCAGCGACTCCATGGGCATGTGAAAGACTTGCATCCTACCTAATGGGTCAATGTTTCACATTAATGACAGACCACAAGCCTTTGGTACAGCATCTCTTTTGAGTAACAGAGGTTTAGATGATTTACTGCTATGGATTTAAAGATTTTGACTATGACTGTTGATTTTCCTTTAACATTATCCATGTTCCAGGTAAAAGTCTAATTACAGCAGATACCCTGTCTGTGGCTGCAATGAGGGCGTGCAGAGGATTTACAGTTTGGAAAAAGATGCCTAGACTAGACTAAAGACTAGAAGAAATAAGAAAGGCACAAGAAGAAGAAATTTCCAGAAAAAATAAAAAGTACTGCTGCACACAATGGCCAGAAAAACACAAACTTAACCCAGAGATTAAACCATACTGGAAGATAAGAGCATATCTTCACATCGCTGGGGACCTTCTAATGAAAGGAGAAAGACTTGTTATACCACAATCTTTAAGAGCTGAAATACTATGAAAATTACAGGAAGGACATCAAAATGTAAAGCCAGAGCCTACAAATCAGTTTGGTGGCCTGGCATCTGTCTGAAATACAGATCTCAGTATAGAGAACCATTAGCACCCACCAAGGTCCCAGAACGCCCATGGAAAAAGGTTGGGATGGATCTGTTTGAGTGGTTAAAGAAGAGTTCCATATTGATTGTGGATTACTTCTCGATATAAATCGAGGTGGCTGAACTTATGTCCACATCTATTGATTCTAAGCTATCAAACAAGCATTTGCCAGAATTGGACTCCTGAGACTGTGGTCTCTGACAGTGGGCTACCATTCTTATCAGAAGCAATCAAAATTTTTGCAGATGAGAGTAGGTTCATACATGGCACAAGCAGCCCCTGTTATCCTTAAGCAAATGCTCATACAATTAAAAACCAATGAAAAAAGACAAAGCATATAAAGGAATTGGAAAAATCTGGTTTTGATAGCTAAAGTGAATTTCCTTTAAACATTTAAACAATACATTACATTACATATGAGAGCTTATGACTTATTTTATTTTTTTGTAATAGTGCCAACTGCTTAGGGATGGGAGGCAGTGCTCCACTTACCCTTTAATACACTGCTTAATATATTTCTTAAATAGGGAGTCAGTAAAGTTTGGGTTGAATGTACTTTGTCTATTAATTCAAGCTGAAAATTCATTTAATCAACATGTAGCTGAATTATCATAGTCATTCATAAACCACAATTACTACATTTTAGCACAAAATACTTGACTGTCTATAATTCAGGTAAAGGAATGGGGTTATTTACTGTATCTATTACCATCAATGTATAAATAAAAATGTATAATATCAACCACTTTCATTTTATTATTCAGTGTTTATTCACCTCTGCAATGTTACCTACTACAAAACTTCAATTTGGAGTCATCTGAGGTGGCTTAACTGAGAAACATTTCTCTTAATATTACATATTTAGTACAGGACTTGTGAATCCTTTATATAAACAAGTAAATTCACTGTCATGTCAATTTGCCACACTGCACACAGATGATTAAACTATCTAGTGACAATTTATAAGAGTTATGAAGAACAAAAGAAGCCTTTGTTAAGGTCTTGTTACATAAGAGTAAAGGAATAATTACGTATATTTTTTGCAGTACCAAAGGGGTTACCAGCATATCTTTTCTTTCAACCATTCATTTCACTTTGTGAACCAACTTTTTTAATGACAGTTACGAGGTTTGAAGTGACTAATCTCGGTAGGGGATGTTCCCTTTCACTCTCAAAGCCTGCTTATGTATACTTCCTGAGGAACACTGCAAAAGAATGAATTGAGAAGGTATTTTGTTTTTCTTTGTAATGTCCACTTTACCTTTTTGCATAAAACAAAATAATAGTTTTAAACAGATTTCTGATACACCATCTATTTGTCTGCTAAGGACAAATTACATCTTTGTTACTGTATGTTAAAAAAACAAGACAACTTTAGGTAAAGAAAGTTAGAGAAATCTGCTTATACTACCCAATGCCTTACTGTAATACACTGTGTGATTGATTAGGTCCCTAAAGGCTTCAGAGTACTCCTCCATTAGTCACATAACTGCACAAAATAAAATAATATTTTGAAAACATAGTCTTCTTAAATGGACTCAAGCAAAGTGCAACATAACCTTAGGATTAGTGGTGATTATTAAATCACTTTTTCATTCATTATCTGTGCCTAATTGTCTAATTCAGGGTCATGAAGGCAAGTTTCCCACCAGCTCCTGCTTCCTGTTTCTGTCTTGAACATATCTGCATTAATTTCCAAATGTATCCCTACATGATTCATTATAAACTAAAACATTTCCACTGAATTAGCACTGAGAAGATGATATTTTGTAAAGTTAAAGTAGTAAATTTTGTAGTATTACAAAAGACAAATCGTTATGATGACATTTTTAAGTATCTTACTGCTACCAAATTTACCATCTATTTACGTAGGATATAGGTATAATTTCCCTACAGTTTATTTAAATTATACATGTCTACTGTAAATAACTTGTATTATAACATATATAACTTGAGATTATCTACATTTGACATGCAAATAAAATAAAAATCTTAATCTAAAACAAACTGCAAAGGATGTTTAGAACACTATTAATTGATTGCAATACACTAAGTAGTTAACCAAATAAAACAATGTGGTGTTGGATACTCTAGGTACAGTACATACTGATCAGTGTCAACAACTGTATTTGCTCATATTATTAATTGAGACATTAAAGATACAGAAAGTAATGGCAGAAACTCTACAGATATTAAAAAATAAGATAAAAATGCCAAATTCTGTCAGTGATATAGAAAAAGCATCAAGTAAATCTGTATCATGAAAATTTGTGTATCAGTGTGAGGATTTTCTTCAATAACAATGAAAGGTTTGAAATTAAAATTCACCACCCACACTAGCACTCTATTTTTTTCTTTCTGTCAGTCAAATTGTTTTTTTCCCTGGCAGTGATGCAGAGAATCATGATGGGAACATCCGCCTAATTACATCTATCATGTCAATGTGTAGTTTAATGTCTAAGCAGGAACAGTTGCAAGTCTGTATGTCTATGCAAACCCATTAAAAAGAATATTTCATAATGTTTCAATAGAATGGTATTTCACAAAAAACTTTAGATACATAACTTGTCCTTTTCAAAATATTAAAAAAGGCAAACTAAATTGTGTTAGGCTTTATCATTTTTCCTGTTTTTCTCAGTAAAACGTACCTTCTCTATTAAATATAAAATTTTTCACCCAATAATTTTCTTTTGCTTTTTTATAAAATAATGAACATCTGCTTTCGTAGGTTAAGGACTGAGGCAACCCACAGCATGATGCATGACAGAAAAGTAATTATATGTCAATTAAATACTTATACTTTGTTCATCCATGTCACCTTTTTAATTCATGTCTACCAGTGGTTACAACAAACATACTTACTCATAAAAAAAAAAACTTTCAGGATTAAGCTGAAGCTCCTTCCCTGGGTTTTGTGTTGTTTTTTTTTTTTTCATTTGTTTTCTTTTCTTTGTTGTTTTTTCCTATTTCCTTTTGTTTTTAATGATATTAAATACTTTTTATTAATATTTTTCTATTTTCCTAATTTAGTAAATTATCTCAGTTGTCATTTGTTATTTCGTTACGTCACTTGTTGCGAGGTGGGCAGGAGCTCTAATTAACCTTCAGATGATATGGTCATTAACACTGTTTAAGTTATTTGCTGCCACATCCACATTGCTGTGTCATTAACTGTGTTAACTGTGATCTTCAGCAGTTTTATGTGTTCCCTTTGTCTCTAGTAGGTGTGTGACCTTTTTACAATGTGCCTCTCAGTTTAAGGCTAGTACTTTGTTCTAAAAAATGTGCATATTTTAAATAGTTTTTTTCAATCTATTACTGTTAATACTATTGTTATATTGAATAATAATATTAATATCAAATTAAATATTACAACCATATATAATGAGCAAGAAATTGGTGTTTTAAAGAAAAGGACATTTCTGTGTGTTGCTTTTAGAAAAAAAAACACACACACACCAATAATAAATGGAAAAGACAATAAATGTTGGGACAGTAGACACCCTTTGTTTGAGACTGGGATAAGCGTAAGGTCAAATTTCCTGAGTAATCCTGTTACACTTTTTTGTTGGTAGCTATCTACAGGACATAGATCCTGTCTCACAAAAGAGTCACCTGCTTTGAAATATCAGACTGCTTTGATTGGTATCTCATCAGCATACTGTATAATATTGTGATAACAGAACTGCCAGCTTTCATAGAAAATATTTATAATTACTTCGTTTGAAAATTAACGAGTTCTGGGGACATTAGCCTCTAATCAGCATATAGTGGTATATCAAAGTCAAAGCGAACTTTATTGTCATCTCAAACATATATAAGTATACAGATAGACGAAATTGCGAAGCTGAGGATCCGCAGTGTAACAATATGAAGTGCAAATAATAAATTAAAAATAGAATTAAAATTTAAATTTAAAATTAAAACACAAACAAGACAAGACATTGTGCAAAGACAAGACAAAGAAGCAGCAGTAATATTGACGTGTAGTAAGCAATATGAACATTGATGTAATGTATGGCATTTGCAATCTAGATACATAAATATAGTCAATAGATATGTAATATAATATAATAAATAAATAAATAAATAAATAAATAATAGATATAGATAATACAGAAATTATTAGTGTGTGACAATAGATGCTTAAGACATGTGTAAACAATGACAGGTCAGAATGCCTTGGAGGGAGCATTCTTTAAAAGCAGTCTGTTACAGCATGGTCTGCATTATCAGAATGGTCAGAAAAACAAAGAATAGAAGTTCATTTTATAAACTGTTGAACTTACATACAGTGTCAATCAATGCATACATTTTACTCTGGTTGGTTCATTGGTTTACACCCAAATGATTTATATAAAATAAAAGTCTGTTATATTATATTCTTGTTCTTATACCTTTGAGTTGCGCCACCACCCTTGAAATTTCTGTGCATAAAACAACTGTCCATTCTCATTTTTTATAGGACATCTGCTGATTTCTTAGTCATCTCTTAGTCATCCTTCAGTACATTTTGTATATTACATCAACCTTTCTTCTGGTACATTCTTTATTTACTTGACCATCTCAGTATTTTTCCTAAGCCAATTCTTATACAGGTACAATTCCGTTACAACGAACTCCCAGGGACCTAAAAATATTTTGTTGTGACGAAAATTTCATTGAAATGAGATTCTGTATTTGTTACTATAGTGCTTTCTTTAACTTGCGTCCAGGCATTTGCAATCATTTCAATAGCTTCTTTCACGTTAATTTTAATCTCCTGCATACAAGTTGTAGCGGGGCTACATAGAATTTGTGTTGTCAATGTTTGTGCTGATTGCATTTTTGTTTCCATCGTCCCGTTTGCTGTTTATCACGTGTGCGTCAGTGAATGTTGTCCCCGTAAATACAGAGGGGACGGATGATGAAGGGAGAACGCAACCCCAAGATGGAAAACACCTGTTCACAATTAATCAAGTACAACCAGCTCATCACTATATAACCATTAAGGAGAGAAGAGAAAGGAGGAGAAAGATCGAGATTTCACATTACAACTATGAACCAAGTTTACCTGCTGTTTTCCACATCACGCTTTGGATCCAGTTTGTTTTCATTCCGCTGGACTTACTTAAATTTCCTCATCGTCAGAGACCCCGGGGTCAGATTACATCATCCACCACACGCTGAGGATTCACGTTGAGGTTGTTCCATTTGTTCCAGGAAATACAAACACATCACATATCTGTTGACCAGTCATCCGCATTCAGGACAGTTATATACTCGGACTCAAGTTCACGATCATTCATTCCGTATTCATTCATTGTTATTGTTCGTGTTTTTTTTTTATATGTTACAGGGGCAAGAGAGGGTTTGTTATTGTGTATATCTATATATATATATATATATATATATATGGTGTTGTCATATTGTTGCTTTGGTGGTGGTATATACATATATATTTTTTCTATGTTGGGAATGTGCAGTAGTGTTTTGTTTTTCATTTAATATACTGTATTCACTTATTTGACATACCTGTTTTTGCGTGCTTGTGAAAACCATCGATTGAGGGGAAACTTTTATTTGTTAGTGGTACGGCTTGATATAAGATACACCTCAGTAATTTATCCAGGCCACAGGTCTTGGAGGTGTAGCTGCCGGTTGGGTAAGGGGTCAGCCGATACATAAGTGGTGCCATCTCTGAGGAATCTTTTAAAAATACTATCGCTGTCTGCCTTTAAAAATTTTTTCCCATTTACCACCATGTTTTTTATGCGTGCCAATCTGAACGACACTTTTGCTTTGCCCCGGTGTGAGGAAGGAGTAGCCAGGGCTCGCCACCTCACAATCCGAGCATGTTCAGCGGTGCAGAAGGTGGTAGATTCTTTACAGTCGCTGTACCTAGAAAATCACCATGGACCTGAAGAAGATGGCCAGGAAGATGTTTCGCCTCCGTGGGAAGATCTGGCACAGCAACTCGCTCGTGTGAATGAGAGGGTCTATGAGGTAGCCAAAAGCGCATTAGAATTCGAGGATGCCTTACGGACCCGTTTCAGAAGCTTCCAGGAGGAGATGAAAGAATATATAAATAAACTTAAACTCCTGGAGCAAGAGATTGTGTTGTGCCTCCAGAGGTGGGATCGATGCTGGCAAGAATCTCTTCAGGGGGAAGTCAGAAGGAGTCTCCAGACATACTGTCAGTCACCTATCCACTTGACACCTCGGGGGTCTCAAGGCACTATATATGTTACCCAACCTGCTACCCCTGGGGTACACCTGGCCTTTCCCAAGTTGGGGGCTCAATATATCACAGACAATGTCCTCAATTTTGTGGAAGAAGGGGAGGCGTATTTTGCTGTCACTCCTTTGACAGTTGAAGAACTTTTGGGAGTGATAGGGGCCTCCCTTTCTGGGCCAGTGCGCAGCTGGTGGCTGACCGCAAAGAAAAACATCACGGACAGGGGATCCTTTCAACAAGCTTTCCTCGCATCTTTTCTTCCTGAGGATTATGAGACTGAACTTAAAGACAAGCTGCGATCCATGGTGCAACTTCCAACACAATCCATCCAGGACTTTGCCTATGAATATAGGGCTTTGTGTTTAAAGTGGCGGCTGGCCATGTCTGAAGAAGAGATGGTCCACCACATCCTTAATGCTTGCAACCCGTGGCTAGCTGGGTGTCTCAGAAGGGTTGTCGGGTCTGTTGAAGATCTGGTTAAGGTTGGCTCGCAAGTGGAACGGGACTGGGGTAACTCCAAGGCGTACTGGAGTAAAATACAGTCCAGTTTGAGAGAAACCCAGTCCCTAAGACCCCAGAGAGCCAAACCTGGCCGGTCGGGGGCCGATCTCACGATTATGCAGGTCAGTGCATCCCTCCTGGTCGTCCCAGTGTTTTTGCGGGGGTGGCTGGTGAATGCGGTGGTTGACACAGGAAGCCATCACACCCTCATCAGACATAACATTTGGAGGAAGATTTGCCGACCGTCAGACAAAATAATACCTGCCCCATCTGTCCGATTCCTGCTGGCGGATGGGAGTGAACACAAGGCTTTGGCAGAGATCCCCTGAGTTATAGCGTACTGTCCACCACCTGGGAAATGGAGACCTACATCCTGGATGACTGGCACCTGTCCGTCCCATTACTCCTTGGGCTGGATTCTTTAACAGCTATGCAAATGACTATTCATCTCTGTCCCAGGGGGTATATGGTTCCCGGTGGAGGAACAACCTGAAGTGGTCAGGCCGGTCCTGAAGAAGTGGTCAGGGGTATGGACGGATAAATTGGGAGTCACAAGGGGGGTTACCCACGTGATTCATACCTCCGACGAAGTCCCTGTGTGACAATGGGCGTATCGGGTTTCTCCACTGAAGAGGGATGTGATTAAACAACATCTAGACAAAATACTTGCCAAGGGAATAATTGAACCATCTTTCTCCTCCTGGGCATCCCCTATAGTCCTAGTGAAAAAAACAGATGACACCTTTCGTTTCTGTGTGAACTACAGGGGTGTGAACTTGAAGACAAATCTGGACGTATATCCTATGCCCCTGGTTCATGAAATACTCGAGTCACTGCATGGAGCGGCTGTTTTTAGTACATTGGACCTCCGCAGTGGCTATTGGCAGGTGCCGATGGATGAGGGGAGTAAAAAGAAGACGGCTGTAATCACCCCTGAGGGCTTGTTCCAATTTAAAACAATGCCATTCGGCCTAAAGAAAGCTGGTGCCACTTTCCAATGGCTTATGGAATAAGTGCGGAGGGGATTAATAGGAAAAATCTGCTTTGTGTACATCAATGATTGTATTATTTACTCTCCTTCAATAGAACAACATCTCCAGGACCTGGACACCATCTTTCATCGTCTCCAGAAAGCACACCTTACTCTGAACACAAAAAAGTGTACTTTCCTTCAACCCCAAATCCATTTCCTCAGGCATGTTGTGTCTACAGAGGGGGTCGCTGTAGACCCAGAAAAGATTTCAGCCATCCGAGACTACCTCACACCCACAGACTTAAAATCTTTGCAGCGTTTCTTGGGGTTGTTGGGGTGGTACCTTTAAATACATCCCTCGGCTGGCTGACATAGCGACTCCCTTAAACCAATTAAGAAAGAAGGATGTCCCGTGGGAATGGACTAAAGAATGCCAGGACATCGTCGAGCAACTGAAAGAACATCTACAGAAGCCACCCATTCTGGCCAAGCCCGATCCATGGCTCACCTTTCAAGTACACACTGACGCCAACAATCTGGGGCTCGGGGCTGTGCTCATCCAAAAGAAGGACAAGGAAGAACATGTCATCGTGTACGCCTCTCGAGCATTGCACTGTGCTGAGCAGAATTATTCGACGGCTGAAAAAGAATGTATGGCCGTCGTGTGGGCTGTGGAAAAATGGAGACACTATCTGGAGGGGAATGAGTATGAAGTGTACACAGACCATCATGCTCTAACCTGGGTATTTAATCACCTGAAGACCTCCTCCTGTCTAACCAGGTGGGTACTCCGCCTCCAGAACTTTACTTTCAAGGTGACCTATTGGAAGGGCTGTGGCAATATCGTGCCTGATGCTCTGTCCAGGGCGCCAGAGCCACTGGGGATGCTGTGTTTGGCAGAGGCAAAGAAGATGGTCCTCCCTCTGCCAAGAAGCCTTCAAAACCTGGTTCAGACACAAGCCACCAGTCCATTCTGCCAGAACATCAGAGAAGGACTGGAGCAACAGCCCACTGACCGGGTACACATCGTAGACCTCCAGGGGGGTCCTGTACAGGATCACTCCATCCTCTCTTGGGGGTCTATTGCACAAATTAGTGGTCCCGGAAGAGCTCATCCCTGACTTCCTGAACTATTACCATGACAGTCTTTTAGGTGGTAACCTTGGAAGGACAAAAACTTTGTTGAAGATCCTGGGGGTTGCGTGGTGGCCATCTGTCTGGAAAGACGTTTCCCACCACGTGAAGAAGTGCTTAACCTGCCAGCAGCTCAAAAACCAACCTTTTAAACCAGCAGGATTTTTACAATTGACGATCGCTGATGGACCTGGTGAGACTTTGGGAGTCGACCTGATGGAGCCATTTCCTGTTACCAGCTCAAGGAAAGGAAAGTGTCTGAAATGTGATATCCCAACTTCCCCCTCATTTTGCTTGCTGGAGAACCTAGAGGATGTCGCGATTAAAACAAATTTGGTTCACGTAGTTCTCTCTGCCATATGCATCGCTAAGAAAACTATCCTCATAAACTGGAAAAACAAAGATAATCTTTGCATTAACCAGTATAGAAATCTTTTATTGGATCATATTACACTAGGGACTCTGCCTCCACTTCAAATCAATCTCTCTGGGCTCCTTTGATCGGTTCCATCACATAGCGATGATGGAGGGTCATTGATATGGTCCTGCGGGATGCTGTGGTTGATGTGGTGGAGAGTATGAGCTTGGAGTATCTGGAGGATCCCTGGGGTGGGTTCACTAGGGGGGTCTTGGGCTGGGGGGCTGCTGCCCGACTCTGGTGGTGCTTGGGTTACCTCCGGGGGTGGGCTTCTGGTGGTTGTGTGTGGGGCCTTAGGGGGGTCTTGACGGTGGCTGTGGGTCGCTGCCTAGTGGCTGCAATGCCCCTGGGTTGGTCTGGGTGTGGGCCTGGTGGCTTAGGGTATGGGGGCGGCCGTCCCTGGATGGGGATATGGGTGGGGCCTTGGGGATTGGGTCCTGGCATTTACGCTGCCGGGAAGAGGGCCGGAACATGCGGCAGTTCCACCATGGGGGAGAGGGATGTCCGGGAGGGGGAGGATCCAGCTTTACCTGGGTGTCTTATGTCTTACTTAATCTGAATGTTGGGTAAATGTGGGGATGGGAGTAAATATTGGGTTGGTGGCCTCAGACTCCGTGGGGCTCTGTGATGCTGCTGCTTCGGGCCATGGCTAGATGGGCTGGGGCCTCCGTGGATTTTGGGAACGGAGGTGCCTATTGGGGCCAGTAGGGGAGCTGGCTCCCTGGAGGGTCAGGCCCCTCAGCCGTTCCTCCCCATCCTCAGACATTTCCCTCCTCCTGCTCCTTCACATCATCACACAAACATGCACATAGGGCCTTGGGGTGTGGGTAAGTCAGGGGGTGCGTGTATGGATCCCATTTCTGCAGTCCTGTGGCAGGCTACCCCCCCATTTTATTTGCACATTTAAACACTTCCACAAAAACATTCCACACAAATGCACACTTAGGGCCTTGGGAGTGGACACTCAACGGCATCCGGTGGGGAAATTTCAGCCTCACTCCAGTGCGGTGTCCACTTCCAATTTTAAACTGCACCTAGTCACGGAGAGTTTTGGGGGGGAGGTGGGGCTGTGTGTTGGCATCAGCTGGTGTAGGCCACATGGTGCCGGCACTGCCCGCACCCCCCCAACCACAAAATGCACCTTATCAACACACACCAACATTACATTAGAGCAGGCGGAGGGAGACTAGAGGTCTTATTACACCTCTGTTCTCAGTTAGCTGCCCGGGGCTGGAGGCTAGGAGTGGGAGCTGGCCGTCTGCCTGTGGTCTGGAGTGGTGGGTTGCTTTGCTCTGCGTTGGACGGGGTGCCTGCTCACTATTACCCCTGCGAACGGGGCTAACTCTGGCTCCAGGAATGGTTGTACCTCAGGTATGGCAGCACCGGACCAGAGTTAGGTAGGGTGTGTGTGGGAGTGTGAATGGGTGTCTGGCGTACATCCTTGTAAGTCTTGGGTTGTATGTGTATGTGAGAGCATGAGGGAGGGAGTGTATGACTGTGTTTGTGTGTGACTGTATATGTCAGGTGGGGTTTTGGACTCCTCCCCTCTCCTGGGACATCTGGCAATACTACAACATCTTTGCCTACCCTCCCCCTGCCTTAAGCATCTGTCTGGTCGCTCCCGGTGGCTGCCTGGTGGGATCTGGTTCCCTGGGCTCTGTTGGGTCCATCGGCGGTGTGGGTCGCCCTTGGGTCCCGGGCTGCTGGGTTCCGGGCCCGGCCGACTCGGGGTGGCGGCTGCAGGCGGCCTGAGGGCTTGCCGTTGATATCTCCGGGACTCTGCCGGCTGCTGGTTGTGACCCCGGGTGATCCTCTGCCTCTCGTGGGGTTGGGGCTTCTCTGGTGACGGCCTCCTGGGGTCTCCGCTCTGGGGTGACCTCTGGATCTCTGGGCTTGGAACTCCCTCCATCTTCTGCACGTTTTTGGGGGCAGGTCTGTGGCCCTTCACACTCACTATTGGATGCTCCTATAGAGAAACCTTACACACAAGCGCGCGTGCGCACACAGGTGCTCACATGGTGATTTCATAAGTATGACTTGGACATCTTCAGCACATGATCTAAGGTTGTGGTGGCCCTAAATGCCTTAGTAATAATTACTGTATGATTGTCAGCAAACATTTTTACTTTTATATATCTTCATGTAGCTGATGCAGCAATGTTTTTGTCTTGTGGTTTGTTTTTTTTCCCCCTCTCTTTCTGCAGGTCTAGAAGCGGATTCTGGTTCATTTATTGTTTATTCTATACGAAAACCCCCCCTTCCCCCTTTACCTCCATCTCTTCCTTCTCTCTCTTCTTTTTCTTTCACTTTTGTCTCTGTGTCCGGTTCGAATCTTATAAACATCTGAAAATATTTTTAATAAAGTTTTGGTATCAGGCGTGACGTCAGCAAAAGCTGTAACGCTCCACCTGAGAGAAAAACTGTAAGGCTAGTCGCCAGCATTCAGACATCAATTCTGATTGCTTCACAGCCGAACAGGACACGGTAAAAAAACAACCTCAAGGAAAGCCATCCTGATGGTCGTAATTGATTATTTTTTGAAGTGAGTAAAGCTGTTTGCGTTAACAGACGCCAAGACTAACAAAATATGTTCCACCCTGAAAAACTAAATCTTCACCCCTGGGGGGTGCCAAAGAACATCGTTTTAGACTGGAGTCCGCAGTTCGCAAGTTCTGTGTTGGCGGAACTTTATGCAACCTGGGAAGTGAAGAAAAGCCTGACAACAGCTTACCATCCCCAGGCCAACATGACAGAGCGTGTGAACCAGACCCTGAAGAACATGATAGCCTCCTATGTGGGTGAACACCATTAGGATTGGGATAAATGGCTCCCCGAGCTCCCGTTTGCCCAGAACACCGCTGTGCATGAAGCCACAGGTGAGACGCCTGCTTTGGTTGCACTGGGCAGACAGCTGAAGGGCCCGCTTGACCAACTCCTTCCCAGAGCCCCTAGTCCACAAACCACCAGCTACAATAATTTAATTAAGCTTGAGGAATTGCTGCGGAGAATCCAACAGAGGTTGGTGAGTTTGACATCCAGACACGGCAAGTTGTATAATGCCCGGCGTAAGGAAACGCACTTTCAGCTGGGTGATCTCTTCTGGATTAGAGCTCACGGATGCCAGCAAACAGTTCTCTGCCCAGCTAGCGCCTAAATGGTTAGGTCCAGCCCAAATCATTTCTCAAACAGGTCCAGTCAATTTCCAGATTCAATGGGGTATTGGCACTAACTCCAAGCTAGACACTATCCATATTGCCAATCTCAAGCTGTACTTTGGCCCTCCCTTGTCCAAGGTTGGTTGGCAGGAGGATGTAGCGGGGCTACATAGAATTAGTGTTGTCAATGTTTGTGCTGAGTGTATTTTTGTTTCCATCGTCCTGTTTGCTGCTTATCATGTGTGCGTCAGTGAATGTTGTCCCAGTAAATACAGAGGGGACTGATGATGGAGGGAGAACCCAGCCCCAAGATGGAAAGCACCTGTTCACAATTAATTAAGTATAACCAGCTCATCACTATATAACCAATCAGGAGAGAAGAGAAAGGGGGAGAAAGACGGAGATTTCACTGTACGTACAACTATGAACCAAGTTTACCTGCTGTTTTCCACATTGCGCTTTGGATCCAGTTTGTTTTCATTCCGCCGGACTTACTTCAATTCCCTCATCACTAGAGACCTCAGGGTCAGATTACATCATCCACCAAACACTGAGGATTCACGGTGAGGTTGTTCCATTTGTTCCGGGAAATATAAACACATCACATATCTGTTGACCAGTCATCCACATTCAGGACAGTTATATACTCGGACTCAAGTTCACGATCATTCATTCCGTATTCATTCATTGTTATTGTTCGTGTTGTTTGTTATATGTTACAGGAGCAAGGGAGGGTTTGTTATTGTGTATATATATGTATATATATATATATATATATATATATATATATATATATATATATATATATATATATATATATATATATATATATATATATATGGTGTTGTCACGTTGTTGCTTTGGTGGTGGCATATACATATATATTTTTTCTACATTGGGAATGTGAAGTAGTGTTTTGTTTTTCATTTAATATATTCACTTATTTGACATACCTGTTTTTGCGTGCTTGTGTAAACCGTCGATTGAGAGGAAAATTTAATTTGTTAGAGGTACGGCTTGATATAAGATTCACCTCAGTAATTTATTCAGGCCACAGGTCTTGGAGGTGTAGCTGCCGGCTGGGTAAGGGGTCAGCCATTACAAGGTTATGCTAATGAGAATTTTTCTCAGCATTTCCTTGCCGTAATACACTTTCAGGGTGCAAATGATGCCCAAATCCAATGGCTGAAGCATTGCTGTGCAATTGGGTGGGGGGAATTCAACGCGAACATTATCTAAATGTGGAAGCATGTTTTTTGCAGCACAGTTATCAATCAGAAGCCGAATCATCCTTTTCTTCTTCTACATATTGTGAGGTTTCTGAACTCTTTTGAGACCCCACACTCCCCACCCAACGGGAACGACATGCTGAAGTGCGTCCTGAACTATGATTGCAGCGTCTGTGGAAGATTGTTTGTCTGTTGCTGGGGCAGGGCAATAGCAGGCTTACAGCGGTGCAGTGAAGTGCCACAGAAACAAATCATAAAAGATTGGGGTTGCGCTATAAGTCCCTGTCTTGCACCCAAAAACACGAGGCTTAGTCTCAATACTTTAGCAAAACCAGCTTTATTCAGCTTGAAGCAGGAATGGCACAGTTATTTATTGTAGCGTGATCTGCCACTCTGCTATACACAGACACAGCAGTCAGTCAGGGTCGTGCAGGTCAGTGATCAAGTAATCCTGTTACCTTGTTATCTGCATTTACAATTTATGTGCTCCTAACCTTGCATCACCCATCGAGATCTTTTCTGTTTAGTTTGTTGGAGAAAGGCATCATAGCTGTGAGCCTGCTGTTGCCCCATACAGACACAGAGATCGCACTTCAGGTTGCTCTTCAGCGTGCTGTCTATTTGGGGAGGTACCAAGAGAGTTTATAAACCTCACATTTTCTTGAATGACTGCCGCATTAATTGGAATGTTTCTTGAACAAGAATCACTGAACCACATAAAAACTGCTTTTTTGACGTCTTCAAATGCAGCAGTTCACATACGTTTGCAACCTGACATTTTTCATCTTTTTTTGCTCTGTCATTCAAGAAAGTTGACAGTGTCGATGGTGAAATTCCAAATTCACAGGCAACGACTTTTTTCTTTTTGCCGCAATCAAGAGCTGCAAAAAATTAAAGTTTTTTTTTTCCTAATATGAACTGTTATCGTCTTTTAGTGTCTGCTGTTTCTATATGAGGTTGACAATGAGTTAAATTCCAATGTTTTTCAAATGTTGACGAGCAATAAGCAAAAGGAATCACTGAAATCTGCAGGAAACAAAAAAGGCAAAAAAAAAAGTATGAGGAATGTTCGAAGAAATGAAAAAAAATGAAAGTGTTTCTGTTTGGTGATTGTTGTGCCAACTTTTTAATTTCCCCTTGTGGATTAATAAAGTATCTATCTATCTGTCTATCTGAGCTGCAGCCACAGAACTAACTGCTCTGCGGATGATTTATTCAGGCATTTTCATAGTAACAAGATTTCTATAGACTCATGTCATATGTGGAAGCTATCGGGACCATAAAAATACTTCGTTGTAATGAAAATTTCATTGTAAAGATATTCATTGTAATGGAATTTTACCTGTATTTCAGTGTATATTTTGTTGTTCACTTGATCTTTTGTCTTGTTTCCAAGATTTATTAACCCTTTATGCTATTACTTAAACATGAATGCTATGTTACCCTAAAATGATTCTTCCACACTTAGTAACAATACCATTGTTTAACAAGAGGAAATTGGTTATGTGCCATTGTTTTAACCAATTTTTATGTTGACATTGAAGCAGTTATATACCTCTGGGTAAATGACAATAAAAAAATAATAATGGTCAGAGATTCCTAACTGCTGCCTACTTCTTTAATTCTTTTAGCACCTTATGGCAGTGGCTACACCCTGGCAACAGTGGCTTTTGGTTTTCCTAGACCGGAGTCCAGTAATACATATCCTTCAGTTTGTCATGTCGGGATGCTTCAGGAATATGGGGTATTTTGCCTACTTGAGTGAGAGCTTGGTTCACATTTCCATCAGTAAGTCAGTCTTGTTCCTGATGGGTGTAGGACTTGGCCAAGGATGCCTTTTGTCACCAGTTCTGTTTATAATTTTAATAGACAAACTTTTTAGGCATAGGCAAAGGGTGGAAGGGGTCCGATTAGAATGCATCTCTGTTTTTTGCAGAGGACATGGTCCCTTTGGCTTCATTGGTTGGTGACTTCAGGTGTGCACTGGTAGCAATTTTAGTTGGTGGGAGGACGTTCAGCACCTTCAAGTTTGAGGTTGTGGTTTTCAACTGAAATAGGGTGGAGTGCTCTCTCTTGATTAGGAACAATGTGCTACTTTAAGTGGAAGAGTTTAAGTATCTCTGAGTTGTTTTCACAATTGAGGAAAGAAGGGAGTGAGAGATTGACAGTTGAATCGAAGTGGCATCCACAGTTATTTGGATGTTGTTCCAGTCAGTCATGGTGAAGAGAGACTGAGCAGAAAGGCAAATCTCTTGATTTGGCTGTTAATCTGTGTTTTTAACCTAACCTATGCCCACAAGCCTTGGGTAGGGACTGAAACAACTACTTCATAGATACAAATGGTGGTAATTAGCTTCCTTTACAGGGTGCCTGTGCTCACCTTTAGAGAAAGGGTGAGGAGTGAAGACATTTAGGATGACCTCAGAGCAGATCCACTACTAAGGGAGGCAGTTGAAGTGGCTCTGGCATCTGATTAGGATGCATCCGTGTGGAGGTGTTTTGAGAATATCAAACCAGTGGAAGACTTTGGGGTTGAACTAGGACATGGAGGAGAGAATGCCTCAGTATCTCCAGGAGTAGGTGAAGGAATTCCTCTGTATCCCGCAAAAGAAGTTGAAGGAGGTGGCAGAAAAATGAAACTATGAGCTTCTTTGCTTAGAATGTTTACCCTACAACCAGAACTGAATACATATAGATTATTATTATTAATACATTATTATTATTATTAATTCAGCTTATTTTTTCTTTTTGTATATTCTTTTTCTGGATACTTTTGAGGGGGTTTTGCTTAATGTCATTCTTTCTTCCATTTATTAATATTTATTGCTTTTGTATTTGTCTTGTATTTGGGTTTTGAATTCTTTAAATAATCTCCAACTTGGCTGAAGTGTGTTGGTGGTACTGACCTTCTAGTTTGGCAATTATTTGCAAAAGTGACTTTACATTCATTCTTTTTAACAGATCAATGTCCTTCTTAAACAGTAGAGACTGCACTTAAAACTCTTACTTTTACCTAGATGCAACCCGGTTCTAACCATATTAAACAGAATGATATAATCTTTGAACTTGCTCTAGTCATAACTGAAGTATACAGTAATCCCTCGCTATATCGCGCTTCGACTTTCGCAACTTCACTCTATCGCGGATTTTAAATGTAAGCATATCTAAATATATATCACAGATTTTTCGCTGGTTCGCGGATTTCTGTGGACAATGGGTCTTTTAATTTATGGTACATGCTTCCTCAGTTTGTTTGCCCAGTTGATTTCATACAAGGGACGCTGTTGGTGGATATGCTTCTCGCGCGGTGCTTCATTGTTTGCTTTTCTCTCTCTCTCACCCTCTCTGACATTCTCTGTGCCTGACGGAGGGGGTGTGAGCAGAGGGGCTGTTTGCCTAGAGGATACGGACGCTCCTCTACAAAATGCCACTTTATCGCGGAGCTTCGGCATACTTAAAAGCACGTATTTATTTTTTATTTTTGCTTTTCTCTCGCTCTCTCTCTCTGACATTCTCTGCTCCTGACGGCACTCCTTTGAAGAGAAGATATGTTTGCATTATTTTAATTGTGAGAAAGAACTGCCATCTCTGTCTTGTCATGGAGCACAGTTTAAACTTTTGAGTAAAGGGTGTTATTTTATGTCTAGAGGGCTCTAATAATGTTAACAGTGTGGGAGAGTTTATAAGGGCTTAAAATATATAAAAATAACCATACAAACATATGGTTTCTACTTCAGCGATTTTCATCTATCGGGGGTTCTGGAACATAATCCCGATCGAGGAGGGATTACTGTACAGTGTAATAAGAAAACATTCAATTATAAAGGGTCTGGAGCCATTCAAAGACAAACTCAGTATATTGAAATAGCGAAAAGGCACAAAAAAAAATGTGTTAGGCAATTTAGTATAGACTTCATCGCATGTTCACAGTGTCTGTTTAAGATGGCTGCGATTCCGGTTTTGATGGTTCCTGGAAGGAAGAGGCGGGTCCAAGTGGAGTGACCCAGGAAGTGATGCCATGGGTGGAGGCACGCCAGTCTTCCATTCTGCAGAGGGGAGAGGAGAAGAGAAATCGTTATTGCCTAGTGCCTTCATGTGTTCTGGCGAAGTAATGCACTCAACCAAGCCCTTAAGTTGTTCCCCAAGCACATGTGTGTGACAGCAGCTATTTCATCTCAAAAACATACAGAGAGTATTTGCCTGAGGTCAAGGAAATAAAAGCTGACTTCTACAACCAAATTTCATTTAAAATGACTTCTACAAAGGGTTAATGCTTAGGTTACCTCTTGGACGGTGTACACTAATAGGAGGTTATGGCACAAAGGTAGATGCATGCTTCTATGTGTTAAATGGCAAGAATGTCTGCTAATGATAACTTAAAACTGTTATCCCATTATAGTCTTTTAAAGATTTTTTTGGAATCTTAATATCAGTAACCACTAAATACTAAGCATTTGTCGCAATTCAAGGGCAACTCTTTTTTTTTAAGAATAACTGATTCATTTTTTTATGTAAAAACTATGTACTAACTCCAGTGTTTGTATTACAGGTTTCAGTTCCTTATTATTATTATTATTATTATTATATATTAGATAACCCTTTAATCAAAGGTTCATTAATTTTTTAAATAGTTGGAGCACAGTGCAAATAAAAGTGAGATAAAGGAAGGAATGGAACCAGCAACCAAAAGGACTAAGGTCCACTATCTTAACCTCTTCCTTCCATGGTGCCTTTTTACTTTCCGTTGAAGCAGAAGGAGTGCCAAGTACACTAATAGACAGTCCCCATCTACCTTTTTTTACTCTTACTCTGGCTATATCACATACTAGTGAACATTCTCATAAGTGACACATTTGTCCATTGTGAACATGCTTTTTAATATATCCTTTTTATGGTTAACTGATTGGCGCCTCACTGATCACGTAATTAGAACGGTTCAATGTATAACATATTCAGCCATATTTTTGTGAAGCACACTGACACCTAATAGCTAAATGAACTGTACCAAGGTGATGTCTACATGTTTTCTGAACACTAGAATTACTTATGCTTTCCTAGAAAAGAATGTTTATTAAAAAAACTCATATAAAGTAGATGTGATCAGGGGAAAAATACAGTGTAGCAACATAAATGATAAGGCTTACCCTAAGTTGTATGGCTCGTAGTTGTTTGGAAACATGCATTCCCACCTTTCTCTCTTCTTAAAATATCTCACAAACAATCTCTCATTTAATTTCTCATCTCTTGCTCCTGATCATCATTTCTCTGCACCAGTAATCCTTTACTGAACGTGCCTTCTAACTTTTGAATCCTTTCACCCACTGACAAAACTTGCTTAGAATGACAAAATTGATTTCAGGGTCTGAGACAAACTTGAAAGGTAGAGGCCACTCAAACACATTGCATTCTGTTAATCTTTGGTAGTTTTGCACTCCTGAATACTGAATTAGTAATTCCTTCCAGGTATCTTATTCAACATGGGATATCTCTGCTGCTTGCCAAGTTTCCCTTACCATTCCCTGTATCAGAGAATTCAGAAAAAGGCCCCCCACAGTACATAAATGACTTACTGGCCCCAAGCTTTTTCTGTATCTGTGTGCAGAGATTATACTTTCTTGTGGGAGGCCCCTGCTGAGACTATCCCAGGCCCTGCTAAAGTCTCTTGCCAGCTGAGCAACCTGTAATAATAAACATTAAAGTTTTACTCATCCATCTCTTTTCTGAACACCTTCATTTAAATGTAAGGTTGCTGAAACCAGAATTATGCTGTAAATATATTAATGTAATGTAAAGTTAGAATAAGGAATAAATGATAAATAGCAGACTGTATAATGGTAGTAAAACATTTAGCAATTCGGAAATGACCATATTGATTTATTGTTAGTTGAACTTAAAGCAACATCTGCCATACCCATGAATAAAGAATACATGAAAGGCAAAAATTGTATGAATCAAAATGAATGAGTTCAGGACTCATGTTGAGTTTTTCTTTATACTCTACTTTCTTTTTTCTTTTCATCTCCTGCGACTCATTCATTCGAACACCTTTCTGTTTTCCTTCCTTATTTTCTAGGGCTGTAACTGTTTAAATTACACAACGAGAAATTCAATACCATGGATTGTGCCCTTTATCCCTTCTGTCTGGATCTCTAAACCACAAGGACAATTTCAATTCATCTATTACCTTTTGCTTTTTTCAGGTTTTATTTCTGGATTTTTTTTTTTCATGCATTAGTAGCAATGAATAGTCACTTGAGTTTGAGACCTCAATTATACAAGGTCGTCCTGTTTTTTTCCTTTAACTATATATTGTTCTCAGTTTTATGTTTATCTATTTATCTATCTAAAACCTAGGTGTTACATGAAATCATCAATCCTTGATTCACTATTCTATTGCTATAGGTGTTTGAATACACCATTTCATCAACATGAAGCTTCTACATTGTTAGATAGTACAGGACAATGTGTAGGTCTATTTGTCTGCTCTCATATTTTTTGTGTTTTCATAAATTTCATATATTATCTACTGTTTCTTATTTTCTTTGCGTTCTCAGTAACTGGCATTAAATAATGTTTTAATTCATGAGTGTCTGATCTCTAGATTTGTGTAAATTATCAATAGCTTTGCTTAATTCTCCTCATCCTTCTTGTGCTCAATATTGTACAACATTCTGCTCTGGTTTGGAGTATGTCCAATTATAGATCTTCACAAAAATACCCACCAATAGCTATATTTGTTCTGGTGTCCAGCAACTTCTTTACAACAATTATGTAGCATGACACAGTAGGTGAAACACTGAGCTGATAGGAAATTTTTTAACAAGCTCAGTTAACTGTAAGATTCCAACAAGTGGGTTGACACTGAAAAGACCACTGAGACATGTAAATAAACTAAGCAAACTTTAAATTCATAGCCATGCATACATTCAAAGGGTCAGATATCAATTTCTTCAAACATTCCTATGGAACTGTGCCCAAGAATGGAGTTTACTTTAGCAATTCTGTGATTGAGAAATGGAGCAATGAACAAAATGTTCTGTATTCTAATTTTTGTTTTTTATTTTATTAAAATCAAATAACATTCCATACAAATAAATCAAATTTTACTAAAATAGGTTCAAAACAAATCAACCCCCCTGTATTCTAACTTAACTCTTCCTCTTACCTGAGTCTGTGCAATCTCACCATTAATGTCAACAAATCCAAGGGGCTGGTCATAGACTGCAGGAAGCAGAAGGTGGACCACACTTCCACTTGCATTGGAACAGCTGCTGTGGAGATGGTGAGCAGCTTTAAATTTCTTCCAGTGATTATAACTGATGAACTGAAATGGGCCCATTTTGAATCTTGTCGAGGAGGTTCATCCAGACATTTCTTCATCTGTTCTCATGAACTTCTACAGTTGCTCTTTTCTTACTGCATACACACCATTCTGGGTATGTCACCTAATCAGCTCAGGATCATTGTTAAAAATTGAGAAACCCATTTTGGTAGGTTAGAAATTTTTTTGCGTCCATGACCTTTTTTCAATTTTGGAAGCTTAATTTTCAAGCTCAGTGCAATGCAGAAGCCCCTTTGTCCAAGATTTGATTTGACCAGTGAACAAGTGCAATTAGATAGTCTTGGTTTCGATACTGTGGTTTTGTCTTGACTCACTTTTCATTTTAGTGTTTGGCTCTGGTAAAATAATATAATTTTTGGTGAATGAGAACTACGATTACACTTAAATTCTCTGTCCTGCAATGGTTTTAGATTCCTTTTTCTGCCTTTGATTTTATTCCCAAATAAAAGGTGCACTTCCTGGTCAGCTGCTTTAAACGTCATATAGTACTTGCTCTTAAACACTCATTACTAAAAGACTACTGAGGGCATTCAGTTTAGGGAAAATATTGGTTAAGGCATCTGCACTGGGGAGCTGTCTCGATGGTTTGTGTTCTTGCAGCTGGATTACACTAATAAAGCATGACTGAACATGGCGAATACAGCACAGAATATTACCAGCATCCAGCTGCCTTCTGTTCATGACACATGCAACACCTGAAAGGCAAACAGTATAATTAAAGACCTCAACTATCCTGCATAGTCAATTCAAGAACAATTTCTATTTTCAGGTCATAAAGTTACAGTACAGAAAATCACAATAATAAATAAGTCAAGTGGCTTTATTATCATATCATCCATACATAGTACTGCAGCATTGAGTAACATTTCCGGGCACTGTGGTACAAGATTTACATAAACACAGGACAAGTACAAGACAAGTAAAGAACTATAATATACTATAACTAGACAAATAATATAATAGGAAAGTGAATAGATAGTAATAATTTGAAATAGATACTACTAAATAAAGAAACAATAAAAACAAATAATAATACGAAACAACAGTAGTAGCAAGTGTAACAAATGCACTGTATATAAATAAGCTGCTAGGAACAGATCTAAGGGGAGAAGAGGCAGCTCAGAGTCCAGACAGCCAAGGGATAGAAGCTGTTGCAGAACTGTAGTGTTCCAGTACCTTCTGCCAGGTGGAAGTCACACAAACAGACTGTAGGAGAGGTGGAATGCAAATGTAAAACTTTATAAATATGTCTTTAATGGAGGTTAGAGAGATCTTAATAATCTTTTTTGCTGTGTACACTACACCTTGTAGGAACTTACAGACAGAGAATTTGCAGTTTCCAAACTGTGATGCAGGGGGTCAGAATGCTCTCGATGATACATCTGTAGGATATGGTGGGAGGCAGGCTTGCATTCTTCAGCTGTTGAAGGAAGTTTAGTCAATATTCCATCTTCTAGGCTATGGAGATGGTGTTAATTGATACAAATACACATTTATACATGAAAATGCCTTTATTTGAAAATGCTATGTCATTTGAACAAGTTTTTTTTTTCTGATCTTGCCAAATCTCTGTGTTATGGTGCATAATACTGAGAATGCAGATAAACTTCTTCTTGTTGTCTACATATACCATCAGCATGGCACTGCCATATCTAAACACATTCTATGCATGGAGAATGACTCGCTTACTGTAGTGACTTCAGCTGCAGGTGGAAGTTCCCGTCCCACTTTATTGTGTAAAGCAGAGTTGTGTTGCCAGCAAAAGTGACATGAAAAAGTTCTCTGTTGTTACTGTTCTGCCTTTGTCCAGAAATGGTTCCATAAGCTTTATGACCACAGTCTTGGAAAGCCTCTCTCCCGTGAGACGACTGTGATATTTACCTAAATAATGAGTGGCATTGCACGTGTACTTTGCCTCCAAATCTTCCGCAATCCAAAACTCTATGCCAGATTTGTTAAACTTGGTTGAGAAGTATCGCAAGAAAGCAGACCTTGGCTGGAAAAAAAACCAACTGCTCATTAACAGTAATACGAGGTGTGGCAGAAAAGTAATGAGACTGGCAACACTGCAAGCAATCTGGCAACGCTGCACTGTTGTCCTTGATAGAGCACGTGTATCAGTACCCTCGCATTGCTCAGTGCGAGTTTCAACTCCTTCCGTTAACGACGTGATTTTTGTGACTGCTATTAGCAAAGTTGTGTTTTTGGTTGTGCGTCACGCAAAATGGAACAGCGGAATTTGGAGCAACGTTGTGCCATTAAATTTTGTGTTAAGCTTGGAGGATTTGGAATTTTAAGGGTCATTCGCGTGAGACCAGATATTACAGACAAATGGATGCTCCATCATGACAACGCCCCATGTCACACTGCCCTCTCCATAACAGAATTTTTGACCTCAAAAGGTATTCCTGTGGTTCCCCAGCCCCCTTATTCACCTGACCTCAGTCTGTGTGACTTTTTCCTTTTTCCCAAACTGAAAAATGTCCTCAAAGGACGTCATTTCAGGACTTTAGAAAACATCCAAAAGATTGTAACAGACATGCTGAAGACCATACCGGTTGAAAACTTCCAGCGCTGCAACCAACAGTTGGAACAACGTTTCCATCGGTGTGTAGCTGCCCAAGGGAACTACTTTGAAGGGGATAACATTGATGTTTGAAAAAAATAAAAACTTTGGTAAATAAAAAAATCAGTCTCATTACTTTTCTGCCACACCTATGTTGTCCTGGGTTGTAACTCAAAACAGTTCTCAACAAAATGTTGCCAGATGTCCAATATCGCAGCAAATTTGTCATTTTCACATGTCCTGTGTGAGTGTCTTTGTTGTCAAAGCGCAAATGCCACATAGTCTGATAGCAGTCACGAAAAAAGTTTCTATTTTAGTTATGTGTTCAACATTTCTTGCCTCACATTTCCTGTCATCCTACATTTATCCAGATCGTTGTAGACACGGAACACAAATGAAATGTAAGTACAGTGATCCCTTGCTATATCGCGCTTCGACTTTCGCGGCTTCACTCCATCGCGGATTTTTTATGTAAGCATTTCTAAATATATATCACCGATTTTTTGCTGGTTCGCGGATTTCTGCAGACAATGGGTTTTTTAATTTATGGTACATGTTTCCTCAGTTGGTTTGCCCAGTTGATTTCATACAAGAGATGCTATTGGTGGATGGCTGAGAAGCTACCCAATCAGATCAAGTATTATGTAGTAAATAAAACTCCTCAATGATATACGATATGCTCCCTGAGCGGTGCTTCCCATACTTAAAAGCCTGAACAGCACCTATTAATTTTTGATTGTTTGCTTTTCTCTCTCTCTCTGACATTCTTTGCTCCTGGCGGAAGGGGTGTGAGCAGAGGGGATGTTTTCACACTGGCCTAGAGGACTCTCCTCTAAAAAATGCTGAAAGACTACCCTCATATTGCTCCCTTTCGGCTGCTTTGTCGGGCAGTGCTTCACACACTTAAAAGTACCTATGATTTTTGATTGTTTGCTTTTCTCTCTCTGTCTCTCTCTCTCTGAGATTCTCTGCTTCTGATGCACACTCCTTTGAAGAGGAAGATATGTTTGCATTCTTTTAATTGTGAGAAGGAACTGTCATCTCTGTCTTGTCATGGAGCAAAGTTTAAACTTTTGAAAAAGAGACAAATGTTTGTTTGCAGTGTTTTAAAGTCCCTGTCTCTACAATCTCCTGCTTTTCTGTGCAAATCTGTGACACAAGTATGACAATATAAAAATAACAATATAAACGTATGGTTTTTACTTTGCAGATTTTCACCTTTCGCGTTGGGTTCTGCAACACAACCCACGCGATCGAGGAGGGATCACTGTATGCCAAATTATTTACCTTATTCCAGACACCTCACACCCAGATAAAGAGACTTGAGCTAGGAGAACTTCAGGTGCATTGGTAGGGGACGGGATAGCCGGCTGCTTGCTGCTTATGTTGATTGACACATTTGCAAAACAAGGATTTAGATGAAGAGGTGCAAAGGAATTTAAGGTGGCCCGAAATTATGACTTTTTTCGTAGGCTCCAGGGATTCTAATGTTAAACAGCCCATTCATATTATTAGTTGGATATCTTCTAATTCTGTTGTCATGCTGTTACAGAGTAAGACTACTTACTTTCTGTAGTAAGATGGATTGTGACCAATCTCTTGGTGGGGATAGAAGCATACTAGCCCAGTTGAATCATGGAACATCCATCAGTAGAGTTATTATCTTGTAGTGTATCTGTTTACATCACTGTGTGCTCTGGGGTGAGAGAATTGCTAGGTCACACATTGCTGTTATGCAGAGATATATACACACACACATATATATATACATATATATATATATATACATCTATACTAATAAAAGGCAAAGCCCTCACTGACTCACTGACGCATTACTAATTCTCCAACTTCCCGTGTAGGTAGAAGGCTGAAATTTGGCAGGCTCATTCCTTACAGCTTACTTATAAAAGTTGGGCAGGTTTCATTTCGAAATTCTACGCGTAATGGTCATAACTGGAACCTATTTTTTCGTCCATATACTATAATAGACTTCTGCTCGATGCCCGTGTGAGGCGGAGTTACGCCTCCCACGTAATTTAGTGCCTGCCCATATAAGGCCGTCCGTCAGCGGCAATCCAATAGAAACACTGCCGCTAAATATTCACGGGTGAAGGACTGTGCTTATGCAGAGGAAGATGAGATTGTCAGGGTGGTGTTTGGCACAAACTCAGCGAAACTGCGAGAGAAACTTTAAGTGCCGGGTCTTAGCTAACATTAAAGACAGCCATGGACATCGCACGAGATGGCACCAGCACAGCTGGGAAACTTCGATGCATGTACACTGAGCGGCTCACGTGAACTGAAGCAGTGCACAGACAAAAAGCAACAGTTCCAAAGAGTGCTGAACAAAAACCGAATTACACAATTGAGACGGCAGCAAAAAAATATGAAGCGTCTGATACATACAAGCATATTCATAAGTGCAGGTCAATGTCCCGCGAAAGGAAGACAGTTTAAAAAAAAAGCCCGTGCATGCAGTGTGTCACGTCTCAGATAAAGAGGAAGACAACAACAACAACATTTATTTATATAGTACATTTTCATACAAAAAAAATGTAGCTCGAAGTGCTTTACAAAATGAAGAACAGAAAAATAGAAGACGCAAAAAATAAAAATAAGTCAACATTAATTAACATAGAATAAGTAAGGTCCGATGGCCAGGGTGGACAGAAAAAGCAAATAAAAAACTCCAGAGGCTGGAGAAAAAAAATAAAATCTGTAGGGATTCCAGACCAAGAGACTGCCCAGTCCCCTCTGGGCAAGATAAAGAGGAAGACGAGCTGTTTATTGATGCAGTAAGAAACTAATAGATGAATGAAACCTGTTATCTTTACAACGATTGACAAACACGAAATGTAACTTAAACACAACACATCCTACAAATACTAACCTGATTGAAAGAAATAATGATAATCAAACCCTTGATGACAGCAACACTCATAAAACAATTACTGTATATTGACAATCATGTTACGTTATTTTTTAAAATGTTCCCTTTTCTTTTTCATAACTTCTTTAACACACTACTTCTCCGCTGCGAAGGGCGGGTATATATATATATATATATTTATACCCACGATATATATATATACCCACGATCTACATACTCTCAAATAGACAAACCACACACTGTGGTGCAATGGTAGAGGCTTCGCCTCTAGCGCCGATGACTGAGGTTCGATTCCTGAGAGAGGGTGTGCGGAGTATGTACGTGCGCTTCCTGATTCATTTTACCCTCTTATCCCCTTGGTTTGAGACGTATGAAAAAATATGCGGTTAACGCAGAAAGACAGATCACCAATTGAAGCTTTATGAATAATAGATACTTTATTCGCCATCAATGATTGTTTTGGTAAAGCCATACTCAGTGTATTCATTAGATAAACAATAAAAAAGTAAGAGCAAGGGGAGGGTGACTTATTGAGGCACGCAGGTGAAACCACAATAGCACGTGGGCTCGATGCGTTGGTGTGCGTCAACTCGATCTGAATTGCGCAATCACATTCGAAAAAATATATCTTTTCAAGTTCTATTTAGTCAACACAAATATCTTTGGTTGGAATGTAAGGCAAATTTACTCTTTACATTTGTATGGTGAAGAAAAATTTATGCAATGATGCCTACATTTAACTTACATTCCTACCAAAGATATTTCTGTCGACTAAATAAAAATTTCTTCTATTTAAAATTTAAATAGAACTTGAACATATACGATAGTTCATAATATCCACGCACAGTTGCACGTAAGAGCGGGAGTCATCCGTTTTAACAAACAGCGTATTGCACTGATACGAAATAGCCTGCCCATTTAATTATTGAGGAATGGATACATAAATTAAGATTCTGTACAAATAATGTTTTTCATTTTTCTTCCTTGATGGATTCTGGCACCCCCAGCAACAGTTGCTCGCACCCGAAAGAGTGTATATATATATATATATGTTTATATATGTGTGTGTATATGTATACAGTTTATATATATGTAGATATATGTGGATGTATGTGTATATATGTATATATATATGTATGTATATATGTGTGTGTGCATATATATATATATGTGTATATGTATATATGTATGAATATGTATATATATATTTATATGTGTGTTGTATGTATGTATATATATATATATATATATATATATATATATATATATATATATATATATTGTGAACCTTGCCCCGGACACAGACAGGCAGACACGCTAATGTCATCCACAAACACACGTTTATTTTCCATCTCTTTTTACAATTCAGCTCACTAATCCCCAATACCCCTCAGTCCAGGCCACTCCAATGCATTCTCTTTTCTTCTTCTCTTTTTCTCTCTCTCTCTCTTTTCTTCTTACCGCCTCCTCCCTTATCCAGACGTTACCACTCTTCCACCCAACTCTTATCCATGACTGGAGGGAGGCAGCCCCTTAAATGGGAACCCGGATGGGCTCCAGCTGTTTCCCGGCAATCAATCCTGGCCACACCCCAGTGTGGCGGAAGTCCGGGTGTCCCCCGTTGTCTTCCCCCCAGCACTTCCTGGTGTGGCGGAAATGCTGGGCTCCCGGGATATTCAGGCACTGAATTTTGTTCAAACAAAATCAGGCAGGTGCATAAATTTGGACACCGTTGTCATTTTATTGATTCCAAAACTTTTAGAACTAATTATTGGACCTCAAATTGGCTTGGTAAGCTTAGTGACCCCTGACCTACATACACAGGTGAATCCTATAATGAGAAAGAGTATTTAAGCGGGTCAATTGTAAGTTTCCCTCCTCCTTTAATTTTCTCTGAAGAGTAGCAACATGGGGGTCACTAAACAACTCACAAATGACCTGAAGACAAAGATTGTTCACCATCATGGTTTAGGGGAAGGATACAGAAAGCTGTCCCAGAGATGTAAACTGTCTGTTTCCACAGTTAGGAACATATTGAGGAAATGGAAGACCACAGGCTCAGTTCAAGTTAAGGCTTGAAGTGGCAGACCAAGAAAGATTTCGGATAAACAGAAGCGACGAATGGTGAGAACAGTCAGAGTCAACCCACAGACCAGCACCAAAGACCTACAACATCATCTTGCAACAGATGGAGTCACTGTGCATCGTTCAACCATTCGGCGCACTTTACACAAGGTGATGCTGTATGCGAGAGTGATGCAGAGGAAGCCTTTCTCCGCCACAGCACAAACAGAGCCGCTTGAGGTATGCTCAAGCACATTTGGACAAGCCAGCTTCATTTTGGAATAAGGTGCTGTGGACTGATGAAACTAAAATTGAGTTATTTGGGGATAACAAGGGGCATTATGCATGGAGGAGAAAGAACACAGCATTCCAAGAAAATCACATGCTACCTACAGTAAAATATGGTGGTGGTTCCATCATGCTTTGGGGCTGTGTGGCGAGTGCAGGGACTGGGAATCTTGTCAAAGTTGAGGGACACATGGATTCCACTCAGTATCAGTAGATTCTGGAGACCAATGTCCAGGAATCAGTGACAAAGCTGAAGCTGCACCGGGGCTGGATCTTTCAACAAGACAACGACCGAAACACTGCTCAAAATCCACTAAGGCATTCATGCAGAGGAACAAGTACAACGTTCTGGAATGGCCATCTCAGTCCCCAGACCTGAATATAATTGAAAATCTGTGGTGTGAGGTAAGAGAGCTGTCCATGCTCGAAAGCCATCAAACCTGAATGAACTAGAGATGTTTTGTAAAGAGGAATGGTCCAAAATACCTTCAACCACAATCCAGACTCTCATTGGAACCTACAGGAAGTGTTTAGAGGCTGTAATTTCTGCAAAAGGCGGATCTACTAAATATTGATATCATTTCTTTTTTGTGATGCCCAAATTTATGCACCTGCCTGATTTTGTTTGAACAATTATTGCACACTTTCTGTAAATCCAATAAACTTAATTTCACTTCTCAAATATCACTGTGTGTCTCCTATATGATATATTTAATTGACATTTTTTATCGTAACAACCAATGATTTATACAGGAAAATAATGACTATTAACAAGGTTGACCAAACTTTTGCATCCCACTTTGTATATATATATATATATATATATATATATATATATATATATATATATATATATATATATATATATATATATGACAGCAACACTCATCACTCACAACAGTGACAAAACAAATACATTGACAATCATGTTATCTATTTCCTTTTCTTTTTCATTACTTCTTTAACACACTGCTTCTCCGCTGCGAAGCGTGGGTATTTTGCTAGTGTGTATATATATATATATGTATGTATATATATATATATATATATATATATATATATATATATACATATGCCAGCAACACTCATAACAATAAAAACACAATTACATTGTCAATCATGTTACGTTATTATTAAAATGTTTCCTTTTCTTTTCATTACTTCTTTAACACACTACTTCTCCGCTGCGAAGCGCGGGTATTTTGCTAGTATATATAGTATATATATATTTTGCTTATCCGAGGTCGGGTCGCGGGGGCAGCAGCTTAAGCAGAGAGGCCCAGATGTCCCTCTCCCCGGCCACTTCTTCCAGCTCTTCCGGGAGAATCCCAAAGGCGTTCCCAGGCCAGCTGGGAGACATAGTCCCTCCAGCGTGTCCTGGGTCTTCCCGGGGCCTCCTCCCGTTGGGCGTGCCGGAACACCTCACCGGGGAGGAGTCCAGGAGGCATCCTGATCAGATGCCCGAGCCACCTCATCTGACTCCTCTCGATGCGGAGGAGCAGCAGCTCTACTCTGAGCCCGTCCCGGATGACTGAGCTTCTCACCCTATCTTTAAGGGAAAGCCCAGACACCCTGCGGAGGAAACTCACTTCAGCCGCTTGTATTCGCGATCTCGTTCTTTCGGTCATGACCTTAGGTGAGGGTAGGAGCGTAGATTGACTGGTAAATTGAGAGCTTTGCCTTTCGGCTCAGCTCCTTTTTCACCACGACAGACCGATGCAGAGCCCGCATCACTGCGGATGCCGCACCAATCCGCCTGTCGTTGTTAATGAACAATAAAACAGCGGAGAACCCGTGGATTAAATAAAAAGGCTGTAGTTTTTAGCAGAGAGACGTGAATCCCGTGGCGAAGCAAGGAAGGGAATGTAGAGACTGGAGCGACAGACGGCCTTATATAGGCAGGCAGCCAACAACGTGGGAGGAGTTGGGATGGGGGACCCAACGCCACCTCACACGGTGACCGAGCTGCAGGCTATGGACGTATATATGTACGTAAGTAGGATTCAGTTAGTGTTGAAAACCCGCGTACCTAATTTCTTGAAGATGGGCCCATAAGTAACAAAGACCGTTGAAAAGTTCAATATGGCGGCCAACAGTGGCATCATACCACCGAAATAAGTACCAAATTTCAGCCTTTTATCTACACGGGAAGTTGGAGAATTAGTGACGTTGGAAAGTTCAGTATGGTGGCTGACAGTGGCATCATACCACCAAAATAAGTATGTACATTGGTTTCGGTTAGCGCAGGGAAGCCGCCTACCAAATTTCGTGAAGATGGGGCCATGAAAAGAAAGTTCAATATGGCGGACGTTGTTGACCGTTATGACCGTTAAGCGTTGAATTTCGAAATGAAACCTGCTTAAGTTTTGTAAGTAAGCTGTAAGGAATTAGCCTGCCAAATTTCAGCCTTCTACCTACACGGGAAGTTGGAGAATTAGTGACATTTGTAAAATTCAATATGGCAGCCGATAGTGGCGTCTTACCACCGAAATAAGTACGTACATCGGTTTTGGTTAGCGCAGGGAAGCCACCTACCAAATTTCGTGAAGATGGGGTCAGCCTTCTACCTACACGGGAAAAGTTGGAAAATTAGTGATGTTGGAAAGTTCAATATGGCGGCCAACAGTGGCGTCATACCATCGAAATAAGTAAGTACATCGGTTTCGGTTAGCACAGGGAAGCCGCCTACCAAATTTCGTGAAGATGGGGCCATAAATAAGAAAGTTCAACATGGTTGACGTTGTCGACCGTTATGTCCGTTACATGTAGAATTTCGAAATGAAACATGCTTAACTTTTGTAAGTAAGCTGTAAGGAATAAGCCTGCCAAATTTCAGCCTGAGTCAGTGAGTGAGTGAGTGAGTGAGTTAGTCAGTGAGGGCTTTGCCTTTTATTAGTACAGATACACACATACAGTATATATACACATACATATATATATATATATATATATATATATATATATATATATGCATATATATATATACACATATATACATATACATATACACTCACCTAAAGGATTATTAGGAACACCATACTAATACGGTGTTTGACCCCCTTTCACCTTCAGAACTGCCTTAATTCTACGTGGCATTGATTCAACAAGGTGCTGAAAGCATTCTTTAGAAATGTTGGCCCATATTGATAGGATAGCATCTTGCAGTTGATGGAGATTTTTGGGATGCACATCCAGGGCACGAAGCTCCCATTTCACCACATCCCAAAGATGCTCTATTGGGTTGAGATCTGGTGACTGTGGGGGCCATTTTAGTACAGTGAACTCATTGTCATGTTCAAGAAACCAATTTGAAATGATTCGAGCTTTGTGACATGGTGCATTTTCCTGCTGGAAGTAGCCATCAGAGGATGGGTACATGGTGGTCATGAAGGGATGGACATGGTCAGAAACAATGCTCAGGTAGCCTGTGGTATTTAAACGATGCCCAATTGGCACTAAGGGGCCTAAAGTGTGCCAAGAAAACATCCCCCACACCATTACACCACCACCACCAGCCTGCACAGTGGTAACAAGGCATGATGGATCCATGTTCTCATTCTGTTTATGCCAAATTCTGACTCTACCATTTGAATGTCTCAACAGAAATCGAGATTCATCAGACCAGGCAACATTTTTCCAGTCTTCAACTGTCCAATTTTGGTGAGCTCGTGCAAATTGTAGCCTCTTTTTCCTATTTGTAGTGGAGATGAGTGGTCCAAATAATTATTTATTATAATAATAAAGTGCACAAAGCACACTCTTCTCCACAATTCTCAATAAACAAATACACAATAACCAATTCTCCAAACTCTCAGACTCTTAGCTACCCTGCCTCCCAACTCAGCTTGTCCGTCTGGGATTTCCCACAGTCCTTTATAGTCCTTGACTCGGTAGCGTTTCACCCTCTCTGTCCATGTGACCTGGAACACTTCCGGGTCAGATAAAAATCCTTCTTTTCTTTACCCAGGAAGCACATCGTTCCCTTTGTCCACGTGACTATGACGTACTTTCTGGGCGTAAGGCAAATAGTCTCTGGGCCTCCCTGCAGCGACTCCTGGTGGCCCCCATGGTATCCAGCAGAGCTGTGCATTAAAAGTCCATTGTCCATAATTCCCTGCTGGTATTCGGGGCACCTCTATGCTGCAAGAAGGGCTCCATCTGGCAGCCTGGGGGTATTAGCCGGGATGAGCTGGAGGGCTGATCGCACCCCAAAAAGATACAGATGCCCCTGGGAAAACCACAAACCCTGAAACACTGACTACCCTCACATTGCTCCTTATCCTTGCACTCTAACGCGTAATACAAGCCTCGCGCGGTACTCCGCCAACTTATAAGCCTTGCGCAGCACCGGTCAGTTTTGGAATTGATTGTTTGCTTTCATCTCTCTCTGCTCCTAGCGGAACTGTCATCTCTGACTTGTCATGGAGCATGTTTAAGCTCATGTGTTTGCAGTGTTTGAATAAAAATCCTTCTTGTTTCTACGACCTCCTGTGTCTCTGTGCAAATCTGTGACCCTAACGTGACAAGTGGTACCAGGAGTGGTTGTACTGATGGATGCCGCCGAAGACTTATTTCAGAGGTCTAAAACTTATGCACTTAAAGACTGGAAACTAAACATCAATGACCCAATCCGTGTGCAAATTCAAGTTAAGATACATAAAGTGCACTGCTGGTTTGAAGGAGACGTGATGGAAACAGTTGTCATGAATATATTACTGGCCGGCATACTTGAAGTTCTTCGAGATTAATTTCTACGTCATGATATTAAATCATTAACGATTATGTCCAGACGATTAGAGGGTTCACAGTCCGCTTGGAGAAAGAGCGGTGGATGGCGTGCTGCTTCGCAACCTGTAAACGAACGTCCAGGACATTCTCGTCGCTTCGATCGACAAGCTGCAGGACCTGAAAATTGAATGGGGTCAGGTAGGACCCCGGGAAATCCAGTCGTAGATGAGGCGCCTGTTTCTGGGGAGACAGCGGCAACAGCGGGCCGAAGCACATAGGGAAACTGTTTTGCATCTGGCACATTCACACATCTTGGGGGGGCACCTTGGTGCTGACAAAACTAGAGACCGGTTATCAAAACGATTTTATTGGCTTAATATGTGAAAAAATGTTGAACGGTTTTGTACTTCATATCCAGACTGCCAGATCGTCTCTGCTTATAAGCCTCCTCGGGCTCCCCTTTGTCCTATGCCCATATTGGAAGTTCCCTTTCAGCGTGTGGGATTAGATATTGTGGGACCTTTACCCAAGACTAAAGATGGGCACCAATATTTGCTGGTGTTGGTTGATTATGCGACACGATATCCAGAAATGATTGCGCTGAAAAAGGCCAACTCTTCGACTGTAGCCAAAGCACTATGTGATACTTTTACTCGTATTGGTATCCCTAGAGAAATCTTAACTGATCAAGGCACACCTTTCACTTCTCGCGTGATGAAACAATTGCGTGACAGCTTTGCTATTAAGAAACTGAGTACTACTGTTTACCATCCTCAAACGAATGGTTTAACCGAGCGATTTAACAAAACATTGAAACAGATGATCAGGTGAGTTGCTCATAATGATCCCACAACCTGGAACACTGTTCTACCTGTTGTTTTGTACGCGGTGCGAGAGTCACCACAGGCGTCCACTGGCTTGAGTCCCTTCGAGTTGTTATTCGGCAGGCGGCCGCGAGGCATCCTGGATGTGGTACGTGAGGAATGGATAGGAAATGAGAGAGCAGCTCAAGGTCGAAGCTTTGCAGATCGACTAATTTTGTTGCAAGACAGAATTTCTATGCTTTCCTCTATTGCTGTGGAACACCAACAACGAGAACAGGAAACTCAGAAGCGTCTTTACGATAGGCGCAGTAAGCTCCGTGAGTTCAAACCTGGTGATCGTGTTTTGGTACTGGTTCCCTCGGATCCACACAAATTCTTAGCTAAATGGCAGGGCCCCGCCATTATTGAGGAGCGTATGAGTCCGGTAAATTACAAAGTTAGAATACCAGGCCGGCACAAACCATTCCAGATTTTACACATTAACCTCTTGAAGGAATGGCACGACCGACAAGAGGTTAACACTTCCTTGGCTGCTGTTTCTCAGACTGATGTTACCATTGGTAACAATCTTACTGAGACGCAAAAGACAGAACTGTTATCTTTGATAGAACGGAACACTGATGTCTTTTCAGATTTACCAGGCAAGACTAACATTACAAAACATAAAATTACCACTGAACCTGATGTTCGCGTACAGATGTGGAAAATAGAAGAAATGCTTGTTTACCCGAGACCTGAGACACAGAAACAAGTACGTGCTTTTCTGGGGCTTGCTGGTTACTATAGAAGATTCATTCCAAATTTTGCACATAGAGCTGCTCCTCTTACAGAACTTACTAGAGGCAGAAAAAAACGACCTATCTTGTGGACAGAAAATTGCGAACGTTCTTTCAGCGATTTAAAAAAAGCATTGTCTTCTTACCGGTTCTAAGGAACCCGGATTTCACAAAATATTTTATCTTGCAAACAGATGCAAGTGCATTTGGTGTGGGCGCAGTCCTGTCACAAATTTTTGATGGAGAAGAACATCCAATTGCATATTTGAGTAGGAAATTACTTCCTAGGGAACGCAATTATTCTACAATTGAGAAAGAATGCTTGCCAATTAGGTGGGCTGTGGAAGCGCTTCGCTATTACTTGTGGGGGCGAAACTTCACTTTGGTAACTAATCATGCTCCACTTCAGTGGTTGTACTGACAGAAAGATACAAAGTCTCGTCTAATGAGATGGTTTCTGGGTTTACCACGTTACAGTTTCACAGTAAAGCACCGACCAGGTTCTGAACACGTCAACGCAGACGTATTATCCCGACTACATGAACACAAACTTGGTACAGAGAGTCACTTGATTCACAGGAATGTGAATAAAGCTGAGGGGGAGGGTGTGAGCTGGAGGGCTGATTGCACCCCAAATAGATAGACGCCCCTGGGAAAACCACAAACCCTGAAACACTGACTACCCTCACATTGCTCCTTATCTTTGCACTATAACGCGTAATACAAGCCTCGTGTGGTACTCCGCCGACTTATAAGCCTTGCGCAGCGCCTGTCAGTTTTGGAATTGATTGTTTACTTTCATCTCTCTCTGCTCCTAGCAGAACTGTCATCTCTGACTTGTCATGGAGCACGTTTAAGCTCATGTGTTTGCAGTGTTTGAATAAAAATCCTTCTTGTTTCTACGACCTCCTGTGTCTCTGTGCAAATCTGTGACCCAAGCGTGACAATATATACACACATATATATATATACACATATATATATATATACACATATATATATATTGTGAACTTTGACCTGGACACAGACAGACGGACATCATTGGCTCCACCACACACTGTTTATTTACAATAATTATTTACAAAAAAGTCACGTGCACAAATCCCAGTGCCTCTTGCACCGATCCCCCAATTGTCCAGGCCACACAGTCCTTTGTGCCTTTCTCTCTGACCGCCTCCCGTCCTCTCTGCAGCTCTGTCCACTTCCACCCGACATCCACTGCTGACTGGAGGGAGGCGCCTTTATAGGAACCCGGATGGGCTCCAGCTGCTTCCTGGCAATCTCCCGCAGACACACCCCCGTGTGGCGGAAGTGCCGGCTGCGCACCCAGAAGAAGTCCGGGTTTCCCCTGTCGCCTTCCCCCCGGCACTTCCTGGTGTGGCGGAAGTGCCGGGCTTCTGGGATAATTAGGCACTGGGCGCCGCCTGGCGGTGGCCACGGGTCCCTACAGGGCTGGGCTTCCAAGCCCTTTACCCGAGGCCCCAACATAACCAGGACGGACGCCTCTCGGTCTGGAGGAGGCACAAGCTCCTCCTCTGGTCCACATATATATATGTGTGTGTATATATATGTAGATATATAGCACGGTGGCGCAGTGGTAGCGCTTGCTGCCTCGCAGTTAGGAGACCCGGGTTCACTTCCCATGTTCTCCCTGCGGGAGTTTGCATGTTCTCCCGTGTCTGTGTGGCTTTCTCCCACAGTCTAAAGACATGCAGGTTAGGTGGATTGCCATTCTACATTGTGGTTGGTGTGTGGGTGTTTATGTGTGTCCTGCTGTGGGTTGGCATCCTGCCTGGGATTGGTTTCCAGCCTTGTGCCCTGTGTTGGCAGGGATCGCTCCAGCAGACCCCTGTGACCCTGTGTTTGGATTCAGCGGTTGGAAAATGGATGGATGGTTGTATATATATATATATATATATATGTGGATGTGTGTGTGTGTATATATATATGTTTATATATACTGTATATATACACATATATATGTATGTATTGTGAAAGCTGGCCCCGCACAGACAGACGGACATCATTTTGCACCCACACACCGCTTATTTACACTTATTTACAATATACAAATGTCACGTGCACTCACGAACCCCAGTGCCTCCAGCACTGATTCCCCCAAGTCCAGGGCCCACAGTTCTGTGCCTTTCTTCCTGGCCGCCTCCTGTCCTCGCTCTCCAGCTCAGTCCGCTTCCTCCCGACTTCCACCAATGACTGGAGGGAGGCGCCTTAATAAGGCTCCCGGATGAGCCCCAGGTGTTCCGGCTCCTTAGCCACGCCAAGCGTGGCGGAAGTGTCGGCTGTCTTCCTGGCAGCTCACCGGGTGCCACACAAAGTTTCCGCACTTCCTGGTGTGGCGGAAGTGCCGGCTCCGGGATACTAGGCACCGGGCGCCGCCTGGCGGTGGCCACGGGTCCCTACAGGGCTGGGCTTCAAAGCCCTGTACCCGAGGCCCCCTGTCTAACCAGGACGGACGCCCCCACTCGGTCTGGAGGAGGCACACGCCCTCCTCCGGTCCTCTAAGGCGTCCCGGCCGGGCTCCACCCCCGGCCGAGGGCCACACGGGATGAACCGGCATCGGGGCGCCGCCTGGCGGTAACCACGGGCCCCTACAGGGTAGGGCTTCCATGCCCTCAACCCGTGGCTCCCAATAGAACCAGGACGGACGCCCCTCGCGGTCTGGAGGAGGCACAAGCCCTCCTCACGTTCTCCTGGGCGTCCCGGCCAGGCTCCAGCCCCGGCCGGGGGCCACAGTGCCCCACCGCTAGCGAGGACACGTGGGTCGAGCGGCACAACCGAAAGGGCAGCACGCCCCGTGAGGGTCCTACTATGCCCCCAGGGTCCAACACGGCACCCTGGGACATCCGTCTTCGGCCCCCCGCCCGGCGCAAAGCGCCGCCTGTGGTCTGCCGCCGCCGCCCTGCGCTGTACCCCGCAGTTGGGACACTATTGGCCTCGGCATGGAGCCCTCGCGGAGCGCCCGTTTCAGGAGGGCAGGTCCCTGACGGCGTCGTCCTCAGCACTCGTCGGGCTTCGGGCCTGTGGAAAAAAGGAAAAGAGGGCCAGAAGCACTGCCAGGACACTCAGCCCGAGTGCCCTGCCGGTCTCCGTACCGCAGTGCTCCTGCCCCCTCCGACAGCCCCTGACTTGCCTGCTGAAGTCCTCCGTCGCAGGTTCCATGCCCGTCCGCCTGTTGTCCGCGGCACCGCTCTCGCAGGCGGCTCGCCCAGCCGCCCAGGGGATCTCCTCTGCCCGCACAGAGGACGGCCCTTCTCCGGACGCGCGCACCCAGCCGCGTCCTCTCCTATCGGAGGAACGGCATTCACCCGCCGGTTCCTCCTTCTTTCTTGGACGCGCTTGACGGTCTGGGTCTGAGCACAGCGAAAGCTCAAATCCAGCCCGTCTGCGTCCAGGCAGAGCGACAGGAGACAGCTGCAGGCTTGGAGTGCAGGGCGCTAGGACCCAGGGCACTCAGCAGCCCCGATCCTACCAGCCCCTGCATATTGAGCTCCTCGCCCGGCGCTAGCCGTCTGCACCGGCGTCTGCTGTCGGGAGGTTGCTTACTTGGAGCTGATCGTCCCGTAAGCGGTCACAGCCATGTTCGACAAACCTCCCCACTTGCTCTACGGGAACGGCAACACTCACCACTCCCGCCGTGTTCTGCCTGCCTCCGGTTCCAGCGCCGCGCCCGATCCTCCGTCTCACGCGGTGTCTCTCTCGGCGCGACCGCCATCTCCATCAGCTGCTCACACTGGCGGCGAGAACACGCAGCAATTCCTCTAAAGGCGGCTTGGCGGGCGAAGGACTCCTCCGACACACGCCGAGCCGCTGGTGGAGAGAGAGACAGGCGTCGGTGGGCTTACCTGTCCATCAGCTCCACGCGACGCCTGCTTCCTCTGGGCCACTCCCTCTGGCCCAATCGGGTCTCGGTTTGGCACGAGACTGGCGTTCCTTGGGCCCGCCTCTATCCAATCATCGGCGGGCACGCAAGACACACCGGCCAATCCCGCGCCTGTCAGCGGGCGGGACTTCCGCCCGCGCCATCTTGCCTCCCCTGCTCGAGTGCGGATGTGTGCCTCTTCGCCGCGTTGTGGTTGCGGCGATTCCTTGAGCCTCAGCGGCTCCGACTCCGCAGCCTTCTTAACTGCCGCCGGCCGCGCGCTGCCGACAGCCCGTGCGCGCGTGCTCCTGCCACGGGCGCGATCCGGTTCGTCCCTCCCTGTAGAAATGAAGGTAAGACCGACCCGAGGGGCGGCGAATGCAGGCAGGGCAGGGCACTTACCTCCCGGATCCCGTCATGCCGAGGCCCCCGCCTCGGTGTGGCCTTCTGTGCTGCCACGCCGGCCTGGCTGTCTGTCTCGACAGCGCGACTGGAGCCCGCTGCGCTCCGGCGATGTCCGGTTCTCCTCCGCACCCGGGGAAAGCCATTCCGCTGTCCGGTGGCGGTTTCTGAAGAACGCGCTCAGCGGTTGTGCGGGCGCTCCAGCGCGCCAGTGTGTGGGTCCGCTGCTGCGCGGGCCGTTCACAGAATATTTTGATTTAATAACACAGGTCCCGCCTTGAACCAGGCGGAGCATCCTGCCGACTACGCCACTGTGAAAGCTGGCCCCGGCACAGACAGACGGACATCATTTTTGCACCCACACACCGTTTATTTACACTTATTTACAATATACAAATGTCACGTGCACTCACGAACCCCAGTGCCTCCAGCACTGATTCCCCCAAGTCCAGGGCCCACAGTTCTGTGCCTTTCTTCCTGGCCGCCTCCTGTCCTCGCTCTCCAGCTCAGTCCGCTTCCTCCGACTTCCACCAATGACTGGAGGGAGGCGGCTAATATAAGCTCCCGGATGAGCCCCAGGTGTTCCGTCCTTAGCCACGCCCAAGCGTGGCGGAAGTGTCGGCTGTCTTCCTGGCAGCTCACCGGGTGCCACACAAAGTCTTCCCCCCGGCACTTCCTGGTGTGGCGGAAGTGCGAGCTCCCGGGATAATTAGGCACCGGGCGCCGCCTGGCGGTGGCCACGGGTCCCTACAGGCTGGGCTTCAAAGCCCTGTACCCGAGGCCCCCTGTCTAACCAGGACGGACGCCCCCACTCGGTCTGGAGGAGGCACACGCCTCCTCCGGTCCTCTAAGCGTCCCGGCGGGCTCCACCCGGCCGAGGGCCACACGGAATGAACCCGGCATCGGGGCGCCGCCTGGCGGTAACCACGGGCCCCTACAGGGTAGGGCTTCCATGCCCTCGACCCGTGGCTCCCAATAGAACCAGGACGGACGCCCCCTCGCGGTCTGGAGGAGGCACAAGCATATATATGTTTATGTGTGTATATATATATATATATGCCAGTAACACTCATAACAACGACAAAACAATTACATTGACAATCATGTTACATTATTTTTAAAATGTTTCCTTTTCTTTTTCATTATTTCTTTAACACACTACTTCTCCGCTGCGAAGCGCGGGTATTTTGCTAGTTACTTATACAGTATATGCACCTTTTTATATTCATAGACAGATATGTGTAAAAGTACTATTTAAAATATGCAAATAAAAACATTAACCAGGTTTATTAAACTGCATTCGTGTAAGAAATACTTATTAATTGATCAAATGAATATGTATCTATTTAGCCATATTTAGTGATACAGTACATTTAATGCTTCTTTTCCCACATTACAGCTGTTCAGGAAAACCACTCCTAGTGGACTAATCACTAATATATCCAATATTTTTCAGGTTTCCAGAGAGCAAACACAGCAGAAGCAATGTCAATAGATTTTCCGTATAAATGGTTCAAATAATCCAGTCAAAGATGAAGGGAATCAATAAAAAAACAAGACATGGAGAAAAACAAAATCATAACATTGATAATATTTTCCATTATCCAAGCACTTTAATCTAATCTAAACCAAATTAGAACTGTAGCCTTAGCTATGTCCAGTTGTGTCCCAGCACAGTCTGTTAAAACATTTAATCGTAATAGGAGTGAATGCCACTGATATGTAGTCCTTGAGACAGTCTACATTTTACAGGGATAGTTTTTTCTAATTTTGAATCAAGTGGGGAATATAGATTTTTTTAACGAACTACTAAAAATGTACATAACACCAACAGTTAATTGGCTACTACATATTTTTAAAACATGCCCTCACGCACTATACAGACAGGTTACTTTCCTACATTGACTAATTTAAATGTCCTCTTTACATCATCCTAAGAAACACAGATGATGTGACTGTCTCAAAGACCATTACAACATGTGTAAAGCAGAAACTGTGGTGGGTATTACAGATACGTGCACTGTTAAAAGCCCATAATACTGTCTTTAGATTAGCTGATAAGGTAATCCTCAGGACAGCAAGAAAATTTGCAGCTACTTTCAGGACACCAGAGACACATGGCACATGAGGCAGGGAATCCAAACTATCACGCATTATAAGACTACACCGCCTGTCTGCAGTGGTGATGCGTCCCTTCCAGGAGTTCTAAATCAGTGGTCCCAACCTTTTTGACACCAAGGACCACTTTACTAGAAGCAAATTTTTCCAGGGACCGGTTGGGGGTGACCGGAGGTCTCAGAGTGGGTTTGTAGGGCAGTTTTATACACAACTAGCAAAATACGCGCACGAGAAGTAGTCTGTTAAAGAAGTAATAAAAAAGAAAAGGAAACATTTTGAAAACAACGTAACATGATTGTCAATGTAATTGTTTTGTCACTATTATGAGTGTTGCTGTCATATATATATATATATATATATATATATATATATATATATATATACACACACACACACACACACACATATAAACATATATATACATATACATATACATACATATGTACATACATTCATATACACACATATATATATATATACACACACACATACAGTACATATATATATACATACATACACACACATATAAACATATATATATACATATACACACATACATATACATATATACATATACATACATATCTACATATATACTGTCGCATGCAGCTAGGGGTGGAGACCAGCTGGGATGCACAGGAGGACCGAAGGAGGGCTTGTGCCTCCTCCAGACCTCGAGGGGTTGACCGCCCTGGTTGTGTGGGGGGGCCATGGTTAGAGGGCTTGGAAGTCCAACCCTGTAGGGGCCCATGGCCAAAGCCAGGCGGAGCCCCGGTGCCTGAAGAACCCTGGACCTCAGCACTTCCGCCGCACATGGAAGTGATGGGGGAAGACTGGAGACACCCGGAGGGCTTCCGGGTGCGCAACCGGCACTTCCGCCAAATAGGGAAGCAGCTGGAGCCCATCCGGGTTGCTATTTAAGGGGCCGCCTCCCTTCCGTCATCAGCAAGAGTCAGGTGGAAGTGGACGGAGCTCGAGAGTGGAGTGGAGGCGACCAGAAGGAAAGGCATTTGGTGACTGTGAGGCCTGGAATTTGGGGGATCGGAGCTGGAGGCACTGGGACGTGCACTGAACTCATTTGTAAATATTTGTGTAAATAAACGTGTGTTGGGTGAACTAACGATGTCCGTCTGTCTGTGTCCAGGGCCAGTTCCACAATACATATACACATATATATATATTGTCAAGGACCGAGGAGACAGCAATAAGGGTTGGGGTTTCCGGCCCCGTATATTGTACAGAACTTTTGCCAAAAAAAAGGAAAACCAGGTCAAAGCATAAACTAAACAGTTCATAACGCGACGCCGACTCCTGGCGTCGCGGCCATTTTATTGGGGTGGAGCCGGAAGTGGAGGAATGCTGGGAAGGACCGCAAGGGAGGATGGGAAGGATGACGTCAGGGCAAGATGGCGGAGGAAGGGCGGAAGTACGCACTGCGGTCAATCCAGGCCTATGGTGCAGGAAGGTCTTTCTTTCTATGAGGAAGCAGAGGGAGAAAGTTAATCCCCCGCCATTCCCTGGCAGCGAATGGTTTCCCAGGTGCTATCGAATCAATCCGCGGCCTCCTACTCGCGCGTGCGTGACACGATCCCCCCCTTAGCCCAGGACCGTCAGGTCGGGCGGACCTAACCGAGAGGTCGTGAATACGAGAGAGGGCATCGGCATTGGCCTGAAGGGTGCCCGCCGATAAGTGACAGTGAACTTATACGGCTGTAAGTCCAGGAACCACCTGGTGACCCGCGGATTCGACTCTTTGTGTAGGGACATCCACTGAAGTGCAGCGTGATCAGTCACCAGAGCGAATTCGCGACCCAGCAGGTAGTAACGGAGGTGGGTCACTGCCCACTTAATGGCCAAGGCCTCCCTCTCCACTGCCGCGTACCGGGTCTCCCGGTCCATCAGTTTCCGGCTAAGGTACATCACAGGGTGCTCGACACCATCGACGCTTTGGCTCAGCACGGCGCCCAGGCCTGTGTCCGAAGCGTCGGTCTGGAGAATAAACGGGAGCCCAAAATCGGGCGTCCGTAACACAGGTGCCGACGTTAGGGCCTTCTTTAGGTCACTGAACGCGTGTTCTGCTTTGTCGGTCCACACCACGTATAGGGGGCGCCCTTTTTGTCAGGTCAGTCAAGGGTGCTGCTCTTCGAGAAACGGGAACAAACCGGCGGTAGTAACCGCAAGCCCCAAGAAAGCCTGCACCTGTTTCTTGGTATTCGGACGGGCCATTCTAAGATGTCTTTAACTTTGGAGCTCTGTGGCGCACCTGTCCTTGTCCCACGAGGTAGCCTAAATATTTGGCCTCCTTTAATCCAAAAAACACTTCCGGGGTTTATGCGGAGGCCGGCTTTAGCCAGTGTTCGGAGGACAGCTGCGACCTGCAGTAGATGCTCCTCCCAGGTGCCGGAATAGATGACAACGTCATCCAGGTAGGCGCACTATAGGACTGGTGGGGCTTCAGCACTCTATCTACCAGACGTTGGAAGGTCGCCGGGCCCGTGCAGCCCAAATGGGAGGACCTTGTACTGCCAGTGCCCGCTAGGGGTGCTAAAGGCCGTTTTCTCTTTGCGGATGCCGTTAAAGGAATTTGCCAATACCCTTTGTCATGTCAAGGGTAGTCAGATATCGAGCCGCACTCCAGCCGCCAAGGAGGTCGCCAATGCGGGCATGGGGTAGGCATCGAACTTGGAGATCTGATTCAGACGCCTAAAGTCATTACAGAACCTCCAGGAGCCGCCTGGCTTGGAGACGAGGACAATAGGGCTGGACCAGGGACTATGGCTCTCTTCAATTATGTCCATGTCCAACATACGTTTCACCTCCAGTTCGACCTCTGCGCGTTTTGCCTCCGGGAGTCTGTAGGGCCTCTCCTGGACGATTACACCGGGCTCCGTGACTATATCGTGGGCAATCAGCGCGGTCCGCCGGGTGACTCGCCACTACCTCGGGATGGCTCGGAGTGTTTGGGCTAACTCCTGCCGCTGCTTGGGGTCAGCTCTTCGCCAGGTTAAGGGCAGTTGTGCTTGCGAAAAGGGAGAGTGACCTATGGGAGCTGGGAGCTCCTCTCTATCTCTCAGGGCTTTAACAGGTTGACATGATAGATCCTCTCACCGGTCGACGATTGGGCTGTTTCACCAAATAGTCGACGAGTCCTTTCTCTCCTTAACCTCGTAAGGCCCTTGCCAGTGAGCGAGCAGCTTCGAGTGGGAGGTCGGGACGAGCACCATAACTCGGTCCCGGGCGGAACTCCCTGAGGACGGAGTTGCGGTTGTAACACCGGCCTGCGCTGCTTGCGCACGAGTCACGTGCTCTTTTAGGAGGGGCCTGATCTTTGTGAGTCGGTCGCGCAGTTGCGCTCACGTACTCAAAATGTTAGAGGAGGGAAGAGCCTCGCCTCCCAGCCTTCTTTTAGGATGTCGAGGATTCCCCGGGGTTGTCGCCCGTATAGTAATTCAAATGGGGAGAAGCCTGTAGAGGCCTGGGGTACCTCCCGGTAGGCAAAAGCACGGCGGGAGGAGCTGGTCCCAGTTCCTGCCGTCCGCTGACTACCTTGCGGAGCATCTGCTTAAGCGTCTGATTAAACGCTCACCAACCCGCCAGTTTGCGGGTGATAGACTGGCGCTTTCAGGTGCTTTATCTGCAGTAATTTGGCTACCTCCTTGAACGTATCCGAAGTGAAGGGCGTACCCTGGTCCGTGAGGACCTCCTTGGGTATGCCCACGTGAAAACAAATTAACCAGTTCCGTGCGATGCTTTTAGTATTAGCGGGCGCAGGGGAACCGCCTCTGGGTACCGGGTGGCATAGTCCACCATGACTAGGATATACTTGTGGCCACGGGTTGAGGGCTCCAGGGTCCCACCAAATCGACCCCTATCCTTTCAAAGGGGATGTCCACGAGGGAATAGGGACTAGAGGAGCACGGTCCCTCCTAGGAATCTGGCGGGTCTGGCACTCGGACAGGATTGACAGAACCGCGGACCTCCTCATTGATCCCAGGCCAGTAAAAGCGGAGCTTAATCCTCTCCAGTGTTTTTTCGGCCCCGAGGTGGGCGCCTAGGAGGTGAGCATGTGCCAACTCGCATATCTCCCGCCGGAAGGTACGCGGAATTAGCAACAACTTCCGCACCTCGCCCTCATGGGTAGCCACTTTCGGTACAACAGATCATTCTCAAGGACAAAGAAGGGTTCCCGCGGTGTGGATCCGTCCGCTGTTGAGCTGTTAGGCAGAACGACCGCATTCCGGGCAAAGCGCAGGGAGTCGTCATTCCACTGCTCCCTCTTAAAGGAGGCCGGCGTGGACCGAAATTGATGGTCCAGGCCGCCGAGAGGGTCTTGGGGCCTGGGCCGGGAAGAGTTCCTGGCTAGTCCCTTCTCCGGCGGAATCTTCCGGGTCAAGGTCCGTAGCCACGGAAGTGTCCCCGAGACACCAGCGCCCATAGGGCCTGCCCTTGTGCACGGCGTGGAGGCCGCGGGAGGCGTGCCTTTTCCCCTCATAACAAGATCCAACGAGGCCCGGAGCGCGAATGGCTTACCGCTGATTCTTTTAGACCAGTCTTGTCCCAAAATCACTGGGAAGGGGGTCAGGTAACACAGCGACCGTCATTTGGATTGGTTCCCCTTCCAGGTGACATAGCAGTGAGCGGACGATATGACCTAGTCCCCCATGCACACAGGTGACCAACAAATGCTGTTTTAACCACTGTTGCGGTAAGACAAAGCGGCGAGCAACAATGGTAATGTTGCTGCGGAATCAAACAAAGCCACCACGGCGTGCCCATTTAGCAACACCACTCCCGTATTCGGACTCGCCAAGGGATGCGGCGGGGTACAATACCTCTCCGACGACGTCCAGCTGCAGTCCATAGGCTCCGGGGCGATGTGATGGGGGCAGTTTGGTAGCAGGTGACCGGTCTCGCCACACTTGAAACAGCGCGCGGCCCGGTTTCTCTCTGGCTCTGGCTGGCGCTTCTGCAGCGCGTCGAGGGCTCGGGGGTGGCCGCCCGTCCCTGCGGTTCCCGCGAGCAGGCTTTTCTGACCCCCCAAGTCGGAGGACCGCCAACTGACGCTCCAGGACGTCGAGGAGGCCCGACATGTTTTGATAGGCGTGTCCCGGACCTGCTGGGCGAGGGAACTGGGCATCGCATTGACCAGGCCTTCACAGGCCACCCGCCGACCACTTTCCGCCCGTCGGGTCCCTCTGGCCGTAGCCAGCGCCCATCTTGCCCCAGAACTCGAACGCCTGGCGCGAGCGGGCTTTTCAGGGTCAAAGACCCAGTTCCGCCATTCGGCCGCCTGCTGGCCCGGCTAATGCCGTGGCGGGCCAGTATTTCGGGCTTGAGGAGGTCGTAATTAGCGGCCTCCTCCTCAGGATGGACGCCCACTCGGACCGCTGCCACTGCGTTCCGGGTGGCCGTCCTCTCAAACATGCCCAGGTACGCGTCGACGTCCTCCGAAGGGCCCATCGGGACTAAAGGAGGAGGCGGCTGCCTGTGCGGGTCTGGTCTCGCCCGTTGGGCTTCCACTAACCTGGCCTTCGTGGCCTCCAGCTCCCGGGTGGTGGCGGCTTGCGCGAGCTGCAGCGCCTGGAGCTGGTCATTCATAGCTTGCAGCACCGTGTTGAGGTCCTGTCCCTCCGTCATTCCGGGATCTCTCTATCCTGCCGACTACGCCACTTGTCAAGGACCGAGGAGACAGCAATAAGGGTTGGGGTTTCCGGCCCCGTATATTGTACAGAACTTTTGCCAAAAAAAAGGAAAACCAGGTCAAAGCATAAACTAAACAGTTCATAATGCGACGCCGACTCCTGGCGTCGCGGCCATTTTATTGGGGTGGAGCCGGAAGTGGAGGAACGCTGGGAAGGACCGCAAGGGAGGATGGGAAGGATGACGTCAGGGCAAGATGGCGGAGGAAGGGCGGAAGTACCGCACTGCGGTCAATCCAGGCCTATGGTGCAGGAAGGTCTTTCTTTCTACGAGGAAGCAGAGGGAGAAAGTTAATACCCCGCCATTCCCTGGCGGCGAATGGTTTCCCAGGTGCTATCGAATCAATCCGCGGCCTCCTACTCGCGCGTGCGTGACAATATATATACACTGTGACAGTGCGGGGCAGTAGTGCACCCTTGAACCCTCAGGTACAACTCCAGACACCAGGTAAAAGTCCAGAACCTTTTTATTTTGTTCTTCCGTGCACCAAGCACCCTCCACACTACTCATACAATAAATCAATAAACTCTCCTCCTCGCCCAGACACTTAGCCACCCTTCCTCCCAGCTCAGCTCGTTGTCTGGACTGAGGCACCGTCCTTTTATAGCCCCTGACCCGGAGGTATTCCTGTCCCGACAGTCCATAGTTCCTTACTCCTTCCGGGTCAGGGCAATCAGTCCTTTTCTTTAACCCAGGAGCATGTCGTTCCTTCCTGTCATGTGACCCTGACGTACTCCCAGGTCATAGGGCATAAAAGAACTCATAAGCCCCCCTACAGCGACTCCTGGTGGCCCCCAAGGTATCCATCAGGGTTGTGTTAAAACACTACAAAGTCCATAAGGCCCTGCTGGACCTCGGGGCATGGTCCTGCTGTCGGGAGAGCTCCTCCTGGCGGCCTGGGGGTGTGAACCGGCATGGGAAGCCGGCAGTCCTCCACAACACATACATATATATACATATATATATATACTAGCAAAATACCCACGCTTCGCAGCGGAGAAGTAGTGTGTTTAAGAAATAAAGAAAAAGAAAAGGAAACATTTTAAAAATAATGTAACATGATTGTCAGTGTAATTGTTTTGTCACTGTTATGAGTGTTGCTGTCATATATATATATATATATATATATATATATATATATATAGTATATACACAAACATATATATACATGCATATATACTGTATATACACACACACATACATCCACATATATATATATACATATATATACATCCATCCATCCATTTTCCAACCCACTGAATCCGAACACAGGGTCACAGGGGTCTGCTGGAGCCAATCCCAGCCAACACAGGGCACAAGGCAGGAATCCAATCCCAGGCAGGGTGCCAACCCACAGCAGGACACACATAAACACACCCACACTAGGGCCAATGTAGAATCGCCAATCCACCTAACCTGCATGTCTTTGGACTGTGGGAGGAAACCGAGCACCATGGAAACCACACACACACGGGGAGAACATGCAAACTCCACGCAGGGAGAACGTACCTGGGTCTCCTAACTGCGAGGCAGCAGCGCTACCACTGCACCACTGTGCTATATATCTACATATATACACACACACACACATATATATGTATATATATATGTGTATATATATATATGTGTGTGTATATATATATATGTGTGTGTATATATATATGTGTATATATATATATGTGTATTAGATTAGATTAGATTAGATTCAACTTTATTGTCATTACACATGTACAAGTACAAGGCAACGAAATGCAGTTTAGGTCTAACCAGAAGTGCAATTAGCAGAAAGTGCAGGATAAAGGTATAAGTTCTAAAAGGGATATGTGCATGGAGCGCAGTACATATTAAATAGTATAGTGGTAATGGGAAGAGTATAGGGGTGTGTAAGGTATGGGCAGGTGTCAATGGGGGGCAGAGTTCAATAAGGAGACAGCTCTGGGAAAGAAGCTGTTCCTCAGTCTGCTAGTTCTTTACCTTAGGCACCTGAAGCGCCTACCAGAAGGCAGGAGAGAAAACAGTTTGTGGGCAGGGTGAGAGTAATCCTTAAGAATACTGTGTGCTCGAGGCACACAGTGTTTCTGTTGAATGTCCTCAATGGTGGGAAGTGGAGTCCCTATAATACGCTGGGCAGTTTTTACCACCCGCTGCAGTGCCTTACGCTCAGCAACAGAGCAGCTTCCGTACCAAACTGTGACACAGTTGGTTAGAATGTTTTCTATTGTGCAGCGATAGAAGTTCACCAGAGTAGTTGAAGACAGCTGATTCTTCTTAAGTGTTCTCAAGAAGAATAGGCACTGGTGAGCCTTCTTGACTAGGCTGGAGGTGTTGGTGGACCAGGATAGGTTCTCCGAAATGTGGGTCCCCAGGAACTTAAAGGATGAAACAGGCTCAACAACCATTCCATTGATGTGAATCGGTTCATGTGAACCTCTTCTTCCTTTCCTGAAGTCCACAATGAGCTTCTTGGTCTTATTGGTGTTAAGGAACAGATTGTTGTCTGTGCACCAAGTGGCCAGGTGCTTGATCTCCTCCCTGTAGGCAGACTCGTCATTGTTGCTGATGAGGCTGATCACCGTAGTATCGTCTGCAAACTTGATGATGTTGTTAGATCCATACACAGGCCTGCAATCCTGGGTGAAGAGGGAGTAAAGAAAGGGGCTCAGCACACAGCCCTGTGGTACTCCAGTGTTAAGCATGACGGTAGTGGAGCAGATGTGGCCTGACCTAACATGCTGGGGTCTGTTGGTCAAAAAGTCCATAATCCAATTACAAAGTGAGGTGTTAATATCCAGATCTCTAAGTTTGGTAATTAACTTAGAGGGTAAAACAGTATTAAATGCTGAGCTAAAATCAACAAACAACAGTCTTGCATAGGTGTTTGTATTGTCCAAGTGTGTGAGTACAGAGTGCAGCGCTATGGAGACTGCATCATCTGTGCTCCTGTTGGCACGGTAAGCAAACTGGTGTGGATCTAGTGAGGATTGAAAAGAGTTCTTTAGGTGTGTCAGGACCAACCGCTCAAAGCACTTCATAATGATGGATGTGAGTGCTACGGGGCGGTAGTCATTCAGGCACGTTGGGCTAGAGTGTTTCGGCACTGGCACAATTGAGGTAGATTTAAAGCACGCTGGTACAGCTGCTTGGGCAAGGGACATATTAAAAATGTCTGTGAATACCCCAGTGAGCTGCTCTGCACATGTCCTCAGTACGCGCCCAGGGATACCGTCTGGTCCAGCAGCCTTGTGCACGTTGATCCGGCTCAGTACGTTGTAGACGTCAGATGAGGTGTGATGGGTGAGTGGTCGGGTGAGGAGGCGATCTTGGTGACATTTTTTTTATTGTCTTTCTCAAAGCGAGCCTAAAAGTCATTAAGCTCATTTAGAAAGAAGACTTCAGTAGTTACAGGGGTAGGGTGACTAGGTTTGTAGTTGCTGATGGCCTGGATGCCCTGCCACATGCACCGAGGGTCAGAGTTTGAAAAGTGCTCCTCTAGCTTTAGTTTGTAGCAGTGTTTGGCCTTTTTGATGCCCCTCTTCATATTAGCCCTGGAAGTGCTGTAGGCCTGTGCATCACCTAATCTGAAGGCAGTGTTGCATGCCTTCAGTAGGAGATGCACCTCCTTGTTCATCCATGGCTTCTGATTTGGGTATGTGGTGATCTGCTTCTGGGTTGTGACACTGTCTATGGTAGTATTGATGTAATCCAGAACAGAGGAAGTGTAGCTGTCTATGTTCGTGTGAGAGCCACAGATGGCCTGAGTAGCAAACACACTCCAGTCCGTAAGTAGAAACCTGTCCTGGAGTGTGAAGTCTACCTCCGCTGGCCACACTTTGATGGTCTTCACTGATGGCTGCACACGGTTGATGAGGGGTGAGTATTTAGGAGTAAGGAACAAAGAAAGGTGGTCTGATTGTCCCAAGTGGGGAAGGGGGTCCACATTATAGGCTTCAGCCATGTTTGTGTATACATGGTCTAAAGTTTTATTTCCTCTGGTGTGACAGAAAATGTTCTGGTGAAATTTAGGGAGTACTGTCTTTAAGTTGGAATGATTAAAGTCCCCCGCAACAATAAAAGCAGCCTCTGGGTGAGCAGTTTGTTGTTTGCTGATGGCCGCATGAAGTTCGTTCATAGCAAGCTTGGCATCAGCGTCAGGAGGAATGTAAACAGCAGTTATAATGGTGGAGGTGAACTCCCGTGGCAGATAAAACGGTCTACACTTAACCATGAGAAACTCTAGGTTAGCTGAGCAGTGTCTCCCAGTAATAACAGAGTTCGTACACCAAGCATTATTAACATAAATGCACAATCCTCCGCCTCTTGTCTTACCGGATTCATCCACCGTTCTGTCTGCCCGGAATGTGTGGTGCTCAGTTAGAGCAATAGCATTGTCCGAAATATCGCTGTTCAGCCATGTTTCAGTGAAAATCATAACATTGCAGTTCCAGAGTCTCTTACTGTGGTTAATGCGTCCATTTTGTTCATCAGCGACCGCACATTGGCAAGGAAAATGCTGGGTAAAGAGAGCTGATGTGGTGTTAGCCTTAGCTTAGCTCTTAGTCCTCCGCGCTTCCCCCGTCTTTGTTTACGGTCTCGACGCCGCCTTCGAGCCTTCGGTTGGATAGGACGCGCAGCCTCTGTTGTTCTGATGATCTCAGAAACGAGTCGAAGATTATTAATAAAACTGTCGGGACTGTACAGACCAATATCCAAAAGCTCCTGTCAGGTGTACGATGTAAAAGCACTACTGTTCTGCACGAACAGACCCGAGAAGAGCAAGTAAAATACTGCAAAACTGCAGAAACTGGAGAGACACTGAGCCTCGTGATATGTACGCGCCGCCATAATATATATATACTGCTCAAAAGAATTAAAGGAACACTTTTTAATCAGAGTATAGCATAAAGTCAATGAAACTTATGGGATATTAATCTGGTCAGTTAAGTAGCAGAGGGGGTTGTTAATCAGTTTCAGCGGCTGTGGTGTTAATGAAATTAACAACAGATGCACTAGAGGAGCAACAATGAGATGACCCCCAAAACAGGAATGGTTTAACAGGTGGAGGCCACTGACATTTTTCCCTCCTCATCTTTTCTGACTGTTTCTTCACTAGTTTTGCATTTGGCTACAGTCAGTGTCACTACTGGTAGCATGAGGCGATACCTGGACCCTACAGAGGTTGCACAGGTAGTCCAACTTCTCCAGGATGGCACATCAATACGTGTCATTGCGAGAAGGTTTGCTGTGTCTCCCTGCACAGTCTCAAGGGCATGAAGGAGATTCTAGGAGACAAGCAGTTACTCTAGGAGAGCTGGAGAGGGCCATAGAAGGTCTATAACCCATCAGCAGGACCAGTATCTGCTCCTTTGGGCAAGGAGGAACAGGATGAGCACTGCCAGAGCCCTACAAAATGACCTCCAGCAGGCCACTGGTGTGAATGTCTCTGACCAAACAACCAGAAAGACTTCATGAGGGTGACCCAAGGGCCCCATGTCCTCTAATGGGCCCTGAGCTCACTGCCCAGCAGCATGCAGCTCGATTGGCATTCGCCATAGAATACCAGAATTGGCAGATGCACCACTGGTGCCCTGTGCTTTACAGACGAGAGCAGGTTCACCCTGAGCACGTGACAGAAGTGAAAGGGTCTGGAGAAGCCATGGAGAACATTATGCTGCCTGTAACATCATTCAGCATGAGCAGTTTGGTGGTGGGTTAATGATTGTCTGGGGAGGCATATCCATGGAGGGTCACACAGACCGCTACAGGCTTGACAAAGGCACCTTGGCTGCCATTAGGTATCAGGATGAAATCTTTGGACCCATTGTCAGACCCTATGCTGGTACAGTGGCTCCTGGTGCACGACAATTCCTGGCCTCATGTGGTGAGAGTATGCAGGCAGTTCCTGGAGGATGAAGGAATTGATACCATTGACTGGCCACCACACTTTCCTGACCTAAATCCAATAGAACACCTCTGGGACATTATGTTTTGGTTCATCCAATGCCACCAGGTTGCACCTCAGACTGTCCAGGAGCTCAGTGATGCCCTAGTCCAGATCTGAGAGGAGATCCCCCCACAACACCATCAGTCATCTCATTAGAAGCATGCACCGATGTTGTCAGGCATGTATACAAGAACACAGGGGCCATACAAAGTGCTGCGTACAAATTTGAGTTGCTGCAATTAAATTTTGGCAAAATGGACTAGCCTGCCACATAATTTTTTCACTCTGATTTTTGGGGTGTCTTTGAATTCAGGGCTCTGTAGGTTGATCATTTTCATTTCCATCAAACGATGTGGCATCCTTTCGTTCCTAACACATTACCCAGTCTATATCAGTATAGATATCAGGAGGATTTCTTTTTCCCATTGAGATCTGATGTGTTTTCAAAGTGTTCCTTTAATTTTTTGAGCAGTTTATATATTATATATATAGTATATATATATATGTGTGTATATATATATGTATATATACTGTATATGTGTATATATATATATATATATATATATATATATATATATATATGTGTGTGTGTATATATATATATATATGAATTTATATATATATGTATATGTATATATATGTGTATATATATATGTGTATGTATATATATATATATATATATATGTGTGTATATATATGGTAAAAAAGACAACAACAAGCAGCATAAAGGTTTGGGGTTATCCGGCCCCTTATATTGTAGACAATCCACAATTCAGTAACTCAAAATCCGGTCAAAAAATATAAACAAACAGTTCATACGCGCGACGCCATTTTAGGTGTCGGCGGCCATTTTATAGGGGAGGAGCCGGAAGTGGAGGAATGCTGGGAAGGAACCGTGAGGGAGGATGGGACTGATGATGTCAGGAAAGATGGCAGGGGAAGGGCGGAAGTAGACGTACTGCGGGAAGGCTTCTGATGGCGGAGCGTCTTTTTTCCTGGAAGAAATAATAGGAGAAAGGTTAGTACCCCGCCACTCCCTGCCGGCGAACGTCTTCCGAAGTGGTTTAAGGTCCGTCCGCAGTCTCCTATTCGCGCGTGCGTGACACGACCCCCCCCTCAGCCCAAGACCGTCAGGTCGGGTGGACCTAACCGAGAGGTCATGGATGCGAGAGAGGGCATCAGCATTGGCCTGAAGGCCTCCGCGACGATAAGTGACCGCGAACTTATAGGGCTGCAAGTCCAGAAACCACCTGGTGACCCGCGGATTCGACTCTTTGTGCAGGGATATCCACTGAAGCGCAACGTGATCAGTAACTAGAGTGAATTCGCGACCCAACAGGTAGTACCAGAGATAAGTTACTGCCCACTTAATGGCCAGGGCTTCCCTCTCCACTGCCGCATACCTGGTCTCTCGGTCCAGCAGTTTCCGGCTTAGGTACATTACGGGGTGTTCGACACCATCGACGCTTTGGCTCAACACGGCACGCAGGCCTCTGTCCGAAGCATCAGTCTGGAGGATAAAAGGCAGCCCGAAATCAGGGGTCCTTAATACAGGTGCCGATGTTAGGGCCTTTTTCAGGTCACTGAATGCGTGTTCCGCCCTGTCGTTCCATACCACATGTAGGGGAGCACCCTTCTTTGTTAAATTAGCCAAGGGTGCTGCCCTTTTGGAGAAACGGATACGAACCGGCGGTAGTACCCCGCCAGCCCCAAGAAAGCCTGCACCTGTCTCTTGGTATTCGGACGGGGCCATTCTAGGATGTCTTTGACTTTGGAACATTGGGGTCTCACCTGTCCTCATCCCACAAGGTAGCCTAAATATTTGGCCTCCTTTAAGCCAAAAAAACACGGGGGTTAATGCGGAGGCTGGCCTTAGCCAGTGTCGCGAGGACAGTGGAGACCTGCAATAGAAGCTCTTCCCAGGTGCCGGAATAGATGATGTCATCCAGGTAGGAGGCACTGTAGGACTAGTGGGGCTTCAGCACTCTGTCCACCAGACGTTGAAAGGTCGCTGGGGCCCCGTGCAGCCCAAATGGGAGGACCTTGTATTGCCAATGCCCGCTAGGGGTGCTAGAGGCCGTTTTTTCTTTTGCAGATGCCGTTAAGGGAATTTGCCAATACCCTTTCGTCATTTCAAGGGTAGTCAAGTATCGAGCCGCACCCAGCCGCTCAAGCAGGTTGTCAATGCGGGGCATCGGGTAGGCGTCGAACTTGGAGACCTGGTTCAGACGTCTAAAGTCATTGCAGAACCTCCAGGAGCCGTCCGGCTTGGAAACGAGGACGATAGGACTGGACCAAGGGCTATGGCTCTTAATGTCCAATAATGTCCATACCCAACATCTGTTGCACCTCCAGTTCCACTTCGGCGCGTTTTGCCTCCGGGAGTCTATAGGGCCTCTCTCGGACGATTACTCCGGGGTCCGTGACTATATCGTGCGCAGTCAGCTAGGTCCGGCCCGGTGACTCGCTCACTACTTCGGGGATGGCGTGGATAGCCTGGGTTATCTCTCGCCGCTGTAAGGGTGTCAGCTCGTCACCGAGGTTAAGGGCAGACGTGCTAGCGAATAGGGAGAGGGATCTACGAGTGTCGGGAGACTCCTCCATGTCCTTCCAAGGTTTTAACAAATTGACATGGTAGATCCTCTAACTCGGTCGACGATTAGGTTGTTTAACTAAATAGTCGACGAGCCCCTTTCTTTCCTTAACCTCGTATGGCCCCTACCAGTGAGCTAGCAACTTGGAATGGGAGGTAGGAGCGAGCACCATCACTCGATCCCCCGGGCGGAACTCCCGAAGGACGGAGTTGTGTTTGTAACATCGGGCCTGCGCATGAGTCACGTGGTCCTTTAGGAGTGGCCCGATTTTAGCGAGCCTGTCGTGCAGTTGCACCACATACTCCAATATATTGGAGGAGGGAAGGGCCTCAGCCTCCCAGCCCTCTTTTAGTATGTCTAAAAGTCCCCGGGTTTGTCACCCGTACAATAATTCAAAAGGGGAGAAGCCCGTAGAGGCCTGGGGCACCTCCCGGTCAGCAAAAAGGACGAGCGGTAGGAGCTGGTCCCAATTCCTGCCATCGGCGCTGACCACCTTGCGGAGCATCTGTTTAAGCGTCTGGTTAAAACGCTCCACCAACCCATCTGTTTGGGGGTGGTAGACAGATGTCTTCAGGTGCTTTATTCACAGTAATCTGGCAACCTCCCTGAACGTATCTGAGGTGAAGGGAGTACCCTGGTCCATGAGGACGTCTTTGGGGATACCCACTCTAGAAAATAAGTTGACTAATTCTCATGCGATATTTTTGGTGTTAGCGCAGGGGAACCACTTCTGGGTATCGTAATTCACCATGACCAATATGTACTTATGGCCACGGTTTGAGGGTTCCAGGGGTCCTACTAAATCCACCCCTATTCTGTCAAACGGGATATCTATCAGGGGTATTGGGACGAGAGGAGCGCGGTCCCTCCTAGGAATCTGGCGAATCATACATTCCGGCCAGTAAAAGTGGAGCTTGATTCTCTCCAACGTTTTCTCGGCCCGAGGTGGGTGCCTAGGAGGTGAGCGTGAGCTAGTTCACATACCTCCCGCCGGAAGGTATGCGGCACTAGCAACAATTTCTGCACCTCACCCTCATGGGTTGCCACCCGATACAACAGATCATTCTCCAGAACAAAGAAGGGCTCGCATGGAACCGTCAGCTTGTGAGCTGCCTGGAAAAACAATCGCATTCCGGGCAAACCACAGGGAATCGTCATTCCACTGCTCCCTTTTAAATGAGGCAGGCGTGGACCGAAATTGATGGTCCAAATTGCTCAGGGGGTCTTGTGAGCGGGTTGGTGGAAGTGTTCCCTGGCTCGTCCCTTCTCCGGTGGATACTTCTCCGTCACCTGAGAAACGTCCCCCGATGGGCCTGCGCCATTAGGGCCTGCCCCAGAGCACGGCGTGGAGACCGTGGGAAGGGTGCCTCGCCCCCTCATAACCAGACCTAGTGAGGCCCCGGGAGCGGTGTCCGTCTTACCGCGTTTTCTGTGCGACCAGTCTTGTCCCAAAATTACTGGATAGGGGGGTTCGGGCAACACCGCGACCGTCAAGTTTGATACCTGCCCCCTCCACATGATGTAAGACTTGGTCTCCCCATGCACACAAGTGATTTACAAATGCTGCGTAAGCCACTGTCGGCGTAATACGTAACGGCGAGCGACAATGGTAATGTTGCTGCGGAGTCAAATAAAGCCACCACCGAGTGCCCGTTCAATAACACCACTCCCGTGTTTGGACTTGCCAGCGGGTGCGACGGAGTACAGTACCTTTCCGCGATGGCCCAGGTGCAGTCCATCGGCTCCGAGGCGGTGTTGAGAGGGCAGGTCGGCAATAGGTGGCCGGTCTCTCCGCACTTGTAACAGCCGGCTTTTCTTTGGGTCTTGGCGGCGCTTCCACAGCGCGTCCCTGTCGGTTCCCACAAGCTTGCCTTTCCGACGCCCCGGCTTGGTAGACCGCGAGCTGACGCTCCAGGACTTCTAGGAGTCCCGGCATGTCCTTATAGGGGTGGCGCTGGATCTGCTGGGTGATGGAGCTTGGCATGGCATTAATCAGACCCTCACAGGCCACCTGCTCCACGACCTTCTGGGCTTGGGGACCCTCTGGCCGTAGCCAGTGTCCCATCTTCCCTCAGAAGTCGAAGGCCTGTGCTCGGGCCGGCCGCTCAGGGTCGAACTGCCAGCTCCGCCATTCGCTCACCTGCTTGCCCGGCGTGATGCCGTAGCAGGCCTGGATCTCCTGTTTTAGGAGGTCATAACTCGCGCCCTCCTCCTCGGGGAGATCGTAAGCCCGCTGCGCGGGTCCCTTCAGGTAGGGCGCCAGAATGGACGCCCACTCGGACCTCTGCCATTCGTTCTGGGTGGCCGTCCGTTCAAAAATGCCCAGGTAGGACTCGATATCGTCGGCCTCTGTCATCGGTACCAGAGGCGGAGGCGTTGGACGAGGTGGATCGGGCCTTACCCTCCGGGCTTCTGCCAACCTGGCCTTTGTCTCCTCCAACTCCCGGGTGGTGGAGGCTTGCGCTTGCTGCAGGGCCAGGATCTGGGCAGTCATCCCCTGCAGCACGGTGTTGAGGTCCTGTCCTTCGGTCATCTTTCTCGGACTAGTATCATGCCGACTACGCCACTGTAAAAGAGACAACAACAAGCAGCATAAAGGTTTGGGGTTATCCGGCCCCTTATATTGTAGACAATCCACAATTCAGCAACTCAAAATCCGGTCAAAAAATATAAACAAACAGTTCATACGCGCGACGCCTAGGCGTCTATTTTATAGGGGAGGAATGCTGGGAAGGAACCGTGAGGGAGGATGGGACTGATGACTTTAGGAAAAATGGTGGAGGAAGGGCGGAAGTAGACGTACTGCGGGAAGGCTTATGATGGCGGAGCGTCTTTTTTCCTGGAAGAATTAATAGGAGAAAGGTTAGTACCCGCCACTCCCTGCCGGCGAACGTCTTCCGAAGTGGTTTAAGGTCCGTCCGCGGTCTCCTATTCGCGTGTGCGTAACAGTATATGTGTGTGTGTGTATATATATATATATGTGTATATATATATGTATATATGTGTATATATGTGTATATTTATATGTGTATATATATGTATATATATATGTATGTGTATATATATATATGTGTGTGTGTGTATATATATATATATGTATATATATATATATATATATATACTGTATGTATGTATACAGTAATGCCTCCTCGATCGCGGGGGTTGCGTTCCAGAACCCCCCGCGATAGATGAAAAATCCGCGAAGTAGAAACCATATGTTTGTATGGTTATTTTTATATATTTTAAGCCCTTATAAACTCTCCCACACTGTTAACATTATTAGAGCCCTCTAGACATGAAATAACACCCTTTAGTCAAAGTTTAAACTGTGCTCCATGACAAGACAGAGATGACAGTTCTTTCTCACAATTAAAAGAATGCAAATATATCTTCTTCTCTTCAGGAGCAGAGAATTTCAGAGAGAGAGAGAGACAGCACTCGTAAAGAAAAGCAAACAATCAAAAAATCAATACGTGTGCTTTTAAGCACCGCAATAAAGCGCCATTTTTTAGAGGAGCGTCAGTATCTTCTAAGCAAACAGCCTCTGTGCAAACAGCCCCTCTGCTCACATCTCCTCCGTCAGGCGCAGAGAACGTCAGAGAGAGAGAGAGAGAGAGAGAGCGCGAGATTAAAGCAAACAATCAAAAAATCAATGTGTGCTTTTGGAAGCACCGCGATAAAGCGGCATTTCTTAGAGGTGCGTCCGTATCCACTAGGCAAACAGCTTCTGTGCAAACAGCACCTCTACTCACACCCCCTCCGTCAGGCGCAGAGAATGTCACAGAGGGTGAGATAGAGACAGAGACAAGCAAAAATCAAGCACCACGCGGGAAGCATATCTTATAGCATTGAGGAGTTTTAGTTAATATGTAATACATGCTCTGATTGGGTAGCTTCTAAGCCATCCGCCAATAAGCGTCCCTTGTATGAAATCAACTGGGCAAACAAACTGAGGAAGCATGTACCATAAATTAAAAGACCCATTGTCCGCAGAAAGCGGCGAACCAGCGAAAAATCCGTGATATATATTTAGATATGCTTCCATTTAAAATCCGCGATAGATTGAAGCCGTGAAAGTCGAAGTGCGATATAGCGAGGGATTACTGTGTATATATATATATATATATATATATATATGCTTATATATATATATATATATATATATATATATATATATGCGTATATATATATATATATATATATATCTACAGTGTTACCTCGGTATTCGTTTGCTTTGGAATAAGTCCAACTTGGTATACGTCCTGTTTGGACACGAAAAATTTTGCTTGGTATACGACCTTTGTTTGGAATACGACTCGCGTGCTAACCTTGTTTACCTCTCTTGAGACAAAGCCACGACTGCCCACGAGCGCTAGTGCGCCAATTGCTAGCATTCAGTGAACAGCCCGTGCTATAACTCTCTGTGAACTTTCACATGTGTGATATAGCAGTATGTAAATTTGAATTGATTGTTAAAAAGTATGAAGATGGCATGCGTATCCAGGACATAGCTGTTGCATACCGTTTGCCGAGAACGACAGTATCTATGATTGTGAAAAACAAAGATGTTATTAAAAAGTAAAGTGAGGTAAAATTTTCATTTATTTCATCTAATTGCTTTTGTATTTATGTATTTTAGTATTAAGCAGTGTTTAAATTATTTTATACAACCCCATCAATGTATAATATGCCAAAAGCAATAGGATTTTTTTTTTCATGGGAACGGATTAATCATTTTCCCATTATTTCTTATGGGAAAAATTTGTTTGGTATACGTCCTGTTTGGTATAAGTCAAAGGGTCTGGAACGAATTAAGGACGTATACCAAGGTTCCACTGTATATATTGTGGAGGATTGCCGGCTTTCCATGCCGGTCCGCCCCAGGCCGCCAGGAGGAGCTCTCCCGACAGCAGGATCATGCCCTGAGGTCCAGCAGGGCATTATGGACCTTGTAGTATTTTTACACAACCCTGCTGGATACCTTGGGGGCCATCAGGAGTCGCTGTGGGGGGGCTTATGGACTCTTTCATGCCCTATGACCCGGGAGTACGTCATGGTCACGTGACAGGAACGAACAACGTGCTCCCGGGTTAAAGAAAAGGACTGATTGCCCTGACCCGGAAGGAGTAAGGAACTATGGACTGTCGGGACAGGAATACCTCCGGGTCAGGGGTTATAAAAGGACGGTGCCTCAGTCCAGACACTGAGCTGAGCTGGGAGGAAGGGTGGCTAAGTGTCTGGGCGAGGAGGAGTGTTTATTGAAAGAGTATATTGTGTGGCGGAAGTGCCGGTTGCGCACCCGGAAGCCGGCCGGGTGTCCCCGGTCGTCTTCCCCAGCACTTCCTGGTGTGGCGGAAGTGCTGGGCTCCAGGGCTGTTCAGGCAGCGGGGTGCCGCCTGGCGGTGGCCACGGGTCCCTACAGGGCTGGGCTTCCAAGCCCTTTACCCGAGGCCCCCAACATAACCAGGGCGGACACCCCCTCGTGGTCTGGTGGAGATACAGGCCCTCCTCTAGTCCTCCTGGGCGTCCCGGCCGGGCTCCTGCCTCGGCCAGATGTGGCAGATGGTCTGGAAGTGGGGCGCCGCCTGGCGGTGACCACGGGCCCCTACAGGGCTGGGCTTCCATGCCCTCTCCCCGAGGCCACCAGCGTAACCAGGACGGACGCCCCCTCGCAGTCTGGAGAAGGTACAAGCCCTCCTGGGCATCCCAGCTGGGCTCCCGCCCCCGGCCGGGTGCCACAATATATATACAGTACAGGCCAAAAGTTTGGACACACCTCCTCATTCAATGTGTTTTCTTTATTTTCATGACCATTTACATTGGTAGATTCTCACTGAAGGCATCAAAACTATGAATGAACACATGTGGAGTTATGTACTTAACAAAAAAAGGTGAAATAACTGAAAACATGTTTTATATTCTAGTTTCTTCAAAATAGCCACCCTTTGCTCTAATTACTGCTTTGCACACTCTTGGCATTCTCTCGATGTGCTTCAACAGGTAGTCACCTGAAATGGTTTTATTATGGTTTATATATACTCAGTGAGTGAGTGAGTCAGTGAGGGCTTTGCCTTTTATTAGTATAGATATACACATACATCCACATATATACATATATATATATATATATATATATATATATATATACTGTATATATACACATATATTCACACACTCCTGTATCCACAATAAATGCCTTTATTGAATAGACAAACCTGGGGTGAACAAGTTCCTTTCTACTGCAGCCACAGCCGCGACACACATAAAAAACACCAATAACTCATAAACTTGCAATATTATTTAGGAAAGTCGCAAAATTTTACTCACCAAAAATTTGGATTATTTGTAAACAAAATCCATCCTCCTCTCTTTCCTCAAAAACAGTTCAATCACTCTGTCATACGGATTATCTGTGCGCCTCAGTTCCATCAAAAAGTCCCTTTCTATCACCATCGAAGCTAATGTTGAAAGTCGAACCTTCTATCCAGTCAATGGGTCTGAATACGGTGATGTTGCCGTACACCTGCTAGAGGGCCGTACTGACACCACCTCAAAATCTGATTGGTTGAAGCAACAGGTTAATCAACATTTATTCAGTGTTAGAGTGCCTGTACAAAGGATTGTGAAGGACTCTCTGCCTGGCAACAAATGATGGCTGAAATGTGATTGGTTAAATGCTTTAATATGAAAATACATGCCTGGAAGCAGTACAACCATCGGAAAAGCTATGAAAGGAACCGGATAGACTATTTGGAATTATTTAATAAGTATTTATGGACAAAATATAATTAACATCAGTTTGTGATTCGGATATTTTTACTTATTAATATGCTAAGCATAGTTCTTCACCCGCGAATATTTACCTTATATGGGCAGGCACTCAATTACGTGGGAGGCTTGATGATGCGAGATGCAACTCCGCCTCCCACGGCCATCGAGCTGCAGGCTATTACAGTATATGGACGAAAGTAGGTTCCAGTTATGACCATTAAGCGTAGAATTTCGAAATGAAACCTGCGCAACTTTTGTAAGTAAGCTGTAAGGAATGGGCCTGCCAAATTTCAGCCTTCTACCTACACGGGAAGTTGGAGAATTAGTGATGAGTGAGTGAGTGAGTGAGTCAGTCAGTGAGGGCTTTGCCTTTTATTAGTATAGATTTACATTACATTTCTATTATTATTAAGTTATAATATCGTAATAGAAATTATACAACTTACCATAATGCAGAATCAGTGGGAGCCCTGAGCTTGTTTTCCTGTAACCAGACAATCCTACCTGTGTATGATGGAAGAGACTGACACACGAAGTGTGTTGTTTATGTTTAGTCTATTCCGTAATTTCGTTTTGGTTGCTGTAACTGCAGAAAACACTGCCTCACAAAGATGGGATGTTGGAAATGGAAGCAGACTTTTCAGTGCTTTTGTGGCAACCTCAGGATATTCTGCCTTGACTTTAATCCAAAACGCATGGATATTTGAAGTTTTCTCAGACATATTTTTAAGGCCACCATCATTTGCAACCTCAAGCAGTTGATCCTCTTCAAGCACATACAAAGTTGATTCACTTGGCTTATTCACAAATGGGCCACGGATCCATTCCTTCCCATTTCGGGGGTCTTTTGTGGTTGGGAGTAATGCTCAAATTCTATTGAAAGCTGAAATAAGTGATCATACACCAGCTGGGAGAAAGAAGGCCCTGGCTTGGTATCTTTAACAATCTCTGCTAATGTTTGTAACATATCAAAAATCCCAATGTTCACTCGTCTGCCCCATAAATCAAGTTTGGCTTTAAATGCAGCCAATTTATCTGCCAACTTGAACAATGGGTATCCTCTGTCTCTGCCCCATGTGCTGCTGCTCCACTGCTGCCTCAGATTTTCTTCCTCAGGCTCCTCCAGCCTGGCTGTATACTGAGTCTACAAGGTGAGAAAAGGTGGGGTGCCTGATAGTGTCTGTATGCCTGATCATATTGTGAGGTTTCTGAACTCTTTAGGGACCCCCCCAACCCAATGGGAACGTCACGCTGAAGTGTGTCCTGAAGCTCGATTGCCGTGTCTGTGTAAGATTGTTTATCTGTTGCCAGGGCAGGCTCACAGCGCTACAGTGAAGCGCCACAGAAGCAAATCCTAACAGATTGTGGTCGCGCAATAAGTCCCTGTCTTACACCCCAAAACACGAGGCTGAGTCTCAGTACTTTAGGAAAACCAGCTTTATTCAGCTTGAAACAGGAACTGCACTGTTATTTATTGCAGCAGGATCTGCTCCTCTCCTATAAACAGACACAGCTATCAGGCAGGGTTGTGACCACGTTAGTGGCCAAGTAATCCTGTTCCCTGCATTTACAATGTTCCTTGCATCACTTTTCTGTTTGCTTTGGCAGAGAGAGGCAGCAGAGCTCTGAGCCCAGAAACAGATAAAAAGCCTTCCACAGATGCGGTTATCGCACTTTGGGATGCTCTTCGGCATGTTGTCCCGTTGACGGAGATCCCAAGAGAGTTTAGAAACCTCACATTTTCTTGAATGAGTGCTGCATTCATAAGAGTATTTCTTGAATGAGCATCATTGAACCACATAAAAACTGTCTTCATATGCAGCATTTCGCATATGTCTGAACCTGAGATTTTTTTTTTGCATATAACAAAGACAGATGGATTGCATTTGTCATTCCAACAGATAGCACATCACAACCATCGTTTTTTTGTGTCTGCCGTTTCTATAGGAGGGTGACAATGAGTTAAATTCCAATGGATGTTTTTCAAATGTTGACGAGCAATAAGCAAAAGGTATCACTGGAAACCACAGAAAACAAAAACAACCAAAAAATAGTACAGGGAAAGTTTGAAGAAAGAACATTTTTTTTACAATGTATCTGTTTGGGGATCATTGTGCATGTGCACAACTGAGCTGCGACCACAGAACTAACTGCTCTGTGGATGATTCATGCAAGCATTTCAAAGTCACTTCGTTATAATGAAAGTATCTGCTGAATGTACTTTGTAGTAACGAGATTTCTTTAGACTCATGTCATATGGGGAAACTGTCGGGACTATAAAAATACTTCGTTGTAAAACTCTCTCATCTTGGTCTCTCTCCTCTCTCTGCACCGCTGCAAAGCCCACCCGCCTAGCATTCTGAAAAGGGTCCTCAGTGAAGGGGGTGGCCATTTTGCTGTAGCCCTTCACTGAGTAAGTCTCTGTTGCTGGCAGTTCTGTCACGTCCCGGCTGTCAGATGTTCTACATATGTGTTATTTGATGCCCTGAATGATATACCTGTGAAGATGTCCATCCTTCTCACAAGGAACAGGTATTGTGTTTGTCCACAACTGATGTTAGAAAATCTTTGTTGAATGTAAACCCATGCAAAACTGCTGCTCCAGAAAACATACATGGCGGAGTGCTTATGGAATATGCAAACCCATTGATGGGTATATTTACAGACATTTTTAACATTTCTGTGAGGCAGGCAGTCATCCTCCAAGTGCTTCAAAACAACCAGAATCATACCCATGCTGAAGAAGTCTTCTATCTCTTGCCTCAACGACTATTGCCATATAGCACTCACAGTGGTCATCATGAGATAGATAGACACTTCATTAATCCCCAAGGGGAAATTCGCATACTTCCGCAGCAGAATACTGATAAAAACAATATTAATTTAATAGTGATAAAAATGCAGTGCAAGTTAAAAAAAAGGAAGGTGGAGAGTGTGAGGCAGGTATAACAGTCAATAACACTGTATAATGTTAACGTCTACCCCCCTGGATGGAATTGAAGAGTCTCATAGTGTGAGGGAGGATGCAGTGGATTCTCCATGATTGACAGGAGACTGTTAAGCTCTTGTCACTCTGCCACAGATGTGAAACTGTCCAGCTCTGTGCCTAAAATACAGCCTGCCTTCCTCACCAGTTTGTCCATGCGTGAGGCGTCCCTCTTTTTTATGCTGCCTCCCCAGCACACCACCGCATAGAAGAGGGCACTCACCACAACCGTCTGATAGAACATATGTAGCATCTTATTGCAGATGTTGAAGGATTCCAGCCTTCTAAGGAAGTATAGTCGGCTCTGTCCTCTCTTGCACAGAGCATCACTATTGGCAGTCCAGTCCAATTTATCATCCAGCTGCACTCCCAGGTATTTATAGGTCTGCACTCTCAGCATACCGTCACCTCTGATGATCACGGGGTCCATGAGGGGCCTGAGCCTCCTAAAATCCACCACCAGCTCCTTGGTTTTGCTGGTGTTCAGTTGTAGGTGGTTTGAGTCACATCATTTAACAAAGTCCTTGATTAGGTTCCTATACTCCTCCTCCTGCCCACTCTTGATGCAGCTCACGATAGCAGTGTCGAATTTTTGTACATGGCAGGATTCTGAGTTGTATTGGAAGTCCGATGTATATAGGCTGAACAGGACCAGAGAAAGCACAGTAGCCTGTGGTGCTCTTGTGCTGCTGACCACAATGTCAAACCTGCAGCTCCCAAGACGCGCATACTGAGGTCTGTCTGTAAGATAGTTCATGATCCATGCCACCAGGTATGAATCTACTCCCATCTCTGTCAGTTTGTCCCTAAGAAGCAGAGGTTGGATGGTGTTGAAGGCACTAGAGAAGCCCAGAAATATAATTCTTACTGCACCGCTGCCTGTGTCCTCCGCTCCCACCTTCTCCTGGTATGCGAACTGCAGAGGGTCGAGGGTATAGTGGACCTGTGGCCTCAGGTGGTGAAGCAGCAGCCGCTCCATGGTCTTCACCACATGTGACGTCAGGGCGACAGGCCTGAAGTCATTCAGCTCACCAGGACGTGATACCTTTGGGACTGGGGTGATGCAAGATGTTTTCCAAAGCCTCGGGATGCTCCCCTGTTCCAGGCTCAGGTTGAAGATGCTCTGTAGAGGACTCCCCAGCTCCAATGAACAGGCCTTCTAAAGTCGTGGCGATACTCCATCTGGACCTACTGCTTAGATGGCATGAAGTCTTCTCAGCTCTCTGCTTACCTGGGCTGCTGTAATTGTGGGGTGGAGGGAACTCTCTCTAGTGTGTGCTTCGTGTGTTTGTGTGTGTCCTGCGGTGGGTTGGCACCCTGCCCAGGATTAGTTCCTGCCTTGTTCCCTGTGCTGGCTGGGATTGGCTCCAGCAGACCCCCGTGACCCTGTGTTCGGATTCAGCGGGTTGGATAATGGATGGATGGATGGGAACTCTCTCCTATGCTGGTATCAGCAGAAGGCTGGGTGGAAGATGCAGAACTCCGAGGTGAGAGTGAGAGTTGGTTAGGGTGGCCAATCCTGTTAAAAATGTTGTTCATCAGGTTTGCTTTCTTCCTGTTCTCCTTGATGGAGGCATCCCGCTTCGAGCTGCAGCCAGTGATGATCTTCATCCCATCCCACACTTCCTTCATGCTGTTATTCTGCAACTTTTGCTCCAGTTTTCTCCTGTACTGCTCCTTCGCCACCCTGAGCTGGACTCAGAGTTCCTCCTGCACGCGCTTGAGCTCATGCTGATCACCACATTTCAAAGCCCTTTTCTTCTGGTTCAAAAGGCCCTTGATGTCACTTGTAATCCATGGCTTGTTGTTACCATAGCAGCGTGCTGTTCTTACTGGAACTACAATGTCCATGTAGAAGTTGATGTAGTCAGCAGTGCAGTCAACAACCTTCTCAATGTTGTCACTATGTGACAACCGCAGGATATCCCAGTCCATAGTTCCAAAGCAGTCTCTCGGAGCCTGCTCTGCCTCAGGGGGACACTTCCTGAATGAGCGTGTGGTTGTGGGTAGCTCCCTCACTCTTGGTTTGTAGTGAGACTGAAGCAGAACCAGGTTATGATCTACTTTGCCAAGCGCAGGCAGCTGGGTGGTGCTGTATGCATCCTTAACATTTGGGCCTGCCTTGCGCCCTGTGTTGGCTGAGTTTGGCTCCAGCAGACCCCCGTGACCCTGTAGTTAGGATATAGCAGGTTGAAAAATGGATGGATGGATAAAAAGTATAACATTTTTGTGACACAGAGGGGTTAACTGATACAATTAATTTATTTTATCTGTCCTTTATAACTTTGTAGTAAATTAGAAAACTGACTTTTTTAATCAAGTGGAGAATGCAGAAATGCAGTCAAATCAGGGTCAATCCTAGAAGTGGATGCCTGATATAATGCAAAAATTTCTTAATCAATGTGTCAAAATAGAGCACATACAATACAGTCATCAGTTAGTCATTTTCCAACCCACTATATCCTAACACAGGGTCACGGGGGTCCGCTGGAGCCAATCCCAGCCAGCACAGGGCGCAAGGTAGGAACAAACCCGCCCGCCCACTGCAGGGCACACACACCAAGCACACACTAGGTACAATTTAGAATTACCAATGCACCTAACCTGCATGTCTTTGAACTGTGGCAGGAAACCCACGGAGACACGGGGAGAACATGCAAACTCCACACAGGGAGAACCCGGGAAGCGAACCTGTGCTACCACTGTGCCACCATGCTGCCCCACATACAATACATCCATTAAAATAATTAAAAAGTATCAGTCATAAACTGGCTAATAATACAGTGTTGTAAACTTATGCTTTAAGTTTGCACTGAAGAAAAAATGATTTCTTCACATAATTGTCATAGGTAACATCTGCTTTCTCCCAGTATTTTTATAATTATGCAACATTTTATTATTTTCACAGAAATCACCAGTGCTTAATGACCCTGTAATTGCAGTCAATGGGAAGACAAAAACAAAGAAAAGTTTATATGAAAAATATTTAAATATTCTATACTTGAAATGCTCTAGACATATGCATTTGATAGATGTAAATGCAAAGTTCCAAAAGTCCAAAAACTGTCAAACTGAATGCCCATTTGTATTCACATTTAGTAGCATCACAGATATGATGAGCACATTCTTTTTACAGACAGCAGACAAGTAAGCATTTTCTGGTTTTAAATGCAAAGTAGTTGCTTTCAGAAATTCTTATAAGCAATTTGCATAAGTAATTGAGTAATAAATAACACATATTTAAAAGCTTCTTTAAATGGTGTTTGTCTGTAAAAAAGAGAAAGATATTTTGGTTTAATGCACTAAAAAGAGATTCAGATGTATTTCAGTTCACTTTTGGGGTTGTTGTACAGTTTTCAGACCATGTTTTTATATAGAAATAAACACTGACCCTTTCACAACCAGAAAGAAAACATAACAAAGAATTCTATACCTCATTGTAATAGCTACCAGTTTTTTAATTTTATGGTACCAGTGCTAAGGCAGAGTTGGATTGGTCAGTAAATATGCAAAGTCAACTGATAATGTATAGAGTATCCTTGTACATTACAAGAATTCAATACACACTTCTAGAGTTCAGTTAGTTGAACTGCCTCCTATTGAACACATTGAAGTAAACTACTTTCGCAGAATAAATATACTTGACATTTGGAGAATAATTTCTTAATTAAAACTGTCCTTCTATATCCTCAATCCAGTCTCTACAGGCTTTTGTGATAGACGTCTCTGACTGCCTAATTGACAGTGTTCTAGACATATTCAGTTAACTTGGAATGTTTTGTTTTAGATTATTTTTGATCTATCTCTAGCCTATAATTTTTAAACATTTTTATTAGTTAATTTATTAATTGAATATAAATTCTATTCTTGAAACATATCATTCAGGTTTTAGATTTAATCCTAGCACAGAAACTGCCCTTGTCAAATTAATGAATGACTTAAGGCTAAATTCTGATATGAATGAAATGTCAATCCTGATTCATCGTAGAGCTGAATGATGCATTTGATACCATAGATCACACTTTTGTCATTTCCTCCTTAGGCCCAATGGATTGGCCTTTCAAGGTGTGTATTAAGTTGTTTTAAATCATACGTAACAGGAAGGAAATTCTTCATAGGCTCAGAGGCATAGCAATAGTTCAACCAAGGCAGGCACTTGCCTAGGGCCCTGAAATTGGAGAGCATCCTTTTGGGTCCATCTTGACACACTACAGTGACACAATTTGAACAACCCCCAAAACCCCACACAAACTAGGAAAGTCCCTATCTCCAATGCAAGAATGTACAGGTGCCGGTCATAAAATTAGAATATCATGACAAAGTTGATTTATTTCAGTAATTCCATTCAAAAAGTGAAACTTCTATATTAGATTCATTCATTACACACAGACTGATGTATTTCAAATGTTTATTTCTTTTAATATTGATGATTATAACTGACAACTAATGAAAGTCCTAAATTCAGTATCTCGGAAAATTAGAATATAAATTAAGACCACTGCAAAAAAAGGATTTTTAGAAATGATGGCCAACTGAAAGGTATGAACATGAAAAATATGAACATGTACAGCACTCAATATTTAGTTGGTGCTCCTTTGTATGGAGGACTATTTCGGACAAAATTAAATAAATAAATAAATGCGCAAATAAATAAAAGTATTGTGAAATGTTAGCATAAATAAATAAATGTATCATGAAATGAAGCCTTAATAAATAAATGTATCATGAAATGAGAGCCTAAATAAATAAATGTGTCACGAAATATGTTTTTCGTTGCTTATTTATTTATTTCATTTTGTCCGTAACATTCCTGCAAACCGTCATGAAATACGACTTGAAATAAAACTGTCACTTTCACTCGTCAAAGTTGAGAGGGTGGGCTCTAACACACCCTCTAGTTACTGATTGGTGAATCGATAGCACAAGAATTAATTAGAAAAATGCTTACTACTGCCGATGAAATGGATTCTGGCGAAGATATTACGTATTTCAGTGAACTGAAGATTTATCGGAAGAAATTACAATGTTGGCAGCCCTTTTAGACTCCGATATAGATGAAACTATTTTTGAAATTATCGAAGAACAGGTGGAATGGACTCTACTACACTCCAGTTCAGGTGATGCAGTACCCTGCTCTGGACGTCCATCCTTTGACATTCCAACTGAGTCAACAGAACACCTTCTGTTATGCGGTTTAAAAGTACGACAGATTGCAGATCTATATGGTGTATTGGAGAAAACAATCACAAGGTGAATGAGCCAGTTTGATATACGGTAAGCTGCAACGGCTGTATTAGTTTAGGTACTTTGACATGGAATGCCCAAAGCAGCTCCAAGTAATAGTCTTTCAGCATTTTTAGAGTAGCATCCGTATCTTCTAGGCAAACAGCCTCTGTGCAAACAGCCCCTCTGCTCACACCCCCTCCGTCAGGAGCAGAGAACGTCAGAGAGAGTGAGAGAGACCGAGAAAAGCAAACAATCAAGCACCGCTCGGGAAGCACATCGCATATCATTGAGGAGTTTTATTTAATACGTAATACATGCTCTGATTGGTTAGCTTCTAAGCCATCCGCCAATAGCGTCCCTTGCATGAAATCAACTGGGCAAACAAACTGAGGAAGCATGTACCATAAATTAAAAGACCCATTGTTTGCAGAAATCCGCGAACCAGCGAAAAATCTGTGATATACATTTAGATATGCTTACATTTAAAATCCGTGATAGAGTGAAGCCGCGAAAGTCGAAGCGTGATATAGCGAGGGATCTCTGTAATATGTTTTTCACAAAATTAAAATATGATTTGTGTTTATTAAATCCTCCTTTTAATTTGCATTAAAATAATTGTAATGCACTTTACCTTTTCAAGACTCAGAGAGGGTGAGTTCTGAGGGCCCTGTGGAGGTTTTTCCTTAGGGCCCAGAGAATCCCTAGAATTCCCTCTGCATTGGTCTCGGTAACTGCATGTCAGGAATACATGCTATTGGTGTGCCATAGAAATTCATTCTAGCCCCTTTATTGTTCTCACTTTTCATGCTTCTTTTAGGCCAGATTGTTTCTAAACATAAATCACCATAGCTCTGCAGATGACATACAGCTATATAAATATTTTGCACCAGAAGACACTGAGGCTCTCAGACACTGAGTCAGTGTCCTGCTAGCATTACAAAATAGTACAAATAAATAAACAATGAACAGAAATTCCTAATATTGGCAGCTATAAAAAAAAGTCAAAACCTGATAATCTCGCTTTGTCATTTAAGCTAGAAGTGTTATTACAGATTTAGAATTAAATGTTAAATAATATATTGATCATATTATAACCACTTTGATTTTCATTTAAGAAAATTAGCATGAGTTTGATCATTTATATCATTTTAAAATGCTACTTTTGTTTATTGCCAACAAAATTATTGTAATGCCAAGAAAAGACACAGCTGCAGCTTGTTCAAAATGCAGTAGCAAGAATATTAACTAAGAAGATAAAATTTGAAGATGTTTTTTGAGTGTTAACATTATTACATTGACTGCCTGAATCATTTTGGATTGATTTTAAAATACTCTTTGTTTGTAAGGCTCTGAACAGCCCTGCACTTTTTAATATTTTGGTATGCTTATACTCTTACATTCCCAACCATAATTTCAGAACATTATCTACTCTCTATTTCCAGAGTGAAGTATAAAGGATCTTATGAGGTTACCTTTGCTTTTATGTAACAAAAACCTGGATATATTATGGATGAGATTGGAACTATTCATAATTTAAAAAAAAATGAATGTGCCTATTCAGAATTTGTAGAACATCTATTGTTACAGTTCTTATTATATATCTTTAAATTTTCTAGGTTGTAATCCTTTTTATATTTGTTTTCTATGTTTAGTAGTAGGCACCTCCACCTGATCAAGTATTCAGCAGACACTTTTGAAGCTAGAAAGCAAAAAAGACATCCTTAAATGCTAGAAGGAGTTTTTGTTTTCTTCTCCTCCCTGGCCATTTAACCATCAACTTGATGATGGCATCAGCGATGACCTGGCATTTCCATTATTCAAATGAGCAGCAACAGAGCCAGCTGCATGATAGCCTAAGAAAAACTCCAACTAGTCCTGCAACAACGAGTTGCCCTTCTTAGTGCAATACTTGAAATGAACAACTTAAAGAGGGAGCATCCTTTGTGTTAGTGTCAGTAAGCACCATGCAGTGCTATATAGGCCTCAAAGTGGGACAAGAGGAAGACCTATTGTATAGTCTGACTCAGCAAAGTGCAAAAATATATTTGCTGGGCTCTTCTAGAAAGTCTCAAGGCTGAGATCCTGGATTTGGAATGCTAGTTGTGCTGTAAACTAGAACCCAGCCACAGGGGATGCACAAACCAGTGTTTCTTTGTGCCGGTCCCAAGCCCGGATAAATATATAGTGTGCAAGAGACTAAATGGAGGGGGAGTAAGTCCAGGTGGATCGGAGGTGAATTCAAATTGTTCTATCATGGTGTGGATGGGAGGAGAAACGGGGTAGGGGTTATTCTGAAGGAACAGTATGTCAAGACTATTTTGGAGGTGAAAAGAGTGTCAGACAGAGTAATGATTATGAAGCTGGAAATGTGAGGTGTAATGATGAATGTTGTTAATGCATATGCACCATAAGTTGGGTGTGCGATGGAAGAGAAAGAAGATGTTTGGAGTGAGTTGAATGAAGTGTACCCAAGGGACAGAAAGTGGTGATTGGAGTGGATTTTAATGGACATGTTGGTGAAAGGAACAGATTAGGTGAGGAGGTGATGGGTAGGTATGGTGTCAAGGAGAGGAATGAAGAAGGTCAGATGATAATGGATTTTGCCAAAAAGATGGTCATGGCTGTGGTTAATACATATTTTAAGAAGAGGGAGAAACATAGGGTGACGTACAAGAGTGGAGGAAGAGGCACACAGGTAGATTACATCCTATGCAGAAGAGTCAATCTGGAGATTGAAGACTGCAAAGTGATGGCAGGGGAAAGTGTATTTAAGCAGCCTAGGATGGTGGTCTGTAGGATGACATTGGAAATGAAGAAGATGAAGAGAGTGAGGGCAGAGCCAGGGATCAAATGGTGGAAGGCTGCAAGGTTGAGTTTAGAGAGAAGGTGAGACAGGCACTGGGTGGCAGTGAAGAGTTACTACATAATTAGGCAACTACAGCAGATGTAGTAAGGGTGACAGAAAGAAGGGTGCTCAGCGTGACATCTGCACAGAGGAAGGAGGAAAAGGAAACCTGGTGGTGAAATGGTAAAGTACAGGAGAGTATACAGAGTAAGAGGATGGCAAAGAAGAAGTGGGATAGTCAAAGAGATGCAGAAAGTAGACAAGAGTACAAGGAGATAACGCGCAACGTGAAGAGAGAGGTGTCAAAGGCTAAAGAAAAGACATGATGAGTTGTATGAGAGGTTGGATACTAAGGAGGGAGAAAAGGACCTGTACCGATTGGCTAGACAGAGGTACTGAGCTGGGAAAGATGTGCAGCAGGTTAGGGTGATAAAAGATAAAGATGGAAACATACTCACAAGCGAGGAGAGTGTGTTGAGCAGATGGAAAGAGTACTTTAAGTATGAATGAAGAGAACAAGAGAGAGAAGGTTGGATGATGTGGAGATAGTGAATCAGGAAGTGCAACAGATTAGCAAGGAGGAAGTAAAAATGATGAAAAATGGAAAGGCCATTGGTCCAGATGACATACCTGTGGAAGCATGGAGGTGTTTAGGAGAGATGGCAGTGGAGTTTATAACCAGATTGTTTAATGGAATTTTGGAAAGTGACAGGATGCCTGAGGAGTGCAGAAGAAGTGTACTGGTACTGGTATTTAAAAATAAGGGGGATGTGCAGGACTGTAGTAACTACATGGGGATAAAATTGATAAGCCACAGCATAAAGTTATGGGAAAGAGTAGTGGAAGCTAGGTTAAGAAGTGCGGCGATGATTGTTGAGCAGCAGTATGGTTTCATGCCAAGAAAGAGCACCACAGATGTTTGTTTTGAGGATGTTGATGGAGAAGTATAGAGAAGGCCAGAAGGAGTTGCATTGCGTCTTTGTGGACCTGGAGAAAGCATTTGACAAGGTGCCTGGAGAGGAGCTGTGGTATTGTATGAAGAAATCAGGAGTGGCAGAGAAGTACGTAAGAGCTGTGGTCTGCGGTAGGAGTGATGGATGCATTAACGGTGGAGGTGGGATTACAACAGGGATCGGCTCTGAGCCCTTTCTTATTTGCAATGGTGATGGACAGGTTGACAGATGAGATTAGACAGGAATCCCCGTGCACTATGATGTTTGCTGATGACATTGTGATCTGTAGCGATAGTAGGGAGCAGGTTTAGGAGACCCTAGAGAGGTGGAGATATGCTATAGAGAGGAGAGGAATGAAGGTCAGTAAAAACAAGACAGAATACATGTGTGTAAATGAGAGAGGGGTCAGTGGAATGGTGAGGATGCAATGAGTGGAGCTGGCGAATGTGGATGAGTTTAAATACTTGGGATCAACAAAACAAAGTAATGGGGATTGTGGAAGAGAGGTGAAAAAGAGATTGCAGGCAGAGTGGAAAGGGGTAGAAGAGTGTCAGGAGTAATTTGTGACAAACGGGTATCAGCAAGAGTGAAAGAGAAGGTCTACAGGATGGTAGTGAGACCAGCTATGTTATATAGGTTGGAGACAGTGGCACTGAGCAGAAAGCAGGAGACAGAGCTGGAGGTAGCAGAGTTAAAGATGCTAAGATTTGCAGTCGGTGAGACAAGGGTGAATAGGATTAGAAATGAGTACATTAGAGGTTTTGCTCAAGTTGGATGGCTGGGAGACAAAGTCAGAGAGGCAAGATTGTGTTGGTTTGAACATGTGCAGAGGAGAGATGCTGAGTATATTGGGAGAAGGATGTTAAGGATAGAGCTGCCAGGGAAGAGGAAAAGAGGAAGGCCTAAGAGAAGGTTTATGGATGTGGTGAGAGAGGACATATAGATGATGGGTTTAACAGAACAAGATGCAGAGGACAGAAAGATATGGAAGAAGATGATCCAATGTGGCAACCCCTAACGGGAGCAGCCAAAAGAAGAAGTTGTGCTGTAAACTAGGTGCCCCAAACATTAGAAGTTCCAAAAGGATCAATGCAAATAATTGATAAAAGTAAAAATGAACTTAAATGACATGATACAAGGTCCACCAGCAACAGGAGGGACCCAGGCTGAAATATAAAAGGTTAAAGCATCTGTACAGGAAGGGAAACAGCCAACAGTCTGTTACCTCTGTTGCTCCATTTGCCAAGGTCCATTGGCATGGACTCATGGCTGACAGTAGAACTCTGGAAAGAATTGGTTTCATATTAGCTCAAGGAGCTGGGGAAAGTGTGGGAAATTGTGTTGTAACTGACCAAGTTTGAGTAGTTAGATAGTGTTGGTGGCAAGACTACATGTAAAGGATGAAGCACATTGTAGCAGCATCATAGTAAAATTGAGGTTGCAGAGTCTTGAAACTGAGATCTGAGACATGAAATGCTGGTTGTAATGTCAGTCTAGAAAGGAAGTCAGCCAGGAGACCACTACATTTACATCTCCACACAAGGAAGTTCACATGCTCAAATGTAATGCACAGATCACAGCATTGAAATGAAGCAATTAACTCCTCAATGTCCCATCTATGCTTTCTAACATCATAGCACTAAAGACCCCTATTGATGTGTCATTGTCACTGGCTTCATGGCTGCCATGAAAAAGACTACCCTCCCATTTTTATAGGTTACCCAGCCACAGTATCTAACATCCATCTAAATGTGGAAACAGCAAGCCATCCTTCTAAGTTCTATAAGCTACCTACAAGATTAATGTAAAAAGCAAGAAATCAAACCACATAGCATTACAGTATACTGTAATTGTGAAGTCAGACAGTGGTTTTCTCATTGTAACAATTAGCACATGTTAAATTGAATATAATGTATACTCTTTACTGTTGGTATTTTTCTTAATTACTTTTGTAATTGTATTTTTTCTTTTACTTTTTGTAAAGCACTTTGAGATTAAATGTACTTTAGAAATACATGTAATCATCATTAAGAATAAATTTATTTAAAGACTATATAAAAAGCAGCAGGCTTGGCTAATCTGAATTCAGTTTTATTTCACCATCATGCAGCTTACGTATTCCCTTAAATGTTTCAGATGGTTCTACCTTTAATTTTTCTACAATTATTTACTTTTTACTTTTGTTAAATCTGTTTTTATTATGCCTGTAGACCTATCTATTTGTTATCAGTAGCCTTGAAAGCAAAATAAACTTGCCAAATGATGATAAATGGTGCTAAAAGATCACATCTGGCAGAGTTTGTGATAAATATTTTTTTACTTTTTTTTCACTGTATGGTTTGTGTTAGTTTTAAGTGTCATATAACCCCCATCCAGGTGGCACGGTGACGCAGTGGTAGCGCTGCTGCCTCGCAGTTAGGAGACCCGGGTTCGCTTCCCGGGTCCTCCCTGCGTGGAGTTTGCATGTTCTCCCGTGTCTGCGTGGGTTTCCTCCGGGCGCTCCGGTTTCCTCCCACAATCCAAAGACATGCAGGTTAGGTGGATTGGTGATTCTAAATTGGCCCTAGTGTGTGCTTGGTGTGTGGGTGTGTTTGTGTGTGTCCTGCGGTGGGTTGGCACCCTGCCCAGGATTGGTTCCTGCCTTGTGCCCTGTGTTGGCTGGGATTGGCTCCAGCAGACCCCCGTGACCCTGTGTTCAGATTCAGCGGGTTAGAAAATGGATGTATGGATAACCCCCATCATGTTTGCATCATGGATTGTCAAATTCTTCAGAGCTTAAAGAAATGAAAAGCTCCAACTGAAGAAGCTTTTCACTGAAAATCAAATGTACTACTGTATGTGTGCTCTCTTTGCCTCATTACCTGCCTTAGAAAGGTAATTGTAACTTCTGAATCCTTTTTCTCCCAAACAGACCAACTTTTGTCCACTGAAACTGGCATTCTGATTTCTTTAATATATCATCTTTAACATAGTAGCTGTCAGGATGTGCCATCAGTCTTGTTTGTAAAGTTGTATGTTTTTAAAAATGATCCTGTGGATGACCAGACAAATCTTTGTATTTTTTCACTGCTAGCAAAGTCACCATGACTCTTCACACAGGTGTAATCAAGCTACTGTGTCACTAGTTCTGGAGAAAAATAAATAATAAAAATAAACTTCTGTTACGGTTTAGTTTTCCTTGTGCTAGATATTCCTTATGTTTTTATAACAGTCATATAATCTTTCAAGATACTACTATTCAGTTACACAGTTAATCCTTTCTATCATAGAACATTTTAATTTAAAATAAAAATTTACTTGAAGGAAGTATTTCCTGGAATGGCACAGAATAGCTCCTTATGTTTTGCTGTAACAAACTAAACTTAAAAATTCAGCGAAATAAAAATGTTTTAATTGTATCATCTCTATTATAGCTGATTGCACACACAGATAAGGAGTCTCATCTGTCTTTAATTTTCATGTGCAGCTGATAGATTTCTAAGAAATTCATATTCTTTTATCTGTATGTAGAATAACCCTTTTCATCTCCAGTGTGATGCAAATGGTTAATACAGGCGCAATCAATTGCATCAAATTAATTTACCCATCATGTGCACGGTGGAAAAGGTTATTATAAACTAAATATGAAAGCAGGAAAAAAGGAAAAACATTTAGTATTGACCTTGTACAATCAAAATGCAGAGGACATTTTAAGTGCAAGGTCTAAAGGCAAGTCAAAAGTAAGGAGAATTGAATTAAACAGTACTCACTCTTAATTTTGTGAACTCATTGACTGTATTGTGTCAGTCATTTTCCAACCCGCTATATCCTAACACAGGGTCACGGGGTTCTGCTGAAGCCAATCCCAGCCAACATAGGGCACAAGGCAGGAACAAATCCTGGGCAGGACACACACACTCAGGACACCAAACACACACTAGGGATAATTTAGGATCGTCAATGCACCTAACCTGTAGGTCTTTGGGAGGAAACTGGCGCACCCAGAGGAAACCCACGCAGACACGGGGAGAACATGCAAACCCCATGCAGGGAGGACCCAGGAAGCGAACCCAGGTCTCCTAACTGCGAGGCAGCAGCGCTGCCCACTGCGCCACTGTGCTGCCCATGACTGTACTGTTTAAGAACTTATTTTTTGCTTTAATTTTCTATTAAACAGGGTTTCTCATTTCTTTAGTTTTTGCAAACCATCTTAAAAATAAACTCCTGCTGGTTGCTACATCTTTCTTTTATGGAGATCAGTATATGACAATCAGCACCTGCCATCATGTGAAAAGAGTAATCATTTTACTCAAACAAGCTTATACTGAAAAAATAACAGGTGGCCACATTTGCTGCCTTTTATTTCCAGTAGGAACACAGATATAAAATCTTAAATTAAATGCACCTAGGGTCTTTTTCCTCTATTGTATGTGATAGAAAGTGGTCTGTGGGGTGTTTGAGCTTTCAAATCTTTTTAATTATCAGCATTCTTGTTGCTGGTGTTAAGGAAAAAAAAAAGTTCTGCTTTCTTCTAGGCCTGTAAGTAGTTTGGCCATCTCTACTGCTTAAAGTTAACTTTTAGCCCTTGTCGCCAAGCAAAGCTTTCTTAAGTTGTTTTACTTGAAATAGAATGTCATCTAATATGACTTATTTAATCTGCAGTATAAATACTTGTACTCTGTACATGTAGGGAAGCTTGCTTGTGTAATAAATAAAGAAATAAAATTAGAAATTACATTATCTGATGGTAAGTCAAAGGTCATATTTTTGTTTGTGCCATCTTGTATTTTGTTTATGTTGTTTGTGTCAAGATGGACTCTCATTTGTCCTCATATGGGTTTTTGCCCATCTTTTAGCGTTGTTTTGTTTTTTTAATATTTTTACGTTTATCTTTTATTATTCTGCGGTAGGTTGGCACCCTGCCCGGGATTGGTTCCTGCCTTGTGCCCTGTGTTGGCTGGGATTGGCTCCAGCAGACCCCCGTGACCCTGTGTTCGGATTCAGTGGGTTGGAAAATGGATGGATGGATGGATCTTTTATAGATGCTGACATTTTTGTTTTGGTTTTTATTTGCCACACCATATTATTTACTGTTATTATGCTTTTTTCTGGTCACAAGACGTGATATTTTACTTGTCTTAGCATCATTCTTTCGATCCGACTCTGCTTTACAACTCTGTTGAGTAACAGAGGAAGCGAAAATATGTTTCTAAGAAAATTTTAGTGTTAGTCTTGTTTTTTTTCATTTTGTCTGTACTTTATATATTGTATTTTGGTAATTGTATTTTGGTAATTAGTCATGTTTTCCATGTACTGACCTCCAGCCTGCCTATTAACTCTATTTCTGTCTTCAGCATATTTATCTCCTCGTCCATATTTACAATCAGAGCATTTTCTTTCAAATCATTTCCTGAACAGTGTGGTCATATTTTTTGGTTAGTTGTTTTTTTCCACTATTACCTAAATATTGTGGATTAAAGGCTTGCTTTGAAAGACTTGCAAGTTAAGTATGCTGCTGAATGTCAGTAACAACTGGGGTGGCTAGGAGGAGTGACAGGAGGACATTCTAAATGGCCACTTAACGCAAATGCTTGGCACCGAAGTTGTTACTAGGATGTCTGCAGAAGACATTCCTGGCAATGTTTATAAAAACCTTCTCCAGACAGCCATTAATTATGTGTTAAATCGGAAAGATAGTTGTGGGCAAGCTGTTCACTGGCAGGAGGAGGAGAGGAAAAGGAATGAGAAAGTCAAAAAGATGAATCAGGTGAGACCTAAAATTAGGTACATGACTGAAGGCAAGTGAAACTGTCCCTGCCCCTGAGATAGGGTATAAAAAAATAAGTATACGTAGCCTGGAGTGGATCTAGAGTTTTGTTATTTCAATAAGTGTTTTATACCTTGTGTCTCTAAGTACCAAATGTGCTTCTTTTCACTGTTTCTTTGTAATATTATGTTTGTTTATTTTGACCTTTATGACGTTACATGAATTTGTGGAATGGCTTGAGAACCCCACTTACTTTGATCTCGTAGAATGCAGAGCAGTTCTAACATAGCCAAGAGGAGGATATTCAGTCAGTCAGTCATTGTCCAACCCTCTATACCCTAACACAGGGTCCTCTGGAGCCAATTCCAGCTAGCACAGGGCACAAGGCAGGAGCAAACCCCTGGCAGGGTGCCAGCCCACAACAGGGCAGAGGCTATTCAAGCTCCACATAATTTTGTTTTACTACATTTTATTCAGAACTTTATATTATACTACATTTTTCTTTATGTCACTATATCAGACACATTTCCAAAAGAGCTAATGCCTCTTCAGGAAACACTGTACATGAAATCTTAATTCCTGAATAGTTTTGTAAAAGCACACTCTCCTCAAAAGAATGGTGCATGAATAAGTGTAAAAAATCTAAATACACAAATTGGTGGTTTAAATTTATGTATGTACAGTGCTTATAAAAAGTGTATTTCCCTTTGGAAGTTTACACACTTTATTGTTACACAACATTGAATCACAAGGCATTTAATTTGACATTTTTGACAGAATAAAGACTCTTCATTGTCAAAATTGAGACCAATCCTTCAAATGTAGTCTAAATTAATTAGAAATATAAAACCCAATATAATTAATTGCATAAGTATTCAATCTTCTTCAAGTCCATTTTTAGTAAAAGCACCTTTGGCAGCAATTCCAGCCTGGAGTCTTTGCGGACAGGTCTTTATCAACTGTGCACATCTGGACACTGCACTTTTTCCCTATTCAGACTCTGTCAGGTTGCATGGGAATTGTGAATGACCAGCCTTTTTCTAGTCCAGCAAAAAAAAAAAAAATCTCAGTTCTGGACTCTCCACTCCAGGATATTGACATTGTTTTACTTAAACTATTCCTGTGTAGATTTGGCTTTAAGATTAGGATTGCTGTTTTGTTGAGAAACAAAAGTTCTCCATAGGTACACATTTTTAGCAGACTGTATTCTGTTTACACTTTATTTAAGGCTCGCCACCTAGTGATCATTTAAGTATTAACATTGTCGAGTTTTTCAGTTTACCTTTCTTGTAAAGCAGTTTAGTGAAGTTCTTAACGCTGTTCATGACATCAGTTCTTCCACGTTAAGCCTTGGCAAAGATATGCCTGTTATTGTCTCTTTTAAATAAATATTTTATGAATATTAGTTAAGATGTTTATTTGCTACAGTTAATTAAATTTTTATATGCATTTCTCTATTAATTGATTGTTTGGTGTGAACATTGTACTGAAAGCACCCTTTGTATTGTGTTTAATAATTTGTAGTTTTACAATCAAGAATGAAAGATTTAACAGTAAAAACCTCACTCTGAACAAGAAACGAGTTCACTGGAGTTATTGTTCGCTATCTGTCTAGCTTTGCACAGATAGGCAATCGCGAGGGCAGAATAGTAAAAAGGCATCCACGTGGCGGGTGAAAACTATGAGAACTGTACAGCATCTGATTCACAATCATGGAAAAGCTTAAAGATACCAAATTAACGCAGCAAACCTTTGAGATGAGGTCTTGTGTCTCCGGGACCTCAAAGTCCTCGAAGCTGTCTTATAAGTCGGCGGCAAGCGAGGCAGCCTTACGAGCACGGGCAAAAGTGGAAGCAGCTTACGCTGAAGTATCGTATGCCAAAAGGGAGGCAGCCATGTTGAAATAAAAGGCACATATTTAGTTAGAGCAGCAACAAATTACAGCCGAAGTAGCACGACGTAAAGCAGAGGTGGAAGTTAACCTATTTTTGCTGCGAACGCAAAAAGCAGCAGCTGGAGCTTCAGTGGAAGCTGCTGTTTATGAAGCAGCAGCTGAAGCAGAGGATAAGGGCCCTGATGAACTTACTCAGTTACCCGTTCAAGATCCTATACATCTCACCAGAGAGTATATACAAGATCATGCTTTAGAACATCACAGTATGCAGCAGCTTCCGGCAGCATTGCCAACAGCTTCAAACATACAAAAGTTAAATGACATTCTGCAGCATACAACCCCTATTCCTTCTAATGTAGATGTAATAGCAAGTCCAATGGGAGAAATATATGTTAAAAGTAACAAGAGTGCTAGCATAAGAAATGTACATTATCCAAGCACAATGTTTCCTCCACTACCTCATGTTTCCAGTATGAACAACAATTCCCTTAACACTTTAGAAATTACTGATCTGGCAAAGTATTTAACTCGTAAGGAAATTGTAAGTTCAGGGCTGCTAAAGTTTGATGATTGTCCTGAAAATTATTGGGCATGGAAATCATCTTTCCAAGACATCACAAAAGAGTTAAATCTGATGGCTAGAGAGGAGCTTGATTTACTAACAAAGTGGCTCGGGCCAGAGTCATCTCAGCATGCTATGAAAATCAGATCAGTGTATGTTTATAATCCTGCAGCAGGTGTCAATATGATCTGGAAGCGATTACAAGAATGCTATGGATGTCCTGAAGTAATCGAGCAAGCCTTGCTAAAGAAACTTGAAGAATTTCCTACACGTAACAACAGAGATAACCACAGGCTAAGAGAGCTTGGGGATATTCTTCTAGAAGTGGAATCGGCCAAGTTGGAAGGGCATTTACCTGGGTTAACATACCTTGACACATCCGATTGTAGATAAACTTCCACCCAGTTTGCAAGAAAGATGGGTTATTCAAGGCTCCAAATACAAAGAAGAATAGTGTGTTTCTTTTCCATCATTCAGTTTCTTTGTTAAATTTATCTGTAGTCAAGCAAAAACCTGAAATGACCCAAGCTTTATGATCTCAATCACTAGCAACATGGTTCATGAAAAAGCAGAGAAGCCTTCTAGGTATGGCAACAGAACCCTTGTTACGGTGAAAAAGACTGAGGCGTCAATGGCATCTACAGCTCCAGAAAATAACACTCAGCAAAGGAAAGCAGATGATCCAAGCAGCCAGTGTCCTGTCCATAATAAGCCACGTTCATTACCAAAGTGTTGTGCATTTAGAAGCAAACATATTGATAAGCGGAGAGTATATATTAAAGAAAGGGCTATATGCTTTAGGTGTTGTGCATCCACTAAGCACATTGCAAAGGACTGTAAAGTTTCTGTGAAATGTAAGGAAAGTGACAGACATCTGTCAGCCCTCCACCCAGGCCCAGCACCATGGACAGAAGAGGTTTTAGCAATCCAGCAAGGGCAAGGCGGGGAGCTAGAGGAAACAGAATCACCATCAGTTACATCTAAATGTACTGAGATCTGTGGTTAGTCTGTAAGGCCTAGGTCATGCTCCAAGATTTGCTTGGTGAATGTTTATCCTTACAATTGCCCAGAAAGAGCACAAAGAATTTATGCAGTGTTAGATGACCAAAGTAATCGGTCAATAGCAAGATCAAAGTTTTTTGAATGATTTGAGATGGTGGACATTCGTATCCATACACTTTGAACACCTGTTCAGGAAAGTTGGAAACAACAGGTTGGAGAGCTAGCAACTTCATTGTGGAGTCTATAGATGGGAAAATACAGTTAAAGCTTCCTACACTCGTCGAGTGTGATGCGATACCAGATGACAGAACTGAAATACCTACACCAGAGGTTGCACAGTATTACCCACATCTTAGGCCAATTGAGGATAAAATCCCAGCACCTGACCCCAAGGTTCCAATTTTCATCTTACTGACAAAGGACATCCTGAGCATTCACAAGGTACGGGAATACATCAATGGCCCATACAGTACTCCATATGTTCATCGTCTGGATTTGGGCTGGGTCATTGTTGGAGAAATTTGTTTGGGGAGAAGCCATAAACCAACTGAAATAAGCAGCTTCAAGACCAATGTTCTGTATAATGGACGAACATTTTTTTTCAGACCCTGCAACAACACCGTACGGATCAAAGTGAGATTTAATTTGACTGCAAAGTGGCATTCTTCATACCCTCAATACTATTTAGAAGCTATAGGTGTAAACGCAGATTTGGACAACCTGGGAAGTACGGTGTTTCAGAGAACACCATGCGATGATAGATCTGCTCTTTCAGTAGAAGATACAGTCTTTCTTGACATCATGGACAGAAACATGCATATGGAAAATGCAAATCACTGGGTAGCACCCCTACCATTTCACTCACCCCGCCGTACTCTTCCGAATAACCATCAGCAAGCCCTGAAACGCCTCCAGACTGTGCAACGCATGCTTGGAAAAAGGCCAAACATGAGAGAACACTTTTTTGCTTTCATGCAAAAGATCTTTGATAACGAGCAAGCTGAGCTAGCTCCACCATTACAACAAGGGGAGGAATGTTGGTACTTGCCGATATTTGCTGTGTACCATCCTAAGAAACCAAATGAAATAAGAGTCATTTTTGATTCAAGTGATAAGTCTGAAGGAGTTTTCCTGAATGATGTACTTCTTAGTGGACCGGATTTAAACAACAACCTTTTGCGTGTTCTAGTACGGTTCCACAAAGATCTAGTTGCAGTCACAGCAGACGTGGAGCAGATGTTTTATTGGTTTATGGTAAAGGAAGACCACATAAATGATCTGCGTTTCATCTGGTACAAAGACAATGACCCCAACAAAGAAATCGCTGAATACTGTATGAAGGTGCTTGTGTTTGGGAACAGTCCCTCGCCAGCTGTATCCATTTATGGCTTATGAACGGCAGCTCAACAAGGTGAAAAGGAATATGGTAAAGACGTAAAACAGTTTGTCATAAAAAAATTTTACGTTGATGATTGACTTGTCTTTCTGTCTACAGAGGATGAAGCAGTTAGCCTCTTGAAAAGAATGAAAGAAATGTTGGCTGGATCCAATCTTATACTATATAAAATAGCTTCAAACAGCAGCCAAGTTATGGAAGCATTCCCTGCTGAAGACAGGGCTAAGGGCTTGAAGGATTTAGATTTGGGAATGGATTCCTTGCCGCTTCAGCGAAGTCTAGGAGTCAGATGGAATCTGGAGACTGATAGCTTCACCTTTTGTGTGACACGTGAGGAAAAGCCGTTTACACGTAGGTGCATTCTGTCTACAGTCAATAGTCTTTACGACCCATTTGGTTTCGCTGCACCTATAACTATACAGGGCAAGGTATTTATTAGAGAGTTATGCTTAAAGCAATATGAGTGGGATACACCACTCCCAGAAGATAAGAAAGCACAGTGGAGAGCATTGACCGAGTCACTGATAGATCTGGAGCAACTTCAGGTGCGCAAGCCTTATCTACTAACTCCAATTTCATCAGTAAAATGGAGAGAGCTGTGCATCTTCTCTGATACTTCTATTACGGCAATTGCAGCTGTGGCATACTTTAGAGCTATAGACAGCATAGGGCAGTGTCACATAGGATTCATTATTGGCAAAGCTAAATTAGCACCACGTCCTGCACATACAGTACCAGTGTTCATTTTCGGAGGTTGGTTGTTTTGGTTTCCGCATTGGTAACAGTTTGCACGACAACGGGAAGCCAGCCATGTGGATTCAAGTCCGAACCATACACGATCTTTCAAGGTTAACCAAAGTCGAAAGCTTGCAACTGAAAATCCAGGAGAATTTCAATGTCAGGCCAGAACATCAGCGCTTGTTTTACAGGGGAAAGCAGATGGAAGATGGTCAGACCCTCTTTGACTACAATGTTGGGTTGAATGACATTGTTCAGCTGCTAATCTGCTCACAGACTGATGTCCCAAGTTCGCAAGGTAAAAGAAAGACAAGGAAAGTGGGAGTGCTTCTTCAGTTTCTGGAATGATGGTTAATAATACCAAGAAATCAAACCGTCAATTGGAAAATCAGCCCTCCACGTCAGCCCGCACATTTCTCATTGATCCTGACATTGGTGTGTTTAAGATAAATGAACTTGTAGACTCTCGAGATGTGAGCATTGGAGCCTGGTTTGAAGCAACTATTGAAAATGTGGTTAGAGCCAATAAAGGACAAAATAGCAAGTCTTCTGCCAAAGGAGGTAAAATGGGTAAAAGGACTAATGGAAACCTGGAAGTTGACCCAAATTATTCCTCTCAGGACAGTAATGGCGATTCCTGTTTTTCCTTGGACAGTGGACCTTCCACATCTTACACAGACTTCTTGGACAATGAGGAGGATATTATTTATCATATCAGATATGATGACTATCCTGAAAGTGGTATTGTTGAAATGTGTACTGAAGATGTCCGGCCTCGTGCAAGAACCATATTGAAATGGGACCACTTACGGGTTGGTCTCACTGTTATGGTGAACTACAACATTGTGGTACCAGAAGAGCGAGGCTTTTGGTTTGATGCAGAGATCACTTCTTTGAAGGAAGTCTCACGGACAAATAAGGAAGTGAGAGTGAAACTCTTTTTAGGTGGCCAAGAAGATGTTATCAATGATTGCAAGATAATCTTTTATGAAGAAATATACATAGTAGAGAAACCAGGAACAGCTCTGTTGACTGCTGCAGATGGGCAATTTAAAAGAAAAAATGGTCCAGAGTGTAAGCACTGCAAGGCAGATCCTGATGCCATGTCGTTTCTGTTCATGCTCTGTATGTGGGGGAAAGCAGGAAGCTCACATGCAGCTCTTGTGTGATGAGTGCAACATGGTTTTTCACATATATTGTCTGAATGCACCGCTTTCTAGGATTCCCGAGGATGAGGATTGGTATTGTCCTACTTGTGAAAATGATACAAATGAGGTTGTAAAAGCTGGAGAAAAGCTAAAACAGAGTAAAAAGTAAGCCAATATGCCATCTGCACACACTGAAAGCCAGAGGGACTGAGGCAAGGGAATGGCTTGTGTAGGACGTACAAAGGAATGCACGATTGTTCCATCTAATCTTTATGGGCCTATACCTGCTGTTCCAGTTGGAACAACTTGGAAGTTCAGAGTACAGGTGAGCGAAGCAGGTGTTCACAGGCCACATGTAGAAGGAATTCATGGACAAAGCAATGATGGAACATACTACTTGGTTTTGGCTGGAGGATTTGAAGATGAAGTGGACAGAGGAGATGAATTCACTTACACTGGAAGTGGGGGAGGTGACCTCTCAGGAAATAAATAGATTGGGGAGCATTCTTTTGATCAAACTCTTACCCACATGAACAGAGCTTTAGCACTGAACTGTGATGCACCTCTGAGTGATAAAAATGGAGCCAAGCCCAAGAACTGGAAAACCAGTGCATGCTGTTCGGAGCTCGAAAGGTCGTCGTATCAGCAAGTATGCCCCTGAAGAGGGCAACAGATACGATGGAATCTACAAGGTGGTAAAATACTGTCCTGAAATTGGGAAATGTGGCTTTTTAGTCTGGCACTATCTGCTGAGACGAGATGACTCTGAGCCTGTGAATGCGAAAGTGACAGACATCTGTCAGCCCTTCACCCAGGCCCAGCACCATGGACAGAAGAGGTTTTAGCAATCCAGCAAGGGCAAGGCGGGGAGCTAGAGGAAACAGAATCACCATCAGTTACATCTAAATGTAATGAGATCTGTGGTGAGTCTGTAAGGCCTAAGTCATGCTCCAAGATTTGCTTGGTGAATGTTTATCCTTACAATTTCCCAGAAAGAGCTCAAAGAATTTATGCAGTATTAGATGACCAAAGTAATCGGTCACTAGCAAGGTCAAAGTTTTTTGAATTATTTGAGATCGGTGGACATTCGTATCCGTACACTTTGAGCACCTGTTCAGGAAAGCTGGAAACAACAGTTCGGAGAGCTAGCAACTTCATTGTGGAGTCTATTGATGGGAAAATACAGTTAAAGCTTCCTACACTCATCGAGTGTGATGCAATACCAGATGACAGACGTCTGGATTTGGGCTGGGTCATTGTTGGAGAAATTTGTTTGGGGAGAAGCCATAAACCAATTGAAATAAGCAGCTTCAAGACCAATGTTCAGTATAATGGACGAACATCTTTTTTCAGACCCTGCAACAACACCGTACAGATCAAAGAGAGATTTAATTGCACTGCAAAGTGGCATTCTTCATTCCCTCAATACTATTTAGAAGCTATAGGTGTAAACGCAGATTTGGGCAACCTGGGAAGTATGGTGTTTCAGAGAATGCCATGCGTTGATAGACCTGCTCTTTCAGTAGAAGATACAGTCTTTCTTGACATCATGGACAGAAACATGTATATGGAAGATACAAATCAATGGGTAGCACCCCTATCATTTCGCTCACCCCGCCGTACTCTTCCGAATAACCATCAGCAAGCCCTGAAACGCCTCCAGACTGTGCAACGCATGCTTGGAAAAAGGCCAAACATGAGAGAACACTTTTTTGCTTTCATGCAAAAGATCTTTGATAACGAGCAAGCTGAGCTAGCTCCACCATTACAACAAGGGGAGGAATGTTGGTACTTGCCGATATTTGCTCTGTACCATCCTAAGAAACCAAATGAAATAAGAGTCATTTATGATTACAGTGATAAGTTTGAAGGAGTTTCTCTGAATGATGTACTTCTTAGTGGACCGGATTTAAACAACAACCTTTCGGGTGTTCTAGTACGGTTCCGCAAGGATCTAGTTGCAGTCACAGCAGACGTGGAGCAGATGTTTTATTGCTTTATGGTAAAGGAAGACCACAGAAATGATCTGCGTTTCATCTGGTACAAAGACAATGACCCAAACAAAGAAATCGCTGAATACCGTATGAACGACAATGGCGACAAGCAGGACAAGTGTACACGGAATGATCTTTGCAAATATGTCTTACAAACATTATGAAGACAGTGACAGGCTGAAACACCAGCTCTTGACAGCATACACACATAAAGATTTGTTTCACTTTGCGAAGAAAGTTCGGTCCTTCCATGAGGCAGGCTATTTAGCTGACTTCAGAGTCTTCTGTGTGTCTTCTGACAAACTCCAAAATCCAAGCTTTCTAAGGCATCCAATTTCTCTGTTTCTGTTGATGGTGCACTTGTCAAACCTGCTCCTGTTGTCAGAAATCTTGGTGTTTTGTTTGATTCATCACTTAACTTTGAGCTACACATTAAGTCTCTTTCTAAAATTTCATTCTATCATCTCCGTAAATATTGCCCACCTCCGTCCATTTCTGCCCTTTAATGATGCTCAAACTCTGGTTCATTGTTTCATAATGTCTTGTATTGATTACTGTAATTCCATCTTCATTTGCCTCCTTGCAAAATCTATACAGAAGCTACAGTATATTCAGAACTCTGCAGCCAGAGTCCTCACCCACACAAGGCATTTTGCTCACATCTCCCCTTTTCTCTCCCAGCTTCACTGGTTACCGTTTCCATCAAGGATTAAATTCAAGATTCTGCTTCTCACCTTCAAAGCCCTACATAACCTTCTCTCAGCTACTAGCTCCTTACACTCGTTGTCGCTCTCTCAGGTCCTCAAGCAGTAAAATTTCTTACTGTCCCACACACCAGACTGTCCACCCTGGGAGGCAGGTCTTTTAGTGCTATGGCCCCTCAACTCTGAAACTCTTTTCCTCAGTCTCTCCGAGATTGCTCCTCTTTCTGCACTTTTAAATCTCAACTGAAAACTTTCCTCTTCTATGACTGTTTGTAATCTGTGTCATTTTTTTTAACTCTGTATGTAAATGACCTTGGGTTTTTGAAAGGTGCTCAATAAATGTAACTTATTATTATTATTATTATTACTACACTCTAGCTGAGAGTTTTTTTTAAACAATGACTTTCTCTTTGCTACTCTCTCATAAAAATGCAACTGGTGAAGCATCTGGCAGCAGTTTTTATATGTACCGTCAATCCAATCTGAACTACTGTTGCTTGTAACTCCTTTAGACTTCACTTGTTTTATAGATTTGCATTTGTGCCATATTTTTTAGTTTCTTAATGATTGATTTAAGTTTACTCCAATGGATATTCAGTGACTTGGATATTTTCTTGTATCCATCCCCTGGCATGTACTTTTTAACCACTTTTTACTGAGTTTGTTGGAGTTTTCCATTGTCTTTATTTGAATGTTAAAACATTATACTGATCTGCCACAAGATGGACCTTCCAGACACAGATGCATTATACTACAGTCAATTGAAACCCCTGTTCACGGTAGATACAAATTTCAAAGAACTGGGCTAAAAATTACAAATGAAAAAATGCCTGAAAAATTCCTTTAGTTATTCTAAACCCTGTTTACATTTATTTATATAGCACGTTTTCATAAAAATGATGCAGCTCAAAGTGCTTTACAAGATGAAGAAAGAAAAAAGAAAAATATAAAAATAAGATTAGGCAATACTAAGTAACTACGAATAAAGTAAGATCCGATGCCAGTAGGACATAATAATAATAATAATAATAATAATAATAAAAAAACTCCAGAAGGCGGGAGAAAAAGAACAAAATCTGCAGGGTGCTGATGCCATGAGACCCACCCAGCCCTCACTGGCCATTCTACCTAATATCAATGATCTCAATCAGTCCTCATGGTTTACAGGCTTCACGTGGAAGACTTTGATTATGATGGTCATGTGGACATCTGGCTTTTAATCCATCTTTGTTGGGACTGCATGGTGCCTTGATCGGAAAAAGAACAGCAGAGAAAGTAGGGGTTAGTACGGATTGCTAAGCCATGATAAAAACACATATTAAATGCATATACAGAATGTTAGGGTTACATTAAAATAAAGCCATATGAAAATAATGGGTTTTTAGCAGTTTTGTAAAGTGCTCCACCATATAAGCTTGGCGAATTTCTGTTAGTAAGCTATTCCAGATTTTAGGCGCATAACAGCAGAAGGCTGTTAATAATGCCACCTAAGCTGCTTTCCCAAAACAGAGACTATCCCAGAGGAGAATAAGAGGTTAATAGGAGCACCAATAAAACAAGAATTTTTAAAAATCATAATTATAAACAATTTCCAAATATTTTACATTTCACCTGAAATGAGAGCAGGAACATATTTTACTTTAGATTGGAAGCAAGGTCAGATGGAAGAACTGGTGTTGCAGTAGACTGATTTGTCTCAATTTTTTCATGCTTAACTGACTGGATTAATTTATCAATCAAATTTATGCAGATTGTGAGAGTTGCAGATAGCTGCCTGGACTCACAAGAATTCAAATGGTTTGGCTCAGACATTATTTCGGCTAGGCCACTCAGAGTTTTTATATTTTCTGCAATCTGTTAACCCTCTCCACTTTTGTGCAGGATGTTCCCTAAGATTCTCAAAAAGAAAAACTCAGCAAACAGATCGTTAAAAGTATAGATATCAGAGTCAAAATCCAAAATAAAGTAAATACAAGCAAAATCATTAAGTAAAGAGTAATGAAAAAATGGAATAATAAAATAGACAAAAGGAATAGTCAATTTTTAAATTGGTACTGAAATTAATAATGTGAAAGACTGAATGACCGAATAAAAAGTAATCAGTCTGGATCGTATAATATCTCCAGATGGCCAAATCCAAACTGCACATGGGAAGCATTAACCAAAGGCACGAAGATGAGCTTGTCCATCTGCATGGCAGTAGTACCACATGCAATTTGCTATGTTTTTAGTGCTCCAGCTATATATATAAAACACAGTTAAGTTATGATCATTTCATAACTTCCAAGAAGAATACACAACTTCAAATGCCATAAGCGCATCCTGAAAAAAGTGACATTATGGTACTTGCTAAGTGGTCTAAGTAAAGCTTGGAGAAACACAAGTATAAATAAATAGTGGACCACATGATTTAATACATCACATGTTTTTTTTTCTTTATTTTAAGAAACTGTGCACTATGTGTCTTGCTATGATCATTACCCTACTCTTTTTTTTTGTTTTGAAGTACTTAGAATGCTAGATTGTTTCTCCAGTATGCTTTTTCTGCAAGGTTTAGAAAAAAGTGGGTATTACCCACTTAGTGACACAAAAGGTACTAAAAGTGCAAAAGTAACAGACTTGGCAGAAATGTAAAAGGCCCGCTATTCTTCTCCCATCTGCATTGCAGGACACTTTATTTGATGGGATGAGCTCTTCTGCACCTCTGCTGTTAGTCAACATTTAGTCAGCCTGTTTCTAATACATAATGGCAGGCATTTGTCAGACAAAATGTTAACCTAGAAAGATATTCACCTTAAACTTATAACTGCCAGTTGAAATCTTGCTTACTCTGGTGGATGCACTTAGACACAAATGAGCGGACTCTAATCAAATCCATCAAAACTTCACCCTTTCTTAAAAAGTAAGTCCATGCATTACTTCACTCTCTTATATCTTCATTTAAGTACAGTATATTGGCAAGGAATCCCACCTAAAGAGAAATATAAACAAAATAAAATGAGAGGGTCACTAAAATGCATAGGCACTATCTATAATGAATTATATGAATTTCCCCTTGGGATTAACAAAGTATCTATCTATCTATCTATAAGGGGCTGGAGCCTGAGGGGTTTGGCTCAACCACTACAGCAATCTTAAAGTTTTGGAGTGATTGTAGGGAAAAGTCACATGGTTAAATTGTTCCAATCCTTTCCAGTTTTATCCAAATCAGACCCATAAAACTGCATGTAAGAAAAATTCTAGGCACTTTCCCTGTATAAATCCCAATCAATTTGAATTTTAACACACATGACTGCAGCCCCACCCTGACTCCTCCTAGAATGTTGCTTATTTGATGCTGGCCATATTCAAAGAAGAACCAACTGTGACCACAATGGACACGCATATTGGGCCACTTGGACACTGGACTTCCTACATCACGTGACCCTCTTCAGTTCCTTATTGCCCGAATAGTTTCGCTGAAGATACCATATCAGCTACTCCTCATCTGGCCCTGTCCCATTTGGAAAAAATAGACACTTATGCTAAAATGCTTTTCATTGATAACACCATCATCCCTCAGAGGACATTTGGATCTGCTAGTCTATAACACTTTCCTATGAAACTAGGTCCTGGACTTTCTGACAGAGAGAGAGACCCCAGAAACACCATCTCCAGCAATAATATGCTTAGCACTACTGTCCCTAAAGCCTGTGTACTCAGCCCACTTCTATTCACTCTGCTGACTCTTGATTGTATGGCTGCATGCAGGTGACACAATGGTGGTGGTTCTCATTCACAATGGAGATGAGTGAGCTAAAAGAATGGAGATATGGCAATTGGTTGACTGGTGGAAGTGCAACAATCTGTCTCTTAATGAGGACAAGATGAAAGAAATGATTGTTGACTTCAGGAATGCCCACATTACATATTGATAGCTTTGCTGTCTAGTTACAAACATATACATGCAATTTGTCACTATGTACCAAACATTGCTACCAATTTTTATAACGAGTGTTCCTATTTTGCGGACATATACTCAGTTACAAAACAGCTTATCTTTTTAATGTCTCAATAGTGAAAAGAGAGCAATATTGACTACTGTAAGAATAATAATGATTTGCTATGTAATTTATTACTGATGTGTTGTAATGCCCTCATGCCCTTGGCTCAGCACAATTCACCTTGGTCATCTAGTAGGTCATAAGATGAGAGTTGGTGGTTGATAGAAACAAGACACAGCACAAAATATAAAAGTGTAAAACTGTGCTTCTTTTTTTACTGTGACAAAACAAAAACAAAGTCAGTGTTGTGTCATCAAAAATAGGAATAAATAAAAACACAAAGTCCTGATGACACACTCCAAACAAATATAAAAATAATAAAAAAGAATACAGGAAAAAGTATTTACAAAAAATGCTTTTTCTTCTTTTTACCTCCAGTTAAAATCAAGAAGAAAGAAAAAGGTTATACTATTTAGAAACATGCAGTACCCAAGTAACTCCTACTCTGTTTTTCTAGGATATTCTCTCACTCCCATACTCTTGCTCTTCTCCAGTGTTTCTTGCTAGAAGATTCAGGTAGAAAGACGCTTCTTGCACCAAAACCCAGGATTTATGTGGCTAAGAGACTGATGTGGCCAATCCTCTGGACTGCTCCCATTCTGCTTAATAAAGGCTCAAGCCACAATGATGACAATGCATCATGTTCCTTCTCCCGGGTCTTTATTCTTAAAAGGAGTCTCCACTCGTGGGTGCACATACATATGACTACAGACGACATGATCAAACATGATCTCATTCATGCTTTTTCTGTCTGTCTAATAAACTTTCCTCACACTAATTCCCTGGATCCTAACACTTTATGTCTTTCTCTTTGTTTAAATAAGCAATCATTATTTCACAACATCACCAATGCCTGGGCTACTGCCCTTCCCTGCATGGACACCAGAGCTGCTGCACAGCTGTCAGCTTACTGGAGCCAAGCTATAAATACTTATACTCTATTGCTCATCACACGTGTGAAGTGGAATCTATTTAATATACACATGAATATATTATAGAAATATGTTACTCTTTATTATTAGACAATGCACCTACAGATATTGTCATGACATATATCAAAAATGACAATTCGATTTCTTTCTTATCATTTGTTGATTGGCCTCTTGTTCAACATGGCCCAGCATTGCCCTTGGATGAAGTGACATAAACAGACAGCATGGCCTGTCTGATTATGGGAGCCAAGAGAAAGAGAGACTAAGCCTCTGTATCGGCTTTAACTTAAAGTAATCATGCAGCTTCTTGATACACCTTCTTCGATTAGTTTTGGGGTGCTTCTCCATTGAAACTGCTTAGGCAGACTCGGCGCCTTTCCAGCCCATGCTTTCCTCCTGGAAGGAGAGGGATGTCTACCTTTCAGTTCCACTCCCGCCTTAATGGCCTTGCCATCTGTATTCTTCCAGGCTAATTGGCCTGGCCAATGAATTCTTGCTTTGGAATTTCAGCTAGGGCTAATTAGATGCAAAAATCTGATCTTGATCTGGTAAGTTCCACATGTCCATAAGCAAGAACTTAGACATTAATATAAATAGATAATAAATAAATAAACCTATAATTAACCCACTGTATATCCTAGGTAATTTTGCCATTAGATTGCATGTAATGGCTGACTCTAAAATGTCTTGAAGTGTAGCTTTTTTTTCTACATTATGTTACTTAGAACATCTCAGCGTTACTCTTTGTTAGGAGTTTATTGAACTTGAATTGGGTCTTCCTGTGACAATGATTTTAGCTTCATGTATCATCTATACATATTTTTTCTGTTGCCAAATGGGACCAAAATACATAATAATTTATGATAATTCTGGGCATTTTTAATGGACAGTATAGCTTTTATTGTTTTTTGCAGTTCTGTGATGAACATACTGTATCAAATTAATATAAACCATGCTGTAACTCTAAATTGTAATGCTAAACACATTGGAAACTTCCTCTAAGGTTTTCTTTCTTAATGTGTAGGAGTTTCATGAACTCTTTAAGCCATAATACTATACTAAGCTTCATCTTTATCCAAGTATGGAGCAGGCTTAGAGGTGACCTTTAGTTACCTACGTTACCAAGCAAGTCTTGTCCTAATCCTCTTTGGAGGAAGGTAAATTGGATACAATAAGCCTGGTTTGTTGAATTAAGTGAGGCTTACTTGCTTAGCTTGCTTTATGGAATCCCCAAACATACCAGAGCTGTTACTACTTTGTTTAAATAAAGCACTACTGATATCAATGATGAATCTTTCAAGCAATAAGTGTTGGCAATCCTAGGCTGTTGAATGCGGCCAAGCAGAATTTTATTAATTATGTTATAGGCTATGAAATCCCCCCCCCCCGATCCCCTATCCCCCAATGTTTATGACAAGTGTCAGCACTCATTAATCATTTGCATGGCTAAAAGAGCTGATAATTAATTGATTGATTAGCAATCAATCTATTCCTCTTCCTGACATCATTGCAGGCATGGATGACGGATTAAATGCTGCATAACACATAAGTAGAGACAGCTGTGAGGACATAAATATCTGGGTAGAATGCGATTGCTTCTGCTCTGTGAGCTAAGGCCGACTTCTGCCATGTCTTGAGTTGTGTACTCAGTGTATACATATTTTTGCATGTATAATTTGTACACTAATATTAACACACATTTCTCTGGTCTAGTATTTCTAAAGATACTGTACTAGGTAAAACCTGTTTTTGGATTCCTCTGATACTTTGACCCAGTACTAGAGGACAATGTTGCTTTTGCGTTCTGTGCATACCAGAAGGAAATCTTTTTAAAGCTGCAGCACTAGCATGCTTCCATTTTTAAGCTAGTGTACCTGGAGCGCTCCACATCCAGGATCAATGAGGCATCTAACATGTCTATCTCCCTCTAGATTACAGCATTCACAGAATTAAAGTCTTATCAGTTAATCCTCTTTTTTTTTCTTTTTTCAAATCTCCTCTCCATTTATTATGCGGCTTTAAAAAGATAATAATAAAAATGAAATATTAAAATTGCAAACAGGGAGAATTATAAGACTACTTTCTTTTTTTTGTCAAATTCACCCTCAAAAGTTTTATAAAATTTTATTGTGCACCTTTATTAGTTCAGAATCTCCATTGGTGAATAAAATGTATTTTTATGATTGTTTCTGGAATTTATTGAAAAGAAGTAAATAAAAAACCTATTATGAAATACATCATATTCTGCCATTTTAATATTGCTGCATACGTATATCTGTTAATTGGAAGACTGATTACAGCAATCTTGTAACATTTTTAACAAAGATTATTTTGTCTTAAGGTTAATACATGTAAATTAATGCAACATCCTAAGCATTTCAGCCCGCCACTATCAATCTAGAGTACATTTATAGCTTTTGATGTATTGAGAATCTCATTTAGAATTTTTGCCATCCTTTGTTGTGTCTGAAAGTCACCTTGAATGTGAACAAGCCCTGTAAAATAGCTGCTTGATCTAACAGCTAATTTTGAGGAATCTGAAATGTTAACAAATATAAAAATCCAAGTCAGAACAACTGAGGTTAGCAGCCATTTGCTTTAAATGAGTTAAGAAAGATTAATGACGTTTCTTTTTTGCAATTTACCTGCTTGTAAGAGAATACCAAATTAGTTTAATTTTCATGAATATGGCAGAAATATACAATAATTGTTTATTTTGATGTTTGATTAATGACACTTTGAAAAAGATGGTGTCTTTAATACAAAAATATCCATTAGAGCCATTTGTTCCAATTTAAGGGTGGATTCTTTAGATGCTGGATTGATTGTCATCCGTTTGTGTCTGAATAGCACAACATAAATACAGATGTTTGTTATTCATAATTTCATTTATCATGTGCAGTGTGTATTGAATTTTCTGAAGAAATGTGAAGCTGTTATTGATTCTTGTAGCAAATATTGTGAAGTCTAGAATCAAACGCTTCCTTCTTTTCATTTTCACTAGTCTTTTTACTAATGGTATAATGTCCTATAATATCCTAATGGTATAATGTGAAAGTCCTTTGTTTAATTTGTCATAGCTTGTATTGATCTTTTTGAGCAGCTTTACACTTTACACTGAGTTGCTTTTCAGGGTGGTTCCTAGTCGAACCTCAGACAACATTGAGAATGTGAAATAGCTGACCTGCAGTAATTTTGTATAATTTAAGTTGTGTCTTACAATGCCTGCACATTTATTAGCTTAACAATTCTTAGGATGACACAAATTCTTTTTGCTGTAGAGCTTTTTTACTTTCTGTCACCTTTATTTGTACTATCCTTTACCTGAAGTCTTGATGTCTGTATGATCTCATTAAACAACAGATTTGCACCTATGTTTTATTATGCATGCATTATATTTACACTTTTTCATCTATAGGCAAAACCGTTCTTAAATGGTAACAGTATTGAAATTGAGATAGATGAAGAAAGATTAATTTCATATTACATTATTTTCAGCTAATCTATACTAATAAAAGGCAAAGCCCTCACTGACTCACTCACTGACTAATTCTCCAACTTCTCGTATAGGTAGAAGGCTGAAATTTGGCAGGCTCATATCTTACGGCTTACTTACAAAAGTTGGGCAGGTTTCATTTCAAAATTCTACGCGTAATGGTCATAACTGGAAGCTATTTTTCTACATATACTGTAATGAAGTTGAGCTCAAAAGCCGTGGGGGGCGGAGTTTCATGTGACATCATCACGCCTCCCATGTAATCACGCAGTACGTAGAAAACCAGGAAGAGCTCCAAAAACCGCTGAAAAAAAACATACATTATATAATTAAGAAGGCAGCGAAACAATTAGAAGCGAGCGAGTGACATATAAAACCATATTCAGCGGCTCACGTGAACAGACGCGTCGTGCGCAGACAAAAAGCAACAGTTCCAAAGAGTGCTGAACAAAAACCGAATTACACTGCTACGCTCAAATAGACAAACAACACGCCGGCGCAATAGTAGAGGCTTTGCCTCTAGCGCCGGTGTCTGAGGTTCGATTCCCGAGAGGGGATGCACTGAGTATGTACGTGCGCTTTACGATTCATTTTAGCCTCGCATCCCCTTGGTTTGAGACGTATGAAAAAATATGCGGTTAACGCAGAAAGACAGATCACCAATTGAAGCTTTATGAATAATGGATACTTTATTCGCGATCAATGATTGTTTTGGTAAAGCCATACTCAGTGTATTCATTAGATGAACGGTAAAAAAGTAAGAGCGAGGGGAGGGTAACTTATTGAGGCACGCAGGCAAAACCACAATAGCACGCGGGCTTGATGTACTGTAGTGCCGTCAACTCGATCTGAATTGCGCGATCACATTTGAAAAAATATATCTTTTCAAGTTCTATTTAGTCCATATGTGTCAAACTCAAGGCCCAGGCCACATCCGCCCGCGTAATTATATCCGGCCCGCGAGATCATTTTATCTATTATTGTTATTAATGGCCCGGGCCTATGAAGCGCTGGTAACACAATAAACTACAGATCCCATAATGCAGCGCTTCAGCTGCCTTGCAACACTTACGCGTTAATCAAGTCTAGCTTATGATGCTGCAAGTTATTGCGAAGCTAGCCCACACGATGCCGAAGAGAAAAGGTGATTCTGAACATAGAGCCTTTAAAAACCGATGGGAGGCTGAGTATATGTTTACTGACATTGCCGGTAAACCCGTGTGTCTCATTTGTGGAGCTAATGTGGCTGTAATTACAGAATTTAATCTAAGACGGCACTATGAGACAAAACATCAAGATAACCTGAAAGACCTGAATGCAATGCACAAGATACAGAAAGCAGAAGAGTTAAAGAAGAATCTGACACTTCAGCAGACGTTTTACCGTGCAAAATCACAAAGTGATTTCAAGTGAAGCTACTTTTATGGGAGACACAAATGCACCAGTGCAACTTGCCCCACTTTCCCTGTTGCCAAGTAATGTTGAACCAAGTCGGCACAACGGTGTTCCCAAATACGCACTTTGCTGATAAACTGAGCGCACTGCGCACTGAGTTCACACGGCGCTTTGGTGACTTTGAAGAACAAAAAAAGAATTTTGAGTTGTTTCAAACCCATTTGCCGTCGATGTGGAAACTGCACCTGTGCAGATTCAGATGGAGGTGATTGAGCTGCAGTGTAATGGCACACTGAAGGCAAAGTACGATACTGCAGGGCCTGCACAGTTTATTCACTCCATTCCCACAAAAATGCTCCAGCTCCGTCTACATGCGGCTCGAACCTTGTGCATGTTTGGTACCACATATCTGTGTGAGAAGCTCTTCTCAGTCATGAAGACTAACAAAACAGCACACAGGAGTCGCCTCACTGATGAGCACCTGCAGTCCATCCTGAGAATCTCCACAACACAGAACCTCACACCAAACATAAACGAACTTGTTGCCAAAAAAAGATGCCAGGCGTCCAGCTCTGATAAAATGACATAAGAGCAAAGACAACTGAATGATTTGATTTGTTATTGCTGAAAAGAACAAATTTTATTTATATTTCCAGGTTTTGTTATGCACCATGTTCATATTTGAATTTGTATAATTTTGACAGGATATATTTTTATGGAGAGCAAAATCTTTTGGGATATTTAAAATTTAAGTTTATTTTTTATATAAAATTACATAAGAGTAAAGAAATTTGAATGTTTGTTCTTTTAACGTTTACTTTATTTCTAACTTGTATAATTTAGACAGGATATATTTTTATGGAGAGCAAAATATTATAAGTTATTTAAGGTTTGAGTTGATTTATTCCGGAATAATATTCTGTCGACTAAATAAAAATTCCTTCTATTTAAAATTTAAATAGAACTTGAACAGATACGATAGTTCATAATATCCAGGCAGACTTGCACGTAAGAGCGGGAGTCATCCGTTTAAAAAATATATATGAAATAGCCTTCCCATTTAATTATTTAGGAATGGATAAATAAATTAAGATTTTGTACAAATAATGTTTTTCATTTTTCTTCCTTCATGGATTCTGGCACCCCCAGCAACAGTTGCTCGCACCCCAAAGACTGTATATATGTGTGTGTGTGTGTATATGTATGTATATATATGTTTATATATGTGTGTGTGTATATGTAGATATATATATGTATATATATGTGGATGTATGTGTATATATGTATGTATATATATATATGTATGTATATATGTGTGTGTGTATATATATGTGTATGGATATGTATATATATATATGTTTATATGTGTGTGTATATATATATATATATATATATATATATGACAGCAACACTCATCACTTACAACAGTGACAAAACAATTACATTGACAATCATGTTAGGTTATTTTCAAAATGTTTCCTTTTCTTTTTCATTGCTTCTTTAACACACTACTTCTCCGCTGCGAAGCGCGGGTATTTTGCTAGTCTTTAATATAATCCACAAGACTAATGCTTACATAGATCAGTTTACAAATAAGGACTGAAATGTGACAAAGATTTTAGATAAAGCAGCACCTAACAGAAACTATTTTAAAAATGAAAAGGGAACCATCGTGGTTTAATACTAAAACTTTGGATGATGGGTATTAATTCCATGTAATAATTTAAGAAATGCCTCCAACTGGAATAATATGGAGTCAGAAATCATGCTTCAGATGAAGTAATCATGGGTCACCATAGCTCAAAATTTTTAAAACTGAAATTAGTGACAGAACATTGCATTTAATATTATCTTTTTAAACCAATACCTAAAAACTGTTTTTTTAGATCCATAGTGGCTTCAGAAGTATTCAGTAGTTTTCTGGAATGGAAATGATACACTTATGTATCTTTAAATTGCAAAGTATTCAAGAACATTATTTTTAAAGACAAAATTAGATATTTCTCTGAAGATATTTTAAAGTCAGGAAGTGAAACATAGAAATTGTGCAAGTACTTGAACAGCAAACATTAATAACTACTGTAAGCTGGCGTCCTTCAACATCTGCAATAAGATGATGCAGATGTTTTATCAGACGGTTGTGGCGAGCGCCCTTTTCTACGCGGTGGTGTGCTGGGGAGGCAGCATAAAGAAGAAAGACACCTCACGCCTGGACAAACTGGTGAGGAAGGCAGGTTCTATTGTAGGCATGGAGCTGGACAGTTTGACATCTGTGGCAGAGCGACGGCCACTGAGCAGGCTTCTGTCAATCATGGAGAATCCACTGCATCCACTGAACAGCATCATCTCCAGACAGAGGAGCAGCTTCAACGACCGACTACTGTCACCGTCCTGCTCCACTGACAGACTGAGGAGATCGTTCCTCCCCCACACTATGCGAGTCTTTAATTCCACCCAGGGGGTTAAATGTTAACGTTATACAAAGTTATTGTCTGTCTGTTATACCTTTATTGTTATCACTCTTTAATTTAATATTGTTCTTTATCAGTATGCTGCTGCTGGAGTATGTGAATTTCCCCTTGGGATTAATAAAGTATCTATCTATCTATCTATCTATCTATCTGCCTTGACTTATATTCCAAAACAATGTCCAGAAGCTAATAGGTGTCTACAGTTTTGCATGACTGGTTAGAAAATATTCTTCCCCATTCCTTTTGGTAGATTCACTTGGCTCATTCAAGTCTTGAGGACTATATTTATGGACAAGTATTTCTAAATATGCCATTGAGTTTCAGTGGAGGTAGATTAATGTCACTGCAAAGCAACTGGTCAGGGCTCTGCCCCTTTCCATTTTACATCCACACAAAGTCACTGATTTCAGACTTGGAGCCTTTTGACAAAGAAAGCATCAGCTTGTCCATTTGAACTTAAGGGAGTCTCCTTTCTTTGCTGGTGACACTCAGGAAGTTGATTGGGCCATTTATAGACATTTATTCTTTTACTGTTGAACTACTACAGTTTAGTATTTGCTTTCTAAATTAATTGACTTAATTGACTTTCTCTCAAAATTACTTTTTTACTAGGGGTTCACAAGATTTTTTTATGATATTTTGCATTACTGTACCCTGTGCATTTCTTTAACTGCAAATAAATTGCCCATCCCCTGCTGATGAAAGGATTATACTGTTGACTCCTCAGGATAAGTGTTTTCTGTGGCATATTGTTTAGTGAGTTAGTAATTGTAAACAACTCATTAATGAAGAAGCAGAGTAGACTTGATTATCTAGAAGTGTTTGCTGAAGGATAGGGCCCATGGAATTTTGTACATGTTTCAAAAAAGTATTTTAAATCAAAGAGTGACTGGCTGATTAAAATTGGGACATATTCTTGAATTCCGGGATGCAATGCATAAAAAAGGGATGTCGCCCTAAGTCACATGGCCACCCTACTACTCAAATATTTTACAATATCATGTGACACATATTGGACTATATTTACTGTATATAGTCTATAACATAAAAATACTCTGAGGTCTCCAAGGTGAAATGCAGAAACTTAGTGAAGGTAGCAGAGGCACTAAAAGCTGCAGCCTGATACCAAAAGACCAACAAAATATGAAGAAGTTAATAACAGCTGGAAAAGACAGCCTTGTTTTATTTAAAAATAACTAATGGACAGGATAAATATTCCAATTAGCAGCTTTAATAATGCTGTTCAAGATGGAATTAATGGGTCTTGTCTCAAGGGACAAATTGTTCAACTAGGTGTTAATAAACTATTTCTGTGCTTTAGGTTTCATCAGCAGAACAAAGCAGGAATAGTTGAGCCTTGCACTGTAAATTGTCCCAAGGATTTATAGAAGCAATGCAGATGAAGCAGTCAGTAAGCAAAAGCTGAAACTAAAATATGAGATGAAATAAACTACAAAACTATGGAAAAAAACTTCACCAGGAATATTAACAAGGAATAAGAAGTAATTTAAAGCTTCCTTTAGTAATGGGCCATTAGCAGAAGGACAGTGACATATGCTGCAGGTCATACTGTAGCTACAGGGGGACTGACTTTGCATTGAGCAGAAGGAGGTGTGACCTAACCCTTTGGCTCACTTCATGTGTCACAATGCAGTGAAGACATTGTGAAATGCTGAAAGTCAACTGTGATATTTTTGAAGCAATGCTTTGAAACATATTCTACCTTCATTCCTTTTCTCATTTAAGAATCTAGGATTTTGATGCCCTAGTTCTGGGAATTTCATTTGTGAGTCATGCATTCTGTTTCTCACATGCTGTCTCAAAAGGAATGAAAAGAGTGAAAGCAGTAAACAAGAAAATAATTCACAACTGAAATATCATTATTTTTATGAACTCATTCCTTTGGGGCAATACATTGCTGAACCACCTCTGGCAACTACTGAATAAATTTTGCACATCATGATGGAGCAATATTTGCCTATTTCTCCTTATAAAAGTGCTCTGGCCATGTAAAGTTAGTTGATATACATTTTTGGGACAATGATTTTAAACTAATACCACCATCATGTGGTATGATATGGTTGATGTGAGTTGCTTTGTTTGCACTACACGTACTGGATAACCTTCACATTTTGAAGCTCCACTTTAGTCTCATTGGACCAACAACATTTTCCACCACATACCTGCAATATCCTGTTGAGGTATATTACATTTTGCAGCAAAATTTAAAGGAAAAAGGAGGGATATTCATTTTTTGTTATACTGTAATTTCTTCTTTCTGATACTATTACATTTATGATTTTATTTTGGAATATAAATCAAGTGAATTGTTATATGTAATTTAATGAAAATATTTGCATATTTCAGTGGAACAATTAACAAAATAATAATAAAAAGTATATATTTGCATGCTATATATATCTATATAGTCACAGGAGGCTGGGGGTCAGACCCAGCCGGGATGCCTGGAAGGACTGGGAGATGGTCTATACGTCCCCCAGGCCACGAGGGGGAAGCCGCCCTGGATATTGAGGGGACCACGGGGAAGGAGCAAGGAAGCTCAAACTCACTGGGGCCCGTGTCACAATGTAATTCCAAACACAGAATCAATATTCAATGCGATACTGATGAAAAGGTACAAGCGAAAAGAGATTGTATATATGGACATTGGTGATATGACAGAAGTACGTAGATATAGTTCAGATTTAAACTTTAAGTCGGAGACTTGAAGATCATGTAATTCGTAATGCCATCAGGGAAAAGTATTGTTTCTTCCCATATAGGTGTATCTGCGAGAATTAAAAGATTTTTTGTTTGGTGAAAGTGAAATCCACATACACAAGTGGCAGAGACATCAAGTTTCTGGTGTGTAGCACAGGCAGGGGGTTGACGAGTGAACCGAGCAGGGGACAAAGCCCCCTAGTAATACAAAAAAAAAAAAATAGTTAAATTCATACCTCATTGCTAACATGCTAAGCACCCACTTCACAGACAGAGTCTGATGGTGAAAAATAAGAAAATGAAATCCAAAGACATCATCTTGATGCAGCCCACCTCATCCGAGCATACACCTCATAAAAGCCCTGTAAGTTACTGACATGCAATTTGAAACTATTTGCATTGCTCATTCTTCCTTAGCAGATATTTACTGGTACATTATATTTAAAGGCTTGTTATTCTCTTATAATTTGTGTGTCCGTCAAATCAATTTATTGGAACAGTACAATTTGAAAGCGCACATGTAAGCAAGTTTTTATGTTGAGCCTGCAGCGGTAACTGAACAGTTTACAAGCTGCTGTCCCATCCAGCTGCCAATTGCTCTTTATTGGTTTGCTCAGGGTCTCTGGTGTAGAAGACATTTCCACAAAAAAGAGAGGGGTGTGGGCCCCCAGGCCCAACCTTCATCAGACTTCCATAAGCCTGTTTATGAAAACACAAATAAATATATCACTGTTTTTTATTTTTACCATAAATAAACAGTGAAAAAGTGTTGTGTCCGATGATCTCATAAATTGATCTGTGCCAACTACTGAGTTTACAAATATTACCTGGTGACAAATTAAGTTCCATCCATCTAAAACGAACATCCTTTTCTTTGAAGTCTTTTTAGAATTATTTTATCTTAAGTTAGTTTATCATTTTTCATAATGCATGTGTCATGTTTTAGCAGTTGGTAATTTAAATGTGAATTGGTGGTTATATGGAATCGAACATTTAGCTCAGACTGTTTCAAAGCCCGCCCTGCGGTGGGCTGGCGCCCTGCCCAGGGTTTGTTTCCTGCCTTGTGCCCAGTGTTAGCTGGGATTGGCTCCAGCAGACCCCCGTGACCCTTTAGTTAGTATATAGCGGGCTGGATAATGGCTGGATGTAACTTAGAGCAGAAAGCTCATTACAGGCAGGACAGAGGAGAAGAGATGAGAGTGAAGCAGCAGGCTAGGTGGGGCAAGATGTTTGAATGGTAGATAATCTGCCAGCTAAATCTGGTAGGTTCTAAAAAGAGAACCAAGTCTTTCTTAGAAAATAATAAATTTGAATCCCATGCAGGCGTTGGTGCATATGGAGAATCAACCCAGTGATGATGAAAACTGTACTGTAATTGTCACTGCTGATACTGTGATACTAACATGTTCAAGTTGGAAACAGCTCAAGCCAGCCAGGTCTTGCTCCCAGTTCATATCAGTTGTTGAGGCATTTGCTGACATTCTGTAAAATGGGAAGGTGAAATCTTTGGACTCATTGTAGTCGCTTAGAGTGCTGTACTGCTGTATTTAATTGTTCAGTAAATATGTCTTTTATTGGGATGATCCTGTGGCAGTGCTACCAAGAGGACTTCAATTTCCAGCCATCAGCTGAAGTGCACAGGGGCTGATGGAAGACTGACAAGTGCTTTAAAAGAAGTTGGCTTTAAGACATCAGCAGGTAATGAAATGTTCAAAGTGAAGCTGCAACAGTCTTCAACCATTTAAGTGCATATATATAGTATATATTACAAAGAGTAGCTTTTCCACATGGTGCTGAAATAGTTTTTTTACAGACTGTGTATCAGTGTACACATAGAAATTTTTATGCCTAAGATATGCACATATCACCTGATAGCAATTTCTATATCTAATTTATTGCACATTCCATAATATAAAAATAAGTTTTCAAGTGTAAAAAAGAGCCTATCTTTAGACCCTTCGGTTAGTTAGTACAATAACTAGGTATGTGCTGAAGTAGGTCACATTTTTCAGGACATCTCATGTTTGTTAATCAACTTTGCTGTGTTGTCACTCACCACTCTCCACACTATAAAAATGTAACCTTCTACACATATCTCCAGAAAGTTCTCTAATACAAGCAATTTTTACTTATGAAAAGTTAACAATTTTATTTAGAATGCTATTCATTACATTGAAAACGGTATTTTTAAATACTAATTAGACAAACAGGATTCAGGGGAATTGGTTTTGTGTAAAAAGCTGTTCATGTTTTCTCTTCTTCAGTGCTCTTTTTTATTGGTTTTATTTATGAAAATGTCATTATTTTTTATTTATACAATTATTATTAAACATTGTGATGGACCCCTGGGTGTCAGCAAGCCCAAACCCTGACACAAACACAGAATCACAGTCCCGGGTTCAAATAAAGGTTGTTTATTAACCACAAATACCCTCAACACGGTACAAAACACACAACCCACAAGTTTTCCTACTCCTCCCAATAACTCTCTCACCATCGCACTGCCCTCCCCCAGTCAAGTGTTGCCTCTCTACCACCCAGCTCCGATTCGCCTGGATAAGGGAGTGCTGTCCCTTTTATTACAGACCCAGGAGCAATTCTGGTGCCAGGGCGATTGCCTGATGGAAACACTTCTGGGTCACATGGAAGTCCATTATAATAGGGAGATTGTCTCCCTGCAGCACTCTCTTGTGGTACCAAGTGGGTGTGGATCTCTGGGACTGCTGCCACCTAGCATGCTGGGGGAATAAAAACTCCCCAGCGATATCTCTTCTTTTACAGGGGCAGTCCATCCATCCATTTCTTCCAGGTCTGCTTCCTGTTTCCTTCCCGGCCAGAATGCCCGTCCAGCCCATGTGACAGCTACAATATATTGATGGCATCGCCAGTTAAATATTTTATGTTTAAGCCTGACATTTAGTGTTTTTCCTTTTTCAAGGAAACATTTTGATTTGTAGCAGTGGCATAGCTTGAGTTCATGCCGCTCAGGGTGGGGCTTCAATTTGCCGCCCTCCAACATATGTGAATATGTTAAACTATTTAAATAGAAAATTAAAATCACTTATAGAGAAAAATTAAGATACATTTTGCACAGATTTATTCATATATAAACAGCAATAATTTTTTATCAGCATTTATAAACATCAACTAGACAAGAATATAGTATAGACGCACTGATAAGCCGTGTTTTAATTATTAGTTTAATATAATTACGCTACGAAAACCAGAACCAAAGTAATAGGTGGGTATGTTTTCTGCGCAGAGCAAGAACGCATTTGGATTAATAGTGAAACTAAATTATAAATTGTAAATTAGTTGTTTATCTTCCTAGAAATTATTATCGGTGTAACATTTATGTTTATTTTTGTCATTGCCTCATACATTTCAACTGATGTGTCCGATGCAGAAGGTCAGTCTGAACATTATTTTTCAAGCATTTGTGGTTAAAAATCAGAGAATTTGACTTTTTTCATACATGACTGATATTTTTCCGAACCCTTCTGCTTACACACGAATTGTACTGAGCCTTGTGGCCAATAATGGCGCCCCCAAAAATGTGCCACCCGGGGTGGATCGCCCCCTCCGCCCCCCCCAGCTATGCCACTGATTTGTAGTTGTCTGGCCCACATAATTTGCTGACAACTAGAGCCCTTTGTAACAAAAAGTTGAGAAACCCTGGCTTAGTGGATACACTAAAAGGAAAAGAACAAAAACTGCAGGAATGTAGCCAATTTCATAAATAACATTATTCACTTAATTTTACGTGCTGAACGTGTTATTTTTACCATGGACAACCCATCTTGTGGGGTTCTCACAATAATCTTTGGAGATTATCAACTGTGCCTAAAATAGCTTGATTTTTTTCTTGGAAAAAATGACACCTTACTATCATCAGGATTTATTGCTAGCAGGGGAGAAGCTAAAATTAGCCTGGCCAGTCACGCTGAACCCAGACACATAATATATATGTCTGGAGACAACCTGGAGTGAATTTTGCTTAAAACTGAGTGGGAGCAATTAGACGGCTCACTGAGTGCCTCATGAAGGCAGTGCTCAAAGCAAGGGAAGTGATTTTGAACTGCAAAGAGTTTTCTCTCTCAGCATCAAGTCTTTTGTTCAGTATCTTTTGCTCTCCCTGAATCCCAGACAACTGTTTAAAACACATGGACTAGAGAAATTGTAGGCATTTTATTTTTTTAGGAAGAGCCCCTATGGGTGTAGCCTTTGCAGTGCAGAACTTCACTGCTATTCACTACACAATTATTAAGTTGTCCCCAGACATGCTTGAGAATCATGTTTGGCTCTGCAAATCTAGGCCAGATCTGATTGGGAGGCTAGCTTTATGGCAATCTGGAGTGGAAGTGACACGACTACATAGAAGCAAAAGGTTAACATCTGAAAGTCAGATGTTGGTGATGATGATTATGGATCCCAGGCCTACATGATGATTTCTGTAAACCCTGAATTATGGGGACAAGATATGGAGCAAGGAAAGGAGGTGGCTATTTGGCAATTCTTCATTTTAGAAAGAAGTACTCTTTCAGCTTTTCTATTTTCTTGTTCTGTATTCTGTTCAGGTTGATACATTTCCTTACTTTTGTAAAGATAAATCAAAGATATTTTGCTGTGCTTTATTCTGTTGAGTTGGTATATTTTATACTGTAAGAATGTAACACTGTAGCAACTATATCATTTTTCTATTACCCTGCATTAGTGCATATAATTAAAAGGGATGTGTCTAGACTTTATTTTGTTTCAAATCAAAATCGTTATTGTCATTGTAGCAATGAGACGCTGTACAACAAAATTTTAGGTGCAATTTTCCAGTGCAAAAAAAAAAATTAATTAAAAACAAAACACAATTACTCAAGTTAAAACTAAAATAAAAAGGGAATAAAATAAGTACCAAAATTGTCCATAACTGCAGGACAATGTTTTGCATTCATATATACGTCATATTGCACTTGTCCCTTATCCAACGTTAACTTAGAGCTGTATTGTAAACATGAAGGTGCACTAGTTCAGATTGACCACTTAGCAGCATTAAACATGGTAATGGCTGACGGATAGAAGCTGTTTCTCAGTCTATTTGTCTTAATTTTTATGGATCTGAAACGTTTGCCTGAATGCAGGCGTTCAAACAATGCATCTCATGGGTGTGATAGGTCCTGAAGAATTTTCTTGACATTCCTGAGACAACAGGAACTATGTAGTTCTTCTAGTGAGGGGAAAGTACAGCCAACTATCCGCTGGGCGACCTTAATGACCCTGTAGAACTCTTTCCTCTGTGATACTGTGCAGCTGGAGAACCACACACAGAGACAGTAGACCTGGATGCTCTCTACTGTGCAGTGGTAAAAGGACACAGTTTTTCAGGGATGTTGTTCTTCCTGAGCACCCTCGGGAAGCAGAGTCTCTTTTGGGCTTTCTTTGTTACCTCAGCTGTGTGTTTTTGTTTGGTTCTGTTTTTGAACAAAAAGAACTGAATAAAGATATTTCCAGAAACCTTTTAAAAGGCCAAATATAATAATTTGAAATAGAGTAACTTCTGTGTGGTTTGCCTATTTTCTAAATATTGTACACGTTGATAAGAAGTGTAAAATGATGATTCAAAAATCATTAACAATTATGTAATGATTACACAGATTCTAATAGGAACCCACTCCTTTGAGCCTTTGTTTGAAATTTAAGAAAACAGAAACAGGTTAAGTGGTGTTTATGGCTTTTTGTCTTTAACACTAGGTTATTAAATTGTTTTTGATGTAGATTGTTTTGCATTGGGTTTGTATGTGTGGGTATCGTACACCAAATTTGATGATGCCCAGGGTCACTGTAGAATCTTAATCCAGCCCTGATTCAAAATTCAAAATTCAGGCAATTTTGATCTGGGCAGTGCAGTCACTGAGCAATCAGTTATAAAAAATCTAAATAATTGTTACTATTTTGGTAATGTTTTATTTATTTTGTGTTGAATTAGTAATTATTCTTCTTTTCTTTGTGCAATTATTGGCTTTTGCAATTCTCTCAATATAATCCTAGACGTAATTCAACATTGTTATTTATTTATTTCTACTCTTCAATTTTATTTTATGGGTACTACGATTTTGAGTCATTTGGCTCCATTTTTTTTTTGTTGGCTTCTTGGCCAGTTTCTACTATGTGACAATCAGAAATCATGGCATGTGACGTTACACTTGTGTTGGTATAAAAGATCAGTGTTGTGGACACAGCTTCAAATTTCAAATCAGTTAGCTAAATCACAACAGAATGTTACATAATGCAAACATTTTCTAACATCTTAAAATAAGAAAGTGCTTATTTTGCCACAATTAAAATTTGACAGACCAAACAGCAAATTTAAAAAATACAATTTGTTCCGTCATTTAAATATTGTGGAAGAATAATTTTATAGTAACATGGCTTTCATTTTAAAGAAATAGCATAGATAAAGGTCAAGTGAACAACAAAATGTACTGATAGATCACTAAGAGATGTCTAAGAATTCAGCAGATATCCTGTAAACAACCAGGTTACATATGGACAGTTGTTATATTGTGAGATTTTTCAACTCTTTTGAGACCCTCCCCAATCAAGCATCACGCAGAAACGCATTGAAGTGTCCTCGAGGGCTGCTTGTCCATTGCCAAGGCAACTGCAAGTTCACAGTACCCCGTAGGTTCACAATGGCACAGAGGCAACTGAAAGCTCACCTCCGTACCCTGCCCATTTGCTGTGTCTGTGTGTAGTAGAATGGTAGCTCCCACTGCAATAAATAACCTTGCAGTTCCTGTTTCGAGTTGAATAAAGCTGGTTTTCCTGAAGTCTTTAGACTCAACCTTGTCTTTTGGGTGCAAGGCTGCGACTCACACATGACAATAATAACAGAAATTTCAAGGGTGATAGCTCAACTTAAATGTATAAAGATGAACCAGAATATAATATAACAAACTTTTTAATAAACCAACGATCCAACCGAATTAAAATGTATGCATCGATTGACACTGTATTCAATAGTTTATAAAATAACCACTATTCTTTGTTTCTCTGATCATTCTGACCATGCTGTAAGAGAATGCTTTTGAAGAGTGCTCCCTCTAAGAAAATTTGCTGAGAAGTAACTAAAAGATACAATGAATAGTTTTTCTTCTGCCTGATTACTGATTTGTTCTGTTAAAGGATAAGTTGCTTTCTTTACTTAAGATGTTGATTTTTACCACATTAAGGGTGGTATGAAAATAACTGACTTATAAGCTCATTTAGACTTCCTAGACCTAAAGATGGAGTTGTGTGCTGAATTGCAAACTGCATTACAGACACCATTACACAGAAATCATGCAATCCCTGTTCCATTACATGTTTAGAATGACCATGTTTATATAAAAGATGTTTGGATGGAGGGATGGAACTGACAGACATCAGAATGTGACTGATGCTTCAATGAAATTTGCAATGAGATTAGATTTTCTGTTCACTACACTGTCTTGCTGCCTGGAGTCACCAAAATTCGAAAACCAGAAAAGACTGTGTAGGACCTATGGATGGCCAAAACCTCCTGTAACTTATTTCTGGGGTACTAAGAAATGGTTTACAAATATTAAAAAGTGTAAGCAAATTTTGTATATGAAATACCTGGGGTACTGCCCCAGCTCGTATTTAATTTGAAGCTCTGGTTGTTCTTGTTCTTCATTTTGCTTCCTTATCCCATCTGCAAAAGTATTTTATTCCTTTTTTCTATGCAATAATTCTCTCCCTAGAATCAATTACATTTTTATTTTCAAATGAATCACATTGTATAGTCTTGAAATATCCTTACTTTTTTGTTTGATCATAAATTTTCCACTTTTTTTTCCATTTTTCTGCTTACATTTCAGTTCACTTGGTCTGTGCGATAATGATTTAATAGCAGTCTGTTACAATGCATAGCACTGATCCAACAATTCACTGAAACATTCAATGAATGTATAGAGTTGAATGTTAATTTGGTATGTGACCACAATTTTATAAAAATGGCCATTAAAGATTTGTAAGGTATTTTTCTATAACTCACAAGGCTGGTAACATTATATTGGGCCTTGAGTATCATTTGAACTGCTTTAAAGACCCCACCCTTCCATATCCCAACCCTGAGTGTGAATTTCACCTCAGATAAAGGCTGAGCTCAATGGTTATTTTTTTAAATAAAGCCCAAATCCAAATTTATAACACAAGTGCAAAATATTTATAAAAAACCAAGCAGAGTTAATTTAATTTTAGCTAAGTATAAATGTAGCTTTTCACAGATACACTATTTTATCATTTTATTGTGTATACCGAATTAAAATTTTTCACTAACACTTCTTATGAAATGAATAAGTAAATTTCATCTATTATTAAGAAGATGATTTTCATAAACTCTGTGACTATTATAGTCCTTCATCCCACTGGAAAAATCAAGATCAATGTTCAATACATGTCTAGAGATATTTATTTTACATCTTAATTTGTTTGGAACTTTTGTGTGCTCATGTAAATGCAGTCATACTTAATAATTTAGAAGTGCATGTATTTTTCCAATGCTGTAACTGTCAAGGTTACACAAAGTGGTATCTGAATACTTTTGTTCTCACTAATGGCCCATCAATTTAACAGCCTGATAGCACATCCCTACTGTCCTACTGCCAAAAGCTAATACAAACTGAGAAAAGGCAAAAGTAAATAATTTCTTGCCACACATCATATATTATTTCCATATACTTTCACTTAAAATGTTAGCCAACATATTTAATTAAAAAAAAGCTACTTCAGTATTTGTTAGTTTTTATTAGTGAAAGGCAAAACAAAACATTTCAATCAGAATGACATTATACAGTGAAATACAATGTATTTTTTGTGTTCATAGTTCAAAAATGTATAATCTACAGTGGCTCTGAAGGGCAAAACGCAATAACAAATTTAACAACAAACCAAATGAAAAAACAAAATAAAAAAACACAATGAAATTAAATAATATATGAAAACATGAAGTTAACAATAAAAAGTGAGGGCATAAACTCAGCAAACAGTGAGAGCGTATAATTAACAATTAAATTACAGGGCATGAAATTAACAAAAAGTGAGAGCGTGAAATTAATCAAAAGAAAGAGTGAAATGAACAAAAGCGACAGCATGAAATATACATTAAGAAGCTGCAGCATGAAATCAACATTAAGAGGCCGCAGCATGAAATCAACAAAAACTGAAAACGGAAGTGAACTTCACAACGGAAACAGCATTTTGAAAACGGAATTGTCCACACCGGAAGTGAGATTTTCTAAACGAAATCTCTGCATGCGTAGTTGGAAGAGAAATCTGTGTGACGAACTAATCTTCAACTAATCACATTTACAGGTGAAATGCAGAATATTCTGTATATTTTAAATCTATATAATATACTGTATACATGCAGTGCGGCGACTGCAAGGGTCTATAAACGTTTATCTCCTGAGCAATCAACATGTTAAGTGCGTGAAAGTCCGCTTCAGCAAAGGGTGTTGATAGTTGGTTGCAATAACTGCTCAGATTTCATAGGAAACGACGAACATATACTGGTTGTTCTTGTTAAATATAATCCCTTCACAACTACAGTTTTTTGACTTCCTGGTAATTAAAAAACAAAAACGTTTTCTTAGGAAACTGAGCAAAATGTTTAACATCTTCACAAAAGTTCTCATTCTCCAAAGGCAGACAATGTTTTGTCCCTATTGTGGCAGTCAGCTGGGCACAGGCATGGCGCCAGCTTTTTGTTCCACCTGTGGGCGATCACTTGCCTTTCTGTCGTCAGGTGACCAGTTGCCCGTGGCACTGGGAGGACCACCAACAGGTAATATGTCTCTTGCATTTAAGTATATGTAATTTCTTTCGCTACAGTACTTTGTGCACACTAAAGCAAATAACCCTTTTGAAAATGTTTAGGACGTCAGCATCCTGAAAATTCTCCAACACTGACTGAGTTTTTTCATTTCAAAGAAATAAAAAACAAAGAAAGATCTGTTAATTTTACCAATTTTATTAAGTCTCAAAAGGATGCAGTAAGTTGTGTACAGGTGCGCCTGAATATTCTAAATATTACACGTGTGAAATATATTTTTTAAAAATCTGTACAATTACCAGTTAAAGGCATTGTTATTTATGTGCGTCTTGCTCTTTTACTTTATGAAACATATGAATGAATATATAAATGAACATAAATGCGTTTTTTAAATTCTGATTGTAACTTCTAAGTTCTAGTCCAGTTTATGCAAAACTACTTTCTTTTTATTTATTTTATTCATTATTTCTTTCTTGTTCATTACTTTTTCTGTATGTAGATTAATGTAGGAATTATGAGAGAGTGTGGAGGAATGTTAAAAAAAGAAAAAGGCAGGACATTACCACTTTGAATTTCTTCAAGTAGTTTAAAAAATGAACTTTTGCATGCCGCTGAGACAAAACTCTGCACATTCAACAATGATTTACCACCAGGCCCATATGTGCTTTTGTATGCTGATGGGAGTCTTGTTAATAAAATACCAAGATCTGCGAATAATTTTATATTGCAAGACTACAAAAATTAAATTGGCAAATAATTTAATAATAACATTCTTCATCTGCCGAGAGGCTGAATACAATAAAATAGGTAGATTCAGAATCAATTAATATTTAAGTGTGTGTGTATATTTAATTACAAATCACAGAAGCAAAGGGCTAATTTTTAAAAGTTAATTGTTCTGTAAATAGTAGTAAAAATAACATACACTTTGATGGGTTGATCAGTTCCTAGTTATGCACAACTTGTGACAACCTGTTTAAAAATGTACAAAGTTTTCATTTTTCATAGTTTTTCAAGGATGTATCTAAGTATGTTCGTTACTTAAATGACTATCAAGAAAGAAAAGAAATATCACCAACACGAACGGAGACAAAATTATCGACCACAAAAATATAATGCACATATTTAGAGACTACTATAAACCCTTATATTCTACTGAGTTTAAAGAAGACAATACACAATCTAATGCATTTCTGGATACATTACAGGCACCACAAATAGACAATTTTAGTGCGGAGGAACTCGATAAACCTCTGGCGTTATCAGAATTACTAGATGCTATAAAGTCACTTCAGGCGGGAAAGCAGCAGGCCCTGATGGCTACCCTGCAGAATTTTATAAGAAATTCTCCGCTCAGCTAGCTCCCTTCCTTAACAACATTTACAGAAGGCAGAGACAATCAAACTCATCCTCAAACTTTTTGACAAGCATTAGTCACTGTTTTTCCTAAACAAAATAAGGACTTATTACAATGTGCATCATACAGACCAATTTCACTTTTGAATAATGATGTTAAAATACTCTCAAAAATCATAGAAGGATGGAGGAAGTGCTCCCTTCGGTAATATGTCAAGATCAAACTGGATTTATCAAGGGTCGACACTTATCTTCAAATCTTCGACGCCTGTTTAATGTAATATACTTACCAACTAAGTCAAACACCCCAGAAATATTATTATCATTGGATGCAGAAAAAGCATTTGACGTGATTGAATGGAAATACCTTTTTACTACATTGGAGAAATTTGGGTTTGGCCAGAACATTTGTGCATGGATCAAACTACTGTATACCAATCCAGAAGCTTCAATTTGTATTAACAACATTTGTTCAGACTACTTTAAACGAGAACGTGGTATCAGACAAGGATGCACCTTGTCACCACTACTGTTTGCAATCGCCATTGAACCACTGGCAATACACTGTCAAAGTGCTGATCAGATAAAGGGGATTATCAGAGAAAGACTGGAACAGAGAAAAAGTCTCTATATGCAGATGATATGGTACTGTAAATATCAGACCCACAAAATTCTGTGCCTGCAGTCTTAACAGCACTCACAGAATTTCAAAAGATCTCTGGTCTCAGAATTAATCTGAATAAAAGTGTACTCTTTCCAGTGAATTCTCAAGCATATAATATTAGATTAGACACCATACCTTTTATCATTGCAGAACAGTTTAAATACCTAGGGGTAAACATCATAAGTAAACATAAAGCTCTTTATCAGCAAAATATGCATGGAAAAAATTAAGACTTGCTTAGATGGTCAATCCTTCATCTCAGAATTAACACTGTTAAGATGAATATTCTTCCTAAGCTCCTTTTTTATTTCAAAACATTCCAATGTACATCAATAAATAATTTTTAAGCAATTAGATTCAACAATAACCTCATTTATTTGGAACTCAAAACATCCACGTATCCAAAGAGCGACCCTACAAAGACAAAAGGCAGAAAGTGGCATGGCTCTACCTAACTTCCAGTTTTATTACTGGGCAGCAAACATACAAGCTATAAAAACCTGGACACAAATAGATGAACATACACTAGTGATGGGAAGTTCGGATCATTTTACCGACTCGGACCTTTGAGTCTCGTTCAGCAAAATGAACAAATCATTTTTCGAGTCATTTCGTTCAATTCTCTTTCCGGCTCAGACTGCACAGGTTAAGCTTATGGGGCTGTCACGTGATGAACGAACGACTCAAACCCGAAGACTCGAGAGATGAACTAATCAATTCTGTTTCCGGCTCAGACTGAGTTGGTTAAGCTTATGGGGCTGTCACGTGATGAACGAACGACTCGAAAAACCCGAAGACTCGAAACAGGTGAATCAATTCCAATACAGAAACTACAGGAAGTTGCGCCAAATGCGCAAGCGCGACTTAATGAATCACTCCCACGAGACGACTCGTTCTTCCCGAGTCACATGAAAGATTCGTTCAAAACGAACGAATCGTTCAAGAACAACCCATCACTAACATACACAGGTTTGGTCAGCAATAGAAGTACAATCCTGCAGTACTTCTTTATATTCCCTGCTCTGTGCCCCAATAAATGAAAGTTATCGGCAATATACCAATAACCCAATTGTGCTTCACTCACTCAGAATATGGAACCAATGTAGAAAGCATTTTAAGATGGAGAAGCTTGTATCTGTGGCACCTCTGCAAGAGAACCGCCTCTTTCAACCTTCGCAAACATATGCAGTTTTTAATATGTGGAAAAAATTTGGGATTAACTTGCTTAGAGATTTTTATATAGACAATGTCTTTATATCCTATGAACAATTACATTCCAAATTTAACATTCCAGCTACACATTTCTTTCACTATCTTCAAATTAGGAACTTTGTTAAACAGAATCTTCCCGATTTTCCTCATCTTGAACCCTTATCCATGCTGGATAAAATATTGCTCAATTTCAAGGACTCAGACATCATCTCTGCAATATATATAACTTTTATTTACAGTCTTTCCCTTTCAAAGATCCAAGAGGACACTGGGAAAAAGATCTCTCAATTAATATATCAGAAAAGGAGTGGAAAATAGCAATGCAGAGAATTCACTCGAGCTCCATATGCGCAAAGCATACAATTATACAACTCAAAATTATATATCGAGCACATCTGTCTCGCCTAAAACTCTCCAACATGTTTCCAGGGCAAGATCCAACCTGCGAATGCTGCAATCAAATCCCAGCCTCACTGGGTCACATGTTTTGGGCCTGTACCAAGTTAACATCATTCTGGACCAAAATTTTTAATTACCTTTCAGACAGCCTTGGTCTCACAATCCCTCCTAACCCATTAACAGCCGTGTTTGGGGTTCTTCCAGATGGGTTAAAAGAGGAGAAAGACAAACAAACTGTGACTGCATTCACTACACTTTTTGCACGCAGACTTATTTTGCTAAACTAGAAGAATCCTAACTCTTTTCTCTTTTAAGTCAGTGGGAAACCGATGTTTTATACTATTTGAAATTGGAAAAAATCAAATACTCAGTGAGAGGATCTGTACAGATTTTTTTCAAAACATGGCAGGATTAAATCAGTAATATTTTAGAATAAAATCTTAAAGCGCAGAGGAAGCAATTATTTCTATATTTCTTTTTCTTCTCTATTCTTCTCTATTGTCTTATCAAACTTATCAATTTAGGTATGTTTATAAGCCTTAAGGTTTACTCCGTTGGCCTTGCTTTCTCTCTCAGGGGTGGTGGTCGACTTGTTCTCAATCCTACTTTTTGTAAAAATTGATTGATTTGTTTGGAATAAAATTAATAAAATTAAAAAAAAAAAAAAAACAAAAGAAATATAGTGGTTTTTAGTGATTTATTTGAAAACATGTACATGATGAATTTGAGCATCTTGTACATTATTAGTATATATACTCAACTGTTTAGGATACAATTCTGCATTTTTAATTGGTGGTTAACTTTTAATTATTTAACTAATATTTTTGCAGAAAATTACAGTAGTGATCCTGAAGAAGTGACTATTCATCCAAAAAATAAAATATAAGAGGACGCATTCAATGACACTGTGGTACACAATTAATTAATTAATAGGTTTATTCATTCACTAGCAAAATACCCGCGCTCCGCAGCGGAGAAGTAATGTGTTAAAGATATAATGAAAAAGAAAAGGAAACATTGTAATAATAACGTAACATGATTGTCATTGTCATGAGTTTTGCTGTCATATATATATATATATGTACAGATACATATATATACACACACACATAAACATATATTTACATATACACACATATATACAGTATATATACATATACTGTACATCCACATATACAGTGGAACCTTGGTTTGCGAGCATAATTCGTTCCAGAAACGTGCTTGCAATCCAAAGCACTCGTATATCAAAGCGAATTTTCCCATAAGAAATAATGGAAACTCAGATGATTCATTCCACAACCCAAAACTATTCATATAAAAATGATTAATACAAAATATAAAGTAAAATACATAATACAAATTAACCTGCACTTTACCTTTAAAAAGAATCATGGCTGGTGTGAGTTTCTAAACTCATGTGGGATTCCACCCAATGGGATTACACGCAGAAGAGCGTCCCAAAGCAATCGCAGTCTCCCAGCGCTGTAGCAGTTTGCCGTATAAGCGCATCCAAAAAGATCGCAGATATGCTATGTTTCGTCGTCAATGGGTCATACAAGGAACATTATAAAGATCCCACTACAATAAATAACAGCGCTGTTGCTGTTTCAAGCTGAATAAAGCTGGTGTTAAAGTACTGGGACTCCGCTTCGTGTTTTGGGGAGCAAGATGGGGATTCGCACTTCACAGCGTACACACACACAGTCACAATGCTGTAGTAAACAGTATATGCTCGTACGGATGTTGACTATATGAGTGAGGCACACAGACTCAAACAGAGAATAGGAGACGATTGCCAGAGAGAGAGAGAGACGGGCGAGCAAGATAAGGAGAGGGAGGGAGAGAGAGACGGGCGTGCGAGATGAGAGAGAGACGCGCTGGGCAAGCGAGTGAGCGAGATAAGGAGAGAGAGAGAGACACGTGTTGGGTGAGCGAGCGAGATAAGGAGAGAGAGAGAAGAACCATCAGCTCAGTTGTGATCACATGACGCTCAGCAGACAAAGTGTATCCATACTACTCGTATTGCAAGACATCGCTCGTTTATCAAGTCAAAATTTATTAAAAATTTTTGCTCGTCTTGCAAAACACTCGTAAACCAAGTTACTCGTAAACCGAGGTTCCACTGTATATACATATATATATGTGCACAAAACCACACTTTTATCAAGGCTTCCGTCGGGTAGTCTTTTGAAATGAAATTTTCCTCCATTCAGTCGTAGCAACGTGTTTTCTTCCGACTGTTACATTTTTGTAGCTCTGATGTGTGAATCAATGTTATTGGTGTACCAGGAAATCATGCATTGACAGAAGTTCCCCTTTGCTTGGAATGCAAAGTGTGATTAAATGCGTTATTTTTAACGCGTTATGGAGCACATGCATCGAAGCTGCTCAGCTGTGCTTGTGCTAAGAAAAGGAAACATTTTAAAAATAACATAACACAATTGTCAATGTAACCTTTTGTAAGTAGTGCCTGGAGGATTCAGAGTGTGGAGAAACTCTAGAGACAGCGTGTGTATTAACTTGTGGATTTTTCTGTGAGTATTTGGAGGCAGCGTCACAAAGTTGTTTCCGCAAGACTGCGTTAGCTGCGAAGCTCAGCTCAGAGCGAAATGAGGTGAATGGGAGGGGAGATGATGACGTGACTCCCCCACCCTCCGTAACTGTCAATCCCCCCACAAAGACAGTCTCTCGGAATTTGCATAAGCACAGCCCTTCACCAGCAATTTCAATTTAGTTACAAAGTGATCAAAACTCTCTTTTATATTCTGCGTCCTCTCATTAAACTTGTATCCCGCATTATCCGTGGGCATGACAAACGCCAGCGGCAGCCTGTCTATGAACTTAATTTAAACTTTAGGTTTACACCGTGCTTTGTTTTTGAAGTAGCTGCACTCATGAATATGGTTGTATGTGTCAGTCGCTCGCTTCTTATTGTTTCGCTGCCTTCTCAATTGTATAATGCATGTTTTCTTCAGCACTTTTTGAAGCTCTTCCTTGTTTTCTACATACTGCGTTGACAGTCAGTTCACGTGATTATGTGGGAGGCGTGATGATGTCACACGAAACTCCGCCCCCCCACGGCCATCGAGCTCAACTCCATTACAGTATATGGAGAAAAATAGCTTTCAGTTATGGCCATTACGTGTACAATTTCGAAATGAAACCTGCTTAACTTTTGTAAGCTGTAAGGAATAAGCCTGCCAAATTTCAGCCTTCCACCTACACGGGAAGTTGGAGAATTAGTGATGAGTGAGTGAGTGAGTTAGTGAGGGCTTTGCCTTTTATTAGTATAGATAATCAGCGCAGCTAAACCTTTCATAGTGAAATGTAGTGTAAGTAACACTTAAAGTAAAACAGTTGTCATAATGTTTCATCCAAATGTTCTGTATACACAGCTAACTAGCAAGTATATTGTGTAGAAACCCAGTTGCTGTTTTTTTTTTAATTATATGTTTTATTTTGAAATTCACTTTTATCTTCCAGCTTTTTGTCCACAGTTCCCCCAGGGAAAAAAAATCTAACTGCAAGGAGTAAAGATGTGGTAAATCTGAAATATTTATTCATGCTTATCTTATGTATACGGTTTAATATTTTTTGTTATCTTTGATTACTTTATACTAATACGCTGATATACTTTACTAATACATATACTATCTACCTTACTGCTTCATGGTGACACTAATAATATAGTGTTGCAGTAATCTTGTTGTATTAAAGAGGAATTTAATAACCTTTTGCATTAAAGATAAAGAAAAAGTTGGAATTTAATTGTGTCTGTCCACACTAGGATTATTGGGGATGGGTTAGATTGGGATTAGATTGTATTCCATTCAGTGCTGGTTAGAGATCTGGTGTTCAAATAAAAGAAGAGTCTTTGTGATTAATTTGGATGATTTTTGAGAAAGGCCTGGAGTTTTCAAGAGAGATGGTTTTCATCCTGACTAGAGAGGATCTTTTAATTTATCTCAAAATATGACAGCAAAACTACCTCGCTGACTGATCACAGTTCAACCCAGGACACAGCCTTCTTATCATCACAGGCGGTTGTTTATCCCATTTGTAACTATTCTGTAGCTGTTGCCTAAAATTCCTGCTATGGGGTATTTTTAAATTAGCTACTTTAGCAAAATCTAAATGAATTAATACTAAGATTATAAAGAGCATAATTAGACCAAAAGTTATAAAGAGATTCTCCACTAGGAGTAACTGCATTAGTAACAATTTCAGTTAAAACAAAAAATATAACAGTACTTTAAAACCATGTTTGCAATTTAAAATGCTGGTTGCTACAAATTCTCACTGATTGAATTGTTCTTTTCATTTCCTCTGTTGTTAACTGGCCATAGTTCAACAATTAATCAAGGAACAGATAGTGCTGAGCTCTGTTTATGCTAATAAGTTTTATGTACTCATTATATAATTAGAAAAGTTGTAATTGCATTTTACCTGAAAACTTGACACAGAGCTCAGTGTCTGCATTTAGTTAAAAGTGCTGTACAAAAATGAGAATTTAATTAAATTAAAATACAGCATTAGTAAATTACTGTAACTATGTGCCTGTTGTGTTTGTTACTTTAAACTGTTTGATTTTCAGTTTCTGTTTTAATAGATGTCTTTGATTAATCCTGTATCAAATGAAAAGCAAAATATGGCAAGCACATCATCAAAGGAAGTTTCGACAAGCTGCACTAGTGTTAGTATGGGTGCACATTGCCACAGGTATTATCAACAATGCTACCTATATAATTTCCGTTGAATATGTTGCTGAACAAAGTATTTTATAGTATCTCAATTGTTGTCAATGTTACATGTATTAATAGACACAAATTAAAAGTTTTTTTATACCTGTCATTATTTAGCATAAATACCACATAAAGTACATTTGCAAACTAAGCAATTTAAAATTAGTAATGTCTTTAATGCATGCCTTAGGACACAAATCTTCTCCAAATGTAACGTTCAAATAAGAGGATACTCTTACAAATGTAATATATACACTCACCTAAAGGATTATTAGGAACACCATACTAATACGGTGTTTGACCCCCTTTCGCCTTCAGAATTGCCTTAGTTCTACGTTGCATTGATTCAACAAGGTGCTGATAGGATAGCATCTTGCAGTTGATGGAGATTTGTGGGGTGCACATCCAGGGCACAAAGCTCCCGTTCCACCACATCCCAAAGATGCTCTATTGGGTTGAGATCTGGTGACTGTGGGGGCCATTTTGGTACAGTGAACTCATTGTCATGTTCAAGAAACAAATTTGAAATGATTCGAGCTTTGTGACATGGTGCATTATCCTGCTGGAAGTAGCCATCAGAGGATGGGTACATGGTGGCCATGAAGGGATGGACATGGTCAGAAACAATGCTCAGGTAGCCCGTGGCATTTAAACGATGCCCAATTGGCACTAAGGGGCCTAAAGTGTGCCAAGAAAACATCCCCCACACCATTACACCACCACCACTAGCCTGCACAGTGGTAACAAGGCATGATGGATCCATGTTCTCATTCTGTTTACGCCAAATTCTGACTCTACCATTTGAATGTCTCAACAGAAATCGAGACTCATCAGACCAGGCAACATTTTTCCAGTCTTCAACTGTCCAATTTTGGTGAGCTTGTGCAAATTGTAGCCTGTTTTTCCTATTCGTTGTAGAGATGAGTGGTACTCGGTGGGGTCTTCTGCTGTTGTATCCCATCCGCCTCAAGGTTGTGCGTGTTGTGGCTTCACAAATGCTTTGCTGCATACCTCGGTTGTAACGAGTGGTAATTTCAGTCAAAGTTGCTCTTCTATCAGCTTGAATCAGTCGCCCCATTCTCCTCTGACCTCTAGCATCAACAAGGCATTTTCGCCCACAGGACTGCCGCATACTGGATGTTTTTCCCTTTTCACACCATTCTTTGTAAACACTAGAAATGGTTTTGCGTGAAAATCCCAGTAACTGAGCAGATTATGAAATACTCAGACCGGCCCGTCTGACACCAACAACCATGCCACGCTCACAATTGCTTAAATCACCTTTCTTTCCCATTCTGACATTCAGTTTGGAGTTCAGGAGATTGTCTTGACCAGGACCACACCCCCTAAATGCATTGAAGCAACTGCCATGTGATTGGTTGATTAGATAATTGCATTAATGAGAAATTGAACAGGTGTTCCTAATAATCCTTAAGGTTTATATAACTAATCACATTTTCATATTGATTCTAGACAAGAACAGGCCATTAAGGCCAATAAAGCTTGCCAGTCCTATTCACTTAACTCTTCTAAAAACACATCAAGTCAAGTTTTGAAAGTCTCTAAAGACCACCTGTTTACCACACTACTTGGTCGCTTCTTCCAAGTGTCTGTGATTCTCTTTGTAAAGAAAAAACTTCCTACTATTTGTATGAAATTTACCCTTAACAAGTTTCCAACTGTGTCCCTGTGTTCTTGATAAACTCATTTCAAAATAAAAGTCTCAATCCACTGCACTAAATTCCTTCATAATTTTAAACACTTCAATCAGGTCTCCTCTTAATAATCTTCTTTCTTTTAAACTGTAAAGGCTCAGCTCTTTTAATCTTTCCTCATAACTCACCCCCTGTAGCCCTTGAATCAGCCTAGTCGCTCTTCTCTGGACTTTTTCTAGTGCTGCTATGTCCTTTTTTGAATTTTATTAGTTTATGTAGTAGTGTCATACTTTAGCCAGATTGTTACTTATGGGCAAAGTGATAATAAATGTAATTTATTTAAAATTTCTTACAATATAAAAATACAGTAAGATAGGAAGGACAATGTAGTAAACAGGTTTCAGGGGGGGGATGGTCCAGCTTGTCTATAGGCAAAATGTTGAAATTCCTTACTTTTACTATTGATCCTTCTAGCTCAATATGTAATTGTTTTCTTATTTTTTCCAAGAACATATACAGAGGTTTATGCTCTAGTTCTAGTTGAAAGTGACACTAGTAGCTGTTAATTGGTAAGTTTCTGTGGTAACACTTTCTCTTCCAGTTTGAATAAATGTAGTTAATATGGTAATTATTGTTATTTAATTATGATTTAACATCTGTTTCATTTATATTATGGGTTCTTTAGAACAACTCATGGTTATCTTTTAAATTAATGTGTGTGTTTTATAGTCTTGTCAGCAATGAGTAAAATCTTGTTATATACCCTACAGATAGTGTGACTATTGCTTTTTTGACATAATTGTTCCACAGTAGTTGACTTATACTGGTTATTTGTAAAAAGTAATTTTTCTTTCTTCTATTTTTATTTTTGCATACAGTTTTAATGACAAAATAGTTAGTGTGGAAGACATCCTGGAAACTTTAGCCACGCAGATTAAGTCTGAAAAAGTCTCACAGTTCAATACAAACAGAGCTGATATTTGGGATGGAGCTCTACGTGGTTTTAGGCGTTTGTCCTTTGATCCAGCACACACCGTTTTAGTGAAATTCAGTGATAATACTGGCTACATGGAGAGTGGCATTGACACAGGAGGACCCAAGCGAGAATTTTTAGAACTCCTAATGCAACATTTTAAAAACAGAACACTATTTGAAGGAAGAGAAAATGAAAAATATTTGACCTGTGACAATGCTGGTGAGTATTATGAGCTGCCACATCCTGCAGTGGACTGACATCTTGTACGTGTATGATTTCTTGTCATTTGCTAAGTGTAGCCATTATATAATGTGCATTAACTATGGCTGAAATAAGTTAATTTAAGCAATGGATAGTTGAATGGATATGGTGACTGGTTTGGCACTTTGTTTTTGTTTTAGCATTTGATAATGATGAATATTTCATCATTGGGCTGTAGCGGATGCCACATGTGCTATTATTCTGTTGTTGCTGCCTCTTTGGGTGCATTGCAGGGAAGAAGAATGCTGTAAATACACCTTTAAGGGGGAGGTTATAACTCGGTCAGGGCAGTTGGTGTTGAAAACTTAAAAACCGGAAAAGAAGGGGGGAAAGGGAGACATCTTGTGGCAGGGGAAAGAGAAGTGATAAGGTAGCGCCAAGAAATGTATCTACTGGAACAAGTTCTTTTTTTTTTTTTTGAAGACTCAGCGACAGAAGGGAGGCGCGTCTCTGAAGACGGACTTTTTTTTCTTTGATTTTGCTGACGAATATCTTGGACCGGTAGGACTAAACTTTGTTTTTATCGGCTCGACAGCCGGCCTATTCCAGTAGGGTTTTTCTTTGCCCTGAACAATAAGGACAGTAAACCCATTTGGACAGTCTGGGTTTTCTTATTTATGAACATCGCGTGTTTATACCAGAGAGGGGGGTTTCGATTGTTATGTATTTATTTGTTTGTTTGTTTTTCTTTATATATGTAAAATAATATATTTGTTCTTTTGCTTCTTCTTTATTTGGTGACATGGTTTGTGGTTAATGCTAGGCTGGGCCAGGTGGTGGGGGTCATTAAAAGGACAAGCGTTGGTCACGTTGCCCGATAGATATTGAACTGCTTGACACTAGCAGTTTTCTAATCGTGCCTTAACTCGGGGTTTAGTTGTTTGCCTGGGGATAGCGGTACAGGGCAAATGATCGCTGTCTCCATTGTTCATGGTGGTCCTGGGCCACAGTTCCTTTCGGAAAACTTCAACTATATTTTATGTAAAGGTAACTTTTCTCCTGATACAAAAGATGTTTGTGATCCAGAAATACAGATAATACTGCAAAAGGTTAGGGTTAGGGACTTAAATGCACAGTAATGCAGTAATATTACACAGTAATGCTTTTTCCACAGAATGTTTTAGTAATTTTTGAAAATTGTATACAGTAATCCCTCCTTGATCGCGGGGGTTGCATTCCAGACCCCCCCGCGATAGATGAAAATCCGCGAAGTAGAAACCATATGTTTTTATGGTTATTTTTATATATTTTATGCCCTTATAAACTCTCCCGCACTATTAACATTATTAGAGCCCTCTAGACATGAAATAACACCCTTTAGTCAAAAGTTTAAACTGTGCTCCATGACAAGACTGAGATGGCAGTTCTTTCTCACAATTAAAAGAATGCAAACATATCTTCTCTTCAAAGGAGCGCCGTCAGGAGCAGAGAATGTCAGAGAGAGCGCTCGCTAAGAAAAGCAAACAATCAAAAAATCAATACGTACTTTTAAGTATGCAGAAGCACCGCGATAAATCGGCATTTTTTAGAGTAGTGCCTGTATCTTCTAGGCAAACAGCCTCTGTGCAAACAGCCCCTCTGCTCACACCCTCTCCGTCAGGCAGAGAGAGTGAGAGAGACAAAGAAAAGCAAACGATCAAGCACAGCGCGAGAAGCATATCTTACAGTGGTGTGAAAAACTATTTGCCCCCTTCCTGATTTCTTATTCTTTTGCATGTTTGTCACACAAAATGTTTCTGATCATCAAACACATTTAACCATTAGTCAAATATAACACAAGTAAACACAAAATGCAGTTTTTAAATTATGGTTTTTATTATTTAGGGAGAAAAAAAATCCAAACCTACATGGCCCTGTGTGAAAACGTAATTGCCCCCTTGTTAACAAATAACCTAACTGTGGTGTATCACACCTGAGTTCAATTTCCGTAGCCACCCCCAGGCCTGATTACTGCCACACCTGTTTCAATCAAGAAATCACTTAAATAGGAGCTGCCTGACACAGAGAAGTAGACCAAAAGCACCTCAAAAGCTAGACATCATGCCAAGATCCAAAGAAATTCAGGAACAAATGAGAACAGAAGTAATTGAGATCTGTCAGTCTGGTAAAGGTTATAAAGCCATTTCTAAAGCTTTGGGACTCCAGCGAACCACAGTGAGAGCCATTATCCACAAATGGCAAAAACATGGAACAGTGGTGAACCTTCCCAGGAGTGGCAGGCCGACCAAAATTACCCCAAGAGCGCAGAGACGACTCATCCGACAGGTCACAAAAGACCCCAGGACAACATCTAAAGAACTGCAGGCCTCACTTGCCTCAATTAAGGTCAGTGTTCACGACTCCACCATAAGAAAGAGACTGGGCAAAAACGGCCTGCATGGCAGATTTCCAAGACGCAAACCACTATTAAGCAAAAAGAACATTAGGACTCGTCTCAATTTTGCTAAGAAACATCTCAATGATTGCCAAGACTTTTGGGAAAATACCTTGTGGACTGATGAGACAAAAGTTGAACTTTTTGGAAGGCAAATGTCCCGTTACATCTGGCGTAAAAGGAACACAGCATTTCAGAAAAAGAACATCATACCAACAGTAAAATATGGTGGTGGTAGTGTGATGGTCTGGGGTTGTTTTGCTGCTTCAGGACCTGGAAGGCTTGCTGTGATAGATGAAACCATGAAGTCTACTGTCTACCAAAAAATCCTGAAGGAGAATGTCCGGCCATCTGTTCGTCAACTCAAGCTGAAGCGATCTTGGGTGCTGCAACAGGACAATGACCTAAAACACACCAGCAAATCCACCTCTGAATGGCTGAAGAAAAACAAAATGAAGACTTTGGAGTGGCCTAGTCAAAGTCCTGACCTGAATCCAATTGAGATGCTATGGCATGACCTTAAAAAGGCGGTTCATGCTAGAAAACCCTCAAATAAAGCTGAATTTCAACAATTCTGCAAAGATGAGTGGGCCAAAATTCCTCCAGAGCGCTGTAAAAGACTCATTGCAAGTTATCGTAAACGCTTGATTACAGTTATTGCTGCTAAGGGTGGCCCAAACAGTTATTAGGTTCAGGGGGCAATTACTTTTTCACACAGGGCCATGTAGGTTTGGATTTTTTTTTCTCCCTAAATAATAAAAACCATCATTTAAAAACGGCATTCTGTGTTTACTTGTGTTATATTTGACTAATGGTTAAATGTGTTTGATGATCAGAAACATTGTGTGTGACAAACATGCAAAAGAATAAGAAATCAGGAAGGGGGCAAATAGTTTTTCACACCACTGTATATCATTGAGGAGTTTTAGTTAATATGTAATGCATGCTCTGATTGGGTAGCTTCTAAGCCATTCGCCAATAACGTCCCTTGTATGAAATCAACTGGGCAAACATACTGAGGAAGCATGTATAATAAATTAAAAGACCCATTGTCCACAGAAATCAGCAAAGCACCGAAAAATCTGTGATATATATTTAGATGTGCTTACATTTAAAATCTGCGATAGAGTGAAGCCGCTAAAGTCGAAGTGCGATATAGCGAGGGATTACTGTACTTCATTAAGTAGGATCGTTTGTGAGAAAACTAAACTGATATTTATTTCACTGTGCTAACATTGTTTGTTTTGTTCTGTCAGTGTCTATGCATGTTTCATGCAATTATATAATGTATTTTGATTTTAATACAATAAATCAAAATGTTGTGTAATACATGAGACCCTTTTTAATTTGAAATGCTTTATGTATATGTAACTGATGTGCTCCATTAGGCTACCATACTTAGATGTGCGTCTCTTAGACTGCAAGGTAGTCAATGCTGTGGGGTAATCCAGGGAATAAATAGGATATCCTTTGCATCCCTGTTGTCATCAATGTAACTGAAGATAGATATTGTAATAGTATTTCCATCCATCCATCCATCATCCAACCCGCTATATCCTAATCACAGGGTCATGGGGGTCTGCTGGAGCCAATCCCAGCTAACACAGGGCGCAAGGCAGTACCCAGAGGAGACCCACGGGAGAACATGCAAACTACACGCAGGGAGGATCCGGGAAGCGAACCTGGGTCTCCTAACTGCGAGGCGGCAGTGCTGCCCACTGTGCCACCGTGCCACCGTGCCGCCCTGCAATAGTATTTTTCTGTTTGAAATGTTTTGGAACCCTGGACATATCAGATATTTGATGTTCTTTGGTAGGGGCTATTACTAAATTACTTTTATAATGCCTCCAGTTTCTACAAAGTAGTTAGATTTAAAAAAACATTTGTGTACAGATAATGTATTTAAAGAACAATACATAATATGTGTAAAGACATAAACAACTAAACAAACAAAATATGCTTCTTTAAATCTGAGTGTTAAACCAACTTTTTTAATTACTTTAACACCCCTTGGGTTCCTTTTTGGGCAAATCCTATAAATTTGTTTGCAAACTTTTGAAGTAGTATTCTTTTTATATTTTAAAAATGAATTTTTTTGTTTGTGACTGACTGCTACTAATGTTACATTTTATTATAATTTTGAAATGAATTAAATCAAGTCATCATCCTCAGTGGGATGTCTTAGGAGCACAGTGGAGGTGCATGCTACAATGCTTATGATAGCGGGATGTCTTTGCCATGTTATCAGGGAGCTTTCTGATAAAGACAAAATTGTGGAAGATTATCTTAAGTGGTATTTTTCACCAGAAATTCTGCTTGTTTTCAAAGGTATGTTGTAATAAATGCTTTATTTATAAATACTAAAAGTTACCAAGATCAGAATGTAGCATTTACATTAAACTAGAAGTGAACAAATGACACACTAGAGGGATCATGCCTCTTGACCAGCATGGAAGTATCTCAGAATTCCCCAGGAGGAGTTGGCAAAAGATATTGAAGATTCAATGACATTTGTCCAGCTGAGCATGCTGCCACCATGATTTTCAGAATAAATGTAATGAAAGTGAAATTAAGTAGTAGTTAATAGCTAATCCAAATTTTCATGTATTGCTGAGGAATGTGGCACATACAATATACCATATGACTTTAGTCATATATAAACTAGCAGCAGCAAAAAATATAGGATAATGGTGAATATATCGTGTAATTTTCTAACCCGGTTAATTCAGACGAGGGTTATGGGAGGGCTTAAGCCTATCCCAGCTAGAATAGGACAATAAGCAGGAATATACTGTTGACAGGGTGCCAGTCCATTGCTGGGTAAACTCGTACACTCATACACCAACCACATCAAACACACAGTAGAGCCAATTTAGTGTCACCAATTACCTAAACTATATGTCTTTGAACAGTGGGAAGAAACCAGAGCACCACCCAGAGGAATCCCAATCAGAGATGTGGAGAGCATGCAAACTCCATGCAGGGAGGACCCAAGACACAAACCTAGGTCTCCTTACTGCGAGTGTACCAGCTCTTCCACTGCCCCAGAATGTCACCCTTAAATGGTGACTATTTCTTAATCATTTGTATAGTGCTGACATTCTTTTGAAGTAATAAAAAATAGTACTACTAACATATTAATTTGCACTATAATGTATTATTTCTGAACACAGGAAATGTAAAGAAAAAAAAATAGTAAACCCTGTTTTAGCAGCAAACATAGCAAAGCTAGAGGGCAGTCCAAATACTTGTTTTGTTATCCGTGTGTGTGTGTGTGTGTGTGTGTGTGTGTGTGTTAGAAAGACTTGTTTTTATGTGTATTTACATTGTAGATCTGTATGTTCATAGCAATTCTGTTGATATGTCAAAGATTTTGGAAATAATATCTCATTGTGAGTGCTCCTCAGAAGTGTACAATTCAGCAGATGGCAAAAAGTGACACATTATAGTTTCTGTGAGAAATGCACTAAAACCAAGAAATGTTTGCATCTCTACTCCTGAGGCTCTAGCAAACAGTGTTGCACATCTTATGGAAACATGTCCTCAGAAGTTGACATCACCACAATTTTCACAACATACAGGCGTGTGGTGATGGTCATATTATTATGTGGTCCATGTTTTTGGGCAACATTTTTATGCTTCACCAAGTTCATAATATGACATGCATAACATTCTCAAACCTGCCTAATCCCATTCATATTAGGGAGGAGTGGGTTGATGATTTATCTTGCATTGTGTTCAGGATTTAATAAATATTTTTTTATGTGAACTATATCTTTGGTCTTCTTGTATCACCCTGCTTGTCCAGGTTACATATGGCAAATGTATCATGTCGTCAGGGCCTCTGCATTCCCTAAGCTGCTTAGCTATCCGTAACATTTTATATAGTCATACCACTATATGCAGTAAGGATGACAGACACTGACCACCTTTCTTAACATGATGTACATCACAGTAATGAAGTATCCTTTCTGGAATATGTCCTTCCTTGGGCATCAAAGGTGGTTTTACATTGCCTGGTCTATATTGCCAACTCATTCTCTTTATAAATGCATTTTATTTATTGTTTTCTAATGACAATCACCTTGTAATATTCAGGGTATGAAATAAGTTCTATATAAAAAAAACTAATAATAACCTAATCTTACTTGTATATGTTATTTGCAGGTTCAAAGAAGGACTAGTTACACTAAATGTTCTTGAAGCAATGAAACAAAATCCATCAGGCTTCATGAAATAATTCTGTTTTTCTGAGAAACAAATAACTGCTGAAATTATAGAGAATCTTTTTAAAGCTGAGTTTAGCAAGCCTAGTAGCAACAAAAGACAAGAGGAAGTGAGGATAGCTGCATACTGGGCAGACTACTTGTTAGATATTGAAGGTCTGAATTCAAGTATTGGAGAAAATTTTTGTTTAGTATACTTTTTATAAAAAAAATTTTTTATATAAGATTACTTTTTACTGTGTGTTATGAATTGATTAGATGTTATTGTAATATTTTAATTAACACTGACTATTGTTTACAAAGCTTTATATACAGTACCGTATGACACCTAAACATAAGTTCGAACTGCTATGCCACGTGATCAGGAATGGGACCAGCAAGAATAAATTATACAATGCAACAAAGCTGCTGACATTGGGGTTGCACAGTATAGTGTTACTGAATCTGAAGATATTAATCCAGATATTAAGGAATGAGGAAAACAAAAAGTTTGGTCAAAACACAAGCATATAAAAATAGTTATGCTTATCTGTACAATTCATCTTTGTGTATTTAGTAACAAAATTAAATGTGATACACATCATGCATTATGCTATGCACAAAATGTATAATACTGGTAGAAACTGCTTGAAGTAATAACATCAAATGACAACAGTGCTCCATATTCATTCTGGGTTTCATACTTCACAAAGTTTTAAACTTTAATAACACATTCTGATAAAATGATTACATATTTAAGAAGCACAAACATGTTCTATTAATTGTTTTGTTGTATGAATTATCTGCCTGCTGTTTAGAGATAGACAGTTATCATCTCAATGTGTTAAACTGTGTGGGTGATCAATATGTAACAATTAGTGTGGGCCAGTACTTTGTTCAATGATGTGGTGCTAATATGTTAAATAAGTTTGACGTATTGAAAAGAGGGCAATGTGAATGAATTACTTAATATGTGAAACAATTGATATTAACATGTTCTTATATTTTCTTAGGTAAAACATCATTTGCTAAACCATCGTTGGAAGATATCCTCGTGTTCTCAACCGGTGTTTCCTCAATCCCACCAATCGGCTTCCATCCAAAGCCAACAATTAATTTCTTGCATAATGAGTCACCATATCCCATTGCTCAAACATGCACCAATTCTTTAAGCATCCCAATACATAAAACTTATGATAAATTCAAATATCATATGAATTTTGGTATTTTAAACTCAACTGGATTTGGGCAACACTAAATTCTGATATAATTAATGAAAGAATACCAATCATCATATATTTTTATCAGCCCTGAACTTGCTCTTTCATTACATTTTCCACAAAAATGATATTAGCAATGTGTTATTAGTTTTTGAATGTTTTGACTAATTTTACATTTAAAGTTTCTTGAGTTCATTGTGCAAACATGGACATTTTTTCTTTATTACCGAATTACCAGGATCTTCCATCAGTCATTTTTCACGTAATTTCATTTTGGTCAGTTGTGCACAGTTACATTTTGTTTGCAATTATGTTATTAATAATGTTAATTTTTCAGAGAAAGGAAGTTGCTAAGTTTTATGTTTATACATATTTTGTGTAAATAGAAATTTTACAATGTAATACTTCTAAGAGGTTTTTTTTATATATTTCATATTATGTAATGTTTTAAACTATACTTTTGAAATGGTTTGACTTGAACCTTGTTAATGTTGCTTCCCTGAGATGTACCATTGAAGTGATCTTGTTGTTATTAAACAAACATTTGTAAAATTAATGTTCATTTTCAAATAAAATATGATGATGGTTGACTTCAATTTCCAGTTCAATTATAATTATTTTGGTAATCAACTTTTGAACAGAAACAGTCTATCCTGTTTAACCTTTCCTGACACTTAATATTAAGTTCAAGAAGCAAAAACATATATTTAACTACTGTCAACCTTTAATTGTACATCAATAAAAAAAAAAAAAACACAATATTTCACTACATCTTACACTATTGAAACTGCCAAGGTACTTATAGCCCACAATCCTCTTTAAGGATTTTATTACATCATTTAACATCATTGTAGCTGAACCTCTCCAAAACAATGTATCCAATGCAAACTTGGACAATTGTATAATCCTCTGATCTCTGACTTTCTGAGGAGCAGATTCTAGGCTGTGGAACAGGGTAGACATGTAAAAGAGTCCCTGCTCAGAAACACAGGATTGCCTCAGGAACATTTTCTCTCTCCAGCCATTTGCTCTTTGTACAACAATGACTGCACCTCTACTGGCTTGACTGTAAAACTTGTAAGGTGTGATGATTATGTCATTCTATATGGCAGACTGCAGAAGGCCACAAGGAGCCATGAGAAAATATTAAATCTTTTGTTTAGCAGAACAATACAAACACGTCACGTCATTTTAAACTATAAACCATTGTTTTACCTGCATTCTTTCCCGATCAGTCAAAACCAGTGATATACAAATATTAGTTTTTGTCATGTGTTTATTGTATATTGTCACCATTGGTGCATCTACTGTTGAAAGATTAAAAATGTTTGTCACTGTTGTCTTTTTACTGTTATATTTGTAGCTGGAACACAGATAAATTCATAGCAGCTACATTTCATGGTTGTCAAGGTTAATTCAAATCTATTCAATTAGTGTTTCAATTTGTAAGTCCTGTCTACAGGTGGTTTTTGGTACATGCTTGATGGTGCTGGAATAACAAGATCTAAAAATGCATTCAGGAAAGAGAATACCCTAAATATATTAATTTAAATATAAAGTGTTACAATATTAGCTAAAATAAGTGAGAGAAGTAATAGTACTTAACATTGCGACATACACAAGAAAAAGCAAACCATATTGATACATACTACAAATTTCAGATATTACAAATTTCTTTTAGCCTCAAAAATAATTCTACAGCAGATCTCCATGTGAGTGGAGTTTTTAAATTGTACTGTTGCTTTAAGAAATCTAAATATTCCTGTATGGTTTCATCTCCACAATTGCAAATTTCCTTGCATTGTGTTGCCAGTTGACGAAGCTTCTGTTCTGAAACAATGTATCCAAAGTGTCTTGATTGGAATCTAGACAAATAAAGTAATATGTTTAAAAGAAGAAAAAAAAAACGAATATATTCAGAAGTCTATACATTTAATTGAGTACTGCGCAGTCGAAACTTTAGAACATTCTTAAAATTAATCATTAATTTTTAAACTCTGTATCTCTCCCCTTACAAACTTAGCTCTTTACTTTTACTGATGATTATAAACAAAGAAAACTTAGTCCTGGCAAGATATTTTTTTATATTTTCTAATTATTCTAAATGGAATTGAAACTGTTGCTTTACATATTCCATTTATTCATACCTATGTGGTAGGCTAAAAATCTCACTGGGAATTCCAGAAGGACATGCTGACATCCTTGAGGGTCTAATTCTGTGTTGGTTCCAGAGGTCTTTAAATTCATTCAATTCATCCTTTGCATCAATTCAAGAAAAGCAAAGCACAGCAAACATTTATGCTGGTGGCTACCGTTGAAATTACCAGAATCTTTCAGATCCACCCAGGACTTCCATCCAGAACTGTGACCTGAATGAAATGAAAGGTAAGAGCTACTTAAATATAGCTTTAAAAATATACATTTTTTAATTGCTTTCTTTAAATGGTTTTGTTTACTGGTGTAATAAAAGTTTCAGTGAAGTGCAATCAGTAAAATATATCGCTGTAAAGGTTATGAACTGGAAAACTGCACGCAGTTACACATTTAAAATAATTTAAGTCTATGATGCAGGGGGCAAGCTGTTTTTTTAACATTATTTTAAACATTTTAAAGTTATTGATTAAGTAAGTTACGACTACACACTATGCCAAAAAATATACACAAATATTCTTACCGTTGCTTTCTGAAATGTGCCCACCAAGATTCTATTCTCTGATTCATTACAGAAGTACCATAAATATGACTAGCTGTACCAGCGAAGTGGTCATTTTCTTGAGAGCGCAATGTGCACTGCATTGCTGCTATTAAGGTGTTTTCTGTTCCGCCATCCGTCCTCAGTCTCATTGGTACAATCCCAAGTTTTGCTACACAAAGCACATAATTTGTTGCAATTACTGCTGGGTTATTATTTGTTGGTCCACATGAAAGCCATAAAATCTTAATTCTTGAAAAGCCATCGATGCACCCGCTTACCGCTATGCCTTAAGGCTTTAATTTATCTTATCCATCTACTTGCCAAATGTAGTTTGGACCCAGTGACTGGTACACTCTTCAGACAAATCTCCTTGTCCTCCTAGCTGAAGTTGCAGACGGATTCATTTCAGTCAACAAATTCATGACATCGCCTCATGCGCAGTTTATATTTCTGCAGTAACACTTGATGCATCATTCTATATCCAAGAAGCTGACCTGGCCCTTGTATTTCCGATCTTCATGGCCACACGCACTTGATTTATATTGGAATAATTCCTACATTTTGATAATCCCTGTTCTTTCAGGCGCATTTTCAAACTTCTTAAACACATACTTATTCCATGATAAATTTTCAAAAAATCTAGAATGACCTCATATTTGTATCCTGCGTAGAAGTACTGCATAATCCAATCGGTGACGAAAAGTGTGTGTTCATTCCCACTGACTAAAATAAAAATAAATTACAATTACTGTTTATGTGTCAGTTTGTCACCTACCATATTTTGTATGATCATGTCATGCTAAATGCAGGGTAAGAGAAAACAGTAAAATGCAAGAAACATATTACCTGTTGGTGGTCCTCCCAGCCCCATGAACGAGTGGTCACCTGATGGCAGAAAGGCAAGTGATCGCCCACAGGTGGAGCAAAAAGCTCAGCCCAGCTGACTGCCACAATAGGGACAAAACATTGCGTTTGGAGAATGAGAACGTTTGTTACAGGAAGAAGTGCAGTATTTGTAACAAAACATGTAAAATGAATGGTAAACCGAATAGCAGGACCTCTCTGTTTCATTTGATGGATGACAACGGACACTTAGTGCTCTAACCTCGTAGGGGACACAAACCCACTTACCGCACCGTCCATGACCCCCACCCCCCCGTGTCCACAGTAACATGTGTTTGCACACTCAACCCACCAAATGGGACCCACAACCAAATAAAGAGAAAGAAATCCATGAGCGTTTTCGCACTCGAAACTTTATGATAAGAAAATATGTTATTAATAACACTTTGCGAGGAGTAGGAAGAAGCCGACATGACAGGGGGTAGCCGCAGTTATCTAGTTAAAGTTTGACATTATTTTAAAAGTTTGTGAAGATGTTAAACGTTTTGCTCAGTTTCCCAAGAAAACGTTTTCGTTTTTTAATTAACAGGAAGTCAAAAAACTGTAGTTGTGAAGGGATTATATTTAACAAGAACAACCTGTATATGTTTGTCGTTTCCTATGAAATCTGGGCAGTTGCAACCAACTATCAACACCCTTCGTTGAAGCGGACTTTCCCGCACTTAACATGTTGACTGCTCAGGAGATAAACGTTTATAGACCCTTGCAGTCGCCGCACTGCATGTATACAGTATAATATATATAGTAGGTTTAAAATATGCAGAATATTCTGCATTTCACCTTTAAATGTGATCAGTTGAAGATTAGTTTGTCACACAGATTTCTCTTCCAACTATGCATGCAGAGATTTCATTTTGAAAATCTCACTTCCTGTGTGGACATTTCCATTTTCAAAATGCTGTTTCCGTGTGAAGTTCACTTCCGTTTTCAGTTTTTGTTCATTTCATGCTGCAGCTTCTTAACGTATATTTCATGCTGTTGTTTTTGTTCATTTCACACTCTTTCTTTTGGTTAATTTCATGCTCTGTAATTTAATTGTTAATTTCACGCTCTCACTATTTACTAAGTTTATGCCCTCACTTTTTATTGTTAATTTCATGTTTTCATATATTAATTAATTTCATTGTGTTTTATTATTTTGTTTTTTCATTTGGTTTGTTGTTAAATTTGTTATTGCGTTTTGCCCTTCAGAGCCACCGTAATAACCATACTAACATATTTGCAACCTTTTTTTAAATAACAAACTTATTATTAAGCTCTGTGTTTTCCCTGTTTTTCTTTTTATTAGTTGCTTTTTGCTAAATGTTATTTTTTATTTGTTTTTCTTGAGCTTCTTAATTTTCCCTTGAAGACAAATGAAGTATCATCTATCTGTCTATCTGCAGTTATCACACTCCTGGCATCTTTACAGTGAAACTTTATGCAGTTTTTATTTATTTTTAAATTTATGGCATTGCTTTGTTCGACTGCAAGGCAGAAGGACCTGAAAGGATGCTTTGACATGAGTGGCTTTCCATTGTTGTACTCCTGCTCGGCACTGCCCCTGCACTTTATCGATTTCTGTCTCATCTGCTTTTCATAGTGGGGTGTCAGTTCCCAACTCACTTTGTTTACGATTTTTTATGTGGCAGGCTTGTCATTTTATAGTGTTTCCTAGACTTTCACTAAATGAAGGAGCATCAATATTTCATCAAGAATAACTGCTCAGTTAATTATCTTCTTATATAATACACTACCGCGGTTGTTCGTTTGTCTGTCCAGGATTTTAAATCACCTGTAGCAAGCAAACCATTTTGATCTATTGACCTGAAATTTGGTACAAATATACTATGTGACATTTACTATCCACTTTCGGGATGATGATTGACCCCCAAGGTTATTCCTCTTTTTATATTTTATAAAATTTTATTTTATTGTAGAATCAACTCTCAGCTGCAGTCAGCAGGGCGACTGTGCGGCACAAGTGTATGGGCGCCATTCTCATCCCTACCACCTTTGCTGTCAGTTCCCCTACCTTTTCATATCTTAAATCATTCTTGAGGCAGATTGAAGACTTAATGCCAGAATGCAGCGAGTTGCAGTAATCGAGGCGAGAAAAAATAAAAGCATGAGTAGCTTTCTCAAGATCACTAGAAGATAAAAAAGGCTTTATCTTACCAAATAGACGAAGTTGGAAAAAGCAACTCTTGACTACAGAATTTACTTGTTTCTCAAAAAAGAGGTTACTGCCAAAGATAACACCAAGATTGCAGACTTGAGGTTTGGAAAAGACAGAGAAAGAGCCGAGAAGTCCAAGACCAATTTGGGCTTTAGCTGATGGACCCACTATAAGCACCTCCATTTTATTTTGATTTAGATCAAGAAAATTATTAGCCATCCAGGATCTTAGTTCAGACAGACAGTTGTGGAGTTGATTTGTTGCAGAGTTGCAGACAGGAATATAAACTTGAGTATCATCAGCATAGCAGTGAAAAGAAATGTTAAATTTCCTAAAAATCGCTCCAATAGGGTGAAGGTATATCTATACTAATAAAAGGCAAAGCCCTCACTGACTCACTCACTCACTGACTCACTCACTGACTCATCACTAATTCTCCAACTACCCGTGTGGGTGGAACGCTGAAATTTGGCAGGCTTATTCCTTAAAGCTTACTTACAAAAGTTAAGCAGGTTTTATTTCGAAATTCTACGCATAACGGTCATAACGGTCAACAACGTCCGCCATGTTGAACTTTCTTATTCCATCTTCATTAAATTTGGTAGGCGGCTTCCCTGCGCTAACCGAAACCAATGTACATACTTATTTCGGTGGTATGACGCCACTGTCAGCCGCCATATTGAACTTTCCAACGTCACTAATTCTTCAACTTTCCTTGTAGGTAGAAGGCTGAAATTTGGAAGGCTCATTCCTTACAGCTTACTTACAAAAGTTAAGCAGGTTTCATTTCGAATTCTACGCGTAACGGTCATAACGGTCAACAACGTCTGCCATGTTGAACTTTCTTATTTATGGCCCCATCTTCACTAAATTTGGTAGGCGGCTTCCCTGCGCTAACCGAAACCAATGTACGTACTTATTTCGGTGGTATGACGCCACTGTCAGCCGCCATATTGAACTCTCCAACGTCACTAATTCTCCAAATTCCTGTGTAGGTAGAAGGCTGACATTTGGTACTTATTTCGGTGGTATGATGCCACTGTCGGCCGCCATATTGAACTTTTCAACAGTCTTTGTTACTTATGGGCCCATCTTCAATAAATTTGGTACGCGGGTTCCCAACGCTAACTGATTCCTACTTACGTACATATATACGTCCATAGCCTGCAGCTCAGTCACCATGTGAGGCGGCATTGGGTCCCCCATCCCAATGCCACCCATGTTGTTGGCTGCCTGCCTATATAAAGCTGTCCATCGCGCCAGTCTCTACATTCCCTTCCCTTCTTCACCACGGGATTCACGTCTCCCTGCTGATAACTACAGCCTTTTTATTTAATCCACGGCTTCTCCGCTGTTTTATTGTTCATTTATTACGATTATAGTTATTGTGTAGGTATTTTAGACTTACTTTACATTGTTCAGGTACCCATTTCCTTTATCATTCCAACCGTACCCCCATTAACATGTCTATCGAGGTGATCACCATCGATCAAAGAACTGTTACTTACCGAGTGGTTTCCATGCTCGGAGATGGCACCTATCTTTTCCATTATCTTTGTTGCATATTGCACAGACATATCAGGCTCACTCTTGATATCTGGAGAAACATTGTGTCTTATGTATTGAATGACTGGGACAGGTTCAAGGTGTGGACTGATGACGGTACAGGAGATAATTATACTACACAGGGGCACTGTAAGAGTGAAATGCTTAAGCCCTTCACCTATGCATCTGCATGTGAGTTGATGGCTGCCGCTGAATTGTTCGGTTGTCGCTTTCAAGTGTACCGAAATCGCCAAATATTTTACACCTTTGGACAACCGCCAATGCCTCTTAAACACCTTATATTCACAGGTGACGATTTCAGTAGTGGACACTTTGATGTTTATGAATGTTTAAACTCTCAAAAGCTGGATGTGAAGTTATCGATGAAACTGGTTGTATACTTACAACGCTTGACAGATGCCGAATGTCACTTCAACACAAGTCCTACAAATACTGTCGTAATTGAAACAAACCATGAAACTCAAACCGAATATGACAGCAGCAATCCAAGCTGTGAGATTTGAAACAAGATTACTGATCACATGGCCAACTGTACGTTGCATGCTTAAGAGTAAACTCAGCGCACAGCTTGGTCATATTACAACCGGAGGGCTGAACTCACAATGTGGTATACAAAGAGATCCTTAACAAATAATTATTGGTATATTTTCCCTCTGTTTAAAAAGGTTTAATTTTCTTCTTAATAAAACTTTTAAGGCAGTACTTCGCTACTTCAAAGCGCGGGTATTTTGCTAAATATATATATATATAGATATAGATATAATGTGTGTGTGTGTGTATGTTTGTATATATACAGTAATCCCTTGCTATATCGCGCTTTGACTTTCGCGGTTTCGCTCTATCGGATTTTATATGAAAGCATAACTAAATATATAACGCGGATTTTTCGCTGCTTCGCGGGTTCTGCGGACAATGTGTCTTTTTACTTCCTGTACATGCTTCCTCAGTTGGTTTGCCCAGTTGATTTCATACAAGGGACGCTATTGGCGGATGACTGAGAAGCTAACCAATCAGAGCACGCAGTTAACTTCTCCTGACTGAGAAGCTAACCAATCAGAGCACGCAGTTAAGTTCCTGCTTCCTGAATGCAGTGTTAACCAGGAAGTCTTGTCTCGCTCATTCAGCATCAACGTGTTTTGCTGTGTAAAGAGTTGTGCTCTTTTGTATTTATCTTTGTGCCTAGTCAAGCCCTTCATTATGGCTCCAAAACGATCTGCTACTGCTTCAGGGGCCGTGCCCAAGCGCAAACAGAAGATGTTAACGATTGCCGAAAAGGTAAACGTTTTGGATTTGTTGAAGGCTACGATTCTTTTTATTTAAAAAGTAGGAAAGGAATATAAGATCTACGACAGCAGTGTCCTTTTAACCAGGGTGCAAAACAAGTTGTAAGTGGATGTAATAAGGCAGTAGTCTGAATGGAATCTGCTTTAGGGATTTGGATTGAAGACTGCCAGAAGAACAACAACGGCAGTGCTACACAATCGCCTGAAGTGGCTCCTTTAAGGGCTGTAACGCTCTCCTTTGTTGTGCAGTAAAATAAAACTCATTGTTATCGGACAAGTCATCGTGTCATTGTTGGTGAGTAACCATAATTAATTTTCTACTTACAGTACTTAGTACATGTACGTACGTTTAGTGTCAGTGTACACACACATTTACTGTATACTATTTTTGTTGCATTGTAAGTATTTATTGCTGGTGGCATGTCTATCGTAATGGCTGTAACATGTGATATCGGAGACACTCAATATCTTTAAAATAATATTTAGGCTTTACTGTATACAAACAGTGTGTTTATATACATAATTTCATTGAATCTTACCTAATATCTAAGAGAATACAAAGGGATTATGCTGTATAACTCTGCGGGGAATATTTATAAACAGTGTGGGAGAGTTTATAAGGGCTTAAAATATATAAAATAACCATAGAAACATATGGTTTCTACTTGATTTTCACCTATCGGGGGTCTGGAACGCAACCCCGATCGAGAGGATTACTGTATGTATATATATATATATATATATATATATATATATATATATATATATATATATATATATATATGTATATATACTGTATATATGTAATGTGTGTGTAAATATATATATATAGATATATAGATATACAGATAGATAGATAAAGATATATAATGTGTGTGTGTATGTATGTACAGTATGTATGTGTATATATATTTATAGAGAGAGATATAGATATATATAGATATTAGATATATATATAGATACATACATACACACACATTATATATACAGTATATATCTATACTAATAAAAGGCAAAGCCCTCACTCACTCACTCACTCACTCACTCACTGACTTATCACTAATTCTCCAACTTCCCGTGTGGGTGGAAGGCTGAAATTTGGCAGGTTGATTCCTTACAGCTTCCTTACAAAAGTTGGACAGGTTTTATATCGAAATTCTACGCATAATGGTCATAACTGGAAGCAGTTTTTCTCCATTTACTGTAATGGAGATGAGCTTCAACGCCGTGGGGGCGGAGTTTCGTGTGACATCATCACGCCTCCCACGTAATCACGCAGTACATAGAAAACCAGGAAGACCTCAAAAAAGCGCTGAAGAAAACATGCATTATATAATTGAGAAGGCAGCGAAACAATAAGAAGCGAGTTCTGCTACTTCGGAAACAAAGCACGATGTAAACCTACACTTTAAATTAAGTTCATAGACAGGCTGCCGCTGGCGTTTGTAATTTAGTGCCTGCCCATATAAGGCCATCCGTCAGCAGCAATCCAATAGCAAACTGCCACGGGTAAATATTCACGGGTGAAGGACTGTGCTTATGGAGAGGAAGATGAGATGGTCAGGGTGGTGTTTGACACAAACACAGCGAAACTGCCAGAGAAAGTTTTAAGTGCCAGGACTAAGGTAGAGCGCTGAACAAAAACCGAATTACACAATTGAAAAGGCAGCAAAAAATATGAAGCGTCTGATAAGCATATTCATAAATGCAGCTACTTTGGAGACAAAGCACACGGTGGAAAAAGTCAATGTCCCGCTAAAGGAAGACAGCGTAAAAAAAAAACCCGTGCATGCAGTTTGTCACATCACAGATAAAAAGGAAGACGAGCTGTTTATTGATGCAGTAAGGAACTAATCGATGAATGAAACCTCTTATCTTTACAACGATTGACAAACACGGAATGTAACTTGAACACATCGTACAAATACGAGCCTGATTGAAAGAAATAATGATAATCAAATCCTTGATGACAGCAACATTCAATAACACTCACAAAACAATTACTGTATATTGACAATCATGTTACGTTATTTTTAAAATGTTCCCTTTTCTTTTCATAACTTCTACTTCTCCACTGCGACACGGGTATATATATAAATGTATATATATACCCGATCTACAATACATACTTTAGCATAGACAAGCCACACGCTGTGCATTGTAGAGTCTTAGCCTCTAACGCCGACATTGAGGTTGATTCCCGAGAGGGATGTACTGACTATGTACGCGCTACCGATTCATTTTACCTTCCCATCTCCTTGGTTTGGGACGTATGAAAAATATTAGGTTAGCGAGAATCATGTTACGTTATTTTTAAATTTTCCCTTTCTTAGCACAAGCACAGTTGAGAAGCTTCGATGCATGTACTCCATAGCAGCGTTAAAAATAACGCATTTAATCACACTTTCAATTCCAAGCAAGCGGGAACTTTTGTCAATGCATGATTTCCTGGTACATCCATTACACTGATGCACACATCACAGCTACAAAAATGTTAGAGTCGGAATAAAGCGCGTTCCTACGACTGATCATTTCGACTACCCGAGCGAAGCCTTGATAAAAGCATGGTTTTGTGCACACTGAAAAGCAAGCAAAATTAGATGCATTACAGAAAGCGGACTTTGTGGCTCTTACTGGGGATCATTGGACTTCCGTGACCGTTAGTAATTCTAAATACATCTAATTACAAAATGTTCAATGATCACACTGTTTTAGCCTAATGTACAAAATAATTTTGGCTAATGTTACTCAGAGTTTAAAGAGTAAGCTGGTCAAATTACCTTTTATGTTTCTGACTTATTTTTTAAGAAGAAAAACTGCACTTTATGGTGAAATTTTGGTTATTATTATTTAAAGACAATACTATTCTGAAAATGTACTTAAAGTACTTAAACTACCACTTTATTTTTAAGTCTGCCCAATTTTAACCAGGGATGATATTTTTGTTTCTGTTTTGAATTCAAATGCAGTTTAAAAGCTTTTTTCAGAAATTAAAACAGCTTCAGTTTACAATATTCATGTCCATGTCTATTATTTGATTCTGTAAGCCCACTAAAACCGTTTTAAATAAAAAAAAATTTGCGATTTGGGGCAAATTTACGTGTGCGATTACATACGATTAATCAAGATTAATTCTTACACAGCCTCTAATTAATTGGATTAATTTTTTAATCGAGTCCCACCTAATATATATATGTAGATATATGTATATATATATGTGTATATACAGTATATATGTAGATATGTATATGTTGTATATACAGTATGTATATATGTGTGTGTGTATATATACAGTATGTGTATATATATTTATATGTATATATATATGTTTATATATGTGTCTGTGTGTGTGTGTATATATATATATATATATATATATATATATATATATATATAGCAACACTCATGACAATTACAAAACAACTACATTGTCAATCATGTTACGTTATTATTAAAATGTTTCCTTTTCTTTTTACTTCTCCGCTGCCAATCGCAGCTATTTTGCTATATATATATATATATATATATATATATATATATATATATATATAGATAGATATGACAACAACACTCATATCAATGACAAAACAATTACATTAACAATCATCTTACGTTATTTTTAAAATGTTTGCTTTTCTTTTCATAACTTCTTTAACACACTACTTCTCCTCTATTCTGCTAGTATGTATATATATATATATATATATATATATATATATATATATATATATATATATATATATGACAGCAACACACATAACAGTGACAAAACAATTACATTGACGATCATGTTACGTTATTTTCAAGATGTTTCCTTTTCTTTTTCATTACTTCTTTAACACACTACTTCTCCGCTGCGAAGCGCGGGTATTTTGCTAGTAGAGAATAAAATAGAACCTAAAATGGGTCCCTGAGGAACACCATATTTAAGAGGAGCAGTATATGAAAAAGAGGAGTTAAAAGTCACTGAAAAGTGTCTACCAGTTAGATATGACCTGAACCAGTTAAGAGCAGGCCCTTTAAGCCCAACAAGATGTTCAAGCTGCATCAGTAATATTTCATGGTCAATGGTGTCAAAGGCAGCGGACAGGTCAAGGAGGAGAAGGACTGCCACATCACCTGAGTCAGTAATAAGAAAGATGTTGTTGAACACTTTCAGGAGTGCTGTTTCAACACCATGATAATGCCTAAATCCAGATTGGTAGATCTCAAACAAATTATTGGAGTTAAGGTGATCGACCAATTGATTTCATTTTATTCCTGTAAAGCATGCTTATAAGCCCAGTGTGCTATAAAATAAATGCAAAAACAGTACAGTTAATTTAAAGTAAAAATGAAACATAACAACTAGAATGATAATGGTGAAACAAAACGTAACAATGCAGCTACCCTGAAGTGCATCATGGCACAGGCAAATGACAGTGATGCTAGCAGAATAACTTTAAAAAAGACAATGAGTATATGAACTACCATAGCAACAGCTTTCAATATTGCTTTACTATTTGTAAGCTTATCGCCCACATATAAAACCTTTTTTATTTAGTAACAGATAAACAAAGTCACTTATTTACTATTTTGTCTTACTAAAGCAGCAACTTAAAATGTGTAATTTTTAACTTAATGCAAAGAAAATGTAGCATTACTTTAACTAGTGCTAACATATAAAGAGAAAAAAGAATTGATCCTGACACTGTACCCTGACAGACACCAAATTTCAATTCAACTTATTCATTATACATTATACAATGAAAAACATTTAAATTGCTAGTTTCTCTGGAGCAAAAACATATACTGTTAATACAGTACATGACAGAGGAACAAAACATGTACAAATAACCAAATAAAGTAATGATCCTTAAAAACAAATAAATTAAAATGGAACCAAAAATATGTACAAAAATAAATATCAGATACATACGTATATCATTTATCTAACAGAACAACTTGAGTAGGATAATAACATTTTTTTGATAGTGATCTTTCAGGAATAAGGCCAAACGTAATCATACTTCTGCACATATCATATATGAGGTGAACCAGCTATAAACAATATCCCTAAACCCTCAAATCTCTATCAACTTTACCATTAGTGGCTGACAAGATGGACAACTTTTAAAATTTTCTGTATGTACTTCTGTTATAAATTTGAATCTCTTAACATTAGACTACAGAAATGAGTAACTATCAAAACTTCAGAGTCCTTTTGTCCTATTAGTAATTGTTGCAACATTTACTTTAAAAAGTGATCTACAAATTTACAGTGTCTAAGGTTTATTGTGAAATACCTATTCATCTGGTCATCTCAAGTCCTGATAGCGCTAAAGTAAAAAAAAAAATCACCAAAGCAGCTATGTTTTCTTTCATTTGTATTGGTAAAAGAGCTAATGGGTTGCATGCCATCATTTATAGTACATGCAAGCATAACATACAGATAATTAAATGGGCTCATCCTATGTTATCACCATCCATTTTAATTAATAATTTACTAAATTAACACTAGAATTACCAGAGCCAACGAAAAAACTCATAAATCTGGTCCACCTTAAATCCCTTTGCACCTCTCCGTCAGCCTCTATTGTCTTCTAAATGTGTCGATAAGCCCAAGTAGCAAGCAGCCTGCTATAACATATATATATATATATATATATACACACACACATACATATACACACACATATATATACCCTTTGGGGTGCGAGCAGCTGTTGCTGGGGGTGCCAGAATCCATCGAGGAAGAAAAATGAAAAACATTATTTGTACAAAATTTTCATTTATCTATTCTTTCCTAAATAATTAAATGGGCAGGCTATTTCGTATCAGTGCAATACGCTGCTTGTTAAAACAGATGACTCCTGCTCTTATGTGCACTTAGTGCTGCGTGGGTATTATGAACTAGCGTATTTGTTCAACTTCTATTTAAATTTTAAATATAAGAAATTTTTATTTAGTCGACAGAAATATGTTTGGTAGGAATGTAAGTTAAATTAAGTCATCATTGCATAAATTTTTCTTCACCATAGAAATTGAAATACTAAACTCAACTTACATTCCTACCAAAGATATTTCTGTTGACTAAATAGAACGTACTTATATCCAAATAGAACTTGAAAAGATATATTTTTTCAAATCTGATCGCGCATTGTAGAGCGACTTGACGCTCATCACATCGAGCCTGCGAGCTATTGAGCTGTCGCCTGCCTGCCTCAATAAGTGACCCTTTTTTACCGTTCATTTAATCATGGGTAGTCGCGAAAAAATTAGAAAATGGAAGGAGGATTACACTGAGTAAGGCTTTACCAAAACAATTATTGATGGCGAATAAAGTATCCATTATTCATAAAGCTTCAATTGGTGATCTGTTTTTCTGCGTTAACCTCATATTTTTTCATACTTCTTCTCAACCTAAGGGGGTGCATTCGGGACATTCGGCATCTGTCAAGCGTTGTAAGTATACAACCAGTTTCATCGATAACTTCACATCCAGCTTTTGAGAGTTTAAACATTCATAAACATCAAAGTGTCCACTACTGAAATCGTCACCTGTGAATCTAAAATGTTTAAGAGGCATTGGCGGTTGTCCAAAGGTGTAAAATATTTGGCCATTTCGGTACACTTAAAAGCGACAACTGAACAATTCAACGGCAGCCATCAACTCACATGCAGATGAATAGGTGAAGGGCTTAAGCATTTCACTCTTACAGTGCCCCTGTGTAGTATAATTATCTCCTGTACCGTCATCAGTCCACACCTTGAACCTGCCCCAGTCATTCAATACATAAGACACAATGTTTCTCCAGATATCAAGAGTGAGCCTGATATGGCCGTGCAATATGCAACAAAGAGAATGGAAAAGATAGGTGCCATCTCTGGGCATGGAAACCACTCGGTAAGTGACAGTTCTTTGATCGATGGTGATCACATCGATAGACATGTTAATGCGGGTACGGTTGGAATGATAAAGGAAATGGGTACCTGAACAATGTAAAGTAAGTCTAAAATACCTACACAATAACTATAATCGTAATAAATGAACAATAAAACAGCGGAGAAGCTGTGGATTAAATAAAAAGGCTGTAGTTATCAGCAGGGAGTCGTAAATCCCGTGGCGAAGCAAGGAAGGGAATGTAGTGACTGGAGTGACGGACGGCTTTATATAGGCAGGCAGCCAACAACGTGGGAGGCATTGGGTTGGGGGACCCAATGCCGCCTCACATGGTGACTGAGCTGCAGGCTATGGACGTATATATGTACGTAAGTAGGATTCAGTTAGCGTTGGGAACCCGTGTACCAAATTTCTTGAAGATGGGCCCATAAGTAACAAAGATTGTTGAAAAGTTCAATATGGCAGCTGACAGTGGCGTCATACCACCGAAATAAGTACGTACATTGGTTTCGGTTATCGCAGGGAAGCCGCATACCAAATTTTGTGAAGATGGGGCCATAAATAAGAAAGTTCAACATGGCAGACGTTGTTGACCGTTATGACCTTTACGCGTAAAATGTCGAAATGAAACCTGCTTAACTTTTGTAAGTAAGCTGTAAGGAATGAGCCTGCCAAATTTCAGCCTTCTACCTACACGGGAAGTTGGAAAATTAGTGACGTGGGAAAGTTCAATACCATTGAAATAAGTACGTACATCGGTTTCGGTTAACGCAGGGAAGCCACCTACCAAATTTCGTGAAGATGGGGCCATAAATAAGAAAGTTCAACATGGCGGATGTTGTCGACCGTTATCGACTGTTATGACCGTTACACGTAGAATTTCGAAATGAAACCTGCTTAACTTTTGTTAGTAAGCTGTAAGGAATAAGCCTGCCAAATTTCAGCCTTCCACCCACATGGGAAGTTGGAGAATTAGTGATGAGTCAGTGAGTCAGTCAGTGAGTGAGTGAATCAGTGAGGGCTTTGCCTTTTATTAGTATAGATATATATATGTAAGATAACTCCTGTAGCCACAATAAATGCCTTTATTGAATAGACAAACTGGGGTGAACAAGTTCCTTTCTACTGCAGCCAAAACCACGACATCACATAAAAAACATCAATAATAACTCATAAACTTGCAATATTATTTAGGAAAATTGCAACATTTTACTCACCAAAAATTTGGATTATTTGTAATCAAAATCCATCCTCCTCTCTTTCCTCAAAAACAGTTTAATTACTCTGTTGTACGGATTATCCGTGCGCTTCAGCTCCATCAAAATATCCCTTTCTATTGCATTCGAAGCTAACGCTGAAAGGCGAACCCGCCCTATGGTATTTCTGGCATAAGTTTGAATTCGCTTTAGGGCTGAAAATGTCCGCTCGACAGAAGCAGTGTACACGGGAATGCTCACTGCCAAATATACCAATGTGAACAGCTACCCCATGCTCTCATTCAGATTTTTCTGATGAAGGAAGTCAAGGAGATCAGTGGGAGATTCTCCTGCAAAATCATCCATGGCATACATTACAGTTAGTTCTGTTTTTAGCCGAGACAGATCAAAAAGTGCTCCGTGGCTCTTGTGTTAAACATGAGAAGGCTGCATGCGTGAAATTTTTCTTGTATTTCCGAAACTTCTGGGGCTCGAGGAGCGTGACAAACATCAGGTTTTCGTGGTCTTCAAATCTGGTCTGTGTCTGGCAAATAATATTGCCCAGAATCCTGCCATGGAGTTGGCCGTAGTGCGCGCGACGATCTTTTGCTCGGAGCGTTTGCAGTGCGTTCAGTGGCCTCATAGAGTTCCTCATATCGGCTTCTATCCAATCAATGGGTCTGAATACGGTGACGTTGCCACACGCCTGCTAGAGGGCCCGACTGACACCAACTCAAAATCAGATTGGTTGAAGCAACAGGTTAATCGAAATTTATTCTGTGTTAGAGTGCCTACACAACAGATTGTGAAAGCCTCTCTGCCTGGTAACAAATGATGGCTGAAATGTGATTGGTTAAATGCTTTAATACGAAACTCTGCCTCCCACGGCTGCAGTCTATTACAGTACAGTATATGGACGAAAATACGTTCCAATTATGACCATTACGCGTAAAATTTCGAAATGAAACCTGCCCAACTTTTGTAAGTAAGCTGTAAGGAATGAGCCTGCCAAATTTCAGCCTTCTACCTACACAGGAAGTTGGAGAATTAGTGATGGGTGAGTGAGTGAGTAAGTGAGGGCTTTGCCTTTTATTATTATAGATAACAAAATGTAAATATGAACTGTATAATGTGTGTAGGCTGATGGCCAAATATCAAATAAACACTTTCACAACAGGTGCAAGTATAATACGACAGCTTCCATGGTGTAGCGCAGAGGTGCCCAATACGTCGATCATGATCGATCGGAAAGGTAGTACAGGTAGATCGTGTTGCATTCAAAAACATTTTTTTTTAAATGTTAGTCTATCATATATCCTCCCTATGGCATTTGCCACTTGACAGGGCAGCCAGTCTGAGATCTCTTTTCTTCTAACACACTGGTCATCCCGCACGCATGATCAAACGCGCGAGCTACTGCAAAACTCCGGCTAAGTGATCTAGTTAGCCTTCCAATTTATATCGAATAAAGAAGGGATTTAAAAAAAAAATTGCTGGTTATGGGCTGGATGTCAAATTGAAAGAGGATTTTTTTCTCTCACAATGTCACAATCGAAGTGCATTTGTCTGATCTGTCAATCTATCATTGCTATTCCAAAGAAGGAAAATGTGGAAAGGCACTTTTAAACTGTTCATAAAAACTATGAAACTGACTTCCTTCCGAAAAGCAATCTGAGAAAGAGAAAGGAGAGGGAACTAAACTCGCAGTTAATCGGACAGTCGTCATTTTTCACTCGGCTGAATTCAAAAGCAAAGGCAGACACACCGAAGCAATGTTCCGTGTGAGTCACTCGATTATTAGGCATAAGAAGTCCTTCCAAGATGGAGAGATGATAAAAGATGCCTTCGTTGAGGCAGATGGCTAGGGAGAAATTCCTGCTAAGATTTCAAGACCCCTGGCTGGAGAAAAAGGAGTTTCTCCTTGTCATTAAACAAGCAGAATACAAGCAACTTAATAACGATCATTGGCCGCTAGACTTCACATTTTTTTTCCGATCTAACCAACATGTTGAATGAGCTTAATTTACAGCTGCAAGGAAAAGAGAAAACCATGGTCAATATGATTAGCTCAGTTAATCCTTACAAACGAAAAATGCAACATCTGTCCTCAAAGCTGCAGCGCCTTGATTTGGGGATCATTTGGGGAACAGCCTTGATTTGGGTAGACACAATGGAAGGCGTGTGTGCAATTTGACAGCATACACAACACAGAGCAGATTGAAAATTGCCTGTCAGACATTATCTAATGGGAAAAAAGTAATGATTCGAGTGTTGCCCAATGTAGCGGAGTAAGAGTAGCGTTTCTTCTTCACAAATGTACAGTAATCCCTCGCTATATCGCGCTTCGACTTTCGCGGCTTCACTCTATCGTGGATTTTATATGAAAGCATAACTAAATATATAACGCAGATTTTTCGCTGCTTCGTGGGTTCTGCGGACAATGTGTCTTTTTACTTCCTGTACATGCTTCTACAGTTGGTTTGCCCAGTTGATTTCATACAAGGGACGCTATTGGCGGATGACTGAGAAGCTAACCAATCAGAGCACGCAGTTAAGTTCGCCTGACTGAGAAGCTAACCAATCAGAGCACGCAGTTAAGTTCCTGCTTGCTGAATGCAGTGTTAACCAGGAAGTCTCGTCTCACTCATTCAGCATCAACGTGTTTCTCTGTGTAAAGAGTTGTGCTCTTTTATGTTTATCTTTGTGCATAGTCAAGCCCTTCATTATGGCTCCAAAACGATCTGCTACTGCTTCAGGGGCCGTGCCCAAGCGCAAACGGAAGATGTTAACGATTGCCGAAAAGGTAAACGTTTTGAATTTGTTGAAGGCTACGATTCTTTTTATTTAAAAAGTAGGAAAGGAATATAAGATCTACGGCCACAGTGTCCTTTTAATCAGGGTGCAAAACGAGTTGTAAGTGGATGTAATAAGGCAGTAGTCTGGATGGATTCTGCTTTAGGGATTTGCATTGAAGACTGCCAGAAGAAGAACAACGGCAGTGCTACACAAGCGCCTGAAGTGGCTACTTTGGAAGAACTGTAACGCTTTCCTTTTTTGTGCAGTAAAATTAAACTCATTGTTATCGGACAAGTCATCATGTCATTGTTGGTGAGTAACCATAATTAATTTTCTACTTACAGTACTTAGTACATGTACGTACGTTTAGTGTCACTGTACACACATTTACTGTATACTATTTTTCTTGCGTTGTACGTATTTATTGCTGGTGGCCTGTCTATCGTAATGGCTGTAACATATGTGATATCGGAGACACTCAATATCTTTAAAATAATATTTAGGTTTATGTCCATATACATAATTTCAGTGAATCTTACCTAATATCTAAGAGAATACAAAGGGATTATGCTGTATAACTCTGCGGGGATATTTATAAACAGTGTGGGAGAGTTTATAAGGGCTTAAAATATATAAAAATAACCATACAAACATATGGTTTCTACTTCGCGGATTTTCACCTATCGCGGGGGGGTCTGGAACGCAACCCCCGCGATCGAGGAGGGATTACTGTACTCCACTGAAGCGCAGCGTGATCAGTCACCAGAGTGAATTCGCGACCCAACAGATAGTACCGGAGTTAAGTCACGGCCCACTTAATGGCCAGGGCTTCCCTCTCCACTGTCGCGTACCTGGCCTCTCGGTCCAGCAGTTTCCCCCAGTCCCCGGGGTTGTCGGCCGTACAATAATTCAAAAGGGGAGAAGCCTATAGAGGCCTGGGGCACCTCCCGGTAGGCAAAAAGCACGAGCAGTAGGAGCTGGTCCCAGTTCCTGCCATCGGCGCTGACTATCTTGCGGAGCATCTGTTTAAGCGTCTGGTTAAAACGCTCTACCAGCCCGTCTGTTTGGGGGTGGTAGACAGACGTCTTCAGGTGTTTTATTCTCAGTAATTTGGCAATCTCCCTGAACGTATCTAAGATGAAGGGAGTACCCTGGTCCGTGAGGACTTCTTTGGGGATACCCACTCTCGAAAATAGGTTGACTAATTCCTGTGCGATATTCTTGGTGTTAGCGGAGCGCAGGGGAACCGCCTCTATGTATCGGGTTGCATAATCTACCATGACCAATATGTACTTGTGGCCACGGTTTGAGGGTTCCAGGGGTCCTACTAAGTCCACCACTATTCGGTCAAACGGGATGTCTATCAGGGGTATTGGGACGAGAGGAGCGCTGTCCCTCCTAGGAATCTGCCGAATCTGACATTCCGGACAGGATTGACAAAAGCACCGGAACTCCTCGTTGATCCCAGGCCAGTAAAAGCGGAGCTTGATTCTCTCCAATGTCTTCTCGGCCCCAAGGTGGGCGCCTAGGAGGTGAGTGTGAGCTAGTTCACATACCTCCCGCCGGAAGGTGCGCGGTACTAGCAGCAATTTCCGCACCTCACCCTCGTGGGTTGCCACCCGATACAACAGATTATTCTCCAGCACAAAGAAGGGCTCGCATGGCATGGAACCGTCAGCTTGTGAGCTGCCTGGAAGAACAACCGCATTCCGGGCAAACCACAGGGAATAGTCATTCCAATGCTCCCTTTTAAACGAGGCAGGCGTGGACCGAAATTGGTGGTCCAAATTGCTCAGGGGGTCTTGGCGGAAGTGTTCCCTGGCTCGTCCCTTCCCCGGTGGATGCTTCCGGGTCAGAGTCCGTCGCCTGAGAAACTTCCCCCGAAGTGCCTGCGCCATCATGACCTAGTGAGGCCCCGGGAGCGGTGTTCGTCTTACCGCTTTTCCTGTGCGACCAGTCTTTTCCCAAAATTACTGGATAGGGGGGATCGGGCAACACCGCAAACCGTCAAGTTGAAAACTTGCCCCTTCCATGTGATGTAACAGCGGGCGGAACAGTAAGACTTGGTCTCCCCATGCACACAAGTGACTTGCAAGTGCTGCGTAAGCCACTGTCGCGGTAATACATAACGGCGAGCGACAATTGTAATGTTGCTGCCGGAGTCAAATAGAGCCACCACAGAGTGCCCGTTTAATAACACCACTCCCGTGTTTGGACTTGCCAGCGGGTGCGATGGAGTACAGTACCTTTCGGTGGTGGCCCAGGTGCAGTCCATCGGCTCCAGTAGGTGACCGGTCTCACCGCACTTGTAACAGCGCGGGGAGGCCAGCTTTTCTTTAGGCCTCTGCGGTGCTTCCGCAGCGCGTTGAGAGGGCTCGGAGGTGCCGTCCGTCCCTGTTGGTTCCCACGAGCGTGCCTTTCCGACCCCCCGGCTTGGTAGACCGCAAGCTGACGCTCCAGGACTTCCAGGAGGCTTGGCATGTCCTTATATGGATGGTGCCGGACCTGCTGGGCGAGGGAGCTTGGCAAGGCGTTTACCAGGCCCTCACAGGCCACCTGTTCAACGACCTTCCGGGCTTGGGGACCTTCGGGCCGTAACCAGCGTCCCATTTTGCCCCAGAAGTCGAAGGCCTGTGCACGGGCCGGCTTCTCCGGGTCAAACTGCCAGCTCCGCCATTCGGTCGCCTGCTGGCCTGGCGTGATGCCGCAGCGTGCCAGGATCTCCTGCTTTAGGAGGTCATAACTCGCGGCCTCCTCCTCGGGGAGGTCGTAATAAGCCCACTGCGCGGGTCCCTTCAGGTAGGGCGCCAGTATGGACGCCCACTCGGACCACTGCCACTCGTTCCGGGTGGCTGTCCGTTCGAAGATGCCCAGGTAGTACTCGATGTCATCCGCCTCTGTCATGGGCACCAGAGGCGGAGGCGTTGGACGAGGCGGATTGGGTCTTACCCTTCGGGCTTCTGCCAACCTGGCCTTCGTTTCCTCCAACTCGCGGGTGGTTGCAGCTTGCGCCTGCTGCAGGGCCAGGATCTGGGTATTCATCCCCTGCAGCACTGTATTTAGGTCTTGCCCTTCAGTCATCTCTCTCGGGCTGGAATCCTGCCAACTACGCCACTGTAAAAGATGAAGCAATAGACAACATAAAGGTTTGGGGTTTTCCGGCCCCGTATATTGCAGACAATCCACAATATTCTCAAAAGAAAACAGGTCAAAATATAAACAAAACAGTTCATATGCGCGACGCCCTTCAGAGGCGTCGGGCCATTTTATAGAGGAGGAGCCGGAAGTGGAGGAATGCTGGGAAGGAACCGTGACGTCAGGAAAGATGGTGGAGGAAGGGCGGAAGTGGACGTACTGCGGGCAGGCTATGATGGCGGAGCGTCTCTTTTTCTGGAAGACAAAGGAGAAAGGTTAGTACCCCGCCACTCCCTGCCGGCGAACGTCTTTCGAAGCGGTTTAAGATCCGTCCGCGGCCTCCTACTCGCGCATGCGTGACACGACCCCCCCTTAGCCCAAGACCGTCAGGTCGGGCGGACCTAACCGAGAGTTTGTGGATGCGAGAGAGGGCATCGGCATTGATGTGAAGGCCGCTGCGGCGATAAGTGACAGCGAACTTATAGGGCTGTAAGTCCAGAAACCACCTGGTGACCCGCGGATTCGACTCTTTGTGGAGGGACATCCACTGAAGCGCAGCGTGATCAGTCACCAGAGTGAATTCGCAACCCAACAGATAGTACCGGAGTTAAGTCACGGCCCACTTAATGGCCAGGGCTTCCCTCTCCACTGCCGTGTACCTGGCCTCTCGGTCCAGCAGTTTCCAGCTTAGGTACATCACGGGGTGTTCAACACCATCGAAGCTTTGGCTCAACACGGTGCCCAGGCCTGTGTCCGAAGCGTCAGTCTGGAAGATAAAAGGCCGCCCAAAATCAGGGGTCCTTAATACAGGTGCCGACGTTAGGGCCTTTTTCAGGTCATTGAATGCGTGTTCCGCCTTGTCGTTCAATACCACATGCCTCCTACTCGCGCATGCGTGACAATACATATATATATATATATATATATATAATTTTTAATGTAGGTAGATCATTTTGATCTGGTCATTTTAAAAGTGGTTCAAAAGCTGAAAAAGTGTGGGCACCCCTGGTGTAGCGGTAAGATCTACGGAGTTATAATCCGAAGGATGTGAGTTCAAAACCGACTCTCCGGCAAATTTACTGTTTTGAGTAGTGAGCTGCTCTTATTGTTAATATTATACAATAAAATCATACATTTGATTTGTGTCTGTAACAGCCAGTGGAAAACTTATAGTAGTTGTAAAAGTTACTATTTTTTTTTTCACTTTTATTCTCTCAGTCACGATCACGATACAACACCTCCTCCCCGCTCTAGATCTTTTAATCTGAAACTGGGAATAACTGTAAATATGAGTAGTGTTTTGAGACAATGGAACTTGAAATTCTATGATCTGGAAGGATAAAAGCTGACACACAAACACTAGTGAATCTGCCTTCTTCATATCTCACCGTTACTTGATTTTTTTTATTCAGTTTTATTGAGTGTTCCTGCTCACGCTGAATTAGTATGCACCTTATGATCCATGATGTCAAAGCCGTACTGACAAAAAAAAAAACTGAGACATAGGTCTCTGACATATTGATTTGTTTTTAACAAAAGCACTGAGCACCTTCTCCTTGCTTCATGTATGTTTCGTCCCTGTAAGAGCCATTTGTTAGTTATTTAAGTTACATTAAATTTTTGCCTATATATTAGTGCACAGTTTATGGGAGGATCTTACAATCTCCACAAGTTAAATTGAATTAGTATATTCTAACTATTTCTAGCCTCTCTGACTATAGATTAGCCTCAGTTAGTGACCTGCCTTGCCGAGTGTATGGCATGAAAGGCACACAATTTTAAACCGTGCCTTAGGTGCCCAGTAGCATTGAAAGACAACGTACTCTATTGAATGTGTAGTACCATTAGAGCATATTGAAGGCGAAGTAAAGCATCTTTAAGTATAAAAACAACCGAAGTTAGACAAAAAAAAGGTACGTTTAGAGAAGAAACATTTTTTCCAATTTTTTTTGCTTTTTATTCAATGTGTGTAACAACCTTTTTTCTTTATTCTTGTGTGGGCTATTTACTTTGAATTTTCACTAACTCTTTTAAAAAAACTTTTGGACTGAGAGATTTCTTTTGGCATGCATTTAACCTGTGCTTGATCCTGCCTTACGCACCAGCTACAGTCCCTATCAACCGTGCTCATCCAGTTACATTATCGATGGTGTCAGGTTCAAGAAAATGGGAGCAAGGAGCTAACCCGCACCATAACAAGAACTTTATATGGGGCTCCTTCTTAAATATGTGAATAGTCAATGTTGTATTTTGTTAAGGCGACTTTTTGTTTCTGCAGTTATATTTTTGAATAAAAGCACAATTGATGTGTTAGATTTGTAGCTTTTGTGAAAGTATTTGTGTGATACTTCAGGCTTCATACATTATATAGTTTATGCCTACATTTTGTCATCTACTAGTAGAATATAAAAAACGTTTCTGTTTTAACAATGTGTTTACACACGATTACTGTAGAAACGGAACAGACATGAAATGCGTGTGTTCCAAACAACGATCAATTATTTCCACTCTAAAACTCCACTTCACTCCCAGAAAATCAATCAAGACATGAGCTGGGAGAAGTTTGTGCACGTTCTAAGTCGGTGGGGGGATGGAATAGCCGGCTGCTTACAGCCTGATTTTTATCAGCACATTTAGATGACAAAGGATGCTGGTTGAGAGCTGTGAACAATTTTAAGAAGCGATTTAAGGTGGGACGTATTTACGAGTTTGTTCGTAGGCTCTGGTAATTCTAGTGTTAAGTGCCAGCTTAAGTGAAAAATTAAAGAAAACATAGTAATTAACAAGTAATTGCAACACAAACACTACCTTAATCAGTTTAATACGAAAAGATGCCAATGAAAGAAGAGAAGAAGCGGGCTGATAGGGTGGAGGCAAGAAGAGCTGCTCAGGAAGCAGCAAACGCATCAACCTCTGAGCAAATGAATTGTAAATGTAGAGTGAAAGAGTATGAAAACTATGAATCCTCTAGTCAAATGTATTCGCTTGTGTGTCATTACTGGTAACGCATAATGCAGTTTTCCACTATGTCTGAAATGTACAGAAGCAAAGACATTAGTATACAAATGCAAAGCTAGCATTGATTTGATATGGGAAAAAAAGAACATAGGAGATGGCACCTTATAAATGAACCCCACATCAACAAGTACAACAAGTCAAAAATGATCTTAGCTTACACCTAATGGTGACTCCCCCAATCCATCATTGGTGGTCCATAACATCAGGATAATTTTAAATAAATAATGGCACCCTGTAAAGTGCAGGCTATAGTTAGGCATTGGTGGTTGCATGAATACTCTTCACTCCAGAGACAGCTGGGTGCCTGGCTGGTCGTGAATGCAAGTGTGAATGAGAGTGTTAGTCAGAAGCCTCATTATTGCCTCAGAGTAACGTTAGAGTTCCCAGATATTAAAGGAACCTTCATGGCAGAGAGGGGGTAAAGAAAAGGTGAAGGAAGGAATGGAGGTTAAAATATAAAGGAGAGAAAGCATTGGGAGAAAGACAGAAGACAGACAGAAGAAAGAGCCTGACTGAACTGAATGAAGGCAGGTGGTTGGGAATGCTGCTCAGGTCTGCTGAAGCGAGTGAGTAGAAGCGGCCTGACATGCATCGTCTCCCGCAGACGCTGAGGGACAAGAGATATGTGTGACTCGGCATTGGCCTCATGGTTGCCGAGGGTCCAGCAATGGGGACTCAAGCCTAGATATAATGTTTGACTGAAACTGTCAGTTGGGCTTCTCCTTGTTTGCCAGATCCTGTAAGGAGTAAGCTGCATAGACACTGGCATACAGAAGGCAGCAATTTTGCTAATGAGTTTTAAAGAACTGTCTCTCTGATTTTGACCTCATTTTTAATGGATTATTTATTGAACTGTTTTGATCCGCCACATGCATACTGTTCATTTTTACTGAATTGGTTACATTATTGACGGTGGAGTCAACGCACACTGTCACACAAGCACAAAGAAAGAGGACTGACTCAAAGGTATGTGGTAATGTGCCTCACTGGAATTACCAGCAATTAAAAAAAGTTAGTTTTATGCCCTCTGCAGGGTTATGATAGAGGAATTTGTTTGGAAAAAAAGGACAAAAAGTATAAAGAAATGAAACTTGCCTTTTTCTTTTCTTTTAGATAATGCAGAGAGACGTCTTCATTGACAATATGAGTTTCTTTTGGGGAGCGTCGCGGCGGGTCTCATGTAGAGTAGAAAGGCGGCCCTGCCATTGACTGGCTGGGATGGCATTGTCTGTCTTCCAATCGTGCGCATGCCTCCTGTGATCTCATAACGCTAAAACAGTAAAAGAAAGTGCAAAACATCTTAATATTGGCTTGCCGTGGTTTAGAAAAGCAGTTTATTGGCAGTTGTCTGGGCAGTAGATCTGGGAAGGAAACAAAAAGTGCTTACTTTCACTTTTGGGAGAAGCGCTGTCCACATCTCAAAGGTCGACACAGCTATGTGTGCACACACCAGCTGCTCAAATTTTTATAGTAATTGTGCAGGGCTGGAGACAGCACTTTTCACAGACACATCTACATCATCGCATGCCCGTGAAGGGATGACGTTCGACGATTTAATTGGTCAGCACAAGGGCCCCGAATACAAAAGGGAACTTCTGGGATCTAGAGGGGGTCTTCTGGCTAGATCTTCCTGAGAGAAAGGTACTTGGTAGAACACCGTCTTGAATTTACCAAGCGCTACTGCTTGTGCCTTGATATATTGTAAATATTTTTTTTCTTGTATATATCTCTGAATTAACTTTAGTGGAGGTATTTATTGGTTGTGCTTAATGGTGCAGTGCTTATTTTTGTGTATACACTTTTTTCTTTTGAGAATTTGTCTTTGTAAACCCTGTATTATACACTGTTTGGAGGAGCAGCTTCCTGACTTGGATTCCTGTGGAGGAAGACAGCTTATTTTTGTGTATATATGGGTTTCATTAGTTTGCGTGTATTTTTCTTTTCGTTTGGGAATTTCAGTCAGCACTGTAAATACTGTATATAGTTATCATTTTTGGGCTCCATTTAATTACTGTTTTTGTGTGTCCCATGCAGTATTGGACTGTGTGTGTGTGTGCGTGTATATATATATATATACACCTCATTCACAGCCAAATACCATGTTGCAGGAGTCATTCCATCTTCACAAAGAAGGCACGCTGTTTATTCTCACATTTCCATACTTTGTCAGGTTTTCTGTGTCTGTGAATAATAATAATACATTTTATTTTCATAGCATCTTTCCCATGCTCATCACTGGGAGCCCGACTGTGACACTTCCTATGTTAAGAGGTATTTATTACATTCTATTCAAGATGTGTAGTGTGTCATCAGCACACCACTTAATTTTCTCTGTATTGTTCTTTTTCCTCTTAGTCAACTTTGAATGTGGGGGGAATGGGGTGGGTGACTTTCCTTTAGTCTGTTTTTGATTTTTGAGAGTTTCATCATCTGCTTGTCCTTCCTTTTGTTTAGTCTTTAAAAGTCAATAAAAAAGGTTTACAAAAAAAAAAAATAATAGCATGTTCACATTTAAATCACTTTCTAAGGCAAATTAAACCAAAGGAATACAGTCTGGATATTGAAATGTGATGTTTTTAAAGATTAGTTATGTGTTTCCTTAAAATGAAGGCTAAGGTAATCATGATGTGAAGGACCATAAACCTGCAAAAATAATTAATTTTCCTTTGAGTTTGACACTAAAAACCATCATTATTCTTGTCCATTACAGATATCTAATCCTTGGGTTGGCACTTCAAACTACTCATTAGTCTCTCCAACAATTTATGTTACGAATAAAAGTCAATATTAATAGTATTGAGTGCAAATAATAGTTGTTCCATTGGTAGAGCACATTTATGCATGCTGAACCCTCTCACTCATTTAAAGCAGACCAATTTACTGCTACTGATCAACCTAACATGTATTCCTTTTGGATGTACGAGGAAACCAGAGTAAAGGGATTTACAAGGCACAAACACATGTATAATATATAAACTACACACAATTACTCAATCAGACCTTGAAACTAAACTTCCTAAAACTGTTAGGCAACTATAACCAATGCACCGCCACCCATTAAATATTCACTTAGCTGTCCATATGCTTATTTTCTAAATCCAGTTTGGCTTCAAGAAGCACATTATTAAGCAGAAAAACTATACTGTAAAGACACTACATTTTTATCCTATTATTCATCCATTTATTTCTAAACCCACTAAATTCAATTTAGTGTCAAGGATACTCTAGGATCATCAAATACATACAGTACTAAGAAACAAGCCCAGACAGGCAGCCAGTCCACTGTAGGGGCACTTGCACACACACATGCGATACTTATTATAAAGAGTCAATATAGAGCTGTCAGATAAACTAGACTGAGATATTTTGGATATGAGAGGAAAAGTACAGTTCTTGAAAAGAAGAAAAACACAGACATAGAAAGATTGTTGTAACACTACTCAAACAGGGACTGGGCTTGGAGTTGATTCCCATCTCAATTAGTTAAGTCAGAAGAACTAACCATTGTGCCAGTCTACAGTACTGAAAGTTTTATGTTATAACTAGCTGATTACCCAATGGCTTCACTCACTGAGTGCAAGGTAAAAAAATAAAATGTAGTATATAAATTATTAAACAGTAAAACATTAACATGTAAGAAGTAAAGATACATTGAGCAGTACTGGAGTGTTTTCGGGTAAAGTACCTTTTAAAGGCGCTATAACACAACAGGTAAGTAGCACTAACAGCAGCTTAAATGTATATGGATTATCTCTCGGTAGCAGATCCCTAGTGAAAGACTCTACACGACCGCTGTGGTATAGAAATTACATTTTCTATGCGATCCTGCAAATTTCTGCCTGACAACCTTTCACTACGTGCCTGTGATTTAAGAGAAAAATTATTCTGAGAAATGTGGACGCTGCCCTTCTGTGCTTAATGATCCAAACAATTCCCAAGTCCACTCTCCCAGGAGCCGAGGGGCACTCAAAGTGTCACAAACAGAGGAGCAGCCTGACATTCCACGCCTCCCAGCGTCCACTTTGTTCTCACGACCCCTCGCCGCTGAAGGCGGTGTCGTCTTCACATTGTTTATAGCTCGGCGCAGTTAAAAAGTAGAACGAGGCAAAGCTGTTTTCCTCATCTCTTCTACTATCAAGTACTGCCAATTAAAAAAAAAGTTTTAATGTGGCAGTTTCCACAATAGTCACGTGGACGAATAAAATTTCTCTGTCAGAATGCGCCTGGTGGCGAATGGCTCAGCGCTGGAGTCCAGAGAGGAGAGGGCAACGCGGGGCGCATTTCAATGGGATAGATCGGCGTGTTTGTGTTTACTTCTTTTCAATATCAGTAAAATAACTCTCACACAAATAACAATTTGTAAAGACGATATAAAAATGGTGTCCACAAACGAAGTGATTAGTTTCTGTATTATAATATGTTCTGTGGTCATATGTAATTTCCATTTCAAACGTGAAAAGAATTTTATATATATAGATTATGGCTATTATGATGAAAAATATTCTTCTATTTCTTCTTCTTCTTGTTTTGGCTGCTCCCATTAGGGGTTAACACAGCAGATCATCTTTTTCCATATCTTTGTGTCCTCTACATCTTGCTGTTTAACACCCACCTCCTGCATGTCCTCTCTCACCACATCAATAAACCTTCTCTTAGGTCTTCCTCTGCAATTGTCCAGACCAACGCAATCTCGCCTCTCTGATTTTGTCTCCCAACTGCCCAATCTGAGCTGACCTTTCAATGAATTAATTTCTAATCCTGCTGTATTCTCATCACACCCACTGCAAACCTGAATATCTTTAACTCTACCACCTCCAGCTCGATCTCCTGTTTTTTGGTCAGGGCCACCTCCAACCCATATAATATAGCTTGTCTCACTATCATCCTGCAGACCTTTTTAACTCTTGCTGATACCCATCTGCCACAAATCACTCCTAACACTTCTCCACTCACTCCACCTTGCCTGTACTCTCTTTTTTACCTCTCTTCCACAGTCCCCATTACTGTTGTCACACACGAGCGAGTAGGGAGCAGCTGAACGGTTCAATGGGGCGTGATACTTCACAGGGAATACGTTTGGAACAGAACGCAAACTACTCTTTCTTTTATTTAGCAGGAAAACTGAAGACAACCCCATAAGAAGTCATGCACTCGAGTTCCCTTCCATGTTTACAAGTGCACCCTTGTCCCACTTACATCACTTCTGGTTCCACGCTCCTACATCACCCAGATGTCCCTTGGATTTTCCCATCAACCTTTGTACTTAACTTCCTGTCTGTCCATTATATAAATACGCCTGTTGTACCAACATGTTGTCCTGTCTGTATTCTTTTATGTATATGAAAGTCTTTATTAGATGTGTGGACCTCACACTATACGGGGCAGGAAAACCCCAAACCTTTGTAAGAGTGTTGTGTCTTCCTTTTCTATCATTCACACTCTGTACTGTTGATCCCAAATATTTAAACTCATTCACCTTTGCCAACTCTATTCCCTGCATTCTCACCATTCCACTGACCTTCCTTTCATTCATACAAATGTATTTTGTCTTGTTCCTATTGACCTTCATTCCTCTCCTATCTAGAGCATACCTGCACCTCTCCAGGGTCTCCTCAACCTGCTCCCTACTCTCACTCCAGATCACAATGTCATTAGCAAACATCATTGTCCACAGGGACTCCTGTCTAATCTCGTCTGTCAAACTGTCTATCACCATTGCAAATAAGAAAGGGCTCAGAGTTGATCACTAATGTAATCCCACCTCAACCTTAAATGCTTCTGTCACTCCTACCACAAACCTCACCACTGTCACACTTCTCTCATACATATCCTGTACCACTCTTACATAATTCTTTGCCACTCCCAACTTCCTCATATGATACCACACCTCCTCTCTAGGCCCTTTGTCATAGGCTTACTTTAACACTAGAATTACCAGAGCCTACAAAAAAACTCGAAGATCCATCCCACCTTATATCGCTTCTTAAAACTGTTCTCACCTCTCCACCAGCATCTTTTGTTAATCTAAATGTGCTGATAAAGAAAAGTTGCAAGTAGCCGGCTATTCCATCCCCCACCGACTTAGAACGTGCACAAACTTCTCCCAGCTCATGTCTTGATTGATTATCTGGGAGTGAAGTGGAGTTTTAGAGTGGAAATAATAGATCATTATTTGGAATACACGCATTTCACGTGTGTTCCGTTTCTACAGTAATCCGTGTAAACACATTTTTAAAACAGAAACGTTTTTCATATTGTAGTAGTAAATGACAAAATGTAGGCATAAACTATATAATGTATGAAGCCTGAAGTCCAAATATCAAAGAAACAGTTTCACAAAAGGTACAAATATAACAGAACAAGTATGGTTTTATTCAAAAATATAACTGCAGAAAAAAAGCCGTCTTAGCATGCCACATTGACACATATTTATTACAACTCGCGTTCACGATCGCCCCATCCCATCTGACACTGCTGTTTTCACATAAAGACGCGCTATAGCTCAAATGTGATTTATTTGGAGATGCTCTATAGCTCGAATGTTATTTATATAGGGAAGAAAGTACAGTGCTCATTCAGTGTAATAGGAACCATAGCACAGAGAGAAGTGTACACTGCAACAAGTACACATGTCGTGAATGTAGGAAGGGTGTGTGGGAATTGTTAATATTTGAATGTGATACATTTATATAGCACAGATCGGAAATCAGCAGTTCTTAGCATTGCACCTCACAAGCTGTCGTATCAACCTCCTACTGTAACTTGCTTTATTTTTTCTTCACTTATAGTCTAGAATAAAAGTGCACTTGTTTTGTTATATTTGTACACCAACATATGTTCCTGTGTTTGAGCGACACGGGCATGCTCAAAAAATAGACGTGTAATGCCACAAAAAGTGCACGCAGGCACTGCAGTTCGCAAGCATTGGTACGAGAATGCAGTTACAAGTACGCTGCAGAGCTACAGCGCATCTTTATGTGAAAGCAGCAGTGTCAGATTGGGGGTGGGGTGGGGTGGATTTAGGGAAGGATCTTGAACACGACTGAGAGAATGAAAAGTGAATAAAAAAAAAAATAACCTTTACAAGTATCATAAATTACACTGACTGTTACACACTGAAATCAAATGTATGTTTTTATTTTAAAATAGTAAGAATAAGAGCAGTTTACTTCTCAAAACTGAATCACGCGGGATTGAACTCATGACCTTTTGATTACTAGTCAGCAGCTGATACCATTACGCTACTGTGGCAGATGTAATAAGTGTGTGTCAATGTGGCATGCTAAGGCGGCTTTTTTTCTGCAGTTACATTTTTGAATAAAAACCATACTTGTTCTGTTATATTTGTACCTTTTGTGAAACTGTTTCTTTGATATTTGGACTTCAGGCTTCATACATTATATAGTTTATGCCTACATTTTGTAATTTACTACTACAATATGAAAACGTTTCTGTTTTAAAAATGTGTTTACACAGATTACTGTAGAAATGGAACACACATGAAATGCGTATATTCCAAATAATGATCTATTATTTCCACTCTAAAATTCCACTTCACTCCCAGATAATCAATCAAGGCGTGAGCTGGGAGAAGTTTGTGCACGTTCTAAGTCGGTGGGGGATGGAATAGCCGGCTACTTGCAACTTTTCTTTATCAGCACATTTAGATTAACAAAAGACGCTGGCAGAGAGGTGAGAACAGTTTTAAGAAGCGATTTAAGGTGGGACGGATCTTCGAGTTTTTTCGTAGGCTCTGGTAATTCTAGTGTTAAGTTCATAAAGACACAATGCAACTCCTTCTGTCCTTCTCTATACTTCTCCATCAACACCCTTAGAGCAAACATCTAATCCATAGTGCATGAAACCATACTGGTGCTTTCTAATCATCACCTCTCTTCTTAACCTAACTTACACCATTCTTTCCCATAACTTCATACTGTGGCTCATCAATTTTATCTCTCTGTAATTACCAGTACACTTCTTCTCCACTCCTTAGGCTTCCTCCCATCTTCGAAGACTGCATTAAAAAATCTGGTTAAAAACTCTACTGCCATCTCATCTAGACACCTCCATGCTTCCACAGGTATGTCTTCTGGACCAACAGCCTTCCCATGCTTCATCCTCTTCATAGCTGTCCTCCTTGCTAATCCATTGCACTTTTTGATTCACATCATCCAACATTCTATCTTGTTCATTCTCTTCATTCATCAGCCTCTCAAAGTACTCTTTCCATCTGCTCAACACACTCTCCTCGCTTGTGAGTACATGTTTGTATTTATCTTTTATCACCCTAACCTACTGCACAACTTTCCCAGCTCGGTCCCTCTGTTTCACTAATAGGTAAAGGTCCTTTTCTCCCTCCTTAGTTTTCAATCTCTCATACAACACATCATATGCCTTTTCTTAACCTTCGCCACCTCTCTCTCTTCAGCTTATGCCTTTTGTCCTTGTACTCCTATCTACTATCTGCATCTTTGTCCTCCTTCCTCTGTCCAGATGTCACACCAAACACCCTTTTATCTGTCTAACTTACCACTTCTGCTGTAATTGCCCAGCTATTAGGTAACTCTTCCCTGCTACCCATTGCCTTTCTTTCCTTCTTCCTGAACTCCACTTTACAGTCTTCCATTTTCATCTTCCATCATTTGATCCTTGGTTCTGCCCTCACTCTCTTCCACTTCTTGATATTCTACCAAGTGTGCATGTTCCTCCACTCTTGTAGGTCATCCTGTGTTCCTCCCTCTTCCTAAAATACATATTCACCACCCTTTTCATCCTTTCTACAGAATCTAGCAAATTCGCTCCCTTTACCAGTCATACTGCCAACATTCAAAGTTCCAACCCTCACTCACTCACCTTCCTCTTCTCCCTCTGTCTCTGTACACACCTTCTCTTCCTTTTCTTCAGCCAACAGCAGCCTAATTTCTGCCAGCACCCTGTTGGCTAACAGTACTGGTGGTGGCCGTGGTTAACCTGGGCCTCAACCCATCTAGTATGGAAAATTGTATTGCTGTCTACTTATTGATCTGGGAAACTTTTACACCAGATACCGTTCCTGACATAACCCTCACCGTTTATGTGGGCGTGGGACCAGCATGAAGAAACACACTGGTTTGTACATCCCCTGTGTTTAAGTTTATAATGAAAAAATATTCCATGGCATAAATCACTTTTTGACTTTGTACCCCATGAAAGGGAAGTATCTATGGAAAAAATAGAAAGTTCTTTTGGTTCTTTATTGCTGATTTATATGAAAATTTAAACTTATAATTAGGCTATTAAAATCTTTTCTGTTCACCAAATGGTGGCCATGAAATTATATTGATCAAAATGCAAAAAAAAAAAAAATGGTCAAAGTGATACACCTTAATAAAATGGGAATGGTTGGTGATATTAACTTCCTGTTTGTGGCACATTAGTATATGTGAGGGGGGGGAAACTTTTCAAGATGGGTGGTGACCATGGTGGCCATTTTGAAGTTGTCCATTTTGGATCCAACTTTTGTTTTTTCAATAGGAAGAGAGTCATGTGACACATCAAACTTATTAGGAATTTCACAAGAAATCTTGAAAAGTTTCCCCCCTCACATATACTAATGTGCCACAAACAGAGAGTTAATATCACCAACCATTCCCATTTTATTAAGGTGTATCCATATAAATGGCCCACTCTGTATATTAGCTTGGTTCATATGCTTTGCATTTTGCATTTCCTGTCACCATTTTGTAGGTTGTGAGGTGATTGTTGTGTCTTCAGAATGTGTTCTGAGACTTTAGTGCTTTTAATCTAGGTATTCACTGTACTGAGAAGGAGGTATCATAAGCTTTATGAATGCCGATATTTTTTCTTACGTTCAGAGTTTCACAAAAAAAAAAAAGAATATGGCTTTAGTGCAATGTGGGAGTGGTCCAAAAGCAAACATCAAACTTAGTAAACTTCAAAAGACATTTTACTCCATTTGTGTCTTCCTGGAATTAAATGAATTCAAATGGTATTGTGTACAAAGCTATTCAGCTGCAGAGGAGCAGGGCCACAAGCTCTGTGAGAGGTCAGTAAGACACAAGAACCTCAGCCTGTGGAATAACTGCTTGTATTAGACAATGAACCACTTAGAAAAATTTTTATTACAGTAAGACTTGTGAATGACCTCAGCTGATAACAGCAATTTTCTGAATGTTGTCTGAATAAAAGTGTGTTTCCTCTATAACTAAACTTCTACAAAGCGGGGGCATAACTGGATATAAAACACCCTCCCCTCAGCTTTTTTCACTTGTTTAAAGAAATGACTTTCTAACACAGAAAATATATCTGCATTAACATATTGTTTACTGGGATGATGTTGAGCAAAAAATTAAAAGTCTGCAACTGAATAAACATTCCAGTGAGTCTTGAATTTATGTTTTTGTCTAAAAAGTCAATGAAGCATGTGACCAAAAAGATAATAACAGAGTGCTTCAACCACCCATTTTATCCCTAAGCACATTCCTTTTTATTAGTTGAATAATTATATGGAATATGTTCCCTAATCACATAAATACTGTATATAATGGGGTGTTGTTGATCATCAACCACCTGGGATAATACATTACCTGAACCAGATACTAAAAAGTACGACCTGGGCCATACAGCTCAGGGATCAGCTTGATCAGGTCTCCACACTGTCCACACTGTACAGTAATCCCTCGCTATATCGTGCTTCGACTTTCGCGGCTTCACTCTATCGCGGATTTTAAATGTAAGCACATCTAAATATATATGACTGATTTTTCGCTGGTTCGCTGCTTTCTGCGGACAATGGGTCTTTTAATTTAGGTTACATGCTTCCTCAGTTTGATTGCCCAGTTGATTTCATACAAGGGATGCTATTGGCAGTTGGCTTAGAAGCTACCCAATCAGAGCATGTATTACATATTAACTAAAACTCCTCAATGATATAAGATATGCTTCCCGTGTGGTACTTGAGATTGTTTGCTTCTCTCTATCTTTCTCATTCTCTCTGCCTGACGGAGGTGGTGTGAGCAGAGGGGCTGTTTGCACAGAGGACACGGACGCTCCTGTACAAAATGCTGCTTTATCGCGGTGCTTCTGTATACTTAAAAGCACGTATTGATTTTTTGATTGTTTGCTTTTCTTTGCGAGCGCTCTCTCTGACATTCTCTGCTCCTGACGGCTCCTTTATGACGGCGCTCCTTTGAAGATAAGATATGCTTGCTTTCTTTTAATTGTGAGAAAGAACTGTCATCTCTGTCTTGTAATGGAGCACAGTTTAAACGTTTGACTAAAGGGTGTTATTTCATGTCTAGAGGGCTCTAATAATGTTAACAGGGTGGGAGAGTTTATAAGGGCTTAAGATATAAAAATAACCATACAAACATATGGTTTGTACTTCGCGGATTTTCACCTATCCCGGGGGGGTCTGGAACGCAACCCCCGCGATCGAGGAGGGATTACTGTATATGCTATATGCTTTAGAAGCTTCCTGCTTCAATTCTAGCACATCTCACAGGAAGAGGCTGAGGCTTCCTATAAAAATGATACAAAAACACCCCAGCCTGGTACTCTGTTACTGTTTAAAGCTGATCCTCCTGCTAGGACCTCGGAAATCTCTTGGTCCACATGAGACTGATCCTTCAATTAGCTGTGAACCAACCAATCTCGCTGAGATTGCCCAAGTGGTGAATCAGCTGAAGAAAGGGAAGGCTGCAGAGATTTGTAGTATCCAGGGTGAACTTCTCCATCCTGGTGTTAAGGCAGTCCTCCATACATTGCAAGCAATCTTTGCTTCCATTTGGCAGACGGGCATCATCCTAACTGACATGAAAATAGGGCTTGTCATCCCTATCTGGAAAGGAAAGGGTGATCGCCTGGATTATGGCAACTACAAGGGTATAACACTGTTCTCAATGCCTGGTAAGGTACTTGTTAAAGTAATCCACAATAGGATCCATAATCACTTGCTCACTTACTATTGACTGAAGCAGTCTGGTATATGCCAAAGAAGTCTATCAACAACCGCATCCGGGCACTGAGGGTTCTCATGGAGCAGAAATTCGAACATTGGCAGAGTTTTTTTGCAACGTTTTTTGATTTTCATACTGGTAAAGTGTGTGCTGTGCAGAGGAGGCAGAACATCTCTCTTTTCTCAGTTGATTCTGGGGTTCATCAGGGGTGTGTTCTTGCTCCTACTCTGCTCAGTGCTTGCATGGACTGGATGTTGGGGAGAGTCATGGGAACTAGAGGCTGTGGGGCATCTGTTGGTAAAGAAAGATTCACTGATCTTGACTTTGCTGACAGTGTTTTGATCTTCACGGAGTCAATGGAGGCTCTGATTCGGGCTCTCGAGAGACTGAGCAAGGAGTCTGAGTGCCTGGGCTTGCAAGTGTCCTGGATAAAAACCAAGATCCAGGCCTTTAATGACCTCTTGGGCACAGAAATTAACAGTACGTCTGTCTACAGAGAGAGAGTGTCAACCTCGTCGAATGGTTTACTTACCTCTGCAGCGACATGTCTCTGGTGACGGTTCCTATGAAGTCAGTAGACAAATTGGGGGAGCAAAGGGGGTCATGAGGTTGCTTGAAAGGGGTGTGTGGTATTCCTGACATCTTTGCAAAAGGATGAAGGTCCAAGTCTTCAGAGTCCTGGTGGTTCCTGTTTTGCTATATAGTTGTGAGACATGGACACTATCCAGTGACCTGAGACAAAGACTGGACTCCTTCGTTACTATGTCTCTTCGGAGAATCCATGGGTACCGCTGGTTTGACTTTGTATTAGATGAACAGTTGCAACAGTCTCGAATGGGGCATGTTACCTGCATTGTGAGGGAGCGTCAGTTACGGAATTATGGCCATGTAATATGATTCTGGCTCATAGGATCCTCATTGTTGAGGACCTGAGCAGCTGGACCAGGAAAAGGGGATGCCCTCTTAACACCTGGCTGCGGCAGATAGATGGTTATTTCCGGTGGATAGGACTGGACCGCGTATCTGCCTCAGGGGTTTCCAACCAGGATCCCAAGCTGTTTCGTCATGTGGTAGGTGTGGCAACACTCCGTACCAATGCGTGCTCTCCGACCTGACCTTACCTGATCTGTCAAAAGTGTTACCATTTACTTCTATAGAACAAGCATTTGGTGGAAACCGCCCGAAAACTACTGCTGACAATTTTCTAAACCATGCTCTACTGAAACCCTTAAAATGAAAACAATGTAAATGAAAATAATGCCAAATATGCTTACAAGCTGTTTGGAGCATGGTGGTCTACTGTTAAAATACTAGAAAAATGTTTAGCCATGAATGACCCCTTAAGGTTTCCTCTCAAAGGCTACTGGGAAATGTAGTATTTGCAGGAGTCTCCCCATATACAGAGGTGACCAGGATGTGCTTCATGGTTGGCTGGAGGGGCACAGGAAGTATTTCTGGGATAAGTCTTATAAGTATCTTCTTCCTCTGAAATTGATGATTTTGGCGATAGTAGAGGACTAGAAATTTTAGTGAGGAAAGTGGATGAGATAGGTTGGGAAGAGAGGGGTGGGAAGGCGAGGAGAGGTAAGGCTAGGAGAGGCAAGGCAAAGAGCAGAGCAGAGATGAGAGCAAAAGAAAGGAAAAGAAAAAAGCTGTGAGGTAAGAAAATGTGTTTTTGTTGGATACTCAGGTGGACAGCTCTAAGGACAGCTGGAAAGCCTAGAAGAAAATGTTTTGTTGTTTTTTTTTACCATTTATATTGGGTAGACCCCTTTCTCCCTCTCTCCCATTTATTTTGTTGATTTTAAATAAAACTATTTCTTGACGATTATATGGACTATACTGGTGTCTTTCTGGGTATGAGGTCTGCACCTGGGCACCCCATCTGTTCCCACCATATCTTAGGTAAATATAAGTTTAAAATATTTGCCATTGATTGGGAAACATTTAAAGGTCTTCGAGAGACAGGTAGCTAGGAACTGGCTTGAAAACTGGAATACTGATAAATCTATTATTCAAATTAAGGTCTCTAAAATTATGTAAAGGAACATTACTTCAAGTTAAAAATCTCCAATAAACTGTGACTGAGGTGACAATATTAATGGGATGTGGTAAAGGGGAATTGGTATTCATCCCTTCAGTTTCCCTAATACTATCTAATTACCCTTTCCACATGAGAAACCATCAGTTCCTTGTCAGCCTCTGCTTTATAATGTCTATTAATAAGGTGCAAGGCCAAACTTTTGAAAGTAGCAGGCAATGGCTTAAGCTACTTCTACCACAGTCAGCTTTTTGTAGCATACATTAGGCTGAGCAATAGCAAGAAGTTTATTTATTCATGCCACTAGCTTAACTAAAAAAATGCTTTTCAGTTTTCAAGCATCTTGATGATGTCTGATATGGATTTCATGGTGAAACGCAGCACTATTGGTAAATAAGCATGAAGCATATAAAAAGACTTAACAAGTTAAAAGTTAATATAGTTTATGTGCTTTTAAAGGTGAAAAAAATGGAAAACAAATCCAAAGCATACAGCATTCTACAGTACCCTAGATCCACCTCACCAGCTTTGTTTTTTCTGTCTCTGTCGAGTTTAAAAGCAACAGATGATAACAAATATGATAAAGATTCCTCTTCATTGGTAGCTGGAGCCATTGACTGACTAGAAAACACAGATCTCATGGTGCAAGACTGTGGTGACATGCTGGATTTTTTGGGCACATTTAAACAAATTCCTTGTTGCAAAACAGCCTTCATAGTCAGGCAAACACAAGAGAAATAGAATGCTTCTCCATATGAACCATTATACTGGAAGACAGTTCTGTCACTGGTAATAAAACCTTTCATGCTGTAGCAAGAGTAAAGTGTAAAATAGTATAAGATTTTGTCAATTTGTCTTACCTGCATAAGGCAAAATACAGAAACTGGTAGAAACCCTGTGCAGACATTTAGAGATGTGCAATCTCCACATAAGACAATGGCTGGATTTTAACCCTGAACATTGGATCCGTGAGACATCAGAAATTCCCAATGCACCAAAATGCAGCTCATTGAATGTGAGATGAAATCATCCCCATGCAGACTTCTAATAGGGAGTCTAACTTAAAAAAACAACATGTCAGTTTCTCTATTTTTTCAGCACCAAATCTGCCAAATATACTTCTGATGCTGCCATGAGTGGCCACCTGTAACAGCAGCTCTGTGTTTGTTTGTCTTTCTCTTGGTTGCCGTCTGCCATTGTTTACTACTTTTTTATGGATAGCCAAAGAAGGAAGGACTTGCACTCATTTACATGCAACAGTAACTGCTGGACCTGTGCCCTTTCTCTACTAGAGCATTGGATTTAATCGCCGGGCTACGGGCAGAGCTACTGCATAGACGCTGGGGAAAGAGAGGAGTAACCCAACTCTGCAAAAATAGAAGTAGGTACAGACCATACCTGCCTTTGTTTATCACGAGCAATGCAAGATTGTTGACAAATTTGTTTATCTATTTGTTGACAAATAAAATGACAGTGATTTGGACAATGTTGACAGTGCTGATCAGGAGCCAAAAGGGAATACAAACTCAGAAGACTCATGTGCTTCACTGAATCGTGGCTTACACGATTATAACCGGACTGCGGTTGCACTGGATGGGCAGACAGAAGCAGAAGCAAAAACAGCAAGAAGGATATTTTTGTAAAAGAAAAATGGTGCAACCCTGGACACAATATACAGTCAGGTCCACAAGTATTTGGAGAGTGACACAATTTTCAGAATTTTGGTTCCTTACACCACTTCAATGGATTTGAAATAAAACAGTCAAGATGTGATTGAAGTATAAACTTTCAGCTTTAATTTGAGTGGTTTAACAAAAATATTGCATGAGCTGTTTAGAAAAGACAGACATTTTTATACCTAGTCCCCCTATTTTCAGAGGCTCAAAAGTATTTGGGTCTTTTCTGCCCACTGCTATCAGTCAATTCAGTGCTTCTCCTCGATGTACTCATTAAGTTTTTTTTATTCATTTATTTATCATTGATTGATTGCTGTATTATCTGTCCTGTGAGTCTGTATCCTTGTTTTTTATGTATTTTATGTTCTGTATACATCTGCAGTTCCCCAATAGGATAAATAAAGTTTATCTGATCTAATCTAAATCTGACCAGCCTTAAATATAATCTCTTTTATCCCTGCAGCTTGTTATTAAAAGTGAGTTTTTGGGGTGGTGCAGTGGTAGCCATTCTACTGATACTGGGGTTTGTATCTCTGGTGTTTCCTGCATGGAGTTTACAAGTTCTCCCCTTGTCAGTTTGGAGTTCTTCTGGGTGCTCTGGTTTACTCCCACAGTCCAAAGAGATGCAAGTTAAGTAGACTGCCAATGCAAAATTAGACATAGTGTGTGTATTTGTACTGTAGTTTATAAAATGAAACCTACTACTTCTTCCTAAGACATAGTCTCAATTAAACTAGTAAAAAGCTCAACAGATGTTCTAGCAGCACCCATTCTTAGTATTATAAATAATTAATTGCTGAATGGCACATTTTCTGATGAACTATAAATGTCAGTTATCATACAATTACTTAAAAAGCCAGAGCTAGACCCACATAAACTTAATAATTATGGACCCATTTCAAATTTTTTCTTTTCTCACTAAAGTGCTTGAAAAAGTAGTCACCACACAGCTGTGGTGGTACTGTACTTGCTTGGTTTACTTCTTATTTATTAAATCGCTACCATTATGTATAGAAATGTGCTAACAGTACTCCATCATTATACTGAGAAGTTAAATACGGTGTTTCACAGGAAACTTAGAACTGGACCTTTACTATTTTCACTTTGCATGCTTTCACTGGGAACTATCATTAGAAAACATTCACTTAATTTTCACATGTATGCAGATGACATCCAGTTATTCTTTTCTTTTAAACCAAATGACATTTTCCCGATGCTGTCCTTAATTTATTGTATCAGTGATTAAAAGGAGTAGATGGATGAGAAGTACATGTCTCTTAATACAGAGGAAAATTAAATATATTAGTTATTGGAGGGAATGATGCTGAGCACAACAATATTCTGTCACTTTTTAACTCAGAATCACCATTAGTTTTACTGAATCAGTACACAAGTTACGCTTTGTCTTTGACACTGGCATGTCATTTAAAACACTCATTACAAAACCGTCCAAAACATACAAGATACTGAGAAATTATTTCATGCATTTATTTTTATCAGGATTGACTACTGCAATACAATATTCACTGGCTGTTCATATCACTCTTTATGTAGCTTTTAGTTAATTCAAAAGGCTGCTGAAAGAATTATTACAAGAACTAGAAAGTGTGATCAAATTACTCCACTTCTTATGACCTTTCACTGGCTCCCAGTTAAATTTAGGGTTTATTTCAATATCCTCCTTTTAACTTATAAATACTTAAATGGCCAATGTCCTGCTTACATATCTGAACTTCTCATACCTTACAAACGAGAGTGCACATTACGATCCCAACATGCTGGCCTACTTAAGATTCAACAACAGTAGGAAGCTGAGTTTTTAGTTTCAGGAGCCCAAAGCTGTGGAATGATCTGCCTGTGAATATTAGGGCTTACCCTTCAATTTTAGCTTTTAAATCCAAGCAGAAGACTCACCACTTTAATCTAGCATAATTTTTTTAGACCTGCTGATTAGCTTTGTATACTGCATTTATGTTTGTCATTTGTACAGAAATATAAGTAAGTAATACAATATTTTTAAACTGTTACTAAACATCCTCAATTCTTTTCTCTACTTAGTATCTAGATTGCTTTACTGCCAGGCTGCTCTCCTGCTCTTGGATAAAGGAGTATTGGAATCATCAAATATAAAGACTGGGCGGCCAGCACAGACTCCATCATAGAAAACCCAGGAGAGGTTATGTGGCCAGTTGGCTGAGGTCTCCAGGACTGTGTCTGACTTTGCTTTTGATGTTCTCTTTATCAGTTTTAATCTGCCCTGTGGTCAACTGGCCAGAACATTAATTAATTACTGGACAGATATTGTTGTTTTCCATTTGTGTTTAATCAGATTCTACCACTCTGCGTGTTTTAAAAAATATGTGCACCAGTTCTATATTAAGTAATTAGTATATTGTTTACTTGTATTTTGACTGAGAACTGTCCTTAGCACTCTGTGCCTGGACTCAGTGAAGAGTGCTCTACAAAAATAAGTTGTATTGTAAGAGAGTAAGTTTATACATCACAACAACTACAGCATTTATTTATACAGTATAACACATTTGCATTAGAACAATCTAGACAAGAACAGACCATTCAACCCAACAAAGCTTTTCAGTCCTATCCAAATAATTCTTCCAATAAAAAATCAGTCTAGTTTTAAGTCCCTGAAGTTCTTATGTCTACCACTCTACTTGGTAATTTATTCCATGTGTCTACGGTTCTCTGTGTAAATAAAAACTTGCTAATGTTTGTGTGAAATTCACTCTTAACAAGCTTCCAGGGTGGCACGGTGGCGCAGTGGTAGCCCTGCTGCCTCATAATAAGGAGACCTGGGTTCACTTCCCGGGTCCTTTTTGTGTAGAGTTTGTATGTTCTCCCCATGTCTGTGTGGGTTTCCTCCTTTGGTCCAAAGACATGCAGGTTAGGTGCACTGATGATCCTAAATTGTCCTTGGTGTGTGGGTGTGTGTGTGCGTGTGCCCTGTGGTGGGCTGGCGCCCTGCCCGGGGTTTGTTCCTACCTTGTGCCCTGTGTTGGCTTGGATTGGCTCCAGCAGACCCCCGTGACCCTGTGTTAGGATATAGCAGGTTGGAGAATGACTGACAAGCTTCCAACTGTGTCCACATGTTCTTGATGAACTCATTTTAAAATAACAGTATTGATCCACTGTACTAATTCCCCTCATACTTTTAAACACTCATGTCTCCTCTTAGTCTTCTTTTGCTTAAACCGAACAGGCTCAGCTCTTTTAATCTTTTCTCATAATTCATCCCCAGTAGCCCTGGAATCAGCTTAGACACTCTTCTTTGGACTTTTTCGAGCACTGCTATGTCCTTTTATAACCTGGAGACCAAAACTGCATACAGTACTCCAGTTGAGGCCTTACCAATGTGTTATAAAGCTTGAGCATAACATCTGTGGAATTGTACTCTACACATTGTGTTATGTAACCTAACATTAGTCAGTCTTCTTAATGGTTTCTGAACACTGTTGGGAAGGTGATAACAACTCCTAAATCCTTCTCATATACTTACGAATTTCAAACCTCTCATTGCGTATTCAAACCTAATATTTTTACTTCCTACGTGTGATACTTTACATGTACTGACATTAAATGTCATCTGCCACAGATCTTTTCAAGCCTGTATGCTGTCCATTTACATTTATTTGCTTGGCAGATGCTTTTATCCAAAGTGACTTACAAAAGAGGTAAACATAATTAAGTAACATTAGGCTAGGGACTGTTTGTTTAGCAAGTGGAAGAGGATAGGTAACTAAAGATATAACAGATATTCATGGATCAGAAGGTTCTTAAGTTGTTTCTTAAATACATTGAGGGAGTCAGCAGTATGGATGGAGGTGGGCAGCTCATTTCACCAACAAGGACCTACACAGGAAAGAGAGTCTGGATTGAAACTTGATACTACGCGTGAGGCAGTATCACTAGATACTGTTCTCTGGCAAGCCTGAGTGGGTGAGCAGGTGTAAAGTACAACACCAGTGTCTCCATATATTCAGGTGCTGAACCATTGAATTCTCTGTAGGCAAGCATCAGGGATTTGAACCTTATGCATGCTGCAACAGTGAGCCAATGTAGTAACCTGAAAAGAGGAGGGACATGTGCCCATCTCGGCTGATTAAATACAAGACAGACTGTTGCGTTCTGGATCATCTGCAGGGGCTTGGTAACACATGTAGGTACTCCTGCCAGAAGAGAGTTGTAGTACTCCAGACACAACAAGACCAAAGACTGAACCAGAAGTTGAGCTACATATTCTGTCAGATAAGGTCTGATCTTGTGGATATTGTACAGCTGAGAGACAGTAGAAATGTGGACAGAAAAAGATAGCTGCTCATTAATCACTACCCCAAGGCTGTGTACTAACTTGGCAGGTGAAAGTGACAGTGAGCTAGGCTATACAGAGATGGGGAGTTGAACAGCCTGGCTAGCTGGGATCACAAGAAGGTTGGTTTTTCCAGGTTGAGATATAAATAAGGCAAGCAGAGACTCTAGCTGATACCTTGTTGTCATCCAGAGGGAATGACAGGCAGAAGAGAGATCTAGCAGGATCAGGATCAATGACAAATTGGTAGCTATAGCAAGTCGTAGCCATTCCACCACCATTAGTAGACCCATCTAAGTCAAGTGGTTCCTCTTGAAGCTGGACTGGTTAGTATCAGGCAATCCATTCTGTATAAAAGGAAGGAAGTGAGCTGGTTAGAAACAGCATGTTTAAGTGTTTTGGAAATAAAGGAAAGGAGGGAGACAGGCCTGTAGGTGTTAATTTGGGATGTTTTTTTCAGAATTGGGGATATCAGAGCATGTTTGAAGATGGTAAGAAATGTGCCTGAGTTAAGTGAGGTGTTATTGATGTGTGTAATTGCAATAATCAGTAAGGGAGAGATAGCCTGAAGATGTGAGAGGAAAGCTTGAAACGGACAGGAAGCCGGATGATTGGAGAGGAGGTCAGAAAACATCAGTGGCAGAGAGTAGAGAGAATGTGGAGAATGATGGGTGTTGCTTGGAAGGAGGCATCGTCGGTGGCAGCAAGGTTGCAAACTGATTGCTGATCCATCATCCCCATCCTGGAAAATGGTGGCAAAGCCCGCAGACAAGGTGTTTGGGGGAGGAGGTGGTGTTCTAAGAGAGGTCTGCGGATTGATGGCGTATTTTAAATAAATAAATAAATACACGTTCATGCTCTGGAGAGAAGCAGGTGCAAGGGATTGACTGAAAAGATGCCTAGTTTCCGGGTTGATTCGAGGTGGTCAGCTGATCATTTGCAGCCCTGCCGGCATGTGCATGCGGTCTTATTGTCTCATTATCAATCTGGGGTGGCAATCAAGCGATTGAACTTGCAACCTTCCCCTTTGTATAAAAGGAAAGTGAGAAGACACAGAGGGGGAGAAAGAAAAGAAAGAAAAATGAAGGGAGAAACGGAGGTTAAAGGGGTGGAAGCAAGCAAGAGAGCGAGAGCTGATGCATGTTGAAAGGAAGCAGGCAGAGGGGAATAGAACCCCAGAGAGGAGCATGTCTGACCAGCAGTATGGAGGGGGCGGAGGTGTCACTCCTGCTGAGTGACCAGGTAGCAGGAGCAACCATTATACTCATTGTGTGCTCTTGGTGGGAGGAGCCATTGAGTTGGCAGTTGTTGGAAGGCAGTGTGCTTTTGCCAGATGGAGCAATTCAGCAGCGGTGGGCATGGAGCAGAGCAGGGGTTGATGGATCCCTGTGCAATAACATGGGATTGGCAGCAGGGACCTTGGCAAGGACAAAAGGTTGTCTGCACCTGCTGGTGGACTTCTCCTGTGATTCCAAGGTCCAAAAATGGCAAATCAAGAAGGTGCCAGTTATAAAGACGTACCAGGGCTCTGACTTTTAAGAACAGTTTCTTCCCTGTGTTTTAAAGTTAGCTTTTATGGATTCTTTATTTATTAGGTTTAACCTCCACTATGAACACTTCATTTTATTGGATCATGTTGCACTTTTTATTGGACTTAGCCAAGCATAGGGGACACTGGTGCATGCATGCCACTATTTCTTGTTAACACTTTTCAGTAAAATTTGTGTTAAACTTGCACGTTTTGTACTTCTTTCACTTTTTTATTGTATATTTAGTTTATGGATGCATCTGACTCGAACTGTACTGATTTGGATTTATTTTTATAGACTTTATGGACTTTGCCTTGACTGGGTTCGCAGCCTCAGGAACAACTGAAACTTTCTGTGGTTCATGGGACAAGCCGACAAGTCTTATCAACATTTCTTTGCACGGTGGCAATCTAGGAGCAGGGGATTATTGTTCTTCTTGATATACTGCATTGTTCTTGATTCCTTCTATGCATGCGTAATGAATGAGAAATGGTCTGATTTTACACCCACCTGGCTTGTAGCTCGGGATTAATCATGCCTGTAATACCCAGCATTATTTGTATGTGGCTATGTATTGGAACCTCCAGATTCTGGTTAGTTTCATGTGCATCTTGTAATATCCCCTACAATGCTTCTTCTGCTGTTTGTTACCTCTGTTAGTTCAACTGTACCACCCCACCCAACCCGTCTCACCTTCTCTGCTGTGCTGTGCTGCTTCTTTGCTGTTATCAGATAAGCATTGCTCTGTACTTTGCTAAAATACTCTTGTGACATACTCCTTCATATTAAACAGTATATCCTGAGTAAATAGTCAGACTGGAATGTCCTAAAAGAAACTGGCATTGTGCAGCGCCAATATCACGGGTCAGGTCGTCACCACCATTGGGCTTTGAATGAAAAGTATAATGGCAGCATTTGTTCAGGAGTATGCTGTTCTATTCATGGCTTTTGAAACAGGAGTGTCAGTGTGCCAAATTTTTGATTTGTTAAAATATAAAATATCATGGATCTGTGAACCCTTGTCAGCTAATATTGCATTGTTTAACTGAAGATCTCTTAATGGGAAAGTGATAGTGCTATCATAATTCATTACAGACTCCAACCATGCCCTGCTATGCCTAACAGAAATGTGGCAAAAACAAAATGATTTTACATCTGTCATGGAGGCGACACCATCCAGAAATATTTACTTCACAGAGGCTCGCAGCTTAAGATAAGGCGGACAAGTCACAGTAATTGTTAGAGCATAGCTAAACATCAAAAGTATCCCAATTGACTGCCCATTGTCTTTCGAGTGTCTGGCTCTTAAGCTAGTAATGAAATCAGGTCCTGTCTTACTCATTGTACCCCAAAATACAGTGCATATTTTTTATCTGATCTGACTGAATTATTAACTGTTCACTTTCGCACAGAGTCACTCTTCTTGGCAGTTTCAATATCCATATTAACCACATGTAAGCTAAGAAATTAATTCCTGTCTTTACTGCACTGTTCTGACTTGGTGCAACACGTTAATTTTGCTACTCACTCTGGTTGTCATATATTGGACTTGATCAGCACATCTGGCTTATCTGTTGGTCACACTTATAGCAGTGATGTGGGAGTTTATGATCATAAAGCAGTACTTTTCACTGTCTCATCAGAAAAGAGAACATTTGCCACTAGTGCTGTTAATTCTAGTCTGATAGAACCTTACCTTAGAGTTGATAGTGGCAGAAGAAAAGGATTTTTTGATACTTAGCCAGGTCTGTCTGAGCATTTGATTTTCTCATTTTCCTTGTTGTGAGGTATGTCTGTTTATGCTGGAGTGCTTCAGAAAGTTAGTTATTCAGAGAGCTGTAATATTACGAATGTAATGGATTCTGTGTCCTGCTGCAGGAAGAGAAAGCCCGGAAGCACGTAGTGATTCACACACATAGGGCAAATAGAAAATCAAATACAAAACAAAGCATTTAACATGCTACTTTAGTTACAATGGGATTTGAGAAACTAGTAAATTAAATGATTTTAAGATGAAGTTTATGATGCTCTACTTTAATGACAAAATAAACTACGTGATTAAAGTGGGAATTTCAAGATTAAAGTTGACATTTCGTGCTTTTTTCTCCATTGTGTGCCTATTTTTTTTTTCTCTGTACCCTAATAAGCTTTCATATGACACTCAGACGGTGGGCTACGACTCACCTTTTCATGGCGACTTTGATATCTGACAACATCTGTTTTATTTTGTGCACTGTGCGACTTTGTGAACTGGAACTTTCGAATTTCTCCGACACTCTATGCCACTCGATCAACTTCCTTTTGTTGTTTATACCACTTTTTAAAACAAAAAATAGTATGTTTTTCCTTGCATCCACTTGGTATTTGCTGAAATTCTTCTATTTTCCCCGTGCTTTTGCCATTTTCTTTTCACAGAAGGCTGAGCTTAAGTGCTATTTATATTAATTTGCATATTCAAAGAGGCGTAATTCTGGGAGGAGTTGGGGTGGGACAGCAGGCACGTGCACGTGCGTTACTTTTCACGCTGACCAGGATTTATGGAGCGGAAGAACGTGGAATTTGCCGTTCGCACAGATTTATGCCTCTGGATTTTTTTGTGCATATGAACATTTCCGCTTTTGTGCTTATGCCATGTTATAGTGTGAATTCTACGCACAGCGTTATGCATGAGGCCCCTGGTCCTTCCGCTATAGAGGCATCCCAGCTGGGTAAGGGCCCCAGCCATCCGCTGCCACCTGATTATTACAAAATACTAAATGCAGACAGACTTCATTTCACATTAGTGGTTTAGCATACTGTGTTAAAAAAAATCACTAATTGCTTCTAAAAACTCCTGCCGTTGTGCTCCGTTATTTGCGAGGTCAATCCAGCTAATATTCAGATAGTTAAAATCCCCTATGACCATAATATCCTCCTAATATTACTAAAAAGATGTGCATTGAAATTACTGTCTGGATTGGGCGGTCTCTGACAGACTCCTAAAATAAGGCCTCTTTCCCTAATGCTCCCTCTTTCACTTGCCCAACTCATCATAACCGAGTGCTTGATCAGTGCTATGGGAACATCAAAGGCGCTTATGATTCAAGATCAAAACCATAGCTGGGTTTGTCAGATCATTATTGGGTCTGCTTATTTCAAACTATAAATCCATCTTTAAGAGAAAAACCCTAGAAAGCAAACAAATTAAAGTCTGGGATGAGGGTCGAATGCCTGCCTGGCTGTTTTGAGTTCACTGATTGGTCAATGTTTGAAAAATCCTGTGCTAACTTTAATGAACTGACAGACAATGTAAGCTGTTACATACAGTTCTGTGAGGACACCATAATGCCTACGAAATCAGCCAAAATATACCCTGAAAAACAAGCTTTGGATTACCAGAGATCTAAAACAATTGATAACCCGAAAAAACAGGGCATTTGAACAGAAGGAGGTGAAACATAAAATAAAGCAGACCAAGCTAAAGTATAAGGACAAGATAGAGAATGAACTGCGGACTGATAACCAAAGCTTATTATGGAATTGCATGAAGATGATGGTTGGCAATCAAAAAGCAATAATCGAGTTGAACTGGCAGGACTCAAAACTATCAGTTGGCAATAAACTTGAACTTGAGTTCTTTTCAAGGTTTGAAACACAGGATTTTCCTTCAGACGTATTGTCAGCAAAAGAACAGACTGAAGCCATGTGTCAGCACTTCTTTGACCAGAATAATGTCAGAAAGGTCCTTAAAGAAACAAATATCAAAAAAAAGCTTGGCTCCAGACAGAATAAGTGGCCAGCTGCTTCATTACTGTGCAGAGAAGCTCTCTCCAATATTCCAATCCATATTTCAAATGTCCTTGAACTTAGAGCAAGTGTCCGGCCTGTGGAAACAGGAAACTGCTCTTTCCATTGGCAAAAACTGCACACTCCAAATCATTAAGCAACTTTAGACCAGTGGCATTAACTACTCGTATCATGAAATTCTTCCATCCATTATCCAACTCACTATATCCTAACTATAGGGTCACAGGGGTCTGCTGGAGCCAATCCCAGCCAACACAGGAAACAAACCCCAGGCAGGGCGCCAGCCCACCGCAGGGCACACACACACATCAAGCACACACTAGGGACAATTTAGGATCGGCAATGCACCTAACCTGCATGTCTTTGTACTGTGGGAGGAAACCCACGCAGACACAAGGAGAACATGCATACTCCACACAGAGAGGACCCAGGAAGCGAACCCAGGTCTCCTAACTGCTAGGCAGCAGCGCTACCCACTGCGCCACTGTGAGAATTTAATTATTAAACAACTACTTAACAAAACTGATGCTCTTCTGGTCCCTCACCGTTTGCATACAGAGCAAAGAGGGGTGTGGAGAATTCCACAGCAACACTTTTGAATGTATTGTATAAGTACTTGGAAGGATCAAAAAACTATGCAAGATTTCTGTTTATAGACTTTTTGTCAGCTTTTAACATGATCCAGCACCACATTTTATTTAAGAAACTGATCGATCAATTCTGTTTGGACCCTAACTGGTGGGATGAGTTCTGGACTTTTTAACAGACAGGACACAAAGAGTGAGTGTTAATGGATGTTTACCTCATAGCCTAAGTACTGTACATCTGTGGACTTTCAACAAGGTTTAGTTGTTTATCCTGTATACAAATGACTGTAGGAGTTTACACAAGGATAGACACATCCTGTAATTTGCAGACGACTCTTTCATTGTAAGGCTTCTACAAAGTAAGGTAGACAGCCATGGACCTATTGTCAATGAGGTTGTACAATGGTGTGATCACTCTTTTTACGACATAATATTTTAGAACATTAGAACACTCTAGATGAGAACAGGCCATTCAGCCCAACAAAGCTCGCCAGTCTTATCCACTTATTTCTTCCAAAAAAACATTGAGTCGAGTTTTGAAAGTCCCTAACGTCTTACTGTCTACTACACTACTTGGTAGCTTATTCCAAGTGTCTATCGTTCTTTGTATAAAGAAAAACTTCTTAATGTTTGTGTGAAATTTACACTTAACAAGTTTCCAACTGTGTCCTCGTGTTCTTGATGAAATCATTTTAAAATAACAGTCTTGATCCACTGTACTAATTCCCTTCATAATTTTAAACACTTCAATCATGTCACCTCTTAATCTTCTTTTGCTTAAACTGTAAAGGCTCAGCTCTTTTAATCTTTCCTCATAATTCAACCTCTGTAGCCCTGGAATCAGCCTAGTCGCTCTTCTCTGGACCTTTCTAGCACTGCTATGTCCTTTTTGTAGCCTGGAGACCAAAACTGCACACAGTACTCAAGATGAGGCCTCACCAGTGCATTATAAAGGTTGAGCATAACCTCCTTGGACTTGTACTCCACACATCGTGCTATATAACCTAACATTCTGTTAGCCTTCTTAATGGCTTCTGAACACTGTCGGAAGTCGATAGCTTAGAATCCACTATGACTCCTAAATCCTTCTCATAAGGTGTACTCTCGATTTTCTGACCGCCCATTGTGTATTCAAAGCTAACATTTGTACTTCCTATGTGTAATACTTTACATTTACTGACATTAAATTTCATCTGCCACAAATCTGCCCAAGCCTGTATGCTATCCAAGTCCTTCTGTAATGATATAACAGATTCCAAATTATCTGCTAATCCACCTATCTTGGTATCATCTGCAAACTTAACCAGCTTGTTACTTATATTCCTATCTAAATCATTTATATATATTAAAAATAGCAGCGACCCTAGCACTGACCCCTGTGGAACACCACTCTTAACATCTGCCAGTTCTGATGAGGTTCCTCGCACCATCACCCTCTGCTTCCTGTGTCTGAGCCAATTCTGCACCCATCTAAAAACATCACCCTGAACTCCCACTTCTTTTAACTTGATGCCCAACCTCTCATGTGGCACCTTATCAAATGCTTTCTGAAAGTCCAGATAAATAATATCATAAGCTCCACTTTGATCATATCCTTTTGTTGCCTCCTCATAGAATTCCAACATGTTAGTAAAACACGACCTCCCTCTTCTGAACCCATGCTGACTGTTCAGAATAACTCCTGTCCTTGCCATGTGTTGCTCAATCTTATCTTTAATAATTCCTTCCATTAATTCTCCTGTGATGCATGTTAAGATCTGCCCCGTCACCCTTTTTATATAATGGGATGATATTTGCTATTTTCCAGTCCTTCGGAATCTCTCCAGTGCGCGTGACTTCCTAAAAATATGTGTCAAGGGTTTATATATGTACTCACTAGCCTCCTTAAGAACACGAGGATAAATATTATCTGGTCCTGGTGATTTGTTTGATTTCATCTTATTTAATCTGAGCAGCACTTCTCCCTCTACAATTTCCAAATCCCTCAGTACCTCCTTAGTAGTTCTGTTACCTCTGGAGGTTATCCACTTGCTCACTTGTAAACACCTCAGAAAAATGTAAGTTTAGGGCATCTGCTATTTCATTGTCTGTATCTTTTAATTCCCCTTTACTATTCCTGATGAACTTGACCTCCTCCTTAACTGTTCTTTTACTACTAAAATACTGAAAGAATCTCTTGGGGTCTTCTTTCGCCTTATCTGCTATATTCCTCTCCAACTGTCTTTTAGCTTTCCTGATATCCTTCTTAATGGTTGCCCTCATGTCTCATACGCTCTGCAAATCACTTTGCGGTCATTATACCGCAGTTTTTTCTTTTGCAACTTCTTTTTTAAATCTTTATTAATCCACCATGGAGTTTTTTAGTTTCCTATTAATTCCAAATTTAGGTATGTATCTGTCCTGCATTACATGTAAAACATTTTTAAACCTGTTCCACTGCTCCTCAACTGTCTCCACATTTAAAAGCTTATCCCAGTCTATCCTACTTAGACTTTGTCGCATCTGCTCAAAATTAGCCCTACAAAGTTCAACTTAACAATTTTAGTCTTTGCATCTGCACTCTTACAAAATACTGAGAATTGTATTACATTATGGTCACTTGACCCTAGTGGTTCAATCACCTCTACACCCTCAATTCTATCCTGATTATTACAGAATACTAAATCCAGACAGGCTTCACCCCTTGTTGGTGCTTTAACATGCTGTGTTAAAAAACAGTCACTGATTACTTCTAAAAACTCCTGCTCTTGTGCTCCTCCATCTGTAAGGTTATCCCAGTTAATATTTGGATAATTAAAGTCCCCCATGACTATAATATCTCCCTGTAAACTTGCCTTTTTGATATTACTAAAAAGATGTGTGTTGAAATTACTGTCTGAATTGGGTGGTCTATAACACACTCCTAAAATAAGACCTCTTTCCCAAATATTTTCCAGGCGAAGCCACATGCCTCATTAAGATGGGGCTCATCATCCAACTGAAGATGACTTACATTTAAACTCTGTTTGGCATAAACAGCAACCCCACCTCCTTTTCTGTTCTGTCTATCCTTCCTAAAAAATGTGTATCCCTCTATGTTACACTCATCCCCATCTTTGTTATTTAGCCAGGTTTCCGTTATTGCTATAATATCATAATTATGCTCTGCTACATACAACTCCAACTCACTTACCTTATTTTTGATACATACAGCATTAAGGAAAGCTTTTTTTAATGTGTTACTCCTTCTATATTTAAATGTTTGCTTAGAATTTACATTACTATGCATTTTTATTTCTACACCATTGTTTGTTCTTCCATTTCTAAGACAAAAGATATGGTTGTAGATTTTAGGTGCTCTCCACCATCCAGTCTCAATTTTAATTAAAAGGGAAACAGAGGAGATGGTAGAGCATTACAAATATCTGGGAACAACCATTGATAACAAACAGCTTTGATCTTAACACAGTACAAATCAGTAAAAAAGAGCAGTCACAACTTTTCTTCCATTGGAAACTCAACTAATGTAATGTGGAAAAATCCATAATGACACTTTTTTATAAGCCCTTTATTTAATCCATTGTTACATTTGCTTTTATCTGTCGGTTTAGCAACCTCAGCAGTAAGAACATTAATCATCTTAAAAACATAAAAATTTACAGTAAAATTATTGGTTCACAGCAGAACTCTATCACTAAAATGGAACACAAACAGATTAGGAAGAAAGCCAACTCATTTCTGTCAGACAGTAGCCATCCTCTTTGCTCAAAATTTTTTTTTTGGCCGCAGATTTAGATTTCCAAAGGTAAAGAGCAACAGATTTAAGAACTCTTTTATTCCAAGAGCTATGCGCATTGTAAATTCTCTTACTTGTTGGGATGTTGCTAAATGTTAAATTCTGCATTATTATTTTGTGTACTGTTGAAAGTAATTCTTCTTCTTTCTATTGATCTTGAGTGTGTGTTTATGCAATAACATTGATTGTCAAATTTTGTGTCTCTGTTTATCTATTGGATCTCCATAACAATGTATGCTGTTTTTGTACTTTTCTGTTCCAGATAAACCACCAAAAGAAGATCTAAATTTACAACTTGAAGTGCACGGTCACAGGCATTCCAAAATATGGGATGGGGCAAGATTATTTAAGGCTTTAAATCATATATTTACCAGAATACTAGGACTTCATTTTTTGACTTAAGGAATATAGCAACAATCAGACCTCTGACAACATTACAAAATTAATTAAATACTACAAAATTAAAAAATACTACAATGATGTATAAAGTTTATGTTAGAGTCAATGATTACCCCTAAACTCTTTACCTCCACCTCAACATGTACACATGCCGGAATATAAGCCGACTCGGTATATTAGCCGACCCCCTTCTCTACCTACTAAATTACATGTATTTGCCGATGACCAGTATTTAAGCCGACCCCCTTCTCCAAGCAAAATTTTCTAAATTTCCTTAAAAGTGTCTCTTCAGGTTGTGGTCCTCGGCCAGGACGCCCAGGAGGACGTGAGGAGGGCTTGTGCCTCCTCCAGACCGCGAGGGGGCGTCCGTCCTGGTTCTGTTGGGAGCCACGGGTCGAGGGCATGGAAGCCCTACCCTGTAGGGGCCCGTGGTCACCGCCAGGCGGCGCCCTGATGCCGGTTTACCCCGTGTGGTCTTTGGCCGGGGATGGAGCCCGGCCAGGACGCCTTGGAGGACCAGAGGAGGGCGTGTGCCTCCTCCAGACCGAGTGGGGCGTCCGTCCTGGTTATGCAGGGGCCTCGGTAGGGGCTTTGAAGCCCAGCCCTGTAGGGACCCGTGGCCACCGCCAGGCAGCGCCCCAGTGCCTGTTTATCCCGGGAGCCCGGCACTTCCGCCACACCAGGAAGTGCCGGGGGGAAGACGACCAGGGAGACACTTCAGCCGGCACTTCCGCCACACAGGGGTGTGGCCACCGCTAAGTGCCGGGAAGCAGCTGGGACCCGTCCGGGTTCCCATAAAAGGGGCCTCCAGTCAGCAGTGGATGTCGGGAGGAAGCAGACAGAGCTGGAGAGAGAGGACGGGAGGCGGCCAGGAAGGCACAAGAGACTGTGGGCCTGGACATTGGGGAAATTGGTGCAAGAAGGCACTGGGGGTGCACGTGAGCAAAACTGTAAATAGTATTATAAATAAACAGTGTGTGGGTGCAAAATATGTTGTCCGTCTGTCTGTGCCGGGGCCAGCGTTCACAAGGTATATTTATCATGTTTATCAGCGAGAATTTGAGACTGCCGCCATTTTTGATGGAAACCAGGAAGTGATTGCGGAGAAGTTTGGTAAAATGAAACCTTTGTGTTGAAACTATATACGCAAATACGGTACATCGGCAGGTGGATTTCCGGAGACTCGTTATAAATTTGATTAACTTAAATACGCAATACAGTGGACCCTTGACTTACGAACTTAATTCGTTCGCGAAGGCTAACCCATAATGCGTTCCGAACCTCCCACTGCAACACTTACTTAACCTTTTCATAATAAAAAAGGGTTGTATAATGTGCATAATTTACCAAAACACCAATAATTTTTTAATGTACTAACCAAAAAGTTATAAAAAGTGCCTAGCCTACCAGATGTAGGCTAGATTAAGCTAGGAGCATGGCGGTGCGCATGGTCGCAGCGGCTCAGGGCTCTCCTTTACAGTGCACTTTTTTGATGTTCGGCGAACATTCGCTACACCCTTCAGAACCTTATAGACATCGGTGTCCAGAGCCAGACATCTGTTTCGAGTGTTTTTCATCACATGCACAACATCCCAGACAACATAGCGAGACCAGCAGGCTCTCCGTGGATTGTTGTTGGGTCTAGGAGACGACGCAGATGGAGGAGGGAAAGAAAGCAGAAGCGGGGCCGCAGATTCGGCGTTATGGTAAGGCTAAAAAAACAACCATACAAGCCCTATACAGAACTTTTTTTCTGCACTGAAGGAGCTGCTTTTAATCTCATTGTAGATGTGTATAGTGACAATAAAAGGCATTCTTTTCTATTTTATTCTAGAAACAACAATTTCATACTGTACTCATCATTTAATCTGACATCTTTGGGCTGCAGGAAGGGAGGAGGAGGAGAATGAAACGGAAGGTGGTTATTGTTTAGAAGGAGCTTCCTTATGCAAATCTTTTCTTTGTAAAATTGTCGAGATGGTGGATTTCGACATGCTGTACATATTAGCGAGATAGGTCACACGAACAGCACTTTCATATTTCCACACAATTTCCATCTTTGTTTCAATTGTGATCTCTTTCTTTACCTTCTCTTCCTTCCTTAGCAATTATGTGTCTTGCTTGCATGGTCTTAGTGACTGCAATGACCGAAATTACACCCGCAAACACATGTATCTGGGCTCCAACTGACGCTACTAATGCTCTCGGTTGTTTGTTTACAATCGCGCAAGCGGATACACATGACCGCATTCGGGTCGTAACGCAAGATGTTGGTCGTAAATCAAAACAAAAATTTTTATTTTAAACTTCCCGATAATTTATTATAAATTTTATTAATAAAATCAACAACTAAAATACTTTTTTGAATAAATTCTTTATTTAATTTAAAGTACCGGCATGCAAAGTTACTTCTTCATCTGAAAGATGGCTCTGTGGTTTCGTCATTATTTACTTCCGTATTCATCAGCAAAACCGGCATTGTGCTGGAAATCTTGAATCTGAAACGATACTCGTTGTATAAACCGACCCCCAAACTCCAAGCCAAAAATCTAGGACGAAATTCTTGGCTTATATTCCGGGATCTATGGTAAGGGATCAAATTTATTTCTAATATTCTCACTAAATTATTTTTTGCCAAACATTAAGATTTCGTTTTTTTTCTTATTTAGTTTGAGAACATTACTACTCACTGTGGTGGGCTTGGCACCCAACTCGGGGTTTGTTTCCTGCATCCACTGAACAGGATCATCTCCAGACAGAGGAGCAGCTTCAGCGACAGACTGCTGTCACTGTCCTGCTCCACTGACAGACTGAGGAGATCATTCATCTATCTATCTATTTCTGCATGATGAAAATTTGTACACCATTATGTACGGGCCTTTAAATGTCCTTTAAATGTTCTTTGTCCTGCTCCCGTTCCTGAGTCTAGCTCCCCGACTTTAGGACGGCGGCCCCTTTTATTTCCACCCAGATGTGCTCCAGGTGCTTGATAACATTCTTCCGGCAGCACCTCCTGGTGTGGCGGAAGTGCTGCCCTTGCACCCGGAAGCAATCCAGGCATCCCTGGAAGGTTCTTCCTCCATCTTCCCAAGTATGGTGGAATTGTCAATCTCCTGGGCTCCATGATGCTCGGGGTGCCCCCTGGTGTTGGCCACCGGCCCCAGTGGATTTGGGCCTCCTTCCTCCATCCCCGTGGTCCCCTCATCATCCAGGGCAGTTGCCCCCTCATGGCCCGGAGGATGTATAGACCACCTCCCAGTCCTTCCAGGCATCCCGGCTAGGTCTGACCCCCAGCCTCCTGTGACAATGTAATGAAGGACAGGAACATACCTAAATTTGGAACTAATAGAATAAAAAAAAAAAAAAATCTCTGCAATGGATAAATAAAAAGTTGAAAAAGAAGCTGCAAAGGAAAAAAAGCTGTATAAGATGTATAAGACTAATAACTCCAATGTGAATCGTTGGGCATATGAGAACATAAGGGCAACCATTATGAAGAATATTAGGGAGGCTAAATGACAGTTAGAGAGGAATATAGCAGATAACCAAAAGAGATTATTTCAGTATTTTAGTAGTAGAACAACAATCAAGAAAGAGGTGAAATGGATTAGGAGTATTAAAGGGGAATTTTAAAAAAATACAGACGGTGAAATAGCAGATGCTTCTAAATTTTTAAATTTAAATTGTAAATTTTGCTCTAAATTCTGAATTTTTCCTCAGGTCTTCTTAAGTGAGGAAGTAGAAAACCAACCAGTGATAAAAGGGACTACTAAGGAAGTACAGAGTGATTTAGAAATAGTAGAAGGAAAAATACTGTTTAGATTAAATAGTGTGGACTATGCCCAGCAGCTTATCCTGGCCAAGACCCCCAAGCCGCCAGATGGAGCCCTCCCTGCAATGTGGAGATGCCCCGAATTCCAGCAGGGCATCATGGACTTTGGAGTTGTAATACACAGCCCTGCTGGATAACGTCTGGGCCACCAGGGGACGCTGCAGGGAGGCACAGAGACATTTGGTTTTCCTACAGCCCGGAAGTACTTGCAGGTCATGAGGACGGAAGGAATAAAGTGCTTCCGGGCTGACGAAGAAAGTAGAGTTTTTGATTTGACTTGGAAGTGCTTGGAAGTCACATGGACCTCAGGTTAAGGAGCACTTCCGGGTTGTGAACTATAAAAGGACTGTGGGAGCTCCCAGACGGCGAGCTGAGCTGGGTGGTAGGAGGGCAACGTGTCTGGGAGTGGAGGATTGATTATTGATTTATTATTGTGTTTATTTGTGAGGATCGTGTGGAGTGGAGGGTGCTTAGTGCACATAATTATTATAATAAAGGATTATTGCGCTTTTACCTGGTGTTTGACGTGGTACCTGACGGTTCAAGGGAGCGATAGTGCCCCCTACTGCCACAATAGGCTGAAACAACTCTCCAGGACCATATTCTTTGGAACCCACTGTGCACTGGTAAAATTCTGAAAGACTGGACAATGGCAAACATTATCCCATTATATAAAAAGGGTGATCAGGCAGATTCAAGCAACTTTAGTCCAGTAAGTTTAACATGCATCATGGGAAAATTAATGGAAGGAATTATTAAGGATAGGACTGAGCAACACATGGTAAGAGCAGGAGTTTTACTGAACAGTGAGCATGGGTTCAGAAGAAGGAGGTCATGTTTTACCAACATGCTGGAATTCTATGAGGATTCAACAAAAGGATATGATCACAGTGGAGCATATGGTATTATTTAACTTGACTTTCAGAAAGCATTTAATAAAGTGCCACATGAGAGGTTGGGCATCAAACCGAAAGAAGTGAGAGTTCAGGGTGATGTTTTTAGATGGGTGCAAAACTGTCTCAGACACAGGAAGCAGAGGATCATGGTGTGAGGAACCTTATCAGAGCTGGCTGACATTAAGAGGTCAGTGCTAGCGCCACTGCTATTTTTAATATATATAAATGATTTGGATAGGAAAATAAGTAACAAGCTGGTTAAGTTTGCAGATGATGCCAAGATTTGAGGATTGGCAGATGACAATCTAGTATCCGTTGAATCATTACAGAGGAACTTGGCAAGTAACTATTGGGTTCCTATGCATCTGTTTCAGGTGAGGTAAAGTGTTTTTAGGTTTGGGTTTCTTTTAATGATTGTGTTTGTGCTTTGCATATTGTTGTCTGCACTATATATATTATTGGGAATTCTTGAAACAGTACAGAAAATAAAGTGAAGCAGTCTCAATGATTTTAACTGAACAAGCTGCAGTCTACCATGCGTGTTTTACTAACAGCAGGATAAACGACAATAATTCAAGATGAACATTCCATATTCTTACAGCAAACAGCAATAATACACTGCCCCCTAGTGGTAACATAAACAGTAACTGCTATACTATAAATATTGTAGTTGTTGCATTAAACATGTAAACCACCGGGGGGTTGACTGGACAACTGTGGAGCCCTGGTATGGCGGAAGTGCTGCCGGAAGAGAGTCCAGGTATGCCCAGAGTGCTTCCGATTGCAAGGACACCACTTCCACCACACCAGGAAGCACCTGGAGCACATTACGGTGAGAGATAAAAGAGGCCGCCTTACTCCATTCGAAGAGTCAGGTGGAAGAGGGCAGAGCTTGCAAGGAGTGTAGTGGAGGCGCCAATAGAGTGAGGAGAAAAGGACTGTGAGCTGTTGCACCTGGCCATCTTTTTGCCCATTGTAGGGAGAATGGTGAGACATCCAGATGTCAATCATGCAGGGCGGCTGTAGCAGTTGCAGTGCGTGTGCGTGTCGCTTTGTAGTGCCGGGCTGTCCACAAAATTATTTATTTGATGTGTTCCCGCCTTGTGTCAGGTGGAGAGTCCCATCTGGGATGCCATTGTGGAAATGCTCGGCCCAGACACACAGAGGCAGACACAGAACGTCTTAAAACACGCATGCTTAATTGCAACCCCTATTTACAAACCCAACTCCCAGTGCAGTAATCAGCAACACACAGTCCTTTAGACCAGTGATTCCCAACCACTGTGCCATGGCAAAATTAGTGAGCCATGAGAGATCATCAGGTGTACCATGGAAAATTATCCAATTTCACTTAATTGGTCTGAAAATTATTATTTATTTACTGCCAATAATTTGTCTTCATTCGTCTATGCGACAGTGACAGGCAGAACAATGAAATACTCTTTCACTAGGTGGCAGCAAATGGCTAATTAATCTGTGTATCTACCTGTTGCCATTCAAATAATAGAATTAGTGATGCTTCGGCTGTGACAGCAGTGATAGCGAAGGATAAATATCTGAAAAGATAAAGTACACAATCCGAACTGGGTCCTGGAGAAAATTGTGACCCAGATGAAGGCCCTAATATGAGTAGTGGTCAGAAGAAAGCAAGAAAGGTGAGCTCAAGACAATACAATGAAAGTTATCTTTCCTTTGGATTTACTTTTACTGGGGAATCAACCAAGCCGATTCCGTTATGCTTGGTATGTGGGGAAAAGCTGTTCAACAGTGCCATGGTTCCTAGAAAACTTAAACGCCATGTCCAAACAAAACACCCGTCACTTCAAAACAAGAATACAGATTATTTTATTTAACTTCCATGCACAGACTGAGAAACAGGCAGCTTTAGTAAGGAAAACCACAAAGACAAATGAGAGAGCTCTCAAAGATACCTACCAAGTTGCTGAACTCATTGCCAAATCAAAACAGCCACACATGGTGGCAGTGACATTAATACTGCCTGCCTGCAAAGTCATTATAAATTAGATGCTCGGCCCTGGCGCTCTTAAAGAAAAAGCTCAAGTCCCTCTCTCAGATAATACAATTGCCAGACGTAATGATGACATGTCTGTAGACATTTAAAGGGTCGTTTTGGAAAAGTTGCATGTCAGTGGTAAATTTGCATTGCAACTCAATGAATCTACGAATATCAGTGGACATGCATAACTTTTGGCAAATGTGTGATTTGTAGACAGAGACACCATCAGAGAAAACTTCCTGTTTTGTAAGGAATTGCCAGAAAGAACAACAGGACAGGTAATTTTTCGAGTTGTATCACAGTACCTTGAACAAGGAGGACTTAAGTGGGAAAACTGCATAAGTGTTTGCACTAATGGAGCAGCTGCCATGTTTGGGCGTACCAAAGGATTTGTAAGCAGAGTGAAAGAGCAACATCCAGATGTTATTGCGATGCATTGTTTTCTGCACCTTGAGGCAATCGTTGCCAAGACATTACCAGCTGACCTAGCTCCTGTTTTGGACGATGTTGTGCGCCTGATAAACTTTGTGAAGACAAGATCTGTAAAAAGTCGCATGTTTGCATCATTGTGTGAGGAAATGGGAGCAGAGCATAAAGTGCTATTGCTGCATACGGAGTTCCGGTTGTTGTCTCGTGGCAAAGTTTTAACCCGTGTGTATGAGCTGCAGGAGGAACTAAAAGTGTTTTTGACAAATGAGAGACGTGATGATGCTAAGTTGTTTTCAAGTGATAAGTGGTGTGCAAGACTGGCATATCTGGCGGATATATTTCAACATTTGAATGACCTGTACACATGAATGCAAGACCGAAATGAAAACTTGCTCACAAGTGCAGATAAAATAAATGGATTTTGTTCAAAGGTGCAGCTCTGGCAACAACATGTGGGAAGTGCCAACCTTGACATGTTCCCACACACCCAGAAATTCCAAAGTATCAACATTGCTGCACTGTGTGAGACAATAGGCAGCATTTGAAAACTCTTGAACAGAAGTTGTCATTTTATTTCCCTTTCCACTGATTGTCTTGACTGGGTTAGGACCCCATATAGGTCAACCGCAGTTGGAAAGGACATGACTTTGCAGGAGCAGGAGGAAATAACTGTACCGAGAGAAAATCGTGGTTTAAAGCTGAGCTTTGCTAATCTACCTTTGGACAGTTTTTGGCTGATTTCTGCCAAGGAGTTCCCCATTCTTGCAAGCAGAGCTATTTCAGCCCTGCTCCCATTTTCCACAACCTAAATTTGCGAGCTTGGCTTTTCAAGCATTACTGCTATAAAAACTAAAAAAAAGAAAGAGACTCAGAGTTGTTGAAGAAGATCTTCATGTGTGTCTTCAATTCCTGCATGTATATCAGCGTTGTGTTCAACTAAACAGGCCCAGGTTTCACACTGAGTAAGTAAATTGTGAGAAAATAAAACTAGAAGATCATTATATTTCATTACATATACTTTTTGTGACATTTTTGTTTGGTGGTGCACCATGGGATTTCTCTAATGTAAAATATGTGCCTTGGCTCAAAAAAGGTTGGGAAACACTGCTTTAGACTTCCTTCTTCTTCTTCTTCTCTCTATCACCTCCAACTCCACCCAGGCAAGCTCTGTCCACTTCCACCCGACTCTGGCTCCAATGCTGGAGTGAGGCAGCCTCTTTTATACCTCCCACAGATGTGCTCCAGGTGCTCCCTGATCTTCTCTCAGCAGCACTTCCTGGTGTGGCGGAAGCGCTGCCCTTGCACCCTGAAGCATTCCGGGTGTACCTGGAATCTTCTTGCGGTAGCAGTTCCTGGTGTGGCGGAAGTGTTGCCTTCCAAGGCTCCATAAGTATTTGGACGCCCCCTGGCTTTGACCACGTGCCTCAACCGGGATGAGCTTCCAAGCTCTTCTCCCGTGGCCCCCACCCAGACCAGGGCGGCTACACTCCCGTGGCCCGGGGAAGGTATTGCTCCTCTCCCGGACCCTCCAGGCGACCCAGCTGGGCAGGACCCCCAGCCATATTGTGGCTGAACGCACGCTTTGAAAATGTGGACAGATTACCTGCTTTCTTACTGCTCCTCCTGCAGTGCTGCATTTTCTGCTTCTGGTGCTGCACGTCGATCATTTCAAAGCCTGTACAGCAGCTGTCATTGCTTCGCTCACCGCAGCTGTCCTTTTTTCTCACTGCTTTGTCTTGCATTTATTTTCATCTTTCATTATTTTTTGAATTTGCACATAGATTATTATTGTTCTCTTGTGCATCCTTTTTTGCCTTGTTTTCTCTCCAACGCTTTCATGTCTATTTTCGATGCGCTGCTATAAACCATAAAAGATTTTTAAGAGCAGGGAACACATAAAGTGTCTCTGCCAATAGCATTCCAACAACTGCGAGGTTAGATGTCCGTAAACTTGTTTTAAATTGTTTGTAAGTAGGGCATGTCATGCAAAAGTCAACGTCTCACAGGTCTTGCTTCCCAAGGTTGTAATGTCTAACCTCACGTGACATCAAAGTGTCTCCCCAAGATGATCACATCTCACGTCTCGTGTGACGTCATAGTGCCTCCCCGAGATGATCACATCTCGACCCAAAATTTTTTTATATAATAGATAGATATATAAATGATTTAGATAGGAATATAAGTAACAAGCTGGTTAAATTTGTAGTTGATACCAAGCTAAGTAGACTAGCACATAATCTGGAATCCGTTCAATCACTACAGAGGGACTTTGACAACATACAGGCTTGGGGAGATTTGTAGCAGATGAAATGTAATGTCATTAAATGTATTGTATTACACGCAGGAAGTAAAAAGACTTGAATACTCAATGGGCGGTCTGAAAATTGAAAGTACCCCTTTTAAGAAGGTATTAGGAGTAGTATTGGACTTGACACTATCAAATTCCAAACAGTGTCCAGAAGTCATTAAGTAGGCTGCATGGTTGCAAACTTGTTAAGGGTAAATTTTGAACAAACATTAGGAAGTTTTTCTTTACAGAGAGAACCTTAGACAAATGGAATAAGCTTCCATATAGTGTAGTAGACAGTAGAACTTTAGGGACTTTTAAAACTAGACTTGATGTTTTTTTAGAAGAATTAAGTGGATAGGACTGGTGAGCTTTATTGGACTGAATGGCCTGCTCTAATCTAGATTGTTCTAATGTACAGTTTCCTCCTTGATCGGACCTGTTACTGGAGAGTGGTTATTGATTTCTACAGACTTAAAAAAATGCATTATCAGGGCATTTGTTATTTTATTGTGTGCACATTTTAGCTCATCCATATTTTTTCTAAACCTTTTCCTTGGTCACTCTTTTACTACAAAAAATAAAGAAAAAATGTCTTTTTTAGTCATCTTCTGCTTTTTCTGCAGAATTTCTCAACTACAGTCTTTTAAATCAATATCTGTTCTTATGTGCTTAGAAGCCTTAATGGGTAATGCTAGAGTTAGTTATCATATATGTGTTATACTGATTTTTCCCTTAGCTATTTTTTCTCTAGATGTATATTTATATATTGTGAAGTTTATTTTAATTCCTTAATTGTCCTTAATTTTGACGTGAAATGGTCCTGTAAGTGAAATGCTTTCATCCCTGCTCCCCTACTCCTTGAATGTCTACATTTAAAAGTTTGTCTAAGTTTACCTTTTTGAGACTTTGCTGCATCTGCTCAAAATATTCCTTACCAAAATTAAACTTGTCAGTTTTAATTTTTGAAAATATGTTCTGTCCAAACACTGTGAAATCAATTATATTACAGTGAGATTTCTTTAGGTGTCTTTATAGTTAGACTGGGCAAAGATACCCATAGAGGCCTTTCAGCTATATTTTACTATTATACTATACTAGCTTTACAAGGGAACGTTATGTTAGAAACAAGAAAATGTTTTTGTTAATCTAGACTTTTACAAAACTTTACATAGCAGGCCTTGTTTGTTGATCATGGATAAAGAATACAGATTCAAAATAACATTTTGGTTTTCTCTACTTCAAATATAGTTAATCTAAGTGAATAGAAAACAACATACTAGGCTGATACTATGTATCCCTTATGCAGTCATATAGTTTGGGAATACTTAAAACCAATAACATGAAAAAAGGGTATAATGACATCCATGCCTATTTTCAATAGCTGACATTTAAATTAACCAGGAGAACACTGATTTATTCTGCAGCTTGCAGGAAATCCTACTGCAGGATTGATGTGCAAAACAACATGCAAGTTTGCTTCCAGTCTTCTATAATTTATGACAGAGGGTGGCAGGTGACCATACAAAATAGTAGGAATCATCAATGCTTGATCTTGTTTCACCCCTGCTTAAATCATGTGCAAGTTACATTACTCCTTATTTTACAGATCTTTTTAATTTCACACTTAGGTAGGGGAGTTCTGGGTCCTCCCTCCATGGAGTTTGAATGTTCTCCTTGTGTCTGCATTGGTATTGCTCTGGGTACTCTGGTTATCTCCCACTATGTAAAGGTTAGCTCAATTGGAGGCATTAAATTGGCCCTAGTATGTGTTTGGTGTGTATGAATGTGTGTGTGTTCACCTTATGATGGACTGGTGCCCTGTCCAGGGTTTGTTGCTGCATTGTGCCCTATGCTAGCTGGTTTAGACTCCAGCAAACCAGTTACAAAATTACATGACTTAAATAGATAGATGTTACACTCTGTTTTAAGATTGGTACTACAGTGCCTGTTCTAAATAACTTCTGAAAATGACACAAAGTAAATACAAATATGGTGATAGCACATTAGTCATGCAAAATCACTGTAAGAGCCATTTTCCTAGTTCTATAAGATTCATAAATATCTTACTAGATTACAATGCATAAACTATGGGAGGTTCCTATAACCCCCATGAGTACAATTGTATTGGTATATTCTTGCCATTTCTAACAGCTTTGAGTAAACATTATTCTTCAGTTAGTGACAGCCTTGCCATGTGTAAGGTATAGAGGCATACGGTTTTAACCATGCTCATGATCGTGCCTGTGCACGTGACCGTGCTTGATGGCCTATGGGCTCTTTGAATGTGTGAAGTAACACGTAAAGAAAAGTTGTTTATTTAAGTGCTGTACCGTACGCTTATGCCGTACAGAAGAAGAAATTAAAAACCTTTAAGTATAGAAATAACTAAAGTTTCTCAAGAAAAGCTAAGTTTATAGAAGATACATTTTTTCTTTTTTTGCCCTTTATTTTACTTGTGTAACTATTTTTTATTTTATTCTTGTGTGGATTATTTGCTTTTAACTTTCAGTAAATATTTTTAAAATAAACTTTTGGACTGAGAGATTTCTTTCGACACGCGTTTTACCTGTGCTTGACATTGCCTTATGCTTCGGCGGCTACAATCACTTTTTAAAAAACTTTCAGACAAAATCTAAAGGGGCATTGTTTTGCATCCACATATTTTCCAAGATAGATATATATATATTTTGTCACACATATGCGCTTGGGAGCATGGCACCTAGAGGGCTTAAATAATAGCAGTACCACGCCAGACCAGGGTGTGGTGAGCTGCACTAACTTTATCTATCTGTCCTCTGCAGACTATCCTCAGGAAATCCCACTAGGCGGCGGCGCTATTGGTGACGTCACTTCCAGTACTGGCGCTATTGATGAAGTCACATTCAGTACTGGTCCCATAGATGTCGCCACTTCCAGTCTCGAAGATGCCACTTTCGGTTCTGGTCCAGATGGCATCAATTCCTGTCATAGCCTTTAAAGCTGCCATTTTTACCAAACTAAAGTCCGTTCTGTTTTGGACTCAAACCTGTGAACATCACAATCAATTCAACCATTTTGCAGCCCAACCTTTTGATGTCTGTGGTCTGCTTTTTTGACTATATGTATATATATATATATATATATATATATATATATATATATATATATACAGTGCATCCGGAAGATATTCACAGCGCATCACTTTTTCCACATTTTGTTATGTTACAGCCTTATTCCAAAATGGATTAAATTCATTCTTTTACCTCAGAATTCTGCGCACAACACCCCATAATGACAACGTGAAAAAAGCTTACTTAAGGTTTTTGCAAATTTATTAAAAATAAAAAAGAGAAATCACATGTACATAAGTATTCACAGCCTTTGCTCAATACTTTGTCGATGCACCTTTGGCAGCAATTACAGCCTCAAGTCTTTTTGAATCTGATGCCACAAGCTTGGCACACCTATCCTTGGCCAGTTTCGCCCATTCCTCTTTGCAGCACCTCTCAAGCTCCATCAGGTTGGATGGGAAGCACCAGTGCACAGCCATTTTAAGATCTCTCCAGAGATGTTCAATCGGATTTAAGTCTGGGCTCTGGCTGGGCCACTCAAGGACATTCACAGAGTTGCCCTGAAGCCACTCCTTTGATATCTTGGCTGTGTGCTTAAGGTTCTTGTCCTCCTGAAAGATGAACCGCCGCCCCAGTCTGAGGTCAAGAGTGCTCTGGAGCAGGTTTTCATCCAGGATGTCTCTGTACATTGCTGTAGTCATCTTTCCCTTTATCCTGACTAGTCTCCCAGTTTCTGCAGCTGAAAAACATCCCCGCAGCATTATTCTGCCACCACCATGCTTCACTGTAGGGATAGTATTGGCCTGGTGATGAGCGATGCCTGGTTTCCTCCAAACATAACGCCTGGCATTCACATCAAAGAGTTCAATCTTTGTCTCATCAGACCAGAGAATTTTGTTTCTCATGGTCTGAGAGTCCTTCAGGTTCCTTTTGGCAAACTCCAGGCGGGCTGCCATGTGCCTTTTACTAAGGAGTGGCTTCCGTCTGGCCAGTCTACTATACAGGCCTGATTGATGGATTGCTGCAAAGATAGTTGTCCTTCTGGAAGGTTCTCCTCTCTCCACAGAGGACTCTGGAGCTCTGACAGAGTGACCATCGGGTTCTTGGTCACCTCCCTGACTAAGACCCTTCTCCCCCGATTGCTCAGTTTAGATGGCCGGCCAGTTTTAGGAGGAGTCCTGGTGATTTCGAACTTCTTCCACTTATGGATGATGGAGGCCACTGTGCTCGTTTGGACCTTCAAAGCAGCAGAAATTTTTCTGTAACCTTCCCCAAATTTGTGCCTCAAGACAATCCTGTCTCGGAGGTCTACAGACAATTCCTTTGACTTCATGCTTGGTTTGTGCTCTAACATGAACTGTCAACTGTGGAACCTTATATAGACAGGTGTGTGCCTTTCCAAAACATGTCCAATCAACTGAATTTACCACAGGTGGACTCCAGTTAAGCTGCAGAAACATATCAATGATGATCAGGGGAAACAGGATGCACCTTGTAACAATTCATCCCACACACTAACACGAGCCGATTGCTACCGCTAGTCTGTCCTAGGTAAAGGCAGATGATAAAAGGATAGGCCAATATCACACCCCAAACAATTTCCCAAACACCCTTTATTCTACCCGGTTCAGTCCCTTAATGCCAATACTTTATAGCCCCCAAAAAAACCAAATAGTCAAGATCTATCATCAAATAACGAGTATATTTTATACAATGAAAAAAAGAATACAATCCCTTAAACATGCACCCCCCCCCGCCACCATAAATAACCCTTATTCTGTAGCTCCACAAATATATACATATATTTACACAATAACCATATTAATTTCCCCAGTTCCCCTTCCAGAGATGATAAATAGATCCACAAATGTCCAATGTTCTGTCCTGCAACTGCCGGCACGCCAAACAAGGTGTCCTGAAAATATTGTGGACTACTATCACAATCACCTCTTCGTCATAAAAGACATACAGTCAGTCTTGCGCCATGATACAATATAAGTCCTTTGAAATAGCTCATCCGAGTCCGTAGGTATTAGCAGAACGTTTGATTCCCCGATCAAAAGAATACCTTCCACCTTCTGACAGGACTGTAGGAGCTCCAAGACTTCTTGTATGGCCAGTGCAGTAACTGATCTGCTTTTTCTCTCCAATTCTCCTTTTTCCTTCTTCTCCTCTTCCCCCTTCTCTCTTTAAAATGGCACGCTTTTTGCAACTGACTCCCGAAAGAAAACAGTAAAACCGGAAGTTCCACCTCTGGGGCACCGCTGTCAATCTCCGGATGTAAGCATATTCCCTACAACACCCGATCGACAGCAGAAAACATATTATATTTATGTGGCAGCGTTACAACCTGAGCTCAATTTTGAGCTTCATGGCAAAGGCTGTGAATACTTATGTACATGTCAATTTCTCAATTTTTTTATTTTTAATAAATTTGCAAAAATCTCAATTAAACTTTTTTCATGTTGTCATTATGGGGTGTTGTGTGTAGAATTCTGAGGAAAAAATGAATTTAATCCATTTTGGAATAAGGCTGTAACATAACAAAATGTGGAAAAAGTGATGCACTGAGAATACTTTCCGGAGCACTGTATATATAATTTGTCTTATTCAAAAATATTAGGGATAACCTTTTGTAAAATTTTTATACCAATCTTAATCGTACTGGCGTTATTTGATCTAATACATCTTGTGAAGTAAGTAGATTGGCAACCCTAAACTGGCTGAGTGTGAGCATATGTGTGTCATGTCCAGGGCTGGTGCCTAGCATGGGCTTGGTGATTGGTCCACCCAAGATAAATTATTTCTAATCATTCTACTATTTATTTTAAAAGACAAATTCATTCATTCAATAAAGCTAAATCCAAAAAAATGCTTACACAGATTAACTCTATTGATTAAGACTTTCAGATGAGATAAATGAGCTTTTTTCAATACTGAAAAGGTTTACTTTTACATATATTAACAATGTTGAACTATTCTTTGAACTAATTACCTTATGTCAAAGACACATTCCTGTCACCAAGTACACCATCTATATTATGTGGTATATGGAGTAAGTAAAGGATTTTTTTTTATATAAGATTCACTTAGAATAGAATTTTCAGTTTATACAAATGAAGCAGAAATTCAAGGAATTGATTGAATGACATTTATAATCAAGGTCATTGGCACTATTGAAAAAATCAAGACACAGGTACAATTGGGTAGGCCTATTAGCAAGTCTGTAAGAATGAATTTGCCATTGTTTGCCAAGACCTTTCATGAAGATAGTGCAAATTACAACAGCAAAAGTAATCTGTAATGGGAAGAGGACAATTAATTGAGTGTATTTACTTATTGATTCTTCAAAGTAAAATGTGCAGAAATATATATATATATACACACACACACACATACATATATAGTGCATCCGGAAAGTATTCACAGCACATCACTTTTTCCACATTATGTTATGTTACAGCCAAAATTTATTTCAAAATGGATTAACTTAATTTTTTCCTCAGAAATCTAAACACAACACCCCATAATGACAATGTGAAAAAAGTTTACTTAAAGTTTTTGCAAATTTATTAAAAATAAAACAATTGAGACAGCACATGTACATAAGTATTCACAGCCTTTGCCATGAAGCTCAAAATTGAGCTCAGGTGCATCCTGTTTCCCCTGATCATCCTTGAGATGTTTCTGCAGCTTAATTGGAGTCCACATGTGATAAATTCAGTTGATTGGACATGATTTGGAAAGGCACACACCTGTCTATATAAGGTCCCACAGTTGACAGTTCATGTCAGAGCACAAACCAAGCATGAAGTCAAAGGAATTGTCTTGAGGCACAAATCTGGGGAAGGTTACAGAAAAATTTCTGCTGCTTTGAAGGTCCCAACGAGCACAGTGGCCTCCATCATCCATAAGTGGAAGAAGTTCGAAACTACCAGGACTCTTACTAGAGCTGGCCGGCCATCTAAACTGAGCGATCGGGGGAGAAGGGTCTTAGTCAGGGAGGTGACCAAGAACCTGATGGTCACTCTGTCAAAGCTCCAGAGGTCCTCTGTGGAGAGAGGAGAACTTTCCAGAAGGACAACCATCTCTGCAGCAATCCACCAATCAGGTTTGTAAGGTAGACTGGCCAGACAGAAGCCACTCCGTAGTAAAAGGCACATGGCAGCCCGCCTGGAGTTTGCCAAAAGGCACCTGAAGGACTCTCAGACCATGAGAAACAAAATTCTCTGGTCTGATGAGACAAACATTGAACTCTTTGGTGTGAATGCCAGGTGTCACGTTTGGAGGAAACCAGGCACCGCTCATCACCAGGCCAATACCATCCCTACAGTGAAGCATGGTAGTGGCAGAATCATGCTGTAGGATGTTTTTCAGCGGCAGGAACTGGGAGACTAGTCAGTATAAAGGGAAAGATGACTGCAGCAATGTACAGAGACATCCTGGATGAAAACCTGTTCCAGAGCATTCTTGACCTCAGACTGAGGTGACGGTTCATCTTTCAGGAGGACAACGACCCTAAGCACACAGCCAAGATATCAAAGGAGTGGCTTCAGGACTAGTCTGTGAATGTCCTTGAGTGGCCCAGCCAGAGCCCAGACTTGAATCCAATTGAACATCTCTGGAGAGATCTTAAAATAGCTGTGCACCGACGCTTCCCATCCAACCTGATGGAGCTTGAGAGGTGCTGCAAAGAGGAATGGGTGAAACTGGCCAAGGATAGGTTTGCCAAGCTTGTGGCATCATATTCAAAAAGAGTTTAGGCTGTAACTGCTGCCAAAGGTGCATCGACAAAGTATTGAGCAAAGGCTGTGAATACTTATGTACATGTGATTTTTCAGTTTTTTTATTTTTAATAAATTTGCAAAAACCAAGTAAAGTTTTTTCACATTGTCATTATGGGGTGTTGTGTGTAGAATTCTGAGGAAAAAAAATGAATTTAATCCATTTTGGAATAAGGCTGTAACATAACAAAATGTGGAAAAACTGATGCGCTGTGAATACCTTCTGGTTGGTAGGTAGATATGTATGTATGAGGCAGTCTAAGGGCTTAACTGGGAGTGAGATACAGAGTCAAGGGTTAATGAATCGTACTAATGCCTTTTCTCCCTTTTCCACAGACCACCAGAGGGAAAGCCCAGCTAAGACTTCACCCATTTCTGCTGCTACATCACATCTTCCTGCAGACCTCATTTCTGCCTGATATCCGACCCCTTCCTGTCCTCCAACAATAAAAATTGAGCCTTCACTCTCCTATTCAGTCACTGTTTTTGGCTCAGTCTTTTGTTACTCTCCTGGATATGACATTAAACTGCATCCAGCCCTGCAAGTGGTCCTCCAACTTGCTGGGAAATCATGGGGGTTGGTGGCAGGACTGGCACTCAAGCCACTGTGTTAAAAAAAAAAACTTCACACAGCTCAGAGATGACAGAAAGGACTCCTTTTTGCTCACCGTTGGAGTAGCTCTGCTGCAGCCACCCATAGGAAGGCTGCTCGCATCATGAAGGGGATGGGGAAAGCCCTTGGGAGACCCATCCCCTAGAGTCAAAACCGTTGGAGACGCTGCACAGCAGCACTAAGATCCCAATTTGAGGCGGCGCAAATGGGTAGGTGCATGGAATGTTTTGTCTCTGCTGTCGGAGAAGCTGCGTAAACTCCGCATTTCAGTGGCGGCACTCTCTGAAGTGCGTAAACCTGGGACTGGCTTGATCTCTATTGGTCTGGTCACTCTGATGGCTGTAATACCTGGGGAGCAGCTGTTGCTGTAGTGGATTGGCTTTTTTAGATGGTGTCTGATGTCACTCCTTTCAACAAGCGTATTATGAGACTCGGATTACGGCACTCCATTGGCCAGACTTCAAGACCAGGCTGTTTGTAATGAGTTTGCACATAGTTTGTGTGAGGAACTTGCAGATTTGGGTGTGACTGCTGATCCTAATGTGATGTGGGAGACCTTCCGTGACAAGACCCTGAAGGTTGCTGAGGGTTGCATTGGTGTTCCCAGAGGGGGGTGTTTCATTTTGCAGGGCACCCTGGATATCATTGAGAGGATTCGCAGCTCACGACTCAATGGCAACTCTGGTCTGTACTGGGAACTGAGAAGGATGGCTGTGAGGGCTCTAAGGGCAGATAAAGAGGTGTTTATTCGAGGAATATGTGAGCAAGTAACACACCATTTGTGGTCTAGCGACCCACGTCCTGCTTACAGAGAAATCAAAGCATTATGCACATCTGAATCTGTTCCTCATAGAGTCACAGTCCGGGTGGCTGATGGAACGGTCCTTATGGATGGCACTGCAGTTGTGACCCACTGGGCTGGCTACTTTGGGCAGTTGTTCAAAGCTGATCCTCCAGCTAGAATGTTGGATATCTCTGGGTCCACAGTTCTTGAGGCTGATCCTCCAATTAGCTCTGAACCACCCAATTTCACTAAGATTGCACAGGAGCTGAGTGGAGGAAAGGCTGTAGGGATCGGTGGTATCCGGGATGAACTTCTCTAGGCTGGTGGTAAGGCTGCCCTCCTGGCATTGCAAGCAATCTTTGCTTCATTTTGGGAGACTGTCATCATCCCAACTGACTGGAAAATGGAACTTGTCGTCCCTATCTGGGAAGGGTGATTGCCTGGATTGCAGCAAATACAGGGGGATAACACTGCTCTCGGTGCCGGGTAAGGTCCTTGCTAGGGTCATCCTCAATAGAATCCACGATCACTTGCTCCCCTACCAGCGACTAGAATAGCCTGGTTTTATGCCTAAGAAGTCTACCATCGACTGCACCCTGGCACTGAGGTTTCTCATAGAACACACATGAGAATATCGGCAGAGTTTCTTTGCAGCCTTTGTTGATTTTTGTGAAGCATTCAACTCAGTTGATTGAGCTGCCCTGTAAGGTATCCTGAGGGTTTGCGGGATCCCCTCGAGGTTGCTGGAAATCATGAGGCCTGTACACTAGTGCTATGCAGAATGGAGGTAGAACCTCTGTGTTTTTCCCAGTTGATTCTGGGGTTTGTCAGGGGTGTGTTCTTGCTCTTACTCTGTTCAATGCTTGTATGGATTGGGTGTTGGGCAAAGTCGTTGGGTACAGCAGCTGTGGGGCATCTGTTGGTGAAGAAAGTTTCACGGATCTTAACTTTGCTGAAGATGTTGTGATCTTCGCGGTGTCAATGGAGGCTCTGATTGGGGCGCTCGAGAGACCGAGCGAGGAGTCTGAGTGCTTGGGCTTGCGAGTGTCCTGGATAAAAACCAAGATCCACACCTCTTGTGGACAGCCATCAGCAGTGTGTCTGTTTGCGGAGAGAGTCTCGACCTTGTTGAGAGGTTTACTTACCTTGGCAGTGACATTCATGTCTCTGGTGACTCTTCCTATGAAGTCAGTAGACAGATTGGGAGAGCATGGCAGGTCATGAGGTCGCTGGAAAGGGATGTATGGCGCTCCCGATATCTATGCAAAAGGGCGAAGATCCAAGTCTTTAGAGTCCTGGTGCTTCCTGTCTTGCTATATGGTTGTGAGACATGGACGCTATCCAGTGACCTGAGACGAAGACTGGACTCCTTTGGTACTGTGTCTCGACGGAAAATCCTTGGGTACGGTTGGTTTGACTTTTTGTTGAATGAGCAGTTGGTCATGGAATCCCGAATGAGGTACATTACCTGTATTGTGAAGGAGCGTCAGTTACGGCATTATGACCATGTGGTGCGTTTCCCTGAGGGTGATACAGCTTGTAATTTCCTCATTGTTGGGGACTCAAGTGGCTGGACCAGGCCAAGGGCTCCCCCACGTAACACCTGGCTTTGACAGATAGAGGGTTATTTCGGGAGGGTGGGACTGGACCGCGTGTCTGCCTGGGATCCTAAGTTGTTTCATCGTCTAGTGGATGCAGCAACGCACTGTACCAGTTCATGCTCCACAACTTGTCTTGACTTTTGTGACTACTTGTTTTCTCATTTGTTTGAGTGTTGGAGAGCTTATATAAATGGAACCCAAAAACCTTTATTATTCTCTGTCTGTTTCTTTCACTATATATATATATATATATATATATATAGTCACAGAAGTCTGGGGTTCTTACCTTGCCGGGATGCCTGGAAGGACCGGAGGAGGACATGTATAGCTTCCGGGCCACGGGGAGGCAACCGCCCTGGACTAAGAGGATCATGGGAGAAGAGGGAAAAGATTTTAACCCGTTGGGAATCATGGCCACCGCCAGGGGGCGCCTTAAGCCTCGTTGGACCTGGAGAACTGTTACTTCCGCCACATCAGGCAAGATGAACCTGCCAGGGACACCCGGAGTGCTTCCGGTACAAAGGGCAGCCCTTCCGCCACACCAGGAAGTGCAGCCGGAAGGCCATCATCAGCCACCTGGAGCACATCAAAGCGGAAATAAAAGGGGTCGTCCTCTTACATCGAGGAGCTTGAGTCAGGAGTGGGAGCAGGACGAAGTTCCCAGGAGGAAACAGGCAGCCAAGGACTGTGATAGAGAGGTCAAATTGAGTTGATTTAATTGCTGTATGCATTGTGTATTGTTCGGGGCTCAAATCTGTGTTTGTTTGTGGTAAATAAATGTGTGTCTTTTTATAAAGATGTGGTCTCCAATTGGTGGTGTCCGGGAGAGTCTCACAATGGCGCCCAACGTGGGGCCTTCCGCTTGCTACAAAGCGGGGGACCCTGCAAATAAAATTTTTGTGAGCTGCCCGGGACCTCAGTCGGCCACGCACACGCACCGCAGGAAGGCAGTCCACATAAGCACAGCAGACGTTCTGCAAATCACCCTGAGGCTATCGGAGATTCTCCGAAGTGCCATCTTCCACCTAAGGGGGGTGAGGGACGTCGTCGCTAGAGGAAGGGGCGGATCCACCACTTCTCCAGAAGCAGAGGCAGAGTGGCTGCTACGAGTCTCACTGACCCCTCGGGAGAAAGGAGAAGATGGCGACAGACCAGAAGTCCCTCCCCGTGACAGGCAAGGGATTGGACGGTGTGTGCCATGTTCCCGTCAGTGATTGGTTGACGATGGGACCGGCGAACATCAATCTTGAGCAAGGAGAGGGACCGGAGAATCCCGGAAGAAAGCTCCAGGATGCAAAGCCGGTGAGTAGGACCGATATTAAGGTACTGTACGTCCTCCACTGGCTAATGCTGTATTTTTACCTGCAGATCGAGAAGAATCAGAGAGGGTGCTTCAATTAATGCAGAGAATCAAGCAGGTAGAACACAACCTTCGTGCCTGTGTGGACGAGCTGGAGGGGAAGGCAGTCGCGCCATGTCAGTCACTAGGACAGAGGGCAGAAAGGAGCGACGCTGTAATCTTTGGCCGGAGGATCGTGGCGGTACAGGTGAGTAAAACCGGTACCGTAAAAGAAAATTGAGGTGCGAGCGAATCCGTCCCGGGATTGCATTGTTCTGGGGACTCAGTAACTGCATCTCCGACAGTGGAAGCGATGCGAAGAGCTGATTATCTGGAAGGGGTGGAGCCAAGACGTTGGCTGACAAGTGCCGTGGGTCTTAGTGCCCTACTGCCAGAGCCAACATCAGTCTTGTGGTGTTCTACAGGGGAGCAGATGGCGAGCGGTCTATTCCTTTATTGTAGGGAGACCCAAGTCATCAGAATGCCCCAGAGGAAAAGCAAGAATCTGAGGAGGAAAGCCAGTTCTTCCTACAAAGGGAGATGTGAGCTTGTGAGGTCACGTAACGTGACAGAACGCATTCTGCATGTGCAGAGGGAAGCCCTGAAGTCAGCGGAGATGTTGCAGAAAAGGGCGGTCCCAGTAGTTGACCCAAACTACAACTTTTGGGGGCACGAGAGGCATGGAGCGAGTGCCGAGGCTTCGGCAACCAGGGTGCTGGTCAAAGGGGGGAGCATTGGCCCTACTCTAGCGGGAGAAAAGCCAGACAGTGGCGTCATGGCAACGTCTCTGCCACATGTCTTTTATTTTTTATAGGACCCAGGCCCTGGGAGACAACCAGTTATGCCCACTTCAGACTAAGTATACCCTCACGGGACTGGCCGCTACGACAGACAAGTCTTCGCTGGCGGAGGGGCAGTGTCACAGATGTCTGGGGTTCTTACCTGGCCGGGATGCCTGGAAGGACCGGAAGGGGACATGTATAGCTTCCGGGCCACGAGGGCGCAACCGCCCTGAACTAAGAGAGGATCACGGGACTCCTGGCCACTGCCAGGGGGTGCCTTAAGCCTTGTTGCTGAACCTAGAGAACTGTTACTTCTGCCACACCAGGCAAGATGGTGGATGAACCTGCCAGGGACACCTGGAGTGCTTCCGGTGCAAAGGGCAGCACTTCCACCACACCAGGAACTGCTGCCGGAAGGCTGTCATCAGCCACCTGGAGCACATCCGGGCAGGACTAAAAGGGGCCACCCTCGAGGAGCTTGAGTCGGGAGTGGGAGCAGGATGAATCTCCCAGGAGGAGACAGGCAGCCAAGGACTGTGATAGAGAGGTCAAATTGAGGTGATTTAATTGCTGCATGCATTGTGTGGTGTTCGGGACTCAAACCTGTGTTTATTTGTGGTAAATAAACGTGTGTCTTTTTATAAAGATGTGATCTCCGATTTGGTGATGTCCGGGTGAGTCTCACTATATATATATATATATATATATATATATATATATATATATATATATATATATATATATATATAGTGCTCCAGTCCTCAAGTGCCTTTCTTCTGGCCGCCTCCAGTCCTCTCTCCAGCTTCGTCCTCTTCCACCTGACTTCCGCTCTCGACTGTTGGGAGGCGGCCCCTTTTATAGCACCCCGGATGGGCTCCAGCTGCTTCCCAGCATTTCTCTGCGGACACACCCCTGTGTGGCGAAAATGCCGGCTGCACACCCGGAAGCCCTACGGGTGTCTCCAGTCTTCTTCCTCCCAGCACTTCCACCACACCCGGACGTTCCAGAGTTCTTCAGGCACCGGGGTGCCACCTGGCAGTGGCCATGGGCCCCTACAGGGTTGGGCTTCCAAGCCCCCTACCCGAGGCCACCAACAAAACCAGGGCGGTTGCCCCCTCGTGGTCAGGAGGAGGCACCGGCCCTCCTTTAGTCCTCCCGGGCGTCCCGGCTGGGCTCCACCCTCAGCTGCATGCCACAATATATATATACTGTATGTATAGGGTGGTCCAGATCTAATTATGCAGATCCAGATTGTCTGGATGAGTTTGATTTATGCCGTGATGATTCAAGTTCGGCGTGAAGACGATTCTTCGTGTAGTCAGTTTGCACACTTCTCGATGGTCCGGGATTGTTTGGGTGATTTTCTATGTAATAAACTTAATAAGTCATAGCATAATGAAAATTGCATAATTAGATCTTGACCACCAACCAGATATACAGTGTGTATATATATATATATATATATATAGAGAGAGAGAGAGAGAGAGAGAGAGAACATCTAAGCATCTGTATCTGGGCTTAACCTTGACTGGCATCCACAAGAGGGCTGTAATGTTCAATGAGCAAATGCAACAAGAAGAACAAAGAAAGAGGGATGCAAGGGCTACCATATACAGTGGTGCTTGAAAGTTTGTAAACCCTTTAGAATTTTCTATATTTCTGCATAAATATGACCTAAAACATCATCAGATTTTCACTCAAGTCCTAAAAGTAGATAAAGAGAAACTAGTTACACAAATGAAACAAAAATATTATACTTGGCCATTTATTTATTATGGAAAATGATTGAATATTACATATTTGTGAGTGGCAAAAGTATGTAAACCTTTGCTTTCAGTATCTGGTGTGACCCCACCTTTGCAGCAATAACTGCAACTTAATGTTTCAGGTAACTTTTGATTATTCCTGCACACCGGCTTGGAGGAATTTTAGCCAATTCCTCCGTACAGAACAGCTTCAACTCTGGGATGTTGGTGGGCTTCCTCACATGAACTGCTCACTTCAGGTCCTTCCACAACATTTTGATTGGATTAAGGTCAGGACTTTGACTTGTCCATTCCAAAACATTAACTTTATTCATCTTTAACCATTCTTTGGTAGAACGACTTGTGTGCTTAGGGTCGTTGTCTTGCTGCATGATCCACCTTCTCTTAAGACTCAGTTCATGGACAGATGTCCTAACATTTTCCTTTAGAATTCTCTGATATAATTCAGAATTCATTGTTCCATCAATGAAGGCAAGCCGTCCTGGCCCAGATGCAGCAAAACAGGCCCAAACCATGATACTATCACCACCATGTTTCATAGGTGGGATTTCTTATGCTGGAATGCAGTATTTTCTCCAAACATAACTCTTTTCATTTAAACCAAAAAGTTCTATTTTGGTCTCATTCGGCCACAAAACATTCTTCCAATAGCCTTCTGGTTTTTTTTTAGCAAACTGCAGACGAGCAGCAATGTTTTTTTTTGCAGAGCAGTGGCTTTCTCCTTGCAACCCTGCCATGCACACCATTGTTGTTCAGTGTTCTCCTAATGGAGCCAATGTGAGAGAGGCCTTCAGTTGCTTAGAAGTTACCCTGGGGTCCTTTGTGACCTCGCCGACTATTACACACCTTGCTCTTGGAGTGATCTTTGTTGGTCGACCACTCCTGGGGAGGATAACAATGGTCTTAAATTTCCTCCATTTGTACAAATCTGTCTGACTGTGGATTGGTGGAGTCCAAACTTTTTAGAGATGGTTTTGTAACCTTTTCCAGCCTGATGAGCATCAACAACTCTTTTTCTGAGATCCTCAGAAATCTCCTTTGTTCGTGCCATGATACACTTCCACAAACGTGTTGTGAAGAGCAGACTTTGATAGATCCCTGTTCTTTAAATAACACAGGGTGCCCACTCACACCTGATTGTCATCCCATTGATTGAAAATACCTAACTCTAATTTCACCTTCAAATTAACTGATAATCCTAGAGGTTCACATACTTTTGCCACTCACAAATATGTAATATTCGATCATTTTCCTTTAATAAATAAATGACCAAGTATAATATTTTTGTCTCATTTGTTTAACTGGTTTCTCTTTATCTACTTTTAGGACTTGAGTGAAAATCTGATGATGTTTTAGGTCATATTTATGCAGAAATATAGAAAATTCTAAAGGGTTCACAAACTTTCAAGCACCACTGTATGATGAACAGGGGTTCCTAAATGCCCAACATGATCAGAAAAGACTTACCATTGTAAAACGGTTGCTTTTCTTTGTAAATATTGTATTGTGAATATAACAATATATCATTAAGACAGTGTAGAAACTGCTGCTCATTTACACTCATACACTTTATAATGATACTGACGATTGCAAAAATAAAGTGAAAATATGAATCCTGGTAATATACACTCTTTATCGTGGTAGACTAATTTAGTTGTGATTGGATAGTTTACATTTTATGGTGTGTGTGACTGAGGGTATTTGCATTTAATTTATTTAGATAGTTGCTGTATTGCACAGTTATTTGTTTAAGTCCATACTGTATGTTGAGGCAAAATTTGTTCAATATTTCACTTAAAGGATTTACAGTTTGAAACAATTTCTCACACACTATGGAATATTTGTTATGTTTTGCCTTTAGACAATTGATTTTTTTTTCTTTTGATCCTGCTTCTTCTGTTTATCAGAGTGAAATCCATGGCAACTTACTTAGATTTTATGACTAAATTCAGGAAATACAATGTTCAGAAAGAAAAATACCTGTTAAAATACTGCATTTTCAATCAAAATCTGAACAATGTACAACATTTTGTTCAGAGAACTGCAGTATGGTATATTGGTGAGGTATTTAGGTATTTCGTTTATTTTCAGGTTTTGATTTATGGCATATGTAATGAAACCTGTCTATCTAAAATGAAGCATTGATATTAAGTAGAGAATAGCTTATATTCAGCATAGTTACACAAATATTCATCCTAAGGGGACTTTTTTTTTTCTGTTATTGGCAAGAAACTTGCCTTGCATCTTATTCTGCCAGGGTAGGCTCAAGTCACTGCAAAATTGCACTGGATTAAACAGTTTTTATGATGGATTTGTTTTCAGTCATTTTTTATTTTACGCTTCTTTTTTCAGCATAATTGTTACACTTTTTCCATTGTTCACTCTTCAAGTGATTGGCTTCTCTAGGTGGCTATAATCGGTGGTCATTGACCCGTTCACCCACTGATAATATTGATATGCCTAGCATATTCATGTCTATAAATCCAGCACCCACAACAAAGCCACATTTTTATCAACTTAATTATTTACTTTTGGTCATTCTTTCATTAAATTTAACAGATAACCAAACATTCCATTGGTGCCTTCCTACCCAAGGTGAATGGTGTTGGCTACAGCTGTCAATTATCTAGAAAAGGGAAGCTGACCAAATAAAACATTTTTTTAGTCCATTTACTATGATAGCAGTAGAATACAGAGAGGGTATTTTTATGATTTAAGCACAAGATTCTTAGCATATATTTTGCAAACAAAGATAAGCTGATTTTGATATTAGTCATTACATTACAGATTAGCAATACAGCGCATGTACTACATTAATTACACTCTCGAAGAGTCACTAGTGTGTTAAAGAATAGACACAGATATAATTTACATTTACATTTATTTGCTTGGCAGACACTTGTATCCAAAGTGACTTACAAACAAAGTAAACATAATTCAGTAACATAACGCTAGGGCCTGTTTGTTCAGCAAGTGTAGTAGAGCAGGTAACAAAATTTCATTGCCACAAGTGAAAAGATGTAATAACTAAGTAATTAAATATAATGTAACAAAAAACTCAAGCAACATTATGAAAGATCACAGAGCATTTTTTTTTCTCAATCAATTAGATATTCACAGAGCAGAAGAGTTTTCAATTGCTTGTTAAATACATTGAGGGATTCAATACTTTGGAAGGAGGTGTGCAGCCTGTTCCACCAATTAGGAGCTACACAGGAAAAGAGTCTGGATTGAGACTTAACACTAGAATTACCAGAACCTACGAAAACTTGTAGATCCTTCCCACCTTAAATCGCTTCTCACCTCTCCGTCAGCGTCTTTTGTCCTGTAAATGTGTGGATAAGCAGCATTCACAAGTCACAAGTAGAGTGCAGAGCTTCCCATGTACATATACAAAGTACAGCGATGGCAAAAGTGCATTCTTGCTCCGATGTAGAACCGTCGTCATGATATGAGTTGACCTCTGTTATAGCGCATCTATGTGAAAATAGCAGTGTCAAATGCAGGGGGTTGTTGGGATCGTGGACACGGCTGAGAGAATGAAACTGAATAAAAAAGTATTATAAATTACACTGGGTGTTACAGACTGGAATCAAATGTATGTTTTTATTCTAAAATAATAAGAATACGTGCAGCTCACTCCTCAAAACGGACTTGTCCGAGATCGAACCCGTGAAGTTTTGATTACCAGTCAACAGTTGATACCGTTGTGCCACCAAAGCAATCGCAGCAAATGCGTGTCAATGTCGCACCCTAATGCGGGTTCTTTTTCTGCAATTATATTTTTGAATAGAAGTGCACTTGTTCTGTTATATTTGTACCTTTTGTGAAAGTGTTTCTTTGATATTTGGAATTCAGGCTTCACACATTATACACTTCATGTCTACATTTTGTCAATTATTACTAAAACATGAAAAACATTTCTTTTTTAACGATGTGTTTACATAGACTGTTGTAGACAGAGAACACACATGAAATGCAAGTGTTCCAAATAACGATATAGTATTTATAAAAGGTGTCATTTTGCTTGACTTCTCACTCTATAAAACTCTAAGGAACTGACACGGAGGTAAACAGACTTGAGCTGAGAAAACTGTGTGGGGTGGGGGATGTGATAGCAGGCTGCTTGCTGTTTATCTACACATTTACAGGATAAAAGACGCTGACGGAGAGGTGAGAAGCGTTTTAAGGTGGGACGGATCTACGAGTTTTTTCATAGGCTCTGGTAATTCTAGTGTTAATACCATGCAGAGGCGACATCACCAGATGCTGTTCACTGGCAGACCGGAGTGAGCGAGAAAGAGAATACTACTTTACCAATGTCTCCATATATTCAGGTGCTGACCCATTGACTACTCTGTAGGTAAGCATCAAGGATTTGAAATTAATGTGTGCTGCTACAGGGAGCCAATGTAGTGACCTGAAGGAAGGAGTGACATGAGCCTGTCTTAAAATAAAAATTTAAATATAAATGGTTAAATACAAGACAGACCATTGCATTCTGGACAATCTGCAGCAGCTAGATAGCACAAGTGGATACTCTTGTCAGAAGTGAGTTGCAGTAGTCCAGTCGCAACAAGACCAAAGCCAATACCAGAAGTTGTGTTGCATATTCTGTCATATTGTAGCAATGCAACTTCATTTCCCAGCAGCCCAATGGGGGCTGTCTGCACTGGATGACTGAAACAAAAGCAGAGGCTGCTGGGGACGAAAAAGAGGCCAGTGGGAAAGTTGAAAAGGGGTGCCTGGTAGAACAACGGGAGGTCAGTGTTTTTGTGTATCCTGTCCAATGTGTTGTGTGAAAAGTCAATTGTGCCCTGGGCCATTAAGATGAATGAACTGTCTTGTGCCTCCCGGTCATGTGTATAGTGATGGATTAATTGTCGTGTATTTTCAAAAGGTGCGATCCTGCAAATCTCACCCCTCGCTGCTCAGGACAATTGCTCACTCATTTACTGCAGCACCTGTTCTCGGGATTGTTATCTTCACACAAACCATTTCATCCGCTTTTGCTGTATTGGACTGCATTAGGATATTGTTGTGAGTGTTTGCTGTTGTGGTTCATTGTTATATTATAACTGTATCGCCACAGGGGAAAGGGGAGTTTTGTCTGATTGTTGTTGTTTTGTATTGGGTTTTCATTTAACACTAGAATTACCAGAGCCTACGAAAAAACTCGTAGATCTGTCCAACCTTAAAATGCTTCACACCTCTCCGTCATGTCTTTTGTTTTCTAAATTTGTGGCTAAGCAGCAAACAGCAAGCAACAAGCAGCCTACTATCACATCCCCCACCGGTGCACAGTTTTCTCAGCTGAAGTCTGTTTACCTGCGTGTCACTTGCATGGAGTTGTATAGAGTGAGAAGTCAAGCAAAATGACACCTTTTATACATGCAATACCGTTATTTGGAAAACTTGCATTACATGTGTATTCCGTGTCTACATAGATCTATGTATACACATCGTTAAAAAAGAAATGTTTTTCATGTTTTAGTCATAATTGACAAAATGTAGACATGAAGTTTATAATATGTGAAGCCTGAAGTCCAAATATCAAAAACAGTTTTACAAAATGTACAAATATAATAGAAAACATATGCTTTTATTCAAAAATATAACTACAGAAAAACAACCCGTGTTACAGTGCGATATTGACACACATTTGCAGTGTGGTGGCGAAACGGTATCAGCTCTTGACTGGTAGTCTGAACTTCACGGATTCGCATCCACATGAGTCTGTTTTGAAAAGTGAGCTGCACGTATGCTTACTACTTTAAAATAAAAACATACATTTGATTCCAGTCTGTAACAGCCGGTGTAATTTATGATACTTGTAAAGTTTAGCTTTTTTTTTTATTCTGTTGTTTTCTCAGCCGTGCTCACAATCCCAACTCAAAGTCGCCTGCATTTGACACTTCTGTTTTCTCAGACACACTATAACAAGAGGCAAACTCAAATCATGATGACTGTTCTACATCGGACCAAGAATGCACTTTTGCCATCGCTGTACAGTAATCCCTCCTCGATCGCGGGGGTTGCGTTCCAGAACCCCCGCGATAGACGAAAATCCGCGAAGTAGAAACCATATGTTTGTGTAGTTATTTTTATATATTTTAAGCCCTTATAAACTCTCCCACACTGTTAAAATTATTAGAGCCCTCTAGACATGAAATAACACCCTTTAGTCAAAAGTTTAAACTGTCCTCTATGACAAGACAGAGATGACAGTTCTTTCTCACAATTAAAAGAATGCAAATAGATCTTCCTCTCTTCAGGAGCAGAGAATTTCAGAGGAAGAGAGAGAGAGAGCTCGCAAAGAAAAGCAAACAATCAAAAAATCAATACTTGTGCTTTTAAGTTTGCCGCGGCATTTTTAGAGGAGCGTTAGTATCTTCTAAGCAAACAGCCTCTGTGTAAACTGCCCTCTGCTCACATCTCCGGCCAGGCGAGAGAACGTCAGAGAGAGAGAGGGAGATTAAAGCAACAATCAAAAAATCAATACGTGTGCTTTTGTGCTTTTAAATATGCCGAGCACCGCAATAAAGCGCATTTTTTAGAGGAGCGCCAGTATCTTTAAGCAAACAGCACCTCTGCTCACCCCCCTCCGTCAGGCGCAGAGAATGTCAGAGAGGGTGAGAGAGAGGCAGAGACAAGCAAACAATCAAGCTCCATGCGGGATGCATATCTTATAGCATTGAGGAGTTTTAGTTAATATGTAATACATGCTCTGATTGGGTAGCTTCTAAGCCATCCGCCAATAGCGTCCCTTGTATGAAATCAACAGGGCAAACAAACCGAGGAAGCGTGTAGCATAAATTAAAAGACCTACTGTCTGCAGAAATCCGCGAACCAGCGAAAAATCTGTGATATATATTTAGATGTGCTTACATTTAAAATCCGCGATAGAGTGAAACCGCGAAAGTCAAAGCGCGATATAGCGAGAGATTACTGTACTTTGTATATGTACACAGGAAGCTCTGCACTCGTGACTTTACGCTGTAGGAAGTAAGTAAATAAATAATATCTATATAGTAATAACAGTAATTTTATTATTATATAGCAGCTTCCCTGTCTGCCTATCATATAGTGCCTTTCCTTCCTATCTATCTATATATCTATCCCCTTAGCTGTTTTTTTATATATCTATTATACAGTGCCCTATGGGGTGCCAAACAGGCAATTACAATGATTTTCGGAATATATAAAGTAATTCCTGAAAATATAAAGTCATTACTGATTATATAAAGTCAGCGTCGGAATATATAACCTCATTCCTGAATATATACATTTAAAGTCTGATTATATTGATATTGATTGAAACGACTCCGGCACATTTTTAGTAAACTCAATGAGTTCCTACTACAATGTAATAAACTAAGTTAACAAAAAATTCTTCAGAAAAATATTTTAAAAAGCCCCACTGTTCAGTTAATTCATTGAAAATGATGTATGTGCCCGGCATTTTGAACACTATATTTATTCTTTTTGTATGGGTGCATTTTTGGACGAACCTCACAAGCCCGATCGACTCTGAGTGGCTTCTGTCGAAGTTTACCTTTCACTAGTACGAGTGAAATGACAAGCATGGAAATTTTATATATTGGGAAATTATTTTATATATTCCAACGCTGAAAGAATGTTCGCAATTTTCTGTCCACAAAATAGGTCAGTTTTTTCTGCCTCTACTAAATTTTGTGAAAGGAGCTGCTCTATGTACAAAATTTGGGATAAATCTTCTGTAGTAACCAGCAAGCCCCAAGAAAAGCGCGTACTTGTTTCTGTGACTCGGGTCTCGAATAAACAAGCATTTCTTCTATTTTCCTTAACTGTGGCCTAAGTAAACCCTTGGCCATAGAATAGCCTAAGTAATGAATCTCGGACATGCCCAGTTTACATTTCTTAGGGTTAGCAGTAAGGCCAGCCTGCTCGAGCTTTCAAGAACGATCTTGAAGCCGCTCTAAGTGTGTTTGCCAATCATTGCTGAAAATCACGACATCGTCGTAGGATCTAATCCATCATACGCTGAAAGGTCAGAGGTGTCCCGTGTAGACCAAACGGGAGTCTTGTAAATTCATAAAGTCCATCAGGAGTCGCAAATGCTGTTTTCTCACAACTGCTAGCCTCCAAAGGCACCTGTCAATAGCCTTTCGTGAGATCTAGCGTAGAGATATAGCTCGTCTGACCCAGTTTTTCCAATAGTTCATTGACACGGGGCATGGGATAAGCATCGAATTTAGAGACCTTTATTCAAGCGTCTGAAATCGATACAGAAGCGAACCGAACCGTCTTGCTTTGGGACTAATACGACTGGGCTGCACCAGTCACTTTTACTTTCACAAATTACACCCAATGTCAGCATCTTTTTTACCTCCTCGCGTACAATATTTCTTCGCGCTTCCGGAATCCGGAACGGCTGCATCTGTACGCAAACACCAGGTTCAGTGGTAATGTTTTGTGATGTTAGTTTTCCCTGGTAAGTCTGAAAAGACATCAGTGTTCCGTCCTATCAAAGATAACAGTTCTGCCTTTTGCGTGTCAGTAATATCTTTACCAATGGCAACATTAGTCTGAGAAACAGCAGCCAAGGAAGTGTTAACCTCTTATGTGTAAAATCTGGAATGGTTTGCGCCGACCTGGTATTCTAACTTTGTAATTTACCGGACTCATACGCTCCTGAATAATGGCGGGGCCCAGCCATTTAGTTAAGAATTTTTGTGGATTGGACGGAACCAGTACGAAAACACGATCACCAGGTTTGAATTCATGGAGCTTACTGCGCCTAACGTAAAGACGCTTCTGAGCTTCCTGTTCTCGTTGTTGATGCTCCACAGCAATAGAGGAAAGCTAGAAATCCTGTCTTGCCACGAAATTAGCCGATCTGCAAAGCTTGGTCCTTGAGCTGCTCTCTCGTTTCCTATCCATTCCTCTCGTACAACATCCAGGATGCCTCGTGGCGCCTGCCGAATAACAACTCGAAGGGACTCAAGCCAGTGGACGCCTGTGGTGATTCTCACACCGCGTACAAAACAAAAGGTAGGACAGTGTCCCAAGTTGTGGGCCCATTATAAAAACTCCTGATCATCTGTTTCAAAGTTTTGTTAAATCGCTCGGTCAAACCATTCGCTTGAGGATGGTAAACAGTAGTATTCAATTTCTTAATAGCAAAGCTGTCACACAATTGTTTCATCACGCGAGAAGTGAAAGGTGTGCCTTGATCAGTTAAGATTTCTCTAGGGATACCAATACGAGTAAAAATATCACACACAGCTTTGGCTACAGCCGAGGAATTAGCCTTTTTCAGGGCAATTACTTCTGGATATCGTGTTGCATAGTTAACCAACACCAGCAAATATTGGTACCCATTCTTAGTCTTAGGTAAAGGACCCACAATATCTAATCCCACATGCTGAAAGGGAACTTCCAAAATGGCCATAGGACAAAGGGGAGCCCGAGGAGGCTTATAAGCAGAGACGATCTGGCAGTCTGGACATGAAGTACAAAACCATTCAACATCTTTTCCCATATTCAGCCAATAAAATCGTTTTGATAACTGCTCTCTGGTTTTGTCAGCACCGAGGTGCCCTCCCAAGATGTGTGAATGTGCCAGATGCAAAACAGTTTCCTTATGTGCTTCCGGTACCAACAGTTCAATAAATTCCCTCTCCAAATGATCTGAGATCACTCTGAAAAGGCAACCATCCTTTTCTATAAAGTGCCGGGTCTTCACAGCCCCGGAATCACACTCTTGGTAATAAGAGTCATTAGCAGAGCGCACCTGTTTAAATGCATATTCTAATGAGCTATCAGAATGCTGTAAACGCACAAAATCTGATTGTTCATTAATGCTCGGTTTGTGTTCAGAGGGGTTTGCAAACTGGGAAGATGTAGAAGGACCAGCCCATTCTGGAAAATTTTCGGGGGTGACCTCTGTCTGACTAGAGAGATCGGGTTCAATATCTAATTTGGGTTTTAGATTTTCCCAGACCGCTACCAGTTTGTCTTGGTTTTCTTCTTCCCCTAGCAAACCCCTCCTGGTACCACTTGTCATGCTTGGGTCACAGATTTGCACAGAGACACAGGTGGTTGTAGAAAACTGGAATTTTATTCAAACACTGCAAACAAACATTTGTTTCTTTTTTCAAAAGCTTAAACGTGCTCCATGACAAGTCAGAGATGTCAATTCCGCTAGGAGCAGAGAATGTCAGAGAGAGAGAGAGAGATAAAAGCAAACATGCTTGCAGTATGTGTTTATCAGCACATTTAGATGAACAAAAGACGCTGGCAGTGAGGTGAGAATGGTTTAAGAAGCAATTTAAGGTTGGATGGATCTACGAGTTTTTTCGTAGGCTCTGGTAATTCTAGTGTTAATATATGATTTATTCATTCGTTGGTTTTGTGTCTCTGCTTGTGAGTGTGTATGAGTCGGGCCAAGGCTGCGTGCGTCCCTGGAATCTCCACCAAAAAAAAATAAATAAATCACTGTCTCATCAACGGTGTGAATCTTAGCGACACCGGAGTGCTACAAACAAGATAATGCCTGATCTGGTAGCTGTTGTACAGTGTGAACCTGCATGACAGTAGAAATGTGGTCAGAAAAACATAGCTGCTCATCATCACCACCCCAAGAACAACAACAACATTTATTTATATAGCACATTTTCATACAAACAATGAAGCTCAAAGTTCTTTACAAAATGAAATGAAAGGGTTAATAAAAGTTAATATAAACAAACAAGGTTAGGCAATAATATTATACAGTACATAACAAAGAAAAAGCTAAGGTCGAATGGCCATGAGGACAGAAAAAAAAAAAAAAAACTCCAGGTAGGCTGAACACAAAAACTTGGCCAAAAGACTGCCCAGCACCCACTAGGCATTCTACCTAACATAGACGGTCTAGATCAGTCCTCATGGTTTTTAGGTTTTACATGGAAGAAATTGATGATGATGGACATGTGGAAATCTGGGACACCTACCATTCAATCCATAAACAAAGGGGACAGCATAGTACCTTGATTAGGTGGTGGTGGCACAGATTGCTACCAAAGAATAACCAGAAAAGACAGAAGAGAAAAGTATAGATTAGTACAGAAATGCAGAACCCATAAGAAATGTGAATTCAATGTCAATATCGTGTAATAGGGATACAACTAAAAGGTTGCATCCCTTTTAGTTGTATGCATCCCAAGGTTGCATACTGACTTTGCAGTTGTTAGCAATAGTGTGCCAAGCTGTACAGAAATGGGGAGTTGAACAGACTGGCTGGCCAGGATCACAAGAAGCTCAGTTTTTGACAGGTTGAGATGTAGTTCGTGGTCCTTCAGCCAAGTTAGGATATCAGTAAGACATGCAGAGATTCTAGCTGATACCATGTTGTCCTCAGGATGTAATGAGAGGTACAATGGTGTATCATCAGCACAGCACTGATAACAGAACCCATGGGACTGGATGAAGAAACCTGGAGAGGTAGTGTACAGAGAGAAAAGTGCAGGACCCAGCACCGATCCTTGGGGCACCCCTGTGCATGTCTGATGCACCCTTGACAACTCACCTTGCCAGGACACACTGTAGAATCTGTCCAGGATGTAGGACTTAAACCATCTGAGAGCAGTCCCAGTGATGCCAAGGCCAGAGATGGTGGAAAGAAGGATGTTGTGGTTGACTATGCCAAAGGCAGATGAGATATTTAGAAGAATCAGGACCAATGTTGGTAGCTCAGTCAATCATAGCTGGTCGACCACAATCAGTAGAGCCATCTCAGTTGAGTGGTTCCTCTTAAAGCCAGACTGGTTGGTATCGAGCAATACATTCTGTACAAGGAAGGATGAGACCTGGTTAGAAATAGCACAGTCAAGTGTTTTGGAAAGAAATGCAAGGAGAGAGACAGACCTATAATTGTTAACTTGGGATGGATTGAGTGTAGGTTTTTTGAGAATGGCGTTATCAGAGCGGGTTTGAAGATGATAGAAAATGTGCTTGAGCGGAGTGAGGTGTTAATGATGTGTGTAATTGCAGAAATGAGTGGGGGGTGGCTCTGAAGAAGATATGAGGGGATAGGGTCAAGTGGACTGGTAGTGGGGTGATTGAAGAGGAGGTCAGAAACATCTGTGGCAGAGAGTGAAGATAATGTGGAGAATGTTGGGTGATGCTTGGGAGGAGGTATGATTGGAAATGAGAGAGAGTACTGACTACTGATAGCAGCCACCCTATCCAGAAAAAAGATGGTAAAATCATCATCAGACAAGGAGTTTGGGGGAGGAGGAGGTCGAGGGGGTTAAGAAGGGAGGTGAAAGTGAAGAACACAGTGCATGTTTCGGTGGTACTGTTAATTCTGGTCTGATAGAATCTTATCTTAGCATTGATGGTAGCAGAAGAAAAGAATGCAAGAATGGATTTGTACTTAGCTAAGTCTGTCTGAGGACAAACATTGTCAACACAGAAGTACAGAGTGGAACAGTGTGTCTGTGGCAGTATGTTGGTGTCAAGAGAGGAGAAGTGTTCAGAAGTAGGGAGAGCAGAGGAGTCTATGGCAGAGAATGGGTGTGGGAAGAGAAATGGGTGCAAGAGAGGTAGCGGAGGTGATGGAAGAAGGATACATTGGGAGAGGAGAAGAGTGAGAAGAGGGACGCAGCAGAGAGAACTGAATGAAAAAGTGGTAAATATGTGAAGAGGCATAACAGTTACATTTGTGGGACTGCAGTTCCGTGAGAGAATTAGTTAAAGAGATTGCCAGCCTTATGAGTTAGTGGGATGTGGTTAATATATATAATGCTATGTATCATTTATAAACACTTTACATTGACTTATAAACACTTCTTTCCATATATAATACCCTTTATCTTCTCTGTATTTGGCTGGAGAGGGAAACCACAGTCATGTCAATATATATTTATCATATTGGCAAAATAAAACTTTATATATTTTTCATTCAAGCCTTTTTCTATCTGTATTGTCACACTTACGTAAAACTATTAAACCTTTTTGATGCTTTTAACAAAACTGAACAATGCCTGCCTATAATTATGGACACAATCAAGCAATTAATAAACTCTTTCAAACAGTGTATTGCACTGAATACTTACTTAATTAGATGTTACATGTCTGCACTCAGCTGAGTTCTTCACAAGAAACTTAAAGCATGTGCTATCAAGACTGAAGACAAAAGGCAAGTTATACAAGAAGCCTGTAAGTATATCTTTGTTTGGGTCCCCAGGACAAGAGTGCAAGTACTGTGAGCTCTGCATGAATTGTTCATCTTTACTTATTCTGTGCTTTTGCTTGATAAATGATGCAATAATACATACAGAAATTGCACATCACTTACTTTTAGGTCAATACTGTACTCAGAGTGCTGTGAACGTAGGAAAAGGTGGCAAATAATCCAGACTAACCTCTGATTTGACCTCATTTGAGCTACAGATAGTCTAGCCAAAGTATTGTAGCAAAGGAGCAAAAGAAAATGTATGAATGTTTATTTCTACAGCTGGGTTCCAAAAGAAATGTAAGAAGATGAAATAAAACTTTCATTCTTTAAACTCACTACAGTAACATTGTAAGTATTAACTGCAAAAGTTACTTGTAAAGCTTCCCACCACCCAGTCAAGGAAAGTCATAAAGTCTTGCTTTAATCTGATTTGAGTAGTGTAAACAGACATCTGCTAGGCAATTAATTACCTAAAAAAAGAAAATTCCAGTCAGAGCGATGTCATTAGCGATGTCTGGACTCATTTCTCATTATTCAATTTTATTTTGCTTTTCTGAGCCTGTTATTTTTTTATAAGACATTACACGTTTTCCTTTGACTTTGAATTTTTTATTTAGAACACTGCAGAACTCAGTTTTACTTTAATTTCGTGTTTAGGCCTATTGTTAAATTGTATTGCTCTGTTTTTTATTTTCTGTAGTGCCATCTTCTTTTTCAGTAGATGCCAGCCCTTTTCTCCAAGACACAATCAACTGTTTTTAGGAGTGTGGCCCCAGAAGCTGCTTTACATGACATTATTAACATAAAAGGGCAGGTGTCCATTCTAGTGTTGTTTACATTACATTTAGGGCAGTAGGCACAGAATTTTGTGGGTCTTATATATACAGTACCATATCATCTGCATATAATAATATTTTATGTTCAAGTCCTTCTCTGAAAATCCACTTGAAGGAGTGTAAAATAATTTTGTTAATACAAACTGATGCTTTTGGTCTGGTTTACAGTAGTTTAATCAATGCACATATGTTCTGGCCAAACCCAAATTTATGCAAAGTGGTGAACAGGTAATCCCATTCAACCATATCAAATGCTTTTTCTGCATCCAAAGATAATATGATCTCTGTAGTGTTAGACTTTATGGGTGAATATATTACATTAAATAGGCATCGAAGATTGGAAGCCAAATGTCTACCTTTAATAAATCCAGTTTGGTCTTGTGATGTTATTGAAGGGAGCACTTTCTCAATCCTTCTAGCTAGGGCTTTAGAAAGTATCTTAACATCATTATTGAATTATTGAGAAGTGAGACTGGTCTGTATGATGCACACTGTAATAAGTCCTTATTTTTCTTATGAAAAACAGTAATTAATGCTTTGCGAAAAGTTTGAGGTAGAAATGTTTTTGTCTCTGGCTTCTATAAATGTTGCTAATAAGAGGGGAGCTAAGTTAACTGATTTTTTTTTTTTTATACAATTCAGTAGTGTAGCCATCGGGACCTGATGCTTTCCCACTGTGAAGTTAGTTCATAGCGTCTAGTAATTGTGACAGTGTCAGAGGTTTATCCTAGCTGTTGTACGTATCTAGCTGTTGTATCCATAATGTATCAAAAAGGGTACTAGATTGTGTGCTGTGTTCTTTAAACTGACTTAATAGCAGTATATAAATGTGTGCATTATACTGTATTTTTATGATCAATGATTCTATCTAATCTGTGTTAATAATTACTGATATTGCATTGCGAGCTTCCTGGTTATGGATTTGTTGCGCTAAGATTAATGCCCTTCCCTCCATGCTCATAGTAATGATGCTGCGATTTAAAAATGAGTTGTTTTGTTTCTTTTGTGGTCAAGAGGTTGAGTTCTGATTGCAAAGCCACAGCCATCACATATCTCCTTTTAGGATCTGATATTACATCTGATACCACAAATGAAATTGTTCTGTGAATTAAGATTACCACACCTATAGTTTTCTTTGTATAGCTGGAGTGGAATATTTGGTCAGTCCAGTCTCTTTGCAACTAAAACTGATCCTTGTTAATAAAGTGAGTCTCCTGTAAAAATATTGCCTTGGCATTTAGACCTGTTAGGTGCAAGAATACTTTCTTCCTCTTTAGTTTGTGATTGACACCCTTGACAGTCCAGCTCACAAAGTTTACTGTTTGGTCACAGAGGCACTGCTTCTGATCTTTTGTTGTCATTTTATAATCTTAAATTAAGGTTGTACATTATTACAAATGATAGCTTTAACCTTAATTTCCAATATTGCCAGGAGTTATGGATATGAAGCCTATTGTTGTGTTGGCACTTACAATTGTGGGGATGAAAAAGATAGACCAAAAATAGCTTGATCTCTTTCTCTCCTCCCCCAAACCCCCCACCCCACCATTTTGCCTCACCAAGTTAGGCTTGATCACATTACACAAAGTTCCAGTCCTCTGACATGCCTAGAGATAGAGCACGTCCAGAACAAAATTTTAAACCCATTTTGTGACAAGTGAGTCCCTGTATTGCACCCCAAAGCATGAGGCTGAGGCTTAGTACTTTAGCAAAACCACATTTATTCCGCTTGAATATAGAAACAGCACTTTTTTATTGTAGTGGGATACTAGTGGAATAATTTAACAATAGAAATTTGTCAGGCTGATACTATAGAACAATTTTAAAAACTACTAAAACCTCTTGTTTTAAAATGGCTTTTTCATAGCTACATTTTAGTTGTATATCTATTAGTCACTATGGGAAATGAATTATCATTTTCCTGCAATGCCATACTAACCTGTACTATTCTTAGCTGCCTTTTCCGGTTCTTTGTGGTGGTCTGCACCACCACTACCTGATCAAGGTACCATGCTGCCCTCTGCGTTTATGGAAAAAGTGACAGGTATCTCAGATGTCTACATTACCATAATCATCAAATTCTTGCATGGAGAGCCTATAAACCATGACGACTGATTTAGTCCATCTGTATTTGGTAGGTTGCCCAGTGGGATCTGAGTAGTGTTTTGGCATGGAACCCCTGTAGATTTAGTTTTTTCTCCAGACTAACTGGAGATTTTTTTAACCTGTCCTCCTGGCCATCTGACTGTTCCTTTTTCTTTATTACATACTGTATAATATTATTTCCTAATATTGTTTGTTTATGATTTATATATTAACTTCCTTTTTACTTAATCTTGTAAATCACATTAAGCTACATTGTTTATATGAAAATGTGCTAAATAAATAAATGTTGTTGTTGTTTGCTATTTACTGTTCTATACCAATAAAACTCAGTGTTTCATTATATTTACTTTCTTACTTTATTATTGACCACTGAAACTCTTTCTAGACTACTATCCTTTTGATTTGTGCTTTGGTTTTAATGATTGGTTTTCTTGATGTTCAGGTATCGACTTTGTTTTGGTTTTCTGACTATGGTCATCTCCCAGGGCCTCATGCATAACAGCGTGCGTAGAATTCACACTAAAACATGGTGTATGGACAAAAGTGGAAATGTGCGTACGCACAAAAAAAATCCAGATGCATTGATCTGTGCGTTCACTAACTTCAACGTTCTTCCGCTACATAAATCCTAGTCATCGTGAAAAGTAACGCATATGAACATACTTGCCACCACTCCCCAACTCCTTCCAGAATTACGCCTCTTTGAATATGCAAATCAATATAAAAACCCCTAAGCTAAGCATTCTGTGAAAAGACAATGGCAAAAGCATGTGGGAAAATAGAAGAAACACCAAGTGGAGGCAAGGAAAAACTTACTATTTGTTGGTTTAAACAGGGGTATAAGCAACAAAAGGAAGTTGATCGAGTAACATAAGAGTGTCAGAGAAACTCGAAAGCTCAAGTTCACAAAGTCACATAGTGCCCAAAATAAAAAGTTAGTTGTCAGATATCAAAGTTGCCATGGAAAGGCGAGTTGTAGCCCACCGTCTGAGTGTTATATGAAAGCTTATTAAGGCACACAGTTTAAATCACATTGTTTATTTTGTCATTAAAGTAGAACATCATAAACTTCATCTTAAAATCATTTTAATTTACTAGTTTCTCAAATACCTTTCTAACTAAAGTAGAACATTAAATGCAGTGGAACCTCGGTTCACGAACGCCTCGGAACACGCACAAATCGGTTTACGACCAAAAGTTCGCAAACTTTTGCATCTGTTGACCACACACTCTGTATACGAACAAGCCAGTTTCCCTTTCGGTTTGTGCACGCTGATGATTTCTGCACGTGTTCAGTCTCTCTCTGTGCAGCGTGCAAGAGAGAGAGAGAGACACACACACATACCACGTGAGAGAGAGAGAGAGAGACACACACATGTGCGAGAAAGACTCATGCACACACACACACACGAGAGAGACACACATACAGACATGCGCGTGAGACGGAGACAGACACACACGCATGAGAGAGACACACACACTCACATGCGTGAGAGAGAGAGAGACACACGCACGCCTGCGCGCTAGCGAGAGAGAGAGAGAGACGGCTAGACGCATAAGGCAGAGAAGAGACAGATCTGAGCATTGTTTTAACCTAGTTGTATTTAATAAAGAATTTTTTCTATTGGATTTTAACTTCCACTTCACTTTTGTTTATAGTGATCAGTTCATATCGTTGCAATGCTACTTTTCTTGGTGGTTTATTAAATTACGGATTTTTCAAATGTTCATTTTTTCCCTGCGCTTAAAACTCATTTAAAAAAATTGTTTTAGCGAGCGGTTCATATTGCTATGTTAGTTTTCTCTGTTGTTCAAGGTTTTCTCAGTGTTATTTAATGTTTTTACATTTAGTTTACTGCTGTGCTTTCTATGGTATAATTAACTATATTTGTGCTTAAAAATCTTTAAAAAAATTAATTTACATACAGTTTGTTCGGTCTGGAATGGAATAATTGTATTTACATACAATCCTATGGGAGAAATTACTTTGGTTCATGACCAAATCGGTTTACGACCAGAGTTTTGGAACGAATTATAGTTTTGAACCGAGGTTCCACTGTGCTTTGTTTTGTATGTGTTCTTTATTTTCTTCTATGTGCTGTATGTGTGTGAATTACTACGTGCTCTGTCCAGAGACTGTTCTTCTTGGTAATAGTGACGAGCTGGTGCTCCGTCCAGAGACTGTTCTTCTTGCTTCCCGCAAGATGCTTGCTGCACCGTGCGCGACCTTCAATGAAATAATTTATTGCAGCAGTACTGTCTCTTTCAAATGTACTAACTACCAATTCCTGTCCGTCCTTTTCTTTCTCCAAGTACCTAATCTCCACACAATCAGCTTAGTAATAGATGTTAAGCCACCTGTAAGTTTATAACTCCGATTCTTCAAAACTATTAAGGAACATTAAAATATCTTTGTAGTACATGTTTAATTATATCCATCTATCCTTCCAGTGTCGCGCCAGCCCCAGCAAGACTACAGCGTGAGGCAGGAACAATCCCTGAATGGAGCACTAGCTCCGTGTTAGTGCTACACCACTATGTCCTCACATGTTTCATTATTAAAGATTATTTAAATGATGTTAATATGTTATGTGTATAATGTAATAAACATATTTTGCTGCATTTCATCTAAAAAATGATATCATATGTAAATACGCGCTAAAGTGGCTCAGGTTGTGCCATATTATAACTGTATCGCAAGTTTACAGTGAGGTAATTGCACTTATAAGTACAAACAGTTCTACAAGGAGCACTTGATGGACCGATTGCATTTATAGTTCCTGGGATGAAACTGTTTCTGAACCATGACGTCAGTACAGGAAAGGCTCTGAAGCGTTTGCTGTATGAGAGCAGTTCAAATAGACAGCATGGCTGAGGGAACGTGTGCTAGATGCTGTATACCGATAATTCTCTTTCCGATCAGCTGCTGTAGAGCTGTGATTCAACACTCAGATACAGTGATATAAATACTCCGAGTGGCACAGTGAGACTAATATGGAAAAAGATAACGGTAGCAGCTGAAAGAAGAAGAAGAAGAATGTGCAGTAAGAGTAACAATACTAAAGCAGCTATGATATTTGGAATAGTTTGGCCATTCTGGGGACCATTATATTGTTACTGGTTAATTACAATCAGATCCCTTAAACTAATAAACAATATGCGGTTAATTTCAGTGTATATGATAAAGCCACGTCAGGGATGTGGATCTAAAAAACAAAGGGAAACCACACTGGAACAAAAGCACTGCTTTGATGCTGGGTGCGGCCATTTTGCAAAACCAAGAGGAGAACTTGTGTACGCAAGGGTTTGAGCTAGCGTGAAAATGTGCGTTGGCTTTACACCAAGTTTAGGTTTTATACATCGTGATTTGAGTGTGGAAGCAGGTGTACGCAACATTTTTGTGCGTATGCACCGTTTATACATGAGGCCCCCAATCCTTTCATAAAAAATACATGGAGTAGCTGCTAGTCAGTACAATAATTTTTAGAATTGCCAAGAGCAGAATGGTTTGAGATTTTGTTTCAAATACCTTATAATGTAAATATGCGCACATTAGCAGTGAATTCTCTTGCAGCATCTGAAAACTTTGTCAAAGGGGCTAAAGTTACAAAAAATGCAGATCTGTCATCAATGTATCTTTAGGCTATAAGCTATTTCACTTTGTGCTACCTTACCAAATCAGAACACCCACTTACTCTTAACTATTATACCTCTATTACCCCAATTTTGACTTCACCTGAACTTGCCAGTTGACTTGAAATCCTGCAAACTGAACTTACAACTGGCAATGAGGTGGTTTTAAGTCCTGACACTCTTTTGCCAGAGCTCCTTCTGGCAGGCCTAGGTATCTGTGCAGCCCTGAGCATCATATCTCACCAAAAGGGCTTGGCTGCCCCAAAGCTGCCTACTGTGCATGTCATGCAGCAAGAGCCCAAATATATTTTATAGGATTTTTAAACCTGATTAATCAGAAATACCTCTAACTCTACTTTTCTCCTACACTAGTTTCCTAGCTCTGGTTTCAGTGAGTGCATTTACATGTTAAGTGTCACAAGTTAAACAAAAGGCTTATGATTTAAAATAAAATGTAAATATATCTCTTCAATCACAATTGCCCGGATTTTAAAATTAAACTAGGGGGCTTTGCTTGCCAATCCCCTGGACTGCGCTATGCGCTAGCCTTTTTGCGGTTCTGCCGCTCACGTATGGGGATGTACAATTTAAACAGATTTTTATTTAATGGGAATTGTTACATATGCATCAACGCAATGGTTGACTGCCCATGATTGACTTTTGTTTTCTTCTATCTATTAAATAAAACAACTTTTTTGAGTGTTTGGCTCTGAAATTTGTTAATTGTCTTTGTAAAAGCTTTTCTAACTGGAAACTATAAATATTTTAAAAAGAATAGCATATCCAGATCTCCTTTGTTGTTTAATGTTATCCGCGGAAGATGTACTACATTACCTTTCTTGGATACATCCTTCTTTCTACAGTAATTTGTGCATTGTAAGACCAGACATTGTTAATGGTTGTAGAATTTTTTTGGGATATTGTAAGTTGTTGTTTTCATCTTCTGCATGATCACCACCAACTATTTCAGAATAGTCTATTTATATGCATTTAACCACATTTGACATTTTAGGATGCATTTAACCAATTTGATGTGTAACCAATCAACATTGTTGGCGTTAATTCATTTGACTTCCTCATTTCTCTGTGTTAGGATTGCGCGTGTACTCATTTTTTTATGCCGATAACCCTTTGTGATGAAATTCTTCAATAAGATTTGGACATAATATGTCTTCTTTAATTGGGAACTTAAACTGAGGAAAACTTTAACATTTATAAGAGCTGAGAGCGCAGGAAGTGTGTCTGACAAAAGCATTCACACGAATGAGAGTTGAGGTCTTGTTTGAAAAGGGTTGAGAGGAGGGTGTCACTTGAAAAACTGTCAAGGCAAAAGTCTCATCTCATAGGACTTGAAAAAATCTCTTCCAAAATGTCTCGTCTCCAAAAAGTCTCATCACATTGAAGGATTTTTATATATAATAGAGAGGCATAAAATGCAGCTTTCTGAAAACAACAGCAAATAACTGGGGTTCTAATTTACCACTTTCCATTTCTTTCATTCTGATTGTAGCAAGCGTATTAAATTATTATTTTTCTGCAGAACTGGACTGTGAAATTTTATCTTTTCACATTACAGCTTTTTTGTGAACTCAGAAATCTTGCTCTTTAGCATCTGCATATTGCTGTCAAGAGGGTACGAGATGAAATATGGACTGAGGGTTTATTATGGTTTGGTTTTGATTTTGGTGACCTTAACACTGGTCTTGTGGTGACAATTTTTTATTATCATCATTGATGTTTTTGAGTATATTGCAATCTTGTTTTTTAAAGTATATTCATACATTTGACCACTAATAATCTACTGTATAGCTGGCAGTTCTTGGCCCAGAGCAGGTAGGTATCTGAAAGTAAATTGAGAAAAATTGATTTATTTCAGTGTATGATTGCACATGGCTGAGACCCAATCCTGGCTGCCATAGGCATAAAGCAAGAAACAGACTGGTACTAGATGCCACACTATTCCACTGCACACTCTTCAGACACCATGAGCCAGTCATTTTGAGCTGATTTGGAATAACCAGACTAACTAATTTAGATTTGTTTGCTAGAGCTGGGCTTTGAACCTAGGACACAGGGTAAAGCAGCATGGCTAATAAGTCTGGAACCTTTAGTTAGAAAATAAAGTGAGGAATTATACTCTGGGCATCTACATTTGTGACATTTTTATTACACAAAATGTATCAGTTCTTTGCGATGTTGTACTACAAAGTTAAAAAACAAAAGCACATTTTTTTATAAAATATGAGCTGAGAAAGTTGACCACTCAGCAAAACTACTACAATTCACATTAAGTATGTGAGGGTATTGTCTCTAGATACTTTGTATTCCATCCTTTGGCAAGTAGGAGAGTTAATAATCTACAATAGGTTTAGACAGAGATGAAATTCTTTTTCTTGGGGGAAAGGCAAACTGAAATACAAACTTTTTTTGAGATACAGAAAACAGATGAAAGGGAACTACAATAGACAGATTTCTACAGAAAATAAAACTTAAACCAACCCCAATTCTGCCATTTAACGAAATGCTGTAGAAAGGTATAAGTTGTCTGTTGGATAACACAGAGAGAAAAACATATCAAACCCCTCAACCAAAGAAGCACAAAGATTAAGGAGCCTGAGAGGCAATGTCAGCCAAGAAATATTGGGTTTGGATAATTGGTTAATCTTCTTTACAGAAAACTCAATAAGGATCCGACCTAAAACAAGAATTTCATTCCAGTCTTTTCTTTTCGTTGTTACAGTAACTTATGATTGTCTGTTAAAATCTCCCCACTGACCCATCATACTAGCAATGGTAAAAAGACAAATGTTTTTTGAATTTTAAAATCTTACTGTCTATTTAAAGACATTAGAATAGAACTGCATTATTTGATTAGTCATGTGATGTGATAAATAATGCCCAAAACCTCCTTAGATAAAATGTTAGCACCTTCTGCTCATAAAAAATATTTAGGTAGAATGCACTTCAAAAGAATATTTATCAGAGGGAAAGGCACTAAAGTTTCTACAATGTACATATTTTTGTTAGGTGTACATAGTATGACATAGCTCTTTCTTCCTTGTCTTCCATTGACTAGTGACAGTAATAGACAACAATCGTGCTGTGTGATTTTGAAATTTAGTTAATCTGACATTCAACCCCATTTGGATTCCCAGCCACTAATATGTTAATAAGCAAGTGTCTGCTGTCTTGTTAGTTCTTAAATGACACCCATTAAATGTACAGTCATATGAAAAAGTTTGGGAACCCCTCTCAGCCTGCATAACACAGTAGTATGTCTTTCATTTCCTAGGAACATCTGAGTACTGGGGTGTTTTCCGAACAAAGATTTTTAGTGAAGCAGTTTTTAGTTGTATGAAATTAAATCAAATGTGAAAAACTGGCTGTGCGAAAAGTTGGGTACCCTTGTAATTTTGCTGATTTGAATGCATGTAACTACTCAATACTAATGACTTGCAACACCAAATTGGTTGGATTAGCTCGTTAAGCCTTGAACTTCATAGACAGATGTGTTCAATCATGAAAAAAGGTTTTTAAGGTGGTCAATTGAAAGTTGTGCTTCCCTTGGACTCTCCTCTGAAGAGTGACAGCATGGGATCCTCAAAGCAATTCTCAAAAGATCTTAAATCAAAGATTGTTCAGTATCATGGTTTAGAGGAAGGCTACAAAAAGCTATCTCAGAGGTTTAAACTGCCAGTTTCAACAGTAAGGAATGTAATCAGGAAATGGAAGGCCATAGGCACAGTTGCTGTTAAACCCAGGTCTGGCAGAACAAGATAAATACAGGGGCGGCATATGTGCAGGATTGTAAGAATGATTACAGACAACCCACAGACCACCTCCAAAGACCTGCAAGAACATCTTGCTGCAGATTCTACAATTCAGCGCAATTTGCATAAAGAACATCTGTATGCCAGGGTGAAGAGAAAAAAGCCCTTTCTGCACTCACGCCACAAATAGAATTGCTTGTTGTATGCAAATGCTCATTTAGACAAGCCAGAATCATTTTGGAACAAAGTGCTTTGGACTGATGAGACAACAATTGAGTTATTTGGTCATAACAAAAAGCGCTTTGCATTGCGGAAGAAGAACACCGCATTCCAAGAAAAACACCTGCTACCTACTCTCAAATTTAGTGGAGGTTCCATCATGCTGTGGGGCTGTGTGGCTAGTTCAGGGACTCGGGCCGTTGTTAAAGTCGGAGGTCGGATGAATTCAACCCAATATCAACAAATTCTTCAGGATAATGTTCAAGTATCAGTCACAAAGTTGAAGTTACGCAGGGGCTGGATATTCTAACAAGACAATGACCCAAAACACAGTTTGAAATTTACAAAGGCATTCATGTCCGGAATGGCCATCATAGTCCCCTGACTTGAATATCATTGAAAATCTATGGGATGATTTGAAGCAGGCTGTCCATGCTCGGCAGCCATCAAATTTGACTGAACTGAAGAGATTTTGTATGGAAGAATGGTCAAAAATACCTCCATCATGAATACAGACATTCATCAAAGGTTATAGAAGGAGTTATATTTGCAAAAGGAGACTCAACTAAGTATTGATGTAATATATCTGTTGAGGTGCCCAAATTTATGCACCTATCTAATTTTATGATGTATATTGCTTATTTTCTGTTAATCCAATAAACTTAATGCCACTACTGAAATACTACTGTTTCCATAAGGCACATCATTTAATAGTGGCACGGTGGCGCAGTGGTAACGCTGCTGCCTCGCAGTTAGGAGACTCGGGTTCGCTTCCTGGGTCCACCCTGCGTCGAGTTTGCATGTTCTCCCAGTGCCTGCGTGGGTTTCCTCCGGGCACTCCGGTTTCCTCCCACAGTCCAAAGACATGCAGGTTAGGTGGATTGGCGATTCTAAATTGGCCCTAGTGTGTACTTAGTGTGTGGGTGTGTTTGTGTGTGTCCTGCGGTGGGTTGGCACACTGCCCAGGATTGGTTCCTGCCTTGTGCCCAATGTTGGCTGAGATTGGCTCCAGCAGACCCCGTGACCCTGTGTTTGGATTCAAGGGTTGGAAAATGGATGTCATATAATAAAAGGAAGTTTCTACTTTGAAAGCTCAGCCAATGATAAACACAAATCCAAAGAATTAAGAGGGGTTCCCAAACATTTTCATATGACTGTATATATGCTAGTCTTAGTACTTTCCTCTATTGTGATTGGGTAATCAGAAACCACAGGCCTCTTCTTTTTTTTGTGTTCTTTTTTGCCAGTTGTTGTGATATATATTGTAAAGTTGCAGTGCTTCCTTGCTGTTTACTCCACTACAGTGTACATACAAATACTTCACTACAGTGTACATACAAATGTACAATCATTTACTGAATGTTACTCACTGTCTTCTTGCTACAATAGTTGGAATGCATGTGCAACTTTGGCAGTCTTGCAATTTTTAAAAACTGTCCCACAGCTGACTCAGAAGCTGCTCATTTAATGATGGCATGCCAGCTCATTCTTTTTGCTGAATCATCCCCAAGATGAAACAACATATACTGTATTTATAGACACACATGTGCGATTGGGAGACAGCTGAAGGGCCTAAATGAAAGTAATTCCACACCAGACAAGGGGTCGGTGGGGTGTGCTGACTGTCTCAATCTCTTGCAGACCATCCACGGGAACTCCCGCAGGGTACCAGTGCCATTGATGACGTCACTTCCATTTCCGCACCAATGATGACCTCACTCCCGGTCCCAATAACATCACTTCTGTTTCCGGCGTTGATGAGGATGCTACTTCTGGTTCTGGCGCCAATGATGAAGTCACTTCCAGTCCTTATGACATCACTTCAGGCTCAGCCCTGATGACCTTATTTCCTTTACTGGCCTTTAAAGCCACCATCTTACCTCAATAACATTAGTTCTATTTTGGACTCAAATCTGTGAACATCTCTGTTTAAATTAACTCATTTTGCAGCCATGGAACAATATATGGGTGGCTGCCCCAAACCTTCATTCATTTTTGTGATTATATATATATATATATATTTTATATATGTGTATATATATATATATATATATATATATATATATATATATATTGTGGAGCCGACCTGGACACAGACAGGCGGACATGTTGTTCTTCACCACCACACGTATTTATTATATACAATATATACAATAATTGGTCACTCAGACCCAGTTCAATTAGTGCACAAACACCAAACACACAGTCCTGGCCACAAAATGCCTCTCTTCGGGCTGCCTCCACTCTCCTCACGTGCCTTGTCCTTCTTCTACCCGACTCCAGCCCTGAATGAAGGGAAACGGCCCCTTTTATATTCTCCCAGATGAGCTCCAGGTGGTTCCAGGCATTCCCTTGTTGGCCATGCCCCAGCGTGGCGGAAGTGCCGGCTGTTCTCCCGGCAGCTCTCCGGGTATCCTCTTAATTCTTCCCCCTAGCACTTCCTGGTGTGGCGGAAGTGCTGAGGTAACAGGTCCCCAAGGCATTGGGGCGCCTCCTGGCGGTGACCACAGGCCCCTACAGGGTGGGGCTTCAATGCCCTCAACCCGTGGCCCCCAGAGCAACCAGGAAGGCGGCCCCCACGTGATTCAGGGTGGGCGCAGACCCACATCCGGTCCCTCACGGCGTCCCGGCCGGGTCCTGATATATATATATACAGTGGAACCTTGGTTCATGAACGTCTCAGTACACGTACAACTTGGTTCACAACCAAAAAGTTCGCCAAACTTTTGCCTTGGTTCATGACCACACACTCGGTATACGAACAAGCCAGTTTCCCTTTCGGTTTGTGTGCGCAGATGATTTCTGCACGTGTTGCATTGTTCTCGGTCAGACGTGCCTGCCTGTCTGCACGTGCGTGCTTGCCTGCCTGCTCGTGTCTGCTTGCCTGCCTGCGCGTGTCTGCCTGCCTTCCTGCACGTGCCTGCCTGCCTGCCTGCACGTGCGTGCCTGCCTTACTGCACATGTGTGCCTGCCTTTCTGCACGTGCGTGCCTGTCTGCCTGCCTGCACGTGCGTGCCGATTACTGTATTTAAGCACGTGTTGTGCCGCTCCCTGTTCATTGTTCTCAGTCAGACGTGTGTGCTTTACCTGTGATATATTCGTGCTCTATATTTCGTGGGCTTTTGCAGTTAACCATGGCTTCTAAGCAAGTGAAGAGTGGTGAGAAGAAAGTTTTGAAGAAAATTGAAATCAAAGTGAAGAAAGAAATTATTGAAAAGTTTGAGTGTGGCATTCGTGTTATTGATCTTGCTGCCGAGTACAAGAAGTCAAAAACTACGATTTTGACTATTCTAAAGCAGAAAGAATCTATTAAAGCAGCTGATGTTGCAAAAGGCGTTACAGCGTTAACCAGGCAGAGGCCTCAAGTGCTGGAAGAGGTGGAAAAACTGTTGCTAGTGTGGCTGAATGAGAAGCAAATTGCAGGGGATAGCGTAAGTGAGGCGATGTTATGCAAGAAAGCCAGGAAGATTCATGGCGATTTGCTGCAAAACTATCCTTCTAAGAGTTCTAGAAGTGAGGAATTTAAAGCCAGTAGAGGATGGTTTGAAAAGTTTCGCAAAAGAAGTGGCATTCATAGTGTGGTAAGGCATGGAGAGGCTGCTAGTTCCAACGCTGAAGCTGCGAAAGAATTCATGAAAATTTTCACAAAATTAGTGGAGGACGAAGGCTACATCCCGCAACAAGTCTTCAACTGTGACGAGACCGGATTGTTCTGGAAGAGGATGCCGAAGAGAACCTACATTACCCAGGAAGAGAAGGCTATGCCCGGCCATAAACCAATGAAGGACAGGTTAACTGTTTTGTTGTGTGCTAACGCTAGTGGTGACGTAAAAATCAAGCCGCTACTCGTTTACCAATTTGAGAACCCTTGTGCTTTCAAACAGCACAATGTAAATAAAACCTGACTGCCTGTGATGTGGAGGGCAAACATGAAGGGGTGGGTCACAAGAACCTTGTTTTTGGAATGGCTGCACGAGGCTTTCGGTCCCGCCATGAAGCGATATCTCGAAGAGAATAACCTGCCTAAAAAATGCCTTCTTCTAATGGACAATGCACCGGCACACCCTCCAAATTTGGTTGACGATATGGTCGAGGAGTACGAATTTATTAAGGTCGTGTTCCTCCCCCCCAACACGACTCCTCTTCTGCAGCCCATGGACCAGCAGGTTATTTCAAATTTCAAGAAACTGTACACCAAAGGACTATTCACCAGGTGTTTTAATGTGACCGAGGAGACGTCTGTGACCCTGAAAGAGTTCGCGAAGAACCATTTTAATATCGTTCATTGCATCGGCCTCATTGATAAAGCCTGGGAAGATGTCACACACCGCACATTGATCTCGGCCTGGAAGAAACTTTGGCCTGAATGCGTTCCTGAACAGGTTTAAGAAAACTTTGAGCCTCCTGTTGTGGATGAGATTGTGTCCATGGGCAAGAGCATGAGTCTTGAAGTGGAGAATGAGGACATCGAGGAGCTGGTCCTGGATCACAAGGAGGAGCTGACGACGGAGGAACTCGCTGCACTCCAGCAGGAGCAGCTTAGGTTGCTCACTGAGGAGCAGTCCTCCGGGGAAGAAGAGGAAAGGATGGTTATAAAAAGTGATACGATAAAAGCCATCATGTAAAAATGGAACGAGTGCCAGGATTTTTTTGAAAAGAACCACCCTGACAAAGCGGTTACGAACAGAGTGATAAACATGATGAATGACAATGTCGTCTCGCATTTCCAAAAAATTTTAATGCGTAGGAAAAGGCAAGTCACATTAGACCGCTATTTCACTAAGTCTGATCCACCAGCTAAACAGCTAAAAACACCAGAAACCCAAGAAATCACAACAGAGAAAATGCCTGAAAGAAAACATCCCTCCATCGCAGAGCCGGACTCTTCCTCAAAACTGTAACCTCCTCTCCACCCATTTCCTCCTCACTTCATGCCAGAACTCGACTCATTCAAGGTTAGTTTTCTTGGTGGTTTATACAGTAGTTTTTGTATTACGGATTTTTCAAAAGTTAATTTTTCAGTTCGTAGTGTGATTTGTTGCAGTGTTTCTCTTTTTTTCAAATGTTCGTTTTTTTCCCTGTGCTTAAAACTTATTAAAAAAAATTGTTTACATGGAGGTGTTCATCGTGTGATTTATTGCAATGTTACTTTTCTCTTTTTTTTCAAATGTTCTTTTTTTTCCCTGTGCTTAAAACTCATTTTATAAAAAGTGTTTACAGCGATCGGGCTGTAAGGCTAAAATAGCGTGATCTTGTTACTTTTTTGGTTGCTTGTGGTTGGTTTTTAAATACACTTCAGATTTGTTCTAAGTTCCTTTTTTTCTGCTGTGCTTAAAACTCATTTTAAAAAAAGTGCTGCACGTGCTGCTGACAGAGGGGGGTGCTACAGAGAGATTAGAGAGTGCGAGCGAGCAAGCGTGTGCTACAGAGAGATTAGAGAGTGCGAGCAAGCAAGCGCAGAGAGAAAGAGAGCGAGTACGTGCTGCTGACAGGGAGGGGAGGGGGTGGTGTGTATGTGTGTGTGTGCTACAGAGAGAGAGCGCGAGCGAGCCTGCTTGTGTAGCTGAGCAGGGAGCCTGGGTGTTTTGTGTCAGTGTTATTCAATGTTTTTACATTAGTTTACTATTACACTGTGCATTCTATGGTGTAATTAACTATATTTGTGCTTAATCTTTACATATATTTACATATTTACATACAGTTCATATGGTCTGGAACGGATTAATTGTATTTACATACAATCCTATGGGGGAAACTGCTTCAGTTCACGACCAACTCGGTTTACGACCAAAGTTCTGGAACGAATTATGGTCGTGAACCAAGGTTCCACTATATCCCTCGATTGCATCTGCAAGGAACTAAGAACTCTGGAGACATTTCAGGAGCTCCTTTCAAACCAAAAAAAAAAACTGAAAGAAAACAAAGCTCATTGACAGACTGTGTAAAACAATTCTACTGCTTCAGTTTGTTTTATTTTATCTCAGCCCACAAGACTTTGTTTTAAGTTAGGTCTTGCTGTTTTACCATTGTTCCCACTTGCAATACAGATCGGTAGTAACACTGCCAGTAGCAAAGCTCCACCTCATCTCCTTACTGGTTTTATGTTACTTGCTACTCTTTTTTTTCGGAACCTGAAATTTTCAGCATCAGAGCAAAAGTAATTTGTGTCCTGTTTCCATGAATGAGTTATGTGTATTATAAGGAAGTCAATTTTTAAGAACCAGAAGATCAGGAACATTAGGACACTAGTGCTGCATGCCTTTGTGAATGACATTTGCTTCTGCCAGAAGAAACTGCTGAAGAAGAAATTTATGTTACTCATTCTAGTCATCAAATAGAGAACCTCCACAACTAAATTTATTTCTAAACTTCTGCCAAAGATTAGCAGATTCAACATGGTTTAAAGCCTACTTTGTTTCCTGAACATCTGACTGATCTCCCCCGGTGGCTTGTTAAATAATTTCTATGTATCTTGCCTTTATTATTAAAGCAGTACCACATTTCCATTTACTAATCATTATTGTCCACCAAAATATAATGCTTCACTTATAATTTATTTTTTAGATTTATTATCTATAACAACTAGTTGTGATCATTTAATGATAGCAAGTGACTTCAGCTTTTATTTAGATAATTTTTGTGAATTTAAAGCTATAGAATTTATGGATGTTTTGTACTCTTTTGATCTCACTCAGCATGCTATCTCTAGTTATCTCAAAGGGGCTCAACATTAATTTGACTCAGATTGTGGATATGTGGACAGCAGATCATTACTGTATTTTCTTTCATGTAACAATCAGTGTTCGCCACAAAAATTTGTTCCACTACCAAGCTTACCTTTGGTGCATGGAGGGGTGAGGGTGTTGGTGTGGCTGGGGTTGAATGGGTCATTGTATGGGGAATCCCTCTTGGAAAATGTCACAAATTTGGTTTACATAATCATATCTATAACATTTTGACATTTATCTTTACATTTTTTATAGGCAAGTTAATACATAAGTCTGAATCAATTGCCCAATGGCTATGAGGATTATTATAATTTTTCTTAGTGCTCAGATGAATAATTAAAAGAACACAGAATATTGAACTGCAGCCACATGAGATGTTCAGCATCAAACTGAAAGAAGTGTGACTTCATGGTGATGTTTGTTGATGATTGCAAAATTGGCTCAGACAAAGGAAGCAAGGGTGATGGTGTGAAGAACTTTATGAGAACTGGCTGATGTTAAGAGTGGTGTCCCACAGGGATCAATGCTAGGGCTGTTCATATTTTTTTTATATATACGGTATATGATTTTGGTAGGAATATAAGTAACAAGTTGGTTAAGTTTTCAAATGTTACCAAGGTAGGTGGATTATCAGATAATCTGGAATCCAATGAATCATTACAGGGGGACTTGGACAGCATGCAGGCTTGGGGAGATATGTGGCAGATGAACTTTAATATCAGTAAATATAAAGTATTACACGTAGGAAGTAAAAATGTTAGGTTTGAATACACAATGAGAGATCTGAAACTCAAAAGTACACCTTTGAAGAAGGATTTAGGAGTTGTAGCAGTTTCTACACTATCAACTGTCAGACAGTGTTCAGAAGCCATTAAGAAGACTAACAGAATGTTAGGTTATACAGGACAATGTGTAGAGCATAAGTACTGGTGAGACCTCATCTGGAGTGCTGTGTACAGTTTTAGTCTCCAGGCTTGTAAATTTAATGCCACTGTGCTCTGTGCAAATATTGTAAATCTGCTTCTTCTCACATGTACAGCTAAAGCCCAGATTTGGCACACAGGGGCTCATCATTTAGAACTACTAGGCAAGCATTAGAAGACAAGAAAGGGACAACTACAAAAATGGGCATTGTACTATTTCTGTGTGACAGAGTCAGCATGATATTGGATCCTCTCTTTGCCTTGTTTGGAATTGCACAATTTACCTAAGTAAGAGCCTGCACATGGAGAAAGAGTATAAAGCTTTAGAACGTTGCCCGGCACACCTTTGAAGCCAATGGACGGATAGGAGATAACATCATCCGATCCAGAAAATCCTTCCAGCGTAGTGACGGAAATGGCAGACTCTACCCATGGGCTTGCCATGGCTTCCTTGTCTGTTATGCCACGTAAACCATCATTAAAGAAAGCTAAGTTATTCTATCTTATGTGATTTCTTACCGCCATATCACTATGGGAGGAGTATCGCCTTTTAATATTATATCTATATAGTTTTGGGTTACTTAAGACGCTACAATTAAAAAAAACTTATTCCAACCAGGGAGCTAGTGCCTCCTGCTGGATAGAAGGCTACAAAAAGGGACATGACAGTACTTGGAAAAGTCCGGAGAAGAGAAACTAGGCTGATCCCAGGGCTACAGGGGATGAATTATGAAGAAAGATTAAAACAACTTTTTCAGTTTATATGGCAAGCCAAATTAACATTTAGAGATATCTTAAAATATTTTTATGAAATCTGGAAATGCATTTTAGATATCTCAAATTGAATTATAGATGTCTAAAAATAAATCTATTTTACGATATCCAAAAAGAGTTTCAAGATATCTTAAATGCAAATCGAGATATCTTGAAATAAGTTCCTGTGCATTTTAAGATATCTCAAATATATTTTAAGATATCTTAAAATATTTCTGCAGGCATTTTGAGATATCTGAAATAGATTTTCAGATATCTTAAAATAACTTTCTGTGCATTTTGAGATATCTTATAAAAATCACTTCCTATAAAATTTTGTATTCTTTCAATGGAACTTCCTGCCTATTTTAAGATATCTCAAAATGCATTTAAGATATATCGAAATGCACAGGAAGTGATTTTGAGATATCATGAACTGTATTTCAGATATCTGCGAACAGTCAGGAAGATATTTTGAGATATCTTAAAATGTAATAAAATTACTCTTTTTTTAATAATACCCCCGCCAATTAAAATTGATGGAGCGCGGTGTGCGGTACATGTTTTATTTAAGTAGTGTTCTGTGTTTGAATATTATGTAAAGTATTTGCAACACAAAGTGTAAAAAAAATTTACAAAAATTGTCATTGATCATGATTGCTGCAGTATTCTATTCAGAAAAGAAAACCCACGTTTATATTATTGTCGAACAAAACCGCAAGTTTGCAATTACGGGATCGTCACAAAATACAAGGTAAGCTTTTACGATTGGGTGCGCTTCTAATACCAAAAATTGTCTCTGTTTTCTTAAAATAAAATGGTATGTGTATTTACGTTTTAATCGAAACATAAATGTACATTTGAAGCAGCCTGAAACATTGTTTCATAAAGCCGCAACTCAAACGGTAAGATATATTTTTGAAGGTTACACTACGTAGCAGTAGCTTGAACCCTCAGGTACCACGCTAAACACCAGGTAAAAGTGCAATAATAATTATTTTTATTATTATAATTAAGTGCACCAAGCACCCTCTCCTCCACTATATTCATAAATCAACAAACACAGTCAATAATCCAATCCTCCAGCTCTCAGACGCGTTGCCCTCTTACCACCCAGCTCAGCTCGCTGTCTGGGAGCTCCCACAGTCCTTTTATATTCCCTGACCCGGAAGTGTTCCCAATCCCCAGTCCATGTGATCCTGTATCACTTCCGGGTCAGGCAAAAAGTACTTTTCTTCACCCCAGAAGCCCGTTGCTCTTCCTTTGACGAACTTCCCGGTCATAGGGCAAAAATGAGTCCACTGGCCTCCCGACAGCGACTCCTAGTGGTCCCCAAGGTATCCTGCAGGGCTGTGCATAAAAACTACATAGTCCATGAGGCCCTGCTGGAATTCAGGGTCCGTCCATTTGTTGGGAGAGCTCCTACTGGCGGCCTGGGGGTGAGGGCCGGAATATGAAGCCGGCCATCCATCACAACTATTAATCAATAGCAACAAAAAGTACCATTAAATCTCCTTTCTTGTGATAGGTTTTTTGTAATTTACTCGTATAATGCTCGTTCTTCCATTGCTTATTGGACATATGAGACATATGCTCAGTTAAGACAAATATTAACTGTTTTAAAATGTTTACCTTGTTTATGTTACGACATGAAACCAGTTATTATTTATTATGTGTTTAATGTTCTGCTTTCAAAAGAAAATTGTACCAGGGATTATTGAACCTGATGTCAGCAGAAAGAGAACAGTTACAGGGTGTTTTAACCCGGGCCATGTCATGTGTTCGAGAAGCTGAAGAAGTAGCAGAAGCAAATGACTTTGCAGCGTCTTGTGTGAGACAATCTAGAGCTTTATTTAGAAGAAGTGCACAAAGATCACCTATATCAGGGGGTTTGCATTATTTTAATATTTTTAAATATATGCAGGTTACTCTCCTGTATACAGCGCTGGTTGTATATGTATTTAGATTCATTTGAGCATACAGTCGACCCTTGACATACGACCGGCCTGACATACGAGGAACTTGATTTACGACCAAAATTTTTGTTTTGATTTACGACCATCATCTTACGTTACAACCCGAATGTGGTCACGTGTATCCGCTTGTGCGATTGTAAACAAATAGCCGAGAGCGTTCGTAAGTGTCAGTCAGAGCCCAGATACATGCGTTTGTGGATGTAATTTCGGTCAGTGCAGTGATTTATCTATATATATAATTCACTAAGACCATGGCAAGCAAGACGCATAATTGCTACGGAAGGAAGAGAAGGTAACGAAGGTAAAGAAAGCGATCACAATCGAAACGAAGAAGGAAATTGTGCGGAAATATGAGAGTGGTGTTCATGTGACCGATCCCGCTAATACCGTATTTACTCATGTGCCACGCACCCTCGTGTAAGACGCGCACTCTAAGTTTTTACAAAGAAAATTGCGAAAAAAGTTTTGCCCCGTGTACAATGCGCGTTGTGATTGTATAGGAAGCGTTTGGAGAGAGAGCGAGCTGTACCAAATCTGTTTCAGTACACTTCTTCTCCACTCCTGAGGCATCCTCTCACTTTACAAAATTTCAATTAAACAATCTGGTTAAAATTTCTACTGCCATCTCTCCTAAACACCTCCATGCTTACACAGGGATATCATCTGGATCAATGGCTTTTCCATTCCTTTTCATAGCTGTCCTTACTTCCTCCTTGGTAATCCGTTGCACTTCCTGATTTACTATCTCCACATCATCCAAACTTCTCTCTCTCTCTCTTTTTCTTCATTCATCAGCCTCTTAAAGTACTCTTTCCATCTGCTCAACACACCCTCCTCACTTGTGAGTATGTTTCCATCTTTATCCTTTATCATCCTGTCTAGCCAATTGATACAGGTGGATGAATTTAAATACTTGGGATCAACAATTCGGTGTAATGGGGATTGTGGAAGGGAGGTTAAAAAAAGATTGCAGGCAGGGTGGAATGGGTGGAGAAGAGTGTCAGGAATGACAGGCAGGTATCAGCAAGAGTGAAAGGCAAGGTCTACAGGACAATAGTGTGACCAGCTATATTATATGGATTGGATACGGTGGCACTGACCAGAAAGCAGGAGACGGAGCTGGAGGTTGCAGAGTTAAAGATGTTAAGGTTTGCATTGGGTGTGATGAGGATGGACAGGATTAGAAATTAGTACATTAGAGGGTCAGCTGAAGTTGGACGGTTGGGAGACAAAGTCAGGCAAGCAAGATTACGTTGGTTTGGACATGTGCAGAGAACAGATCCTGAGTATATTGGGAGAAGGATGTTAATGATAAGGCAAGAGGAAAAGAGGAAGGCCTAAGCGGAGGTTTATGGATGTGCTGAAGGAGAATGTGCAGGTGGTTGGTGTAACAGAGCAAGAAGCAAAAGACAGGACAATATGGAAGAAGATGATCCGCTGTGGCAACCCCTAATGGGAGCAGCAAAAAGAAGAAGAGGAGGAGATGCTTTTCAATTTTAAGGAAAAAAAGTGCAAAGTCTTTCTCCAACTGAGAAGTAGAATTCAAATTCATAATTAAATAGAAAGCTAGAAAATAACGCTTTCAAAAAAGTTTCTGAAACAGAAAAAACCTTTTGTAACCTGTTGTGCGAGTGCGCAAGCAAGCGAGAGAGAGCGCGAGTGGGCGAGCGAGAGAGAGAGAGCACGAGTGGGTGAGCGAGAGAGAGCGTGAGTGCGCGAGCGAGCCCAAGCAGAAGAAGTTTCCTCGTGTATGACGCGCACCTGATTTTCTAATGCTAATTTTTGGGAAATAAATATGTTAAGTACAGCATGTCGAAATCCACCATCTCGATAATTTTACAAAGAAAAGATTTGCATAAGGAGGCTTTTTCTAAACAATAACCACCTTCCGTTTCATTCTCCTCCTCCTCCCTTCCTGCAGCCCAAAGATGTTAAATTAAATGGTGAGTACAGTATGAAATTGTTGTTTCTGGTAGGCTAAGCACTTTTTATAACTTTTTGGTTAGTACAATAGAAAAATTATTGGTGTTTTGGTAAATTATGCACATTATACAACCCTTTTTTATTATGAAAAGGTTAAGTAAGTGTTGCAGTGGGAGGTTCGGAACGCATTATGGGTATTTCCATTATTTCTTATGGGAAAAATAGTCTTGACTTACAACCAACTTGAGTTACAACCAGCCCTCGCGAACGCATTGAGTTCATAAGTCAAGGGTCCACTGTACTTTGATAAAATGTTTTCGCTGGTTTGATTATTAAGCCTAATGAACATTCATCCATTGTTAGGAGAATATTCAGAGAGTATATTGCGCTTAAATGGACACTGCTGGCGAAGGCCATTAAAAAATTCACCCATTTACTTTTCCTTGACAAAGCTGACTGTTTTATTGATTTATAACTCATGATAACTTCTAACAAAAGTTAGTCAACAACATTATAAGTCATGTATTTTTTACATTTAAAAATGTTTATGAGTGAAGGATGTAAAACCAGAAGTAACAGATCTTTTTGTTTTTTTTCCTTCTGTTGTTTTTTCCATTCTTACGTTTTTTCTTTTACCTAGTTTAAAATAAATATTTTCTCTAACGACACATGCATATTTCATAAATTAGAAGCAACAATACATTTCCGGTTGTCACACACGCATGTTTAGGAGACAACTAAAGGGCTTGAGTACATGTAATTCCACGACAGACCAGGGGGTGGCAAAGTGCTCTAATTCTCTCTCTCAATCTCTTACAGACCATTCTAGGGTAATCCCACCCCGCTTGGGGACAGCCATCGATGTCACTTCCGGTTCCAATTACATCACTTCCCTTACTGGCCTTTAAAGCCGCCATCTTGTTGATACTAAATCAGTTCTGCTTTGGACTCAGTCGTGTGAACATGTCTGTCTATTTGAAGCAGTTTTGCAGCCAGGAAAAATTATACGGGTGGCTGCTCCAAACCTTCACAATGTCTTATGGTCGTTCTCACACAATATATTCAGTAATATCTTGAGAAAAATGCTTGTTGTAGAATATAATCAAATATATAATACATAAAATATAAAGTCTGACTTTCTTTTTTCTTTCACATATCACTGCAGCAACTATCAAGAGGTTGTTCAGAAATCATATACTGTACACTTTTATTGTTATTGCAATGCTACAGACACACTGAAAAACACTGAAAGGAAAGGAAATTCTTGTTAACAAAACTTAGATTTTCCAATTTGAGATAATATAGAGCATCATCTTCCTAATGAGTTAAAAAAGTTTGATTAGGATTCTTTCAGTTGACTAAAATGAGTTGTTGTGCAAATAGTGCATAATAGGATATCACAATATAGTTTTCATAGCAGTTTTAAATTACTGCACTAATTATCTATTCATACAGTATGCAGATCATTTATGGAATTTCATTACATTCTAGTACAATAGTTATCTCTCTGATTTCCGGTCCTCCAAAACATGAGCAGCCTGGGACTCAAGATAGATATGGAAGCAAATCATCCATTAATAGGAACTGGACAATTCCTCAGTTAGAGAAGTTTATTATTGAAAGCTACCCAAACGTTCCTTTACACTTAACATGATTTAGTTTTGCTAAAGCCGAGAAAGGAAGATGTTTGCATAGCTCAATTACAGGAAAAAATTGGAAAAGGCAAAGTATTCATAATTCCTCACCATGACATACCACTACTGATTCAGGCAGAAATCTCACTCATTTTTATAATATGTTAAATTGTGCATTGATTAATATGATACTGTCTCTGAAGAAAGAAGAACCTGTCATTCTGCAAAATCTTAAATGAGCATTTATAACGTATAATCTGCAGTTGTGCTTCACTGCATGTTAATTACACTATGTCACTCAATTGAATCCACACATTTGCTTTTATGCATTACTGTATATTTAAACACCACGTTCCTTTGTACATTTCCTTTTCAAGATGGAGCAGGTACATACGGTACAACAAGAATCAGAATTTAGACCAGAAATTCCTGGTCAAATGCATGCATAAATAGGTTATCTGGTATTTATTTCTTATTGTTTGTGATACTGTTATATTAAAAACATTCCATTAAATGTTAGTAATTAAGGTTCATTACTTATTAAGGACACCGCTATTGATTATATTCAGTATAAAGATAAATCCTTTATAAAAGAAATAACATTGATATTTTAGTGTTAAAAATTAGTATGATTTTTTTTTTATTTTCTAATTATTTATTCAGTTTTATAGATTATTGCTTTACCTGATTTATTTAATAGGGAGCGCATGCAATATTGTCACAAGAGCCACACGTAGAACCTCAACCGGAAGTAGATAGCCAGGTATGTAATTTTGTAAAATTCTTCACTACATTAATCTATTCATTTATAGAAACTGCTTATGGCAGCATGAGGAAAAAGAAGGGAGCAAACCCTAGTCAGTATGCCAATCAGACACTCCCACAGTCACTAATACCAATCTAATTTAGAGTTTTTGATAAAACTAAAAGAAGAGGCACTTGAGATGTCAAAGGAAACAGGAGCTTATTGAAAAAATATAAATTCAAACAATATGGGAAGGTCCCATAATGGGCTTTTGAGCCCGGTGTTGAGGAAGCACACAGACCTCTGCACCACACTGTTCTTCAGTCTTTAAGGAAATCTGTTACTTTAATTTAAATTATTTAGTCATGGCAAGTTGCATTGCCTATATACTTTGTTAGTTCCCTGTGTGGATGCATGTTTTCCTCTCACAGTCTATAGACAGTCTGTTAAATCAGTCAATCACATTGGTTTTGTATTAGAATGCCTGAGTAAATGTTTCTATAATGGACTGGCATCTCATATAGGTCTGTGTCCTGCATTGTTTTCATTACTGCTGGGATAGGCTCTGGCTATGTGACAAGATAAATAAAGCTTTAACTTATTTCTGAAGCATAAAATACAGTAACAGTGTTTTTATATACATGCATTATATACTCTTCATAGCTGTACACAGTGTGTGTGTGTGTATGTATGTATATATATATGTATATATATATATATATATATATCGAGAAGCAGTGGATGCAAGACAGAAAACTCTGAATAGGGCACTAGTTTTTGACAGTGTTTTTATTTGATATTTTACCTATAATTAATCATATTGCTGTAAATATACAGTATTTTGTTAATTTTGCTTAGGCCAGATTTATCTGGTCCCTTATGTGTTATGTACATCACTTAAACTTTGCTCAATAGTGTTTTTATGCTCTTGTTCATTTTAAAGATTTTGATTGGTGATATTGTGAACTTTCTTGGAAGCGCAGAATATGAAAATAGCACATCAGAGGTAAATATCTTTTTAAACATATTTTAAATATATAATATTCATGGACTCTTATTGATGCATGTATTATTTTATTTTCAATGAATTTTATTTAAACTTAAAATGAAACATTATTGATTTTCTAAAGTAAAGTTAATTAATCAATAAATTAATGAACATTTTCCTATCACTTGCTTTTGCAATTGAGATTATCCAGACTGCATGAAGAGGCAGATGTACCAAGTCCTCCAGAATCTCCTTTTGCATATATGAATGCTGATACTCACATGGTAGTTAATGTTTTAAACATTCAGAATCAAGGGCAAATGATGTGAGAGGAGGAGGAGAGGAGAAATATGTGTGAATGTATAGAGAAACAGGAAGGACTCAGGAAAATGAGGTGTGTGCTTGTGAACTTATTTTGTTATCCTTACAGATTTTATCCTTATTATTTTTGTTTCTGTTAGGTTTAGATTAAAGTATCTCAACTGGATGAAAAACAATTCTATCTTGACAGAAGTAAGTTTTTCTTAGGGTAATTCAGTCACTTCCATGCATAAATCTAGCCAAAACTATTATACTTTATAAATTGAGTACAGTACATTGGACTACATTTTTAGAAAAGGAAATGCATCTCTTTCATTTCAAGAAACTACAGTCAACAATCAAATAAGCCTTAAATTTGGTAAAAACAACCCTTCAGGTAATTGTGATGTTTGAAGGTCCTTACTCTTTCTCCAACACTTTCTCTTAAGAATCAGTCCCTTGGATATTCAAGGTCTCACATTTGTATTTTCCAGATAGACATCCACTTTTATGTTCCTCCTATACACTCAGACATTTCTGTCACTCTCAGTTTTGATTAGCCCCTTATATTTCATACTACTGTATATATTCCAAAGTTAATTTTTTTTCACTTTCTTGAAAAAACATGTATTTTATGAGGTTTTTCAGAGCTTGAAGGATTAATAGAGGAAGAAATCCTTATCGAAATAAACAGGGAAACAATATTGAATGACATGCAGCGAATTTATGGAACAACAAAAGCTTCAAGTATGCCTTATTGGAGAAGAAGGGTATAATTTTGGCGGATTAACCAAATATCTTTTTTCTTGTTTTTGGAACAGTGCCTTCACTGAGTGGTTTAAAGGTGAGTATGCTCTTGTACCATGTATACCTCTCTATCAGTATCATAAAGCACAGGAAATCTTTACAGTTGTGGGAAGAGTATTGTCTCATATGTGTCAGCTAAACAGATGTATATATACCTCCAAGATTCTGTAGGTCAACATTGCTTTCTATTGTATTTAACAATTCCACCATTCACAATAGCATTCTTGTAGATGACTTTCTGCTTCCTGTAACTGGTTCAGAAAGAATTCTCCTAAAAAAAGCAATTAACCACTTTGAAACATTAAGACACTGAAAAACAAGAGCTCTTAACATTTTTTTCAGCAAATGGTATGCATAGTATCCCAACACCTATAAATCTTAAGTATCAGACCATTCTTATTGCACTGAATGAACTAATAATTAAACCAGGGTTCTTGAAAACTTTTATAAGACAGTCAATTCCAGATTCCCATTTCACAGTTTTTTGGTCACAGTTAGATATTGACTCAATTTCCTACCTATACTGGCAAGAAATGCCAACTACAGAACGTGTTTTGACATGCTTTAAAACAAAAACAAATCTCAGGCCAGAGGAAGAAGTTGCATATTATTATTTGTGTGATTTTATTAAGTCAATAAATCCTAAGGAACTGTCCAAATTTTATCATTTTGTCACAGGTTCACCTTTACAGCCCACTGAAATCAATATTACATTCAATCGATTATGTAGTAGCTTCCGACGACCCATTGCACATACTTGCAGCAACACTTTGGAAATACCAGTTGGATATACATCAGTTCGAGAATTTTAAACTATACTTAATTCCGAGTATGCATTTGGATTGACCATATTATGAAAATGCAAAAGAAAACTAACACTTGAAATGTCTTTGAGTGAAGTTCTGAAACTTCTAGATATCTTTTTTACTGAGTAACTGGAATTCAGGTTGACACAATAGATATTATGCATTTTTGAATGAAAGCTAATTCATTTGGGTATAGCTGATATTTTCATGCATATTTCATATATTCAGCATCATACTTTTTTCAAAAGTTTAATTTCCCTATAAGGTTTACCCAAAGCTCATATATTTGTTTACAGATACTTGCAGGTATAACATGATAATCTTCATTTAAACAAATGCTTCAGATTAAAACAGAACAAATAACAGCACCAACTACAACAGTAATATGCTAAAAATGTACTTTTGATAGCAGACAAAAGGTGACACATAAATGTTTTCTCAGTTTATATTATATTTGGAAACTTGTTTACTTTCACCATTTAAATGTTTCTGATATTGTCATTTGAAATACTCACTGTTAATGATAATAAGTGAATGTACTGTATATTGTTTTCAGTACAAATTGTTGATTTAAAGTAAGTTGTTAAATTAATTAAAATATGGTGTACTGTACATCTATATTTATTCAACTTCATTAAAAAATGTATAATTTTCTTCAAATGTTTTGAGTTGGTGTATTATTTGTCATATGTCAAGGCATGTAATAATAACACAAATAATTTGCCTTAATTGTGAAGGAAGCAGTAAAAAGAGAGAAAGTTTATTTTATTTTTTTTTAATTATTAAAACAAAAATGCTTGTCATTTGTTAAATGAATAATACTGTAAAATAAATGTACAACTTAATGCTTAATTATGTTCTTTTTTTATTGTCAAAATTTACAGACCTCAGTTCTGCAAACACCATTCATTACCATAAATAACTGTAAGAACATTTTACAAAAAAGTAAAAATGAATTTTAGGTTGGTTATAACAAGCGATTTACCATGTAGTATGCATTACTGTTGATGCTGGACCTTGTCAATGTACTCATGAACATTTTTTTAATACTACATGCAAAATGGAGTGCACATTATGTTTGAGTAGCTGTTAATAACTCATTGGCCTTTTGAACACAGTATGCATATTTATCTTTTAAATTTGTTTCAAGCTGAATAGCATCTTATGGTATCTGGAGATGTTGGACAGACATTTCAAGTAGGTTGAATGTCTCCTGAGGCTCTATATATGAATCATCTGAAAATGATACACCTATTCTTTGTAAATTTGCTATTAAACTTTCTCTAAACTGTTGTGTATTCATGTCAGATGGACTTGTTTGATGAGATATAGTGGACAAGCTATCAAACCATATTTCTTGCGGTGTTCTGTTGTGTTCCGTTCTAATTCTATGCTTAGCCTTCTCTGAACATTTCCAATCTTTGATTAATTCTTGAATAGTAAACATATTGTAGACATCCTTTGTGTAAACTATTCTTCTTCAAGAATACCATTATCTTCCATTTCATAAAATTCTTTGTAGATGGGGAAGAGAACCTGTTGAAATACATCTCTCCATAGCCTTTCAATTCTCTGGTTGTGGACAGAAAGTCCAGTTATATGGCTGCCACGGTGTAATCCTCTGATGGCATTCATAAGCAGTGCTACCTGAACATTTTCTGTGCCTTGGTCAGACTTCACTCTACATGGTAATCCATACTATAGAGCACCCCTGCAGAAAGTCTGTAGCACCATGGACGAAGAATTATTTGCAGCACAACTTAAATATGGTATTAGACATCAATAGCACCATGTACAACAAAGCCCCACCTATCCATCAAAAGGAAAAATGTAAGCACATGTGCAGTATAGTCAAAAATTGAATTATAGATTAGGTTCCAGAAGTAAAACACAAAGAATATACATGTTTATGCATACAGATATGAAAACTGTTTTCTGGACGATGAAAATGTATAGAATTACACATAATTACCTATTCTATTTTCTATTGCTTGAAAAAATAATCTCACTTATTCCATCCATCCATCCATTATCTAACCCACTATATCCTAACTACAGGGTCACAGGGGTCTGCTGGAGACAATCCCAGCCAACACAGGGCGCAAGGCAGGGAACAAATCCTGGGCAGGGCACCAGCCCACCACAGGGACATATACACACACCAAGCACAGACTAGAGACAATTTAGAATATATTGAGGGAAACAAAGAAAAACAAGCATGTAGTGTGAAGGTTAGGGCCAGTGAGACTTGAATAGCCCACCAAAAGAACAGTAAACCCATAATGCGCAGAGCAAGAGCAGGTAAGAAGAGTATGGACAGGCACAAAATGACAGAGACAGCATCTAAGATTAAGAACAATATATACATTATCTAAACCTATGTACCCAGAGCAGGATCACAGGAACCTGGAGCCTACCCCAGCAGGCTTGGATACAAGGCAGGAAAAATCCCTGGTATGCAATATGTATGATATGGCTGATGTTAAGAACAAAAAGAATATGATATTTCAACTATCTATTTTGAGAGAGAAACAATGAAAAAATGGGGACAGATATTTTAAAACATAATTCTGCTACTGGATTATTTTCATAATATCAGGTATTTTGAGCTGTGAATATGAACTCAAAAAGAGAAATTAATAAATACAGGTAGTCTCCAGGTTACGGACATCCGACCTACGACTTACGAGCGAGGCCACAGCTGCGACACATATGCCTCAGTAACTGCTGCTCCATCATCTTTGGTTTGGGGATGCTGCAAGCGGTGGCTGGAGGGGGGCGATTTCACTGTTCGCACAGTGTAGTGGCCCTCAGGCTGCCCCCGGCAGCAAGAGGTGCCCCATGGTCCATAGTCACTGGGGCCACAGCTATCACTCGCGTGCAGGACAATGGTTCACTGCCCACCCACTACACCTCCACAGCTACTGCTCCTGACTGGATGCAGGATGGATGGACCAGATGGGGGTGTTTTACTGCCCGCCCAGCAGACACATTAAACCAATGCCGGAAGTTTGAAGCTAAGTGTCTGCTTTTAATAAATCCAGTTTGGTCTTGTAATATTAAAAAGGGAAGCACTTCCTCAATACTTCTAGCTAGAACTTTGGAGAGCATCTTAACATCACTAGAAGTGAAATTCCACTGGGTAGCCATCAGGACCAGCTGCTTTCCCAGTTTGGAGTGAGTATATAGCATCCAGACTTCTGAGAGTGTCAGAGGTTTGTCCAGTTCTTTTGCACTAAGAATATCTAGCTGTGGTATTTGTATTATTTCAAAAAACCCTTAGATTGTGTCTTATCTTCTTTAAACTGAGTAGAATATAAGGACTTATAGCACTCCCTAAATCCATCCACCCATCCATTTTTCAACCCATTGAATCCAAACACAGGGTCACAGGGGTCTGCTGGAGCCAATCTCAGTCAACACAGGGCACAAGGCAGGGACCAATCCTAGGCAGGGCGCCAACCCACCGCAGGACACATACGCCCACAGCACACACTAGAGACAATGTAGATCCGCCAATCCACCTAACCTGCATGTCTTTGGACTGTGGGAGGAAACCGAAGTACCCGGAGGAAACCCACGCAGACACGGAGAGAACATGCAAACTCCACGCAGGGAGGACCCAGGAAGCAAACCCAGGTCTCCTAACTGCGAGGCAGCAGCGCTACCACTGTGCCACCGTGCTGCCGCACTCCCTAAATGTGTGGGTTATATGTTTATGGTCAATGATGTTATCTCCATCTACGTTCGTAATTTCTGTTACTAACATCACTTCTGAGTGAAAGCAGGAGGTTGACTTCCAGTTGCCTCCAAGAAGGGTCTTTGTTAGTTAGTGATCTGGATCTGCTTGATATGCTATCTTGACAAGTTCTTTAACTGTACATTTAATAACAAACTCAAATACTAGGGAAGAAATCAAGATTTAATTCTTTATTTAAAGGGCATGTAATGGATGTGAATCTTAAGTAAAAAATATTTTGTATGTTCTTTTAAAAATTCTCTCTCTTTCCTTTTATTTCGAGAAGTTTGCCTTCCAAGTAATCAAATATCTGTTGGATAGTGATGCAGATTTGAAGTCTGTAATTTTTGAAGGTCCTGTTGGTGAATTTGAGGCAGTGTTTAATATCTTCTCTGGACAAAAAACAGATACATTAGATACAAAATAGGTACATTAGACTTCCAGAAATAGAGATACAGTGCATCCGGAAAGTATTCACAGCGCATCACTTTTTCCACATTTTGTTATGTTACAGCCTTATTCCAAAATGGATTAAATTCATTTTTTTCCTCAGAATTCTACACACAATTCCCCATAATGACAACGTAAAAAAAGTTTACTTGAGATTTTTGCAAATTTATTAAAAATAAAAAAATTGAGAAAGCACATGTACATAAGTATTCACAGCCTTTGCTCAATACTTAGTCGATGCACCTTTGGCAGCAATTACAGCCTCAAGTCTTTTTGAATATGATGCCACAAGCTTGGCACACCTGTCCTTGGCCAGTTTCGACACTTCTTGTCTGTATAAAAAAGCCTTAATGCTTTCCACAGGGAAGGTCACGTCATTACTTGTCTCGGAGTGCTGAATATTTGCACTAACAAGGTAACCATTAAAGCAGACCATTATATTATAGCACACATAACCAGTGCATTCCAAAAAATTGTGAATTGTTATCCAGCTAAAGCTTCTTATTCTTAAATACCAATTTCTTAATCTTACCGGTTTATGTTAATCCACTGTAAGCTTCAGCAATACATTTATTAAAGATACAATTATTTTGTACAAGGATTAGCACATTTCAATCAGAGAAGTGAAATGAATAAATCTGGAAAGTTTTAGCTCCTCATTAAAAGTAAAATTTGCATTTTATTTTACCTTTTTAATCCCTAGATTTAAATCTATTTGAAATTATTAGTATTAGTTTTTGCTAAATCTATGATATTATCCTGCTACGTAAAAAACATATTTTTTTAAAAATAAATACAGAATATTATGTCTGTTTTAAACAAAGAAATAAAAACAATTCATTTTTCCAAATGTACTACTTACAGTATTGTGCAACATCAGCATGTTATTGTTAATTTGCTTCAGTATTTCACGTTTTATTTAATATGTTATTAGAAATAAAAGAAATCTGGTTTAACATATAAAGTAACTTTCAAACAAGAAAAGTAAACACTTCTGTTGTTTCAGAAAAAAAAATGTTTTAAAGGTTGATTAAACTTCCTATAACACTCAACACAAAAATAATCAGCCTCATTGGTTAAGCCATAGTAATTGTACACTTGTACAAGAATGTATACAAATATTAAAAAAGGACAGAAGAAATAGGTTGAAGAAGTGAAAAAAATAATCTAAATCTCACAACAGCAAATTTTGTTGCTTTCACATTGTTAAAAAATATTTTCACACAATATTTTCATTAGGCTAGCAAAAATATTGCTGGTGATTATAAGTAGATTCTAATAACGTCACCTTCATGTGTATGTCATGTATAAATCAACATAAAAAAATTAAAGGAATTATAGTAATGCTTACTGCTTGCTTTGTATGTGACTTTTGTTATGATATTGTTGGGCTCCTACCCTTTACTGTCGGAAGTGTTTTCAGTTGTACTCAGTTATTTCTTCCATTACTACCTCTGAATTTAACAGTTTCTGGATTAAATTATGTGGCATAAGGAGAGCAATTGACAAATCACAGTTGTTCAACATAATGCCCAGGGAACTGAATCAAGGAAAGGTAAAAACTGGCATTGGATTAAAAAAAAGGGCATACTCTATTGATCCATAAGATTTTTATCTACAAATGGGCATCACCGTAGTACAGCGATTAGTGTTACTGTCTCAAAGTTCTAGAATCTACATTTCTTCCATTTGGCTTGGCATGAGTGAGTACACACAATGGTCAGCTGTCTGTCACCTGTCAGATATGGCACTGGCTTTGTCTCTAGTCTCTCTTGTTTTTATCTGTGGCTGAACAAAGCTAATCATACTAAATTCATATAATGTGGGGCTCTGGGGGACAAAAATAAAAGGATACAAGATGAAGTTTTTTATGCTTTCTTTAATATTTGGAAAATGTCTGGAATTAAAACACTTTGAGAACTGTATATAGATATTTTTGCATATTCTGAACAATTATGCTTCAGAGTTAACTTCCCAGCAGTACCGTTTTCCACTACTTTCAAATGAGAAATTTTGCTAAAAGAAAACTAACCAATTTTCCACACCTCCCATCCATTTCTATTCCAAAATAAATACCGATCAGATCTTGAAGACAGAATTTCAACATTATATAAAACATTTTAAAGAATCTTCCATTCAGCAGTCCCAGTATAGGATGGGAAAATGATCTTTCAATTAATACCTCAGAAGGAGTGAAAGGCAGCCATTCAATCATTCCAATTACTATTACTATTTAATCGATTACATTTATCTTGTTTAAAATTGTCCAAAATGTACCCAGGACAAGATCCAACCTAGGCCACATGTTTTGGGAGTGCAATAGATTAACATTCTTTTGGATAAAAATCTTTGAATGCTTATCAGACCAGCCTTGTTGTCACAATCACTTGTAAACCATTAATAGCTATATTTGCTGTACTGCCAGATGGGCCTAAAGTGGAGAAGAACCAAATGATTTTAATTGCCTATACCACACTACTGGCACATACATTTATTTTACTTAATTGGAGGAATCCCAATCCACCTTTTATAAGTCAGTGGGTAACTGATGTTCTATACTATTTGAAACTGGAAAATAATCAAATGCTCGTATAGAGCATCTATTCAAAACTTTTTAAAAATATGGCAATATTTAATTAACACAATTTTGGAATAAACATTCATATTGGGCCCCCCTGCGTTTTCTCTTTTTTGTTTTTCTTTTATTAGCCAATACTCTTGGCTTTTTGTTTCAGATGGGGTATGAATTCTGTTTTGTTATTACTGTAATCCCTCCTCGATTGCGGGAGTTGCGTTCCAGAACCCCCGCGATAGATGAAAATCCGTGAAGTAGAAACCATATGTTTGTATGGTTATTTTTATATATTTTAAGCCCTTATAAACTCTCCCACACTGTTAACATTATTAGAGCCCTCTAGACATGAAATAGCACCCTTTAGTCAAAAGTTTAAACTGTGCTCCATGACAAGACAGAGATGACAGTTCTTTCTCACAATTAAAAGAATGCAAACATATCTTCTCTTCAAAGGAATGCGTGTCATGAGCAGAGAATGTCAGAGAGAGAGATCGAGAGAAAAGCAAACAATCAAAAAATCAATATGTGCTTTTGGGCTTTTAAGTATGCTGAAGCACCGCGATAAAGCGGCATTTTGTAGAGGAACATCCGTATCCTCTTGGCAAACAGCCTCTGTGCAAACAGCCCCTCTGCTCACACCCCCTCCGTCAGGCAGAGAGTGAGAGAGACATTGAAAAGCAAACAATCCGCTCGGGAAGCACATCGTATATCATTGAGGAGTTTTAGTTAATATGTAATGCATGCTCTGATTGGGTAGCTTCTAAATCATCCACCAATAGCGTCCCTTGTATGAAATCAACTGGACAAACAAACTGAGGAAGTATGTACCATAATTTAAAGACCCAGTGTCCGCAGAAATCCAGAACCAGTGAAAATCTGTGATATATATTTAGATATGCTTACATTTAAAATCCGCGATAGAGTGAAGCTGCGAAAGTCGAAGTGCGATATAGCGAGGGATCACTGTATTTGTCTATTTTTGTTCCTGCGTTCTTTTTTAACCTTATGATGTTTTATATTTTTTTCTTCTAGTTTGAGTCTGAAGTCTTTTGTTGTATAAGTTTGGCTTCATTGTATACAATATTCTTGAAATAAAATTAATAAATTTAAACAAAAAACTTTTTTGGCTTTCTACCTTTTGGATTGGTTAGTGCAACAACACTTTTTCAGTAATTTCATTGTGCTCTTTTCGGAGTTATATTATATATAATTATATATATTAAGTTATACTAATAAAATTCTAATATCCTCACAAGATGCAATGAAGCACATGTTTCACTTACTTGAGGTTCTGGAGAAACTTAGTAAAAGCAGATGATTTGGAAATATATAGAAATGTGATTCTGGCTTGGAAATACGTCACATGGTTTGCAAATGGATAGTGCTAAATGTAAAATGATTATTATTAGCCTCTACCAAATTAGGGGAAAATGTGGAAAATGGGTGTGAGGTTAATTGGAATGGAACATCTTTATAAAAAAAAATTCAGCACAGCTGCACCCCTATAACATCACTAACCAATAAAACTACAGAAAAGTTTATTTGGACAACTGAAGAATAAGTTATAGTCAATCACTTCAAATGGCTTCCTATCCCAATATTATATCTTCCAGACAGCAGGCTTCAATTTGAAATGGAGGCCCACATCTATTATAGGAATAAAAAAAGCACCACCCCAGTTCCTTCCTGATGTGTGCCCTGTGTACCATCTCTAAGAAGAAATACAATTCGAATTAACAAAATTATGATATGGATAACCAGCATGTTCTTGGAATTACATTAGCACTATCTACAAATCTGTGACATTGAAGAGGCCTAAAACGCTTCAAATTGTGTTTCTGAATGGATTCAGTCTATACTTAATCCCAGTTATCCCATTACAAAAAATTACCAGGTTCTCTAAAACACTAAATACAAATACCTATCATTCTGTTATAAATTAAAAAACAGAAGCAGTTTTAATTAAATCATATACATGTCTCTATAAACTGAACAAAACTTGCAGGTGTGAAAAGAACAAGCTAACAGTATTAATTTAATAAAATTAAATACTTCAGGGAGAACCATACCCCTTCCCCCAGGTGAACTCTAAAAACTAGGGTATAAAGATAAAAGAAGTATATAAACAAGGAAAAAAGGGTGGAGGAGAGTGGATTGAAATATTCAAATTTAGCACTTTCACAAAATTTCTACTATAACCCAAAAGAGAGTGGTTTGTGTGTTCCAGGTTTTCACCAGCCTTCAGCCACACCTTTGCCATACGGCTGATACTTCTGATGCTGCACCTAAATGATCTTATTAAGCTTGTTGACTATTTCAGCACTTAAAGCACTTCCCCTTTCATATCCTACAACTTTTATTTATGCACATCTTGCACTTTCTGTTTGTATCTCTTTTTTACACAATTGCATTTTATTTGTTATTCTGTCCTCCAGTTCATAGGTCATTACAAATCTGCTGAGTTAGTGGTTTGACTGAAGATTGCCACAGTGAAAACAATACTAACTGTTCTTCCAAGGGCAGCTACAATAATACCAGGATTTTAAGTCAGTGGCCATCTATTTAAAGTATACAGAACTGCTACATTGTTTTTTTCTGCCTAGCAAAGCACAGGTAACAAAAAAGTACTTGACAAAGAGCACCTTTTAACAATGCACGAGGTTTGGGTGGTATGTCATTGTTTTGTATAAAGCCAAAATGGACAGGATGTCATGAACCTTTGTACACTGTGGACTGTTCAGCTTGGAACATCTAAGTGCTCTGTCTTTTACAGGTACAGCATGGCGGCCAGAGTTACCTTCCATGATACGTAAACAGCTGACCTGGTAATGTGTTACAAATCCTAGAAGGTTGTTTCTGTAGGGGGCGATAGCTCCCTAGTTGGAATAAGTTCTTTTGTAATTGCAGTGTTTTAAGTAACCAAAAATTATATAGATATGATATTAAAAGACGATATCCCTCCCATAGTGATATGGCGGTAAGAAATCACATAAGAGAAAATAACTTAGCTTTCTTTAATGACGATTTACATGCCATTACAGATGGGAAGCCATAGTAAGACATTACCAAGGTGGGATCTTGATCTATACAGTCTGCCATTTTTCGTAGCTGTGCTGGAAGGGTTTTCAGGACAGCTGATGATATCACCCACCCGTCCATCAGCTTCAAAGTATTTGGCTGCTGTCCAAGTCTTATATACTGGTTCTTCCACGTGCAGGCCCTTACTTAGGTTCCAAACAAGGGAAGGAGAGGATTCCATTTCATCTTTAACATACAGAAATAGTACAATGCCCATTTTCATAGTTGTACCTTCTCTCTTCAAATGCTTGCCTAGCAGTTCTAAATGCTGAGAGCTCCTTTGTGCTAACTTTGGCCTGGCCTATTCATGTGAGTGGATTAATAAAATTATTTTTGTACAGAGCACAGTGACATTAAACTTATATTCTTATTACAAGCCACCATTTGTCACTGGATCTGTGACAAAAATAATACTTGAAGGTCTTATCCACAAAGCCCATTTTTGTAGTTGTACTTTCTCTCTTCAAATGCCTAGCAGTTCTAAATGCTGAGAGCCCCTGTCTGCTAACTTTGGCCTGGCTTATACATGTGAGTGGATTTATAAAATAATTTTGTACAGAGCACAGTGACATTAAACTTATAGTCTTTATTACACAGATTGTGCCCTGTATTAAATATATGAAGGACTAATTTAACTTACTCTAAGTGAAACAAGATCTTATGCGAACCATGTCTTTTCAATAGTGTACATTTCTGTGGGATTTACTTTATTTCTTATGATTTGTAAATGGTGTGCAGTACAATGTATTAACTGACCTTGGCTTCACCGTTAACCTTGTAAGAAGGTAAATTCTGTTTAGCAGTTTACCATAGAGGGGAGGCCATAACCCTTTTCTACTTGTTCACAGTATAACTGACACCAGTGCTGAAATAATGACTGCTGTAAATTAAACCAGAGGATGTACCAAAGAACCTATCATGAAAATGAGCTGGACTCCTTAATACTGACTTTCCTAGGAATAATGCTTATAATTAACCATCTATTAATTCCAAAATAGATGATTAATAAAGGCCCTGTGATGGACTAGTAGCCTTTAGCTGCTGCTGGGATAGGCACCAGTCAACACAGCGCTGAACTAAAAATGTTATGATTAATTCATTACAAAAAAAGAAAAAATAAGAAAATAAAACAACAACAAACTCACAATGCCAAGGAATATTAAAAAAAATAACTCAAGAAAGAAGAAATAATGAAAATAAAGAAAAAACAATGAACTCAAAATGCCAGGGAATATTAATAAAAACAACTCCAGAAAGAAGAGATAAAGAAAACAATGAAAGAACAATTAACTTAAAATGCCAAAGAATATTAATAAAAAATAGCTCTAAAAAGAAAAAATTAAGAAACAAAACCCCAAATGTGAGTGTATGCATAGTTGAGCCTTGTGCCTCATCCAGGAGTAGTTACTGGCTTGTGCCCAGTGCTGCTGCACTAGGCTCTGGCTTCCTGTGACCCTGGGTTGTATTAAGCAGGTTTGAAAATGTCCTATACCTAAGCAGCTAGCTGTGATTGAAAGCTCTATGCCCTTGTGGTTAACTTTAAATTTGTGAGATTGAAACATGACTGATAAGGTCTTGACTTTTTGTATACAGTGGGAGTAACCTTTTGCTTGGCTTCTGTCTCATAAAGATCACCAATAATATGAAGTAGCTATAAAGGGGGGTGGGGGGGATTGTGTTAGCAAGAAAATCTAAAGAGTTTTTTATATATTGAACAGATATCTAAAAGAAGCCACAGTGTGTGATATAGTCAGTGGTATTCATTGTTCAATCAGGACTGAGAGTGAAGGATTTATCCCTGTAAATTTGATTTGAACTGATTTGCAGTAAAATGGTTTAAAAGTACAAGTGGCGCTGCAACATTTTTTAAACAGATATTAGTAAGTGTTGAAGACTTTATGGGGACCTATCTAATAATGGAAAACATTGGCACAGGAGATGTCTCTGTTGAAGGATTCACTCTAATTTTTCTTTGCAAAGTTTTGAAGAGCAGAGAAGAAAAAGACAATAATGATGAATGTCAGCAGTTAAAAAGCAGTTATTTTTTCTTAAAAAATCTTTGTTAATGTATATGGGGATGTTTTGAAATAGGAACAGAAGCTTATGGTACGATATTCATCTTGACAATGTTAATTCTCCCTGCTAAAGTAAGATCGAAGGTAGACCATCTATGCACTTCTTCTTTAATTTTGTCCATGCAAACAGTAAAATTTTGGTGGAAAAGAGCTTTATATTTACTTGTGATGTTGACCTCTAGGTATTTAAACTGATCTGCAATGATAAAAGGGAAGCTTTCCAATCTAATGTTGTTTGCTAGAGAATTCACTGGAAAAAGCACAGTTTTGTTCAAATTAATTTTAAGTCCAAATATCTTTTGAAATTCTGCTAGTACATTTAGGTCAGTAGGCACAGAATTTTGTGGGTCTAACATATATAGTGCCATATCATCTGCATATAATGATATTTTCCTTGTCTAGTACCACGTTCTAGTTTGAAGTAGTCTGAAATAATATTAATATGAACTGAAGTTTCTAGACTGGTATACAGTAGTTTGATTCATGCTTATATGTTCTGGCAAAATCCAAATTTATGCAAAGTGGTGAACAGGTAATCCCATTCAACCATATTAAATGCTTTTTCTGCATCCAAAAACAATATGATCTCCAGAGTTTTAGACTTTATGGGTTAATCCATCCATCCTTCCATTATCCATCCCTCTATATCCTAACTCCAGGGTCAACAAAGGGCGCAAGGCAGGAAACAAACCCTGGGCAGGGTGCCAGCCCACTGCAGTTTATGAGTAAATATTTTACATTAAATAGGCATTGAAGATTGGAAGCTAAATATCTACTACTAGCAAAATACCCGCGCTTCGCAGGGGAGAAGTAGTGTGTTAAAGAAGCAATGAAAAGAAAAGGAAACATTTTGAAAATAACGTAACTTGATTGTCAATGTAATTGTTTTGTCACTGTTGTGAGTGATGAGTGTTGTTGTCATATATATATATATATATATATATATATATATATATATATATATATATTTACACACACACACATAAACACATATATAAACATATATATACATATACATACATATCTACATATATATACACACACAGCTATTTCGTATCAGTGCAATACGCTGTTTGTTAAAACGGTTGACTCCCGCTCTTACGTGCAATAACAAATCAAATCATTCAGTTGTCTTTGCTCATATGTCATTTTAGAGCTGGACGCCTGGCATCTTTTTTTGGCCACAAGTTCGTTTCTGTTTGGTGTGAGGTTCTGTGTTGTGCAGATTCTCAGGATGGATTGCAGGTGCTCATCAGTAAGGCGACTCCTGTGTGTTTTGTTAGTCTTTATCACTGAGAAGAGCTTCTCACACAGATATGTGCTACCAAACATGCACAAGGTTCGAGCCGCATGTAGACGGACTTTTTTTGTTCTTCAAAGTCACCAAAGCGCCGTGCAAACTCAGTGCGCAATAACTCTAGTAAGCGGTAAGTGTTCGGCAAGGCAGCTGAAGCGCTGCATTATGGGATCTGTAGTTTATTGTGTTACCAGCGCTTCATATACCGGGCTTTAATAACAATAATACAGTATATAAAATGATCTCGGGCGGATATAATTACACGCCGGGCGGATGTGGCCCGCCCTTGAGTTTGACACATATGGACTAAATAGAACTTGAAAAGATATATTTTTTCAAATGTGATCGCGCAATTCAGATAGAGTTGACGCCAAGACTACAGCCTGCATGCCTCAATGAGTCATCCTCCCCTCGCTCTTACTTTTTTACCGTTCATCTAATGAATACACTGAGTATGGCTTTACCAAAACAATCATTGATGGCGAATAAAGTATCCATTATTCGAGTATGTAGATCAGTATATATATATCCATATATATATACCCGCGTATCGCAGCGGAGAAGTAGTGTGTTAAAAAAGGTAGAAAAAGAAAAGGGAACATTTTAAAAATAACGTAACATGACTGTCAATATACAGTATTTGTTTTGTGAGTGTTACTGAGTGTTGCTGTCATCAAGGATTTGATTATCATTATTTCTTTCAATCAGGTTCGTATTTGTAGGATGTGTTGTGTTCACGTTACATTCCGTGTTTGTCAATCGCTGTAAAGATGACAGGTTTCATTCATCGATTCGTTTCTTACTGCATCAATAAACAGCTCGTCTTCTTCTTTATCTGAGACCTGACACACTGCATGCACGGGTTTTTTACACTGTCTTCCTTTAGCGGGACATTGACTTTTTCCACCGTGTGCTTTGTTTCCACAGTAGCTGCATTTATGAATATGCTTATCGGACGCTTCATATTTTTTGCTGCCTTTTCAATTGTGCAATTCGGTTTTGTTCAGCTCTTTGGAACTGTTGCTTTTTATCTGTGCACTGCGTCAGTTCACGTGAGCCACTCGGTGTACATGCATCGAAGGTTCCCAGCTGTGCTGGTGCCATCTCGTGCTATGTCCATAGCTTTATTAATGTTACCTTAGTCCTGGCACTTAAAACTTTCTCTCGCAGTTTCGCTGAGTTTGTGTCAAACACCACCCTGACCATCTCATCTTCCTCTCCATAAGCACAGTCCTTCACCCGTGAATATTTACCCGTGGCAGTTTGCTATTGGATTGCCGCTGACGGACGGCCTTATATGGGCAGGCACTAAATTACAAACGCCAGTGGCAGCCTGTCTATGAACATAATTTAAAGTGTAGGTTTACATCGTGCTTTGTTTCCGAAGTAGCAGAACTCATGAATATGGTTGTATATGTCACTCGCTTTCTTATTGTTTCGCTGCCTTCTCAATTATATAATGCATGTTTTCTTGAGCGCTTTTTTGAGGTCTTCCTGGTTTTCTATGTACTGCGTGATTACGTGGGAGGCGTGATGATGTCACACGAAACTCCCCCCCACGGCGTTGAAGCTCATCTCCATTACAGTAAATGGAGAAAAACTGCTTCCAGTTATGACCATTACGCGTAGAATTTCGATATAAAACCTGCCCAACTTTTGTAAGGAAGCTGTAAGGAATGAACCTGCCAAATTTCAGCCTTCCACCCACACGGGAAGTTGGAGAATTAGTGATAAGTCAGTGAGTGAGTGAGTGAGTGAGTCAGTGAGTGAGTGAGTGAGGGCTTTGCCTTTTATTAGTATAGATTAATAAATCAGTTTTGGTCTTGTGATATTGCTGAAAGGAACAACTTTCTCAATCTTTCTAGCTAGGGATTTAGCAAGTATCTTAACATCATTATTCAGAAGTGAGATTGGTCTGTGTAAGAGCCAATCTTAGAAAGTTAAAGTTTTGAGTTAAACTCATATTGATGTTTGCTTAATTTAAATAGAATATTAATGTCTTTCATAGTCATAGCTTATGGTATAGTCTTTTCCCCCTATAGTTAACAAGAGATAGAACCTTCTTACTATAACTGAATAACAGTGTGATAATAAGCTCAGTTTGTTTGGAACAAGTCCCAGTAAAGAAGGACTTGAAAGACCCATTTAAGCTTAGAAATGGGATAAGCATACAGTTTTCTGACCGTTTTGAAATGGTTCAGAAATATTAAGTAAATAGTAACGATTTGAGATGTAACAAGATTAATCTATAATTGAACTTTTCTTAACATTAATTTTTCTCTTTTTTTTGCTATTTTAATTTCCTTTTTTTTGTGTAAACTGTTTTACTTTAAAACTTAACTAAACTTTAAAAAACGAAGATACTTTGTCTGTGGAATCATTTCTGCGCGTCAGGCTTTTGTTGAATCCCATTTTTGAGTTGAAGCTGCAGAACTTTGATAATTTTTGGGAAAAAGAAAACGCAGCTACATCTTCGTCAGAAAACTTGCTATCTAAGGCCTGAACTGGAATCTACCATTCGAGAACAGAAGACACTTCTGCTACAGAACTCGTCAACGAAAGAAAAGAACTGAATCATTCACAAGGTACTGTGATATTATCTACTATCTTCGCATGATCATTAATGAAAGCAAGGTCGCCGTACCTTGAGAAGATTTGAGAGACTGTGATATTATTAAATGACGTCTTGGAAAAAGACATTTTGGATGATTGGAACCTTGTTTCAAGAAAGTAATCTGCCTTTGGAACGTCCCTATTGTGACGAAACTGCTGTCAGGAAACGTCCTGTCATTTTATTGAACAGTTGTCATGGCAATGTCTAAACAGAGCTCAAGTGAGATCGGCAGTGATCTGAGTTCAGACTCGAAGTCAGAAAATATTATTAGAGATCTTAAAGATCACATAAGTCAGAGGGAAGATAAGCTTCATGTGTTCATAGCTGAGATCGAAAGTCTTAAAAACATTCCAGAAAACCGCTTAATGGTGGCAAAAAGATTTGGAGATTTTCGTTCGACACACAGAGAGCTAGAAGAACTACATGAAAAGCTACTTTGTATATTAAATAAGGAGGGAGCGATTCAGAAACAGAAAACGACATTCACCAACGCTATAAGAAATGGAATGAATTCACTGTCGCTACTACGGCTTGGTTAGAAGACGAAATAGACTGTTAGCACATAAAGTTGATGAACAGTTAGTAAATCAGTTCAAGAGATGCAATTTCAAGAACGGGTCGTACAAAGCCAAAAAAAAGAAAGACGTCACCTCAATTAAAACATACTTTTGATGTTAAACTTGACTCTTTAGCTCAGAAAACCACATCATTACCTTCTACGTCGGTGCTGATTGAACAATCGACACTCGATAGTATCTTAGAAACGCTTACGTCAACTTAAAGTTAAAGTAGAAGATCTGGAAAAACCGACACTCAGAGCTCTGGAAATGATATACTAAATGTGCTAGCGGAACCAAGTCGAATATCAGAAGGGCCAACTCGAATGTAGTAAAGCAATCAATGAAACGTTAAAATCGTTAACTGATCAAAAGACAACGCCTGCTCCAGCACCCCCAGCTCCGCGTGGTGAAGTACCTCTTAGGCAGGTCCCTTTATTTTCAGGCGACCCATTGGCTTATGCAGATTTTATTAGGGCCTTTGATAATGCAGTTGGGGATGTGCTACAAAACCCTCAAGATAAATTGGATTATCTGATTCAGTACACCAGAGGTCCTCCTCAAGAAATGATTAAAGGCTGCTCACGAATGTTACCAGATGCAGGTTATTTAGAAGCCAGAAGGTTGATTGAAAGATATTATGGCAATGAGTTATTAGTAGCAGACGATATCTCAATAAAGCATTAAAATGGCGCAGATTAAGCAAAACGATGGAGAGGCTCTGAGAGATTATTCTAACTTCCTCTCAATTTGCATGAATACTATGAATGATTCAGGGAACGGTGGAGAATTCAATAACAGTCATAATGTGCGTACAGTACTTGGGAAACTTCCATTTTCTCTAAGAAACGAATGGATGAGATATGCTTTCAGGCTTCGAGAAAATAAAACAAGACCTGGCATACCTGAACTAATTGTTTTCTTGCGTAACGAAGCTGAAATGCTTTTAGACCCTGTACATAGTGCCGTTTCACAAGACTATACTAATATAGAGAAAAGAGAAAAAACTGACAAAAGTAGGTCTCCTCAGAAGTACGGACAAAGATCAGGAAGTATTTTCACCACCAATATTTCTGATGAAGCCCAAAAAGATACTCAAGGAATCTCTGTCAAAAATACATGTGCATTTAAAAAACCTTGTGCATTTTGCAGTGATTTGCATATACTTGCGAATGTAAAAAATCAAAGAATTGCCACATAAAGAAAGAATAGACTTTTAAAATCTAAAGGTTTATGTTTTCGCTGTCTCAAACAGGGTCATCTAAGTAAGAATTGTAAAGAGAGAATGAAATGTCAGACATGTTCCTTACAGCACCCAGATATCCTGCACATTCAAGGGGACAGTGGAGCAGTACTAAAAGCTACGGCTAGTGTGGCAACATCTACGAAACCGAAACTGGAACTTGTACCTTTACAGGGGCTGGAGAAGAATGTGCACTGCAAGTAGTTCCTGTTAAGGTAAAATCCAAGAAAAGTGAAAGGTATGTAGAAACATACGCCTTTATAGACCTCGGCAGTACAGTAACAATTTGCACTGAAAAGCTCCAGAGACAACTGAGCCTTCAAGGAAAAGGACGCAAGTATTCCTCAAAACTATGAGTAATTACGATGATGATTCAAAAATGCTAACCCAATGTTCTGTTTTATCAGATTTACAAGTCTGTGGTCTCAATGATGTTAAATATATTGATTTGCCAAAGGTCTTCACACAGGTCTCCATTCCAGTGAACAGAGAAAGCATTCCACTACAAGAAGATATCGATAAGTGGGCATATCTTAAAGAGGTACGTCTAACTCTTATTGACTCTGAAGTTGATCTTTTAATAGGAATCAACTATCCAGAAATCTTCAAGCAGTCACGAATCATACCTAGCCAAAGAGGTGGACCTCACGCTATGAAGACTGCACTTGGATGGGTGGTTGGTGGACCATACAAAGAGATAGACGACCTCACAAAACAAAGTGGTAAGACACATAAACATTCAATCAATCGTGTCTCAATAACAGAAATTGAAGATATGCTGCTGCAACAGTATAACACAGATTTTCCAGAGCGCAACTGTGAGGAAAAAGAGGAAATGTCACAGGAAGACATCAAGTTCATGCGCATAGCTTCAGAATCTGCAAGACTGGTAGGTGGCCACTATTGTTTAAATTTGCCTTTGAAGGATGAATCACTTAAAATGCCGAATAACCGCTGCATTGCTGAACAGCGTGCTATTGGACTCAAAAGAAAATTGAGCAAAATTCAGGTTTCCATGAAGACTATAAAGCCTTCATGAAAGACATTATAGACAATGGCTATGCTGTTAAAGTACACAAAAAAAACCTGAATTGTAATGAAGGCAGAGTGTGGTACATCCCACATCATGGTGTGTATCATCCAAAGAAAAATAAGATTCGAGTAGTCTTTGACTGCACAGCCACCTACCAGGGGATTTCACTTAATGAACAATTACTTAAAGGCCCTGACCTAACTAACACACTCATTGGTGTCCTTACAAGATTCAGAAAGGAGCCAGTAGCTTTAATGGCAGACATTAAGTCAATGTTCTACCAAGTTAAGATACCAGATAAAGACACAGATCTTTTACGTTTTCTATGGTGGCCTGAAGGTAATCTAAGTAAAGACCTAGAAGAATTCAAAATGACAGTACATCTCTTTGGTGCTACTTCTTCACCCAGTTGTGCTTCTTATGCTTTACGTAGAACAGCCGAAGATGCCAGAGATACATTTCCTGAGGAAGCTGTTAACACCGTTCTCAATAACTTCTATGTGGATGACTGTTTAAGGTCAGTGACTACAGAAAAACAAGCAATAAAGCTGGCAAAGGACCTCCAAGCTCTATGTCTCAAAGGGGGATTCCATTTGACTAAGTGGGTGAGTAACAACAGAGCAGTTTTATTGTCCATACCAGAAGAAGACAGAGCTCATGAACAAAAGGACTTAGATTTGAGCCACAGTCTCCTTCCCACAGAGCGTGCCCTAGGCATCCAGTGGTGCACAGAAACTGACAGTTTCAAATTTCAAATTAAGTTACAAAACAAGCCCGCTACAAGGCGTGGTATCTTGTCTGTTGTTAGCTCAGTTTATGATCCACTTGGTTTTCTAGCACCTGCTTTATTGCCAGCGAAGCTTATTTTAAGAGACTTATGTAAAGAGAAATGTGGGTGGGATGAAGAAGTAGAAGTTAAACACATTCAGAAATGGAAAAATGGATGGATGATTTGAAGTTACTTACAGACTATAAAGTGAACAGATGCTTCAAACCTACGGGTTTGGAACCATAAAGACAGCACAAATGCACCATTTTGCAGATGCTAGTGAAAATGGATATGGCACTGTCACCTACCTTGTCTTAACCAATGAAGAGGGCAAAAAGCATTGTTCATTTCTGATGGGCAAGTCAAGAGTTGCACCATTGAAGCAGGTCACGATTCCAAGAATGGAGCTGACAGCAGCCATTGTGGCAGTTAAAATGGACAAAATGCTTAAAGGTGAGCTTCAAATGCCTTTACAAGAATCTACATTTTGGACTGACAGCACTACGGTGCTAAAATACATCTCAAATGAAAGCACTCGATTCAAGACTTTTGTTGCCAACAGAATCTCCGTGATCAGAGATCATTCACAACCTTCACAGTGGAGGTATGTCACATCTGTCCTTAATCCGCTGATCAAGCCTCTAGAGGGCTGAACATAGAAAACTTTCTCAAGAACACCACATGGTCACATGGGCCAAATTTCTTATTGAAGTCAGAACGTGAGTGGCCAAAAAGACCAGATCAACTGAATGATTCACTTTTTGAAGATGATCCAGAAATTAAAATTTGTGCAGTTAACATGACAAGAGTAGAAGAGGCGACCGAATCCATCAACAAACTAATCACTTATTTTTCAGATTGGCATCGCTTGAAGAAAGCAGTAGCTTGGTTTCTCAAGTTTAAAGACTTACTGCTGAACTTAAGAAATGAAAGAAAAACATTTCAACTAGAAACCAGTCAGACTAAAGGTAATCCAAAAGAACAAGAATCACTCATCACAAAACACATGAAAAAATATAAATGGTCTTTAAAACCAAGTACAATTTCTCTAGATGATTTAGTCAAAGCTGAAACAGAGCTTATCCGTCTAAGTCAACAGCAAGAATTCCCAGAAGAATTAAAAGCTCTAAAGAAAAAGACTTGTGTTAAAAAGAACAGTCAAATCTATAAACTCGACCCGATCATACAAGATGGAATATTAAGAGTTGGAGGAAGACTCTGTAAAGCTGCAATGCCCGAAGAAGCTAAACATCCTGCAATTTTACACAAGCATTCACATATTGCAACTCTCATATTGCAACACATTCATAAACGCTCGGACATTGTGGGCGCAATTATGTGCTCGCACAATTACGCCAGAAATACTGGATACCTCAAGCAAATTCAGCTATCAGAAAAATAATTGCAAAGTGCACAACATGCAGAAGATACAATGCGAAAGCAGGTGAGCAAAAAATGGCAGATTTGCCAGAAGATCGCCTAGCATCAAACCAACCACCGTTCACTAATGTTGGAGTTGATTATTTTGGTCCCTTCCAAGTCAAAAGAGGAAGAAGTCTAGTCAAGCTGTACGGAGTAATCTTCACATGTCTAACAACCAGAGCTGCGCACATAGAGATCGCACATAGCTTAGACACTGATTCTTGTATCCAAGCAATACTCCGATTTATGGATAGAAGAGGACAAGTTAAAATCATGCGCTCAGACAATGGAACAAATTTGTTGGAGCAGAAAGAGAGCTACGAGAAGCTATTAAAAACTAGAACACAAAAATCAGTGACGCCATGATGCAAGAACAAATCAAATGGATTTTTAATCCGCCATCAGCCTCTCACCAAGGTGGAGTGTGGGAAAGACAAATCAGAAGCATAAGAAAGATCTTAAATTCAACACTAAACCAACAAACACTCGATGATGAAAACCTTCCTACTATGATGTGTAGAGTGGAATCAATACTCAATAACAGACCCCTTACGAAGACATCAGATGATCCAAATGATTTGGAACCACTCACACCCAATCACTTGTTATTATTGAAGACAAAACCTGAAATACCACCTAAACTCATTTCAGAAAATGAACCATACCCAAGAAGACGCTGGAAACAAATTCAATACATGGCGATTTGTTTTGGAAAAGATGGTCAAAAGAGTATTTGCCAATACTTCAAAACGTCAAAAGTGGCTTGCACCAAGAAGAAATTTTGAACCAGGGGACGTTGTTCTAATTGTAGATAAAGCTACACCTCGCAATTCCTGGGTAATGGGTCGAGTCATCAAGACAATGCCAGATGCCAAAGGAGCAGTCAGAAGAGTTTGTGTGCAGACCAAAACCAGCACACTGGACAGACCCGTGAATAAACTGTGCCTACTTCAAGAAACAGCCAATGTTTGAAATATGAAATTTTTAAAAATGTTTGTTTGCAGTGTTATTGCTAATGATTTGAAATGAATAGTTAATGTAAAAGTAATTGGCTCATATTGAAGTAAAGTAAAATAATTGTCTCCGCTCCTGCATAGCCAATTAGGGGCCGGAAATGTAAGAGCCAATCTTAGAAAGTTAAAGTTTTGAGTTAAACTCATATTGATGTTTGCTTAATTTAAATAGAATATTAATGTCTTTCATAGTCATAGCTTATGGTATAGTCTTTTCCCCCTATAGTTAACAAGAGATAGAACCTTCTTACTATAACTGAATAACAGTGTGATAATAAGCTCAGTTTGTTTGGAACAAGTCCCAGTAAAGAAGGACTTGAAAGACCCATTTAAGCTTAGAAATGGGATAAGCATACAGTTTTCTGACCGTTTTGAAATGGTTCAGAAATATTAAGTAAATAGTAACGATTTGAGATGTAACAAGATTAATCTATAATTGAACTTTTCTTAACATTAATTTTTCTCTTTTTTTTGCTATTTTAATTTCCTTTTTTTTGTGTAAACTGTTTTACTTTAAAACTTAACTAAACTTTAAAAAACGAAGATACTTTGTCTGTGGAATCATTTCTGCGCGTCAGGCTTTTGTTGAATCCCATTTTTGAGTTGAAGCTGCAGAACTTTGATAATTTTTGGGAAAAAGAAAACGCAGCTACATCCTGTATGATGCATATTGTAATAAGTCCTTATTTTTCTTAGGAAAAATCATAATAAATGCTTGTTGAAAAGTTTGAGGTAGAAATTTTTTTGTTTCTGGCTTCTATAAATGTTGCTAATAAGAGGGGAGCTAACTTAACTGAAATCTATACAAATAAAAGGCAAAGCCCTCACTCACTCATCACTAATTCTCCAACTTCCCGTGTAGGTAGAAGGCTGAAATTTGGCAGGCTCACTCCTTACAGCTTACTTACAAAAGTTAAGCGGGTTTCATTTAGAAATTCTACACAAAACGGTCATAACGGTCAACAACGTCTGCCATGTTGAACTTTCTTATTTATGGCCCCATCTTCATGAAATTTGGTAGGTGGTTTCCCTGCGCTAACCGAAACCAATGTACATACTTATTTCAGTGGTAGGACGCCACTGTCGGCCGCCTTATTGAACTTTCCAATGGTCATTGTTACTTATGGGCCTATCTTCAAGAAATTCGGTACGCGGGTTCCCAGTGCTAACTGAATCCTACTTACATACATATATACGTCCATAGCCTGCAGCTCGGTCACCGTGTGAGCGTTGGGTCCCCCGTCCCAACACCTCCCACGTTATTGGCTGCCTACCTATATAAGGTCGTCCGTCGCTCCGGTCTCTACATTCCCTTCCTTGCTTTGCCACAGGAGTCATATCTCCCTGCTGATAACTACAGCCTTTTTATTTAATCCACGGCTTCTCCACTGTTTTATTGTTCGTTTATTACGATTATAGTTATGGTGTACGTATTTTAGACTTACTTTACATTGTTCAGGTGCACATTTCCTTTATCGTTCCAACCGTACCCCCATTAACATGTCTATCGAGGTGATCACCATCAATCAAAGAACTGTCACTTACCAAGTGGTTTCCATGCCTGGAGGTGGCACCAGCATTTTCCATTCTCTGTGTTACATATTGCACGGCCATCTCAGGCTCACTCTTGATATCCGGAGGAACATTGTGTCTTATGTATTGAATGACTGGGACAGGTTCAAGGTGTGGACTGATGATGGAACAGGAGATAATTATACTACACAGGGGCACTATAAGAGTGAAATGCTTAAGCCATTCACCTATGGTTCTGCATGTGAGTTGATGGCTGCCGCTGAATTGTTTGGTTGTCGCTTTCAAGTGTACCGAAATGGCCAAATATTTTACACCTTTCGACAACTGCCAACGCATCTTAAACATCTTAGATTCACAGGTGATGATTTCAGTAGTGGACACTTTGATGTTTATGAATGTTTAAACTCTCAAAAGCTGGATGCGAAGTTATCAATGAAACCGGTTGTATGCTTACAACGCTTGACAGATGCCGAATGTCACTTCAATACAAGTCCTGCAAATACTAACGTAATTGAAACAAACCATGAAACTCAAACTGATTATGACAGCAGCAATCCAAGCTGTGAGATTTGAGACAAGATTACTTTACACATGGCCAACTGTACGTTGCATGCTCAAGAGTAAGCTCAGCACACAGCTTGGTCATATTACAACCGGAGGGCCGAACTGACAACGTGGTATACAAAGAGATCCTTAACAAATAATTATTGTTATATTTTCCCTCAGTTTAAAAAGGTTTAATTTTCTTCTTAATAAAAATTTTAAGGCAGTGCTTCGCCACTGAGAAGCGCGGGTATTTTGCTAATATTTTATAAAATTCAGGGTAGCCATCAGGACCTGATGCTTTTCCACTCTGAAATTAGATTATAGTGTCTAGTAAAAAACTAATTCCTCTGCATTTAAAGTATCTACCTTTGGTATCTCTCTTCTTCTTCTTTTGGCTGCTCCCTTCAGGGGTCGCCACAGCAGATCATCTTCTTCCATATCTTTCTGTCGGTGGCCAGACAATTCCCCACATCAGTCAATCCCCACATTCCCAACTCCCCACAATTACAATTCCCCACATCACATTCCCCACATTGCAATTCCCCACATTGCAATTCCCCACTTCCACAACTCCCACATTGGGATAATATTTATTATAACCATAGACTAATGTACTATATAAGACAGTCCATATAATGATACAAAAGCGTGCCCTCCGTTTCCCCACATCGAGCATTATTTTATTTAAAACGCTACTTGTTAATAAATATGTAAAATACATTATCCAAGCATGCATTTTTATATACAATTTGCCTTTTAAAAATTTGAAACAGGTAAGTTGAATTCTATTATTTTTGAATCTTTCTTAAAACATGCTAAAATGTAACATTTTTGATTTTTATCTTTTTAAATTACCAAAATTTGTAATTTGTGCCAGTGGAGGATGTCAGAGGCCTGTTCAATGACTTGATAGCAGAGTTCCCTGATGAAGACAACTACAATGACCTTCTTGCCTACTTTGAATCAACCTACATTACTGGAGTAAGAGGCAGAGATGCAGTGTTTCCCATTAGAATCTGGAATCACTTTGAAGCTGCTGCTACTGGCCTACCAAGAACAACAAACTGCTGTGAAGGATACCACAATTCACTGAGAGCCCTGTTTCACTGCAGTCATCCAGGTGTGTGGGATCTTCTGGAAGGTCTGAAGAAGGACATGGCCATCCACAGCAAGACATTGGCTGATGCAGATGATGGCAGACCACAGCCAAAAAGGAAGAAGTATGAGACCCTAAATAGCAAAGTAATTGAGGCTGTCCAAGGGTATGCCAATCAACAGGATAAGATTAAGTCTTTGAGAAAATTGGCCAACATGCAGTTTCCAAAGTAACCTTTGTGTTTAGTAGTTTCTGTGTACTTTAGTCATTCTTGTCAATTATTAATAGTTTTGTACTGTACATTTAGTTTAATGATTTTTCTTTTATTAGATAAACCTGTACAGTGGAATTATTAGCAAATGGAATAGGACCTTATCTAATTCATTATTTTGTACCAAGCATATTTTGTATTAAACTCATTTGTTCATTTGTGTATATCAGTTACTTGTATTTTGTAATCAGTAATGCATTTCAATAAATTGTCATGAAATAAAACTTTTGGAGATTAATTACTACTATTTGCATTTTAGAATTCCTTCATTATATTATTAATTCAGTGCACTCCATATTATCCCAATGTGGGGAGTTGTGGAAGTGGGGAATTGCAATGTGGGGAATTGCAATGTGGGGAATTGTGATGTGGGGAATTGTAATTGTGGGGAGTTGGGAATGTGGGGAATTGACTAAGGTGGGGAGTTGTCATGGAACCCTTTCTGTCCTCTCTATCTTGTTCTGTTACACCCATCACCTGCATGTCCTCTCTCATCACATCCATAAACCTTCTCTTAGGCCTTCTTCTTTTTCTCCTGCCTGGCAGCTCTATCCTTAGCATCCTTTTCCCAATATACTCAGCATCTCTTATCTACACATGTCCAATCCCAATGCAAATCTTAGCATCTTTAACTCTGCTACATCCAGCTCTGTCTCCTGCTTTCTGGTCAGTGCCACCTTCTCCAACCCATATAACATAGCTGGTCTCACTACCGTCCTGTAGACATTCCCTTTCACTCTTGCTGATATCCATCTGTCACAAACCACTCCTGACACTCTTCTCCACCTATTCCATCCTGCCTGCACACTTCTCTTCCACAATCCCCATTACTCTGTTCTGTTGATCTCAAATCCATGGGGACTCTTGTCTAATCTCGTCTGTCAACCTGTCCATCACCATTGCAAATAAAGGGCTCAGAGCTAATCCCTGATGTAATCCCACCTCTACGTTGAATGCATCCGTCACTCTTACCGCAGACCTCACCACGCTCACACTTCTCTCATACATATCCTGTACAACTCTTACATACTTCTCTGCCACTCCCAACATCCTCATACAATACCACAACTCCTTTCGAGGCACCCTGTCATATGATTTCTCTAGGTCCACAAAGACGCAATGCAGCTCCTTCTGGCCTTCTCTATACTTCTCCATCAACACCCTCAGATCAAACATCGTATCTGTGGTGCTCTTTCTTGGCATGAAACCGTACTGCTGCTTGCTAATAATCACCTCACTTTTTAACTTAGCCTCCCTATTCTTACCCATAACTTCATGCTGTGGCTCATCAGTTTTATCCCTCTGTAATTACTACAGTCCTGCATATCCCCTTTATTCTTAAATATCGGCACCAGTACACTTCTTCTCCACTCCTCAGGAATTCTCTCACTTTCCAAGATTCTATTAAAGAATCTGGTTAAAAACTCCACTGCCATCTCTCCTAAACACCTCCATGCTTCCAAAGGTATGACCTGGATAAATGGCTTTTCTCATCATAGCTGTCCTTACTTCCTCCTTGCTAATCCGTTGCACTTCCTGATTCACTATCTCCACATAATCCAACCTCTTCTCTCTCTTGTTCTTTTCATTCATCAGCCTCCCAAAGTATGTTTGTTCCTCCCTCTTCTTAAAATACATATTCACCACAGCCATGTCGATCCTTTTGGAAAAATCCACTAACCTCTGACCTTCTTCATTCCTCTCCTTGACACCATACCTACCCATCACCTCCTCTGTTCCCTTCACCAAAATGTCCATTGAAATCCGCTCCAGTCACCACTTTCTGTCCCTTGGGTACACTGTTCATCACTTTATCCAACACACTCCATAAATCTTCTTTCTCATCTATTGCACACCCAACTTGCGGGACATATGCACTAACAACATTCATCATCATATCTCAAATTTCCAGCTTCATAATCATTACTCTGTCTGACACTCTCTTCACCTCCAAAACACTCTTGACATACTGTTCTTTCTGAATAACACCTACTCCATTTCTCCTAAAATCCACACCATGATGGAACAATTTGAATCCACCTCCGATCCACCTGGCCTTACTTTCCTACCTTTTAGTCTCTTGCATGCACAATATATCAACCTTCCTTCTATCCATCATATCTGCTAACTCTCTCCCGTTACCAGTTATACTGCCAACATTCAAAGTTCCTACCCTCAGTTCCACTCTCTTTACCTTCCTCCTCTCCTCCTGCCTCCGGACACATCTCCCCCCTCTTCTTCTTCTTCTTCTTTGGCCAACAGTAGCCCAATTTCCACTAGCACACTGTTGGCTAACAGCACAGGTGGCAGTCGTTGTTAACCTGGGGCTCGACCGCTCCGGTATGGAAATTTGTATTGTTGTCTGCATATTGATTTGGCAAAATTTTACACTGGATGCCCGTTCTAACGTAACCCTCCCCATTTATCCAGGCTTGGGACCAGCATGAAGAAACACACTGGTTTGTGCATCCCCTGTGGCTGGGTTATCTGTAATGTATCAAAAAATGCATTACATTGTGTCTTGTGTTCTTTAATCTGAGTAGAATATAAAGACTTATAGTAGTCTCTAAATGTGTGTAGTTATAATGGTGTAATGTTTGCTTTGCTCAACTCAAAGAAACATGATTCCCTTTGATGTTGTGAAAAGTGAAAACTGCAGTTTGTCATATGAAGAGAGGTCTTTTAGCCTATGCCCTCACAAAGAGGCCTGCTTTGCATGGGCCCTGGCAACACTTGGACAGGACTGCACCCTCTTATACAGTGGCATTAATGAGGGTGCAGCTAATAATTCAAGTTTAGTTTTAGCACAAGCAGATTTTCTGAGTTCAATAAAACCTTCTATTGATATTTTGTGAAAAATCTGCTATTCTTTGAGAGAGACACTTATTTAACTCAGACATTGTGATGTATTTGAAAGAAAGTTGGAAAATGTTTACAAATAATAGCATTTTAGGGACATGGAGGAACAAATTCTGCCCTGGCCACATTGGGAGCCATGCAGAAAACATGTATAGGGCACTAGCCCATCAAAGGGCCCACTTACACATACAATTCAAATTTTAATATTATAAACAACGATGCCAGCAACTTGCTATAAAAGTCACGGATGGCTTGTATATATGCAAATCCTAGTGGTTTGCCAGTTCCGGCTGCTTTGTGTGTCACCAAATTTTGGTCAAATTAAGTGTTTTAATTAATACATGTCTGATTTTGCATTAGAGCAGTAACAATGTCACATGTACAGAGTACAGTGAAGTTCTTCCTTACATGTTCAATCAAAGCATAACATATCAACACTCTCTCACACCATGATGAAGTTTATTTTGTAGGACAGAAAATAGAAAATGTACATAAAGATATATTTGTTATTAAAATAGATCGATACAGTTGGTGCAAGGTATAGAAATTAATCTGAATACCAAAAATCTGTTATGTGCAAAATGTTGAAATAGTCATTTAGCCAAAGACTTAAATGAGGCCTATTTGTGATTTACTCTGTCATTTCAAATTTCAGGAATAAAACCCGCCATTGAAATGTGAATTGTGTTCTCCCCGTGTCTGCGTGGGTTTCCTCCGGGCGCTCCGGTTTCCTCCCACAATCCAAAGACATGCAGGTTAGGTGGATTGGCGATTCTAAATTGGCCCTAGTGTGTGCTTGGTGTGTTTGTGTGTGTCCTGTGGTGGGTTGGCACCCTGCCCAGGATTGGTTCCTGCCTTGTGCCCTGTGTTGGCTGGGATTGGCTCCAGCAGACCCCCGTGACCCTGTATTCGGATTCAGCGCGTTAGAAAATGGATGGATGGATGGATGAATTGTATTGCTGCAAGTTAATAAAAAAAAGCAATTGGATACAAGTTAAAATGCAGACCAATATAGTAGTAACACATTCTGATTAAAAACAGCTTTACACTTTGACACCTTTAATATAATTTAATTTCCTTGATACTGAAATGTTTTTTGTACCCAGCCATACTCATTTTGCAGACAACCCACTCTAAGTAAGACCCAAGTCACAATTTTTTGACCATGAGGAGGAGACCATTCAGTCCATCAAGCAAATTTGTTTAGCTAAGCTGTCCCAATATTTCATCAAGATACTTCTTAAAGATTGTGAAGGTTTCTACTTCAACTACATGTATTTGTAGATTGTTCCAGATTCCCACAATCGTTTGCATAAGGAAGTGCTTTAATGTCTTTAAAGTCTTTAATGTACTTGCCCTTAATTTCCACTGATGTCCTTGATTCTGTGATTCACCCTTAAACTGAAAATTCTGATGGATTTTTTATTCAGTGCCTTTGAAGATTTTGAAGAACTGGATTCGATTCTCAAGCAGTCCCCACTCATTAACATCTTAACATTTAATTTTCTGAGTCTGTCAGTTCTGGGATGTACCTTGTTGTTCTCCTTTGTACAGTTTCAGGTGCTTCTATATCTTTTTTGTAACATAGTGACAACAAATACACACAATTCATTCATTCATTGTTAACAATCCTACTTAGGTCATTTTAAAGGGATCCATACCAAATCAGTGGCATATTATTAACATTTCCATCACATGAGCATTAAGACTTTCTCAGTGCTATTGCATTAAGAAGTACAACACTGTTTTATGCTAGATGACAATGAAAAAGAAAAGTCAGTAATAGACAGCAATATATTCATAAATCTGTCATATTATTCTTATATGGACTGTCACTGAGTTCTCTGGCACGTGTTACAATCAACTCATGTCATTCCACAATTTAGCAGGGAACTAAAATCATAACCACTAAATATATGGAGGTGGAAGACATTGACAACTTCTACTACCACAGGCTTTCATATATTCTCTTGTTTATTATCAGCTGAAAGATCCATTACCTTTCTCAATGTAATCCCATTAGTAGTTAATGCCAAAAAACTGAATAGGCTTTAAACTGTTTTCCAGACTAGTACAAACACATGTATTGACAGGAATACTGAATAAGAAAAGTGCACATACTGATTGTGGAACAATAATGTATGTTATAAATTCAGCGTTGGGATCATCTGAAAATTCCTAATGTTGATTTAACTAAGTTTATTATATACAAAATTTACGAGACGTATCATTTAACATTTTTGTGGAAAGACAGGTGTCTTAATAAGGTTTGTTAGATTTTGAGAGAGGGATTTTATCAGGCTGCTTTGAATTTGTGGTGTTTCATGACAATTCCTATAAGCACTGTGGATTACAGTTTTGTATGACCTGGCTCATGTGCACAGGTAAGAGTATGAGTGAGAAGAAGCTGAGACTCCTACAGTTAATGTTGGAGTCAAAAAAAACTTATGAATGTAACTTGTACCACAGTGTAAGCATTAGGAATGATTTTTTGCATAATTTTTATTCAGCTATTTTAACTTAACATACAAAAAATATTTAAACACTTCTGAATACCATGTCAAGAAATATTTAATCATCTAGAAATAGACGGCTTGTGATTGATTTTATCAAAGATGAGTGTGGCTGTTGCAAATGTTCTCCTGCTTGTAGGGCCAGTATTAGGAATGTATTAAACAATTGTGCATTTTGTTTAGTTTTGTTTTTAAACTTTATTAATTCTTATTTTCTGTTTTGAAATATTTTATCATTCTTCATGTTTTTCAGGGTATAATGCGCTTGATTTGAAGTGTGACTTTTGCATGATTGTACTTGAAAAAAAGACACCTCACATAGCAAAACATATGTCTAAACTTGTGCTTTGACTCAAAAATAATTTGTAAGAAACTTCTGGCTTCAAGTCTCATTTTTACTTTTGGGCTTTGTTTCATGGTTTGCATTTTGCTTTAGAAAAAATATTGTGTTACTTGATGTGTAACATACCACAGATTGCTTCCTGATCATTTATGTGTTAATTGCTTTAAATAATCCTTTTTTCTAATCTCTTCTCCACTGTAAAACTAATATATTCACCTGATTAGACAATTCCAGTCTTAAAAATTAAACTCAGAAGAAAGGAGGCATACTAATGTCTCAAAAATATTGTGTCAGGTTTTTAAGTACAATCAATATAAATACATTGAATATATGCATTCAACAATGGGAAAGTGCCCTGTCCATGATTAATTACTACCTTATGCATGATGCCTATGGGAAAGGCTCTAGCTCATCGAGACACTAAAATCTTTAATATACAGGTTCATTTAAAACACTTCAGAAATGCAGTTGGCAACAGTGGGTTGTGATAGAGTGAAACTTTGTTTCTTGTCCTAGAGAAAGAGGTAGCAGTCCTATTTTAAGGGTTACTAAGGGTGCAGAGGTTCACCAGACAGCAAGGGCCAAAAGGCGACACTCTAGTTTGGTATACCTGTAGCCAGGACCAGACTTGGATTAAAATTCTGGCCAGGAATCTCACACCCACCCATGGTACACCATAGATATAAATAAAATAATAAAAAAAAGCCATGATGTATAAAATACACGTTTATCCCAGTCTAGAACTTCAACAGGTGGTGCAAGAATCCACTTCTCTCTGCAGCTGTGTCAATTACACTATCAGTGTCAAGTCCAACTTGAATCTCCCTCTCTACTGACATTAGCATAAAGGCCTTAAGGTGCTCAGATATAATCAATGTCCTCACCCAGTTCTTTACAAGCTTCAGTGTGCAGAAGCTTTGTTTATAGACCAGTTGTGTCACAAACAAGGTCAAGCAGGAACCCGTAGCCATTGACATGGTAGGCACCAGTCAACAGGTTGCAACAAGACAGGAGGACATGGCAGCATTTGGCATGGTTTTTGCAAGATGAACAATTTCTGCTCATCGACTCCAGGGTCTCATCAAAATCCTGAGATCTCATTAACTGTTCTCACAAAATAGCAGTTGTTTAATCTCACATAGGAGTGGGCATGCTATAGCCTATACTGTCAGAAGGGTAAACCTGTTTGAGATATAGTTATACTAATAATAAAAATAATAATTTCATTTATATAGTACATTTCAAGTACAAGCACAGAATGCTTTCCAGATCACAACTGATTACAAGATAATAAAATCAGGCATCCATACAATCCCATACAAGCTACCCCTTGTATGACATCCATCCATCCATTTTCCAACCCGCTGAATCCGAATACAGGGTCACGGGGGTCTGCTGGAGCCAATCCCAGCCAACACAGGGCACAAGGCAGGAACCAATCCTGGGCAGGGTGCCAACCCACCGCAGGACACACACAAACACACCAAGGCCAATTGAGAATCGCCAATGCACCTAACCTGCATGTCTTTGGAGTGTGGGAGGAAACCGGAGTGCCCGGAGGAAACCCACGCAGTCACGGGGAGAACATGCAAACTCCACGCAGGGAGGACCCGGGAAACAAACCCTGGGTCTCCTAACTGCGAGGCAGCAGCGCTACCACTGCGCCACCGTGTCTTGTATGTCTTGTATGACATGAATAAAATATTAGAGCAGGAATATTAAAGAATTGAATCCAAAATTAATCAGATAAAGTATAAATACATAGCAGAACAGTGTCCATACATAAAACAGATAAAAGTGATATGTTAATGTAAAAGTTGTAATAAGTTGTTAGGTGTAGGCCATCTTCTAAGTAAAACTACAGTTAGGCTATACATATATGAATAATTAGCAAACGTGAGATGTGATATATTGTCATTAACCAGACATCCCAAAATTTAGAAACTGAATTCAAGGAAGTTTTTGGGGTCGGGGATTAATATTAAGGGAGAGGGAGAGGGCACAGTATATAATGAAATAATTAACTGCTGCATCACTGTTCCAATTAACACTCTTTATTTTAAACTTTCTTTATAATTGCATACAGAATGTTTAGCTGACTAACAGATCCTTAGATCCCTCAACATCACATCTGTGTGTGTCGATAAATTTGTTGATTTTACACGAAAAGCAAAATCTCAAGTTTCATGTGGGAGATGTTCTCTGTATTTTGTCTTTATCTAAAAATCCAGGTTGTGCTCTACAAGAAAAGACCTCTGCTCTAATTGCTTTTTTTTTAAAAACTTTCCTGTTGCTGTGTTGTTGAAATGTCCTTACGGCTCTCCCTGAGCATAGCTTCCCTACATGAAGTTCATGAATATAAAACAATCATGCTTTTCATAAAATTGTACTGCTTTTTTATTCATAATGCATAATGCAGTAATGGATAAAACATCATAATAGCATATCACTAATATTGTTTTTTTCCATTTCTCTTAGTAATTACTTTAGTAGGAAAGAAGAATTAATTTGGTTTTATTCAGCTAAGGAAATACACCTGCAATTTGCCTATTCACAGAAAAGAGTAGAAAAGAAAAATCAGAACTGCAGCCTGTTAGAGACAGGGCAAAATAAGCAGCAAAAGCAGAGGGGGAGGATAAGAATGAGTAGCTGAGGAGGGTGAGTGATTCTAGAGAATGGTGGAGACAGAATAATAAGAGAAAGGTGTAAAACAGTGCTGGCTAGAGCAGTGATCAAGGCTGTAGGGACTAGTGATTTTCTTGCTTTGATGGTGTGTCTGTAACTTTAACATTGAGCTGACAAGATTGCATTGCATGATTTAAGTAAAGTGCTCTGGTATCCACGAAAGCTTACCAGGTGTCATGTGTGGTTCCTTCAAAGGTTCACTACACAGTATACTGTATATAGTCACACATGTGTGCTTGGGAAGCAGTCGATGGGCTTTACTAAGAGTGTGGTTACACCAGACCAGGGGTTGAAAGTGTGCACTAATGCCTCTTTTCCTTCCTCTGTAGACTCCCGGAAGGGATATCCTCCTAATGCCACTTCCGGCCTCTACAGAAGTCACTTTTGGTCATACCTCCAGAGACCCCCAAGGTACTCCCAGTCCTGACCTCACTTCCGGTTTCAGCTCAGGAGTGCCCCCCCTTCCTTCTCATTCACTTTAAATTCACTAACCTTCTCTTGTTAAGGCAGTCATGTTAATACTCAGTCATTTGAGGCTACTCACTTAGTATTTGATACAGATATGGAAAAGCTCAAGTATACATGGTGGATCCCCAAACCTTTTTCCTGTCTCTCTTGTGTTTTTTTATTTTATATTTATCACGTGCATAGTTCTCCTTCTGCTTGCATCCTTTTCACCTTTTTCTCACCACTGTTCAGACTTTTTCAAAATGTCATATAAGATTCAGTCTACCTCCCATAACAGTCTGGATAAAAAGATACCCCAACCAGAAGGCAGCTTAGTGGAGAACATCATCACTCCCTTCCTGGCTTCTTCTATTGAGGAGATGAAAAAAATTGTTGGGGACCAGGTGAACTCCATACATGGCATCATCTAGCCAAACCATACTGAGATTCATGCAGTCCTTAAGGACTGACTTCAAGATGCTGAAGAAGGATGTTGCCTCAGTTAAAGAAATCACTGACCGCCATACTGTGGAAATCACTGGCATCAATAGGGAGGTTGAGTCATTGACGGCAAAGCTCACCGAGATTGATGATTGTCAGCACCGCAGTAACCTTAGTCTTGCTGGCATAAGAATTGGTCGCGAAGGAAACAAAATTCTAACTTTCATTCGTCAGCTCTGGCCAGAAATTTTTCCCGCTCTTGCTTCCTTTGAGCCTGTTATAGAAAGGGCTCACAGGGTGTATAGTGCACAGGGTAATACGTCTCTCAAGTCTTTAGTGCTAATAAGGCCAGTGCAAGATGGGCAATGAATGAGATGATCACAAGGTGTCTCAAGCACTCTTTTAGAGGTCAGCATAAATTCTACAACACTCCAGTCGATGCAAGCAAAGTTTTAGATGACTTTGAATTGCTTTGCACCCTTTAGTTCTCCACTGGGCTGTTGCCACAACTTTTCCAACTGACACAACTTTGTGATGTTCACCTAGATATGGTCCTGCTGTTAATTACTTTAATTTTGTTAATGAATTTATCCCTCAGTGTTTTGCTGACTTTATTTTAATTTTATTTAATTATTGTTATTGAGATTTAACCATATATTTTGCATAATCGTTGATCCTGATGGTGGGGGCTTTCATTTCTGTTTTGTATTTCTTTATTCTTTTATTTAGTGGTGTGGATTATCGAGTGCATGCAGCCGCTCGAGGTTTGGTAATGGGTGCTATGTGCATGTTAACTCTCATGCCTTGCATCCTTGGGTTATACATGTGTCTACTTATAAGCCTTTGTACTACACACAGTGCATCCGGAAAGTATTCACAGAGCGTCACTTTTTCCACATTTTGTTATGTTACAGCCTTATTCCAAAATGGATTAAATTCATTTTTTTCCTTAGAATTCTACATACAACACCCCATAATGACAACATGAAAAAAGTTTACTTGAGGTTTTGGTAAATTTATTAAAAATAAAAAAAATGAGAAATCACATGTAAATAAGTATTTACAGCCTTTGCTCAATACTTTGTCGATGCACCTTTGGCAGCAATTACAGCCTCAAGTCTTTTTGAATATGATGCCACAAGCTTGGCACACCTATCCTTGGCCAGTTTCTCCCATTCCTCTTTGCAGCACCTCTCAAGCTCCATCAGGGTGGATGGGAAGCATCGGTGCACAGCCATTTTAAGATCTCTCCAGAGATGTTCAATCGGATTGAAGTCTGGGCTCTGGCTGGGCCACTCAAGGACATTCACAGAGTTATCCTGAAGCCACTCCTTTGATATCTTGGATGTGTGCGTAGGGTCGGTGTCCTGCTGAAAGATGAACCGTCGCCCCAGTCTGAGGTCAAGAGCGCTCTGGAGCAGGTTTTCATCCAGGATGTCTTTCTACATTGCTGCAGTCATCTTTCCCTTTATCCTGACTAGTCTCCCAGTTCCTGCCGCTGAAAAACATCCCCACAGCATGATGCTGCCACCACCATGCTTCACTGTAGGGATGGTATTGGCCTGGTGATGAGAGGTGCCTGGTTTCCTCCAAACGTGACGCCTGGTATTCACACCAAAGAGTTCAATCTTTGTCTCATCAGACCAGAGAATTTTGTTTCTCATGGTCTGAGAGTCCTTCAGGTGCCTTTGGCAAACTCCAGGTAGGCTGCCATGTGCCTTTTACTAAGGAGTGGCTTCTGTTTGGTCACTCTACCATACAGGCCTGATTGGTGGATTGCTGCAGAGATGGTTGTCCTTCTGGAAGGTTCTCCTCTCTCCACAGAGGACCTCTGGATCTCTGACAGAGTGACCATCGGGTTCTTGGTCACCTCCCTGAATAAGGCTCTTCTCCCCCGATGACTCAGTTTAAAAGGCCCGCCAGCTCTAGGAAGAGATCTGGTGGTTTCGAACTTCTTCCACTTACGGGCGATGGAGGCCACTGTGCTCATTGGAACCTTCAAAGCTGCAGAAATTTTTCTGTAACCTTCCCCAGATTTGTGCCTTGAGACAATTCTGTTTCGGAGGTCTACAGACAATTCCTTTGACTTCATGCTTGGTTTGTGCTCTGACATGAACTGTCAACTGTGGGACCTTATATAGACAGGTGTGTGCCTTTCCAAATCATGTCCAATCAACTGAATTTACCACAGGTGGACTCCAATTAAGCTGCAGAAACATCTCAAGGATGGTCAGGGGAAACAGGATGCACCTGAGCTCAATTTTGAGCTTCATGGAAAAGACTGTGAATACTTATGTACATGTGATTTCTCAGTTTTTTTATTTTTAATAAATTTGCAAAAACCTCAAGTAAACTTTTTTCACATTGTCATTATGGAGTGTTGTGTGTAGAATTCTGAGGAAAAGAATAAATTTAATCCATTTTGGAATAAGGCTGTAACATAATAAAATGTGGAAAAAGTGATGCACTCTGAATACTTTCCGGATGCACTGTATCCTAGGTTTTTTAGTGCAGACATTTTGCTTCTCTCATGCAAGGTCGGAAGTTGAGGGGTGAGTGTTTTGGGATCTGCCGTGCCTTGGTCTAAAGTTTTATGACTAACTTTCTGAACGGATTAGGGATCGGTTATCCGGAGCCCAGGGTTGCAGGTTTTATGACGTTTATTGGGATAGGGTGGGTTTTACTGAGACATGCTTTTTGAATTTGTGGGTGAGCAGTGGACACGTCTTGCTGTGGGGGCTATGCATAGCTCTTTTGGTACATCTTTCTGTTTTTCTTCCTTTCTGTTTTTACTGTTTGCTTTATTTCAGACCTTGACTAATTTGAATATAGCTTCTTAAAACCTTTAGAGCTTTGCCAACACCTGAAAAAAGGTCTTGTGCAACTTACTTTTTACATAGACACTGTTTATCTCGTTTTCTTAACTGAGACACATATGTTAAAGTCAGATAAAGTGATACAGACTGCCTCTAAACATTATAGGGATGTCTCATCATCATTTTCCCCTTCCCACAAGTGTGAAGTTGCAATACTTGTCCAGCGACATCTTCAGCTTAAGGTTCGAGGCTCTGGGATATGATTTAAATGGGAGGTACTGTTATCTCCTGTATGAACTTAATGGTAGAAATATTGGATTTATTTCTGTGTACGCTCCCTGCCACTTCCTTTCATGGCACCTTCTTACAGGACTTGGATAATCAGATTCCTACACACCCTGACAATGAGTTTGTTATTGGCACAGACACTAGTTCTGGGCTTGAGCCAATGCTGGATAAATCTCCTCCTCTTTTGGAACACTGTCTCTCTCCTTCAACTTGCAGCTTGCGTAAATTTGTTACTGATCTTAATCTAGTTGATTCATATCATTTAATTAACCCATTTGTTAAAGAGTACATCTTTTTTTCTCACTGCTTTAAGTCTCAGTCTCACATCAATTACAATACTAGCTTCTGCTGTTACTAATGCTAGTTTACACTCCTCCTGTATCTCGGATCATAAGTGTACTGTGTTACACAAAGTTTTGTCCTCTTTTGGTCTCCTGGCCACCATGATGGAAATTAAACACATCACTGCTTCAGAACCCTAAAAGTATTGCTTATTTGGCTTTATTTTATTTATTTTATAAATGCTGGGTCAACTCAATATCCTGCCTTTTGCTGGATGGCTGTTTAAGGTTTCCTTTGTGATGCTACTAATGCTTTTGCCGGTGGCTTGTCCTGTGAATCACATAAAGAGATCTCCAATCTGGAAAACCATCTCTTGCTTTTAGAGAGCCCATGCCCCTGTGTGATGAAAAAAGCCCATAAATCTCTATATATCTGAACTGAGTTGTTAAGCTTCGCAAATGGGGCCTGATGGGTTTACTCTTTAGAAACGGCTCACTGTCCCACTTTTTTAGATGCTTAACTCTGATTGTTCCAGTTATCGCCCATTATCATTGTACAGTAGAATTCAGATGTCAAGCTGCTGACAGGTGCTTTCATGTCGGCTGGTTCCTTTTCCCTTCTCTGCAAAGCTTCCCTCAAAACTCTACCAATAATACTCCATGTAGTTATTACCTAATGGGACTAGAATTAGATCCCCTGTGGCATTTTTCTCCACATTTCCTGAGAATGTCCTGTGGCTGTGGCTCTCTAGTGCTCTGTGGCCGAATCCCTCTCTATGATTCTTTCTTTCACCATTCCTTTGCCCCTCAAGTTCTTTTCCTCCTAGACCTTTCTGCTCTTTCCTCATTTTCCCTTTCTCTCTCCCAGCGGAGGCTTTTAATGACCGCAGCCATTGTAGCTAAATTGCTTTTAGCCTCTCACTCTGCTGCTTTTGTCTATCCTGCAATCTACAAGTCTTTATTTTACAACAATAATAATAATAAGTTTTATTTATGTAGCGCCTTTCATACACTCAGGGACACTTTACACTTCAATACACACATTAACAAGAAATTACACAAAAAAGAATAATACTCATTGAAAAGTATTTTAAAAGAAGTTTGAAATTAATAATGGATTTTTCCTCATGAAGGCTGAGAGAGAGAGAATTCCAAATTTTAGGGGCTCTGCCACCCATAGTTACTAACCTGTATTTAGGTACAGTGAGTATAGGGTGCGTCCGATGATCATAATGCATGGGCAGGAGAGTAAGGAAGCAGCAGCTCAGACAGATATTGAGGGGCTAAACCATGAAAGGCCTTAAAAGTGAGAAGGATAATTTTACATTTGATTCTTGAAGAAATTGGTAACCAAAGTAAATCATAGAAGACAGGAGTGATGTGAGCAGATTTTTTAGTGTCTGTAAGTAAACGAGCAGAAGAATTCTGAACATACTGTAATCTATTTATATATTTAGTCGGGAGGCCATAAAACAAAGCATTGCAATTGTCCAGACGGATAGTGATGAAAGCATGAATAAGTGTTTCAGTATCTTTCACACTGAGGAAAGAATGCAGATGAGAAATGTTGCGAAGATCAAAAACGGCTGTTTGTACAATTGAGCTAATGTGTGATTGAAAGGTAAGAAGCTGATCAAAGATGACACCCAAATTATGGACTGATGCTGAGGGTTGAACCAGGATCCCATCAATTGCAATGTCAATCTTATTGTTCTTGAACTTTCTGCATCCTGGGTCAACAACTCTTCTGGGTTTACTATCCATAACTGGTTTCATGTTGTTCAGTTTGTAAAGAAATTGTTGGTGGTTGCTCAATTAGCTAGTTTTTCCTGTCCCTCTTTGCTTGTTTTTTTAAATTTATTTTTACTTTGCCTTGCGCTCCTCTTTGTGTTTAAACACAACTGGTTATTAAAAATTGCCAGTTTACCAGTTGACTCATTTTTCTCTTTTATTGTGTTTCTGTTTGAATAGCCATCTCAGATGGGTTGGGCTGGGTTAATTGCCAGTGGGGAGGGTGTTTTGTGCCTGTTCTTATATGTCCCACAAATAATTTATTATTGTTCTTTTGCTGTATTCCTTTTTTATTTTATCAATAAAAATTTGATCAACAAAAAAATTATATATATTTATATTATAATATTTAAATATATATATATTTATATATATTGTGATGCATGTGTCACTGCCTGCACCCGAGTGAAGGCTCTGAGTCTGAAGGCTTCAAGACAACAACTTTATTCTCCTCAAAACAGGAACAGTCTGGGTAATTATTCAAATGAAAGCTAAGATTTCAATGCACACAGACACAGCAAATGAGAAGGTATGGGGCCAGTTCAGTGGCTTGGTTATTATGTTCCCTGCTTCACTCTTTGGATAACAGACATGTTACACGGGGAGGCTGTGAACTTTCAGCTGCCTCAGTGGTGTTGCAAACCTTCTGTTGCCTTGGCAATGGACAAGCAACCCTCGACAGATACGTCAATTGTATTCCGGCATGCAGCACCGTTGGGGAGGGTCTCAAAAGTGTTTAAAACTATATATACATATATTTATTTGCCATAGAGTACCAGAATTGGCAAGTCCACCACTGGCACCCTGTGCGTTCCACAGATGAGAGCAGGTTCACACTGAGCACATGTGACGCACATGAAAGGGTGAAAGAAGCAGGTGGAGAACATTATGCTGCCTGTGGCATCGTTCAGCATGACCGGTTTGGTTGTCGGTCAGTGGTGGTTAACAAGCTTGACAATGGCACTTTGACTGCCATTAGGTATCCGGATGAAATCCTTGGACCCATTATCAGACCCTATGCTGGTGCAGTGGGTCCTGAGTTCCTCCTGGTGCATGACAATGCCTTGCCTCATGTGGTGAGAGTATGCAGGGAATTCCTTTATTAATCCCAAGGGGAAATTCACATAATATTACATACATTCACATAGTATTAGCTCCTTAAAGTAGAGAAAGCCTCTAAGTTTCTCTTATTAGTATCAACTCCTACTGAATTAGAATGCAATCATCAAGAAATCTGCTCACAGTGAATGTAGCTACTTTAACTGCAGCTGCTCGGCTCATACAATATCTTAATGATTGTAATGCAATTCACCCAAATCTATAAGATCTTTTTGGTAAACAACAAAGAGATTATAAATTTACTTTTATCTTTGATACTTACACTTAATATTAGATGTTTTAAAACTTGTACTTAATGTAATTATCAAAGATACAAGTAAATTCATACAAAATGTACTTACATCCATTCCCAATGTGAACACTCATAAAATGGTAATGGCTGGGGACTTTAATTGTGTTTTAAATCCAGACCTAGATAGGTCTCCTGCCACAGGGGCGATGACATCTAACACATGAAAGACAGTTTGTAACTGATCACAACTTATCAGACCCCTGGAGATTCCTAAACCCAAACTCAAGAACATATTCCTTCTACTCACCAATGCATCACCGCTCTTCAAGAATTGATTATTTCTTTGTAGATAACAATTACTTGCCTATGACTAAATCTTGTAAGTACAATACTATTGTTATCTCCGACCATACCCCTTTGATCATGGAGCTAAAATCATTATGCCTCACATACACATCTCGTAGCATCTTAGCTCACTTTTATTAGAAGATGAGAACTGTACATAATTTATATCCAAGCAAATCATTTTTTTAGAGCCAAATACATCCTCAGAGGTTTCTGCAGGAATACTCTGGGAAACCATGAAGGCCTTCTTAAGAGGACAGAGTATCTAATATATTTCCAACAGAAGTCAATTGGAAACCAAGAAGGTATCAGAGCTAATCAGTGAAATTACTAGAATAGATCAAGAACATGCCAGGTGTCCAAATGAGGTGCTTCATAGGAAAAGGCAGGCTCTGCATTCAGAACTCAACCTCACGACAACTAAAGAAACAGAAAAACTAATTTTTAAATCAAGACATCATTACTATGAACATGGAGAGAAAGCTAATAAGATCTTAACTCAAAAAATCCACAAGCAGGACCAGCAATCACTAAGACAGACAGAAATAAAATCAATGACCATAAAAATATAATGCACACATTTAGAGACTACTATAAGTCCTTATATTCTAGTGAGTTTAAAAAAGACAAGACACAATCTAATGCATTTCTGGATGCAATTACAGATACCACAAATAGATACTCTCATTGCAGAAGAATTGGATAAACCTCTGGCACTATCAGAATTACTAGATGCTATAAACTCACCTCAGAGTGGGACAGCAGCAGGCCCTAATAACTACCCTAGCACCCCTTTTATAAGCAACATTTACAGAAGCCAGAGGCAATAAAATTCTACCTCAAACTTTTCACCAAGCATTAATTACCCATCTTTCCTAAGCAAAATAAGGACTTATTACAATGTGCATCATACAGACCAATTTCACTTGTGAATAATGATGCTAAGATACTCTTAAAAGTCGTAGCTAGAAGGATTGAGAAAGTTCTTCCTTCCGTAATAGTCCAAACTGGATTTATTAAAGGCAGACTATTAGCTTCCAATCTTCCAATGCCCGTTTAATGTAATATATTCACCCACAAAGTCTAACACCCCGGAGATATTATTATTGTTGGATGCAGAAAAAGCATTTGATATGGTTGAATGGAACAACCTTTTCACTACATTTGAGAAATTTGGGCTTGGCCTGAACATTTGCACATGGATCAAACTACTGTATACCAGTCGAGAAGCTTCAGTTTGTATTAACAACATTAATTCAGACTACTTCAAGCTTGAATGTGGAACTAGACAAGGATGCCACCTTGTCACCACTGCTTTTGGCAATCATCATAGAGCCACTGGAAGTTCACTGTCGGAATGCTTATGAGATTAAGGGAATTATCAGAGAAGGACTTGAACAGAAAATTTCTCTATATGCAGATGATACAGCATTGTAAATATCAGATCCACAAAATACTGTGCCTGCAATCCTAACAGCACTAACAGAATTTCAAAAGATTTCTGGTCTCAGAATTAATTTGAACAAAAGTGTGTTCTTTCCAGTGAATTCTCAAGCACACAATATTAGATTGAACACCTTCCCTTTTATCATCGCAGATCAGTTTAAATACATAGGGGTAAAAATCACAAGAAAGATAAAGCTCTTTATCAACAAAATTTTGCCGTCTCTGTGGAAAAAATTAAGCAATACTTAATGTATAGATGGTCTAACATTCGTCTCACTATATCTGGAAGAGTTAACATTGTTGAGATGAATATCCTTCCTAAGCTTTTTTTTCTATTTCAAAACATTCTAATATACATCAATAAATTATTTTTTAAGAAATTAGATTCAACCATAACCTCATTTATTTGGAATTCAAAGCATCCATGTATCCAAAGGGCGACCCTGCAAAGACCTAAGGTGGAAGGTGACATGGCTTTACCTAACTTTCAGTTTTATTACTGGGCAGCAAATATACAAATGATAAAAACTTGGACATTGACACAAATAAATGAACATACCCAGGCTTGATCCACAATAGAAATAAAATCCTGCAGTACTTCTTTATGTTCCTTGCTTTGTACTCCAATAAGTACACATCATTGCCAGTATACTAACAACGCAATTGTGCTTCACTCACTCAGAATATGGAACCAATGTAGGAAGTATTTTAAGGCAGAGAAGCTTTTATCTGTGGCACCTCAGCACTAGAACCACCTTTTTTCACCCTCTCAAACGTACGCATTTTTTCATGTCTGGAAAACATCCGGGATTAAATCACTTAGAGATCTGTACATAGACGACATTTTTGCATCCTATGAACAATTACACTCCAAATTAAACTTTCCAGCAAAACATTTCCTTCACTACCTTCAAATTAGAAACTTTTTTAAACAAAACTTACCCAATTTTCCTCACCTCCCACCTACCTCTATGCCGGAAAAAATATTGATCAGTCATGAGGACTCAGACAGCATCTCCATAATATATAAAAACATTGTACATTCCCTCCCTTTCAAAGATCCCAGATTACAGTGGGAAACGAATCTCTCACTCAGCATCTCAGAAAAGCATTTGAAGGTAGCAATGCACAGTATACACTCGAGCTCCATATTTGCAAAGCATATAATTATTCAACTTAAAATTATATATCAAGCACATCTGTCTCATTTAAAATTGTCCAAAATGCTTCCAGGGCAAGATCCAACCTGTGAATGTTGCAATCAAGTTCCAGCCTCATTGAGCCATATGTTTTGGGCATGCACAAAATTAACATCATTCTGGAGCAAAATCATGAAATACCTTTCTGAAGGCCTTGGTGTCACAATCCCTCCTAATCCACTAACAGCTGTGTTTTGATGTACTTCCAGATGGGCTTAAAGTGGAGAAGGACAAACAAACTGTAATTGCCTTTACTTTACTATTGGCACGTAGATTTATCTTGCTCAACTAGAAGAATCCCAATTCTCCTCTTTTAAGTAAGTGAGTAACTGATATTATATATTATTTGAAATTGGAAAAAATCAAATTCTCACTTTGAGGATCTGTATGAAATTTGGCAGGAACTAATCAATAACATTTTAGAATAAGCATTTACATTGAGGAAGCAGATTCTCTACCCTCTTTCTTATTTTATTTATTTATTAATTTTTCTTTTTTACTTATTTTTACTAGTTTAATGTTTTACTGTGCTGGATTATCTTTCTCATGGGTGCGGGTTGATGTGTTTCAAACCTAGTTTTGTTAAACTTGACTATACTGTATGGAATGTTATTTGATTTTAATAAAATCAATAAAATGCAAAAAAAATAAATAAAACTTTTATTTGAGTAGTTTTCTTATGGGCAACATTGACTTTTACTTGAGCCACTTTCCAGAAAGGTATCTCTACTTTTACTAATCATTGGCAGTTGGGCTCTACAACACTGAAAGCTGAAGGGAAGAGGTGAGGAAGAGAACTTAAACAAACCATCATTTTTCATCTCTGCTAGAGCACCTCATCTTACTTCAGTGGACTGCCTTTTCTTATCTTTCCGAGTAAGAGGAGCATGCAATGGTTTTAAGTTTGCAGCGGTTGTCTTTTGAATTGTGCAGTTAGTGATTTCACAGCATTGTCTGCTTTGCAGTCCCCTGAGCTTATGGGGGAAAAAATAGCATTTAGCAATTTGGTTAAGAACATCAAATGCTTAGTGTTGAGGCGATATGGTATAATTTTGTTTCTTGATGTTTTGAATCAAGTTGGTGCACATCAAATACTACTGTATAAGACACTGTGGTCTTTTAAAAATTGGAATCTCTTTAAGTTCCCTTTTCAATTAAAAGCAAACTTTCTGAATGTTGTGATTTAAGAAGCAATACATTCATTTCTTAAATGGAAGATTTACTGTGAAATGGCATGCCCCAATGGGAGGAAGGTTATGATTACTACATAATTTATTTTTAAAATGTAAGTTATCTCAATAATTCAATGAAAAAGCATGCAATCTCCATTTTTACTGGTGCACATTGTCTGTTCTATTTTTCGTTTGATGTGTATTCACAGATTAGGTTTATTTTTGTTACTGCCTCATGTGTAGAGGTTGACTAAATTTATTACATTCATAGATTTTGTTATTTTTTTGTAATTACTTTTGTGTACACACGATTAAAGCATGTTTTTATATTTCATTCCAATTCATTTGCATTTCCAATGACATTCTAGTGATCGGGAGATTGGCTTTAATGGTTATATAATTAGCCATTTCTTTTGTGATCCTTATGGGTAAGATGTTCTCACCACAATGTTGCAATTCACTTCCCTCCAGTGATTTTACAATTGTGGAAATCGGGAATGGGTAAGACCTTGCATTAACTTAATCAAGCTTATGGTGTGTTGTTTCAGAAGCAAAAAGTGACATGGTCATTGTTTATTTAATATTTGCACCTGTTTTGTTTTTTCTCTTGTAGAGAAATTACAAATTACCATATAAATCAGATACCTGGGCACAAGATCTTGTATTACTATTTGCATTATTGGAAGAGAGAAGGGACAGGCACCTTTCTGTGAGAAAACGTATTATTCACTTTATTCAGAGTAAAATGTAGTAATTTAGGTTTTACTAGTTTGTAACTTACTTCTTGTATTATAGTGCAATCCTCAAAATCAAGAAAATATATTTAAAGAAGTATATAACAAAAGGATAAAATAAACTTGGATATATGGGTCATGCCCTTGTGCCTGCAGCTTATTTGTTTTCCTGTCTCTGTATTCACTAAAAATAGACGGGGTGTCACTCTGGCATCCCCAGTTGCTGTTTAAGATCTCTTTGTACAAGAGCATCACTCCCAGACCACTAAATTACAAGGCCCTGTGTAAAGCACTCAGGAATGAAACAAGATAACAACATGAAGTGTGTTTGAATGAGTGCATCAAAGCTTCCCAGAAAATCTGCTACTACTGTGAAAATATTGGACTGTTCAAAAAACAAAAACCTGCAGTTAGCTTCACATAAAAAGGACAGCAATGCATGCATGCTCTAGAGCTTTGATTTTATTTAACAACCAATTTAAAATTCCTTACAAATGCTGTTATTTCTTAGTTTCTATGTTTGCTATACCAAATTTGAACTTCCCAGCTGCTTTTTGTATTGGATTTAATAAGTACTATTTATACACACAGATGAATATGTTTTCTTGATCTTGCTTGTTAAAAATGTGCTCTCCTATTCTTTTGAAGTGTTTGGGTTATTGTTGCTTGCTAATAAATACACAGGTGGAAGCAACAGCGAAACAGCTGCTCTTCTCTAGTATTTATTGTCTTTTGCTTCTATTTGTACTTTGCTCTATGAAGCAAACCCAAAATAAAAATATAAAGAATAAAATGAACAGAAGAGACCCTTCTTAGAGAACAAAATACAAATTGCACACTTCAGTGTCAACCTGAATACCAAATAAGAACATTAAAGGGCCAACTAATTAAACAAGATATTTTATAAAGAGCAAGAGCAATTAATTGATTATGAAACTGGTTGGACCAAAAATCTACAGCCAAGAAGGTCTACCAGGAGTCAATTAGAGAACCACAAACTTAGACAATTACTTTGTGATGAGTTCATGAGAAAAACTCTTATTGATATATATATATATATATATATATATATATATATATATATATATATATATATATTTTTTTTTTTTTTTTATTTAGTCTGATATTATATTGCAGAATACTTAAATTTTACTATTTGAAGGTTATCTACAATTTCATATGGGTCATTTATCTACAATATAAATTGATTTTCTAGTTATATTTTAAGATTAACTTTTATATTTGTATTTATTTAATTTTTCACTTCCTGTGACACTAACTGTTCCATTTAATTACTTTGAAAATGCCAGATTCATATTTGGAGCTTTATTATTAGGTCATCATTTTATTGTTTTTACAAGTCCTCTCACAGCTGCTTAGTGAAATCATTATTTATTGAAAACAACATGAATTACAATCATGATCTGTAATAATTCAGTTTTGATTGACTTCATGTGATTGACTAAAGCCTTTATAAAGAAAATACCTCTTCTAGGCTTAAGAAGATAGATTTCCTTTATCACCTAAAAAAGATTACATCAGCATGGGGTCTAGAATATTTTTCATATCAATTGAGAGCATTGCCACAATATTTCATATGCAGGGACATGCACACAATAATATTCAAAGGCAAAGCCACATAGCTATACGTCACTGCAGTCTTTGACTTCAGGTTCTTGATGAAAGTCACTGAATATAATAAACCACAGTTTCACAGTTGAGTGACATTACCTCACGCCAATACAACAGCAACAAGAACAACAATGTATTTCTCTTATAGCCCAAAATCACACATGGAGTGTTGCAATGGGCTATAACAGGCCCTGATTTTTGGCAGCCCCCCAGCCTTGACTCCCTAAGAAGGTAAGAAATAACTTCCAAAGAAATAACTTTGTAAGGAAAAAAGTGGACGAAATCTTTGGAAAGGCAATTCAGAAAGAGAGAGAGAGAGAGAGACCCCTTTCCAGGTAGGTCTGGCATGCAATGGGTGTCAAAAATGCGGTAAATACAATACACAAACTAGAACACAAGTAATGCTCTTCACAAATGGCCAATCTATCATTGCACCTCAGGAATACAATACAATAGTACTATACAATAGTACAATAGATATAGTATAGAATTCAAAGCCAAATGCAGGAATAGATCATATCACTCACTAATTACAGAACTATCACATACAGTATAAGAACCACATGGTGTTTAAAAACAAACAACATCTCTATAGGACAGGATTCTTATTTTATTGGAATGTAAAATAAAATGATTTAGGTGCCATTCTATCATATCACTATGAGGGATTGCAGTTGGTGGTCTGATGCCCGAATTTTCATAATAAAAAGAAATATGATGTTAACTGATGTTAATACACCTCCACGTGCCAGTGCAAAGAAAGAAACATTTTCAAGAATCTGTATGCTATAGTTTAGTGAGTGCTCTGAAAATATTTCACCAGATTGCAACAAAGAGAAAATAATGTGAAAAATATTTGATAAAAGTTTAGAATGCTAAGTCAGTTGAAGGCATCACATGGTTCTAGGCTGAAAGAACTAAATCCATTTTAGCCTTCTAACAGCATGTGTCTTGTGGACCAGCAGAAGGCTAGCCATAGCCCTTTAGCTTGACTTTGGCCACATTATCCCTTTAAGAAGTCAGTCATTAGGGAGATCTGCTTTGAATACGTGTCCCTTTTGATACTACTAAAGGTACAGGGGTGCAGGGATACCACTCCATGGAGTTCTACTTTGTTGTCTCAGTATGTAACATGAGACCACCTTCAATCCAGAATTTAATCTGCAGATTTTTCACACTTTATATTTGGGGATATGCATAAGGTGAGTAATTGGGCAAAGCATCCTACCAGATTCGGGAACTTATGAAAGCTGGTCTAATTGAGCAGCTTGGTTTTGTATTATTTTAGTCCGATTTCTTTGTATCTTCATTTCTCTGTGTGACCCAACCCTCTTTGTTACAATTGACCTCACTAATATTGGAGTCTTTAGCGTTTAACTTTTATTCTGCATTTGGAAAGCTATTGGGCAGAGGTCTCTATGTACACTGTGTACAATTATTTTATCAATATACTATTAGCTGCCTTTGATACAATGGCACTTCATATCTCAGTCACCATAGTGGTAGCTGGTTCACTGACTTGCCTGTGGGAGCACATTTGACAAGTTCACTCAAAGATTGTACCTCAGTGAAAAGAAAGAATCTTTCAATTCTATCTACTGCACTTTCTAAGTTATTGAATGGATTCACTTCATTGCCCACCACTGACACTGTTGTCATGACCTGGGGAAAAAAACAAGCTGCTAAACTGAAGTGAAGTTTTGAAGCTGAGAACATGTCTTAAGACCAAAAAAAAGACACATTAAAAAGAGAGATGACTTTACAAGCTGAATGTAATGCTATCTGGTTTAATGGCACACATTTAAAGCAACAGTAATTCACAAAAAAAAAAACCGAGAGAGGCTTTTGATACTTTAGGTTCTACTAAAGACACTGAAAAGTACACATCTTTATAATACTGAACAGTTTATAGAGAATTCTTTTGTGGTTATCCTTCCTAAGACATTACTTGGATATTCTCATACACACATATTAATATATTGGTAAGATGATAATTTCCCAGTCTAAGAAACTTTATTCATTATTTAAAAAATGTAATCATCTTGCGGCTATGTTATGTGCATGCGTGTGGATGTATTTTTTAATCAAGATCAGAGGTATTATGAAGAAAATTTGTCTAAGAGGTACCAATAGTAATTTTAACTAATAGGGAAAAAGTTTCTCATATAATGATTGGTTGCTTTTAATATTTGAATCAGTTTTGTAAGCATTTGGAAACTGAGCCCTGAATTGAAATCTCTTATAGGCTGATCATGAAAACCACACACGTGGTACTCAAATGTTTTCTGAAAAATAAATAATATTTTATGTGCTCCTCTGATTAAATACATTTTTTGCTTCCTCATAAAGCTAGCAAATTAGTGAGGCACAATCCAAATCTATAATACTTCCTTACTTGATGTGTTGCTTCCGTGTTGGCTTTAATAAATGATTCTATTCATTCCAAGCATTACCTGTTTACTTTTGTGTATAATTCATTTTTTTCGTACTGTTCATGGCATACTTTATTCTCTCTTCAAGTGTTAACATTTTGAGAAATATGCTGTTATTGTTTGTTTCAGTTTACCATTTATAGAAGCTTGTCAGCCTGCAGAGTAGGACAGCCATCAGATTTGTATATTTTACACACTTTGCTTGGTTACTGTGAAGTGTTTGCTGCCACTTGATTTTGGAACTATAACTACTGAGCTGCAATATTCAATCCTGGATTCCCTAATACATACAGCTTAAGCATTTCCTTCATGTTTTTATGTGCTTTGAGTATCTTAACCTTATTTAATGTCTGACAGGTGTTGTCTTATAGAACAAGGCAATAAAAGGATTATTAATTTATTTATTGAAGACTTTCAGACATTTTTTTTTTTTTGCTCATCAGAGAGATCTTTCACAATGTGAACCATAAGGTCAATGGCAGCTTTCTTTACAGCTTGCCAGGTTTTACTTCTTTCATCCTGTGTGTCAGTCTTTTTTAAAACATCTGAATATATTTTCATTATCTGCTACCTTCATCGTCACATCCTTACTTTGCAATTTACTTGGCTTAGCTTGTAGTTGACTTTACCAGGCATTTAAGAACGGATGTGAATTGCATAGGAGGAATATCTACACTTCTTTATCTCCTTTTTTACAGTGACATAGTTTCTGCTTGGATCATAACATGTCCCCATTGTTCTAACCTCTGTGTATGTCCTCCTTTGGAAATAAAACAGGCTTAGATAGCTATCCTTGTCGAGTGGTACTTTGAAGCCAGAAGCCTACTACCTTTGCTTTGTACAAAGTTTTCTGCCAGTCTTTATTTATACTTTGAAATCCTCTGGCCTTGAAAATGCTATTTACACCTAATACTAGTTGGGAGACTGTGACTGCGCACATCAAATATGTTTAAAACTGTGTCTCTGATCATTTTAATTAATTCTTCATTGTTCTGAGATTTTGTTGAAATAGTCAGTGTATTTGTGGATGAAAGATGTTTATGATTAATTGCTTGATGTGTAGGAGCCAATTTAAACGTTATGGGGGTTTCTTGATTAACTAGTATTTTGAACATAATTCCCACGAGTATGAAAACATTTGCTAATTCTCTTGCAATATTTACTGATATTTTTTTATTTTTTGCTTAGATAAGATATCTGTGTGCTGGCTACATATTCTTTTACTCCAATGTATTGTTTACTATAATTCATCTTGAGAAATGTACTCATAATATTCATCCTAAACCTTTCAGTTAGAACTCTGATCAACATTGGCATTAGATGAGTTTGGTAAGGACATCTGAAAGTCCAGAGAGCTTCCATGGAATTTTTATATATCTGTTGTTAAAATAATCCAATTTATTTTATTTATATAGCACCTTTTATATAGCTCAAATCACTTCACAGATATTCAGAACAGCAGGGCATACACAACATCGAATGCAAATAACATCTGCATAAAGTACTAATTAAAGATAAATACAGGATATACAAAGCATTGAAACAGAATAAAAGACAGTATACCATAATGAAATACAAAATGCAAATACTATAAGAAAAGCCTGAACAAATAACAAAATCTGTGGTAAAAACAATAGTCATCCTGGGAATTTGGACAGATAAGGTAAACTTAAATAAAGGTCAGATAGTCAGGGTAAGTTAAATGCCTTCCTGTACAAATGAGTTTTAAGTTGTTTTTCAAAAGAATGAGTTGAGTTGCCTGATCTCAGTAATTTAGGGAGAGTCTTACAAAGTCTGGGTACAATAGAGCTGAAGTCTGTCACCCATAGAACATGGGTCAGTTTGGTGCATAACCAGATGTGCCACCATTGTGGGTAGATAATAGCAGAGTGATGGAGAAGGTTACTGACATAGTCTGGTGCAACAATATTCTGAGCTTTATAGGTTATTAATACAATTTTAAATTTAGCCTTAAAAGACACAGAGAACCACAGAAGGTGGAGCAGGATGTATGTTATGTGTCTGCTATTGCAGGTTTGTGTGAGGATTCTTACAACAAAGCTCTTAGCCAATTGGAGCTTCGATAACAGATTAGAGGGAGCACCTACCAGTAGGGAGTATGCAGTAGTATTTATTGTCCTCATTTTTCCATAGTTACTCATCTTATAAACATCTACGCATGGAAGTGTGTGTGTCTGTCCGGCCTGGAACTGAGACGATGCACAAGCGAGGCCAGCACGTTGGCAAAACGAAACATCCAGAGAGAGAGAGTCACTTACTTATCTGCTATTACAGAAGCGTGGCGAGCACATCGTCAAAACAGTATCCCTTTTACTTTTCCTCTTGCCGCTAATACACAAGCAAGGTGAGCACGCCAGCAAAAGGAAACCTCTGAAAGAAAGACAGTCACTTAGTCACTAATGCACAAATGATGCAAGCACGTTAGAAACATGAAACCTTGTAGGAGAGAGGTGCCCAGAGTAGTTCCTATCAATTATCTCTGCATTTAAATTTTTTTTCTAACGATTTTAATAGTTTCTAGTACCCCGTGCTTCTTACAGCATGGGCTTACACAGCTGGTCTAAATATAATTATGTAGAATAGGTATAAGGAGCAGTTGATTATAAACCTTTAAAAGTCTTCTCCCCCTAATACATTTGCAGTTATGCAATATAAAGACCATTCCAAACTGAGAAAATATGAGGTTCTATGTTTCACCATTGCTCAGAAATATGCTTTAAGCATGAATCATTCTGTTTATGTATTAACTGTTATATGGGAGGATCTTTCTGGACACAGTGCAATCAACATCATTTGCAGGTTCTTGTGCTTTTTTGATTTCTCTTTATCACAATATCATTGTTGTTTCCTATCTCACTCTTCATGCGACTGGAAAATGAGCCTATTCAGTCAAAACAGGAGGAGTGCCTTTGTATATGTACTAGCTAATGAGGGCATAGATGTCAGGGTCAAAAGAAAGCCTCTACATTTGCTTCATCAGAGGAATAATAGCAGAAACCACTTTTCTGTCAAACACAAAGCTATTATTTAGGAACACAGAGACTATGGTCCAAAAAAAAGTTAGATTCTCCTTGAGAAAAAAGTGCCTTTTAGAAAATAATTATTAGTTGCCTGTTTTGCTACTTGTTCAGGCTATTGTAAAAAGAAAATCCAGACACCATTTGCATGTATATATATATACTGTGCAAGTTTTGCTGTGGTTGCCTACAATTATTAACCTTTACCTACTTGCAGCATTTCTCATCTCATAAGTACCCACACAGTGTACTTTATGCACCAGTGTTAAAATGGCTATTTACAGTATATGCATGCTGTGAGGTTGTAATATAAAATATTACAATCATTTAAATTATTCCTATGTAATTTAATACTATATCACTGAATAGTATGACACAATCTAGGACTATCTGAAAATAAACCTGATCCACTTCTCCAGTGTTCATTTGTCACCAGTCACACTTTCATCCACTGCAGGATTTGCACATTAATCACATTTCACTTCAGTTGTTGAGTGTTCTTTGCAGACAATGTCATTGCAAGAAGAACATCCCATCCTTGTCATATATACACTATATTGCCAAAAGTATTGGAACACCTGCCTTTACACACACATGAACTTTAATGACATCCCATTCTTAATACATAGCCTTTAATATGGAGTTGGCCTACCCTTTGCAGCTATAACAGTTTCAGCTCTCCTGGGAAGGCTTTCCACAAGGTTTAGGAGTGTGTTTATGGGAAAAGTTTGACTATTCTTCCAGGTAAGCATTTGTGAGGTCAGGCACTGATGTTGGGCAAGAAGGCCTGGCTTGCAGTCTCCTCTCTAATTCATCCCAAAGATATTTTATCAAGTTGAGGTTAGGGCTCTGTGCAGGCCAGTCAAGTTCCTCCACACCAAGTTTGCTCTTCAATTTCTTTATAGACTTTGCTTTGTGCACTGGTGTGCAGTTATGGCTTTGTATACTGAAGCATTAAGAGTTCCTTTCACTGGAACTAAAGGGCCTAGCTCAACCCCTAAAAAACAACCCCACACCATAATCCCCAATCCACCAAACTTTACATTTGGCACAATACAGGTAAGTACCGTTCTCTCCTGGCAACCACCAAACCCAGACTCGTCTAACGGATTGCCAGAGAGAGAAATGTGATTCATCACTCCAGAGAACATGTCACCACTGCTCTAGAGTCCAGTGGCGGTGTGCTTTACACCACTGCATCTGACGCTTTGCATTGCACTTGGTGATGATGTATGGCTTGAATGCAGCTACTCGGCAATGGAAACCCACTCCATGAAGCTCTCTACGCAGTGTTCTTGAGCTTTTGGAGGTGTAGCTATTGACTCTGCGGAAAGTGGGTAACTTATGCACCCTGTGCACCTCAGCATGCGATCTTCCCACTCTGATTTTACGTGACCTACCACTTCGTGGCTGAGTTACTGTTGTTCCCAATTGCTTTCACTTTGTTGTAATACCACTAACAGTTGACCATGGAATATTTAATAGCAGGGAAATAGCAGGAGTGGGAACTACATCGGTGGACTGTGCCTAAACATAAAGATACTCTACATCACACTTTGTCACTTGTTGCAAATTAAGCATCAGAGAGAGTACCTTACATGAGTAATAATTAATAATATGTTCATTATTAAACTATTTCAAGCATTCTGCTGTGCCATCCATGTAAAAAACATTAAAAATGTGAAAAAAGTTCTTGATTCTTCTTGAATATTTTCTACTCCTTTTACCTCTGATTTAACAACTTTTAAATATTTTGAATTTTTTATATTTGTTCATTTAATTGAGGATTTTTAATGTTTTCAGAAAGTTAATCTGACTTTTGACAAGCTGTAACTTAATTTATGTTACAATAATAATTCACCTGTACTTTGTACAATATATGTAACAGATTTGAAGCATAAAAACCTGTAAAGAAAGGTTTTCAAGTCTACATTTCAAAACTCAGACAGGCTGAAAGTAATACAGTTAAATGAATATACCATTTTCCTTTGTATTTATTGCTCGCCACCTCAATTGCAACAAGTTTAACCTTCCTCACTGGATGACGTCCATTAAGGACCTGGCGATCTGGAGGACCATTTGGGGATCCACAGTCAAAGGCTGAATATCAGATAAGTATCTAAATAAGTACATTCTTAAATTTGGCCCCATTAAGAGGAAGTATAGCCTCTAAAAATGCAAAGTGGATGTATTTCTCAGGATTCATTTAAAATTAGGGTTGCCCAGCTCCAATCCTGGAGGCCTGCAGTGGCTGTAGGTTTTCTTCCCTGTCTCTTTCTTAATCAGTGATCAACTTCTGCTGTTAATTAACTTATTTTCCCTTCATTTTAATTGCTTTCTTTTTTTAAGACTCAGTCCTTTGAAATGGTTCTTTTTCCCTTAAATGTCAGCCTAATAAAAATGAGATGTGAAGAGAACCAACAGATGACCAGCTAAGTTTGAGCCCCTGGACTTGTCTCAGAGAAGGGGAGGGCTGCCTCTGTGCAGGTGAATGTTGTGGATTGGAGAACTCTGACTGCCATATGTGCTTATGCAACACATTTCTGTTCAGAGTACCAAGGCTTCATGGATTGCCTGAAGGAGATCCTGGAAAGGGTCCCAGCTGGGAAAACCATAGTTCTAATAGGCAACTTCAATGCCCACATGGGCAATGATGAAGAAACCGGGTGAGTCATGTTTGGAAAGAATGGCTTCTCTGATCTAAACTTGAGTGGTGTTATTTTATTGGACTTCTGTTCTTATCCTTAACAAACAGCATGTTTGTACATAAGGGGGCTCATAGGCCAAAGATCTATAATTGATTTTACAATTGTATCATTAGATTAGAGGGCTATATGTTCTGGACACTTGGGTGAAAAGAGGGGCAGAGCTGTCAACTGATCACCACCTGATGGTGATTTGGGTAAGGCACCTGGACAGACCTGGAAAGTCCAAGCAAGCAGTGAGGTTGGACTGGGAACATCATGGGCAGGCCCCTGTCCAGGAGACTTTCAACTCCAACCTCCAAAATAAGTTTTCATGAATATCAGGGGTGGCAGGATACATAGAGTCCAAATGTACCTTGTTCAAACCCTCCATTGGGGAAGCAGGTGCAAAGAGCTGCAGCCTGAAGCCTCAGTCTAAGGACCCAATGGTGGACACCAGAGGTGCTGAATTTCATCAGGTTGAAGATGAAGGCCTTCCATGTATGGTTAGCACGGGAGACTCCCAAAGCAGCAAAGAGGTAGTGGAGAGTCAAAAGGGTTGCGGCCTTGGTAATCAGGGAAGCAAAAACCCAGGTTTGTGAGGAGTTTGGAGAATTCATGGAAAATGACTGTCGATCAGGCTCAAATAGGTTCTTGGAAACCATCATCTTACTCAGAAGGGTACAGGGCTTCACCCAGGCTATTTTCAGCAAGGGTGGATAAGTGCTGACCTGGAGTGAAGATGTAGTGGAAGGAACTCTTCGAGGAACTCCTGAACCCAACAGACACACCCTCTGTAGAGGATACAGAGCCAGAAATTGATGAGGGATCGATGCAAGTTTCCCTTAGGGAGGTCCCTTAGGTAGTTAAGCAACTCTGCAGTGACAAGGCCCCAGAGATGAATGTCATGGCTGATGTGGCTTTTTCAATGTTGCATGGTCAGCAGAAGCTATGCCTCTGGACTGGCAGATCAGAATGGTGGTTTCCATTTTTAAGAAAGGGGAACAGGAGGGTGTGCTCCAACTATAGGCGGATCACACTACTTGACCTCCCAGGAAGAGCTTATGCCATGGTACTAGAAAAAAGACTCCACCCAGTCATGGAACCTCAAATCCTACAGTACCAGCTCTTTACCCTCATGAGGATTATGAAAGGGGTATAGTAATAATAATAATAATAAATTTTATTTATATAGCGCCTTTCCCATGCTCAAGGCGCTTCACAGAGTCTTAGAAAAAACAGCAGGTTATATGTAACATTGGATACAAATGTTTTCCTGAATAGAACAATGAAACAGATAACAAAGCATTAAATAGGATAAAGGACAATAAACCAGAGTAAAATACTAAATTCAATACTAAAAGAAAAACCTAAGAAATATCCTAATTTGTGATATTACAGACACACAAATTATCCTGAGCACCGGGACACCTAGTCAGTCTACATGTGTTTTGTGGACATAGAGAAGGCACATGATTGTGGTCTTGAAGGATTCTGTGGAGGCTGCTGTGAGAATATGGGGTTCAGGGGCCCTTAATAAGTGTTATTTGTTCCCTGTATAATCACTATGTCTGCATAATTGGAAAAATATCAACACCGTTCTCAGGTCTATGCTTTGTCTCCTGTCCTGTTTGTGATTTTCATGGGAGGGATATCAAGGCACGACCAGGGACAGAGTTCAGTTCCAGGCCTTAGAATTTCATTTCTGCTTTTTGAAGACAATGTGGTCCTGTTGGCTTCATCACCAGCAAACATTAAGGCAGTTTGCAACAGAGTGTGAAGCGGCAGGAATGAGGATCAACACCTCCAAATATGACACCATGGTTCTCAATAGGAAAAAAGAAAACTGCTCAAGTAGGAGGTGAGTTACCGCCACAAGTGGAGGAGTTTATGCACCTTGTGGTCAAGTTCACTATTGACGGCAAGAGGGATTGTGAGATCAACAGACAGATTGGGGTGGCAAATGCAGTTATACAGTCACTATATCAATCTGTAGTCGTGAAGAAGGAGCTGAGTCAGAAGGTGAAGCTCTCAATTTACCAGTCGATCTATGTCACTACCCTCACCTATGGCAATGAGCTTTGGGTAATGACTGAAAGAATGAGCAACAAACAGCCGAAATGAGCCTTTTCCTCAGGGTGGCTGTGCTCTCCCTTAAGACAGGGTGAGAAGGACAGACATCCATGGGAGGCTAGGATTAGAGCCGCTGATCCTCTGCATTAAGAGGAGCCAATTGAGGTGGTTCAGGCATCTGACATGCCTCCCTGTGGATGATTTACTGGCTCAACCAGCTTGGAGGAAACCCCGAAGAAGACCCAGGGCATGCTGGAAGGATTATTTCTCCCAGGTGGCATGAGAACGCCTTGAGTTCCCACAGCTTGAGTTGTCATGTGTGTCTGGAGAAAGAGATGTATGGGCATTTCTGCTAAGACTGTTGCCCCCGTGACCCGGTTTCGGACAAGTGGTGGAAAATAAATGAATGAATGATCTTTATATTGTGTCTATCAAAATGGACTGTAGCTTTAAGTATCCCAGAATGTTAAAAATACCATTGAGAAAGATATGAATTTTTTGCATTCTGATTGCAGTAACATCTAATTTGCAACCTTTATTATTTAAAAATTTAACAATGGTATAAATGCTGTTGTTACTGTTATTTTTTTCCCATTGTGACACAGTTCATGCTTTTGTTCTAATGCAAAAGAAGATTTTTTTAATCTACATACTTTAAAACACATTTTTAATAAGGAAGAATTATTCTTTTAAGCATGAATTTTACCCTTTTACCCTATAAATTCACACACACACACACACACACATGTATATATATATTTTTCATTTTATTTTATTTTTGGATGTGTGCTCGTTGTAAAAAGAGCAAAATGTATCCTGGTGATTGTCATATTCACATAACACAGTCAGAAATCTTGGAAACCACCAGTAAATGGCATTATTTCTTTTGAAAAGATCCAACATCTGATATTTCAGGTTTTGAAAATTCTGTTTCTTTCCTGCTGTGGTGAAGCTCTTTTGTACTGGCTATTGAATGAATTCTAAGAATTTGCCTAACACATATAGATAACAAATTGTTTCAGAAAGGGCCTCATTTTTGTGTATCATCTTTGGCCTGCTCAGCTATCCATCTAAGTAGTAATTAGCAGTGGATGAGATGCCAGCAGGACACATACTCACAGAAATGCACAACCACATTGTCTTCCAGCAAGCCGATTTAGAATTCCCACTCATCCATGCAGCCTGTGTATGTATTGTGCCAGAAAAACAGACTCCCTAGACAAAACCTATGATAAATATGAGGAGAACTTGCAAACTAAAATAAGTAAGACAACAGCATACTCATGTCTTCTTAATATAATTCCGGACCATCAACTTTTTCCTGGTCAGGTTCAAAGCAGGAATCAGCCCAGAAGAGGGTGGTAGTCCTTCCCAGGGCCCACTTATGCACAGACCCAGCATTTAGAACTGGCAATCAACCTACAGTAGCTTACACATATTTTGGAGTATTTAGAGAAAATCAATACAGATGTAGAGAGAATGTTTAAACTCTGTGCAGACAGAAATAATGGGCACAAGATTTGAAACAAGAATGGTAGATCCATGAGGCATTTGTGTTAATCACTGCACCACAGTACTAGTTTAACTGAAGCATGAAAGGAAGAATAACCTCCATTTCTATTAATATTTTTTTTGTTTTTATCTCCTGTTTCTGCTTTTAACATTCATCATGCATAACGTTGGTAAGCCTCCTGGGCTATGTGAGTACCAGGTTTTTAACAAAGAAGGTGAACAAAGTAATCTGACTCTCAGTTTCTCACCCACTTAGTCCTGAACAAGGTCACAGGGACCTGCTGGAGCCTATCATAGCTAGAATAGAGCACATGGCAGGAACAAACCCTGGACAGGCACCAGTCCATCTCAGGGTGAACACACACACCCCAACCACACACTAGAGCCATTTTAGGATCAAATATTTACCATAACCTACATGTCTTGTACTGTGAGAGGAAACCAGGGCATCTGCAGAAAACCCATACAGACACGGTATATGTGAACTCCACTAACACCGCGCCACCGTGTTATATAAAAAAACTGGAATATCAGAGATGGATTAGGAGACTTAATATAAAGAGAGGTAATAATTCTTGAAGAAGATTAGTTATACAAGGTGAAAAAAAACCAAAAGATCTTGAGCACTGGGTACATCTAATACTACAATGCAAGTTCACATGTAAAGCATTGCTAGTCCCCAAAGTAAGACAGGTAACCCAGCTGAGGGAATTCTTGCCAACAAATATATTGTATATCTTTGTAAGCAAGGCTAACAAAAATCTAACGGCCATTACAGCCAGGTTGTCTGGGAACTTTTATAGTGTCTATTTTGCCCAGGGGTAAATTCACAAGATAAGACATTTACTGAGGTACCTGTAGCCACCTGGAGAATATCATTCATTTCCATTTCCAGATTTTAATTCTTTTAAAGACACATTAAAGGAAGCAACTTACTTCTGTATCCATTTAAATTCTAGAAATTTGTAAAGTTTAAATAAAAATAATTTTTCACACAGTGTTGAATCAGCATAGTAGTTTAGAACGTGATCTTTTAAAAATCCAATAGCGCTTGCAAAAAGATTTTTTTAAAAATGCTTTTTCCCATTATAGCTCCCTGGAAGCTGTCAGAATAACTAGGGCTTCTTAAATATGGGTTTTCTGATTTTAGACAGTGTTATAGACATCCATCCATCCATTTTCTAACCCGCTGAATCCGAATACAGGGTCACGGGGGTCTGCTGGAGCCAATCCCAGCCAACACAGGGCACAAGGCAGGAACCAATCCTGGGCAGGGTGCCAACCCACCGCAGCATAGACATTATATAAGAAATTGGAAATATGTGTTTTGAGGGAAAGACACTCTGTTCATTAAAATAACTAATTGTCTTTTTTATGCTTATAGCTCTAGACATTAATCAATGAAGAGACCCTTAACATAACGGCAGAAGCAGATCCACATGTTATGGCGATGGTGATGCCCTTAAGGGAATAGGTGTATATGCAGTCCTGCAAAGATCGCTTAAAGACAGTGTATAGATTTTATTATCAGAGTTCTCTATATTAAAATTTAACAGGACAGGTTTTTTTTTGCTTGTTTTCGTTTTTTTTTTCCCTCAAAAATGTTATTGACTATGTAAGTAATTCATTTACAAATTCTAAACTAGGCTGCAAGTTCAGTTTCAATCAATGTGAGTAAAGCTTTTTCAATTGTAAAATGAATGTGCAAACAATTGTATTCTATCTATCAATGATAACTAAATGAGGAATCTGCTGAAAAGTTGGGGGACATTCAAAAGACAGACATTCAAAAAGAAGAAGTTTGACATTATCACAGAATAAGAAGGTCCTTTTCCGGGTTTCCAGGGTTACTCAAAAAGAATACCAATATTGTACATGTTTTTAATTCTGGTATTTTCAGCTTAAACATATGTGATACAGTATATACTGAGCAACTGGAACAGTTTAATCTGTTATGTAGAAAATGAATAGTGTTTCTCATTTTTGTTGTTAGGCAGTGCAGTGGACAAAAATGGCAATGCCATGGAGACATTGTTTTTGAATGACCCTATATTGTCATTTCATCTACCCCAACTTACCATTTGTTTTTTTTTCTCATGCACATTCAAGTTCGTCTCTTGTAAATTTCTCATGTGCAGATTTTTTTTGTATTTAATGCTTCAATTTTAAAATGAATTTGTATTGCTTTATAAAGCTTCTAGTCATGGTATACTGTAGGGAGAGTGCTCCTAAAAGTAAAGACTGATTGATTGCCATGCAATAAAGTCACATATGCTTGTGAAAGTGGAAATTAAAAAATCTGTGTGGCAAACTCTATTGCACATTGTGTATGAATTATATCCTGATTGCCTTTATAGGAACACATTTTATTTTATTCTTTAGATATTAGAGTATTCTTATATTGTCCTTTATGGTTTCTGATAACAGTAAATAGCCAGAGTATTTCATAAGATGGAAGCAACTGGAAATCCTCTTATGGTTCACAGAATTTCTGAAATAACTGCTTAAAAGATGTCTGCCTGTGAGCTTTTTCTATTGCACTCCATCTGTAAAGCTGAAGTGGTATATTTGAGTGTAAGTGAAACAGGATTGGAGAGAAATCAGAAGGGACATGTTCTTTCTGATATTGTAGGGTTACCAGGGTTACCTACTTCATGAAGTGCACAGAAGACTGAATAGCGCTGCTATGTGAGCAAGTTCTAATTATCAAATCCATTCGTTCAAGTACAGAACTAGTTGCTTGTATTATCGGTACATTAAGCCTATAAAACCTATGAGAAACTGTAATACAAAATAAATAAGTTATATTTTTTTATTTGACAGCAGTATCCATCTCTGGCAAAGGCATAATTGTCAAATCTGTATGATGTTCATGTAGTTGCTTCTTGTAAATTACATTTTTGGGTAGAAACCTTTGTCTTCCAGTAGATATAATGTTACACTTCTGCAGTGATAGCATGGGTAGGATGAACAATCAGGTAGTATGAAAGAGACGCACGGAAAAAATAGATAAAGAAGCAGTGTTGCCATGGTGACTAGGGGAAAAATCAAAATGATTCCAGTCCTGTAGAATTTCAAAATCCTTAATAAAAAAATAAAAAATAAATAAAATCTCTCCAGGTACGTCCCTGAACTAGTTTTATAAAATGTTAAATTAAAGGGAAACTGAAAAAGAATAAGTAATTCAAATTAGAATAAGGACAACTTTTTTCCAAAGTATATATTTCAGTATTTCATATTTATGTTTAAATACGTTTTGCATACTAATAATGTTTAAAAATTGTATTTCTGAAGTTTTGCATCATATGATTTTGCTTGTTGTAAATTATTTATTCCTCATTCCATTCTGCCTTTACAGTTCCAACAGTCTCAATAATAGGCGTGTGGAGTAGCATAAATAGTGAACTAATCTGTCATTTGGTTAAAAAACCTAGCAGGACGGTTTCTCAAACTCTGTCCATGGGACCCCAGATGGATGTGAGTTTTTGTTCCAACCAACTTCTAATTTTAATTGGATTCCTAATCTAATTAAACAAGCTGTTTTTTTCTCTGTTTTCATATATTTGGGCTCAATTTAGAAATTGCATTGAATTTTTGCTAGAGTGTACCAAACATTTTTGTACATTACATGTGGATAATTTAGTGTTTTTTTACTTTTAAGGTTTTCCTCATTATTATGATTTTCATTCTGTTTTTCCAGGCGTTCTATAGTTATTCAATTCACTGTTTACTAATGAGCACATTATTGGGTCTGACACTGAAGTAGCTGCAACCTTTTCAGCATTCAGTACCATTTTCTGCCCTGGTTAATTGCCATTATTAGGAGACAATTAAGGGATCAAACAACAAAGAAGAAAGGCAAATTAATAGTAAACGATTAAACAGATTTAAATATTTAAAGACATAGCAAATATGTCTACATGTCTTATAAATGTAAGTGAACAAAATCCTGCAGCCATGTGGGGCCCTCAAGATTGAGTTTGGGAACCACAGACCTAGCACAATCCTATCAAACCAAACTTCTGTACAAGTAAAAAGTAAGAATTTCCAAGCAACAATTAGAAGTACCACATTACTAAGGAGTGCAGAGTCAATTGCAAGGCATAGAAATCTTTCACCTCTTCATTTATGAAATATCTTCATAACCCCAAGTGATTTGCCTCATCACATTTCATTTTAAAGCACTTTTTTAAAAAAAACCAAAACCAGTGGAAGTCAAGTAGTGGCTGGAATCCAAAGGGTGGTGTGGTATAAGTAAATAAACTGTTAAAATAATTCCATTGGTTTAAAAAAATAATTGCTGAACACAATTGTTTTCTACAGGAATGTGACAAGTGAGAAGTGATATTAGATGAGTGACTAATGATGGCTTATAAGTGACAAGTGAGAAGTGTTGAGTGAAAAATGACAAATGATCATGAGGTGTAATATTGAGCCTTGATGAGTGAAGAAGAGGAAAAATCAAAATATACTTTAACGTGAGTCATTTCTTATAATTCCTTCTCATTATAAAATCATCTTTTTTTTATAACAGTCATTTTTGTTTTAATAAAGGTAATAAAAACATTAGGTATTGGAGAAGCACAGTTATGCTGTGTTTGGTGCTGTTGTTTCACAATTCCTCGATCTGAATTCTGCCCATTGTCATTGCCTCTGAAGGGATTACACATTTTCTCCAGGTCTGCATCTACATCTCGAAGATTAACCAGATTATGTTGTATTTTGTGCATTTTAGTTTCGTTTCCTTTGTGTTATGTGTCATGTGACCACAAAGAAGTCTCAAGTTCCTCAGCTCCGCGATCAGATCGGGGGGGTCAGTTCAATTACCTTTGGGTTAAATATGGCCACACTGCTGACATTCAATATCTGTCAGTGGATAATTCATGGCAAAAAAAAAGTCTTTGTGTTATAGTTAGTAGCAAAAATTGGGTAGTTAGTCTTTAGATTTTTCTTCCTTTGATTTTTGTTTTTTGTACTGTCAACGTGTTAGCATCTCCTGCCGTTTTAGTGCTCACAATAATCCTTTGGACTTTGACCTTATCAGACTGAGGGATCATGAGCAGCCCTTGATTAGGCAAGGAATAAGCAGCCTTTAAAGAACGAGTAAAGGTTGTTAGCAGCTGCAATGCAGCATGCTCTCAATGACATAGCTGCACTAAAATAGTCAATAAAGGGGCTATCCTTAAAGGTGAAGGATCTGGCTTTGTCTCATCTTTTTTTAAAGATTCTAAGAAGTTTCAGGGCTTAATTAGCCAGAGTGAGTTGGTATTTGATTTAATGCCCAAAACCTACTCAGATGATAAGGCAAAGATTGCCTATATAGACTCCTTAATGTAGAAGCATTTGGAATGCTCTTTATGTGAATAAAAGTTCCTTAACCCACAATTTAAATACCTTGCTAAAGTACTTTAATAGAATTTTTGACATGCCAGATAGAACATCCAATGCTTGTCCAGCATTGTTAAAGTTGCATCAGGGCAATACGTCAATAGGAGAACTCATCCTTTGTTTAACTCTGGCTGCTGATTCAGGTGGGGGGGACTCTGTCTTAATCAGAAATTTTGATAGTAGTATCTGCATTAAAATTGAAGATAAGGTAAACCAAATACAATCTGGATGCACCCTTGGATGAGGTAACTGCCTTGGCTTAAAATGTAGGTTCCAGGGGTTAGGAATACAGATGGAACATGAGGACTTTTAGACCTCTGATGTTTCAAAAAGACCCTCCCCCTTCCCTTATTCAGACACCTGCTGCAGCTCAGTCTAGTACATCAGAGCCCTCACCCCGAGCCTATGGAACTGGATAACACATTGGTAGGTATTCCAGAAAGATGCCACCATGCATTGTTAAGGTTTTGCTTTTATTGTGATGAACCAGGTCACAGTGTTTAAATTTTTCTCAGGCTTTGACAAAACTAATCAGACCATCTCATTTTAGGGTTGGTGGGATGGGTTTTTGTAGTGAATCCCAATCTACTATGTGGTAGAAGTTAAATTATGAATTAAAGAAAGAAACTTAATCACTACTAGAACAGTTTGATAAAACCTCTTCAAGTCAGGAACCAAGCACAAGAAACCTTGTCCGTTGCGTCTTTAATTATCTCTTTAGAAAATGCTTCAAGAGGGAGCATTTATCACAGCAGTCTGTTTAAAAATGATCAAAATAATAAGCATCCTCAGCATAGGGGTCAGCTTTTGTACTATTGTCTGGAAATAAATTAACAGTAATTAATACAGCATCTGCTGCCTGATTGTTTGTCTTATTACACATGCAAATTATTTACATGAGTATGGATAATGGTAATCAATAAAGAAATAAAAACACACCGTCCGGTAATGTCAGAATCTCCCTCCCCCGCTGGTAAAATGACAGCAATAAGTGTGTCGCCAACAATTGCAGCAACTCACTGCTCAAATGTTATGCCACGAGATAATCTGACCTAACGGAAGCAGGTAAATTGAAAAGAGCAGCGGACCCAGAATAGAGCCTTGTGGAACACCATATAGAATATCATGTGTCTTTGAAGTATAATTACCACAACTAACAAAGAATTTTCTACCTGCCAGGTAGGATTCAAACCAATTTAAGACACTGCCAGAGAGGCCCACCCATTGACTAAGGCAATCTCTAAGAATATTGTGATCAATGATATCAAATGCGACATTCAGATCTAAGAGGATGAGAACAGATAAACAGCCTCTGTCTGCATTTACCCGCAAGTCATTTACTACTTTAACGAGTGCAGTTTCTGTGCTTGATTTGTTCTCAAACCCGACTGAAACTTATCAAGAACAGCATATTTATTGAGGTGATCATTAAGCTGCATAATAACTGCATTCTCTAGAATTTTACTTAAGAAAGGCAGGTTAGAAATCGGTCTAAAATTTTCAAAAGCAGAGGAGTCAAGATTATTTTTCTTGAGCAGGGGTTTAACTACAGCAGTCTTAAGACAGTCTGGGAAGAACCCCGTATCTAATGACGAGTTCACTACGTCAAGAATACTATCAATTAGCACACCCGATACTTCTTTGAAAAAACTTGTTGGTATTAGGTCAAGGATGCAGATGGAGGATCTTAGTTGAGAAATTATTTTATATAAATCAGGTAAATCTATCCTGGTAAAAGAATTTAATTTGTTTATAATTGAGTACTGGTGTTTAAGAGGATCAGTACTGGGGAGATCTACTATATTATTTCTAATATTAATTGCTTGATTAAAAAATACAGCAAAAGACTCACAAGTTTCACTGGAAGTATTTTGGAGGTATTCCATTGAGTGACCTGGGTTTAGCAGACGATCAATTGTAGAGAAAAGACTCAGGGATTACTAGCAATGTTATTTATAATTCTAGAGAAATAACACTGCCTGTCAAGATGGACTATGTTGTTGCATTCTGTTATTTTAACCTTCAATATTTTATAGTGGACAATCAGTTTAGTTTTTCTCCATTTACGCTCAGCTCTCCGGCATGTTCTCTTTAGATCAGAAACTCTATGGGTCTAAATGGTAATACAGTGCTAGAAGATTTTTTAACTATCTTTTCAGGTGCGACTATGTCAGCAGGAGTTCTCACCTTAATTTAAAAATTTTCCACCTTGCTATTTACATTATTCTCACTATTGTAGTAAACACTACAAACAAACTGGTTGCTTAGAATGTTTGTAAAAGACTGAATTCACAAAAATCTTGGTGGTCTTTATAATTTTGTCATTTTAATTTTGTTATTACTTGCAATTTTAAGGCAGATGCTCTTTCTAGAATTTTTTAACCCAGTTTGGGTTCCTCCAGAGCCTGGACCAATTATTCCATTTCGTGAAATCTTGAGGCCAAAAATGGTGATATTCCTGAACATCTTCATACAGATCTAAGAAAGGCATGGTCTTCCTGGTTCACTGACAAAAGTGCGATAGACATGTGCGCCCCGACAAAACCACGACGGACAAATGACCGATGACAAACCCGCTAACTGGTTTCCGCTAACTGGTTTTCGACAAATGCGTGACGACAAAATCGCGAGAGAGGCCAAGAGAGTGGGACACCCTTGCTGCAATTCTTCCTACATATGCAGGGCGTGATCTTAAGGACTATCTGCGTGCCATGCTGATGGCATGCCGCGTCTCATAATATTGACTTTTAAAATAAATATTATTATATATGCTTTAAACTAGTACAGTCATTCATATTTAATGAAACTTTCGCGATTTTGTCGGGGCGATTTTGACGCCGTGTTTTAATCAGCGCTATTTTGTCGGCACGCATATGTCTATCTCGCAAATGTCGGGTCAAAGGTCTTCTTAATCCCCCCAAACCAAACCCTGAAGGGAAATTATTTTTTTAGTGGCTGTACTACCCAAGGTATTGAAATTGGATCATTCTTCTCTATTTTTGGGTCATCCTGACATTTCAAAGACCATGGAATTTATTAAATGATACTTCTGGTGGCCAGGTATGGCCAATACGTTTAGAGATTTTATATAATGAGAGTGTTTATTTTGTAATCGGTCAATTCATGATTGATTTGACATGGAGTTTGCTTCATCATATTTTCCCACTTTTCATCCATCAAGGATATTTCAGTGGATTTTATGACTGCTTTTCCACATTCTAAGGGCATTTTGGTTATAGTGGATCACTTTTCAAAATCGTCATCTCCCGTTATATTCCCTTCCCACTGCAAAGTCTTCAGTTAAGATTTTTATTTCTCATTTTTTATGTTTGTATGGGGTTCCCTTATGTGTTTTGTTGGATCAAGATCCTCAATCTGTGTCCAGGTTATGGAACTAATTTTGTTCCAGAGTTGGCATTTAGGAGAAAGTGATTCAGGATTTAGAGAAATTCCTTCACTGCAATATTAATGCTTCTCAGTCTGATTGGGTTGACTTTGACTGAATTTGCACACAATTTAATTATTTATTATTATTTAATGTAATTTTTTAATATTGAATGTCAGTTTGGGTTCAAACCTTCTATAGTAAGATTTATTTATGCATCATCTGACTTTCCATTATTATCTCAGATATTTATCATCATTAAAAATTGTTGGTATCTCTTTCAGGAACATTTGACTCATTCCATTTCCAGGGTCAAGGCTACAGCTGGTCTCATATAAATTGGCCATGCCAGCTCTTATGCAAACTCACTTTACTTTTCATATTTCTCTCCTGAAGCCGTGTCAATCTTCTCATTTTTTTGTGTTTGTCAATCCTTCCTCTAATGTTTTAGAGTGAGTTTATTGTTTATAAGATGTTGGATTCACATAGAAGGGGTAATATCACTCAGAATTTGGTGGACTGGTAGGGTTTTGGTTCTAAGGAATGGTCTTGGGTTCCAACTCACAATGTTCTTGCACCTCGTTTGGTGTGGTTATTTCTTGGTTGCTTTCCTTCCAAGCTTTTCTTATCAGGCGCGTCTTTGAAGTGTATTTATGTTGTTTTTTGGGGGTTTTAGTTTAGTTTTCCTCGTGTTGTGCTTCATGTGACCACAAAGGGTTTTTGACCGCAGCAGGACTATTAAATGATGATTTTCTTTAAGTTGGTTTCAGAGATACTTTTAAGGACCACACATTCTGATTGATCAGGTTCCTCAGCTCTGCAGGTCAAACCTGGGGTCAGTCCAATTACCTCTGAGTTAAATATTGCTGCACGACTCTTATTCAGTATCCCTCAGTGGATAATAGTAAAAGAAACATTTCTTCATTTTATAGGTAGGGGTGGAAACTGTGTGAAAATCTGGCAGTTAGGTTATACTTTGGGTTTCGATTTTTTTTCTTTTGATTTCTTATTTTTGTGCTGCAGATGTTCAGGTTAGTTTAATTGGTGATTATAAATGTGGACTTGTGCATGAGTGGGCCCTGCAACAGACTGATGCCCGGTGCAGAGTTGATCCTTGCTTTCTTACTTGTACCTGATGCTTCTGGAATAGTCTTTGGTCACCCTTAACAGTGAATTTGATGTATCTTTCATGATAATGCATAATGTATTTGAATATAGGCTGTCTAAGTGACAACTGAATTGTGCACAGAAAATATTCCGTATTATGTAATAGAAAACATTAATCGGTTCACATTTCAAATAGTAATATCAATTTATGATGGCAAGTGTGTATGTGCCCTATCAGTTAAACTTCACTGCTTCTCAACATAGGTGCCTTTTGTGCAGAGTTAATGGTCTCCTTACTTTTGAATGGGCTTCCTCCAGAACTGCACTGACATTGATTTAGCAAGGTAGATCTCTGTTAGTTTGATTTCTAAGCTCAGAATATTTAAATGAGTATCTTCAGTTTCCTTTTATAGTGGTTTTTGGTTAAAACAAGAAGCGCCATTCACGATCTAACTGGAAGTTGCATTCATTGACTTTTTCTTGACAAACATGCATGCTGTGATTGTAAAGCAGTTGCCATGTACAAAATTCAAGCATTTACATTTACTAACATGGGACTGCTAGTGGCTCAGGAAAAACTGTTTCTAATGTTAAAGCTTTAGTCAAATTTTACTAAGAAATTTGTTTAGGATTCATATTAATGTGCATGTACAAAACAGAAAAATAGGTAATTGTTATTTCAGCACTGAAAAAAAAGAAAATTAAAAAAAGAAAGTTTTAGATGCCTGACTTTAGTTGTTTAGACTAAACAATTTAATTTTAATTTTCAAAGACGCACTAAAAATGACATGTTTTTCATTTAACTAGTTTGTTTTGATTTGCTGGATTACAGAGGTCAGAGATTAATCACTAATTATTGCCACATACTTTACAAAGTTTTTAGCCATGTTTCTGTTAATTGGTAATGAATGTATTTGAATTGAATGAAAGTGTGAATGGAAGATGGCAACTTACACAAGAAGTTTAAAATTACAAGAAAATTCACTTTCTGACCACAAGCTGGTTAAAACATGTTTTTTTTTTAACTTAATTGCTAATTAAGGAAGATTCACATGGATCCTTGTGTCATTCCTTAAAATGCTGAAATTTTACTGTCCATGCCATCCACATGGTACTTAAGCACAGTTAGATTAAAATCATAAAAAAAAATATTAATCTGAATCTGCCATAAAATCCCAATTGGTGACTGGCAGCATCAATAGCAGAGTTGAACTTAAAATGTCAGGGTCATTTAAGCGACTGCACAAGTGCTAAAATAAAATTCCAGATCAGTAAGATAATTTTTTAAAAATATCAGGAGAATTTCAGTATTCTTGGCTCTAAGTCAGCTTTTCTCTTTCATGATATGAGAGTCTGTGCTGATAAAAAAAAAAAAGTCTCTCCCTTTGCTCCTGTTAGGGGAAGAAAGAAATACAAATTTACTTGAGATGATCGTCTGGCAAAGTCTCTCCAAAGTCATTCAGAGTAACTTAAAATGTATGGTTTCATGTAAGTGTGTTGGTGAAGTGTTGAGGTGTGTGTGCATTTAAAATGGCGAGTAGTACTGTAAGACGTTTTGTTATACAGAAATTGGATCTTATTTATACTTTGTATTCTCTTTACCAGTAATTAATCTTGCTTTCTAGTCATTTAGATTGTTTATTATGGTGTATACAAACCATGAAAGCTTTCCATTTTAGGTTTACAGATGCAGTTTTCAACTTTATTTACACCTGTGTATTATCTGGCATTGTATTAGAGATGCCAGAGCCATACTTCTGTAAAAGAAAGATCATGCAAATATTACTAGTGTCACATTTTTAGTTATTATCAGTCAATGTATCTTATACTCTTATTCTCCTGCAAAGGAAGAGGTTCCCTCCTATAGGCTGCTTTAAAAACTACCAATGAGCTTTATAATTGTTAAAACCAGATGAGTTAAGAAGATAAAGGAAAAATACAGAGGACAGATTGGATGACATTACTATGCATTTTTTATTGAAACTATATATTTACAAAACGTATGCCAAATTACGATCATACCACAAGGTAATAAATGCAAGCAGAAAAAACACAAAGTGGCAAATAAACCCTTTTCCACTTGATTTAGAGTCCAAAGGCATTTATTTCACAATTGTGAACCTACATATACCTGCTCCATTCGGCTGAAAATAAGCTTCAGATGTCATAACAATGTTAGCATTTAGGGCTGTGACAAACATACTGTAAGTAATATGAATTGTAAAATGAAAGTAAATACTATAGTGGCCTGAAAGGACAAAACACCAGATAAGGAAAAAATGTTTTTCATTTCTAATAAACATGTTTATTTATATTCTGTTCTGATACAATGTGGTTGATTCCAAAAAAAATCAATAATAAATCAATTTAGTATTTTTCACTGTTCATAAATTAATAATTAATCAGAAAAAGAATAAAATACTTACCAAGTGATTTATATACATATCAGTAATTCTTTCTCTTCAATAACAAAAGACTGCTTACAATGCAAAGCTAGGGTGAGTCTTTCCTCTTCAGGGGCATATCATTTAGTTATGTTCAAGTGATAGTTTTTCACATCTGTCTATCACATGAAATTATGTACTTGGTAAAAATGCATTTTTTCCACCTAAGGTCAATGTTAAAAATTCTCTGAATCAAATGGCAAATCCTGGTTATAACTGAAGACGTTTAGACTTGTTAAATGACTGGCACATTGAGTGTCAGTTACAACATGCTGTAAGCTGAAGATAAAAGTGAATATATTGTTTAGCCTTTATAGATTTTTCACATCAAAGTTACCTACATTTTGAGAGAAATTCCATTTTTCAATTTGTTTTAGTTTATCCAAGCAAATAGTTTGTAAGTCTAGCTCATCTTAAGTGCTTCAACATATTTATCCTGTTTTTTGTATTATGTTCATTGGCCCATATGTTACATACAGGGTATCCATAAAGTCCATGTGCAATTTAAAATAGTTGTAACTTTGTAAGTATATGCAATAGAAAGAATCTGTAAAAAGGATTAGAAAGAAGAAACACTTACATTTTTTATAGTTCTTTTTAATTCTAATACAAAGGGTAATACGTTTCTGTAGTTCTCAGAAAACATTTTAAAGCTGATTTTCAGTAATACCAGCAATCAGTTATCCTAGCTTGCAAGTCTTCTAAAGATCGAGGTTTGGCTGAATAAACATTAATTTTCACATGTCCCCATAAAAGGAAATCCAATGGAGTAAAATCTGGCAAACATGGAGGCCAAGAAAATGGTCCACCTCTTCCAATCCATCTGTTAGGGAATTTCTCATGTAGAAACTGTCTAACATGCAAAACAAAGTGACAAGGCACTCCATCTTGTTGAAACACTGTATTCTCTATCAGTCTTAATTGTTCAAGTTGAGGAATAAAGTAATTTTGCAGTATTTGTAAATAGCTATCACCATTAACAACATTCACTTAAAAAAAGAATGCCCTTATGACTCCCAAAGCAAACCACACTTTAACTTTGGAAGACTCTCTTTCATGTTCAACAGTCTCATGTTCCTCAAATACAGCAAAAATAAAACTTCTGAAGACAAAAAAATAGATACATCAAGCTTTCTAATATTTTTTACAAATTCTTTCTATCACATATACTTAGAAAGTTACAAATATTATAAATTGCACACGGGCTTTATGGACACTCTGTATATTGTCAGATACCTTTCCAACAATAGCTGTTCACATATGTGGCATTTTCAAAATTACATCCATTCAAATTAAACATTCAATTCTAACATACCAGCAATTAATGCATATCAAAACAGTTCTTTGAAAGGATGAAATTGAATAACCAGTTCTAAAACCATAAACCTGAAGTCATCATGTCTAGCATGATTATGCCTAAAATTAGATGCCTGATTTCAAAGAAGTGAGGAAGCTGGTAACTCTTGTTTATCTACACTCCATGAGTAATTCATTAATACCATAATGCACTGGGCAACCTGCCAAATATATTCTTCTTTAATATGTTATTTATTTAAATCCCCAGTACACCAAATTATGCTAAAAAAATAAATTATAAAAGAGATTAGATATTCAAATCTCTGCTGTCTTAACAAAAATGCAGATCGCCTGACACATTGATGTAGATGTTAACTGTAGTTCCTAAATTTTTTGGATGGCTTACATTCAATTTCAAACATAATAATAACATAATATTGAACACACTGCATTATCTATATTCTCTAGATATTTTTTCAGAAACAAATCTTTTTGCTTGCTGGTCAGGCAAAGAACCACATACATTCAAGTGTATGAATAAGAAGGTATGAAAACTGATATATGATATCTTTGCCCCATAAAAACAATAATCCACTCTGCCCCAATTTACAAAAAAACTATGAAAAATATAGTAGTTGTGTAAAGTAACAGAAACTAGACTAATAAAGAAAATTGGATACCAAAAGGCATGCAGGATGGGAGATTTGTCTTTCCTAGGATTGTTCCTGGCTAGTGCTTGATGCTTGCTGGGATTGGTGCAGTGCTGCTATCATGCCCACCACATGTTTAATTCATGCACTTCATCATGAAAATGATATCAAGTATAAATCTTAGTATTCTAAAATGTTCTATGTAAATGTAATAGCATGAATGTAATGTATTCTGTGTGGTGATCGCGGCCTGTTGGTGTAAGAGCCTGATTAAGTAGCATGTAGCGATTAACAACTGGGTTGGGGAGCACTAACAACATGCTACTTTAGTTATGATGGGGTTTGTGAAATTCTAGCAAACTAAACATTGATTTAAGATGATGTTTTACAATATTCTAGTTTAAAAGCAAAATAAACAACAATATTAAAGTCAACGTATTGAATTTAATCTCGATATAGACCTTTTTTCCTTCATTATGTCCTTATTTTTTTTTTTCTTCTCTGTGGCCCTAACATGCTTCCATATGACACGGTGGGCATACTTTTTCACGTCGACTTTCATATCTGACCACTTATTTTTTATTTCAGGCACTGTGCAACTTTCAGTACTTGAACTTTTGAGTGCCTGTGCCACTCCATCAATTCCCTTTTTTTGTTTATACCACTGTTTAAGCCACCAAAGGGTACATTTTTCCTTGCCCCTATTTCACTGAACAGTACCTCCATTTCTTTTTTGCACATGCTTTTGCCATTGTCTTTTAACAAAGCACTGAACAGAAGGGCTATCTTCAATGTCCCCAATGGGCCCTTTATTTGTTAACAATAAAGTGAGGCATGGAGAGCCCTGGTTAGATCAATGCTTTTTAAAAACAATTTTCTATGGAATTTTATTTTAATTATTATTACACATCTAGGACAAAAAGGTGAATGCACATTTTTCATAATCTTAGTTAATTTTACACACTCAGTGTAAGTCACATGAGAGAGCAACAGTACGTTCTTTGTGAGGTTCTTATTCACATTTTTTTAAAGATTGCATCACAATTTTCATACTGAATACCAAAGGCAGATGTTTAGGTCATCACAGCCCTCTTTGTATCACCACCAGCTACAGTATTTGTGTAGTCTGTGATGGGCAGGTAACCTATGTTGGATATAAGAATTTTGCTTATTGCAATGCATATGACCAGAAGACTGTGACATCTTTTCTGTTCAGCTACATTCGTCTTTTCCCAGTTGGTCCCTTGTGGTAAAAGTATGTTATAAGAAATAAGACACTTGAGTTTCCAGTATCCACTTTAACCTACAGGTGGAGATGGCCTAAATTACTCAATTTATCTTACTGACCCATTATAGTATAATTTACTTATTTGTGAAAATTAATAATGCCTATATAAGGGTTTTTAATTTATGATAGATTTAGTAGCTGGTATAAAATTTCTCAGTTGAACTGAGACACACTCCATTGGGAAAACTTGCATGAGCTTTATCATAATTAATCCTACTTGATGTGATTTATTTGCGGTTTTAACTGAATCTGTGTCCAACATGTGAATGAGTATTCAATATTCTACTGTTACTAAGAGTTATTGCCCTGATGAAATAATATCTTCAAGGTTCATTTTGGGGTTTTGCCAAATGATGAGAGCATACATTGATTTTCATTAAATAAAGTTACAAAAATAAACATTTGGCAGGGTCAGGGGAAAAGTGGCCGTGGTCTCTATGACGTCCCCTATCTCAGTATATTTTTTCATGTTTCAATGAACTATTAACATCCTTATTGATGCCTCCAACATAAGGAGCATTGTTTAGTATTTTTCTTCATATGTAGGTCTAGACAGTTTTGCTGTGGTCTTCAATAAGTCCTTCATTAAAAGAACACTATGTAAAACTAAAACTAATATTCATATACATTAGATATGGATTAGCTACTCACTGTAAAATATTCCTTATTAATTACATGGGGCATAGTAATTAATTATAGGCCAGCCTTTGGTGAGTTATTTTTATTAGTGCGTATTTGTATGGAGTTTTCTTTATTTGAATATGCTTTATTTTTGTTTTCAACGGTCACTTATTAAAACACATGGGGGTAGGCTGGGACCTGTCCTTTCAAGGTAGGAACCAACCTTGAGTGGGGTGCCATTTCATACAACACCAAATCAAAAAAGTTAGGATGATATGGAAACTTCAAAAAATGTAATAATTATTACATTTTCTTAGATTTTTATTTAATTGTAGATAGCACAAACCCAAGACATTTCATATTTCATCTGATGAACAGTTAATTGGGGTTGTAATAGGAGATATTGCCCAATAGGCAAATCAATCATACATGACCTTGCAAACATGTGGGACAACATGAAAACTCCACAGAAAGAATAACTGGCATTTAGATTTCAACCAAGTGTTCTAGAGCTGTGAGAGAACTGCTGTAGGACAGGCTAGCCTCTGCCAGGCACACTATCATCTTCTTCTTCACTGGGCCTCTGTTTGGAATGCAGCCTCTGTACCTTATCTGATAAAAGGATCAATCAGCATTTGGCATCTCAGAGCCACCTTCTCATTTTACCAGTTAAACATTCAGCTCAAACATATATAACCCAATTATAAGTAATATTGATGGACAGAAATTTGCACCAATTGTCAATCAAATGTATGGGCTTATGTACACCCAACAAACCAATGGCAAGACCTCTATTCCTTCCTTTTAATACCCTTTTAAAATCCAGATCTCCTGGCCATAACTTTGGCCGTCCATAGACAAAACCCATAGTCTACAGTGTAGTGAGTTCCTCTAATTACAATGGGATGTCCACGACACATACATAAATCTCCTACCCTTATTAAGAGTCTAATTCTAATAGGTTCGGAAATGGACAGAATCTTATAAATAGAGAAAATAACCCCCCAGAACAATTAATCCAGTGAAAATAACAGTTCAATACATACTACCCCTTTAGAGTATCACACATGAAATAAACTGAATGAGCAAACAAATAATGATTTAAATAGGGAAAGATAACTGAACAGCCTCCTCTGTAATGAAACTGTACTCACGAAGAAAACAAAAAAAGAAAAGAAAAAAAATACACCTATATACAGACAGAACATGAATATAATCAACAGATACATATATACACATATATATTTTAAACATTCACCTACCTCCCTTTTACCCCACTGTACATATCCCCAGTCCCTGCTTAGCAAGTATCCTTACCCCTGTGTTTGTCTTAACGAGCCAACCCGCATGGGTATTCCACAGTTAAATCTAAATAATCAATTAAATGAAACAGTTGCTGTGCTTTCCTTTCATAATGTAATGGAGCGCTTTCAACAGTTAGAGGAGCAGAGACCTGTCCTTGAAGGTGATGTCCGCTTCACCTGGGTGTCATAGCATTCAGGTGTTGCTCAAGCGGAAGTTGCTGGCCTCAATAGAAAAAAAACAGCGTTGTACAAATAGATGAATTCCGATAGTTACTCAACACAACATGCGCTCCCTAACTAATCCACACATGTTGGAATTGCTTGTTTATTGGATCGCACCTTTGATCTCTCTTTCCAGATTCATCCTCTCCTCACTCTCAAAAAGTGTGCCTTCTTTTTTGAAGGAAGTCTCTTCCCTTTATGTCACAAACTAATTGATTATGTAAGAACACACAGGCACAACTCGACACCCTTCTCCCCTTAAAGTGACAGCCTACAATTACTAAATTTCCAGAATATATATTTTCAAGAGGATCTGTCTCTGTGCAGCAGAAACAGATACAGTGAAAACAGTATGTAATAACCATTACAACAGGGTGTGGACTTAACAGAGCAAACAATCTCTTTACTCTGAAGGGCAACTGTGTTGGACTGAATGGATGGATGCCTTCTCTGAACTGGAGTTAGACAAGGTTACCATAAGTCCAAAACTTGCTGAAGAATATCAACTGCACAAGCAGAGAAAGACTGTATATTATAAAAGTCACCTGTTAGTCTTGCTGAAAACAGTAACTGACTGATCATCAGTGCCAAGAAGATGTGATTTTTCCAATAACAAGATGAACAAAATGGTGTGTTTTAACCTCAAAAAGAAACGGTAGTACTGCCTGCTTCCTGAAGTTGTGACCATGGTGAAGAAGGAAACAGATCCTAACACTTAAAGAAAAAAGTGCACCAAAGATTCTTCCATGTCTGGAGAAAGGTGACCAGAAGGGGAACAAAGCATTTATAGCATCACTTACTTTGATTCAGAGAACTTTTAAAATTGTAATGTAGCAAAGCCAGTTAATATATTGTTGTAATGGTGTAACTGTAACTAAAAGGTAATAACCTTGTGAAGGATAAATTCTGGCTATTCCAAGTTTCTCATCCTAAATTCGGTAAGTAAGTACAGAGCAGTATCTCAAACACACAAACAGAAACTTGTGTGTGTTGTGTGTCAGGGTCAAGCTAGTGTAGACTAGCTCTGAATAAACCAACACCACCTTCACAGTGCAGGCAACCGAAGGTTGATAACTAGCTAAACAAAGATTTTGACCACAAGAACTGTGGATCAGAATTCATAAGTTATTTGCCTTTTTCTAACAGAAAGAAAAGTTCAACTAAGGATTTGTAATTTTATGTTTTATGTTGTGTGTTATTGTCTTTTGTATACATATATCTTCAAATATTCTTATGTATAGCCACAATTGTACCACCTCAGAGAAAATGAAACCATTTAGTATAGAATTGTGCCAATTTATAAACCTGATAAATCTCTTCATTTTTATAGTTTCCAAGCTGGAAAGTGAAAACGAGATCCCTCACTCAACCTACATTAATTTGCCATTCCTCATGGGTTGTCTTGTTGATTGTTTTAATTAATTACCAGCACTGCCAAAAGCAAAACTGATAATTAACTGACTCTGTAATCATTCAGCCATAATTCTTTCACAGTACTAAAAACCATACCACTGTATTGCCCTTGCTGGAATATATAAAAGCTGACTGAAAAATACTGACAATTACAATTTGCAAATATAATTAAAAAGAACTTGGACAATTTATTTTCTACAATGTACTAATATTAACACTGTTTTAAGAATTTAGGCTAATTTAACAAAGTAAGCCACTTCTTTTTTGAGAACATTTCCACAAATTCATAATTTATTTTATTTTGCGTTGCTAAATGACTTCTTATATATATATATGTATATATAAAATGTCTGCCTAGATTGAGTGGTGTGATTTTAATGTAAAATAGTCTTATTTTAATATGCTCAGAGACCAGGCTGACAGGCCCATATGATTCAGTGACCTAGATAGGGCACACCTTTTGCCATCTGCCTCACATTAACACAGCACAGTTGGTTTTCATCTTCCTGGTAGCGCACATATATTGTAATTTATTAAAATTAAGGGTGAAGGTTAACACTAATGATGTCAAGAATATGCATGTGATATTCACCAAATCAGGGGTTACAAAGTTTAGTTCCCATTTTCTGCAGTGTCTACTGGATTTTATTCCAATTTAAGATCTCAGACAAATGAACTATTAGATGTTTTATTTAGTTCTGCCTTTTTACTTTAAAGCTGCCATGATCCCTTTAAAACAATGTTTTTTTAGTTAAGGAGGAAAAAGTAAAATAAACTCTCAAATATTTTACATATGTCAGTTCATCTGAAGATTAGCCTTAAAGCAAACTATGATTTGAAATCTAATTGAAATTCTAACTGGAAAAAAATAATGCATACATGATACAATATCTTGTATTTAAATTGGATGGCAAATTTTATGTAGCATTAAGCGATATATAATGAGATTAAATTTAAATGGATTAAATATTTAAGGTGAACATGTTAATAGCTATTGTTGACTAAAGAGACAGGAATGTTTTAGGAAATATAAATTAGTCAGTAGTTAGTTATATCACATAACTATCCTATAATGAAAAAAAACATACAAATTTAGCTTTTGATTAATTGACTCTTTATAATGAAAACAGATTCTATAATATTGAAAATGTATGGTCAAAACATTTTAATCTCCGATGCAGGCAGTAATCAACACTAACAGTGGCATGACTGCATTAAAGGCATGTGGGACACTTGCCCCCATCACCCAGCAGATGGCACTATAGTGCAAGAACTTTAATAATAGTAAACTCACCCAATAATTTGAAGTATAGTTGAAATGTTTAACAATAAGCTCAAAGTAGTCATCATAATCAAATTATTCCAATTTTCACTGATCTGCTTGACAAAATTTCCTGTATAGATAAATATTTCTTTTGCAGTGCGTGAAATTTTCCACTAGCCCACTTCCCAGGTTGCAAAACTTTCAGTATTATTGGAACAACCCACGTGTGTGCATGTGGTTAGATTAGGAAGACTTTATTATTCCCGTGAGAAATGTGTTTGTAACAGGAAAGTACAAAAAAAAAAATCTAGGACTAGAACATGATGCAAAATCAAGAAAATAAAACAAGATACAACATATGAAAGTAATTATTACAATCTTTACACACACCCAAATGATTTCTGCAAACACAATAATAATATACAGTTCAGCAGGATCCATTAGAATTCAAAATGCTTATTAGCTCAGGGTATGATGGCTGCTGTCTGCCTTCTTTCTAACTTGTTTGTGATACAGTGCAGTGAAAGAGAACAGTGTTACAATGTTCAGGGTAGCACGATTTGAACTTGAATTGGTAATGCTCAAGGTTACACATTACCACACACCCTCCTCCTTAAGATTACATGTTTCATGGTCAGGACAAATAATCCACCATGAGATTTTTCTTTCCCAACATATAGTGTACCTGAAATCTATAAGGTAAATACCAATAGGCCACACATGCATCTGAATGACTCGTGTTCCATCCATTGCAAAGCCCTATGGTCACTCTCAACAAAACATTCCATTGACAAATGGTAATATTTTGAACTATCAATTACCCTTTTAACAGGTAGTACTTTTTCTAACACCACATATTTCTTTACTCTATCAAACAGCTTTTGACTGATTAACAAAATAGATCTCCTTTTTTCTCTTTCCCCCTGCATTACGATTGTACCCAAAACTTCCCCTGAGGAATCAACCTGTGAAACAAACAGTTTGGTAAAGTCAGGATAGTGCAATAATACATTTTCACTGAAGACTTCTTTTCAATGTATTAAAAGCATTTTCACTTCTCAGTCCACTTGATATTTTTTCAGCAGGTCAGTAAGGGGTACTACTTGTAAAGTTCAGTTTGAACCACCAATACCACCCTACCAGCCCCAGAAAGGAATGAACCTGACATTTTGTTTCAGTCTGCGGATGATTCTGGTTGGCAGCCACCTTATCGACCTGAGGATAGATAATACCAACAACTATGGTATAACACAGGTAACTGCACCTCTTACTTGGCTATAACTGTCTTTTCTGAGCCTTTTCTGGGTTTACAACCAAACCAGCTGCTTTTAGGTGGTTGAAGACCATGGTGCTTCAATTCGTCTTCCCACAACTTATTATATACTACCACATCATCAACGTATGCTCTAGCGTAGGTTTCTGCTCCTCTGCAGCACTCTGTCTATCAGACATTGGAAATTGCCCACTGTGCCATGTAGACAGAATGTTATTATGGAAAATTGGTAAAACCTCCCTGGTGCTCGAAATTCGGTAAGTGGCTTGGACTCATGTCAGTGGTACCTACCAATAACCTTTACATAAATCGTTAGACATTTTGCAGGACTCAACTGCTATACTAATTTGTCTCGCCTGGGCATAGGGTAGGTATCAAAAGCAGAGATTGTATTGACTTTTAAATAGTCAAATGCATTTGCCCATTTTTTTTGGTACGAGTACTACAGGACTATTCACTAACCAAAGGCTCTATGATACTTGAGACATACATTTGAGCTGTACTATTGGTCTGGATTTTTTCACGGACTATATTCTCTCTTCACAGGTTCTTCAGACGATGGGCGGCCAAAATCACCTCTGCAAGATCTGCAGCTTCCTTGGAGGTTTTAGGATGATGTTCCTCGACCCAGGTCCATAGTCTGCCATTGAACACCTACAAAAGTTGTTCTAATAAAACAAAGTCAAATATCTGATCCATTGTTTTATTTATCAGGCTGTAACCATTTTACACATAGGTCTGACATCCACGGTGCTGGTGGTGTCTTTCATAGCCTGAGCTGTGCTGGAGTCAACTCCATGTCTTTGATCAAGTGTTCCAATTCCAAGCTGTACATACATAAATACATACATACATACTGCTCAAAAAATTAAAGGAACACTTTTTAATCAGAGTATAGCATCAAGTCAATGAAACTTCTGGGATATCGATCTGGTCAGTTAAGTAGCAGAAGGGGTTGGTAATCAGTTTCAGCTGCTTTGGTTTTAATGAAATTAACAACAGGTGCACTACAGGGGCAACAATGAGACGATCCCCAAAACGGGAATGGTTTAACAGGTGGAGGCCACTGACATTTTTCCCTCCTCATCTTTTCTGACTGTTTTTTCACTAGATTTGTATTTAGTTATGGTTAGTGTCACAGCTGGTAGCCTAAGGCGATACCTGGACCCTTCTGAGGTTGCAAAGGTAGTCAAACATCTCCAGGATGGCACATCAATACGTGCCATTGACAAAAGGTTTGTTGTGTCTCCCAGCACATTCTCATGGGCATGGAGGAGATTCCATGAGACAGGCCGTTACTCTAGCAGAGCTGGACAGGGCTGTAAAACGTCTTTAACTCACCAGCATGGCCGGTATCTGCTCCTTTGGGCAAGGAGGAACAGGATGAGTACTGCCAGAGCCCTACAAAATGACCTCCAGCAGGCCACTGGTGCGAATGTCTCTGACCAAACAATCAGAAACAGACTTCATGGTGCGACGTTCTCTAGTGGGCCCTGTGCTCACTGCCCAGCACCGTGGAGCTCAATTGGCATTTACCATAGAATTGGCAGGTTCACCACTGGTACCCTGCGCTTTTCAAAGATGAGAGCAGGTTCACCCTGAGAATAAATGACAGACGTGAAAGGGACTGGAGAAGCTGTGGAGAATGTTATGCTGCCTGTAACATTGTTCAGCATGACTGGTTTGGTGGTGGGTCAGTGATGGTCTGGAGAGGCATATCCACGGAGGCCCACACAAACCTCTACAGGCTAGACAAGGGCATCTTGAGTGCCATTAGGTTTCAGGATGAAATCCTTGGACCCATTGTCAGACCCAAAGCTGGTGCAGTGGGTCCTGGGTTCCTCCTGGTGCATGATAACGCCTGGCCTCATGTGGCGAGAGTATGCAGGAAGTTCTTGGAGGATGAAGGAATTGATACCATTGACTGGCCCCCATGCTCGCCTGACCTAAATCCAATAGAACACCTCTGGGACATTATGTTTCGGTTCCATCTGACACCACCAGGTTGAACCTCAGACTGTCCAGGAGCTCAGTGATGCTCTCGTACAGATCTGGGAGGAGATCCCCCAGGACACCATCTGTCGTCTCATTAGGAGCATGCCCTGACATTGTCAGGCATGCATACAAGCACCTGGGGGAGTAGCTGCAATGGAATTTCAGCAAAATGGATTAGCCTGTCGCATAATTTTTTCACATTGATTTTCTGGACTAAACTGAACTAAATATAGGACATTTGGATGTCCCAGAAAGGTCAGTACAGGACAGAGGACAAAATTATCAAATATGGCACATGTCCCTTATATAAGGGACATCTGGCAACCCTAATATATACCTCCACCAAAGCTATCACAAGGATATATATATATGTACATAAAAAAATGTATAAAACCTTACCTCACCTTTAGGTTCACTGAGTACCCCTGTTATCCGGCAACTCCTTAAATATAACCATTAAGATTATCCAGCCAATCCCCCACCCCTTGTCTACCCTACACACCTATCGAGGTAGATGCTGGCACGTTACCCCACGGGCCACAACACGCCCCGATTAACTTTTTGTTTACATCGAACCCCTGCCGGTTGCGCGCAAGCTTCATGGATGGTCAATGGCTATCCTGAGCTCAAGAACGCCAATTGTTGATGCCCCAGTAAGTAAACCTTATTTACTTAGAATACAGAATCCCCATCTCTTATTCAAGGCTTTTCTTCCAGGCACGTCGTACCTTAAACCACCTGCGAGGACACTGACACATGAAGATGAACACATGCGGAGGAGCCGTACTGACCACCATAGAATCCACGTGTGCTCAGACCTGCTTTCACTTATAGCATGCACCCGCTGAGACAGCCACGTAGCCACCCCCTCATCACAAAAGGTAAGCGCTCTTCTTTGAAGCTGGCTTACTTTTACCTTTACAAGTTAAAATGTTCAGTGTAGTGCTACTTTAACCTGAATTGGTAATGATCGAGGTTGTGCATAACCACAGTGTCAGGCCGGGGGATGGTCTTCATAAAATATGAACCTTCTAGTTGGGCAGTCCATGATAATGGTTGCCTCTTGTGTCATTCCATATTCCCAATTATATTAATAGACGTTAAGAATGTTGTGTTAAGCTGTACTGCCATAAATGGAAGTGGATGTAAAATACAGTAGGTGCTAAGCTGCTAAAAATGATTCAAAGATAAGTTTATAGACCTTTTTAATTTTTTACAGCTTTTATTTGAAACTTTTTTGAAAAATAAAATATTTTTGGTCACTTTTGGTATTAAAAAAGTCTAATTTGACTGTTTTAACAATGTGTAAGAAAAAGAATGAACATCAGCAGAAAATGTTTGTTTGTACAATACATAAGGAACTTCAGCAGTAAATTAAACACAAAACTGATCCACACTGTTTAAAAAGGAAAAAAAAAATCTGTCTTGTGCATGATAGCTTGACTTGACTTTGAATTGCACAGCTGGAGGGAAAAAGGGACAAAGTCTTTGTAAAACTTTTTTTGAACTACATAAGTTACCAGGCCCTCAACATGTGATATGCAAATAGAGCACTCTGATTTTTGAGTCAATCTGAGGGCCTGCGTATACTTCACGCTCAGAACACATACACGCATGCGTTCCCAGCGTTCATTTGACACATCCTCTGAGCACGTCCTCAGAAATTAACAAGACGTGTGCAAGTACCAGCAAAAGTGGGGGGGGGGGCGCAGTGTGATCAAGTCGGAATGTGACGTCAGAATATCTGTTTACTATCTACGTGTGACAGAAAGCCACTTTGCGGATTGTACAGGATGGATGTGCCTGCTTCAATGTTGGATGAATGGTTTGAAGTGGTGACGCAAAATGTCGACATACAAATGCATTTGTGGTGCTTTTATATTCAAGCGTTGCATATTCTCAAGCGTAACGACACAATATATTTTAAACGTCTCACATACCATCTTCTGTGCCATCTTTTTTTTACAGCAGTGTATTTGAGCCACACATTTGTGATTAAAGTGGAAATTTCAGCATTAATCTCGAAATGTCCACTTTAACCTCGAAATGTTAACTTTAACCTTGTAGTTTATTTTCTCTTTAAAGTAGACTGTCGTAAACGTCATTTTAAAGCCGACCCAGTTGTTAATCACTATGTGCTAGAGGCTTTCTCCTGAACTGACAGCAGCAGCAAGCAGCAATAGATAACCACACAGCACACATAAAATTTACAGTATGATATTTCAGCTCTCTGCGCATTTAGAATCCTTAGATTTATACTTGATAACACTTTCATGATGAAATGCATTAAAGTATTTTATGTTACATTTTACAGATTAGTCGCTAACTTCATTTATATAATGAATACTGTTAATAATTACACATATGGGGGTGGCACGGTGGCGGAGTGGTAGCATTGCTGTCTCGGAGTCATGTCCCTCTTGTTCCCTGCCTGGAGTTTGTAGGTTTTCCTGGTGTGTTTCCACAGTGTGCTCCAGTTTTCTTCCAAAGACATAAAGGTTTAGGGATTTGGTGATGCTAAAATTACGCTTGTATATGTGTATGCTTGTGTTCAGCTTGTGATGAGCTAATGCTCCGTCCAGGGATTTTGTTTCTGTCTTGCACCCTGGATTGATGGATGTAATCATTAAACATCCTTTTCAGAGATATTGTGGAAAGAGGTACAGTACTCGGAATTTAATGGATGTTTCAGGCAATTCACAACACAGCGAAGTTGAACATTATCTCACCACGATGATATCTCGCACTGCCACTTGGTAGAATCTCCCAGATTTAAGTAAAGTATACGCGCAAGGTATGAACAGTAAAAGGCTTGCGCCACATTAAGTATAAATCCAGACTTAGAAGTGTAATTAAACACAAAAGCAAACAAGAGGATGCAAACAAATAAGTATTGTTTATAGATGGGACTATTTATTCTTTACCTTTTTATACTTTTACATTGAAAATATTTATGCTTGACCAGTTACAGCTGCCATCTGCAAATGACTTACTGTATTCGATGTTTATACTGTAGTTGCATGAAGGAAAAAAACAGGCACATGTGGAAGGGTATACTGTATGTTGATATGAAGTGTGCCAAAGCTGTCATTCCAACTCACATGGTTCCTCAAAAGTAATTTCTTCTTTCACTGTTTTTTAATTATTGCTAGGTGTTAGTTCATGTGTGAGTTATGCACTCTTTCATTCCAGAATTTGGTGTCATTCCTATTATCTGAAGCAATATTTCAGAAGTAAAAATTCAAAATGTGCTGACTGCACCTCCTTTTCTTCATCTAGTCAGTGACATTTTAGTATGACATTTTAACTTTCAGTAAGCACTAATGTAAGGTGACTGCGATGCTGGTTAGCTGTTTCTGTCTGGCGCTACAGAACTAGCTGCAGCAGTATTCTGACATGCATCATGTTGTGTCATATGTTTAAGCAATTGCCATGTTTTTCCATCATGTCTTCTGTCTTAATCTGAATTTTATTTTTAGGTGTCTTTGTAGCAATGTATCCTTACTTGTGTGTATGAGTTTTGCCTGACTTTATGTTCTGTTTTGTTTCCACTTGTCTTCACTTTCAATATAACTTTATTTCTAGTTGCTGGTGGACTTTGCATCTCGCCTTTCAGAATAGCCCTTTGTGTCCATGCATGGTTTTAGACACAATAGATGGTTTAATTGTGAGCAGAAAGAAGATGAAAATCTGGTATGAATAGTGTCATTATCCTGGTAGTGGTCATGGTAGCTTGCTGGGTTAATCTATGTGTTTATTGTCACAAGTCTTTCTTTTCATTATGTTTACCTTTGGCAGCTTTTCTGTGATTATTGCTTGCTAACTTTTATTCATTGTATCTGAAATAGCTGAAATGCTTTCTCAAATGTATGTTAGCCTATTGTCTTGAAAACACTGGGTGAAAAGAAATTGACAAACCACTTTTCAGGTCTGCTGAAATGAACTTTCTTCACTTAAGGTTTTGTGGTTACATTTAAAGTGAAATACATTGAAGAGAGCTCAATAAATTAATTAAATTTACTAGGTAGATTTGTACTTATTTGCTCTATTCCTTATGCTTCAGAGATGTTTATACTGTACATCACTCTGCTTCTTTTTAGTGGGCTTGTTGACTAGTTAAATGGAATTTTCTTCACATCACTCCCTCTTTGCTAAGAATCCATGCGGCTGACTTTGCAAATTAGATTAAAATATTACCTTTCTCTTAGAAAAGGGCATCTTAAAATATTTCAAAGGATGTTGTCATGTGCATTGTCCCTCTGAAACCCTACACCTGTAGGGCAGAGAAGACAGAATTACAAGGAGGAGCAGAAGAGGTCCAGTGTGGGAGCACAGGGGCCACAAGACAGTATGCATGTGCATACGACATGTGGTCTGCATTTATAGCTACAGCATTTGCCAATTGTATTCAAGCATGAGAAAGAGCCATCCTATATAAAAACGCAGTCTTCTTTTAGGATACTAAAGTGCAGTAGTTAGCAGGATATCATAAAGTTTTACTTCCCTTATCTACCCTTTTCTCATTATTACCTCAAACCTTTTCATTATTAACAGTGTATATATTGTAGACTTTTCATTAAACCTATGAAAATTATGTCTGAACCTCTATTTAAAAAGAGATTGATTCCAAGGAGGGAAAGCACAAGTAGTCACACCTTCTACCTGCTAGAAGACACATAGTTCTAGAAGGAAAAATAACCATGCACCCTCCTGGTGAGCTGCCTTGAAGACACATCCCTTTAAGAGTAAGAAAACGGTCAGGGTGTAGTGACACCAGAATCCAAAAGCCCGAGAACCTGGAGACAATTATATGGTTGCATGTGGACTTGGCATGTAGTTTAAAGCTCCCTTGCAGAAAGGCATATTAAGTTTGGAGTCAGTAGGCCAGCAGGTGGCAAAGGCTCAACAGGTAGCAGAAAGAGAATGTAGGGATGTGATAAAGCCCAAATGAGAAAGGAGGAGTGATTTATACAGACTGTCACTGTAAAGATACCGAATCAAGACCTCTATAGAGGAACAGGAAGTTTGTTGTATTATTTGTCTACCTCTGAGATCATTCATCTAAGTATGTTGTTCGGTCTGACATACTGCAAAGTGGGAAGTCTTTTATTATGTTGCTTCTAAAGTCCAATGCACCATTTGCATTTTGAGGTGCGTAATTCTCCAATGTACACAGAATCCCTGAAATTTAGATTAAAAATACACCATTGTAGTTCTATGCCTACAAGTTAAAATGCAAACATTTTTTCATCTGCTACATGGATTTCAAAAAAGTCCACTCCATAAAAAATTATAATGCTAAAGAATAAAAAGGTCAATTTGTAACATCCTTTAACTAAACAATTCAAATTCACTAAAAAGATGACATTAAATAATAGAGTTTTTATCTAATTTAAAAAATATAGAAAAAATAAAAAACAAAATGCTTATCTTTCTAATCCATAAAAAAGTGTTCTTTAGTCCTGTTGCCTTCAAGACTGCTTTTCTGCCCCAAGACATTTATAACTTGCCATTATTGTAAAAGCAATGAACTTGTAGTCTTGTCAAAATACTGTGCAGACTGGAGGCTGTCTGTTCTTGAAGTGGAAGTTATTAAAAAAAAGTCACCTATTAAAGTCTTTTGTACATTTAATCAAATCTAAGGATGGCAAAATAATTTTCTGAGAAGGAGAAGCAAATTTTGTATTTTGGAATGGCTGAGTCAACAAGGATAAATTTGGGTGCTGTCATAGTAATTAAAGGATATACCACTGCATATTGACAGGATGCTTGTAGTGCTTGTACAAAGCATAAACCACAAAAACATTTATTATAAAGTTTTCATTAGTAAATGTGTGTTCATTGTTGACTTTTCATTAAACCGATGTAAATGTTAGTGGTTTACCAAAAAGAAAAAGAAGCTTGTGAAATCATTTTTATTCTTTTCTTTGATACTCACAGAAGGCTAGATAAAGCAGAGTCTCTTATGATTGGTCATCATCATTAACATGGAAAATAAGAGGCTCATTGATTCTATTCATGTGAATAGGTTACTTAATTCCAGATATGAGGGAGAAAAAATATGACAGAGCACAAATTGTGTGTACTAATCTATTTCAGTCATGGTAAGAAGAGTGCTGTGTTTTAACAGATTTAGTTATGGTGTTGAATGAGCGGTATTTGATAGGCTTCTAAAGCATACAGCACTGTCTTTTGTACACTTAACAGATGCAAAACCAGCCTGACGTATTGATGTGGGCCTTGATAAGACATTATAATGACTCCATATGGTGTGTGGGTGTGTGTGTATGTGCCCTGTGGTGGGCTGGCACCCTGCCTGGGGGTTTGTTTCCTGCCTTGGACCCTGTGATGGCTGAGATTGGCTCCAGCAGACCTCTGTAACCTTGTAGTTAGGATATAGCGGGTTGGATAATGGATGGATGGATGGATGTCAAATAGGTTTAGAGAAGTTTTTTTTCTTTAGATAATACAAAGTTTGCATATTTTTAGGGAGTTGGACAGTGTTTATTTACAGGAGTATGTAAAATGAAATATTTATAGAGAAAATGTAATAAGACATTTCAGCATTGTCACAAGTTTAGGCTAGAAAGTTATTAGCAACAGCTGACAAATTTGTGAATGCCAGCAAATCAGTTAATTTACTTTTGTAACAGTCACTTGTGATTCACTTGTCTTTTAATCTTTTCTGCACCTTATAACATTATTTATAACATTATAACATTGTTTAATGTTTAGTGTAACATAGAGAATGAAATTCAAAACGGGTGAATGCTGGGAAATCAAAGAAAGAATGTGTTATGGTTAAGAGCAAGAAATAAAAGTAAAGCCATAAGGAAAATGTCAATACAACGTTATCATGAATATTTTTATCAATAATAGATTTTTTTTTATCTACAATTCTAATTGGAAAAGATTGTCCTAAAACACCTTTTATATCTATTGCATTGCAGTACTCCAGTCACGATCTCCGAGGACATGCCAATAGCAGCCATAATGTGCCCTAACATTACCCAACAGTGTAGAGCATATGCACTATTGCCTGTGACAGAATAATTTCTATTATATCTTTAAAGGGAACTTTGTGTTGAATAGGTGCATTAGGGACATCAAAATGAACCGAGGAGTGATCCTTGGGTCCATAGCCTTTACAGTGCCTAAGATACTGCACTGATGCTTCTTGTTACTAAGAATCAACAAACGTCTGGATTTCTTAGTTCTCAAAGCCATCCACAGACAAAGCAAGCAATGGGGAGGTAAGACTATTAACTAATGCTGTGAACCGGTAGCAACCAAGAAATAAAAAAATAGAGTTGATTTTAAAGGGATGAGGCAGAGATAGATGATATGTGCCACAATATAAGAGGGCTCTAATTTATGCGAGGGCACCTGCAGTAAAATTTCTAGTCTCTGAACTCTTTGCCCTACCTTTAAAATAAGAGCAGTCTCTACCCTTACAGTCCACATTTAGTTTAGTTAAAATACATGTTTCCAGGAGACATGATGAGGGTTCAGAATTTCATGGCTAAAAACCATATACGCATTCAGGAGGTGATGTTTTAATGCTGAATGTGTTATTTCTAGTAAATTGTGCCGGCAGTAAATAATCAACCTATTTGACATAATCAGTGTCAACAGTACATCTCAAGTAATTTCTCCATTAACATGCTCAGTCTGGCCAATGGATTGAGGATTATAACCTGGATATAAACTGTAGTCCTAGATCTGAGATTAATGATGAAAGGAACCCATGCTGGCTCACAGTCACTTTCAAAATTACATCAGCTAGCAATATGGCAAAGAGCAAACCCTTCAATGGAACAAAAGATGCATGCTTTGAAAATCGGTCCACCACTACTAATATGGTAATATACAGTTTTAATGGGGGTAAATCTATAATAAAGTCAATAAAGTCATGTTTCCGTGGGCGAATAGGAAGGAGTAAAGATAGAAGTAGAACTATTGGTACAACGACATATCTTGCATGCTACAGTATACTTCTGAGCATCTTATTTCAACCCTCTCCAGCAAAGAGTAATTTGATTGTTTTGAAGTTTGTGCTACACCTGGGTGATCAAACATAGAGTCTGATGGCACAAATCTAATATTTGAGCCCTTAACTCTGGAGGCATTTTTCAGATTAATTAGCATCCACCCTCATTGGATGAGCTATCCTCCACAGTAATTCTGTATCTGGATAGGAGAGCACTGTGTTGGAGGTAAATAACTGAATTATCTGTTAAAAGGCATTAATAGCTTAATTTGACCAAACAAATTTCAGCAATTAAAGAGCTAAAGTTGTTTATGAGATTTGGTAGTATTTAGGAAAACCCGCAAAACGTTTCACTTCCTAAACATTAGAAGTAGAAACGCAGATCATCCATCCATCCATCTATCCATTCTCTTCCGCTTATCTGGGGTAGGGTCGCAGGGGCAGCAGCTTAAGCAGAGATGCCCAGACTTCCCTCTCCCCGGCCACTTCTTCCAGCTCTTCCGGGAGAATCCCAAGGCATTCCCAGGCCAGCCGGGAGACATAGTCCCTCCAGCGTGTCCTGGGTCTTCCCCACCAGAGAGGCGTCCAGGAAGCATCCTGATCAGATGCCCGAGCCACCTCATCTGACTCCTCTCGATGTGAAGGAGTAGCGGCTCTACTCTGAGCCCCTCCCAGATGACTGAGCTTCTCGCACTATCTTTAAGGGAAAGCCCAAACACCCTGCGGAGGAAACTCATTTCAACCGCTTGTATTCGCAATCTCGTTCTTTCAGTCATTGCCCAATGATCATGACCATAGGTGAGGGTAGGAACGTAGATTGACTGGTAAATTGAGAGCTTTGCCTTACAGCTCAGCTATTTTTTCACCACGACAGACCGATGCAGATCCTGCATCACTATGGATGCCACACCGATCTGCCTGTCGATCTCACAGTCCATTCTTCCCTCACTCGTGAACAAGACCCCGAGATACTTGAACTCCTCCACTTGAGCCAGGATCTCTCCTCCAACCCTGAGAGGGCACTCCACCCTTTTCCGGCTGAGGACCATGGTCTTGGATTTCGAGGTGCTGATTCTCATCCCAGCCGCTACACACTAAGCTGCGAACCGTGCCAGAGAGAGCTGAAGATCAAGGCCTGATGAAGCAAACAGGACAACATCATCTGCAAAAAGCAGTGACCCAATCCTGAGTCCACCAGACAGGACCCCTTCAACACCCTGGCTGCACCTAGAAATTCTGTCCATAAAAGTTATGAACAGAATCGGTGACAAAGGGCAGCCCTGGCGGAGTCCAACTCTTACTGGAAACGGGCTCGACTTACTGCCGGCAATGCGGACCGTAACGAGTAAAACTCGTTTTTTGACAAGTGTTATTTCAGCTGCCATTTTCTACGGTGCTATAAAAAAAAAAAAAAAGACAGCTGAAATCATGCAACCTAAATCTTTGGTAAAACTTACACTACAACAACAACAACAACACCACAACAACAACAACATTTATTTATATAGCACATTTTCATACAAAAAGTAGCTCAAAGTGCTTTACATAATAAAAAAATAAAAATAAAAGACAAAATAAGAAATTAAAATAAGACAACATTAGTTAACATAGAAAAGGAGTAAGGTCCGATGGCCAGGGTGGACAGAAAAAACAAAAAAAACTCCAGACGGCTGGAGAAAAAAAAAAATCTGCAGGGGTTCCAGGCCACGGGACCGCCCAGTCCCCTCTGGGCATTCTACCTAACATAAATAAAATAATCCTTTTTGTAGTTACGGTTCTCATGGAGTCACTTGATGTTGATGGTCATACAGAGGTCTGGCTTTTTATCCATCCATCATTGTTGGAACATCACGGTACTTTGAGTAGATGGTGGTGGCGCAAGCTAATGAATATTCCAACTTTTGTTTTCCTTATGAAAAGCTATTCTGTCTGAGAACTACGCCACACCATCCCATCAACTTTACCTAAGAAGTATTTCTTTTAATTGTAATTAAATGCCTTGAAATATTTTTCATGTAGACCTCACTATTTAAGATGATTCGTACATAAAATGTCGACTGGTAAATTGAAAGTAACAGGAAAAAAGTATTGTAATTGAAGTGCAGTTACAAAAGTGTAACATCAATTTTTAAAATTAAGCAACGCTTATTCTTGATTATTTTTACATATGTTTTAATAGCATTAAAAGTGATTCCACAAACACATCTCCTACTTCTCTGCCCCTGTACGTTGTGTAAAAACTGTTTATTCTTTTTATCCAGATCACCCATGTTAAGATGCATTATGGAAAGGATCTAATTCCTCTGAATAAATTAAGCAGGAAGGGAAACAATGAGAGCTATAGGACACCAGTTTCGTGGAGTGTTTATCGCCTGCTACTGACACCTCTGGGTGGTACAGCCGTTGAACACCAGAGTAGAGAAAAATAATTGAGAGCATCATCTAGTCAGGGTCCTGTTTTACCCACTGCTGTTATTGATTTATAGTAGAAACATCTTTTACTTTTGTTTGCACTGAAGATCAGATGAAGTAAAACTACATTTTCACTACTTATAGGTATTTTGTATGTGTTTATTTCACCTTTATCACCTATTAAAATGTAATGTATGTTTTTTCTCCTACTGTTAGTGAACACTGAGAAGAGGCTGATATGGAAATGCGGACCTGCAATTGATTTTCTTTTAATTTGTGTAGTTCTTCTTTGAACACAGTGGGAATTGCATAACAATTAGAGTATTTTATCTAGTGTATGTAGCCAGACTACAAATCAAGTTTTAGTATTTTGCATCTCAAGAAGTGTAGTTTTGTTTTATTTTACTAAGATAGTTGGAATGTATGATGATTATAATATTCAAAGTTGTCTTTTTATCTATTAATAGAATTATAGAATCTAAATCTAAGTTATACCATAGTTCTTTCATATTGTTTAAAATCATCAAATCCTCACCCACAGTGAGAACCCCCTAACAAAATATATACAGGCGGTAGACAACTGTGTTTTTGCATTTAGATTTAAATAAAATTAAGTCTTTTTTTAATACTATATTTAAAGGTATTTTTGGAGGTGTTTGAAAGAAGCTGTTTTCTATATTAGGTTCTACGTAGCCTGCAGCACTGACTGTCTGCATGACCAATAGGTTCGTTTTCCACAATAATTATACAACAAAAACTTACTGAAACATTATCCACACAGTACCAGTATTTTTGACCTTTAAAATGGAAAATGGAATTAATCATAAATCATACACAGCAGGCTGCCATACCATAACTAAATACAGGCAACATCAATTTTAATTAATGCAGAGAATGAGTAAGGCAGACTAACTTCAGTGTATCTGTTTAAGTAATAATAAAAAAAGAATAACTGTTTGCTTTCACAATGGGAGCTAATATTATAAATGCATAGTGGGCCTTAATGTCATATTTCCAATGTGTGATATGCGGTAGGCTAATGTGTTTTATGTCTGGGTCATTTTTAAAGCACCATTACAAGTGCATGAATTTATTGTATACATTTTCTAGAACTAAATGAAAACTATAAAAAATGCATATGTAATTTCTGCCTGGAGTTTTCATTTGCATCTCCAGTTTTTTCCCAAATCTCAAAGATATGCATGTCAGATTGATTTGGGAACTGCACTTTTTCCCAGTGTGGCTGAGTAAGCTAGGCAAGTGTGTGTATATGCGAGAGGACTCCATGATAGGCTCACTTCCGTCCACGTTTGTTTTGTGGCTCACATATACTCACTCTCTCTCCATTAAAGAAAGTGAGTGTGCAAAATACATGAGTACATGCATAGGCATGTATAGTATATTGTGCATATCCAATTTTATTTTACTAATAGTAACAGCAATGTGTGGATTATTTTTTTATTATTCGTTCATCTTTTACAGCAACCTGAAGGAAACATAGATACAGGCACTTGTCCTTTTATTAAGGTGGATTATTACACTAATTCATTTTTGAAACTTGATTATTACAATGCAAGGTTACAAAGGCCCATAGACGCATGTGATACCAGGTCTGTGAAGCAGTGAGGCAAAAATATTCACTATGACAACATGCCTGCCAATAATCAGTTGATCCATCCATCCATCTGAATGTATGTGACAACTGTGCTAATCACTATACCAGCATGCTTACCAGTATTGTTAAAAATTTTAATTCTTGTTTTAGTATTTGCAGTTTAATTTTAAAATTTTACACTTTTGAGCAGGTGCTGTTTATATGTGAATAAGGCAACTGAATGTTATATGAAGTGAAATTATTTTGAATTATTTTTTCCATAAAAGCAATGTTGTAAGAGTATTACATTTCTGATATTCAAATCAGTAATAGTTTTAATGATCTGATAAATACATTAATGGAAGAGCTTAACCACCTAATAAGTAGAAACTGGACAGTATAGGACACAATGTAGACAATATTTTCTAACATGTTTTACTGCAATTAAACCTTAAAGGAATCCATTCCGGAGGCGTTAAAAAGATTCAAAAAGGATACAATGTGAGTACACTCAAAAGACACAATACAACACAATACAACATTTACATAATTATTTACATAAAAAAAAAAAAAAGACATAGTAGGAAATTAAAATAAGTCAACATTAAATAACATAGAATAAGAGTAAGGTCCGATGGCCAGGGAGGACAGAAAAAACAAAAAAAAAAAACTCCAGATGGCTGGAGAGAAAAAAATAAAATCTGCAGGGGTTCCAGGCCATGTGACCGCCCAGTCCCCTTTGGGCGTTCTACCTCACATAAATGAAACAGTCCTCTTTATAGTTAGGGTTCTCACAGAAGGACTTGATGATTGATGATGGTCATGCAGACTTCTGGTTTTTATTCCATCAATGTTGGAGCATCATGATTCTTTGAGTAGATGCGCCGCCACCACAGAGAAACCGGGAAAAGAAACAGAAGAGAGAGTAGGGGTTAGTACGGATTTTAGAGCCACCATGAATTGTTATTAAAATGAATTGAACATACAGAATATCAGGATTAAATTAAAGTGAAGTTATGAGAAGGCCATGTTAAAGTAATGTGTTTTCAGCAGTTTTTTAAAAGTGCTCCACTGTATCAGCCTGGCGAATTCCTATTTACAGGCTATTCTAGATTTTAGGTGCATAGCAGCAGAAGGCCGCCTCACCACTTCTTTTAAGTTTAGCTCTTGGAATTCTAAGGAGACACTCATTTGAGGATCTAAGGTTATGATTTGAAATATAGGGTGTCAGACATTCCGATATATAAGATGGAGCAAGATTATTTAAGGCTTTATAAGCCATAAGCAGAATTTTAAAGTCAATTCTGAATGGCACAGGTAACCAGTGTAGTGACATCAAAACTGGAGAAATGTGTTCGGATTTTTTTTTCCTAGTTGGGATTCTAGAAGCTGCATTCTGCACTTGTTGCAAACGATTTATGTCTTTTTTGGGTAGTCCTGAGAGGAGTGCGTTACAGTAATCTAGTCGACTGAAAACAAAAGCGTGAACTAATTTCTCAGCATCTTTCAAAGATATAAGAGGTCTAACTTTTGCTATGTTTCTTAAGTGAAAAAATGCTGTCCTAATGGTCTGATGAATATGTGAATTAAAATTCAGGTTACAGTCGACAGTTACCCCTGTTTTTTACTTCCGTCTTGACTTTTAATCCAAATGCATCAAGTTTATTTCTGGTAACCTCATTGTATCCATTATTGCCAATCTCTTTATTTAGCTTGAGAAAATTACTATTCATCCATTCAGAAACACCAGTAAGACATTCTGTAAGTGAATCAAGAGAGTTGGTGTCATCGGGTGCTATTGATAAGTACAGCTGTGTGTCATCAGCATAGCTGTGGTAGCTCACGTTGTGCCCTGAGATAATCTGACCTAACGGAAGCATATAGATACACAAACCTCTTAATCTGATTCTAAATGAAAAATTGTTGCATCAGCCAAATAGCATGCACTTTACTCGATAATAAAGGATTACGAAGAACTTAGCTTTAATCTACTCTTTATTTTATCATTTTCTTTAACAGATTGTAATTCATGAGAAATGTTATGTGTTTGATCAAGTTTGCATTCAAATCAAATGTTCTGGCTCTTCCACATTTCCAATTAGAACCACCACTACATAGAACATGTGTTTTAACTTTTTTTTTAAACAAGTAAACATATATTATAAAAAGGGTAAACACAAATCTAAGAAAAAAGCAAGAAAAAAAAACACATAGGAAACAACCTTGAAAATTTGACCTATTTATGATACTTTATTGAATCTGACATGCAGTTAAAGTGCAGTACAAAATATGCTATTAAAATATTCATAATAAAGAAATTACAGATACATTTTGCCCCACTGCTATGGTACTGACAAAAGGAAAACATCTGAATACAGAAAATTAATCTCTAGGGTATGTTTGACCCATTGGTGTTCCTCTCCTTCAGGTCTTCTTATAGTCTTGATTTATGTTTCTCAATTGAACAGTCACATTGAAGAATGTGCAAGCTTCATATTTGTGCTCCTTTGGAATCAGATCATGATGCGATTATCATTTCTGACAAGATTTATGTTGTACAATGACATCTTTGACCCAGCTAGCCTCATCGTCTTTATTACTTTGCTCTAGTGAATGATGTAGTTGTTAAAAGGAGAACAGGGCAAGCCAGATATCTCAGTCCTCAGCAACAGCCTCCACAGTTCCTTTAGAAGGAATTACTGATCATTCTGCAGAATTTAGACTAGTTTATTGCATGGTGAAATATGTAATTTGTTAAACCTTTATAAAAGGAATTAACATTAATGTTTATGTCAAATGAGCAGCTGTGGAATTATTTGTAATTGGGACAGTTTAGCCATGAGCTAAATCAACAAGCTTTATAACCTGAATTGTCTCCTCATTTTTGTCAAACTTATTACATAATTCTGTGCTCAATATTTTATCTCTGAGGTGATATCAGGTTTTACTGCTGACTGTAATCTACTCATACGAAGCCCCCATCTATTATGGTAAGATGTCTCATTACATAAAGTGAACACAAGTTTTTTAAAATTCATTTAAACTTATACATGGCTTGCACTACACAAAGCCATCATTTTTGATTTTGTCAAGTGTTTCACTTTGACCCTACTCCTCCATCAACACAAAAGTTCATACTCTGCTCAAGATAGTCTTACCCCTGGAGAGCAACAGGAAAACAAAGGTTTGATAATGCAACAATGTGACACCTGGCTATTGGTCCACAAATAGGAAAACTGGTCATACGGCAAGGCACCTTGCATTAACTATATAGTATGTATGACAACATGTATGTATATAATGTAGTAGGAACAAAAACAAACTTAAAAAACAATACAAATAAATAAAAATGGAATAACAATGGATTCGAACAGAATGTTGAAGTTACTTCGGTTTGTACATCTGCAGTTCTCAGATGGTGGTTTACTTTTCATGTATTTTGTGGCCCTAACATTAACAATTCATTTCTGTTTTAATCAACATCTGACATGTCTATACTTTGGTTAATCTGGTTAAACTTTATACAGTAAAGTAAAACTCCCCTGCTCATCTGAATGTTTAAAAATATGTTTATATACTACATGTTAATGATAATGTCCATAAGCATTATCAGGTTATTTCCTGTGTAAACATTAGTGTCAGTGTAATTAATTGCAATTTTTGTTAGAGCAAAAATAAAACTTACTCTATTTTACTTTCTAGTGTGACAAATAAAACATTGGCTAGGTAAAGAGTGTTTTTTTAATTAATGTATAAGGGTAACTAAATCATTGAAACACTTAACTTGTGTGATTTAAATTAAGCTTGGAAGACATTAAACAGCTGTTCTTACACAAAATATAGGTTTCTTCATAGCAGAGTTTTAGGTCCTTTTGGAGCTACTAAAGTCAATAGTATTTTTATAGTTTTCTTGTCAATAATACATTCTTGAGTAATCTTTTGCATTTCTTGCTACTTTTTTACATTTATATTTTATTTATATTTTTGTTAAGCTCCCAACTAAGCTCTTGTAATAGTATCTGACAGAAAATCAAGCATGTTGCAGGCTTAGTTTTCTGACATTTAAATACAACAATGAAATTCTCCCTTATCTTAGGTTTCTCTTTTGAAACACCATTCAGGCATTAGTTCTGAACCACTGATTTAGGTCGTCATTTACTAAAAAGCATGCTAGTGTGTATGACACTGAAGTAGCTACAGCTATTAACATTCAGAGTAATTTTCCCTGGTGTCTACTCCACTCATGATTAATTGTCATTATTAGGATGCAATTAACTGAGTAAATTTCACAGGAAAATGTTGAATTAATAGAAAAATGATAAAATAAAATTAAGCATTTACAGCTTTGGGAAGACTACTAATATCTCTACATTTGTTATTAAAGTAACTACTGCATAGTTATACATACTGTAACATACTACTGTATTTTTCTAAATGTAGAATAAGTGGGGGGAAAAAAGAGATCAAGGTGAATCTGTGAAAATGGTTAGAACATGAACTTGTAGCCACAGGTGGTCTCCAGGGTCTGAATCTGCAAACCACTGTTCTAAGGTATGTTGTGACTTCATGAAAATAAATTTGCCTTACTCTTAGACAGATTTTGGTAGATCATTTACCACTGGAAAGATAAAATGTTTTCTTAAATTTTCTCCATCAGGACAATATGGCTTTGGCTGAAGTTCAGTTGGACTCAAGAGTCATGGAACATTGTGACTCTTGGTCTGATCAATTTCAACATTTTTTTCATATGAATTTCCTAGCACTGGGGTATAATTTGCCTCTAAAACCTGTGTGCTTGTAACTTCATTCACATGATAAGGGCCAAAGTCAGTCAGGTTCAAATTGGTTATTGGGCCTAACTGTTTACCAACATTTTCAAATGGTTGCCCCTAAGTATCTGTTTACTAAGGTGGAAGAGTGCATATTTGATTACATTGCATACCAAAAATAAAATATGCATTTAAATCCATTACTCTGTTATCCATTCACTGACTCATTCTACATAAAACCAGACAATACTCACTGTGGGATAAAATTCAATAATTCAAAGACTTTGACATTGTATCAGTCTATGAAATTTCAGCATCACTGATTATTAAATATATTTGCAAGCAATTATTACAAGACATATCAACTTAAAACTACACCATTCGAATGCAACATTCACAATTATATAATTTACTCTAAGTATATACAGTATCAGTTGAAAATATATGCCAAGAATACAACTGGTAAGTAAACAATGTTGTAATTTCTTAATTATGGCAAGCAATGTGCATTACTGAGATAAAACTATGCATAAGATTGTTTGACACAGAGCAGTTGCATCTATTCACCAAAAGAAGAACTTTACCTAAAAATAACACGTTTCCAAAATACCCTTTTAGAATGATTAGTTTCCAAAACAGTAAAATAAATTGATTTAAAGCAAACCTAAATTTAGTTTATAATGCTGGTTCACACTTTTTAAATTTAAAATGAACAAATTATATAATCTTGATAAGTGCTAGATGTAAAATAACCACTGAAAATACTTAGATTTCGGTTTAAATTAATAATGCAGACCTTCACAGCCACACCAATCATTTGTCATTTCTGCATTTTGCTACAGGCCCAAATGTGTTTGTAAAATAATTTAAGCAACTTTAAGCATTGGAAGTGCTTTGAAAGGACAGGAACTATTTTAAAAATGTTCATAATAGCCATGACAATTATAATGGAAATCAGTGCATTTCAAACCATTCTAACGGCTTCCCTGCAGTCATCAAAAAGAGTTTTATATTCAACTAAAAACTCAGTGTTAGCAAAACTGACTTTTACTAAAGACTTCAATATCTTTCTTGTAAAGTTTTAGTTAGAAGCTGAGAAATATAATAAAAAATGCACTTCTTCAATCTACCTTATTTATTCAAGCTCGTCTCTGCTAGATCTGGAGCTTTAGCACTGGACTTATTACACCTTCTAGCCCTTTGGCATTGTTCTCCATCGAGCTTAACCTAATTTCAACATTTCTTGATTTCAATACCCCATCCACTCTTATTTTTCCTCATTTTTGTAAATTTTGTCCATTGATCTCATACACTCTCAGGATTTAGCATGGTTGGGCAAGATATTTAGGTTCATATCCAACCTAAAATTCTCAGACCACCAAGCACTCAAAATATTTGGTTATTAGATACCCTGGGTGTCATTTTCGACAGCTTGGGCTCTTGAAGTTCTTTACTTCTGAGTCAGGGTGTCACCCTGGTGGTGCACAGAACATTTATTTTTCTAGGCTGAGGTGTGTTTTTGAATGTTTTAATATTTTCCACTATATATTTTATCTTGTGCTAAGCTATATTTCATTGTTCATCATTATTCTAAGAAAAATGTTTTAAAAAGCAGTTTTAAAGGTACTCTATCTGCCCCCCACAGCTCATACATATGAAGTGAAGTAGATTGGTTACTCTAAATTACTCTAAATTGGCCCAATGGGAGTACGTGTGAGTGCATGCTGCTATAGAGTAGAGAATTTAACTGGGTTCAGGAAAATGAAAGCAGAATAAAGAATTAGTATCATCGCCAAGATATACATGTTAGTTTATGCAAAGCAACAAACTGAAGAAGTTTGGTCAGAATATTGTGGATGCAAAAATATACAATACTATACTAAAATATATGTATTACTAATGTACTGATATAAGCAAATTGACTAATAGTGTATGTGTAAGCAAGAATATTTTAAAGCAGGGTGACAACAACTGTTAACAAAAGAACATTTTGTAATTTCCTAAAAGCAACCGTTAGCAAAATAATGTTCTATGCCTAAGAATAAAAATATGATGACATACAAAAAACTTGTAAAAGAGGAAATACTGAAACAAGTTTGAAATAAGTGTAAAAGCATTTTGTAAAAGGGCACAGAAAGGTAAAAAAAAAAAGAAACTATATAAGCAGCCTGAAGATGAGGAAGTGAGAGTTTTTCTGACTTGGAAGCAGAAAGCTCCATACTTGCTACTCACCAGTTTATTAAATCTTTTAATAAACTAATATTGATTAATTGCACTCCTGTCTTCATCAGTGTCTTTCTTCCACAATATCTATAGAGTGTTTGAAAAGGGATGAAACAAAAAGAATAGTCTGTTAAAATGGCAAAGGTCTGAGACCAATAGAGGACAAAAATAAAAGCTACCAAGATAAACAAATATCAAGCAAACATAGTACAAATAACAAGAACCTCAGGTCTTAGTGATTCCTAAAGAACTAAGAACTAACTTTAATATCAAGAAAGAGTTGTTTGTTTTTATATGAATCCAAAAGTTTGGACATTAGAAGCAGTGTGCCACCATCTTTAATAGGAAATTATCAATGATGTCATAAGTAAACTTTTTCATCATGTAACTAAAAACAATATACCTATGTTACAAAAACAGAATCAAAAATGGTCGTTCCTGAAATGCAAAAGGATGCCTTTTATTAGTTATTTTAGTAATAAACTTTGTCTAATATATGAAAATAAAAGAAAACAAATTTGATTTTCTGTACTCCGTGCATTTTACATCTTCAGTTTTTCATGCAGTTTCCTCCCACAGTTCAAAGACATGCAGGTTAGGTACACTGGTGATCCTAAATTGTCCCTAGTATGTGGGTATGTGTGTGTGTGTGTGCCCTGTAGTGGGCTGGTGCCTTGTCAAGGATTTGTTCCTGCCTTGTGCCCTGTGCTGGCTGGGATTGGCTTTAGCAGAACCCCGTGACCTTGTGTTCAGATTCAGCGGGTTGGAAAATGGATGGATGGATGGACACCGGTGACCCTGTGTTTGGATATAGCAGGTTGGACGATGACTGACTGACTGAATTTTTCATGCAGGCTTCGTAACATAGGCATTTTTATTAATCTTTACAAAGATGTCTTTAGAATTCAGTAATTACATATATTTATATACAAAAGTATGCTTGTGTCCAATGTTAATGGCAATTGGAAATGAGAAGATAAAATGTCAAAGTTGTATGTGGAAACAGATGCAAATGGAGGTATCATGTGAGAGTGGTTTCTGCAGATCTAGTTGCTCTACTTCCTCTTTAGGTTGTTGTCTTTTATCTGCCTCCTCAGAGAGGAAGTTGGTTTCAGAGTGAAGTGTCACCTGATTTGGGAATTGGGAAATGCCAATAGGGAATATTTTGTGGCAACAGTCTTAAAGCTAGCAATGTTGATCTTGTCTCTTGTAGAGTAGACACTGAATGTGTCTTTAAACCTCTTCCTTTTACCTACATTTCATTTTACTGTTTTACCTGAATACCCTTCAGAAAGTTACAATTTTATGGTAACGTTACAAAGAATGTGATTCTGTTAATTATAGATGAGAATGAGCGTAGCCAGCATCATGTGTTTGGACTATGGGAGCTGACTAGAATCTCCAGATGAAACCCAAACAATATAATCAATTCATCAATATCATAACTCCACATGCCCATCTAGTAAGTCAGGTGGATGTCATGGGTCACTGGCAAGAGTCAGTGCCCACTAGTAGTAGTTTGTAAACCATACCGTGCTCAAGTTGTCCCAAACCAAAGATGTGGCGCAAGGTAGCTGTAAAACAGACACATATGTTTATTGCAGGAACAGTCACAATCCAGTTGTTGATGAAGACAACAAAAAAAAGAAAGAAGTGCTCAAAAATGATACACTACAGTGATGTATTATTGATTGATAAAAATTTCCCAGTAAATAATTGGTCCAAAATACCAAAAGACATCACAGAAAAAAATATAAATATTTACGGTTACTGAAAAAGACTGCACAAAAAAAAAAACCTATGATGCTACATAGAAAAAGATGGAAGACACTATATATCATCTGATTAATCAAAAGATTCTGCAGCAGCCAAAAAATGTACACAATGGCTTATCAAGGCTTAAATCCTTACTTTAAGCATCAAAAAGTACAAAAAAATACAGAGCTTCTTAGTGCACAATAGTGACATCTGTACTCACCAATAGATCCTTAACTAATGGCAAAGGCAGTTTTTTAACCATTTCTGCAACGCTTGTCTTGATGCAGCAGATTAGTAGTATTGCAACTGAAAAGGGAATCCATACCCTTGTGATCACATTCTTATAATACATAAATTAACTTAAAATACTTTCTCACACAATCAAACACTCAAGTGCAAAGCGACTAAATCTCTTACCTCCACCATTCCCCACAACTGCTCTCCTCCTTTCCTATCTTGTCACTCCTGTCCTTGCAGACTCAACTATTTTCTGGCTTTAAATAGCATAAAGGAACTGACGAGTAGCCCAAATGTTGAAAATATAACCAACCTCGCTGACAGAACATGGCAAAGCAGATAAGCAAATTACACTTTTACTGAAGTTAAAAACTGGATCTAGATTTAAATGAGCTATAAATGAAACCCTATACAGGGCCTATCTCTGTGATACTTATTTTTAACTGTGCACCTTCTCAAAACAGGCTGTGTATCTTTAGCAAGCTAATGGACACTGCTAGTCCTTCTAGCTCACCGGAACTGGGTGACAGTTTTACTATTGTCACAGTGGGATCTAAACTTTGTAATGCACCAGCACTAAACAGTGTGTTTGCATTTTGCAAGGGGCACATGTTTTCTAATTATTTTTTTTTTGTTCAGCCTTAAGTGATTAAACAGTTCATTAACATAACACTTGAAAACCTGCAGCAAAAGGACAAAACACTCAAATTAGAGATGAAATAGCAATTAGCTTAAATTTTAATATATTTTTAATCTTACACATATAATCAGCTATGTAGACAAATTATGTATCATCATCACCATCTTAACAAGTGTCTCGCACCAACAGTGAAAACAGGAGTGTCGTGAGTTGCGTATCAACTCTGGAGTCCTTGGCTCTTCAGGTGTTTCCAGTTAACTTGGTTCACGAAAAGGTCTGGAGAGTGGATGTTTGTTACCACAGAATTGCAGTCAGATATTAGGACCATTTTAGACAGAATGTAGGATTATGTATTCTGTTCTTCATATTACTGTTTTTTTCACAATGATGTTGTTCCAATATAAACCCTATTTAATTTTTTTGGTAATTCCAAACTGAAAAATTCTGAAACAATATGGCTAAAATGTAACACTCCAAGTAAATAATTTCCTGCATCTAATACAAGATAAATAAATCTTAAAATGTGCATATAGATATACAGTACAGTAAGCTAAATATATGTAAAAAATCACAAAAAATAGAGCATCAAACACATTTAAATCCCAGATCACAGAAAGTTGCTGAATATTTTTACTCCTTACCTCAACATTTCTGTCTGTAAACTGGACATCTAACCCAAAATGGGTTACTCCCTTATTTCTGCTCACCAGCTCACTGAGGTGCTGAACAGGAATAAACAGTAGAGAGACTGATGTGTTTTTTGTATCAAATAATTTTTTTGGGGGGAAGGAATATTGCATTGACCCCCTTCTTTTTGACACCCACTGCACGCCCAACCTATCTGGAAAGGGGTCTCCCTTTGAACTGCCTTTCCCAAGGTTTCTTCCATTTTTTCTCTTCAAGGGTTTTTTCTTATCTTCTTAGAGAGTCAAGGCTGGGGGGCTGTCAAGAGGCAGGGCCTGTTAAAGCGTATTGCGGCACTTCTTGTGTGATTTTGGGCTATACAAAAAATAAATTGTATTGTATTGCATTGAATGTTTATTTATGACTTTCTGGGAAACAGAAGTAGTGTAATGACATTTTTAGTCCACAGTTTACCATCTATTCTAATAGAAGTCTGCAGGTAAAGTAATTTTTTTCCATAAGCCCAATTGAAGTCCAAAACGCCCTTTCAGTAATTAATTTCTTTTAAAAACATATTTACGCAAATCAAATTTTGTGCTTCAGGCACAGGGGATGTGTGAAGGAATTAAACTATGAGGCTATAAAAAGAAACACATTCTGCAGTTGCTCAAGTGAAGCTGTTATTGACAGATGACTGCCTGTAACAAAATTAGTCTAGTCTAGATGGGTAATGGCTTACTGCATAAAAGACAATGAGATCATTGGTATATTTTATACAGAGGCAGCTGTCTCGTTTAGAAGAAGTGTTGACAGATTTCTCCAAGCATTAGCATTGTTATCATAAAATCTGCAGAATTTAGTTTCCATCCATCCATTCATAATTATGTTTGCTTTTGAGAAATTACCAAGTGCGCATCACTTACAAGAATATGAAGTTCTTCTGCTTATTTTAAGCTCTAAATTAAAATCTTTTTTTCTTACTTTCATACCTAATTGTTGCTCACATGACAATAAAAGTATATCACAGTGTTAGATTGCTTTTATTTTAATCATATAGTTTTCTGCTCAAGTGCTGCTTAAAGTATTTCATTCTTCTACTTTATTTTATGTAGTAATGTAACTGCATTCTGGCAATATGTATGTAGTAATATCAGCTTGAAGCCTTAACCTAGCAAGTTTAAAATAATGTATGTTTTTGTTACATAGGCTGAAGGTGAGCCAATCAATCAATCAATCAATCAACATTTATTTATATAGCACATATTCATACAAAAAAATGTAGCTCAAAGTGCTTTACAAAATGAATAGAAAAATAGAAGACACAATAAAAAATAAACATAAGTCAACATTAATTAACATAGAATAAGTAAGGTCCGATGGCCAGGGTGGACAGAAAAAACAAAAAACTCCAAAAGCTGGAGAAAAAAAATAAAATCTGTAGGGGTTCCAGACCACGAGACCGCCCAGTTAACAAGTATCAAAGTGCAAGAGCACCATCAGGATTTTGCAGGGCAGAGTCAAATCCTCAAACAGCTTCAGTTAAGACAGAGGCACTGACAGTATGGGAAGTCCTGTGCATGCCATTGCAAGAATGCAGGGTCCATTAAAGCTCAGCAGGCCCTGCAGATTTACTGAGAAGAGAGAAGAAACTTGCATATACAGTGTGTGGTAGCAGAAACAATTACTGGAAATAATGTCTGAACACCAATTAGATAAAGTGAGGCCAAGCCGGAAATACCAGAAGGGACTATACTGTGACGAATATGGTGGGACATAATGCCAATCAGATGAAGGCAATGAGAAGTCAAATTAGCCAATGAAGAAGTAAAGAAATAATTTTCTGATACAAAACAAAAAACATTTCATGACTCTACTATTATACTTCATTTGGAAGCAAAGCCTTGAATTCTTTCCCCTTAGAATACTTTTTTAAAAAATATCTCACGTTTCAACTAAAAAAGTGTAATCGTGAACATATCCTGTTTAAATGCTTCCTGCATCTCATACTTTACAAGTGTTACATTATAGGTCTAACAACCAACCACTACTGCCACTTCTGTTCCCTAAATGCACCCAGTATTTTTGTTTTTTGGATTTGTCCTTCTTGGTATCCCTCCACTTGTTCCTTTTGCTCAGACATTTTATTAACTCTGTTTATATTATTATTTTAGCTCATATCATCATTCTTCTCCTAAATGTCTGCGCTCTTTCACTTATCTTCAATGGAGACTTTTATCCTTGGGCACTATTGTGGTCAGGTTGGACCTTGCTAGTCTTTTGGCCCTTTGTTATACCTGCAATCATGATAGTGTAGGAATAATGGGTGGAATGCATTCTCTTGTTTTGCAGCTCCAAGACTTACGATACACTGGATAAGCCACTTGTGACATTTAGGGGCCGTTGCTCGTTCAGGAAGTGCATATTATCTAAACCTCCAAAATCTGGCATCAAGTTCTGGGTTGCCTGATGCTGCTTTATCATATGCTTGGAACATGCAGGTCTACACAGTAAAGCCAGCAGTATCATAGGAAATGGCTTTCTCTTCAGGAGCTGAGCAAAGCATTGGTGAGACGTCTGACAAGGTCTCCATCATCTGCAGGTAAAATGAGAAGGATTCAACAAGAAGATGGCACTGTCCACAGAGGAACCAATGCCAGCACAGAAATAAGTATGCATGATATTGCTTGTCTCTGTGTGTGTGTGTGCTTCACTGTCTTGGCCTGCTATTGCTATCTATGTACAGTACAGTTGTGGCTATGTATAGGTTTGTGTGATCTATACTAATAAAAGGCAAAGCCCTCACTGACTCACTCATCACTAATTCTCCAACTTCCAGTTTAAGAAGAAGGCTGAAATTTGGCAGGCTCATTCCTTACAGGTTACTTACAAAAGTTAAGCAGGTTTCATTTCGAAATTCTACACGTAACGGTCATAACTTAATCCTACTTACATACATATATATGTCCATAGCCTGCAGCTCAGTCGCCGTGTGAGGCGGAGTTGCGTTCCCCCATCCCCACGCCTCCCACATAATTGGCTGCCTGCCTATATAAGGCTGCCCATCGTGCTAGTCTCTTCATTCCCTTCCTTGCTTCGCCATGGTATTCATGTCTTCTTGCTGATAACTGCAGCCTTTTTATTTAATCCACGGCTTCTCCGCTGTTTTATTGTTCATTTATTACGCTTATAGTTATTATGTAGGTATTTTAGGCTTAGTTTACATTGTTCAGGTACCTATTTCTTTTACCGTTCCAACCATACCCCCATTAACATGTCTATCGAGGTGATCATCATCGATCAAAGAACTGTCACTTACCAAGTGGTTTCCATGCCCAGAGATGCCGCCTGCCTTTTCCATTCTCTGTGTTACATATTGCACGGCCATATCAGGCTCACTCTTGATATCCGGAGGAACATTGTGTCTTATGTATTGAATGACTGGGACAGGTTCAAGGTGTGGACTGATGACGGTACAGGAGATAATTATTCTACACAGGAGCACTAGAAGAGTGAAATGCTTAAGCCCTTCACCTATGCTTCTAAATGTGAGTTGATGGCTGCTGCTGAATTGTTCGGTTGTCACTTTCAAGTGTACCGAAATGGCCAAATATTTTACACCTTTGGAGAACCGCCAATGCCTCTTAAACATCTTAGATTCACAGGTGATGATTTGAGTAGTGGACACCTTGATGTTTATGAATGTTTCAACTCTCAAAAGCTGGATGCGAAGTTATCGATGAAGCCGGTTGTATGCTTACAACGCTTGACAGATGCCGAATATCATTTCAACACAAGTCCTGCAAATACTAACGTAATTGAACCAAACCATGAAACTCAAACCGATTATGACAGCAGAAATCCAAGCTGTGAGAAAACAATAAAAAGGAGGTGTGTCAGACGTCATGGTACATTTTCCGATGCAGCTAGACGGAAACAACCTTGTGACGCTGCCGCCAAATACTCACAGAAAAATCCACAAGTTAAAAGACATGCTGTCGCTAAATACTCGCAGGCAAATCTACAACTTAATAAAGTCGCTGCCGCTAAATACTCGCAGGCAATTCCATAAGTTCATAGACACGCTGGCGCTAAATATTCGCAGGCAAATCCACAAGTTAATACCGGTAATGCCTGTTAAACATCTTAGATTCACGAGTAGCCATTTGGGTAGTGAACACTTTGATGAATGAAACCTGTTATCTTTACAAAGGTTGACAAACATGGAATGTAACTTGAACACAACACATCCTCCAAATACGAACCTGATTGAAAGAAATAATGATAATCAAATCCTTGATGACAGCAACACTCATAACAGTGACAAAACAATTACATTGACAATCATCTTACGTTATTTTTAAAATCTTTCCTTTTCTTTTTCATAACTTCTTTAACACACTACTTCTTCGCTGCGAAGCGCGGGTATTTTGCTAGTAATGAATAAGTGAGTATGCATTAGAGATATATTGACCTAAGTGTTGTTTTTATCATTGTAGCCTGCATCTGGTTGGAGCAAAAGGAAGCAGTGTGATGTATATTTACCAAAACAAAATGGGAAGACATATTACAGATGCATCAAATACAAGAAATATATCTGTATATTTTACACAATAAAATTCTGTCCAGCATCTCTGTAGACAGAAAAGTTGTCTACAGATGAGCCAATGCTAGCACCAGAAGTGTTATTGATGATATTGCTTGCATGTTTGTTTGTGCCTTGTCTTAGCCTGATATATCTAATGTAATCTGTATGTAATGTACACTCACCTAAAGGATTATTAGGAACACCTGTTCAATTTCTCATTAATGCAATTATCTAATCAACCAATCACATGGCAGTAGCTTCAATGCATTTAGGGGTGTGGTCCTGGTCAAGACAATCTCCTGAACTCCAAACTGAATGTCAGAATGGGAAAGAAAGATGATTTAAGCAATTTTGAGCGTGGCATGGTTGTTGGTGCCAGACGGGCCGGTCTGAGTATTTCACAATCTGCTCAGTTACTGGGATTTTCACACACAACCATTTCTAGGGTTTACAAAGAATGGTGTGAAAAGGGAAAAACATCCAGTATGCGGCAGTCCTGTGGGCGAAAATGCCTTGTTGATGCTAGAGGTCAGAGGAGAATAGGCTGACTGATTCAAGCTGATAGAAGAGCAACTTTGACTGAAATAACCACTCGTTACAACTGAGGTATGCAGCAAAGCATTTGTGAAGCCACAACACGCACAACCTTGAGGCGGATGGGCTACAACAGCAGAAGACCCCACCAGGTACCACTCATCTCCACTAAAAATAGGAAAAAGAGGCTACAATTTGTACAAGCTCACCAAAATTGAACAGTTGAAGACTGGAAAAATGTTGCCTGGTCTGATGAGTCTCGATTTCTGTTGAGACATTCAAATGGTAGAGTCAGAATTTGGCGTAAACAGAATGAGAACATGGATCCATCATGCCTTGTTACCACTGTGCAGGCTGGTGGTGGTGTTGTAATGGTGTGGGGGATGTTTTCTTGGCACACTTTAGGCCCCTTAGTGCCAATTGGGCATCGTTTAAATGCCACGGGCTACCTGAGCATTGTTTCTGACCATGTCCATCCCTTCATGACTACCATGTACCCATCCTCTGATGGCTACTTCCAGCAGGATAATGCACCATGTGACAAAGCTCGAATCATTTCAAATTGGTTTCCTGAACATGACAATGAGTTCACTGTACTAAAGGCCCCCACAGTCACCAGATCTCAACCCAATAGAGCATCTTTGGGATGTGGTGGAACGGGAGCTTCGTGCCCTGGATGTGCATCCCACAAATCTCCATCAACTGCAAGATGCTATCCTATCAATATGGGCCAACATTTCTAAAGAATGTTTTCAGCACCTTGTTGAATCAATGCCACGTAGAATTAAGGCAGTTCTGAAGGCGAAAGGGGGTCAAACACCGTATTAGTATGGTGTTCCTAATAATCCTTTAGGTGAGTGTATAACTGAAGCTATATATAATTATAGTGTTGTGTAGAAAATACAATTTTCTGTTCTGCTTAAAAAACAAATAATATGGTTCCTGTTAAATGTGATCTACCAGAGAGTAAAGGACTGATATAGAAGTATGTTTACATTGTTGTCATTGTAATAATGTGAACATTTGTTAAGGCTTTTTTTTCTTTTTTTGTTGAGAGTTAATATATCTAATATGTTGTTCCTCGCGAGAATAGTTGCAGCAACTACCCAAACATTAAAAGAGTCCTATAAATCTTTTTTTAGTCAGTCCCTCTGTTTCCTGATGTACTAATTATGACTAAGCAGGGTGGGGTACCTACTGCTGCTGAAATTGGGTGTGAACTGCCAGTTTTTCTTCCAGTTTGCTCTTTAATCCCAATCTCTCTGGTCACATAGCATGGAGGAGTGGTTTCGGATGGTCCTCTAGAACTTATGGACAGTGCCTCATAGATCTTCTAGTACACGGTCTTCTCTGGCTGACTTCTGTTCCTAACCGGGTTCAGTAAAAAATGAAAGCAACTTTGGATAATGTTTAGCAAAAATAATTGTGAATGGTTTTCATATACTCATTTACAATTGTTAACCAAAAGCAGTTTAAAGTATTGGCCACTGATAACATGCACAAAGGTCAGTTATTAGAGGGCATGTATTGACTGTGAGTAAATTTTTACAGTGATACGTGCATACGTAGAAAAGTCTGTCTCTGAAGTTTAAAACTTAACTAACCATAATTATCTATTTCCTAAGTCATCAAAGATAATTTTAAATGGTCTAAATTTTTATTTCTTCTTGTCACTGTGACATAGACATCATCAAATTTTAGTAAAGTCACATGTTGGTGTTTTGGGTTCAGATAAATGGTTGCACTCTTCATCAAAGTAGTCATTTATTGAAATTGCCCCTTTCAGTACAAAGAGAAAGACCCAATAGCAATGGGTTTAAAGCACCAAATGGATCTGAACCGAATGGTAGTCAGTCACTGGGAAAACCTGTGCATGCACTCACAATTACTACCTTGTATGATTTGTATTAACATTGTGTTAGGACCATTCCTGCTTGATTAAATTTTCTGGGGCTCATCCTTGAGGTAAGTTCTGCCTACTTTATTGGTAGAAAGTGTTTTGGATTTGTTCTTATTCTTAAAATGGTCTTTACTCAGCTTTTTTTTAACTTTTTCTTTTCATGAAGTGTTATTGTTTGAAATTAATATTTTATGCTGCTTTAGAAACATTATTCTGGCCCATTGCCTGTCTAGTGCTGTAATAAAAATGGCTTATAAACAACCTCAAAAGGACGTTATTGGTTTGCTGTGTAAAGTGCTTATCTTTATTATTTGTGGAGATTTTATGTAAAGCATTTCTTTTTCTTTTTTTATTAATTTTATTACAATCCATACAAAACAATCAAGTTTTTACAAAAAGAAGAATTGAGTTAAGAACAGATCAATGTAAAGCATTTCAATTAGATCAACTGAAGAAAACAAATCAAAGTAACTAAGAAAAAGGTGTTGAAGCCAGAGTCACACAGAATGTCAGATTTGTTACGGAAATTGAAAAGCTACATCTTTCACAGCTCTCCACAGCACATCACGTGTGCTCACACTTGTTGTTGGGAGTTAACCTGCTACATTTCTTATTCAATAAGAGTATCCTTTAATTTTCGTTAGATCTTAGAACACTTTTAAAGAACATTTCTGAATTTCAGACAGGAGATCCAGTTTGATAATAATATCCCTTTAAAATGTATGACTTGAAGCAAATAATAAAACTGAAACATAATTAATAGCCATATTAAAGGTTGATATCAATGCTATCTTTCAGAAGCTAGTCTCATAAATAATTTTAAATCCATTAAAAGATATCACCTGCATTTTGTTCCTGTTTCTTATCTTGCGCATTACTGACTAAAATTAACATGACAACCACAATTCCCCAGACTTAAAAGAACAATACATTTTTTTCCCCTTTGACAAAAGAGCTGTAGAGTGTATTTCCTTTTTTCATTATATATGGCCACTCTTCCGCAACAGCAAATTAGAATTAATTTAAACAAGCCTGTGTGGGCCAGATGGTCATTTCTTACCTTTAACTTTTGTGTGCTGTTATGTTGAAAGTAAATCTGTTTAATATATGTGCTCATACACTATTGATGCATTAAGTTTGAGTATGTTTACAGAAAACTACTAAAGTCTGCAATTCTTGCTGTGAGAATGTTTACTGTTGTGCCTGTTGTGTCATGTTTTACAGCCATTGAACAATACAGAACTTTCTCTAGAAATGTTAGAAAATGAGGTAAAGTTATGAGAGAAACTATTTTTCCAAAACTAGATGCAGTTATCCTTTATCCAAATAATACAGAATGTTGGTTATTACCATCTATCCATCCATCTTTTGAAATCACATATCCTGTTCTCAATGATTAAAAATGAAAGGTTACTTTTCTAAGCTTTGTTAGCAGAGTATGAATGAGTATACAAGAAGGTGTGATTATGCAAAAGGGTCTAACTGTGTGCTGCAATGAGCTTGTGTCACATCCAGGTTTGGATTTTATTTTTCTCTCAATTTGGTCATATCACTCCTATCAACAGTTCTGCACTTGAATTGAACAGTTTCTGTAAATGGATAGATGGATTTTTTTTTTATATATGTTGAAGCTCATTTATTCTATATTACCAATTGCTAAGGGGTCTGCATGTGTGTTTATTACTTTGTAAAGACAGAGGAAATAATAACACTATATGGCTTTTGACAAAGGGTAAGCTAACAGCCTTTAGGTAAATACAAGGGAGAAAAATGATCCACGATGGCAACAACGTGTTGGTACAAGGTTTGCGTAAACCATAGCTGAATCCCAGTTTAGGCAAAGTGAAACCATGTTGGGGGGATAAGCAGGGTTACCTTAACTAACCTGCATATTATTTTGTGATTTATTTTCCATAATCTCCATTGGTGGGCCCATTCACATATCACTTAAACACTTACATTTTCTTTCATACATTAAGATCATCTTGAGTGCAATTGACTTTTCAGCTCAGTCTTCTATTATAACTGTAGTGATCCTAATTTTGTAATTTATCTCAGAATGTACTATATTCTATAGTACTCTCTATCTTTTAGTGTCCTTTTGACACATGAGTAACAGGAACCTTATTCTAACCTCTACTCATAGACATTTATTTTACTCTTTACAGCCTTTCAATAGTGCCCTGATTTGGTTCTATCCATTCCATTTTAGATGCACATGCAGGCTGGTGAATAGCCTCTATAGCCTCTATTACGTGGAACCATAGAAATGTACTTTTTTTCAAAGAAAACATCTAAAACTCCACTGCCAGACTGAGGAGATTGTTCCTCCCCCACACTATGAGACTCTTCAATTCCACCCGAGGTGGAAGTTATTGTCTGTTTTTACATGCATTTTTTATTACTCTTTAATTTAATATTGTTTTTTGTATCAGTATACTGCTGCTGGATTATGTGAATTTCCCCTTGGGATTAATAAAGTATCTATCTATCTATCTATCTATCTATCTATCTATCTATCTATCTATCTATCTATCTATCTATCTATCTATCTATCTATCTAAAACATATACATCTACAATATAATTCAATAATTTACAATGTATTATCTGTAAATTAATACATTGAAGTTAATCAAATTTGCACAAGGACATATTCAAGATGTTTTCACTGAGAATATGTTGCTATGGGATTCAGTTACCTTCTCAGTATAAAGTATCAGAACCTCTCAGTGAAAATAATATGCACCACAATTTAAAAAAAATAAATAAATTGCCTTAATATCTGAGCAGAAAAAAAATAAGAATTTCAAGTGACATTTTTGTAATCTGATTTTAAAATGTAATCTGTGTATAATATCAACAAGTGGTCAATAAATTATTTTTCTTAGTTATTTTTCTTCATTTCTGTTATCATTTCACATCTTATCATCTGAAAAAACACTACTGTAGCTTCCTTCAGTTTGACAAAAATGACAAACTGGACCATGCCAGGAGAGTAAATTGTTTAACGTGTTTGCATTAATAAAATTTTCACATGAACTTAAAAGAACTGATACACCTACAAGTAAGTAGAAAACCAGGTAATTCCACCTCACACAAACTATTCTGCAAAAAATATTCCTATAATTAGCTTTAAATTACTAAAATAAATTACAATATAATTAAACCTAATTCAACCTTCTAAAAATAAATATCTAAAATTAGAAGAGAGGCTTAAGACTCACCCAAAAATACATTTCTTGTAATCTGAACAAACTTTGCATAATGATTCACTCACTGCTAGCCTGTGCTCTTTGTTAATATTTTTCAGAGCAACAATACACAAGTCGTGTAGCTAAGCTTGTAAGATGTTACCCCTTTACACAGGTCATGTCTTGGTAAAAATCATAAGTAACACTTGTCAGAACCCTGGCTTGTAGGGGTCATTTATTGGGTGTAATGCCAAAGAGACTATACTAAAAAAAAGCACAGCCACACAGCTGAACAGAAAGAGCTATTTTTTACATCTACAATATAATTCAATAATTTACAATTGAAGTTAATCAAATTTGCACAAGGACATATTCAAGATGTTTTCACTGAGAATATGTTGCTATGGGATTCAGTTACCTTCTCAGTTTAAAGTATCAGAACCTCTCAGTGAAAATAATATGCACCACAATTTAAAAAAAATAAATAAATTGCCTTAATATCTGAGCAGAAAAAAAATAAGAATTTCAAGTGACATTTTTGTAATCTGATTTTAAAATGTAATCTGTGTATAATATCAACAAGTGGTCAATAAATGAAAAGAAAAAAGATTTAATTTTACGCACATTAAAGTAAATGCAAGCCATTCTGTATAGGGTACAGGAACTATTTTACATACATTAAGTACTGTTGTTTGCCTTTATAAGTAAGCTGTAAAATGAGATTTATTAGTTAGCAAAAGGCAATATATAAATTATTATTATTTATATTTTTTAAACAAACTATGTTGCAGATGTGTTCTGATTATATTCTTTAAGGAATATAACTAACTACACCCTTCTGTGTTTCTGCATACTGTGTTCTGTCCACAAAGTGAAGATTTAGGAATTTGCAAAGAAGTATAACAATGTCAAGAGTGAGAGTAAGAGAAACCTTCTGCCTAAACAGATTATCATTCTTTACCTATTTAATCTGCAGAGGTTGTTTGCAAATTGAGTCATTACAGCTAAGAATCAATGATCTGAAGGTATACTAGAGTTTAATTAAATTAACCACAAAAGCAGATGGTATAACTGTTATGTTATAGCCAGGATTTGTTTTCCAGCTTGTGTGTATTTTGCTGTTTTACTGTTTTTATTAATTTCTATCATTTCTCTTTTTTTTTTTTTTTTTGTATTCTTAGAGTGGAACCCCAAGAGTTGGGGTCACTTTAATGTCCTCTCTGAAGGAAGGCCCTTCACCTTATTGTAAAACTGTTTTGTTCTATATTTTTAGGTCATAGATTTTGAATTGGGTATTGTTTGCTCTGGATTTTATTGTTTTTTGCCTCCTTTGTTCTTTTTTATGAAAAAAGAATAATCAAACCAGAGGTACTGTAATTAGTAGTCCTTACTCATGAAGAGTATTTTCGTGCTTTTTCTGTTTTTAAAGTATGTATTCAGCTTTTAAAAGGTTAGACCCCATTTTAGGCCTGTGAAGGCCAATACTGTCTGTGGTAGTTGTGGGCTGGCTGGCTGGCTAGGCAGGCAGGCTAATCTTTAGGCAGGCTAATGATGGGTCAGGGTGTTTTGTCTTTTTCTGAAAGCCTTATTTCCTGTATGCTATGTTTCTGCTATTATGTCACTTGTCTGCTAAAATAATGACTTGCGTTCTATAAAGGGCGATGTCTGACCCTAATTAGCCAGGTTGATGATAAGAGATTATTTATTCATTAAACTAGAAGAAGAGTTTAAAGCAACACTGGATTTCTTACAAAGAATTTCCAGATCTGAAGTGTGCTGTGGAGCATTATAAACTGACATCACACCAATGTACTGCAACCATGTAATAGTATAGGGAAACAAAGGTGTGAAGGCAGAAGATGCAAAGAAATACTTCATAACATGAAAGTTGCCTCTGATTTAATACTTTTACTGATTCACCCCTGAATTGGTCAACTACTTAACTTACACAGAACAGTATTAGTTATAATGAAATAGATAATGTAGAGAAATAATGCAAAATTAGTTGATTCAGTGAACCTATTACAGTCAATTATATTCCGATCTAATAATTGTGGTATAAATATCACAAGAGCGTCCATCCATCCATTATCCAACTTGCTATATCCTAACTACAGGGACACAGGGGTCTGCTGGAGCCAATCCCAGCCAACACAGGGCGCTAGGCAGGAAACAAACCCCGAGCAGGGCGCCAACTCATTGCAGGGCACACACACACACACTAAGCACACACCAGGGACAATTGACGATCACCAATGCACCTAACCTGCATGTCGTTGGACTGTGGGAGGAAACCTGGAGTACCTGGAGTGCTACCCACTGCGCCACCATGCCGCCCTCACAAGAATGTAATCCTGCAAAATCAATCAGTAGGTCTACAGAGGTGATAAAATTAGACAAAACAGAGGACTGACTTTAACCAAAAAATTTTCAAGGCAAGAAAATGGTTATGGAAGTTAAATATTAATTTAATTTAAAAATATGTTTAATAAATGGATTGATGTATATTCTTTGACATTTTTGAAATAGAATCTTTAATTTACTGGTGCATTGAAATGAACTCTCATGCCCAATATACAAACACTAATAAGCTGAGTATAATGTGCTGCATCACCACAAATGGAATCACTGAAGCTCTGAAAGATTAGCATTAGGTAAATGTAAAATGTTATTACCAATAATCAGTGCAAGGGCAGAATCAGTATTTTTGTCAAAGATATTGTGTAGCAAAACAATAACACTTTAACTTATCTACTTTTGCAGTATTCAATTAATCCTTACATTATCTGGTTAATCTTTATTCAAAAATGAGACAATATAAGTAAAAATAAAAGGAATAGCATAACACAGTGACTGTAAATGATGTTTAGCTTGCTTTCTCTTTTGAAAAGTTTACTGGAGAGCAGTAGCCAGCATGCATGTTAAACCACCCACGTATTAGATGAAATTTGGTAACTCAATAGCTATTAAAGCATCAGGAAGCAATGATTCTAAACAAGATTGTAGCATGCAAGGCAGAGAGCCTTTGGGGATTTTAGCACCTGAGTAAAGTACAGTTGTTCCCCTGAGGAGCACAAAAATAGGGCTGCCATTTTCAGAACAACATGACAAAATGAGTTATAGCTGCATCCCTAATGTTCTTAGTCTTTATGCATTTATTAAGCTGAGAAATGAGACAAAGCACAACTATTGATAACATTTTTGAATAGACACACTAAAAATCTAAAGCTTGGTTGGAGTGCCTGAAGTTATTAGACTGCATATCAAGTTCAATAATATTAATCTACAAATGGTACTGTTATAGGCTGTTTTTGCCAAACCTCCCATGCTTGTGGCTACATCGACATTGTCCAAAAAACAGCTGGAATTTAATATGTAATGGTGTTGGATGGTATTTTTGTGAATATTGCATTTTTTTATTATTTCTGTATGATTATTTTTTCTTTCTGGTGTTATTTTATCATCCATGTGCATTTTAGTCCACTGTGGTTACTACAATAGTTTGTGGAGGAATGGCAGGAGCACTGTAACCAGCAAGACATTTTTTTAGATTCCTTTGTTTCCCCATCCTCACGTATAGAGACAGGCTGTGCGCCCATGGTCTCCAAGTCAGTAAGCAGCAGCTTATCCAGTGGAGTTAAAGAGAGCTCCCTTCACAATGCACAGTAGCACAGTCTGTCTCAGCCTTGCTTTCCCTCTTTCCACTCGCAGCACTTCTGAGAAATCTTGGATAAGCCCCCAAGTTTACCAGTGAGGGCTCTGTACTTCTAGGTGTCAAACACAAGCAGTTAACAAAATCAAGAAGAAGCCTCGTGTCCAGCATGGAGCAATCACTTGCTATGCATTTACATAGTAGTAAAGTCAATTTTTTTATGCTCGCAAGTTTTAACATTGCTAAATCTTATGTCTCTAACAATACCTGAACCCTGATATCCAGGCTGGCTGCAGCATTCACTCCTTTGGACCCAGGACATCAATAAACAACAAATGTTGTCACATAACACAGCAGAGGTAGGTGCAAAAATGCTTTAAAACCCTTAACGCGCACACGTACCGGTCCCGGGACATAACAGCGTTTTAAAAACGTTACAGTAATGTGTGCATGCCCATCTGCCATGCATCTCGACATACTACCCATCAAATGAAACTTCAAAGTCTCGTCTTACCGATGATATAAACCATTTTGACACACAACAACCACAACACTGACACTAAAGCCTTTTTTACAGAGAAGTACATACTTTTAAGAGTTGACTTTCCCTACCTTTGAAGACCCCCTGCAAGTCAAACATCAATATTTCCGAGCAGTATTGATCCCATTCTGTCCGTAAGGCTCCAGCGAATATAATCCAGTAAAACGATTTAGGTCCAAAACACACGATATATCCTCAAAGGGACAAAAACTCCAGAAAACGTTTCATAACTTGAGACCACCTACGTAATTTTTTTTCATTTATATTGATCATATCAGACGTAATTTGTTTCTGTCGGCGATAACCATGCTACCGCATGAAACACGGAAGTGTTAGCTTCTGATCGACACCTAAGTTGGCCAATTACGACGGGTCTGGGGTTGACTGGCACCTCGTATAGCCAACGAGTGTCACAGACAGCTGAAGGATGACGTAAAACTCCAAACCCTGGTAGAATCTACCAGTTTGATTGGACACTGTGACTGACACTCAAAACTTACAGCCAATGAGCAGCCGAGCATTTTGATATGTAACTTGCCATACTAACTTGTAAACAAAGCGATCGAGCTGCGAAGGTGGCATTTGTGCCAGTCTGCAGAGTTGGTGCGTGGTTGTTTATTGTGATTTCGCCAAGTTTTTCGCATTTTAAATATGAATAAAGTAGATAAACGTAAATAAACGCTCGATTAAATAATAGATGCATGTACGCGCGTGAAAGTATTCAACCGCCCAGGTGACGTCTAATGGCAGAGAGCGACATGTGCCACGCCCTTGTGCTTTCTGCTTGCTAGTGATTGCTGCCATCAAGTGGCACATGGAAAACGCTGAGCTGTGTTGTAACAGTTTGTAAAAGAAATGTATATAGTTTGTGTGCATTTTATAAAAAAAGTAAAAATAAAAATATAAATATATTTTTGGCCCATAAGACTTGTATTGACTATTTTTACATAGAAATGTGTATTTTTTATTGTTTTTATTATTTTTATAACTAATAGAGTGACACTGTGTGTAGATATAGATTCCTTTAGGTGTAAGCTTTCAGTAGAGCCCTCATTGATATATGTGGGTTGAAGCATTCAAAAGTTATTACACTTTTTCCATATGTTCCAAAATGTGGATAATGGTCCCTCTAAAAAGCCCCTGGGCATGCCCACATAAAACTGGTGTAAAAAATGTCATTTTTACAGGTATTCTTTTCAAATTTGAAATGTGAGTAGTCAACAAGTTATTCTGTTGGTACATAGTGTGTTTCTGTCCCCACCTACCTACTGCAGCTTTATTTTCCTTTATTTTCATAAAAAAAACTTAGGCGAGAACAAAAAAATTCATTTTTTTTGTGAGTTCTAATGTGCATAACGTTTGATCAGTCACACCTACAGTGATTCTGACTACTAAGGGTGAAACTAGAGAATGTTACCTTTACAAAGAGACCAAACATGTGTTTATACTCCAGATAGTTCAATAACAGCAATGATTCTAATTTGGAGAGGTCGAATTACAAGCAATTTAGCAAAAATGACCCCGCTTGATAAGGGGTAGTTCAGCAAACAAAGTGCATTACAGCTGTCTTCTTCACTAAATAAATAATCCAGAATAAAAACAGTAAGTTTGTGAAGGTTAAAAGTCAAGTAATTACTCAATAAATAATTCATAATAAAAATGAGGTTAAAAACACAGGCTGTCCTTTTAAAGCTAACATGAACTGCTGGGCTTCCTTTTCAACTTTGTCGGTGCTGCTCACCTGACAAGGTCTGTTCAGCCTACTTTGATGTACGCCGATAAGTGCAGTCACCCCTTATTTGGCTCACATCTGTCGCCGCCATCCCTTGGCCTTCAGTGGAGACACTGAACTAATTCTTTTTCACACAACCTTTAGTAGGAGTCAACTCAGAGAAATTGATCAATTCTGCTTCTGGGTGCTCAGCAAGGTCTACCCAGTCCCATGAGCATCATCTTCTCACTCCCTACGTAGTGATATTCCTGAGCATTTGCCTTTTCTCTGCTGCACCATTTCAGCCATGATCCTGTCCCTCTTTTTCTTTCTCTCTCATTTTAACCTCTGGTCTCCATTTCCTTTCTTTCTGTCTCAAACTTCCCTCTCATGCTACTTGTTTTTCTTATATTGGTGGAGGTGCCTGATTATAAACCCCAGCCATGAATGGTGGTCCAGCTAAACTCCCCATCAACACCCCAGGGCCACTTGTTAATGCTACTGTGCACACTTACAGCCAGCTGGAGCCTAAGGGCACAATTTTTAGTTTAAAACTTAACACTGTCACAGATCCTTAACATTGCTCATCACACACCGTTAAAGAAATTCCACAGCATTCAGAAAGTCATCTCAGGATAAAACACAAATCATAAAAAAGACCCTTTGAGCCATTAAACAAATTAACAAGGTCTGTTGCCCAGATGGTACCCCTGCAAATATATTTAAGTCTTCTGGGAAGAGACTTGTAAGGAAGTTTTAAGAGCTTAATAACAGTATCTGGACCACTTAGATATCCCACTGGACCTCAAAATATGGACTTCTTTAGTATGGCTGAAAAGTTACATTGGTAACCTGCTGTCAACTGCCAGGGAGATTCTTATTTGTCGGCTCATGAATTACCTTTTCCTAATTACAGACTTAATCCTTCCCAGATTTACTTTAGAATACCTTGAGGTTTTACCAATAGGACATTTATAGACCTGCAAATCCAAGTGAAATGTTGGGAGCACCTACAAACGTTTCCATTGATTTGATGTTGTTTGGATTCTTATGTTGTGTGAAGTTTATCTTTTCCCTGACCAGGGCCGGATTAAGATGAAATTGGGCCTGATGCTGCAGTGCAAAAAAGGCCTATTTTTTTCTTGGCATTGGTGCATGTGCATTCGACACTCACCGTACATGCGCACTCAGACCGACCAAGGAGCCTTAATTGCTTGCAATGCAACCAACCAGCCTTTATTGAACATGAATAATTATAACGACGTAGTATCGTAACAACTCAAGATTAACATCAAACTATGTAACATCAACATTCAATAGCAATTGTTTTAAAAGTGCACTTAATGCAGAAAACCTAACAATGAAATACACAAAATTTCACAATTCTCTTACGAAACAGAGTAAGAAAAAATGAATTTGCAGAGACATTGGGTCAAAGTGACTCAGTTCAGGCTCTTGAGGGTAAAAATTTGTCCACGATTTAAATTTCATAATAGACCAGAATCCTGTCGAAGATTTAAAAAATTGTAAACATCCATGCCAGGCCGACGGGCCGGCATTTAGTTTTACCTTTACAGATAACCATTTAAATAGCCATCGATTTTTACTGTACAACTATCTTTCAAGGTGAAAAATTTACTACGTGGCACTTACCGAACAATAATAAAGTGGTAAGAATCCCCAAGACATTGCAAAAAATGCCGCTAAATTACTGTTACAAAAACTGTTTAACGTAAAATTGATAGCATTAACTTGAAATGTTCGGTTAACAATAAACACGATGTTATAGCTACGTCACAGCGCAAAGAACAACAGTAACTGTATAATAAGTAACGCTGTGTCTAGGCGTCCGAAAGTCGGACTCCAAATTTCATATTAAAAATTATTTTGAGGTTAATATAGCAAAGGAAGACTGTTCAGCTTCCGGAAAATTCTTGTCTGTTTTCATCTCAGGAATGGGCCTAATGCTGCAGCATCAATAGCACCCACCTTAATCCAGCCCTGTCCCTGACTCTGTTAGGCAGCTAGATGATGCAATTTGACCATCTGAACAGAATTCACAGTTAAATCATTGTACTGGCCATTTCCCCTGTTTACCTATTTGAAATTCTGCATCTAATTTTCAACTGATCTCCCAGAGGTACTAAGATCAGCTCTAGTTATGGAATGGTCCCTTTGTCACCAAGTAATTCATCAAGAGCCATTTCGTATTCAGACTAACTGCTTTCTGAATAGTTAGAAAAGCTGCCAGTGAAATTGGATTCAGGACAACTGGGTTTGCAGAGGATGGTCTCAAAAAGGAAATCCTACCACATTGTCAGTAGATCTGTGTCTCAAGGTGTGAACTCTGGTTATCTAAGGACACAGAAATAAAATTGATGGATGTCATTCTCATTTGTAGAGACAAGTGAGCTTATAGAACTCATGTTAAACTAAAGTAAAAATGCTTTCAATGATGCACTTACTGTTTTTTTGATGTTGATATTTACACTAATAAAAAATGGATAAAGAGGCACATTCCAAAAAGTGCTTCTCTTTTATTGAGCATAGCAAAAACCTATTCTTCTTCAGTTCGCAGGCGTCCCCTTTCCTCACTTATCTTATATTTATTTTTATTGCACCTTGTTCCACAATTAACTAATGAGGTAAAGATATATTTGTTACAACTTGTTAAAGTAGCAAGTTTTTTTTTTCCATTCAGTTCTATTTACATACATATTTGCAGACTTACTCTATTAGAATTCCAGTCAATCAAATACCCCATTCTTCACAATTTAAATGCAAAGACTAAAAGATAATGAATGAAGATGGTTAGGGACTGTGGTGGGGGTCCCTAATAAGAAAACACCAGTTATTTGAAAGGTATGAAGGATGTGTGCAAGTACCAACTTTGTAAATTGAGGTTATAGGTGGGTGAAGTTTGCTTTCGTTTGTGTCTACATACAAAGGCTTCGTTAAAGTGTGCAGCCTTTACAAAAAATGGGGTCATGAATCTGCCGTCAAACTTCCAAATGACTTCAAAACCATAGTGGAAACAGACAGATGTTTTAATGTTCCAGTTGAAAAGATAATCCGTTCCCCTATTAATTTTAAATCTGTTCCTTACATTCCAGCTAACGATCACATTCATAACACTGGTATTTAATTTTAAATTAATATGCTTCATTTTGTAAAAAACTAAGTAGATCTAACGCATAAAGAAAAAAATATAATATTCCCTTACTAGAAAGTTCATATATTGAGGCAACATTTTCATAAAAAACACTGCTCTAATCCAGTGTTTGGAGCTTGTTTTGACAGGATACAGTAAAAATGGGTACCATTTTTTTCCTCTGTTTTAATTGTTAATTCTTGTTTAATGAATGCTTTCACGGGCAGCACAGTGGCGCAGTGGGTAGCGCTGCTGCCTCGCTGTAAGGAGACCTGGGTTCGCTTCCCGGCTCCTCCCTGCGTGGAGTTTGCATGTTCTCCCCGTGTCTGCATGGGTTTCCTCCGGGCGCTCCGGTTTCCTCCCACAGTCCAAAGACATGCCGGTTAGGTGGATTGGCGATTCTAAATTGGCCCTAGTGTGTGCTTGGTGTGTGTTTGTGTGTCCTGCGGTGGGTTGGCACCCTGCCCAGGATTGGTTCCTGCCTTGTGCCCTGTGTTGGCTGGGATTGGCTCCAGCAGACCCCCGTGACCCTGTATTCGGATTCAGCGGGTTAGAAAATGGATGGATGGATGCTTCATTTTGTAAAAAACTAAGTAGATCTAACGCATAAAGAAAAAAATATAATGTTCCCTTACTAGAAAGTTCATGTATTGAGGCAACATTTTCATAAAAAACACTGCTCTAATCCAGTGTTTGGAGCTTGTTTTGCCAGGATACAGTAAAAATGGGTACCATTTTTTTCCTCTGTTTTAATTTTTAATTCTTGTTTAATGAATGCTTTCACGGGCAGCACGGTGGCACAGTGGGTAGCGCTGCTGCCTCGCTGTAAGGAGACCTGGGTTCGCTTCCTGGGTCCACCCTGTGTGGAGTTTGCATGTTTTCCCCATGTCTGTGTGGGTTTCCTCCGGGTACTCTGGTTTCCTCCCACAGTCCAAAGACATGCAGGTTAAATGTATTGGCGATCCTAAATAGTGCTTGGTGTGTGAGCCCTGTGGTGGGCTGGTGCCCCGCCCAGGGTTTGTTTCCTGCCTTGTGCCCTATGTTGGCTGGGATTGGCTCCAGAAGACCCGGTGACCCTGCAGTTAGGATATAGCGGGTTGGATAATGGATGGATGAATGTTTTCACTTCTATCTTAATTGTTTGTGAGGTCATCACTTGACGCTATTTTGGAACAGGTTGCTATGACATTCCCTATTGGTAAGTCCTGTGCATGTCAATAAACACCCTCTGAATAAGGTTGCACATGAAGAAAGTGAACAAAAGCAAGCAGAATGAAAAAGGTATTGAAAAAAGTTGGTAATTGGCAGGGACAATGGCCAAATATCTTTTCATAACAAATACACTGATTCTTAGTGAACAATATTCCTTTTATGGTACTTTCCATTAGAGGCTCAGTAAAAACCTGCTTTCATAGTTGCCAGTGCTTCATTGCCTCAACAGTGATAAAACTGGCTTTCCTGATAAATTACAAATGCGAACCCTTTTCATTAATGCAGGTTATTCTGCTCAAAATAATAGCAGAATCCTTGACTAAACTAGAAACCAAACCTGCAATATTTAAGAGAACAACCACTAATAAAAATCATTGCAACCAACTTCCATGATTCACCTAATATCATCCCTTATTTTTAGAGAAAACTTTTCCTTTTGTAACTATCCGTTAGAATAACTAAACTGAAGGCGCAATGATCATATTGCCCCTAGAGTAGGAGCAACAATAACCAGAGAAATAGATGACGAACAATATTTTCCTACAGGTCTTGCACAGCCACAAAAGGAAAAAAAATAAACAATGATAAATAAAAACAAATATTAGAATATAAGAAAATCTATAAATGAATTATTTTAGTGTTGGGCAACGATTCAAATTTTTAATCGCAATTAATCGCATGATTGTCTGTGATTAATTGCACGCAATCAATACAATCACATTATGCGCAAAATTCAATAATGAACTCAAAAGTAGTGTATTACGTAATATTTGGTTTGCAAACACTTTAAACAAATAAGGTGCTTTTCAACAGCAGTAATGCCTTTACATAGAAGTAGTTAAAATATTTCTTGTAAATCTCAACTTAAACATTAATGTAATCAAATCAAATATAAAACAAAAGCTATTTGGCACTGCCAGGGCATTAACATTTTATATAGTTTTTTATAGAAAAACAAGTTACTCTCAGAGTCCAGAGCCACGATCACATTATAGCAGGCACCTTCCGAGAAACAGCAAGTTAACATTTCTAAATCTGTTTTCCTTTTTATCTGAACAGATACCAGCAGAAACATTTTCTTTTATCAGGGAGCAGCATAAACAGTCGTACGTTCAGTAGCAACTCTTTGAGGGCTAATATTTGTTCCATAAAACTGTTTTCTGAAAAGCGCGCAAAGCATCACGATCAGCTGGGGACTGATCAGCTGATGCCGGTACCTCACTTTCATTTTCTCCAGATCCGACAAATCAGAATCCGATTCAGCAATACTACGAAAAAAGTTTTGCTTTGAGCATTCACTTTGGTATCTCTCCACATGCCATTTTAGAAGCAGTTTGCTCTTCGCTACTCATGCAAATAAAAATTCTCATTCAAATAAAAACTAACAGTGTCAGATCCCTGGATGGGGGAAGGGGGGTGGTAATATGTATCGTGATCGTGATTTAGAGAGAATAAAAAATGGTAACTTTTACAAGTCCTATAAATATACACCGTGTGTTACAGACGCAAACCAAGTGTATGTGTGTACTGTATAATATTACAATAAGAACAGCTCACTGCTGAAAACGGCAAATATAGGAGTGAGTTGGGATTGAACCGGGGACACTTGATTACAAGTCAGGAAATCTTATTGCTACGCCACAGAAGTTGTCTTTTCCTTGAACCTTTTGTGAAAGTGTTTATTTGATCTTTGGACTTCAGGCTTTATTTATCATGGATAAAAAGGACTCATTACAGTTTTTGGAGACTCCTCTTAAAGCAAAAACCTTTTCTGGGGCTTTATGCATTATCTCAATTCCTACAAACAATTCAATTATCTTTTTTATAGTTCTTTTTGCAATCAAAACCCACTATCATATTGGACATTTTTTGATATCAACACCCAATGAAAGTCCTTATATTTCTATAAACGTTTTCATTAATGCTGCAATATCTAATTCCTTTCAATATTTCAGTAACAATCAAGGAATGCTATTTGTTTTACCATCAGTTAATTTTCTGGAGTTGGTTTTTAAATTCCAGGTTGTGGAAAGCTAAAGCCTATCTTTCTAGCATTGGACTTTTTGGAAATCAGTCTGAGAAATTTAAGGACCCAATAATACACTACCACACTTGCTTATTCTGAAAACAGACAGTACTGGACATGTGGGAAGAAATCCACTCTGAAATGTGAAGGATGTGCAAATCGACACAGATTGCATATTGGGAAAGAATTCTGGACCCAGGAATTTCCTAAATGAATTATATGGTTCAGTTATGCAACTTTGTGGTTTTAGGTCTGCATTTGTGGAATGAGTTTTGTTTCTTTTGTCTGTGGAGTTATTTTGAAGAATAAGAAATTAAGAGCTCTCAGTGTCCCTCTTTCAAACATAAAATTTGCCAACAAATATGGCTGAATATCTTCTCTTTCACCAAGACCTATCTTTTTTATTTTTATTACATTGCTTTTAATTAAAATAACAATCCATACTTAACAAAACCAAAATTTAATCCCTACCCAAAAGAAAGAGAGCCAGCCAATAAAGCCAATCTATAAAAGCAGAAGGAAAGAAGAGTATACATTTCCCTGATAGAGTTTATTCTAAAATTTTATTGATTAGATCCTGTCATATTTTAATGTTTTGAACAGATCCTTGAGAATTTGATTTTTTCCAATAGCACAGGTCATCAGCTACCCATTGACTTAAAAGTGGTGGGGTGGTATTCTTCCAGTTGAGTAAGTCTACATGTCAAATAGTCAGGTAAAGGCAATTACAATTTGTTTGTCCTCCACTTTAAGCCCATCTGGGAGTGCACCAAACATAGCTCTTAAAGGGTTACTAGTGATTGTAACACCAAGGCTATATGATAGGCATTCAAAGTTTTCTGTCCAAAATTATCTTTGATACACACCCATAAGGTGTGGCCCAGTAAGGCTGCAGCTAGATTGCAACATTCACAGGTTTGTTTAATCTTGCCCTGGAAACGTTTTAATTGAAATAAATGGTCTTGATAGAAAATTTTAAGTAATAACGAGTGCTTTGCACATATGGAGTTAGAGCACATTCTGTTCATGGCTGCCTTCCACTCATTTTCAGAAATGTGCCCTGGGATCTTTGAAAGGAAGCACTTTAAAATGTTTTTTATAAATTGTAGACATTCTATCTGAGTCATCAAGACTGATCAATATTTCTTAATCAATAAGAGCTTCTCTGAAGGGTAATTGGATTATTAGTGCATTGACGATAGTTTGTACTTACTAGGGCACAAATATAAAGAAGCACTGCTGGTTTTTAATTGTATTTGTAAACCTGGTTTGTGTATGTTCATCAATTTGTGCTGATGTCTAGGTCTAGCCACCTAGTAATTAAATTGAAAGTTAGGTAGTGCCATATCCCCTTCTGCTTTAGGTCATTGTAGAGTCACCCTTTAGATTCATGGATGTTTTGAATTCCAAATAAATGTGGTTATGATTGAATCTTGCTTAAGATTTGTTAATGTATATGGGGATAGTTTGAAAGAGAAAAAGAAGCTTGGGAAGAATGTCCATCTTAACAGTGTTGATTTTCCCTGCTTATATGAGATGGAGGGGGGGACCATCTATTCACATCTTGTTTAAATTTTTTCCATGCAGACAGCAAAATTTTGTTGAAAAGGAGCTTTATATTTACTTAAGATATTTACCCCTAGATATTGAAACTGAATCTGCTAAGATAAATGTGAGGGTGTCCAGTCTAATATTTTGTGCTAGAGAGTTCACTGGAAAAAGCACACTTTTATCCCAATTAATTTTGAGTCTAGATATCCCTTGAAAATTTTTTCTTTTAGGACTGTTGGCATGAAATTGTGTGGGTCAGATATATAGTGATGTTTTCTGTTCAAGTCTTTCTCTGAAGATCCCCTTTATCGCTGGTGCATTTTGAAAGTAAACAGCCAATGGCTCAATGGTTATAGGGTATGTCCTTGTTGAGTACCACGTTCTAGTTGTTAATATGAACTTAGGCTTCTGGACTCTGAAATCTGTGACTCACAGTGTTGCACAACTAGAGCTCAAAGCTGCCCTGCATGTGGCTAGTCCTGTTGCAGGTGCAATAAACAGAGCCAGTTTGCACACATGTTTTTTCCTCCTTCAATCAGTCCAAACTATTTCAGATCTTACATCTGCAGCTGAACTCACTTCCTTACTGGGCATGGCAGGTTACTATTTGAAGCTTTTACTACCATTCCATTACTACCGCACCACTGCAACAACTCCTGCTGAAGGATGAGCCATGGATGTGGCCTCCTGCTTGTGTCAAAGCTGCTTACCTCCTTTCAGTTCTAAATATCTTCAGCACCAATTGACTCACCTGTGATGCATCTGCTACAGTAGTGAAAGCCATGATGTCAGAGACATGGTGAAGTAGAAAAATCCATAGCTTTTGCCTTTAATGTCCTCACCAAAACAAAGTAGAAGTACTTACTGGGTGGATGTGATGCACTAGCATGTGTCTGAGCATGTGAGAGATGAGAGTTACAGTATATCTGCATAGTACACACATCATGCTAAGAACAGACACTCAGGTTACTAGGGTGCTGTCAGTGTCACATAAGTGCAACTTGGGTATCTGGTGTGGTGGTCTAGTATTGACAGGGACATTGAGACTCTAATGAAAGATTCTGTTACTTGCCAGGTATGTAGCAAGACAATTCACCAGGTTCCTCCCTCATTGATATCTGTTGCCTGGCTGACAAATCCCTAGCAACATATACAGATGGACATCTCTGAAGAAGTTCATGGTTTCCCTTATCACCTGCAATAACTAGTTGTTGTCTATGACTTGATTTGAAATAACCAGAGGTTACTGTAATTGGCACATCTTTGTCATCATTGATGTTCTGGAATCAATCTTTTCCTGCTGGGGGCACCATAAGACCATTATTATGGATAATGGACCTCAGTTTACTGGTTACTAATTTTCTTCATTTCTAGAAACAAAATCCATATTACCATCTGATTCTCACAGCATACTATGATTGGAGTCTTGCCTGCATTCCTCATACTAAACCATAAGCCTCCCACTAGATAAACTCTGTTCCTTAGTCAGTCAGAATATGTCCTGTTCCCAACCTTTGATATCTTATGTGCAACAGAAAATGAAACAGAGTTGACCAATCAAGACCGGTCAAGGCATTCAACACAGCAGCCTAGGTTTAAGTCATAGTTTAAAAGTCGTGTTGTAATAAATAAAATGGCCTCTTTCTGATTCTTTCCTGTATAAGTCATCCGTCAGCTTGTCTCAGGCACATTTGGTCTTGGTTCCTCATGGCATTTCACATGTCTTCAAAAGGTGTGACCAGTTACTACTAACAAATACAATGTCAATAATTCTCTGGTTATTCTGAGGGAGTGACTGGATGTTCCTGTCCAACCTGTGTGACAGGCAGCTGGGTCCTATGCCCGGCCGGGATGCCCCTTCTACATATGTTCTGGGGGAGCAACCATGGGCGTCTCACTACCTCCCCCAGGACGCTTGGTTGCAGCCTCCCTGGCTAACAATGATGCCTCAGTTTCCCACAGGGTTTCATGGGAGATGAAGTTCTCCACAACCCTGTGGGGATCTGGGATGGCTGCCAGGGGGTGCTGCATGGATCCCGGAGCCCACCTGGACATCTCTACAGCCCCGTCCGGAATACAATTAGCCACAGGTGATCAAGCACCTGGAGCACTTCTGGGAGGGCTATAAAAAGGGCCAGCATCCACCACTCAGGAGCCAGAATCGGGAGGAAGAGAAGGAGGTTACCTGGAAGGAGTGGTGGTGCCAGTGGAAGAGTGTGGTGAAGTGCTTTGGGACTGTGTTGTGGCTGGAGGGATAATGGGGAAGACGTGCCCTCCAGCTGAAGAAAAATAAGGTTTTGTTATTTGCACACGTGCCTCAGTGTGAATCTGTGCCGGGTTGGGTGCCTATATAGCGCCTTATTTCACACCTGATACTACACAAAACAAAGCTGAGCCTGTTTCTTGGCCCAAAGAGTCATCACCACATTACACTTGGGTGCCTTCTTGGCCTCAAAACCTTTCATGTTTAAATATTTTGTTACATAGTTGCATGTCTTTTGATGGTGGTGGTGCTATATACTGTAAATGTGCACTGTGCCATAATAGAATTATAGGGATTGATTATGCTGCCTGGTGGTGTCTGGACTACATTTGTGCAGCGAGGGTTTGATTTCTTTTGTCTGTGGAGTTTTGTGGCAGAATAAAGTAAAGGAGATTGGTGTTGCACTTGAGGGCTGTCAGAATCTCTCTCTGTCAAACCATATAGTGAGAACAATGGCGTGCACAAGACGAAAGCTCACCTTGCCTGTTATGGTACATTTTGTTAACCATAGACACAAACTGATTTATCCATAATCTATTTCCTGTTACAAGGATATGAACAAATGAAAGAAAACAGAATACAAGTACATTACAGGTAAATTAATGGAAGGGATTATTAAGGAGAAGATTGAGCAACACATGGTAAGTGAGGTAATTTTTTACTAACTTGATGGATTTCTTTGAGGAAGCTATAAAAAGACAGAATAAAAGTGGAGCATATGATATGTATCATAACTTTTAGAAAGCATTTGACGAGGTCCCACATGAGAGGTTTGGCATCAAACTGAAGGTGTAGTGTGTAGATGGCTGCAGAGTTGACTAAAACACAGGAAGCAGAATATTATGGTGTAATGAACCTTATCAGACTTGTGTGATGTTAAGAGTGGTGTCCTTCATGGGTCAGTTTTATGGCTGCTGCAGTTTTTAATATATATAAATAATATGGATAGTGGGATAGCATCAAGATGGTTAAGTTTATAGATGAAACCAAGTTAGGAGGATTGACATGTAATTTAGGATATGTTTAATTATTTTATAGGGACTTGGACAGCATACATGCTCTGGCAGATTAGTACCTGTAGTGGATAAAATTTATTGTAAGTAAATGTAAGGTATTTACACGTACTTTGGGAAGTAAAAATGTTACAGTTGAAGAACTGAAATTTGAAAGTAGTTTCTTATAAGAAGGATTTGGGAGTCATAGTTGACTCATCACTATCAACTTCCAGGCATATGTTCAGAAGCCACTAAGAAGGCTAACAGAATGTTAGGTATTATAGTATAATGTTTATAGGGTACAAGTTCAAAGAGGTTATGCTGCAGCTTTATAATGCACTGGTGAGGCCTCGTCTGGAGTACTGTGTCCAGTTTTGGCCTCCAGGGGCCTCATGTACTGTATAAGCAGTAGATAGGAACGTTTCCACGCTCAAATCGTAATGTATAAAACCTAAACATGGCGTAAAGCCACACACATTTTCACGGTAGCTCCAACCCTGGCGTACGGAAGTCGTCTGCTTGGTTTTGCAAACTGGTGGCACCCAGCATCAAAGCAGTGCTGCTGTTCCTGTGTGGTTACCCTTTCTTTTTTAGATCCATATCCCTGACGCGGCTTTATAAATACACTGAAACTAACTGCATATTGTTTATTAGTTTAAGGCATCTGAGTGTAATTAACCTGTAACAATATAATAGTCCAGGGAATAGCCAAAGTATTCTAAATACCATAGCTGCTTTAGCGTTGTTACTCTCACTGCACTTCTTCTTCTTCTTCTTACAGCTGCTCCCATTAGGGGTTGCCACAGCGGATCATCTTTTTCCATATTACTCTCACTGCACCACTCGGAGTATTGATATCACTGTATCTGAGTGGGGAATCACAGCTCAAAAGCTGATTGGAAAGAGAATTATCAGTATACAGCATCTAGCACATGCTGCCTCAGCCATGCTGCCTATTGAACTGCTCTCATACAGCAAACACTTCAGAGCCTTTCCTCACGGTTCAGAAACAGTTTCACCCCAAGAACTATAAACGCACTCAATCAGTCCATCAAGTGCTCCTTGTAGAACTGTTTGTACTTATTAGTACAATTACTTCACTGTAAACTTGTGATACAGTTATAATATTGCACAACCTGAGTCACTTTATAAAGTGCGTATTTACATATGATGACAATATCATTTTTAAGATGAAATGCAGCAAAATATGTTTATTATATTATACAGATAAAACTTTAGCTTAATTTAAATAACCTATATTGTTAATAATTAAACATGTGAGGACACGGTGCTGCAGCACTAGCAAGGAACTGGCACTCCGTTCACGGATTGTTCCTGTCTCGTGCTGTATTCTTCTAAACATGTACTATGAAGATATTTCAGTGTTCCTTAAAGGTTTTGAAGTATCAACGTTCTAAGCTTACAGATGGCTTAACGTCTATTACAAAGCTGATTGTGAGGCGATTGAGTATTTGGAGAAAGAAAAGGAAGGACAGGAATTGGAGGTTAGTACGTTTGAAAGAGACAGTACTGCTGCAATAAATTACTTCATCGAAGGTTGCGCATGGCAAAGGAAGCATCTTGCGTGAGGCAGGAACAATCACTGCGCCACCGTGTTCCCATGTTTAATAATATGCTTTAACTCCTATCATCAAGAAAATGATATCAAGTATACATCTCAGTATTTTAATTATTCAGAGAGCTGTAATATTACGAATGTAATGGATTCTGTGTCCTGTTGGAGGAAGAGAAAGCCCAGAAGCACGTGGTGATTCACACCCATAGAGCACATTGAAGATCAAATACAAAACAAAGCATTTAACGTGCTACTTTAGTTACGATGGGATTTGAGAAACTAGTAAATTAAACGATTTTAAGATGAAGTTTATGATGTTCTACTTTAATGACAAAATAAACTGTGTGATTAAATTAGAAATTTTGAGATTAAAGTTGACATTTTGTGCTTTTTTCCCACTATGTGCCTATTTTTTTTCTCTGTACCCTAATAAGTTTGACACTCAGATGGTGAGCTATGACTCGCCTTTTCACAGCGACTTTGATATCTGACAACTTCTTTTTTATTTCGGGAACTGTGCGACTTTGTGAACTTGAGCTTTCGAGTTTCTCCGACATTCTATGTCACTCGATCAACTTCCTTTTGTTGTTTATACCACTTTTTAAAACAACAAATAGTAAGTTTTTCCTTGCCTCCACTTGGTATTTGCTGAAATTCTTCTATTTTCCCCCGTGCTTTTGCCATTGTCTTTTCATAGAAGGCTGAGCTTAAGAGCTATTTATCTTGATTTACATATTCAAAGAGGCGTAATTCTGGGAGGAGTTGGAGCGGGACAGCAGGTAAGTTACTTTTCACGCTGACCGTGATTTATTGAGCAGAAGAACATTGAAGTTGGCGTTCGCACAGATTTATACATTTGGATTTTTTTGTACGTACGAACATTTCCGATTTTGTGCTTACACCATATTATAGTGTGAATTCTATGCATGCCGTTATGCATGAGGCCCCAGGTTACAAGAAAGACATAGCAGCACTAGAAAGTCCAGAGAATAGCGACTAGGATGGTTCCAGGACTGCAGCGAAAGAGTCATGAGGAAAGATTAAAGCAGCTGAACTTTTTTCAGTTTAAGAAAAAGGAGATTAAGAGGCAACATGATTGAAGTGTTTAAGATTATGAAGGGAATTAGTGCAGTGGCTAGAGACCGGTAGTTTAGAATGAGTTCAACAAGAACACGGGGGCACAGTTAGAAACTTAAGGGTAAATTTAACTTAAACAACTTATTCATCATACAGACAACCATAGATACATGGAATTAGTTACCAAGTATTGTGGTAAACAGTAAGTCTTTTAAGGACCTTCAGAATCAGATTTAATGTTATTTTGGAGGAATCAAGTGGATTGTGAACTTTATTGGGCTGAATGGTCAATTGTCTTCAAGCCTTTCCTAATTTTCTTACATGAGTCCCTCTGACTTTGTCTTCTCCTGCTCCCAACACACTTCTTTATATTCTTGTCATTCATCATTTTAATACATTAGGCATGAAAATGCAAAATGCAGCTACCAATACTTATTGACACTAATTGAAAATGGATGTATTTTTCTCAACTTTTACATGCAGCTAAGAAAAAAAAATCTATTTTTCTCTTTTATGTTTATTGGCAGGCCTTGCTTTTTATAAGATCTTCTGATTGATCTGGTGTACTCTGCATACGGAATTAAGTGAATAGTTTAGTATATTCATGACTAGAATTGAATAGAGAAAGCTCAGCTTTACATTGCGGCACTGCATTGTTAAACCAGGGCTGGAACTTTAATTGAACTCCTGGGAGAGGGCTATCCAAAGATATAAATTTGAAGTTAATTCGAAAAGTACTGCATTGGATTTAACTTTGGCCCAGTGTGACATTCTTTACCATAAATCAGAACCAGCATAGTACACTTTCTCAGGATGAGAATGCCAACAGCATGACATTCACAAGCTGAGAGGGGCTGTAGCACAGCATTTCTAATTCCTGAACTGCAGCAGTAATGGGAGTCAATGCCAGTAGCTGCAGCTAGAAAAGAATTTCAAAGAAGATAAAGCAATATTCACATCACAGCAACATAAAGTATGTAAGCCAAAGCAATAGCTTTGGTTAGTTGCATTCTGCACATGATTTGAAATGCTTTCCGATTATGAGTGGATGGTTTCTGAGAGAGCAGGTGATTTATCTGCATTACAGTTCTCACAGAAATTAAATATTTCATTATATGGGTTAATTTTGTCAGAACTGATTTGCTGTCAGCCCTTTCACACCTTCTAGTATTCAGTTAATTTGCTTGGGCAAGCAGCACTGGAAGTATAATCTTGTTCAGATTAGGCCTCCAAATATCAAAAAAGCCTTAATACTACATATCACAATAACAGAGAGGAAGACCACCAAACCTCTAGGCTAAAAGAACAAAGTCTTTATTCTTTAATTTTTAATTTATTAACTTACATTTTTGAAATTAAGTACATCAAAACAACTTTTCACAAAATTTCAGAAAATGCTAAACAAAATAGAAAATCAAAACAATAAACACTAAAATAATGCCAAACTAATTAATTATTAATACAAAGTCAGCAAAATAAGCAATAGGGCTTAGGCAGCAGGTGTTTTAAATATCACTTTTAGGTAATACCTGAAAGTCCTAGATACATAATTATAAGAAAACAGAGTGGGCCAAAATAAAAATAAAAATAAAGTGCAAGTACTAAAATGTTTACACCTCTGCTGTTTGCCAACATCTGTTCAGCTAGCTTTCTGAGTAATATTGGATAACCAGTGTTACGTTATCCAATATTACAGGTTGTGTACGATCTCTGCCAACTTTATTATTCCAAGAGGCATCTAAAAAAACATTTAAGCCTTGTACCCACAAGGTGAACTCTTGCCTCTGTCTTGTATGTAAGATAAGGAAACTAACTAGAACACCTCTAAAGAAGTAAAAATATTTGCATTCCATCTTTTATATCAATATACAGTATGACATCTTGTTTCTATAAGCCTTGTTTTTATCAATAATTATTATTCTGTTTCTTAAAACACATGTATCCAGTTACTTCAAGACTAAAATCTGTAAATCACAATCCACAAAGAAAGATGAAGAAAACTAAGTGGGAGCCTAATGAAAAGTAATGAGGCAGTTCCTGTCAAAATAAAGATAATTAAACTGTAACGGGAGTCACCATTGTTTAATGACATTACATGATTCATTATACCAGAAAACTGAAAATAAGAACTTATGTGTGAACCAAGCAAATTTCAAGGTCGCCAGTACACATGAGCTGAGTACAAGAAAATCCTGAGCATGGCTTACTGTGTATACTCGTCCTATAAATGAATATGTGACAATTGAAACAATACCACAATTTAAAATGTTTTCTTCTTAGTTCTGTTGTTGACACACAATTAACTTAATTTTTGGCAGCTTACCATTGTGTTTCGTGAGGTTATTTAATTTTTGTGTGGCCCACCGACCATCCACCCAAATGTAGTCTTCACAATGTGAGGTCCATCTCCTCTGCTCAGTATGATTTGCCACTGCTCAAAGATTTTAGAGTTGTGATACCTATTAATAGATTAACTTCTGAAATTAATATAAGGTTGAACTCCAAAATATGTCCACTTCACAATGTCCTCTTGTCATGGAATATTATCTCTGGTCTCTGGAATAGAAACCAGCATATATAAATTAATTTGACAAATTAAATTATGTGCTATTATTACTGAGACTACAAACGTGCAAATCTGGTAAGACATTAGCATTTTTGAGTCATCATCACAATTACACATAGTTTTGAAGAACACTTGAGTTATTCTTCCATGAAGTTTAACTATCTCTAAAGATTTTCAGTGCAATTTTTTATTGTACTACCAGGATATATGAAGGAGTATGTTTCTACATATTTCTCACTTTTCTTGGATTTTACCTTAACTGGAGCTACATATTTTTTACCAGCTGCAATAAGCATACAGATTCCTTTTTAAGTCTCCTCATTAGTGGATTTAGCTTCATCCTCTTTGTTGATGTGTAGAATGTCTGGGTGTTGCTGAGGACATTTCTGAAAATCAGTTTCTCAGTACAGTTTTTATTTTGGTGCCCCATTTAAGACATTGAAAGCAGAAACCTTTAGATTTCAAAAAGTCAATTGTACCTATGCTTGGCAATGATTCATTTTATTGTATTCTGCGAGAGTATGTTTGACACTTCAAAATACACAGGATTTGTTAAATGCACAGTTGTCCGTGGTCTATTTTTACTGTAGTGTTTTGAACCTCTTTTTTTAGCAGTAATATTTTGGCGAAATTGCTTCCTTTTTAGCTATTGAAAAGTGGAGAGTTTCCTTTCTCAGCCCTGCTATTACCATATACTGCAAAGCCATCTGAAATTGTTCCTCTACGAAGATAGTTCAAGAAATTTTGCCCATCCATTTTTTTTTTAATTCTTTCAATTTGAAAAGCTGTTTTTTTCTGATCTTCCCTTACTAAAAAGGGTAGCTTTGATAAGATGTTGTTTCTGAGCTGCATTTCTCAAAGGGTTTGTGCAATTATGTGTTATGAACAGGAGGGGGTGCCACTAAACCCCCAGACACACAAGACCCAACACAAGTAAGGGTTCAAATACAGTATAAGACTGTTTAATCTACACAGCTCTAATAAGACAACTAATTCAACAGAATGCACAGATTAAATACTTGCTCTTTTGGTCTCTTCTCTTTCTCAGTCTCTCCTTTCCTCCAGTGAGTTTTGCCCTCTTCTACCCTACTCTGACTCCCAGAGGTATATCTTGGGGACTGTCTGCAACCTGGCCATCCTTCCAATATGGCTTCCCAGCTGGGTAAGAAATCTTCCTCCATCCTGGCCAGGATGTGAGTCTGTCCTCCTTCATTACCAAAAAAATCATGAAGTCTTTCTTTAAGTCTTTAAATGCCATTTAGTGTTAGAAAGTTCAACCCACTTCCTCTGTACTATTTTCTTGAGATGGTACAACTCCGGATCACTTCTGTAGACACTGTTGGGAATGCGCTACACTCTCTTTCTTTCAGTGGGCTGACCACCTGGCTCTGTTGCTTTATTCAACACACATTAAAAGATTCAAAGTTATTTTACACGACTAGATCATTAGCCACACTTTTCTTTTAGTGCGATCACAGCTTCTTAACACCCTTTTATGCTCAATCACTATCAGCCAATTCAAATTTAGCTGAGGTTCTTCAGGTTTTTCAGTTTAATTTCCATTACATTGGCCTACAACTTCAGGTAATTCTTCTGGCTTGTTGGGTTTCCACATAGTTCAAGATAGTTCAAAATACAGATACCTGAAAGGCATTCCAGCAATTACTGTGACTTGTACAAAAAATCCCCACTGTCTGGGTGTCTTCAGTGTAAATGTGTTACTGAAATTTAAAGCAAACAGTTTGCAGACAAATACAGAAGGAAGTTGATAATATACACACAAAAAAATAAAAATGTTCTTGTCAGGAATGTTCCATTTAAGGCTTAAATTTCTAGGTACATTTTTTTTAAGTTTTCTATCTGTCATTGAATACACTAGGACCTAACTTTGACATTCATACATATGAATGTAACGGTCATAAAATTAAATGCCCTTTGTCTAACAGTTCATGTTTCTTTCTAGCTGTCTTACCTCAGTCTGAGCTCATTCTACTGTCTAGATGCAGAAATATAGCAGAGCATTAAGACATTCTATTAAATTGTTAGTTTACAGGAGGATAAACAAAATCTGCCATTATCTATGATAAACCTACCTACCATCTATTCAAATTAAGTAAAACTAAGGTAAATTGACTAATAAAATTAACTTAAAAGGTTTTGCTCTTTAAGAGTAATGGAAAAAAAATCGCTGGCAGTGTATTGCTTATAAATTGAAGTAATGTAATTATTGAGGATAACTAAAAAAAAAAAAATGTTGCCAAAATTAGTATACAGTTTTTAGGGCAACATAGAGTGATATTGTATAATAGCTCAATTTGGGTTTTCTCCTCACACATCCCTCAGACATTCACATCAGGTTGACTAGCCTCCAAGAAAAGAGATATAATGTGATTAAAATGAGGACTTTCTTAAAAATAAAAATAAAAGAGAAGAACTTTTGGTATATAAAACGTATCTTCAGATGTACTGTAGTTTAAAATTGTGTTCTTTTCTCTGATAGGTCTATCAAATCTTGTCTTGCCATGTCTGTGAAAGCACATTTTAAAGGGGTACAGAAAAAAATCCAACATCTACAATATTATGTGAACTCTAGAAAAGCTAGCATCGTTGTAGCATTCTTTACCTACTTTGTGCTCTACTTGACTTTGTGATATGCAGCACAGATAATACAAGATCAAGTCTTTACTTCTTTTTTGTGTGCAATATAAGAATAATGGCTAAATATCTAGTAAGAGTCCCTCTTTACTGCCTTATTTTTCATCTGGTACAGCAGGGTCCCAATATTCGTCCCATTAGGCAAGAAAAACTCAGTAGGCAATCAGTTTAGCTCAAGGGACCTGCCCTTATTTATTTAGCACAGAGCCTCTTTTAACTCATCTAGCAAGACTGGTATTTTAAAGCTGATAAATCAATTTCTAAGCCAACCTAGTTGCAGACAAGAAGAAAACTATTTAGGCTTGTCGATATAATGTTGGGAGACAGGGCTGCAAAATTTTTAATAACAGAATCAAAATTTACAGTTATTCAGAGCTGGATCAGACAGTATGCTATACATCTTAATGTTAAAGATACGTGGCAAGCCGTCATTATTGGGCAGAAACACGGATCATCCTGAGGAAAGGTACACTGTTTCAATCACTGGTTGTTAGGGTTTGGTCAATACAAAAGTACCAGAACCATGCCATATCATACCATCTTCCAAGCCTGCTTAATTGTGAGCAGGGATACAGGGGGCTGGAGCCTATCCCAGCAAGCTCAGGGTGCAAGGAACAATTTCTGTTTAGAGCACTAGTTCATTACAGGATGAACACATACACACACTAGGGCCAAAAAAGTTATGGCAACCTTTGTTTAGTACAGCTTTTCGGTTTCAAAAGAAGAATTCAGCATTTGTATGCTGAATGTTGATCATATTTCTCAGTAATTTGTGTGGGATGTTATTGTCTACCTGACATTTTGATTAGTTATACCTCATCAACATTTCTTAGCTCTTAAAAAACCTACCAACGGTTCAGTTTACAGACAAGGTGGTCCAAACTGAAATGTATTTGTTCTTATGTGCCTCTATTTGCATCATAATTTAGACAGAAGTGACTCACCATTACATCCGGCAGCATTGGTAGTGAAGGAAGGCAGAAAAAAGATGCATTTCCAAGTGGCAGACCTTAATGGCTTTTTGTTACAAAGCAGAACCTGGGAATAAATTTAAGGACTCTAACCTATGCCTGTGATGCTGAGAATGTTCCTCTCAACATTACACATCATATCTGTTTCTAGGCAGTAGTTTTATACATGTTGCTAAGTTGAAGGTGCAAATTATAGTCCGAGGCATGTGAAACACACCCCTAAGGTTACTATGTGATCAATCTTTCCTGAGGCCTACAGTTCCTCTCCTCTATTTATGTAGTCTATATCAAAAGCACAGGAAGACAAATTGACGATTTCCTGTGGTACAATAACATATTTTGCTGTTGATAGGAATGTATAATCTGTTTAATACTGGCCCATAGTTCACAACTTCAACAGAACTACCAATGTTAGATAAATTCTGATCAATTAGACATAATTTAAAATGTTGAGAAGAATATTACCAGTGAAGCAGGAATACAAATCATTATGGGGTACATACCAGAATCTAGTTCCAGGATGAGGTCTGTAACTAAAAGACATTAAAGGTCTGGCATTTGTAATCTTATTATTCCTTGCTTAGTCCTTATATAGCCTATCAGGGACAATGACTGATCTTAACTGCTGCAAAGAAAGAAATCATCTTCTGGACCACAGAATGAACCAAGTGTTCTTTCTCACCTTACCTGTATGGCCAGTTCCTCCATGCACATCTAATATCTTGGTCACTTATCATCTTTGATATTGGGCTTCAGTGTTTACAGTGACACTCCTATCATGCCACACACTGAGAGAAACCTTTCGTTATTTGCACAAGTGTTTGGATTCTTCCAACACTTTTGTTTTTAGGAGGGCCAGTAATAGTTTAGTTTGTGTTAGCAATTTTATAATATTCACTGCATTTAATCAGTCTGTGTTTGTGGTTTTACAAAGCATGCTGACATTGTAATTTTCAGTTGGTCTGTGCATGATAAATTAAATAATGAGTTTCACAATAAAAACAATTTCCAGGTACATAAAGCTTTCCTTTAAAAATGCTCTGTACATTGGCCCCCACCATACAATTAAGGAGTAAATTTGCAGTAGTGCACTGTATTACCAACTCTGTATAGAGAGACATCATAAAGAAGGAGTAAATGTGATGCTTAGGCTATAAAAAAATCTTTATTATGCTGATTCTATTTAATTAATAAACAGTAAGTATTGTCGGCCATCACACTGTCACTACTGCCTCTCATTTCTTAGTACCTGTGTGAACTTGCAGATTGTCCCAGTATCTTCTTGGGTTTCCTGTGAGTGTTCTGGTTTTGTCTCATCCCACAATCTCAAAGAAGTTAAGGTAGTAAGGATAATTAAGTTGTTCTTCCTCAAATAGAGCAGTGACAATCATCGCACTCGTAAATTCCATGCTTTAGTTTATATCAGAAGTTCACTCTAACAGTCTAAGCAATACCTCCAGAAGTATCAGCACTTCTACTTACTGAAGGACCTTAGGAGGTTTGGCATGTATTCACAGGGGCTACACGTTTCCTTTAAAAATGCAACTGAAAGTTTATTTACCAGTATTATGACAGTCTAATATATTATATATATTTTTTATAAAATTCTAAATGTAATACTTTACAGACAATAATAAAGACATTACAGGCCATTTTCATAAAGGAACTGAGAACGTTTATCCAGTCTGTTACCTCAGGACGTTAATCATCAAGGGCTAGAGTAGCCTGAGCCATATCCTTTTTATAAAGTGAAGGACATGTTTTTCAGAAAGATTTAGAGACATGAATTAATGTAATTTTGAAACTATGAGTTTGACGAGTCTTTGGAAACCACTGGGTTTTAACAAAGGAATCGAGGTTATGTATAATGAGTATGTTCACATTAAGCAAGTGCTCATTTAAAAAAAAAAGTTTTTTGTTTAACACCCATGCTGAAATAAATTACATTGGCACAAAAGCTGTTCTGATTGTCTACTTGTAAGCCACAGTTTGCCATTTTCCTTAACCCTTAAACCACTGGAACCAGCTATATTCGGTTCCCAGTGCAATTTGCCTGCATACTGGAGCAAAGTATTTTCGGCAACATACATTCGTTGAACTACGCACCTGGCTATACTTGGTTCCCAGTGCAATTTGCCAGCATGCTGAAGCCAAGTATATTTGGCGATGTACATTAGTTGAATGCCGCAACCAGGTATATTCGGTTCCCAGTGCAATTTGCAAGCACACCGGAGCTGATCAGTCAGTGCTGTACATTCGTTGAGCAGCCAGGTCATGACCACTGCTGCCCCCTAGCGAATCAGCATCACTGTTCCTGGGATTCAGCTGCTACACTAGACTAGCCTGCAAGCATGAGCGTTGGCCTCTGTATGCTTACCTACAGCCAGTTCAAGCGCTGTGGGCCGGGTGATTTATTGAATTTCATCAATAGTGTTAGTTGCACCTTGTACATATAATAATAGATTATATTGCAGTAGTTTTTTTTTTTTAAAAAGAATTTTTACAGTTCATTGGCAGTGTGTAAAATGATTACTGCAGTGCTCTTTACATGAAAAAAAATGTGTTCCATTAAAATTTCACTTTTTCTTGGTGAATTGTGACATTTCCTTAAAAAGAGCAGCAAAAAAGTATTAGGTGTCCAGGGGTTTGTTAACCCCCCAAGTGTGTCGCAGTTGTGATGTACTTTGAAAAGCTTTTTTACCTAATATGCTCAATGTATTGCCTTTCATCAATAGGAATAATCTATTCATAAATGTGAAATCTCATTGTATACTATTGCTGCATGTGAGAAAACTCCTGACTAACCTTTTAAGAGAAATAAATCTTTTTTTTTTTTTTTCCATTCACAGTTGGGTCAAGTTGGGGAACATGTTGCTGCACCCACCACATGACAATACAGCTCGGGACACAGAGGAGCTTGTCCCACGCTACGGAAATGACCATCTTTCTGCCACAGCCAGGTGTTACGTGGGCGTCCCCTTGGCCTGTTCCAGCCACAGGGGTCCTGAACAGTGAGCGAGCCAAATCATCTTCGGGGAATCGTGCCAAATGGCCGTTTTGCGACAACTGACGCTCCCCCACAATGCAGGTAATGTGCCTGATTCAGGACTCCATGAGCAACTGCTCATTTTGACATTTTGACAAGTCAAACCAGTGGTACCCAAGGATCCTTTGAAGAGACACAGTACCAAAGGAGTCTAGTCTTCATCTTGGGTCACTAGATATCATCCATGTCTCGCAACCATATAGCAAAACGGGAAGCACCAGGACTCTAAAGACTTGGACCTTGGTCTTTTTACATAGATATTGGGAGCGCCACACTTCCTGTTCAGCAACCTCATGAAACCTATATTCTCTCCAAATCCATTTACTGACTTCATAGGAAGAGTCACCAGAGACATGACCGTCACTACCAAGGTAAATAAACCTTTTGATATGGTTGACACACTCTCCGCAGACAGACACACTGCTGATGGCTGTGCCTAAGGAGTCATTAAAAGCATGGATCTTGGTATTTATCCAGGACACTTGCAAGCCCAGACTTTCAGACTCCTTGCTCAGTCTATCGAGAGACTCAATAAGATCCTCCATTGACTCTGCGAAGATCACAGCATCGTCAGCAAAGTCAAGATCAGTGAATATTTATTCATGAAAAGATGCCTCACAGCTGCTGGAGCCCACGACCTTGCTTAGCACCCAGTCCAGGCAAGCACTGAACAGTGTAGGAGCAAGAACACACCCCTAACAAACCCCAGAAGCAACTGGGAAAAACGCAGAGGTTCTGCCTCCACTCTGCACAGCACTCACAGTACCAGTGAGTCATTACTCACCGTCACTATAATGAAAAGAAAATGGCACTTGCTTACTTAATGGTTTATTGTACAAGTGTACACAGGGAAAAGCACTTCGTTGTTGGTCTTGAAGAGGGTAGGGTTGCGCCAGGTTTTCATTTCATCAGCCCATGCCTGCTGTCTCTCAAACTTCATCTTCGTGTTCTTCTGGTGTAACTGTTAATGAATTTCCATGCTTCACTGCCTAAACATATTTTCATTTTTGGAATTGCATGACTGCTCTGTTCTGCACTGGATTTATTTTAGACTGAATTGGAGAGCTAGATTTAAGAGAACAAAACATTGTTAACATATAAGTTAAGGTTAAAAGACAGGCCATTAAGATTAATATTTCTAAGGATAACACAATATTTACAGTATATTATCTGCTTAAGATGTTGCACAGTGGGCAGCTTGGCTGAAGCTGAGGCTTGAGAATGAGAAATCAAACTGTAGATCTTTGATTCAAACAGGCTTTAAGATGAAAATCTATTTTGTTTACCTCATAAAGGTTAAAGCTGCAAACAAATTCATTAACATTTAAGGCAGCTCACCATGTAGCCACAGTAGCCCTCACCAAATTATGAAAGCTGAGAATGAATGATTGAGTACAGATAGTTAAATTGCTTGCATTCATACTGTATTTTTGCATCAGTAAACAATTACAAAATTTGTTAAACCACCTTCCTCAGATGACCCTATACGGCTAACATTGACATCTAATGTTACTCATCTTGTTAGCTACCTTGTCACATCATATCATGTTGACTCCCTTACACCACTGATTAGACAAAATGGCTTTTTTACAAAACAGCTTTGCAGAAAAATTTCTTTACTGTGCATTCAAATTAGAGTACAGTAAAATATTGTCCTTATTGGAATCAAAGAAGTAAAAAAGTGAACATTTATTTTCAGTCTAAAATGTAATCCCAAAGCTATCTCTTCTTCTAAATCAAACTGATTATAAACAAGTTAAAATTACAAAAGGATTTTTACAAACAGAATCCAGAGTCATGTTAGAGCACTTTATACACTGTGACCCTAGACAGTCTTGTTTCCTTATAAGAAGTAAGCTAATTTACGTTGGTTTCATTTAACTGATAAAGATCTCATTAATCCCAAAAGACACAGACACACTGATATATGTAAAATACATCCATCCATTATCCAACCCGCTATATCCTAACTACAGGGTCATGGGGGTCTGCTGGAGTCAATCCCAGGGCGCAAGGCAGGAAACAAACCCCGGGCAGGGCGCCAGCCTATCGCAGGGTGTGCACACACACAGCACACACTAGGGACAATTTAAAAACACTAATGTGCCTGACCTGCATGTCTTTGGACTGTGAGAGGAAACCCATGCAGACAACATGCAAGCTCCATGCAGAGAGGACCTGGGAAGCGAACCCGGGTCTCCTAACTGTGAGGAAGCAGCATTACCCACTGTGCCACCATGCCATAATTCTGTTTTCTTTTTATATTAGCAACAATGCCAGTCCTTAATACTGACCAGTGTTATTTCCTGTGAGCAACTAATTTAGCAAATAAGTAATTACTCCTAAAGTAATCACAATCTTCTGACTAGCACATTCTGCCATATTAGCTAACCAATTCTGAAAATGTATTTATTTTCAACATCACTCTTGAATGTCTGTTATTGTGTGAAGTGCATTTGGCACAGATTGTTTCAGTATTTGTTCACTGTATATCTGTGGGCATTAAAAGGAAGGTAGATGATGACTGAAAAGTCTGTATTGTTCAATATATTATCTCGTTAACCTTATTTTCCTTTAAGCATTTACAAATTCTACTGCTGTACATATCTAATTAAAAATAAAACAAAATGACTTCAAAATAAACACAAAAACAGCATGCATTTAGCACATCATAATGTACATACATACATATCTATCTACTGTATGCATATGTATTAATTTAATATTTCTAATAGTAATAATGTAAGAATTTAGTGCCCAACACTTTGGTGTAATGTAATGAAAGTGTGATGCTCGCTCTGTTACCATTCACTCTGAGATTTCAGTGCAACATTGGAAGGAATGCCTTGATAAAAATGGCAGTGACATCAGTCACCACCTTGAATATTTCTATAGTTCTAGTAAACCTTTTCAGTATTAATAAAAAGTAGGTGGAATGTAGTTCAGGCTGAGCACAGCAAGAATGGGAAAGTATTCACTTTAACTGAGAATGTCCACAATAAGTAGTTGAAAGAGCACATTGAGGACACTATACACCATTTGAATGCAACTTCCTTACAGGAGACAGTGTCAAAATTATTGGATTGGGGTTTATTTCTGTTGATTAAATTTCCACAGTGATTAAAATAGCTCTGTAGTGGCAAGGCAGTTTATCTGGTTTAAATCTGACTGGAAATACTAAAAGCACTGGATACTGTAGGAGTGATTTCCCTAAGGTGGGTACAGTTTGTTAAAACTAAAAAATGTGATTGATGGTAATACATTTCAAAAATGGGACAAGAGGAAATGCCCCAGTTACATAGGGATCACATTCCCCAGTTCTGCTGGGATATTTTTTGCTGGACAACTGGGTTGGTTTCTATTTTTGAACCTCAGATCAAGGAGGGACTATGCAGACTACATTCTAGCCTTAAAACAGTTAACCAAGTCTTCAGAGATATTTAAAAGGCTATGGGAGTTTGTCAGATCTATCTTTCAATATAGTTTCCATATTAATATGCAGCATCCATAGTAGAAGTATAAAAGGGTTAATGTCAGAAACCTGTTCAGGCATATCGGGAAACTAGTTTAAGGTTAACTGAACAACAAAGACAAAAATGTATCAGGAGCAGGTTGAAGTAATACACCAAATGTATGATTTAAGAGATCAGCAGATGTTCTGTAAACAATAAAACTGAACATTTAGAAAGATATATAGATACTTTATTAATCCCAAGGGGAAATTCACATACTCCAGCAGCAGCATACTGATAAAAACCAATATTAAATTAAAGAGTGATAAAAATGCAGGTAAAACAGACAATAACTTTGAATAATGTTAATGTTTACTCCTCCGGGTGGATTTGAAGAGTCGTATAGTGTGGGGGAGGAACAATCTCCTCAGTCTGTTAGTGGAGCAGGACGGTGACAGCAGTCTGTCGCTGAAGCTGCTCCTCTGTCTGGAGATGATACTGTTTAGTGGATGCAGTGGTTTCTCCATGATTGACAGTAGCCTGCTCAGCGCCCATCGCTCTGCCACGGATGTCAAACTGTCCAGCTCCGTGCCTACAATAGAGCCTGCCTTCCTCACCAGTTTGTTCAGGCGTGAGGCGTCCTTCTTCTTTATGCTGCCTCCCCAGCACACCACTGCATAGAAGAGGGCACTCGCCACAACCGTCTGATAGAACATCTGCAGCATCTTATTGCAAATGTTGAAGGAAGACAGCCTTCTAAGGAAGTATAGTCGGCTCTGTCCTCTCTTGCACAGAGCATCAGTATTGGCAGTCCAGTCCAATTAATCATTCAGCTGCACTCCCAAGTATTTATAGGTCTGCACCCTCTGCACACAGCCACCTCTGATAATCACGGGGTCCAGGAGGGGCCTGGGTCTCCTAAAATCCACCACCAGCTCCTTGGTTTTGCTGGTGTTCAGGTGTAAGTGGTTTGAGCCGCACCATTTAACAAAGTCCTTGATTAGGTTCCTATACTCCTCCTCCTGCCCACTCCTGATGCAGCCCACGATAGCAGTGTTGTCAGCGAACTTTTGCACGTGGCAGGACTCCGAGTTGTATTGGAAGTGCAATGTATATAGGCTGAACTGGACCGGAGAAAGTACAGTCCCCTGTGGCGCTCTTGTGTTGCTGACCATAATGTCAGACCTGCAGTTCCCGAGACGCATATACGGAGGTCTGTCTGTAAGATAGTCCACAATTCATGCCACCAGGTGTGAAACTACTCCCATCTCTGTCAGCTTGTCACTAAGGAGCAGAGGTTGGATGGTGTTGAAGGCGCTAGAGAAGTCCAGAAACATAATTCTTACAGCACCACTGCCTTTGTCCAAGTGGGAGAGGGATCGGTATAACATATAGATGATGGCATCCTCTGCTCCCACCTTCTCCTGGTATGCAAACTGCAGAGGGTCGAGGGCATGGTGGACCTGTGGCCTCAGGTGGTGAAGCAGCAGCCGCTCCATGGTCTTCATCAAATGTAAGGTTAATATATAAACTAAGAGTTACTGGAGAGCAAGGACGTAATAGACTTATTTAGGCTGGTTGTTCTCTATGCTAAAAACATCATGGTCTTCATGTATAACACTGGCACGGAAGAGCCCACACATACGCACAAAAATATCCAGATGCATAAAACTGCATATGCACAAAAAAATCCAGATGCATAAAACTGTGTTCCTTGCACTTCCCCTTAATAAATTCCAATGAACGTGAAATTTAAAGCATGTGCCTATAGCCCCACTTTGACTCCTCCAAAAATTTCACATATTTGAAGATGCATTTCAATATAAATTGCCTCTTCCATTCAGTGCTTTTTTTAAGACAATGCCAGAAGCACGTGAAAAACAATTTCAATGAATGTAAAGTGGAGGCAAAGAAAAGCATACTATTTGTTGGCTTAAGCAGTGGCATAAGCAACAAAAGTGAGTTATGGAGTGATACAGCATGGTAGAGACACTGAAGTTTAGAAGGTTGCGTAATGCCTGAAATAAAGAAGTGGTCAGATATTAAAGTCTGTGTGAAAAGACGAGATGCAGCCCACCATCTGTTTCTGTTGAAAACATTATTACAAAAGCTGACTCCCTTGCCGAGGAGGCAATGATGCTGCTACTGTGCCCAACACATCATCAGGCTCTGGTGCCTCAGAAACCACTGGACGACCATCTGAATGTGTGCTGACAGATGCTGCTCTGGAGTCACAAAATGCAATAGTGGATGCTGTAAGAGATGTGGCCAATGAACTAAGAAATCTAAGGGGTGTGCTATGCGATATTGGCCACAAATTAAACAAATTAGTTAAAAATAAATCCTGCATCTGATTACCTGTTTTTACATTCAAACAAAGTTGTAACGCTGTCCGATTTAGCTGGTCAGGTTCATCATACCTCATCTCTTCGTGTACGGGCAAACCACAATTGTGTGCCACTTTTGCAGCACTCTACTTGCACAATGCAACACACTTTCTGTGGACTATAAAGCAGCACGTTAATAGAGCGGAAATGCTTTCTTTTTACATTGGCAAATTAATCATTTGAAGGCGCCTTTATAATGTATTGTCAGCGGCGGGCACCACAACCAAGGTTATTATAGTTAATGAAAACTAAAATCAAAAAAGAAAATTTTACTAAAATAAACTGAAATAAAATATTTAACAAAACCGAAATGAAAAACTAAATGAAACTATTAAAGTAGATGGAAAGACTAACTGAAACAAAATAATAATTTACTAAAAATATTTTTAGTTTTTGTTTTTGAATGAATATTCCTGCTGTTAGTCTTTAACCCTTGTAACTTTTAACTTTAACATAGAAAGTACTCCACCGCATATATTCAACCAGTGAACGGTGGCTGGTGAAGGAGGGCGGCTGTTCACACAGCATTTCCAGTGATACAGCAAGCTGAATATAGGCGCGTAAAGCGTGTGAAATAGAAAGTGATTTACTGTGCTGCTTTTCTTTGTCTTTTTTTTTTTCTTTTTTCTTTTTAATTTATTGAATTGATTAGAATCAAATAACACTCCATACACATAACTCAAGTAGGATCTTGCCCTGGAAACATTTTGGACAATTTTAAATGAGAGAGATGCGCTCAATATATAATTTTAAGTTGAATAATTCTATGCTTTGTGCATATGGAGCTCAAGTGAATTCTGTGCATTGCTGCTTTCCACTCCTTTTTTGAAATATTGAGAATAGAGATCCTTTTCCCACTGTTCTGTTGGATCTTTGAAAGGGAGGGACTGTAATATAGTTTTATATATTACAAAAATGCTGCCTGAGTCCTCGAGGCGGAGCAATATTTTTTCTGGTACAGAGGTAGGAGGGAGGTGAGGAAAATTGGACAGGTTCTGTTTAACAAAGTTTCTAATTTGAAGGTAATGAAAGAAATGTGTTGCTGGTAAGTTAAATTTGGAGTGTAATTGTTCGTAGGATGCAAAAACATTGTCTATGTACAGATCTCTAAGTTATTTAATCCCAGATGTTTTCCAGGCATTAAAAACCATATACGTTTTGAGAGGGTGGGAAAAGGTGGTTCTCATGCAGAGGCACCACAGATAAAAGCATCTCCACCTTAAAATACTTCCTACATTGTTTGTTAGTATATTGGCGATAACTTGTATTTATTGGGGTACAGAGCAAAGAATATAAAAAAGTACTGCAGGTTTTTATTTCTTTCTCAATAGCATTTCAACAGTGAATTGCGAGTGCCTCAATTATGATTGCAAAAAGAAGTGATGACAAGGGGCATCCTTGTCTGGTACCACACTGTAGTTTAAAGTAGTCTGAATTGATGTTGTTAATACAAACTGACGCTTCCAGACTGGTATACAGTAATTTGATCCATGCACAAATTTTTGGGCCAAACCCAAATTTCTAAAATGTAGTGAAAAGGTAGTTCCATTCCACCATGTCAAATGCTTCTTCTGCATCCAATGATAATAACATCTCTTTGGGGTGTTTAACTTTGTTGGTGAATATATTACATTAAACAGGCGTCAGGGATTGGAAGCTAAGTGTCTGCCTTTAATAAACCCAGTTTGGTCTTGTAATATTTCCGAAGGCAGCACCTTCTCCATCCTTCTAGCTAGGACTTTGGAGAGTATCTTAACATCGTTATTCAGAAGTGAGATTGGTCTGTATGATGCACATTTTAATAAGTCCTTATTTTGTTTAGGAAAGACAGTAATTAATGCTTGGCAAAAAGTTTGAGGTTGAATTTTATTTTCTCTAGCTTCTGTAAATGTTGCTAATAGAAGGGGAGCTAGCTGAGTTGTGAATTTCTTATAAAATTTGGCAGGGTAGCCATCAGGGCCTGCTGCTTTCTCATTCTGCAGTGAGTTTATAGCATCTAGTAATTCTGATAGTGCCAGAGGTTTATCCAATTCATCAGCACTAAGAGTATCTATTTGTGGTATCTGTAATGTGTCCAGAAATGCTTTAAATTGTGTCTTGTCTTCTTTGCATGAATCTCTAATAACACTAAAGCAGCTATGGTAGTTGAAATAGTTTGGCCATTCCATGCACCATTATATTGTTACAGAATGATTATAATCAAATGAATTAAATTTGCAAACGATATGCAATTAATTTGGGTGTGTTTGATAAATCCCACATCATTGATGTGAATCTGAAAAATGGGAGACCCCACAGAACCAGTAGCACTGCTTTGACTTTGGGTACTGCCAGTTTGCAAAACCGAGCAGAAACTTGCATATACAATGTGTGAGACTTTATGACAAATGTGTGTGGCTTTAGTCCAAGTTTAGTTTTTATACATCTCAAAGTGTGCGTGGAAACAGACATACGCAACATTTTTGTGTGTATGCACTGTTTATACATGAGGCCACTTGTCTTTTAACCAGACTATAATACTTAAACATTAATCAGCACTGTTAGGTAAATCCAATTATCCATAAGTCTGAGTTTCTGCTTTATTTTCTGGTCATTCTGTAACAGATGCTCTCTCTTCTGCATGGTGCTTCAAGAGAATAATTGACGCAATCAACAATTTTTCTCCTGCATTCTTTTTGACTCAAACAGGCTTTATCAACGTCCTGCTACAGGATACATTTCTTTAATTAAGAAATGTTGATTTCAACCACACTTTGTGGAAGGTGCTAAAAGAATATGGGTTAAAGAACTGTTGCCATATGCCATGCTGACTCTATATTTGCAGAATGAGAACTGTGTTTGAATAACAAGTCCAATAAATGTAATGTGGGTTTTGAGCTTATCTTTTGTTCTAGCATTTTTTGAGCCAGGGCCATGTTGCAGTGGAGAGTATCTAGTTTAGAAAATTAATTGATACATCTATGATGCTTGTGGATGATGATGTCCTCTTTGTCTTTCTTATATTGGTTGTGCCTGTAGACTGTTTTCCAAATTCCTAATACTGTACCTGCATGGAGTTCTTTGAAATCACATAATCTGTTCAAGAATATAGACCTAATAGTGATCATTGCTTTTTTTTGCAAAGTTTAACTTCATAATTCCTATTCTTTCGATTAAAAGAGTTAAATGACTTCCTTATCCATTTGTAAGATATAGTGCAAATTACATAACAGCTTGGAATAAAAGCAATAAGCCAGAACACACTATTCTATTCCAAATTGAAATCCAATAAGTGCTTATATTGTTAAGCATTACTTTAACAAAACATGATGCAAAATGTAAATATTCATACAAGCACTTGTTTTTTCCTTTATAAAGATATAGTCCCCCCTGCATCAAATGATCTAATTATCGATAAACTTATTGATTTATTTAATCTTTAAATGTATATCCTCTGGTATCCACATTTTTGGTTACTCCATAAATACCTTATTGTATGCTGGGCCAAGCCACGAAGGAGGTGTTCCAGCCGTTGTAAAAAAATCAAACTTAAATACACTTTTTTTTATCTGGATTATCAATTTAATTCCTTTGAGCATGGGCTTTTGTTTCAGTCAGTATATTACTTTTCAAAGGCTGTAATTGTCAGCAGACATCTAACTAAACCACTAATGTTTCAAAATGAATTATCTACTTTTCTTTTTAAACTGTGTTTTAACTGAGTATGCACTTGTAATTGCTGTGTTAAACTCCCTTTGCTAACCCAAAAATCAATGGAAAGTAATTTTAATTCTCTGTAGTCTACTTTTGATTGTAATCAGGTTTCTACATTAAAGAAAACTGTTTTAAACATGTAATTTTTTCAAATTGTTCTGTTAAACATAGCACTGATAAATCTTTTCTGATACTCCGTCTTTTATTCTTATTATTAAACATGAACATTCTAATATAATTTCTTGAAAGAGCTGCATCAAATGGCCTTTTCCGTGCCAATGATACATATTCAACTTTAACTTCAAGAGCTACTGTGTAAAGAAAATGTAAAAATAAGGGCTTAATTTTATTTATTAGCTGCACCTTCCGCATTAACAAGTTTAATAGCTATTTTTTAAAATGTTCATATGTCAGGTAAACATAACTTAAAATGTTATGGGTTTAAGCTGAAAAAATGTGTTAATTTCTTATTATAATCCTAAAAATATCCAAAGAACCAGAACCATAAGCATGCACACTTGAAAGAAATAATAATTATTGGAAACTGGCAGTAAAGCACATTTTTAATCAGCCATATACATGTAGTTTAATGTCATCCTTTCAAAGCTTTAAAGGGCACTTATTACTGAAAATGTAAAATAACATGACTGTAAAGTAACTAACTACTTCTGGTGCTGAAATAAAGCTATTGATGTCAAAAGGTAAGAAGAGTGGGAAGATATAGTGTCAGCTTTTCATGTATAAGGGTAACATTTTAGATGAATGTTATGGCTTGGTAATTAATCAATGTTCTTTCTTAATTATTACAATATATTATACATGATAAAGCATGTGATGTTCACATTCAAATTCAAATATTGTCAAGTGTGCATTGTACTTTAAAATTCTTACTTGCACATCTTTTACAGACTAGTGACAGTAGTATAGTACCAAAAACATTACAACATCTTGTGGTAACTTCAATGTCAGACATTATACACAAACACTCACGCTATTATCAGTTCACATGAAGTAATTAACTGCATGCATTCTGAAGCAAGCTTTGTGATCTAAAAATCATTAGTAGTTAGTACTAAAATAATCAGTCATCACTGTGGTTAGCGGTTTAAGAAGCATCCATTTTTGCTATGGTCACATATTTTAACATACATTTTTATACATTATATTGAAATGCCTTGTAGGGGTAAGATGTTCAGGCCTGAAAGGTCACTGATAGTCAGAGGATCCTGGGAAAGCTAGCATTTTTAAGGTCCACATACAATATGTCACCATGTCAGTACAGAAGAAGTGGCACTGCTTAAGTGTGTTATGCCCTGCATTTGTCGTAGTGTCACTAAAAGAGTAAGAAGCAGGGCAACTGTGTCCTGGAAGGTAAAGGAACTCTTAAACAGTTAAGGTAGCTACAAGGGGGTACAGAGATGATAGGATTGGGAAGAGGGAATTTTGGCGTGGTGTTTCTGGATCAAATATAATGCTGCCTGTGACCCCAAATGTTGGCACTGTTTGGCCAGAAGTGATGACCTTAGCTGGGCTGTAAAGGTTGCTCCCTGTTAGACCCTCTTTGAAAGTGGACATCAACTCAGATATTAAAATTAAGTGACCATGGAAATGTAGAGAAGCAAAAAACAAACAAAAAAAGTTAAAGGTTTGGTGTTTGGGCTTAGTATAGAAGGGTGGCAAAATAATCAAATATAATGCTTTCTGTGACCCAAAATGTTGACACTGGTTTGGCCAGAAGTGATGACCTTTGCTGCGCTGTAAAGGTTGCTCCTGCTAGTCCCTCTTTGAAACTGGACATGAACTCAGCTGTTAAAATTAGGAGACCTTAGAAAGGTAGAGAGGCAAAAAACAAACAAAATAAATAAATGAAGGTTTGGTGTTTGGGCTTAGTATAGAAGGGTGGCAAAGTAATCAAGTCGACAAAGGATAGCTTATACAGAGTGACTTCTTGTTGTTTTCTGCTATTTTCAAGCATGATTTGTTCCTTATTCAGGCTTAGTTGTTATTTAATAAGAAATCTCTTTTCTTTTGTAATTTGGGCCCTTTGGGCAAAAGAGTATCGGTACACTATAAGAAGAGCAACTCTTGTCTTAGATTCCAATGCAAAAAACATAATACTCGTATATCATTTGACTCCAAGTGATATCTTGAAGTAGTTATGTCTAAAAACAGAAAAGTTTTGATTTGCATACAGTTTTGAGAGAATGGTGATAAAATTTATTTTCAATCGGGTAATCTAAAACTCACCAAAGAGTTTTTTGATTTTAAGTAACTTTTTTTTTCTTGGTTAAAAAGAAGGAATATTGCTCCCTTAAGCCTCATTCAATCTTCTGTGTTTCTACAGTCGTGTAAAGCATGTAATCCATCCACACTGGTAAAATTAATTCTGTTTATGCCTATTGTTCACATCAGCATGGGGAGTTCAGTTTTATTTGTATTATTATTTATTTTTTAATGTGACATGCTGCATATTTTCCACACAAAGATACACTAAAATACACCATTACGTACATTACTGTGTTTTCTACACATGAAAACTCAGTACACAGAAAGTTGCTACCTAGCAATCGCCTTGTGCTGGTTGAGGATATGCACATTTCCAGTATCCCCAGCTCCTCCAACCACTGTAGATCTTTCTTTAAATATACTAATTGACAAACAACTGTGACATGAATGCATGAAAACACTTCCAGGCAGGAATTAAATATCAAATACCTTTCTTCATGTGTGAATGGCACAAGTGTTACTGTAAATGAAAAGCAATTTATTTTGCAAATGTTTTTCATTCATTACTAATGTTAAGCAATATTACACATATAGAGAAACGTCGGGGCAGTCTTTATCAACTTAATCATATGTTTAGGAAAATTAGGCCAATGTGTGATGTTACAGTATATGACTTCTGGCCCATTTCAGTATGTAGCTAAAATTCATCCATTTTCCAACCTGCTGAATCCGAACACAGGGTCACGGGGGTCTGCCGGAGCCAATCCCAGCCAACACAGGGCACAAGGCAGGAACCAAGCCTGGGCAGGGTGCCAACCCACCGCAGGAAACTAAAATTCTTGCCATAAAAAAGGTATATACATGAACTAATTACTGCTGCTTTATTAGTTAATAATAACAATAATACATTTTATTTATATAGCGCCTTTCCCATCCACTTACAGAATATAAGAAAGAACTGCAGGGTATACAGTATATAGCATTGTACAAACCAGATAAATAAATAAAGAAGATTACAACAGTGAATTCAGAGAGAAAGCCTAACAGAAAACATAATTGATGGCCTAGCACACACACACAGGTTACATGAGCATCTTGACATAGAGGTAAACTGAGAGAAGGGTAATAAAGTCAGGTAGAGCTAAAAGCCTTCTTGAACAGATGAGTTTTGAGTGTAGATTAGTGTGGGGCACATCAAGATTGCCAGAATCAGAGGACCTTAGTAGACGGGCAGGCACATAGTGATGGAGAAGGTCACTGATGTAGTTTGGCGCAAGGTTATTTAAGGCTTTGCAGGTTATTAGTAGGATTTTATATTTGACTCTGTAAGACACAGGGAGCCAGTGAAGGCGAAGCAGGATGGTGTGATGTGCTCACTGTTGCTGGTTCGAGTAAGAACTCTTGCAGCCGAGTTTTGAATAAGCTGGAGCTGTGATATAAGTTTAGAAGGAGCACCTGCCAGTTGGGAACTACAATAATCGATGCGGGATGTGATAAAAGCATGGACAAGTTTCTCAGCATTAGAAAAGGAGAGGAAAGAGCGAACATGGGATACGTTCCGGAGTTCTCTGGCAGTTTTAAGTTACACACTAAAATGGCCCTGTCTTGCAGCTTAAAAATCAGGCTTAACATCATTCTTATCCAACAAGTGAAATGATATAAAATACATTTTCTAATATACTGTAGAATAAAAATAGTATTAAATGTGCATAAAATATCGGCTAGGTCCACATGTAAATGTTTAAATATTTTCAGATGTTAATAATTAATTAAATTTATTGTTTGATACACACCTAACCAAAGTTATTTTCACTTATCACTTTTATTCTTATCAGTCTGCAAAGCTTAAAATCTTGTGTAATGAAACACAGCACTCTGCGAGTATCTACTGTATATGTATGGGTACTAAAGATTAAAAAGCAGAATATTATTAACAAATTAAAGAACTTTTTTTAGACTTCATTATCAATACTAATGGTGACTTATTAGCAAACATTATAAAAAATACCTGTAATAAAAACAAAAGTATACCTTATTCATGTCTAAGGCATACTGTACAGTGCAGAATCTTGTCTTGAATATACAAGCTAATATTAAAATGTATAAATATGTTTAAAGCAGTAATGTGCAAATATTTGACCACACATATTTTAATTGCATTTTTATTTTATAGTACATTGTACTATGTAAACATAAATACTGTACATTTTACATTGCACACATAACTGACTTCAATAATATATAATTCTATATTATACTAATATTTAAAATAATTACTAAGTAGCACCATCACTATCATCATTCCCCTGCTACATTGCTCTTCTTATTGTCTTTCAGGTAGACAAACATTGAGATGAACCGTTTCAGATTTTATTGTTTGTAGTTTAACAGAATTTGACATGAAAGGCTGTTATGGTGCAGTCCCTGCAGAAAACAGAGATAATTGCCTGGGCACACAAGATCGTCCTAATTTTAGCTAAGCTTGCTGGGTCACTTGTGTTTCTGTTCCATGACAGGGCTGAGAGCACGAGAGCCAAGGTTTCTTCCCAGGAGAGGGGAGGTGAACCACTGTGGCACTAAGGGTGAACCACATCTTGGTTGCAATATGTTAATTAATATCATCTAGGCCACTTTGCAACTGACAATCTGTGCAGTACTCTGGGCTAACCTGGTATGAAGGATAAAATATAAAATGAATTAAATATTGTTACTGCAACATTTAGAACAGAAATATGTGGCTAATAAATGTTTTCATGGTGAAAGCAAAAATAGCTCCTTCAGAAATAAACAGTAATCTATCCAAAAGGGATTTAACAAAGATATGCCAATCAGAGTACAGTGAGATATCACTAGGAAAAGCTTTTTGACAGGTGGTAAATACCAGGTTTGTTCAAGCAAGGAGTAACACCTAGCAAGATTAAAATTATCTCTGACTTGACATCTTGCAATAAGAAGGAAAGGCTGACTCTGGACATTGTTAATGTTGTCCTTGTATGATTTGATTCCATTTGTCATATCTGTTTTCTTTGCCTTTACTGTGCTCTGTAAATAAATGTGCACTCTCATGTGTGCCATTCAAACCAGCATTAAAGGTCCTTGCAGGACATGTGAAAAGATGGACACTGAGCAGAAATGGAGAAGTAAAAACAGTACAGTGCTGAGAGAACTAGAATAGATTAGGGCTCTTACAGTAATCTTAGATCTGCTTTGTTCGTTTGTGGCACTACACTTTAAATATTTTACAATTGTTTGTCTGTGGTTTATTGGTGCACAGCTTTTTTAATTAGACAAATGCCTGTTAAGAGCTCACCAGTCGTTCTTACTAATTTGCCCTTTTTTCATGCATTTAAGAAAAAGGTCCATCAGCAAAAATGTATGTCATCCAACAAATTCTAAAGGCCAATGGGATACATTTCCCTTTGTGCTCTCATTTCACCATTGCCAGTATATCTTTTTGGGAGGAGATATATTGTATATGGTATATAGTATGTATAAATGTATTTATTTTTGTACACTGTCTTAATCCCTGAGGGTACATTGTCTTTTTACATGTCAAAGCACAGGGTCAGTCATTGTACAGCACTACTGGAGCAATTTTCAGGTTAATGGCCTTGCTCAGGGTCATACCAGACTAGGATCTTTTTTGGCAGTAATGGGGTTTGAACCAGTATATATTACTGTATATTATAGCACTGTGCAGTGCTTGCTGGTGTCAACCCAATAGATTTTATATAGCTTAATGCTGCTCTTAGAAGAATGACTCTTTGTTGCTGCATTAGGTGGAATTCATTTTACATTGTAAAGTTTGCCGTTTTTATAATCTCCTTTGCAATAGGCTCTGAACCTGGTCCTATGAATAATGGCATCCCACCTCAAACTGTTTGTAACTCATAACTTGATGCCCTTAACAGCCTGATGCAGCTTATCAGCACATTCACATAGCACTTCATTCAAAGATGCTGTATCCATGGATCACTTCCAGCTCCTTGCAATGGCACACAAACTTTGCAAAATGACATGGCAGTCTTCTGCCACTTGTGTGTGGACAGTGACAGGGGCATATCAGCGAAAGTCTTAGTGCTGTGTTTTCATGCAGTACAGCAGAGGTGTATGCACTTTTATGTGGTAATCTGCCCATTCTATACACACAGGCAAATCTATTCTTGTGGAACTACAGATGTAGCAGATCCTTGGCCATCTTCTATCCAAAAATGATTCTGCAACCAGCATTGCAGGTCCTGGATCTTCGTTTCAAGACACTCTCTCCACAAATGCCCTATAACTCTGCTACAATCTGCTTTAACTCTGCCTTTGCTGTCTTACTGGTGGCTCTGCCTCACAATGCTCACCTGTGGTCAGTGGCATCACAACCTTCCTCACCCTGTCCAGCTCCATAAGCTGATTAAAGTGTATCCTTTTCCAAAGCTATGCCAGTTGTCACCCAGACCCATAGATCTTAGCATAAGATGGAGAAGCAGTGGTAGACCTGCAGATAAGGCATGGAGCAAGAAGAAGGCAGCACTTTGGTAAGGCCAGCATTTTCATGTAACATTTTAACATTATGAAAATGTTAAAGTGTTAGTCAAATCCCTGAGTATCCAAAAGTGGGATACTTCTACATGCTCTCCAAGATCTATAAAGATGGGAACCCAGGAAGGCCAATAATCTCAGGAATTGGCACACTGACAGAAAATATTTTAGGATGGGTTGAAAGCATTTTCAAAAACCCTTGCCAGAACCACACCCAGCTACACTGCAAAAAATGCATATGCAAAAACTAGACAAAAAAAAGTTTAAATGAGAGTTGTTTTGCTTTTATTTAGCAAAAAAATCTGCCAATGGGGTAAGCAAAATGTACTTGACAAGATTTCTCACAACATGCTAAATAATTGTAAATACAAGTTTTTTGACAAGTCAATAATTCTTACAATAAGAAAAAAAAAGATTTAACATCATGATATACTTTTCACTTGCTTAGATTTCATTTTTTGCAGTGTATGTACAGGACACCACCCACCTCCTTAAAAAACTTGCTGCCCTAGACACCATTTCTGAGGGAGCCTTCCTTGTTACAATGGATGTAGAGGCATTATACACAAACATCCTCCATGATGACCTGCAACAACATGGCTTACAAACAGAACCAGTGATACAATTGATACAATTTCACAATGTGTTTTCTTTTGGTCAGAACATTTACTTACAACTAATGGGAACTACAATGGGTTGTCATTTTGCAGCCCACTACACAAATTTATTCATGGCAAGATTAGAACAGGACTTCTTGTCAACATGTGTGATAAAACCAATGTTTACCTTTGCTACATAGATGACATTCTTATAATCTGGACAAGCGACAAAGACCTTCTTTGCTTCCAAATGAATTACAATTCATTCCACCCCAACATAAAAATGAAATTAAATTATTCACAAACAGAAATCAGCTTTCTGGACACTACCATTCGCATAAAGAACGGTACCCTTATGACCTCTATTTTTCACAAACCCACAGACAGACGGACATATCTAAGAAATGACAGTTTCCACCCAAGGCATATACGGAACTCCATCATTTACAGCCAGGCAATACCTTACAATCATATTTGCTCAGACCCAATGGATCGGGACACACAACAACAGAAACTCAGGAAAGACTTCATCAAACAAGGATACACTACCAAATCAACAGACATACAAATGAGGAGAGCTACGGCTACACCCAGAGAAAACCTTCTGGAATACAAAGGTGCAGAAACCAAGAACCGGGTCCCACTAGTTGTAACTTATCATCCACATTAGGAAAAACTTCGCAAAATTATGAAACCCATGGTACAGAAAGACAATAAACTGGAGGAATTATTTCCAAAATGTCCCCTCCTTGCATACAGACAACCACCAGACCTCAAACAACTGATTGTCCAAAATTCTATGTGTGGCTCAGCAGCAAGTGGTACATCTCCCTGCCTACAGAACAGGTCTGGCAATTGTGCACATATCTACACGACAGATCAGATAGTTATACCACATTGCCAGCAGAAAATGGTCTGAATAGACGCAAGAGTTTTATGATCAGATATGTGGACTAAATGACTGATTGACAAGCTGACTACATCAGAGGCCTATCTTACTGACAATGCACTCAAAAAAGCCTTACAGGACTTTCTCTAGTGATGGCTATCTGATCTCTACATTTTATTAGTTCATTGTTCTCTTCTTTCAGTGTTAATTCACCTAGGTGTAACCTGGGCTAGGTTTAAAAAGAAAAAAGGAATATCCGAATAAAGGTTATTGACTGAAATGGGGTACAAGTTGTGGGGGTTGGGTAAGGTTAAGTTATATATGTAAGTGTCCTCTGATTGGCCAAGAGACAGTCCATGTAAGATAGTTGAAGAAAGGAGTTTCAGGCAAAACACAGAAACAAGGAGGAAAGAAAAAGAGTTTCAGGCAAAATGCCAAAACAATAAAGAAAGAAAGATAGTTGAGGCAGAATGCCGAAACAAGACGGGAAGAAAGAAAGAGATAAAGAGAAACAGAGTTGAGGCAGTATGCTGAAACGAGACAGGAAGAAAGCAAGGGAAAAGAGAGGGACCGTTGAGGCTGAACGCCGAAACGAGACAGAAAATGAAAGAGGAAATAAATTTAGCAAACCGCTAAAACATAAAAAGAGAAGATGGGAGAAAAGAAAGATTTAGCAACACATGAAACTGAGTAGACAGAAAGAAGCGATAGAAGGACGCGAAGAGAGTCGAGAGAGGAGAGGGACTGACACGTGATGGACGGAGTGATTTGGTGACCAGAAGAAGAGAAAGACGGCAGGACACGAGTTCGGCACTGTTGGACAGCAAGTGACGATGTTGTTCAAGAAAGAGGGAGACGAGAGGCCCAAAGGAGGTATCCAAGGATAAAGGAAAGTACTTTCAAACAAGGTCTGTGTGTTTTTTTTTTTTGTTTGTTTTAAGTGGCTTGAGTTAAATCCTCCAGTGAAGGGGCCAGTTCTGTTTTGTTTGTTTGGCCACCACGCACCCGAGCTACATTTTGGGGCCCCAACGTAGTGAGTAAACTTCACTGATTGTGGTAATTAATAAGGGTGAGCTCACCAGTAGTATTAGACTGACAATATATGTATAGCTGCAAATAATTTAGTGTTTGTGTTTTATTATTATTGTATATATTTGTAAAATACCAAGTTTGGAAACCTGTTCATTTTGCATTTAAGTAAAGTGAGTTTTTTTTTTATTTAAAATTTGAGTAACGGAGATTCGGTTGTGTATTTAAAGGCTGCAGGTGGCATATATTGTACATGCCAACAATAGAGGTGGCAACACCATAAAAAAGAGCTCAGGGTCTTGCACACTGATTAAAGGAAGGGTGGTGCAAGGGGGTTATATAAGGTTTATTAATTCTGCTAACATTTGAACAAAAAGGTTGTTAAGGTGAAAGAAAAGAATCACTTTGATGTCCCAAATTTAACCTAGAGTATTTTTCAGTTTCTTTGTTACACCTTGCCTGATGAAGGGGCCTTAGCTGCCTCGAAAGCTTGCATTTGTAATCTATTTAGTTAGCTAATAAAAGGTGTCATTTGACCCTACTTTTTCCTGTATCAATCTATGGCTAACACGGTACAACACTCTACTCCTAACATTATGAAATAATATTTTAAAAAGTGTGAATCTTAAGAATTATATACACATCCAGTACTTTATTTATATACTACCTTTAAACATTGTTATATGAGTGGAGTGGTGGCTCTGAGGCTAAGGATCTGTTGCCAGCAATCAGAAGGTTGACAGTTTGAATTCTATAAACACCAGCAGTGATTCTACTCCATTGGGCCCTTGAGCAAGGCCCCTAACCCACAATTGCTTCGTCCTGGTTCTGACGTTAATCTGCATCCAGTACTGCAAGCAGGCCCTCCAACTTACAGGGAAACGGGTGGTTAGTGGCAGGATTAGCACTCTAGCCATCGTAAAGAAAGCACATATTGCCATAAGCATCATCTATGGGGGAAGGCAATCCATACATATTAGCTGAGTGAATGAATTTATATGTTGATATAAGGCTATGTTCAGAATGCAGTTACGTTTGGCTCATATGCAATTTTTGTTTGACTGTTAAAAGTAATTTTACATGTTATTCAAATCTGATATGACTAGGTACCTACTGTATGTACCCAATGCATCCTGAATTTGCAAAGTTAATAAAAATGAATCATCAGATAGATGTAATATACTATAGATGAATATCAGTTGCATGCTGGCATGCCTAAATGCTGACTTCAAATTCTTTACAGTGCTGGTCATCTGCAAATCAGCCAGCTAATGATAAGTCCTCAAAGGTGCTTTGAGTGGAATCATCTGTGGCAAATGAGGTGTGACAATATAGAAAACGTTTAGCAATGGGACTGTATTTGCATTTCACATCTCTCTAAAAAATTCAAACCAATGTCACATAAGTAAGAAAATCATTATATTTTAACAGAAGTATAAACAAGCATTACTTAGATTTGCTCTCTTTTTAAACGACCACTCTGCTATTTAGTTTACAGTGATGGTGACAGCACAATTATAACTTTACTATGCAGACCCATAAAATATAGATTACATGTAAGTACTTGAACTAAACTGCCTAGACCACTATAATTACAAAATTCAATGAAATTGAAGTATAATGAAATCTGTTCTGAATTGGTGTTTACTTTAATGTGAAATAACGTGAGGCCTCCAAAATACAATGTTTACTATAGCGTACAATCTTTACAAAAAATGATTAACAGAAATGTTCTGAAAACAGCGAAGGTCCAAAAAGTACAAAAGGGTCAGCGTGGGACACCTAACAGGACAAACAGAATTTAAGGTAAGCAAGTCCCAAAATGCAGATCCAGAAAGCAAAGTCAAAAACAGAGCACAAGGTCAAACAAATCCAGTAATATCACAAAAGCACCAAATAATCTCAAGAGAAACTCACCCAACCCAGCATATTAAATGAACCACAAGGGACTGTGGGTTTTCCTCAGCCTTTATAGGACTGAGGGCAATCCCTTGATAGTGATGATCAGGTGGCCCCATCTCTTGGGAGACTGCTCACAAAACACATAGTACATATACAAAAATACCTAAATGTATAGCAACAAAGTTATCTTAAAATATAAACAAAAGAGTGATAAAAGAGAGATTGGAACCCTTGCTGAAACACAACAGGCTGTAGCACTCAGTTTAAGTAGCCTGAAGAAGGGTCCATGGTGGCCCCACTGGACATCACCACTCCTGAGCTCTCTCTCTGGCTGTATTAATGAGTTGGGAGACTGAGTGAGTGGGAGCCATTGTTTGTTTGAAATATTGTTTTTTCTGTTATGTTTAAAATATTATGATATTTGGCCAGTGATTTGTACTTGCTTACATTAGGATTGCATTTTAGGCAACTCCATTGTGGTTCTTTTTGAATTTGGAACATCTTATTGCATTGTATTCATATTTTGTTATTAAATTGCATTTTTATAAGGATTCTTTGCATGCCCCTCTATGCATAAGCCAAGGTTTACCGTTACCCTCCCTTTGTTGGGCTCTCATTATAGAATTTGAATGTCTTATAGTTGTTTTTCCAGCTCCTAATCTTTGTGCCTTTTGCAAAGCCTCAGGCAGGCTGGCCGAGTTGGAATTAAAGTTCATTGAGGTAAAGCCTTTTTCCAGCAGGTAAAAGGGGCCTGGCCTGTTAGTGAATCTTGTCATTTAGAATTTAGATGCCTCACAGCCATTTCACTTTGGAAATAAAAATTTAAAGAGACAGAACATAATTACAAGATCACACGTGAAACTAAAAGGAAAAAATTTAAAGATGTGAAACATATAGTAATAAATCACAATTAACAAACAGTAATTGAATATATGTCAATACATAAAAATCTCTAAACATTTACCCATAATTCCTCTTTACCATATCCACTCTAATACATATAAATAATGCAATATCAGAATCCAATCAATGCACAGTGTCAGCTTTTCCAGTGAGAGAAATTTTTTAGCAAATGTATAGAGTACAGTAAAGTCATTGATGGTGGTGAAACAGAGAATGGGATTTGTGGAATCTTAAGCTACAAGATTTAATGTAAATATATTTGAGAGATGCTCATGATTTTAATTAAATCAATCAAACCAGTCCGAAGATGATTATTATTATTATTATTATTATTATTATTATTATTATTATTATTATTATTGCTGGATTATTATACAACATTTTTTGCCCCCTAACTCCCAGTGTTAATAATGGGGCTATTCCTAGGCATGTTGCATTGTATATATAATTATTTTTGTAAACTTTTATTAATTTATTAATTTCTGGAATCTGTTTAATATGTCAGTCACAGTGTCTGTTAAAAGTCTGTTAGGTTATTACAGAGGAGGGGACGATGGTGTATGCATGCTGTGGCCGTGCCTCCCTGTTAACAACAATTTTCATAAAATTTGCCTTAATCCTGCACGTTTTTACACTTGTTTTATTTTCTTTATTGTACGTATAGTTTATAGATGCAACTGACTCGAATTGTATGGATTTGGATTAATTTCTACAGATTTTATGGACTTTACCTTAACTGGAAACAACTGAATCTGTGGATCACGGGATGAGACCTACAAACATTTGTTTGTACCTGGCGATCTAGGAGCCTGGAATGATCTGTCTCCTTGATTATAGTTGCTATTCTGGTCTGCTCTTGATTCATTTTATTGTGTTTTATGACTAAGACCTGATCTGATGTTCACACCCACCTGGCTAGTGGCTCTGGGGTGATCACGTCTGTAATACCCAGTGTTACTTGTTTGTGGCTGTATGTTGGAACCTCCAAATCCTGTTACCTCCTCCTGGTATGCTTTGTGCTGCTTTGGTATCGCTGCTCATCTGCGCCACTGCACCTTGCCCATCTCACTGGCTCCGCTGTGCTGTGCTGCTTGTCCACTGCTATCAGATAAGTATTGCTCAGTATCATGCTAAAATACTCTTGTGACAAACTCTTTCATATTAAACAGTTTGTCCAGAGCAAATGGTCTGACTGGAATATCCTAAAAGACACTGGTATTTTGCGGCGCCCGAAATATGTACATCGGTGGTCAGGTCACCTCCATCGCCGGGCTACGAATGAAAAGATCACCGGCAGCATTTGCTCAGGAATACGCCATCCTACTCATGGCCCTGAAATTGGAGTGTCAGCGTGCCAAATTTACATTATGTGAAAATAAACTCCGGTCACAGCCCTGTGCAAAAAGAAGTCTCATCAACTAATATTGCATTGTTTAATTCGAGATCTCTTAATGGCAAAGCATTGGTGCTGTCAGAATTCATCATTGACACCAAACTTGATATGCTGTGCTTAATGGAGACTTGGCAAAAACCAAATAAATTTATGTCTCTCTTGGAGGCGACACCACCTAGTTACACTTTCCTCACAGAGCCTCATAGCTCAAGACAAGGTGAAGGACTTGCAGTAATTGTCAGAGTGGAGTTAAACATTAAAAGAATCCCAATTGACTGTCCATTGTCTTTCGAGTGTCTGGCTCTTAAACTAATAATGGAATCAGGTCCTGTCTTACTCATTCTTCTTTATTTTCCTCCAAGATACAATGCATCCTTCTTATCTGATCTGACTGAACTATTAACCCACTTAAGTTCCTTTTCTCAGAGAGTCATTATTCTTGGTGATTTCAACATCCGTATTGACATCCCCACATCTAAACTGAGAAATGACTTCCTATCCTTACTGGACTGTTTTGACTTGACATAACATGTTGATTTTCCCACTCACTCTGGTGGTCATATATTTGATCTGATTTGTACTTCTGGATTATCTGTTGCCATCACTTACAGCACTGATTTGGGACTATCTGACCATAAAGCAGTACTTTTCAATACCTCATTACCTCTCCCTCCTCTTATTTGTAAACGACTAATTTCTTACAGAAACCATAAAAATATCTGTCCCTCTATCGTTTCTGGATCGATTTCTGATCTTTTACTATCTGCACCTATTCCATCAACACTAGATAGTCTTGTTGATCACTAAAACTCAGCCCTTTATTCAGCATTAGATAAAACAGCTCCTTTAAAACATAAGGAGGTTTCCTTTAAACGGTCAGCTCCTTGGTATAATTCAGAATTGCGATCTATAAAAGCAGCTGGCTGACGCCTTGAGAGAATGTCATGTGAGCCTGGCCTCACTGTGCACATCCAGGCTTTTTCTGACCACCAAAGAGCTTACAGAAAAGCAGTAACTGCATTATGGCAGAATAATAGAAAGTGGCCATAAAAACCCAAGGGTTTTGTTCTCTGTAGTTAATAAACTACTCCAACCCACATCTGGCACAACTACCTCTTCTAATGAAGTCTGTGAGAAATTCCTCCACTTTTTCCTTAACAAAATTAAACATCTAAATTATTTAACTAACATAAATACATCATCTGTTTATATCTCTCCCTGCTTTCCCACTCTATCCAGCTCCTTCTCTAAGTTCTCACCAGTCACATCTGCCTTTGTTAATGTCCTGCTTTGTAAGATGAGGCCAACTACTTGTGTACTGGACCCCATCTCCACCACACTACTTAAATCCTGCCTTCATGCCATAATCCCGACTATTACAACAATAATAAGTTCATCCCTTGACACTGGCTTTGTGACGCTCATTTTTTAAATCGCTTGTGTAACCCCAATGTTAAAAAAGTCTGGTCTTGATGCTGACAGTCTTAACAATTTTCGGCCTATTTCCCACATACCTTTTCTGTCAAAAGTTCTTGAGCGTGTTGTAGCTTTCCAACTCACTAACTACTTAATTTCTAATAATTTGATGGAACCCTTTCAGTCTGATTTCAGAGAACAGCACAGCTGTGAAACTGCTCTGCTACGGGTAACCAATGATTTGCTTATGGCAGCAGACTCTGGACAAACCAGCATATTAATTCTGTTAGACCTCAGTGCAGCTTTTGACACTGTCAGACATGACATTCTACTGTCCAGAATGGAGAACAAACTGGGTAACTCTGGCCCTCCAGTGGTTCAAGTCCTATCTGACTGATAGGCAAGAGTTTGTTAGTTTTGGCAACAGCAGATCCAGCACAGTGCCAGTTATACAAGGATTTCCACAGGGCTCTGTCCTCGGCCCTCTGATTTTCTGTATTTATATACTTGACCTTGGTCATAGTATTTGTAGCTTTGGACTGAGTTATCATTTTTATGCAGGCTATACTCAACACTGTTTCAGTGTTAAAAGTGGAACTTCATCAGAGCTTTCTCAGCTCACAACTTGCCTCAGTGAAATTAAAATCTGGATGGAGCAGAACTCTTTAAATTTAAATTGCAACAAAACTGAACTCCTGCAGGTTGGGACTTAATAAAATGAGCTCCTTGCCAGTCAATCTTGGTGGTGATCTCATTAGACCTGCCTCTACTGCAAAGAATCTTGGTGTCATTTTTGATTCCTCCTTTTCTTATTCCGCACACATAAATCACATTAAGAAACATTCTTACTTTAACCTCCATAACATATCATGTGTTCGCTCCTTCTATTTTTTTTCTAACGCTAAGAAACTTGTCCATGATTTTATCACATTATTGTAATTCCCAACTGGCAGGTGCCCCTTCTAATCTTATATCACAGCTCCAGCTTATTCAAAACTCGGCTGCAAGAGTTCTTACACGGACCAGCAGCAGCGAGCACATAACACCCATCCTGCTTCGGCTTCACTGGCTCCCTGTGTCTTACAGAATTTAATATAAAATTCTACTAATAACCTACAAAGCCTTAAACAACCTTGCGCCAATCAACATCAGCGACCTTCTCCATCACTATGTTCCTGTCCGCCCACTAAGGTCCTATGAGTCTGGCAATCTTGTTGTGCCCCACACTAATCTACACTCAATGGCTGACAAGGCGTTCAGCTGTATAGCGCCCAGACCCTGAAATGACCTACCAAAATTAAATAGACCAGCTGACTCCATGAAGTCTTTTAAAAAACAACACAAAACTCATCTGTTAAGGAAGGTGTTGTGTATTATCACAGTAAAAACAGCACGTAGTCTTCTTTATCACAATCCTCTTTTTAATGCTCAACTCCAACCCAACACTCTACGATCCTCTCCACCCTTCTCCCCCACTCCTCCATGCCTACTGCCCTCTACTGCACACAGCAGGAACACCACAGAAGGCTTTTAGCTCTTCCTGACTTTATTACCCTTCTTTCAGTTTGCCTCTATGCCAAGATGCTCATGTAACCTGTCTGTGGAAATCAGTGTCACTCTTTCTCCCATACATTTGTGCAAGCCCTTTTGTATAACGATATACTGTATAGGTATTGTAATACAAATAAAGGAAGCAAAAGGTAATGTTGAGGCCCATAATGGACTCTGTGTTTTAAAAACAGATTATATAGAAAGAAGCAGTCAGTATCCTGGTTTTCAAAGTCTGGCTTACTTAAAAGAGTTGCTCCTGAGGATGCTGTTGTTGGTTCATCAGTCATGGGTCCACAAATGAATGCTGACTTATGGTTTCCACAGCATTTAAATAGTGATCAGGGTAAAGGGCTAGATTTCCAATAGTGTAACACATGTGTCATCAGAACTCCTCATGGGGATCTTCCTACATTATGGAACCAAAAAGGGAAAAGGTATACAACTGTTTTATACCCAACTTAGTTCCCCAAATATTTATGAGAGAGTAGCCACTAATATTCTCCTGCAGTGTTTATGTGTGTCCACTAATATACAGTGGTGTGAAAAACCATTTGCCCCCTTCCTGATTTCTTACTCTTTTGCATGTTTGTCACACAAAATGTTTCTGATCATGAAACACATTTAACCATTAGTCAAATATAACACAAGTAAACACAAAATGCAGTTTTTAAATGATGGTTTTTATTATTTAGGGAGAAAAAAATCCAAACCTACATGGCCCTGTGTGAAAAAGTAATTGCCCCCTTGTTAAAAAATAACCTAACTGTGGTGTATCACACCTGAGTTCAATTTCCGTAGCCACCCTCAGGCCTGATTACTGCCACACCTGTTTCAATCAAGAAATCACTTAAATAGGAGCTGCCTGACACAGAGAAGTAGACCAAAAGCACCTCAAAAGCTAGACATCATGCCAAGATCCAAAGAAATTCAGGAACAAATGAGAACAGAAGTAATTGAGATCTATCAGTCTGGTAAAGGTTATAAAGCCATTTCTAAAGCTTTGGGACTCCAGCGAACCACAGTGAGAGCCATTATCCACAAATGGCAAAAACATGGAACAGTGGTGAACCTTCCCAGGAGTGGCCGGCCGACCAAAATTACCCCAAGAGCGCAGAGACGACTCATCCGAGGGGTCACAAAAGACCCCAGGACAACGTCTAAAGAACTGCAGGCCACACTTGCCTCAATTAAGGTCAGTGTTCACGACTCCACCATAAGAAAGAGACTGGGCAAAACGGCCTGCATGGCAGATTTCTAAGACGCAAACCACTGTTAAGCAAAAGAACATTAGGGCTCGTCTCAATTTTGCTAAGAAACATCTCAATGATTGCCAAGACTTTTGGGAAAATACCTTGTGGACTGATGAGACAAAAGTTGAACTTTTTGGAAGGCAAATCTCCTGTTACATCTGGCGTAAAAGGAACACAGCATTTCAGAAAAGAACATCATACCAACAGTAAAATATGGTGGTGGTAGTGTGATGGTCTGGGGTTGTTTTGCTGCTTCAGGACCTGGAAGGCTTGCTGTGATAGATGGAACCATGAATTCTACTGTCTACCAAAAACTCCTGAAGGAGAATGTCCGGCCATCTGTTCATCAACTCAAGCTGAAGCGATCTAGGGTGCTGCAACAGGACAATGACCCAAAACACACCAGCAAATCCACCTCTGAATGGCTGAAGAAAAACAAAATGAAGACTTTGGAGTGGCCTAGTCAAAGTCCTGACCTGAATCCAATTGAGATGCTATGGCATGACCTTAAAAAGGCGGTTCATGCTAGAAAACCCTCAAATAAAGCTGAATTACAACAATTCTGCAAAGATGAGTGGGCCAAAATTCCTCCAGAGTGCTGTAAAAGACTCACTGCAAGTTATCGCAAACGCTTGATTGCAGTTATTGCTGCTAAGGGTGGCCCAACCAGTTATTAGGTTCAGGGGGCAATTACTTTTTCACACAGGGCCATGTAGGCTTGGATTTTTTTTTCTCCCTAAATAATAAAAACCATCATTTAAAAACTGCATTTTGTGTTTACTTGTGTTATATTTGACTAATGGTTAAATGTGTTTGATGATCAGAAACATTTTGTGTGACAAACATGCAAAAGAATAAGAAATCAGGAAGGGGGCAAATGGTTTTTCACACCACTGTATATACATTAAGCCATGAGATTTTTTCAAGTCACAACCTCCTCTCAACCATATTCAACCACACACATGGTACTCTCACCTCTCATTCGTGTGAATGCTTTTGTCAGACACAGTTCTTGCTCCCTCAGCTCTTATATATTTTAATGTTTTTCTCACTTTAAGTTCCCAATTAAAGAAGACCAATTATTCTTAAAGAATTTCATCACAAAGTGTTATTAACAGAAAAAATTAATACACGGCCAATCCTAGCACTGAGAAACGATGAAGTCAAACAAAATAACAGCAAAAATGTTGATCAGTCACATGGCAAATTGGATAAATGCGTATCAATAGACTATGCTGAAACAGTTGGTGGTGATCGTGCATATTATGAAAACATCAACTTACAATATCCCAAAGAATATTTACAACTGTTAACACCGTCTGGTTTTCCACCACATGAATTACTGTAGAAAGAAGGACGTGTCCAAGAAACGTAATGTAGTAAATCTTCCGCGGATAATATTAGACAACAAAGATCTTGATATGTCATTCATATTAAAACATTAACAGTTTCCCATTAGAATAGCTTTTGCACAGACAATTAACAAATCTCAAAGCCAAAAATTTCAAAAAGTCGTTTTATTTAATAGAGAGAGAGAAATGAAATTCAATCATGGACAGTTATATGTTGCATTGCCACAATGAAAGTCCAAACCATCCATCCATCCAGCCATCCTCTTCCGCTTATCCGAGGTCGGGTCGCGGGGGCAGCAGCTTAAGCAGAGAGGCCCAGACTTCCCTCTCCCCGGCCACTTCTTCCAGCTCTTCCGGGAGAATCCCAAGGCGTTCCCAGGCCAGCTGGGAGACATAGTCCCTCCAGCGTGTCCTGGGTCTTCCCCGGGGCCTCCTCCCGGTTGGACGTGTCCGGAACACCTCACCAGGGAGGCGTCCAGGAGGCATCCTGATCAGATGCCCGAGCCACCTCATCTGACTCCTCTCGATGCGGAGTCCAAACACAATCAAAATTCAATATGACATTGACGAAAATTTAATCAAAAAATTGTTTTTACTGGTTTTACAGTAAAAGTGTAAGTTTAAAAAATATCTGCATGTCAATTTCAAAGCCAAACAGAATTAAATTGTATTACTCAACAAATAACTCTAACGGAACATGAAACATAATTTACTTTAAAATTATTACATTTTGCTATTTTTTAATATGGTTAATTACTCGTAGTAATGTAAAATAGTTAGTTCTGTAATACATATTTAACAATTCCCATTATAATAAAAATCTGTTTAAATTGTACATCCACATCCCCATATGTGAGCGGCAGCACTGCAAAGAGACTAGTGCATAGCACAGGCCCAGGGATTGGCAAGCAGAGGGCCCCTATATATATATATATATATATATACACTATGTACCCCGGAACGTGTGGTGGCAGCCCTTCGCGGTTACATCGAGGCCACAAGTGTGGGACTTAAGTGCTCAGCCCTGTTGGGCTCCATGGCCACCACCAGGAGGAGCTGCATGGCTTAACAAGCCTGTGTGGGCTGGAATGCAGCCACGCCTGTAAGTGTAGCCTGAATTAGGTTACTTATCACCTGAAGCACTTCCGGGTGGGCTATAAGAAGAGCCTGCAGCCACTACTCAGGGCACCAGAGTCGGGAGAAGGAGGAGGACAAAGCTGCCTGGGAGGAGTGGTGGAGAAGGAAGAGTGATCTTGTGGTGTTTTTCTTTTGTGTGTGGTAAAATCTTTTTGTTATCCTTTTCACATGCCTCCGGTCTGTGTCAGGTTGGCGCAGATATAGCACCTTATTCCAGAATATCCATCCATTCATCCATTATCCAACCTGCTATATCCTAACGACAGGGTCACAGGGGTCTGCTGGACCCAATCCCAGCCAACACAGGGTGCAAGGCAGGAAACTAACCTCAGGCAGGGCGCCAGCCAACCGCAGAGCACACACACACCCACACACCAAGCACACACTAGGGACAATTTACAATTGCCAATGCACCTAACCTGCATGCCTTTGGACTGTGGGAGGAAACCCATGCAGACATCGGGAGAACATGCAAACTCCATGCAGGGAGGACCCGGGAAGCGAACCCTGGTCTCCTAACTGCGAGGCGGCAGCGCCCTTATTCCAGAATATATCTATACTAATAAAAGGCAAAGCCCTCACTCACTCACTCACTCACTCACTCATCACTAATTCTCCAACTTCCCATGTAGGTAGAAGGCTGAAATTTGGCAGGCTCATTCCTTACAGCTTACTTACAAAAGTTGGGCAGGTTTCATTTCGAAATTCTACGCCTAATGGTCATAACTGGAAGGTATTTTTCTCCATTAACTGTAATGGAGTTGAGCTGGAAAGACGTGGGGAGTTTCGTGTGACATCATCACGCCTCCCACGTAATCACGTGAACTGACTGTCAACACAGTACGTAGAAAACCAGGAAGACCTCCAAAAAGCGCTTAAGAAAACATGCATTATATAATTGAGAAGGCAGCGAAACAATAAGAAGCGAGCGAGTGACATATACTACCATATTCATGAGTGCTGCTACCTCGGAAAGAAAGCAAGGTGTAAACCTAAACTTTAAATTAAGTTCATAGACAGGCTACCGCTGGCGTTTCACATGCCCACAGGTAATGCGGGATACAAGTTTAATGAGAGGACGGGATATAAACGAGAGTTTTGATCACTTTGTAACTAAGTTAAAATTGTAGGTGAAGGGGTGTGCTTATGCAAATTCCGAGAGACTGTGTTTGTGGGGGATTGACAGTTAAGGCGGGTGGGGAGTCACGTCATCATCTCCCTCCCATTCATCATTTCGCTCTGAGCTGAGCTGCTAACGCTGTCTTCCGAAGCAACTTCGTCAGACTGCCACCAAATACTCACAGAAAAATCCACAAGTTAATACACACTCTGTCTCTAGAGTTTCTCCACACTGAATCCTCCAGGCACTACTTACAAAAGGTTACATTGACAATCGTGTTACGTTATTTTTAAAATCTTTCCTTTTCTTAGCACAAGCACAGCTGAGAAGCTTGATGCATGTGCTCCATAACGCGTTAAAAATAATGCATTTAATCACACTTTGCATTACAAGCAAAGGGAGCTTTTGTCAATGCATGATTTCCTGGTACACGATTACATTGATCAGCGCATCCCGATTCATTTTACCCTCGCACCACCTTAGTTTGAGAAGAAGTATGAAAAATATGAGGTTAACACAGAAAAACAGATCACCAATTCAAGCTTTATGAATAATCGATTCGCCATCAATAATTGTTTTGGTAAAGCCATCCTCCTTCCATTTTATAATTTTTCCGCCACTAGCCATGATTAAATGAACGGTAAAAAGTAAGAGCGAAGCGAGGGTGACTTATTTAGGCAGGCATATATATGACAGCAACACTCATGACAATGTCAATCATGTTACGTTATTATTAAAATGTTTCCTTTTCTTTTCATTACTTCTTTAACACACTACTTCTCCGCTGCAGGCGCGGGTATTTTGCTATATATATAATATATGAATTACCTCCAAAGAGCGCTGAGACTTTTGATATCATGAACGTGTGTACAAAAGGGGTCTCCTGCCCAGCAAAAGTCGAGCAGCCAGCGCGCGTGCATAGCTGTGCCGGCCTTTGAGACGCTGACTGCGCTTCTGCCTTAAGTCAAAGTGAGCACTTTTAATTTTTTTCATCCTCCCCTGCTCTATAGCCCAGACAAGTGCAAACACGGGACCCCTTTTCTACACCACGGCAAAATAATATTAAGGCGATTCACACTTTCTTTTGCACGATACGATTATGAGGTCCTCAGCTCGGATTATGAAGACACGCACAGGAGTGGAGGACTGACAGTGCCATCACAGCCGATTAATGGCGGGACGTCTCACCAGTCTACACAAGACCCACCGCGACTGTCCCCAAAAGGCGATCATAACGTCAGCGAACACATCTCTCTATACTATATAAAAGAAAAAGGCAACTTTCCTTTCTTTACACCTTTTTTCCTTTTATCCCAAACCAAAGCCTTTCTCTCTTAACACTGCAGAGGACACAAAACTAATTTTCTTTAATTGCCGGTAAGGCACATTACCAGAGGCACAAATTTGAACGCTCACATAGAAAATGTAATTTCTATACCACAGCCGTCGTGTAGCGCCTTTCAAAAGGGATCTACTACCGAGAGATGATCCATATACATTTTAGCTGCTGTTAGTTACTTACCTGTTGTGTTACACCGTCTTTAAAATGTAGTTTACCCACAACCACTCCAGTAGTGCTCAATGTACCTGTACTTCTTAAACGTTCATGTTTTACTGTTTAATAACTTATAGACTATATTTTATTATTTTTCCCTTGCACTCAGTGACCAAAGCTATACACACACATATAGACACATACAAACATACACACAAGTATATGTATGTGTATATACAGTATATGTATGTATGTGTATATATATATATATACACACACACACCCCTATCTACATTATATATATATATATATACACACACACACACATACATATATACACATATATATTTGTGTGTGTGTATGTATGTATGTGTGTATGTGTGTATGTATGTATGTATGTGTGTATGTATGTATGTGTGTGTGTGTGTATATATATGACAGCAGCAATCCAAGCTGTGAGAAAACAGTAAAAAGGAGGCGTGTCAAACGTCATGGTACATTTTCTGATGCAGCTAGACGAAAAAAACTTTGTGACGCTGCCACCAAATACACAAAACAATTACTTTGACAATCATGTTACATTATTTTAAAAATGTTTCCTTTTCTTTTTCATAACTTCTTTAACACATGACATCGCTGTGAAGCGCGGCTATTTTGCTATATATATATATCACAGCGACACTCATAACAGTGACAAAACAATTACATTCACAATCATGTTACGTTATTTTTAAAATTTTTCCTTTTCTTTTTCGTACCTTCTTTAACACACTACTTCTCCACTGTGAAGCGCGGGTATTCTGCTATATATATATATATATATATATATATATATATACTAATAAAAGGTAAAGCCCTCACTGACTCACTCACTCACTCACTCGCTGACTCACTCATCACTAATACTTCCAGTGTAGGTAGAAGGCTAAAATTTTTTTTTTTACAAAAGTTAAGCAGGTTTCATTTCAAAATTCTACACGTAACGGTCATAACGGTCGAAAACGGTCGACAACATCCGCCATGTTGAACTTTCTTATTTACGGCCCCATCTTCACGAAATTTGGTAGTCGGCTTCCCTGCGCTAACCGAAACCGATATACGTACTTATTTCGATGGTATGACGCCACTGTCGGCCGCCATATTGAACTTTCCAAAGTCACTATTTTTCTATCTTTCCGTGTAGGTAGAAGGCTGACCCCATCTTCACGAAATTTGGTAGGTGGCTTCCCTGCGCTAACCAAAACCGATGACCGTACTTATTTCGGTGGTATGATGTCACTGTCGGCCGCCATATTGAACTTTCCAACGTCACTAATTCTCCAACATCCCGTGTAGGTAGAAGGCTGAAATTTGGCAGGCTCATTCCTTACAGCTTTCTTACAAAAGTTAAGCAGGTTTCATTTCGACATTCTACGTGTAACGGTCATAACGGTCAACAACGTCCGCCATGTTGAACTTTCTTATTCATGGCCCCATCTTCACAAAATTTGGTAGGCGGCTTCCCTGTGCTAACCAAAACCAATGTACGTACTTATTTCAGTGGTATGACGCCACGAAATAACACCCTTTAGTCAAAAGTTTAAACTGTGCTCCATGACAAGACAGAGATGACAGTTCTTTCTCACAATTAAAAGAATGCAAACATATCTTCCTCTTTAAGGTGCGCATCAGGAGTGGAGAATGTCAGAGAGAGAGAGAGAGAGAGTAAAGTAAACAATCAAAAATCAATATGGCTGTTGCCTTTTAAGTATTTAAGCGCCACCATAAAGCGCAATGAAGGATCAATGTGAAGGTAGCCTTTCAGCATTTTTTTACAGGCGCGTCCGTATCTTCTAAGCAAACAGCCACTGTGCAAACAGCCCCTCTGCTCACACCCCCTCCGTCAGGAGCAGATAATGGGGCCAATCATACGCCTCCCTGATGGTATTGCATGATGGATAAGTATCTGCCTGTATTTCTCAGAGAGAGTGAGAGACAGAGAAAAGCAAACAATGAAAAATCAATACGGGTTGTTAGAGCTTTTAAGTGTGCAAAGCAGCACGCGGGAAACATATCGTATATCATTGAGAAGTTTTATTTAATATGTAATACGTGCTCTGATTGGGTAGCTTCTCAGCCATCTGTCAATAGCATTCCTTGTATGAAATCAACTGGGCAAACAAACTGAGGAAGCATGTAACATAAATTGAAAGATCCATTGTCCGCAGAAATCCGCGAACCAGCGAAAAATCCATGATATATATTTAGATATGCTTACATTTAAAATCCGCGATGGAGTGAAGCCGCGAAAGTCGAAGCGCAATATAGCGAGGGATCACTGTACGTACTTATTTCAGTGGTATGATGCCACTGTCGGCCGCCATATTGAACTTTCCAATGTCACTTATTCTCCAACTTCCCGTGTAGGTAGAAGGCTACAGCTTACTTACAAAAGTTAAACAGGTTACATTTCGAAATTGTACGCGTAACAGTCATAACGGTCGACAACGTTCGCCATTTTGTACTTTCTTATTTATGGCCCCATCTTCACGAAATTTGGTAGGCGGCTTCCCAGCGCTAACCAAAACCTATGTATGTACTTATTTCGGTGGTATGATGCCACTGTCGGCTGCCATATTGAACTTTTCAACGGTCTTTGTTACTTATGGGCCCATCTTCAAGAAATTTGGTATGCGGGTTCCCAACACTAACTGAATCCTACTTATGTACATATATACGTCCATAGCCTGCAGCTCGGTCACCGTGTGAGGCGGCGTTGGGTCCCCCATTCCAATGCCTCCCACATTGTTGGCTGCCTGCCTATATAAGGCCATCCGTCGCTCCGGTCTCTACATTCCCTTCCTTGCTTCACCACGGGATTCACGTCTCCCTACTGATAACTACAACCTTTTTATTTAATCCACGGCTTCTCCACTGTTTTATTGTTCGTTTATTACAATTATAGTTATTGTTTAGGTATTTTAGGCTTACTTTACATTGTTCAGGTACCCATTTTCTGTATCATTCCAACCGTACCCCCATTAACATGTCTATCAAGGTGATCACCATCAATCAAAGAACTGTCACTTACCGAGTGGTTTCCATGCCCGGAGATGGCACCTACCTTTTCCATTCTCTGTATTACATATTGCACGGCCATATCAGTCTCACTCTTGATACCTGGAGGAACATTGCGTCTCATGTATTGAATGACTGGGACAGGTTCAAGGTGTGGACTGATGACGGTACAGTAGATAATTATACTACACAGGAGCACTATAAGAGTGAAATGCTTAAGCCCTTCACCTATGGTTCTGCATGTGAGTTGATGGCTGCCGCTGAATTGTTCGGTTGTCCCTTTCAAGTGTACCAAAATGGCCAAATATTTTACACCTTTCGACAACTGCCAGTGCCTCTTAAACATCTTAGACTCACAGGTGACGATTTCAGTAGTGGACACTTTGATGTTTATGAATGTTTAAACTCTCAAAAGCTGGATGTGAAGTTATCGATGAAACCGGTTGTATGCTTACAACGCTTGACAGATGCCGAATGTCACTTCAACACAAGTCCTGCAAATACTGTCGTAATTGAAATAAACCATGAAACTCAAACCGATTATGACAGCAGCAATCCAAGCTGTGAGATTTGAAAAAAGATTACTGTTCACATGGCCAACTGTACGTTGCATGCTCAAGAGTAAGCTCAGCGCACAGCTTGGTCATATTACAACCGGAGGGCCGAGCTTAAAATGTGGTATACAATGAGATCCTTAACAAATAATTATTGATATATTTTCCCTCAGTTTAAAAAGGTTTAATTTTCTTCTTAATAAAAATTTTAAGGCAGTACTTCGCCGCTGCAAAGCGCGGGTATTTTGCTAGTATATAATATACGCACACACACTAGGGGGCCCCCCCCCGCTGGTTTTGCTCGCCATCCCCTCTGGCCTATGCTATGCGCCAGCCACTTCGCATCTCTGCCGCTCATGTTGTGAAGAAGGGGGCCGAAAGCACCCCAAGAAGACGCGGTCACTCCTCCGAAATCCCCTCTTAAATGGTGATACAATGGGAAACAAATGCAGTTTTTTTTTCTTTTTTTACCTCCTCTTTGCTCACTCAGCTGCTGGCTTGCTGCTGCTGTTGTGCCACGTGATCTGCATTTCACACAACACTTCGAGCATTTAAAAGCCTGTACAGCAGCTGTCCTACTCTGTCTTTTATTTCCGGCCCTGGGCGTGGTTAAATCTTTAGTCACAAAGTCTCGTATCGCGGGATGTGACTTCTTGATATTTTTAAATTTATAATTTAAAAATGGAATACGAATCTGAAAATCTAACAACATCACATTATATTTCGAGAAATTCTGAAAAGAATGAAACCAAACATATATGTTTTAAAATAAGCCCGATTTAAAGCGTGACATAAAAATGTCACATAAAATCACACTTTTAGGATTAGGATTTTATATATATAGAGTAGATATATAGATATAGATATATAGATATAGATAGATGTATAGATATACAGGTAGATAGATGTATATGGACAGACTGATAGATATAGAGATATAGATATACTGTATATATTATAATATACTTTCAAAGTACAGATATGTTTGAAAGAGGTTTAAAATAAGAACAGTTGAAAACATAGAAATAAGTCCTGTTTTCCATTTCTTTCTCTAAAAACATCTGTCTACAATGTGGTTATTAGTTGCCCTTTATTTAAATAATTATTCTGGGGAGCAACTGCAAGTTACCAGAGGGAAATGCACCACAGAGACCTTACAACATTAACTGTGACTGCATTCAGTAAACACACGGTACTTGAAGAGAATCAGCTGTCATTTCAAGGACCCAATGTTTTTTTGTTTTTTCCTGTTCAGTATCAGCTTTCCTATCTATTACAATCTGTGATTCAGTTAGAGTCAGGGATCAGTTTTGAGAATGAACAGACTATTTAACAGCCATGAAAAAGTCATTGAATTAAAATCAGCACTACCTCTGGTCAAAACAATTGTAATTCAAAGGTCAAAGATAGAGCAAGTATCCATAAAAACATTCTGCAACAGGTTGAATATTGGGGGTGGGTGTTGGGAGGATTGTATCAAGACTAACACTCAGCAGTAAAATTTTTAGACACACCTATCTACAACCTATTCTAGAATGACCTGAATTATTTGTGTAGTTTAATCAACAAAATCTTGGAAATATGCATTTGAGATTTTGGCCACTGCTGACATATAGAGTCCATGCAGGTAATTTTTGCTGCACATTTATGTTGCAAATCATTCAAAATAGGATCTTTTGGATTGTGATCTTGGAACTGTATAGGCCACTGGAGTAAACTGAAGTTACTGTCATGATCTTGCAACAGTCCTGAGATGATGCATGCTTTGTGTCATGAAACATTATCCATTTTAAGTATGCACTTGAAAAAAAGGTAGCCATATTATCAGCACTTCTGCTCTTGACACATAGCATAACAGTGCTATGGATTTCATGCTGTTTATACCAAATTTTCCACCTATCATCTTTATATCAGAGAAGAAATCAAGATTCATCAGAGTGGTATTTTTCCACTCTTCAGTTTGTTCAGTGTGGGTGATCACATAGCCATTGTAACCTAATATTCCTTTCCTGAACTGATAGGGATGGTGAGCTACAAGGGTGAAAACTTTGTACATTTAGAGACATCCTTATGCAGACAACTGTAGTAAAGGTCTGTTATTTGAATGTGTGTGGCTTTTCTGTTAGTTTAGCTGAGTCTGACCATTTTCCTGTAAATCGTACCATTTTAAAAGTGTTTTCACCCGCAATAATGCCATTTGTGGATATTTTTGTTTATTACACTTTTGTCTATAAACTGTCATAATAGAATTACAGAGCTTGTCCATCATAATGTTTAGTCAAACAACAGCTACACTTCTCCATCTACATACCATCTAGTTCCATAAGCATTAGTATAGTGTACATTTTAGGGTGGCCAATTTAAACATAACTTGTGCTAGCTGGATGACCGGAGTACAAGTACAATAGTTTACAGTTTTAAAAATCAAACCAGAAGCATCAATAACAATTTTCTTTTAGTAAAGCATCTATAACAGAAAAAGATTTGTTTTATTTTCATTTGCAAACTAGAAAATCATAATCAAACAAACTTTTTACCCATTTTTACTATTCTTCCCTCCCTGGTGTTAACACTGAACTTCTCTTGCACTTGGAATTCTATGTAAAAACAATTAACCCTGTGTGTTTCATGTTAAGCTGTTATGTCTCAACATACAGTGTTAAGTTTGAATAATGCATGGGACACTATTCTGTTGCCAGCTTGTGGATAAAAATAACATCATGCTGCAAAAAAAAATAGGAGTATTTGTACATGTTTGCCACTTGATGGTAACTCCTCAATATTCATGAGTGTGGCAGAACCATAAACCAAAACACAAAACGTCATGTAAATGAAAAGCTAGTATTACAACAAACTGAAACTGAACCTTTAGTTGAATCAAGCCATAGTGATAACAATGTGAATTGGTCAGACATTGACACAGATAGTGAAAGTGATGTACTCTATGACCGAACCGCTGTGATTTGCCTGGTGAACATGGTTGTGTTAAACTTATTGGGTCATGCAAGTAGTAAAAATGCTAAATAATTATGATCAAGTGGAAGAGCAAGAAAAGAGCAAGCCCCCTAAGCACTGTTCACAATGTAGTAATTCTTGATGTTTGTGTCAGGGCAAATGTGGAAGTGACTAAGCCATGCACTGTGGTTGCCTATGAAAACACAATGTGCACGTTGACCATGCAGATCAGGCACTGATATTCTACCCTCATCGGCAAGCAACAGAAAAAGTATTGTAATAAAAATGCACCAAGAAACACTCTTCTACTGTCTCGATTACAATATCAGGTTGTGTGTTGGTGGGTGTTTCAAAACATATCACACAAAAGATGTGTACTAAATCTGCATTAATACAACAGTGGACACTAGACAAACCTTTTCTACAGTGCTCGTGTTAACATTTTCGTATGTATATGTTCCTGTAACACACTAATATTTTCTTGTTGAAAATAAATTCAAGTTTTTTGGCTAAACTTTCTGGGGGATACAAATAATTACACTTAAGTTAATTTTACAAATAAATGGAGAATCCTTAACAGGAGGGACTTGAGGGTTACAATAAAGAAGGCAAAAAAATTTAAATGATTTCATGAAACAGGAAAAGTAATGAAAAGTCATAGCTGAATCATGTTGCCCAGAGATTCATAATTGTATAATTTTAAACCCTTAGAGGCAACTTGATTCCACAACTGCAGCTGATAATTTTGATGTTCTCTCCAATTAGAATATAATGTCAAGCCCTTTAGTGTAACAGTGAACTAACGTCCACTTCCTCCTTTCTTGTTGACAAGACTGAGATTGTTGCTTAGGTGGCATGACTGGCATCAAGAGGATTAGTGTTTTTAAATGCAATAAGGAGCTGTCAGGTGATTTTAAGACCTGCAGGGTTTTTTTAGCATGTCAAAGATTTTTAAAGAAACTTATTAAAGTGCTTTTCTTGTTATGGTTTAACTGGTCACTACATGAACTGAATATGTTAACATTTTGCATGGTTTAAAATGCAATTTATCTCCCATTCGGTATGGGGTGTTGTAGCACCCTCAGCATTCTTACTTCCTGCAACCTCGCTATAGAGCAGTGTTTCCCAACCTCGGTCCTGGGGGCACACTGTAGCTGCAGGTTTTTGTTCCAACCAGCTTCTGTTTTTAATTGGACTCCTGGGCTAATTAAGTGATGTGTTAGTTCACAAGTTCTGTGTTTTGGGAGCAATATAGAAATTAGAAAACTAAGTTTGGAAAAAAAAACAAACTATATATATACTGTATGTATTAAAATGAACCAAGCAGTTAAATGGGAATAATATATTTTTTTCTTTTAAACAATATTTTCATCTTGATTTTCATTCTACTTTTCTAGGTGTTCTAATTGTTTAATTAATCCATTATTAGTGGGTCTGATGCTAAAGTAGTTGCACCCTTTGATCATTCAGTGTTTGCCGGCGTGTCTTCTCTGCTCATTTTTAATTGTCATTAATAAGATACAACAAAGGGGAAAACTGCACAGAGAAAGGGCAAAATATAATGAAATTAACAAAAGAAAGTTAAGCATTTAAATCTACAGCAAAAGCAGAAATATTTCTAAATGTCTTATTGTTTTATCTATGGGCAATAATATTATACTAAAAAAAAGGACGGAGACTGGTTCAAAGTAGTAAACTTTAACAGGTCCTTTTACTAAGATCGTTTCAGGGTACATGTTACACAGCCTTATTATTCTTACAGTATCTAATTCCTAATAGCTCCTCAATACCCATAATTTCTTATTACTACGGAATACCTAAAAGTCCAGACTTATAATATACTGCACTTATAAATGTAAAAATCATGCTGCTGTGCTTTTCTGACGGCAGAATAAAAGAAAAATAATACCAGCTAATTAAATTAAATCAGTGTTATCAGGTGTTGTCACTTATTAGGAATCTGGTTTGAACAAAAACCTGCAGCCACAGTGTGCCCCCGGGACCGAGGTTGGAAACACTGCTATAGAGGATGCTGGGAGTGGCATTACTTATACACAGCTGCCCACTGTCCAGAACGTGCCACATTTGCACCCTTAGGAAAGCAAACAGTTATTAAAACCTCACCATCTTGGGAGACATCCAAAATTTCACTGTACTGCTATATTTACTTATGCAAATAAAATTGAATTGGAAGCTAAATGTAATTGAGGCACTGTATTTGTTATATTTCGTCAACTAATGTTAAGTGTATATATCAAACTAAGATGGAGGCTGTTTAAAGGTAAATCAAGAAGAGTAGTGTGGTAACTAAAGCAATTAGACTAGACAGAGTGAAAATAGTAAAATGAGCAATATTAAAACAGAAGTCTAAAACGTTGAAAGGAAATTCACAGAGAATTTGGTTTTCCAAAAATATATAAAAAGACTTTAATTTTAAAGTTCAGGCAGTGACCAAGCATGCATTTAATTAATAAATATGATACCATCATGATATCGCATAGACACATATATAAATAGTACATAAAAGGAAAGAATGCATCCATCCATCCAACCCACTATATCCTAACTACAGGGTCACGGGGGTCTGCTGGAGCCAATCCCAGCCAACACAGAGTGCAAGGCAGGAAACAAACCCCGGACAGGGCACCAGCCCACCGCAGGACACACACACACACTAGGGACAATTTAGGATCGCCAATGCACCTACCCTGCATGTCTTGGACTGTGGGAGGAAACCCACGCAGACACAAGGAGAACATGCAAACTCCACACAGGGAGGACCAGGGAAGCGAACCCAGGTCTCCTAACTGCGAGGCAGCAGCGCTACCCACTGTGCTACTGTGCCACCCCTTCATTTTTGATATTTACATTAAAATTTTATTATAGATGTTGTGAAATGTCAAGTAAAATGACACCTTTTATTGGCTAACTAAAAAGATTGCAATATGCAAGCTTTCGAGGCAACTCAGGCCCCTTCTTCAGGCAAGATGTAATCAAGAAGGGGCCTGAGTTGCCTCGAAAGCTTGCATATTGTAATCTTTTTAGTTAGCCAATAAAAGGTGTCATTTTGCTTACCTTTTCACTACATTCATAATGGCTAACACGGTACAACACCCTAGTATTATAGATGTTAAAATTTTCATATTTTTGCAACACCATATTTGTTTTAATGCATGCCCCATTTTGTCTTTCTTGCTATAACGTTTCTGTGCACAAATCATCTGAAGTGCATGTCATAACCATACCAATTTTTAAAGGTCAGTGCGGTGCAGTTCCTGGGTATCTGAGGTTCAGGATAAAAACTCATTTTTTTGTATGTGCATTTTTCATTTCAACTTCCTGTTTGAAGACTTTGCCTTTCTCATTACATTGGGTTTACTGTTTTGTATCTAACGTAAAATAGTATTGAATTTTTGGTTCTGGAATTCTGGTATTGTTAAGTCTAATTTATTGGTCCGTTACAGTATGGGAGAAAACTGAAGAGAGTACTTTTTGGGAAACTGAAGATTAATCACAATATATATGTACCTTCTTATATTAATTTTATTTGTTGTGCTCAAAACCTGACCTATCTTGTACAACAGTATTTAGTATTAAAGTATATACAAAAAATTCTAAAATATCTCTATGTAGATAGTTTAGCCACCCACCCTCAACCTGTTTCTAGCCATCATTTAAGCTCCAATTTTATATTCATTTGTATATTTGAAAAGGATTTGTTGATTGTCATAATAAAATCATATTTTTTTATTGAGCTTCAAGAAGCCAAATTTCCCCCTGAAGACAAATGCATTTTTGTCTGTCTGTCTGTCTATCACCAGTAACCCATAACATTAAACTGTTGGATAATAAATATTTTATACTTTCCAAAAATTTGTGAAAATTTTAGTTATTGGTTGACAAACTCACTGCAAACTTAAAGATGAATCCAGTATTTGTCAGGTATGTGTTGCTGATATACAGTATAACTAACATTTGACTAAAATTAAAATGTGTTGATTACCAGCTGTTTATATTTTTTTATGTTGTCGCCATTTTGGGAACAGATATTTTCATGCCACCATTTTTTCTGTTTATTTTCATTGGTGCAAAAATGTGGATGCCTTTCTGGGCATGTATTGTGCATGCTACAGTATATGACAGGTGGAGTCATGATGAATGCTCACAGTTAGGTAGAGTTTCTGAACATGGGGAAATTAAAAGAATATCTAGAAAGAGGCATGTGCTCAAGGAAAATATCATTTTAGGAACTGTCTTTGGTGATTTTAGTTTTGTTCTTGACTTTAACTTTAATGTAGGCCTGTGAATTTTAGTGAGTGATCTAATTCTTGTATGCTGGCCTTTGCTAATGATCCTGGATACTCTTCTTAAAAACAGTTTTTTTTTTTAAAAACTCAGTTGATCTTTACCACTAATTAAGACTATTCAAGAGGATTGGATAAAATGACTCTAAACTATGGCAGAGCTAAATTTGAATCTGCAATGGTGTTAATGCTCTGTCCTAATCTTGTTATATACCACTACCACAATCAAAACGAATTTAAGCGGGATGGGTTAAGTCACATGTTTTTTTTCTTGTGCAATGAAACATTTTTGTCAATAGGATATGATTTCAACTTACATTTCAGTCAAAGTAATAGATAATACATCCATCTATTATCCAACCTGCTATATCCTAACACAGGGTCACGGGGGTCTGCTGGAGCCAATCCAAGCCAACACAGAGCGCAAAGCAGGGACATTGTGATAAATTAAAACAATACATAATATTTTCTAAAACAAAAAAAAAATCACAGTATTATTATTCTGTGATCCATTTCTGTGATGATGATATATATTGGGTCTCTGGCAGTTTCCATCATTAGAAATTATATTTGCTTGCTCTCATATTTATGATGTTTTCATTAGCATGTTTACCTGATACAGCATAAATTTAGACTTTGGCATGCAGCCAATGCAGATAAACATCTACTGATTTAGCCCTTAAGGAACTGATGTAATAATACCATTACCAGAAAATAACACAGCCCACTGATGTTATCGATTTTACTAAAATTGTGATGCTTTGTAACACATACTTTTACAACAGGAAAGGGGCAAAACGTTGCAGCAAAAAACAGATAGTGTGTGTGTGTGTGTGTGTGTGTGTGTGTGTGCGTGCGTGTGTGTGTGTGGGTGAAGGTGTGTGTGTGTGTTCGCCTGTCAGTCGATGGTCTGAATACGTACCAGAATGACTGAAAAGAAACAAAAGAAACTTTTGACTTTACAGTCACAGTATCAGTGAGGTGTTATGTAGGCATATTACAGTAATATGGTGTTTCTTGGCACACTTCTGATGAATAATTCGTTAACTACAATATGTGAAGGATGTTATTACCCATATAAAATTATCATATTCTTATAAGAAAATAAAGCCTCCTTTTACCTTGCTTTTATAGTTCAACTTTGTTACTTGGACCTCCAAGTACTTATAGGAGTGCACCACCTCTACATCTGCTCCCTGATTAGTGACCGGAGTAGAAGCATTTCAGTGTGGCAAAAGGCAATAACTAGTTCCTTGGTTTTGCTAATGTAAAACTGCACTTAGAAACAAAGTTCTCTTTCTTGTACCCCTTATCAATATTCACCTCCCGTCCCATAAGTGCAGAACTTTTCAGTAAGTCACATGACATGGTGATTTATTTGTCTGAGGTGTACAGAGTAAAGAGAAAAGGAGACAGGACTGTTACTATACATATCAGTGACACAATCATTGTGACTTACAAACTGAGGTCTGCTGGCATATAGTCCGTCAAACAGGATACCATGGGCTCATCCACCAGCATATCTCAGCGCTTACTCCTTAACTGCAGTGGATGGATGGTATTGAAGACAGTAGTGAAATCAAAAAAATCATTATGCGCGCAGTGCTCTTAATTCTCCAGGTGAGAATTACCCTTAAGGAGCAGATGGATAACTACATCCTTCAATCAAATCTTTGTTCAATAGGCAACCTGCAATGGGTGGTCTAACACAAGAAGATTCATAGTTCATGACCATCCTCTCAAAACTCTTCATTATGTGAGACATACGTATCACTAGTCTGTAGATATTAGATGAAGATGCACTAGACTTTTTGGATCAGGAACAATGCAAGATGTTTTCTACAGCAGTGGCACTTTCTGGAGCCTTAAGAACAGACTGAACTAGTGACAGAGGGTATTGCAAAGTTGGTCAGCACAGGTCTTAAGAACTCTGACTCCACTTTCTTATGTGTAGCTTCCACAGATGTCTCTTCACTTAGTCTTCAGCTATGGGTAGATCACACTGATGGTCAGGGATGACTTCTGGGCCTGTTGTGATCCTCTGAGCTTCATATGTTGTTTGTTCTTCTTTCGGCCACAGTGGATCATATTTTTCCATATCTTCCTGTCCTCTGTATCTTGCTCTGTTACAGCCATCACCTGCATGTCCTCTGTCACCACATCCATAAACTTTCTCTTAGGCCATCCTCTTTTTGTCTGGGCGTTCTATCCTTAGCATCCTTTTCCCAATATACCATGTGTCTCTCCTCTGCACATGTCAAAACCAATGCAATCTCATCTCTCTGACTTTGTCTTCAAACCGACCCTCTGATGTACTTGTTCCTAATCCTGTCCATCCTTGTCACACCCAATGCAAATCTTAACTCCTTTAACTCTGCCACCTCCAGCTCTGTCTCCTGTTTTCCGGTCAGTGTTGCCATCTCCAACCCATATAACATAGCTGGGCTCTCAACCGTCCTGTAGACTTTCCCTTTCACTCTTGCTGGAACCCATCTGTCACAAATTACTCCTGACTTTTTTCTCCACCCATTCCTCCCTGTCTGTACTCTTTTTCACCTCTCTTCCACAAGCCCCATTTCTCTGCACTATTGATACCAAGTATTTAAACTACTATCCTGCATCCTCACCATTCCACTGACCTCCCTCTCATTTACACACATGTATTCTGTCTTGTTCCTGCTGACCTTCATTCCTCTCCTCTCTAGAGCATATCTCCACCTCTCCAAGGTCTCCTCATCCCGCTCCCTACTATCGCTACAGTTCACAATGTCATCGGCAAACATCATTGTCCACTGGGACTCCTGTGTAATCTCATACTGTATGTCAACCTGTCCATCATCATTGCAAATAAGAAAGGGCTAAGAACCGATCCCTGATGCAATCCTACCTCCACATTAAATGCATATGTCACTCCTACCACAGACCTCACCACTGTCATACTTCTCTCGTACATATCTTGTACATCTTTTACATACTTTTCTGCCACTTCCAACTTCCTCATACAATACCACAGCTCCTCTCAAGGCACCCTGTCATACTCTTTCTCCAGGTCCAAAAAGACGCAACACAATTCCTTCTGGCTTTCTCTATACTTATTCATCAACACCCTCAGAGAAAACATTGCATCTGTAGTGCTCTTTCCTGGCAAGAATCCATACTGCTCCTTACTAATCTTCACCTCCCTTCTTAACCCAGCTTCCACTACTTTCTCCCATAACTTCATGCTGTTCCTCATCACTTATATCCCCCTGTAGTTACTACAGCTCTGCACATTCCCATTATTCTTAAAAATCAGTACCAGTATACTACTTCTCTCTCTCTCTCATTCTCTTCATTCATCATCCTCTCAAAATACTCATTTGCTTAACACATCCTCCTTTCTTGAGTATGTTTCCATCTTTATCCTTTATCGCCCTAACCTGCTGCACATCTTTCCCAGCACAGTCCCTCAGTCATCATACATCTTTTCTTTAGTCTTTGCCACCTCTCTCTTCACCTTATGCCTAATCTCCTTGTACTCTTGTCTATTTTCTGCATCTCTCTGACTATCCCACTTCTTCTTTGCCAACCTCTTCCTCTGTATACTCTACTGTACTTCCTCATTCCACCATCAGGTTTTCTTTTCCTCCTTCCTCTGTCCAGATGTAACGCCTAACACCCTTCTTGCTGTCACCATTACTGCTTCTTCTGTAGTTTCCCAGCTGTCTAGTAACTCTTCACTGCCACCCAGTGCCTGTCTTACATCCTCCCTGAACTCGGCCTTGCAGTCTTCCTTTCTCAGCTTCCACCATTTGATCCTTGGCTCTGCTCTCACTCTCCTCCTCTTATTTTTGATCTCCAACATCATCCTACAGACCACTATCCTATGCTGGCTAACTACACTTTCCCTGCTACCATTTTGCAGTTTTCAATCTCCTTCAAATTGACCCTCCTGTATAGGATATAATCTACCTGTGTGCATCTTCCTCCACTCTTGTATGTCATGCTATATTCCTCCCTCCTCTTAAAGTTCATATTCACTACAGCCATGTTCATCCTTTTTGCAAAATACACTTTCATCTGATCTTCTTCATTCTTCTCCTTGATACCATACCTACCCATCACCTCCTTGTCTCCTATTTTCCCTTCAGCAACACGTCAGCTGAAATTCACTCCAATGACAGGTACACTGTTCATAACTTCATCAAAGTCACTCCGGAAATCTACTTTCTCATCTATCGCACACCTACTGTAACTTGTGGGGCATATGCACAAACATTCATCATCACTCTTTCAATTTCCAGCTTCATAATCATCACTCTGTCTGTCACTCTTTTTTTCACCTCCAAAAAACTCTTGACATACTGTTCCTTCAGAATAATCCTTACCCCATTTCTCCTCCCATTCACACTATAATAGAACAATCTGAATCCACCTCCAGTCTCTTGAATGTACAATATATCAACCTTCCTTCTCTCTATCACATCAGCTAACTCTCTCCCTTTACCAGTCATACTGCCAACATTGAAAGTTCCTATCCTAAGTTCCACTCTCTTTACCTTCCTCCTCTCCTCCCACCACCTCTCCTCCTTCTTCAGCCAACAGTAGCCCAATTTCCGCTAGCACCATGTTGACTAACAGTAGCGGTGGTGTCCATTGTTAACCCAGGCATTGACTGATCCGGTATGGAAATCTGTATTGTTGTCCGCATATTGATCTTGCAAAATTTTACACTGGATGCCTTCCTGACATAAGGCTCCCCATTTATCTGGTTTTGGAACAGGCACAAAGAAATACACTGGTTTGTGTGTCTCCTGTGGCTCGCTTAAGCTTTATATGAGCGTCATATGTTACAGAGCGTTACTTTTGTGAAATGGATATTTTATAAAAATCTTTGCCCTTTGATACAAAAGCCAAAGGCTGACACACCGTTACTCCTGATAGGCTTTTTTCCAACAGTTTTTTTGGGATTTTGTTCGGAGGAAGTTCCCGGTTTTTGACATCCACTTTACATTTTCTCTTTTTCTCTCTTTAGCAGTCTGCCATTTTTGCCTACCAAGTGGTCAGACTCCTGACTAAAACTGACGCACAGAGTTTTATTGCTTTGTAGTTGTGGAGTAGAGAGGAAAATCGGACATCTAACCTTGCAACATTAGACATAATTGTGACAACCTATATTCAGTGAACACTGTGTTAGTGTTACTACAGCTATTTAGACCCAGATGTGACCTCATTTTGCCTCCAAAATAGTCTGAATTCTTTGAGACATTAAGTCAAAAAAAAAACTGAAAACATTCCTTGGGGATTTAGATATATGCTGACCCATTAACATCACAATATCTGTGTATTGTTTGTCTGTGAACCCACCATCATATTTGCATCTCAAAGTTGCTCTGTTGGAGTAAAATCTGAGATAGATAGATAGATAGATAGATAGATAGATAGATAGATACTTTATTAATCCCAAGGAGAAATTCTCATACTCCAGCAGCAGCATTCTGATAAAAGACAATATTAAATTAAAGAGTGATAAAAATGCAGGTAAAACAGAAAATAACTTTGTATAATGTTAAAGTTTAACCCCCCCGGGTGGAATTGAAGAGTCGCATTGTTTCGGGGAGGAACGATCTCCTCAGTTTGTCAGTGGAGCAGATGTTGAAGGACGACAGCCTTCTAAGGAAGTATAGTCGGCTCTGTCCTCTCTTGCACAGAGCATCAGTGTTGGCAGTCCAGTCCAATTTATCATCCAGCTGCAGTCTCAGGTATTTATAGGTCTGCACCCTCTGCACACAGCCACCTCTGATAATCACGGGGTCCAGGAGGGGCCTGGGTCTCCTAAAATCCACCAACAGCTCCTTTGCTGGTGTTCAGGTGTAAGTGGTTTGAGTCGCACCATTTAACAAAGTTCTTGATCTGGAGACTGTGCATGCCATTGGAATAAACTGTTGTCACTTTAATTTCATGTAACCAGCTTGAAAAGAGTTTTCTGTATGGACTACTAAATTTGAATGACTTTTTTCTACATATTCTAGTGTGAAGGGCTTGCTCAAAAAAATTTTTAAGTCCTATTGTGCATACAAAAGACATAAGTGCACATTACATTTAGTTTTGCTTTTTTTCATTGTGATTGTCTCTTTGACACCATCTGTTTCTCAGTTTATAAATACATGACCATAAGAACAAAACTTAAGTATTCAGACAAGCAGCTGCATCTTGAATGTAATACAGTTTAATTTCTTAATACCAAATATTCATGCTTATACAATCATTTCATTGTATAAACAATATATTAGGATAAATAGCCTCTCCTTAAGGCAATAATGTATCTGCTTAATGGCCATCATTTCTTTTATTCATATTCAATACATATCATTCATTGAATTTATTCATCAAATGCTCCATTAGCTTATTATTTAATTAAGAGAAAAAAATACAGACTGTGCATTTGTTTTCCACTGCAAATAAAGGAGAGTGCCTTATTTTTCATTTTCACTTTGAGAGATTCATAAACATGAGTCTAAGGAGAATTTTATGCTTTATCTTGTCTTATTAAACCTATAATATATTATTATTATTATTGTTATTATTATTTTTATTATTATTATTATTGGGTTTTCTCAATAGCCAGTGATGTTGAATTACAGTTGCAGTCACCAAAATTTGTTTTCTACTCTGGTTGCTATATGTTTCATGTTCAGCTTTTTCTTTTTTTTTCCTAGATTCTTTTGTTTCATTCCACATCTCAAACTTGCTCAAGTTAGCTTAAGTCGAGATTCTGAATTGAGTGATTCTTGCATGAGTGCTTGCTTATGTCATAAGTTGTCCTGGGGTCCCTTCCAGGGTTGTTTCATACTTTGTACATACTGGTCCAAGAATGCAGAGGTCAATCTGTAGTGACATCCAGCATAGATGGAAAGAAGTACAGATTTATAATATTTGTATGGAAAGGATGGGCAATGAACAAGGTGGGGCATGGTTGCATTAGTGAAATTAGTAAAAAGAATTTACAAACTCAAAACTGTAAGCCCATTGGACTCAGGCCTTCTATAAGATAAAAGCCAGAAAAATCAAGCTGAAAGAAAACATTATTAATACAGTGTTCATGCAGCACACTGTATATCTGAACCCATTTTGTCCTAAGTTGAGCAAGAATTAAACATGATGGAGTAGAGTTGAGTAATTGAGAATGTTAAGGATCAAGCTAAATCATGAGCCCCTACCTAACACACAATATCTAAGAGGAATGGGCAGATGAGAATCAATGTTGGTCTCAAGCAGCTTAACAAAGCTGGTTAAAGGGAAATGAATATTTAGTACAATTTATTTGTACTGTGTTTTTTTTGTTTTTATTGTATTTGTTTCTTTTTTCATTGTATTTCTTTCGTTTACTCATTGCAAACCTACACTTTTTTGCTATGAAAATATGCTATATAAATGTTATTATTGTGGTATTCATGTGTGACATCCTTGTCTTTGGTGAAACAACAAAACTGTATGATATCACACTTTGAAAGATGCAGGCCCAAAGATTAATCAAAAAAAGAGTTACAGCCACCAGTAAGGCAAATTACCTCAGAAAGGTGTTATGCATGATCCATTATTTGGGTAGGGACCTACCATGCCTCTTTGAGATGATCAGGCCTCTCAACAGTCTGTTTAAGAGAAACAACTCCTGAACCATGGGAAGCAGAGGAATAAGGCAAAGGACTTAATAGCTGAAGTACTTATTTCAGTTTATTATGATATAACTAATCCCACAATAGTTAGTGTGGATGCCAGCAGTTCTAGCCTGGGAGTAATATGAGATATGAGGGAGAATTAGACCCATTGGCATAATGTTCTAGAACTCTAACAAATTATAATAAGCAACATGTTCAAATCAAGAGGGAATTCCTGGTAACAATCTGGTCTGGCAGCCTTCATATCGTCTCTAACCTCTTAGTACCCCCCACAAACTTAAATGACTTAGAGACATTACCATTAAAATACCAACAACGTTTTATGCATCTAATAAATTTCAATGTTACAGTATAACACATGCCTGACAAGCAGCTAGTCTAGACAGCCACTGCCTGCAGCTATTCACAATATTTCTAAGCTGACATGTAGCATAGAAGCTTATGTGGAATCAGTTCAAAATAAATGGCCCATACTCTAAGCTAAATCTGATAAGACATCAATCAGTATAGGGTGATGACCAGTACTATATGAGAATTGACATACCCAAATGTATGCTACAAGAGGTACTGCAATTCATTTACAAAGGTCTCATGGGAATTTTAAATGCAGAGAGCATGGTAAACAGAGTGTCTCCTGGTCAGGAATAAACAAATATACAGTGAACTTGGTCAATATCTGTAGCAGATGCCAAGAATTAGGCCTGTACAGAAAACAGAACCTTTATTCACAACCTCCCTACCAGATTGTAGGTAGAAAGGAAAGAAGAGGACATACTGTATGTAAGATTTAACAAAGGGGACTATCCAGTGGTAGCAGACAAATTAGGGAGAGATATTGAAAAAGTCCAGACATATCAGAAGACACAACTCGCACTCATCTAAAAAAAAAAAATCTTTGCAATTTTAAGGATTCTAATAATGGGCAAAGGTCTTATTTACTGGGAAGGTATTCACTAAATTTGAAAAGGAATGGAACTTAAAGCACAAAATGAATAGTCATCACTATCCATAAGGTTAATGGGGAGGCAGAAAGGAAAGTACAAACAGAAGAAAACATGTTAAAGCATCCTAATCCAGTTCTAGCATTGATGAACTACATAGCAATTCCCATGCAAGTCACTGGCAAAAGCTCGACCCAGTTGCTGACAGGATTTTTTTATTTTTTTTTTATTTTTAATCCTTTGTTCACCATTATACAATTTCTTGTGTTAGGAAGGCAGATAAGGATCACTGTTCCCACAATAGAGGTAAAAATATATTCAGAGCGGTTGCATATCTTCATGGTCAGGAAAGTGAATAATAAAGACAAGCAAACATGCAGAAATATGAGAACAATAGCCATAAAGCCAAATTCCTGTCTTGAATGAACTCTGGAAATAAAATATTAGGAATACTGGATGAGGAACAAAGATGGAAGGATACTGCAGTAGTTTTGGACAGCTACATCATCTTATGTTCAGGATAAAAATGTGCTATGCAGGAACTATTGTTATGTCAAATTTCTTGCTAAGTCTACATCAGAAAAGCTATTGAGCATTGAGGGAGATATGACAGAAATAAGAAACCAACAAGCTATTCCATACTAAGCCCATGCAACCAGAAGAACTACAGTTAGTTACTTAAATGAGCAGAAGTGGCAGAATCATAAAACTGTCAGGAAAGCATATAGACTACATATTATGACATAGCATATCCTTCAAAAGGTACAATAGTGACAGAAATAATGAGTTGAGTCATAAGTATTGTACATAGGTTTTTACTATTTTATAATAAAAAAAGCATTAATTAATTTGTGAATTTCCCCTTGGGATTAATAAAGTATCTATCTATCTATCTATCTATCTATCTATCTATCTATCTATCTATCTATCTATCTATCTATCTATCTATCTATCTATCTATCTATCTATCTATCTATCTATCTATCTATCTATCTAATTTATGCTGCCTAAAATCACACAAAGAATGCCTCAATTGACTTTAACAGGCCCTATTTAATTGAAAGACTTTGGACTTAACTCTCCAATAAGAAAACTCCCAAAAACTTGCAGGGAAAATAGAAATTTTGGGAAGGGCCATTCAAAGAGAAGAGAAGCCTTTCCAGGTAGGTTGGGCATGCAGTGGGTGCCAAAAAACATGGTAAATACAACACCCAAACCAAATACAGATAATTCTCTTCTCAGAGCTAGATGGTCAATCTATCATTGCCACCTTAGAAATACAATAATATATAATCGGTTCTTGCACAGCGTTCTTAACCAAGTGCAGGCACAGAGTGCCATGAATAGATTATACTAATCACTAAATACAAAACTAGTACATATAAAGCTAAAGATCTGTTACAACAGACAGAAAACAAAGTAGAAACTGATTAATATAAATGGAAACCAACATTATCTATCCATTAATTAAAAAACTATGGCCATTTGATAACAGAAAAGATTAAATTGTAAGAAGCAGACATAATCAGACTTTATCAAGTCCTTGGTCATTTAGCTCTCTACCCCCTCCTGGGCATTCTACAGAAGAGTATAAATCCATATGCAGGAGAACAGCTTGACAGTAGAGTAGTAGAACCACATGCCACATCGAGATACCAAGACAAAAATGTAAGGTTTGGTCATCTCTTTTACTTAATTTCCCATAAAGACTTTGGTTGCTGCCAAATACTTCTCCTTAGGTTAATGTAAACAGCAGTAACAATCCTTTTGATTAAATCAAAGAAAGGATGACATGATATCAGGATCTATTGCCAGTATAATAATTATGTGGAACCAGCGCAGTGTACTGTGGTTTTGTAAGTGCAGGTATGTGTAAGAAGACAGTGGAATGGAAGCAGATGTACAGTCAACCATGACTTGAACTAGAAGCAGGATCACGCTGTTCGTATTCTGGCTAATCGTATGTGTAACACTTCTAGTTCTGTTCATGACCAATTTTGAATGCAACCTGCATTCGCTTAACCAGACACCTTAACCCTATAGTGAAGAATGCAGGTAAAGAAAAACTGATAGGTTTTTGAATTATTGTCAGTAGATAGGGGAAAAAAGTTGATAGCTTTGGCTTACATTTATAACACAAATGCAATATTTTCTTTCTACATTTAATTTTGTTTGTGGGAAATAGCCCAACTGCAGCAGTTGCATTTTCTCTTGATTTAAAGTACCAAGGAATTTTCTGATTTGATCTTAATTAATGAGGGTTCACGATGTGCTGCTTCACGATGTGCTGCTCCTTCAAGCTCAAGGTATGCATTAATCCATAGAAGCCTTTAGTGATTTGGGCCAAAAAGGTCAAGAGATTTCAGGCATAGATTGTATTGGAAGGTTTCTATGTAAAACAAACACACCAGAATAGGTTGGTAGTAACACATAATTACACATACAAATTGCATGACATACCAGGGTTATTTCTAAAAACTGGTAACTTTGGAGTCATGAATAAATCTCATTTGCATTCAAAGCTCATTGCCCATAGTATGCTTTAGTACTGTGCATTTCCTAAAGTTCTGATTCATGCAGTAGTGCATTTCACATACTGAAAGGTTTATAATGACTTTCATTGATCCTGGTGCTGCTCCAGCAAGTAAATGTGTTTTCTTTTGGCAGTAAATGACAGGGGAGCAGTAATGGTTGACTATTTTTATTAAATACTGCCATCAAGTGGTCCTGTTGCATCTACACATGCCTGTACAACTTGTTATACCTTCAAGACATTAAGCTACATACAATGTATTAATTAAAATTTTATAATAATAGTTTATAGTTGAAGAATAATGGAATAATTGTCTTCTCAAGATAGAAACTCTTGTGATATTACACAAAAACGTATTCAGTGCCAAACTAATAAGGTATCAAAGTGTAATAATATAAACCTAAGTATATATTGCAAGAAATTTCATTGTGGACTCATTTAAAAAATTAGTTATTTATTTAAAGTCTTAAAAAAATTATTCAATTTTGAAAGTATCTATCATTTTTGGAAGAAAAAACATCTTTCTATTTAGATGTTTGTGTTGAAATCTTAGCCTGAATTTAACTTATCTATGCCTGTTTATTGTCATTCATGATATCTCTATCTCTGTCTCTCTATCTATCACAAACTATAAGTACAGTATATGGTCACGGACAAATACACACTTCAGGGGGATGACAGGTTATTCTATTCTTATAGCCCTTCTTGATGATACAGGCATTAAGAAGGGCAAGAGAAATTAATAGACAGTACACGGTTGACCTTAGGAAGGGTTAAAGTGCCACCTAAGAGGTTAGTTCAAGTTAAATACATGTACTGAAGAGATCCTCAATGAACATTAAACCATTTGTCTTGTGAAGTTAGGCTTTTAATTTCCCTAAGAGCCTCACACTGACAAATAAGGTAACAGAAATTGCAGGAATATAAGTATCCTAAGTGTCTAAACATGATCAGTTCCATTGCTAATTTGGCTATTGGACTTTATTGGACAATATGGTAGTAGGTGGCCAAAGGCAAGGAGCTGGCTACTGTTAAAATAGACAATTCTGAGGTTAATTAGTATGACCATTCCAGATCTACTAGTCAGGACCGTTCGGAGTAGAAGCCACCATTTGCCTTTAGATGGCCCATGTAGAGAATAAGACAAGGGGATTTGATGGTAACATCTCATAACTCTTAATAGTGCGCTTTGTATTCTTCTGTATGTTAGAAATTAACCTTACATGGCAGCAGTTTAATTTAGTATTTTTAGCATTGTCATGTAAGTGGCTTTTCAGTTAATGACATCATATTTGTAGACAATACTGTTTAAAAGGTAGATTAATATCAACAGACCACATGTACAGATGGGAGAATGAGCTAAACTAAAGGTCTGAATTGCTGGTAACAAGGACAAACAGACCTGGTGTTAATGGGTTATTAAATGAAAGCTTGTTGGGGTTTTTCCACAGAACAGTATCGCATGTTTATTGAGTATAGAACACCATCCAAAAAACATCCTTATTTTGTATGAAAATTGACTGTAAGAAATGGTCAAATAAAAATATAATTTGTAGAGGACAAAAGGCAAGTTGTTCTTAGTCTAATTGAACAGTACAATAATGATCCTAAAAGAGGAATATTAGAACATTTTATTATACTTTGTCATTTATGGAGAATTCTACCATCCAAATAAATTACACTCCTGTCAGCAAAAAAGAGAAAGGCATGATTTCCAAAGGCTGAAACAGTGTTTTGATGTAATTAATCTAAATTCTTACTGATTCATCATCCTGCCACATTCTTAATGATTTTAAATGGACCTTTACTGGGTTATGTAATTCCTTGCAGAACCATTACTTAGCAAATAACCATTTAATTCTGGGAAAGATTGTTTGTATATGAAATTGGTTCTTTTGGGTTTGAGCAGATTCCTAATATGTGATCAAAACGGATTTCTAAATGTATAGTAGATCTATTATAAGATCAAGAAAACCCGATTTAGGCTTATATGTAGGAACAGTCTGTCATGGTTATTTATTGGGCCTGTTATGGATCTAAATAAAGTTTCTTTCTGTAAATAGTTGTTTTGAGAATCAAACAGTTCCCCTTTGGCATCACTATGAAAAATCACTTTGGCAATTAAAGAGAGCAGAAGATAAAAAAAGCAGACTCGTGCTGGTTGTCTAAAGTTGTGGAATGCATTTCTGTGGCATACTCCAGCTCCTTTAATGTGAGGAGAGTAAAGTTTGAACACCACACATTTCTAATCAAGTTCAACCCTTATGGCAGTATTATAGTGAACTGTAAATGGTCTTTCCATATCACAAAGCTAGAAAAGTAGTGATTCAAGGACACAATAGTAAAGAAACTTAATGCTTTCATGCCAGGTCCATCTGGCATAAAAACACAAGCAGCAAAAATCTGTGAAAACAAAGAAAATGGAGCAACAGTGCCTGATACCAATCTGAGCTAATCCAAAAAGTAAGTGGAAAAGCATTGAACCAAAAACTATTTAATATCTAACCTGCCTTTTTTAAGTAAAATTCTAGAAGTAAAAGGCAATCGTTACACAGCTAAATTATTATTTGAATGAACATTCTATTCTTGACAAGTTCCAGTCAGGTTTTGGAACAAATCATAATACAAAAACTGCACTGTTTAAAGTAGTAAATGACTTGATTAATGTGGACAGAGGCCGTATATCTGTTCTTGTTCTCTTAGACTTGAGTGCAGCATTTGACAACATTGATCATGGTATTCTTGTAAATTGCCTTAGTCAATATGTGGGCCTCTCCAGCAGCATCTTAAATAGGTTTCAGTCTTACTTAACAGGTAGGAAAATTCTTTAAATATGATGATTGCGATGACTCATAATATTGTATATGGTATACCACAAGGATCTATTCTGGGTCCACTGCTTGTTTCAATCTATACTGTATGCTTCCATTAGGTCAGGTTATCCCAAAGCACAAAGTGAGCTACCACAGATATACAGATGACACACAGCTGTATTTATCTATAGCGCCCGATGACCCTGATGCTCTTGGCTCTCTCATCCTGTGTCTTACTTGTATTTACAAATGGATAAGCAGTAACTTTCTCAAACTAAATAAGTGAAAACAGAAATTTTAGTTATTGACAAAAATTGATATAGTGAGGGTATTAGAAACAAACTTGATTCCCTTTGGCTTAAATGTCAAGTTGGACGTAAAGAATTTAGGAATGACTATTGACTCTGACCTGTATTATTAATCACATCACTAGGACTGCATTTTTTCACTTAAGGAATATAGCTAAAGTTTGAATTCCTAGCTTTCAAAGATGTTAAAAAATCAATTCACACTTTTGTTTTTATTTGACTTGATTACTGTAGTGCACTCCTTACAGGACTACCTAAGAAAGACAACAATCGGTTACAGTTAGTGCTGAATGCAGCAGCAAGTAAAAAGTAGAAAAAGAAAATCTGAGCACATTTCACCAGCTTCAGCGTTGTCACATTGGTTACCCGTGTCATTTAGAATTGACTTTAAAATGCTGCTAATGGTTTACAAAGCCTGAAATGATCTTGTCCCGTCCTATTTTGGAATGTCTGTTGTAACCTCAGATCTTCAAATGAAGTTCTGCTTATAATTCCAAAAGCCAAACTGAAAAGAAGTGGTGAGGCGGCCTTTTACTGCTATGCATCTAAGATTTGGAATACTTTCCCAACAGAAATTCACCAGGCTAATACTGTAGAACAATTTTAAAAATTGTTAAACCCAATATTTTAAAATGGCTTTTTCGTGCTTATATTTTAGTTATATCCCTATTAGTTAATATGGACATTGGACTATCCTTTTCCTCTGGGTTCTGCAATTCCATGCTAATCTGTACTATCTTCTGCTGTCTTTTCTGGTTCTTCTGTGATGGTGATCTGCGCCACCACCACCTGATCAAGGTACCATGCTGATCCCTGTGTTTAATGATTGAATGGTGGATGTCCCAGATGCCCATATGACCATCATCATCAATTTCTTTCATGTGAAGCTTGAAAACCAAGAGTAATAATGTAGCACATCTACTTTATGTTAGGTAGAATGCCCAGTGGGTCCTAGGTGGCCTTTTGGACTTGGAAGCCCTGTAGTTTTTGTTTTCTCCATCCTAACTGGAGTTTTTTTTTTTTGTTTTTTCTGTCCTCCTGGTCATCTGATCTTTTTAATATTACTGAATCTTGTTTATGTTAATATACAACTTCTTTTTTATTACATCTTGTAAAACATTTTGAACTACATTGTTTGTATGAAAATATGCTATATAAATGTTTTTGCTGCTTTTTGTCTATAGGCAATCATCATGTGCACCTCCCTGTTTTAACTAAGCTCTAATAGAGATGAACATTATAATGCTGCAGACAAACAAAGAGAATTACAAAACTGTCTGAACCAAAAATGAAATAAACAGCTAGGATGACAAAAAATAGAATTTAAATTATAAACAATGTGCAGAGACATAGGTTATAGAAAAAAATAATGTCCTGCTTATCTGCAGAAAATCTAAAGAAATAAGTATCTTGCCTTTGTTTTAAGCCGGTTTTAATAATTGGTGTAAATACCTGCTGTTATGGATGGCTGTTTTGGATCCCTGAAACAATATTAGTTAGCCAACCACACTCCAAAAAAATAAAGAATAGAAAAATGTTATAAAAAGCACAAAACAGAATGTAATGTGCACAGCTGGCTTTAAACCCGTTTTTCATTAAACATGATATCAGTGGGGTACTGGAGAAAATCCATGTGGACACCAGAACAGAATAAGCCTGATTTGCTGGATCTGTGAGGCTGAACCACTACCATCTCTATATTAAGTATATGTGTGGGTGTTATTAATGTTACATCTATTATTTACTATGTTCACCCCGCTTTACTTAAAATAAATTTTTTTATTTTATTTTATTATTTAGGCTTTTTTGTTTGCAATGTTTTGCCTGAATGCTCCTTTCTGCTTGTCCTTCATGGTCTAATAGCTCAAGTGAATTAAAATCTATTGCTTGAAATTCACAGATTCATTTTTATATGCCTGGCCTGCTGCAAAATCACATTAAAAGAGATACACACTTTTATTCAAAGCAGTAATGGCCATACACTCAAAAAAGGTATGATATCAAAAAATAAACAGTATATACAAGGAGTCTGCCACTTATAGATCAGCATTGCAGAGTATGCTGCTTTACACCAGTTTGTTTTTATTCTTACGTTTTTTAAATATACATGCAGAGTAATAAATTCAGTGGAGAGTATTATGAGTTTACAACAGTAAAGTTTAACCACATAAGGATGTTCTTAAATTAGGTAAGCAACCTTAAGTTTTGGTCCTTTGCTTACATATATTGCACCAGGATATTCTTTTATTAAAAAAATATGAAGGCCAAGTGGAACTGCAGGGTGGGATAATGGTGCAATAATTAGTTGAAACAGCATCTAGAGATTGAATCCTCACCCAACTGCTTTTTTTTTTTCATTTCATCCTAAATATGTGTTAGGTTAATTGGTGATCCTGAATGTGTCTTCATGTGAATGCATGTGCGTGAGATGGACTGTCTCTCTGTCCAGGTTTGGTGCCTGTCTTATACACAATGATAGGCTCTAGTCATTCTTGAGTTTGTATTGGAATAAATGAATTTGAGGAAATTATCCCATTTTAGGACTGTGAGCTTGGTGTGATGGGATGGGCTGGTTGGGCTATTGTTGCCTGTGTGTTTTAATGGTTCTTAAAGCAATATAGTCTAGAGACCATGCAATTATGTTAGAATTACCAAGGGCAAATTGACTTAAGGGGTCAGACTAGACAAAGAACAATTCATAAATGACACTCCTTGGAATTCCTACTAAGTTAAACACAATCTCAGCCAAAACAGGGAAACCAGGACCAGCTACTGGATCCAGGGCTGAAAATATCACTTACCAAGAAGGACCTGGTGGTAAGGTGACACCCAGTCAGTCTCTATCTGAAAAAAAAAACAACTTAAGTGATACCCTGGGTTCATTACCTACAAAATAAAGGATGAGTCAATGAGTGTTGGGTATGATGCCAGTCATGATTCAGGTAAAAATGTGACATATCTACGCAATAGAAAAAGAATTTTGAGATGTGGATTGCAATGAGTCTGGTGGTGAAAATGATGGAGGTTGTTCCAGAAACTGAAAAAAATCAGATATAGTTAGACTCACCTTGTGAAGGAAATGAGCTTCACTTTTAGTATAAGTAAGAGAATGCCAAGCATTTTTAATTAAAAATAATGAAAAGAACCGCAGGGGGAATTACAAACTATGAACCCAAGAATCCCATTTTGTGAACGTCACAGGATGCTTTTTATAACTCAGCCCACTACATGTCCTGCATGCAAGGCAATATTACACTTTGTTTCACTGAATTGCAAAACATTTGCCATTTCAGTAAAAGTTGGGTTGGTATACAATCTTACAGGTTGTGACTTTGAGAACATTTAAATAACCTGTTCAGTAAAGTATATCATCAAGGCTTGTGTTTCTATTTAGCATATCTGATTGCATTGTTTAGATGATTCCTGGCCTGTTTCCAGGCATCCTTGTCACCAGTTTTATGGACTGTTTCTTTTGCCTTTAGTCCTGGGTATGATGTTCAACTGCATCCGGCCCTCTAAGGTCCTCCAAATTTCTGGGAAAACTTTGTGGTTCTTGTCAGGACTGGCACTGCAGCCACCGTAAAAACTTCACACAGCTCAGAAGAGAGCAGACAAGGCTCCTTTCTGCTCTCCATGTGGAATAGCTCTGCTCATCCCCTGAAGCCTTGAAACTGCTGGAGAGCCAATGGGATCAGGCCCATTGGGGATCGGAACTGGCATATTGCTGAGGTGTCGCCTTCTGCGCGGCAGCACTTGGGTCCTAATTTGAGGCAGCCTATCAGAGTAGGCGCATGGAAAGTCTTGTCTCTCCAACATGATAACCATCTTCCCCTGCTGTCAGAGGTGCACATTTCAGTGGTGGCACTCTCAGAGGTGCGCAGATCCTGGGACTGGCCAGGTCTCTGTGGGTTGGGTATACCTTTTATTGGCCTGGTGGCTCTGATTGCTGTCATACACAGGAAGAAGATATTGCTGTGGTGGATCGGCTCCTTCCGATTCTGTCTGATTTCAATCCTTTCAATGAATGTATTATGAGACTCTGATTAAGGCACTCTCTGTGTCATGCTCTGACTGTGGTGAGTGATGTCTTGGTGAGGGAGACATTTTATTCTCATCTTCACTGAGTGCAGTGAAGGAGATTGACCACATCCTTATTGGCAGATACTGGAGGATCCTACGGAAGCGCAGGGTTTACAGAAGTGCCCAGTTTGGGAATTCTGATAACAGACTACTTGTTGTTACTCTGAAGATCCAGCTTAGGTCCAATAGCCTACCACCTACTAGGAGAATGAGGCTTGACTTGGCCAGACTCCAAGCTCAAGCTGTTTGCAGACATAGCTACGGCTGACTATCCTAATGTGATGTGGGAAACCTTCAGTAACAAGACCATGAAGGAGGTGTTTCATCTTGCAGGGCACCCTGGATGTCATCGAGAGGAGTTCCTGTGCACGGTTTGTTGGCAACTCCAATCTGTACCATGAACTGAGAAAGATGGATGTGAAGGCTCCGAGGGCAGGTAAGGAGGTGTTTCTTAGAGGAATCTGTGAGCAAATGATGCACCATCTAGGGTTTTGTGATTCACATCATGCTTACAGATGAATTAAAGCATTGCACACATCCAAAACTATTCCTTAGAGAGTCACAATCAAGGCAGGTGATGGAACAATCTTTACAGTTGATGCTGCAGTTGTGACCCATTGGGCTGGCAACTTTGAACAGCTGTTTCAAGCTGATTCTCAGACTAAGAAATTGGACATCTGGGTCCACGGTTCTTGAGGCTGATACTCTGATTAGCTGTGAACTATCCATTCTCACTGAGAGCAGGTGGTGAACCAGCTAAGGGTAGGGAAGTCTGCAGAGATCTGTTGTATCCAGGGTGACCTCCAGACTGGTGGTAAAGCTTTCTCTTGGCATTGCAAGCAATATTTGCTTTCATCTGGGAGATGGACGTCCTCCCAAATGACTGGAAGACTTGACATCCCTATCTGGAAAGGGAATGGTGAACACCTGGATTGCAGCAATTATGGGGAATAACACTGTTCTTGGTGCCGGGTAAGGTCCTTGCTAGGGTCATCCTCAATAGAATCTATGATCACTTACATACCTACCAGCAACCAGAGCAGTCTGTTTTTACACCTAAGAAGTTTGCACTCGATAAGAACCCTGAGTGCCATGATGAGGTTGATGGTAAACACAAATATCAGTAGGGTTTCTTTGACCCTTTTGTTGATTTTTTTTCTTAAAGCATTCAACTCTGTTGATTGAGCTGCCCTGTGGGACATCCTGAGACTTTGCAGGATCCCCCCACCAGAGTGGAGACAGAACCTCTGTGTTTTTCCCTGTTGATTCCATGAGTCATTAGGGGTGTGTTCTTGCTCCTACTCACTTCAATACTTGCAGGGGCTGGGTGTTGGGCAGAGTTGTGGGGTCCAGCACCTGTGGGGCATCTTTTGGTGAAGAAAGATTCACTGATTTTGACTTTGCCGACAATACTGTGATCTTTGCTGAGTTAATGGAGACACTGATCGGGGCTCTTGAGAGATTGAGTGAGGAGTCTGAGTTTCTGGGCTTGTGAGTATCCTGGATAAAAGCCAAGATCCATCCATTTAATGACCTATTGGGCACAGCCATCAGCAGTTTGTCTGTTTGCACAGTGTTGACCGTGTTGTGAGGTTTACTTACCTCAGCAGTTACATTCATGTCTTTGGTGACTCTTCCTATGAAGAAAGTAGACAGATTGGGAGAGCATGGGGAGTCATGAAGTCGCTGAAAAGGTGTTTCTGGTGCTCCTGATGTCTGTGCAAAAGGATGAACGTCCAAGACTTTAGAGTCCCAGTGCTTCCTGTTTTGCTATATGGTTGTGAGCCATGGATGCTATCTAGAGACCTCAGACAAAGACTGGACTCATTTGGTGCTGGTTTCTTCAGAGAATCCTTGAGTACTGCTGATTTGATTTTGTGTCAAATGAATGGTTGCTCATGGAGTCCCAAATGATGCACATTACCTGCATTGTGAGGGAGCATCAGTTACAATACTAAGGTCATGTGGTGCAATTCCCTGAGGGTGATCTGGCTCACAGGATCCTCATTGCTGAGGACCCGAGCAGCTGGACCAGGCCAAGGGGACAGCCACATAATACCTGGCTGCGGCAGATAGATGTTCATTTCTGCGGGGTGGGACTTGACCATCTGTCTGCCTGGGGGGTTACCAACCAGGGTCTTGAGCTGGTTTGTCATTTGGTGGGTGTGGCAATGTGCATTGCCATTGCATGCTCCCTGACCTGACCATTTGCCTGACAAAGAATCCCTAATTCTTTGATGTACCACGGCTTTTCATTGTTGTAAATTACAACAGTATACTAGGAACGCAGGCATCTCCACAAAAGCTAATGTAAGATTTAACCATGTCAGTCAGCTCATGAATGTTTTCACAAGCATATGCTAATCAGTCTAATCCAAGCAATCTTATAATGTCTCAACTGACTCGGCAGTTAATGAACATATAGTTTCTTTTACTGGTTTAGTTGATTTTAGTTAGCCCTTGTTTACAAGGAAGTATCAACTGTAGCATAACATGGTCAGAACTACCCAGCAGACAGGGCAAGTTAAAGGCTTGATATGCCTTACTTACTTACTTACTTACTTACAGTGATCCAAAGTCTTCCCATCCCAGGTCAGACATTTAACAAGCTGTTTGTATCTAGGAAGCTCAATGGTTAGGATTGTGTGATTAAAGTTGGCCATCACTATAATTAGGGAGTATATAGGCCTGTTCTCTAAACTTGTGATGCAATCTGCCAACTACTGCTGCGCTTTATTTGCATTTGCCTCATTTGGGACGTAAAACATGATGTGAATTATTGAAACCCAAGCAGATAAATCAGGCAGTTTAGAAAGAACTACAAAATGCAACCAGACTTGCTTGACAGACTGTTGACATGTTACCTGCTTCAAGTTTGATTTTCTTTCACAACCTTTAAGCAAAGCATTGGTTCTAGAACCTGACCTGTTGATTAAGGGTTTTCCCATGGGAAAGGCTCTGGGTGGATATCAGGATACTGACAAGTCCCCACCTGGATGAGCAAGTTGCATCAGTAAGACTTCAGGTTGTACAGAGGGAAGGCTCTGTTTGTTGTTTGTGTTTCTGCTTCAAACAACTTTTCAGAATATTACATCTTTATAGAGACAATGGATTCACTGAGTAAAAGGATACCATCTATTGAAAATGTATTTAACTCCTTAGAGGGCTGCATTGGCTACATGTTTTTGTTCTGGCTGCTTTCTTAATGAGTAACCAGTTAGCGCTGCTAATAGAACACATTTCTTTTACCCTAACCTTAATTTTATTTCTTAATATTTAGTACCCTTCATTGTTTTCCCCCTTAACAAGCATCCAAATAATAGTGAGATGAAAAGTGAGTAAAAAGATAACCAGCTAACTCTAGGGTCTGAAACTCAGATTGTTGAGGGGTCAGCATTTTCAATACAACCAATTTCCTAGTTAATATTTTATTAGCCAATAAAAGGTGTCATTTTGCTTAACTTCTCACCACATTCATAATGGCTAACACAGTACAACACTGTAGTACTACAAAAATTTCATTTAAACAGTAGTTGTATGATGGACACACAGATTTGAATGGGATGAAGTTAGCTGTTTATCTTTTTGCTCACTGATTATTGTTTGGCTGCTGGAAATAAAGTTCCTTAATCCTAAAAATCTACTTACTTAAAATATAGCTAATGAAGGCTGATCCATTATACATTGTAAAATGATGACTAATTAAGAAGGTTGTTAGAATGAAAACCTGACATCACTGTAGTCCTCTAAGACCTGGGATTTCCACCCATAATCTAATGTCTCTGTAGTCCTGGAATATTTAATTAGCTTAAAGGATGCAATTGTCAGGAATGACATGCCCAATTTAAGTCCAAGTGAATACATTTTTATTAGGTCTAATATGCTAGCCACTGGTTGTCCATCATGAGCACCATCTTTGAACACAAGGATGCTCAGCAAGAGGTAAATGACTGACCTTGTATTTGTCTCACCTGATCTGAGACTGTATATTCTGAACACATTTAGGGAAAAGAAGCACTCATCTTTCAACAGATCACTATTGAACAGAGCTCGAAGACCTAAAAAAAATAATGAGGGTATGTTGGGAAAAACAGATGCTTCTGCTTATTATGTGTTCAACTCTCACCTCTGGTAGAGTGTCTCCAAAATGTTTAAATTGGCCTAGGACATAGACTTTGAAAGAACTCTGTTCAAGATCTCCATAGAAGAGGTAATTGCAAATAACTGTGGCGAGATAGTTGTTAGTGATAGACATAGTTGGCAGTCCTAATATCTGTTAATGGACACCAGATGCAAAAGAAACTGTCATGTTAAAGAAAGAAGCTTTCCTTTCAACTTTAGCAAGGCTTCTGCAGGTTTGACTTAGAGGTACTGGCAGTACAACAAGACAGGAGTTAAACTTATGAATGGGTGGACATTTTTGAAGTCATGTGGAATGAATTTGAAATAGCCTTAAAACCATTCTAGTAAACCATTTGATGACTCCGGAAGAGCGGTCAGGATATCACCCAGGCTGTACTTGGCAAGGGATGGATAATAAATGTCAATTAAGAATATTGTCAAGATGTGGTAGGAGTACTTTGAAGAGCCCCTAAACCTGATAGATCAGTTTTTTTCAGTGAATGTGTGCCAAAAGCACTGGTTGGGATTGGGCACATCTCTGTAACTGACATGGTTCAAACACTCCATAGTGGCAAGTCTATACAGGAGGATGAAATCTGAGCAGAGGGGCAGAAAACAGTGTGTATTGCAAACATGTTTGGGCTGCCACATAACTTAAATGGTGTATGGAAGGAAGGGACAGTACATTGGGAATGTCAAAGAGAAATGGTTCCTATTTTTAAAATGGAGAACAAAAGGGTGTGCTCTTTTTATCAGGAGATCACATTCCTCAGTTTTCCTTGGTACTTCGTTCCCTCAGCTTCCTTCTAGGTACTTAGAACAGAGACGACATCGAGCAATTGAACCTCAGATTGTAGAGAAGCAGTGCAAATCCTGTGCTTGCCATGAAAGAAGTGGACTTCCTGTTTGTCCTTGCACAGATATACAAAGGAGTAATAGGTATTACCTACTTATGTCTATAGGTGCTTTGTGGACTTGGAAAATTATTATCACTATGCACCATGTCACACCTTACAGAGCAAAAAGTAGGATACATAGATGAAAACTCCAAATATTCATTGATAATTTGTTTTTATGGTTTAATTAGTGCATCTGTTTCAGCATCCTACATAATTTTGACATGAGAAGTTCCCCATATTACAATAAACTGAAGATGAAAGACAGTATATAATTGAAGTAATTAATTTTATATGTTATGGTGTCTAATTTCATTATAACAAATTTAATGAGCTGTGGATATAGTAAAAGGTAATCATACTTTTGATGCAAGTGGTAGGTTTACGGGTGCAAATCTATAAGAGAATGAGGTAAAGAGATATGGCAGAGTGTAATGGAGAAAATGCCTAAAGATCTGGGGTAAAGGGGTACATTCACAGACTGGTGGGCCAAGAGTTGAATTCTCAGCATGAAGTATGAAAAGATTTTTTGCTTCTGGGCAACAGATGTACAGCTGTCTGTGTGTAGGCATCCTATTGGGACTGGAAGAGAAAATGAGATGCACACAAATCTGAGGTTTTGACACTTAAAGTAGACTCCAAGTGATAAATACTATGTAGAAAATGCAAATCTCTGTTTTGTACCCATTCCTTCTCTATCATCAATTTAATTTCTACAAACTTTGTAGCAGGTACAGTATGTACAGAATTGGGCAACCTTGATGAAGCTTTTCTATGCTTTTGATTAATTATTAATAAAAATGAGGGATTCTGCTTAATTATTGATGTACTGATTTAATATTTGATTGCCTAGCAACGATTATTCAAAATTCAGAATGATTGCTTATTATGAAAGCTATTAATTATTTAGACCAAAATAATGCACATTCAACAAAGGCCACAAAAAATAATTCTCCGATCACTGTACCTCTTTGTCTTTATTCTTACTGAGGACAATTTTGTTGGTTCAATGGTGAAATAATTTATCAGTTCCAAACCTCTCAAGACTTTCTGTTAAAAAGCTTCTGTGTACAGATGATTTGCACCATATTGGGATTCTAATCTTTTTAACCAATCCTCTGGCTTGTAAGAGGATTTTTTTAAGGGAAGTGCAAAATTGTATTCTTTTATGCATGTACTAAGCTTAGGTTGGCAAATGTTACCATGCTTTTCATGAGAGATTTTAGGCTAACCTTGCACTTGTACCTATACATTCTGGCTGAAATGCTATCACTTTGCACATCAGAACTATAAACCACTCTCATATAGAGTAAACCTGCTTATATGCAACTGATGGAAACCTGAAGTATTGTAACATTTGTGACATCATGTCCACTTTGTAAATGCAGGTGTTTTCTTTACTTTATTGTACTTAATTCTGGTCAACAGTATGGTTGCACACATTTTCTTATACTAGTAATCCTTTAAAAATAGCCATCTAAGTAGGAAAACTGACTCCCTCTGAAGAGCCACCATACACTGTTGCCAAACGTTTTCTTAAAAGAGGAACTGTATTGGAGATGATGCCTGGCATCAATCTTCCTAAGTGTCCATAGGCAGCACCAGATTGGAGTCAGGATAAACTTTAGTTTAGTTTACTTCTGCCTCATAATGAAACATGAGTTGACATTAGCCCAGTGATAATCCAACAGTACACTTCCTTTAATGCATTGTTTTGCTCATGATGGAAGCACTGCCCTTTTACACCACCCAGTCTACAATCTTCACTGATGTTTATGGAATAAGTAGTTTTTTGGTTCATAAATGTTAGTATGGTCTGCTAATAAGCTCTTATTTTATATACAGACAGTGTGGCATAGTAGACTTTAAACCACAGGGCTACTTTTTCAATCCTTATTCAGTGTGTGACCCCGATGAACTCACCTAACCTGCTTCTTGTTCAGCTGTACGGAATACACATAAATAACTATTCTGATCTTGTAAGTCACTTAAGTGAAGGTAACAAATAAGTATGTAAATTAATATATATATATAAATAACAGATAAATAATGCATAAGCAGGAAGATTAACATGCTGCCACTCTAATACATTAAACCTTTTCACCTAGATCATAGAAAATATATACATATTCAATAAAATATATACATATTCTCTGGTATAATACTTAAAATAAATAAAACTGCAAATCACAACGATGCCTTCATATGAGTGACACTCTAAGAAAATATTCTCCCAGCAGCAAATGCAGCTGGCTTTGAGCCTCGGGGCCCTTCTTAAAAAGCCATTGTCTGAGTTGTCACAAATGAAAATACCATGTACATGAGTGCCAGCATTACTGTACAGACCTATGAGAAAAATGGACATTTTCAGTTTCAAACAGAAGAGTCCCTGACAGACTGCAGGCTGAAGAGTGTCAGTTTCATAAGTAGACAGAAGGCACACAATACTTTGATATTTTATTGTTTTGCAATGTCAGCCTCGAGGGCCCTGTATAAGGAAAAAAGTAAAACTCTAAATACATTCTCAAGAAGAAAAGTGCTTATGACATATTTTCCTGCGAGTATAACCTCTATCTTTTTTTTTAAACTTGTCTTGAGTATCTTAACTTGGGAGCAGATACATAAATTAGGCTCAGTGCTAAGCACTAATGCCACTTAGCTCCAAAAGTACAGGTACAAATCCATGGGTAGACATGTTGTATTTGTGGGGCTTTCACATTATCCTTATGTTCAGTTGAGTTTTTTTTTTGGTATGCTGGCTTCTCCTATCATTCCTGATTAGGTGACTAATTTGCTATGTATATGTATGTGTTAGTGTATCCAGCCGGAATCACAACACAAATAAAGAATTTGTTCTTAACATCTATTAAAGAATCATTCAGTGTACAGTCCATAACAGTCTATGCCAGTGATCCCCAAATAAGGGTTATAGTATAGTACCCCAAATATTGGCAGAGTTGTGATTAGGGCACTCATTTTTCTCTTTCTCTTTCTCATTTCTCTGTTAGCTGAGGTGCTCTTGGTGCTCCCGCCATTAACTTGTCTAGGTGCTGCCAGAGCATATAGAGAAGTTTGGAGAGTGTAAGGTTACCTAGGGCTGCCATTTAAAAGTCTGTGGTTAGCTGGTGTGATGCTCAAGTGCCAGGGTCATTTATTGGTGGCCTTCACCCAAGTTCCACTGGCCGCAAGCTAGGCACAGTGCAAAAGGCAATGTCATCTCATCAATTGAACTATAAACACACACACACACCATTTCACATATCTCACTTGCGCTGAAAGCATTCAGTGCACCATAAATGCTCATCCATCCAATTCACTCCAGCTCCGTTCCGTACTTCAATCCTGCAAAGAAGGAATAAGAACAGCTTTCTCAGTTAAGGAACAGCCTTTAGTGGTAATTTATGTTCCAGTGATTTCATTTTTATTTTGAGTTTGTATTTATTAACTTAATTGAACTTAATTTCATGATACAGTACTAGAGTTGTGGATATTCCACATAGAGCTTCTTGCATTAATAATTATTAACATTTTAGTGACTCTGAACTGTGAGGAAGCATGCAGATGAAGCTGCAGGGCTAGAGTGAGGCTTTGGTGGGCCATTGTAGTTTTGGTTTACTGGAGCAGCATAAGAGGAGCTGTGCCGAACAGCATGGTAAGCTGGAATGGAAAGAATGAGAAGGCGGACAGCAAAGTGAAGAGAGTTTATGAAGATGGCAATTCCCCTGAGGGAGGTTCAGCTGCTTCACTGAGTATTTGCAGAGGCCAATAAAAGTGCTAATAAATGGTCCTTGTAAAGGTCATTATCTGTTGCTTGTGTGTGTGTGTCAGTCTTTCCTCCACCACACCCTGGGTTGATCCAATATGTTTACTCTGTTAACACTAGAATTACCAGAGCCTACGCTCGTAATTCCGTCCCACCTTAAACTGAAATGTGCTGATAAAGAGAAGCCGGCTATTCCATCCCCCACCAATTTAGAACGTGCATGAACTTCTCTCAGCTCAATTGAGGGGAGTGAAGTGGAGTTTTAGAGTGGAAATAATAGATCGTTGTTTGGAACACACATTTCATGTCTGTTGCTTGTAATCTGTGTAAACGCATTGTTAAAACAGAAAAGTTTTTTATATTCTAGTAGTAGATAACAAATAGCAAAGAAACATTTTCACAAGAATAACACAATTGCACTTTTATTCAAACATATAACTGCAGAAACAAAAGCCGCCTTAACATGATTGACAAAACTGTCCGTGGCTCAATAGACTCAGCCCCTGCTTGGGAAGGGGTCGCGGGTTCGATCCTGCGCCTCCGTTTTGAGAAGTAAACTGAGTTTTATGAATTTATGATCCATGTAAAGGTTAGCTTTTTTTATTCACTTTTCACTCTCTCAGTCGCGTTCAGAATCAATCCATACAACCCCATCTGACACGGCTGTTTTCACTAAAGACGCGCTATGGCAGTGTACCACGATGCATACTAACGCACAATCAACCCCCGGTTCTGACACACAAACGCTGGCGAAGCTGCAACCGTCACAGGAACATATATTGGTGTAAGAAAGTACACTGTCAGGTGCTCATTCAGTGTGATAGAAATCCACAGAGAGTGTGTGCACTGCAACAATTACACATGTCGTAAATGTAGGAAGGACGGTCCTTGGGTGTGTGGGAACTGTTAATATTTGAATGTGATGATTTCATATAGCACGGAATGAAAATCAGCACTTCTTAGCATTGCACCATGCAAGCTGTCATATCAATCGCCTACTGTAACTTGCTTTCTTTTTCTTCGGTTATACAGGTAGTCTTGCACTTGTTTTGTTTGCGAAATGAAGTGTCTTTTTCGTGGCATTACACGTGTATTTTTGAGCATGCCCGTTTGAGCAGTATAAAAGTATTGAAAAGTATAACAAAACAACGCTGGGGAGTGTCTGATGATTGCATATAGCGCCGAACTTACTGCTCTTTACTATTCTCTCCTCTGCTTGGTGTACAAAAGAAACAGAATACAGACGCGCTATAGCTCTGCAGTGTACCACGATGCATACACTGTCACTTGATTTTCTTTTTATTCAGTTTTATTGAGTGTTCCTGCCAGTATGTTGCTGTATGCTGGATATTTTGCAGGTGTGTAGGCATAGAGAGAAGTGTGTACAACAGGAAAAGGCGATGGAAAAGTGCACTTGAATAAAAGTGCACTTTTGTTATACTTTTACCTATATGTTCCTGTGTTTGAACGACACGGGCAGATGGGGAGTGTCTGATGATTGCATATAGCGCCGAAGTTACTGGTCTTTACCATTCTTTCCTCTGCATGTCCTGTAGTACAAAAGTACAGCAACATGCGGGACTGTCAATAAAACGAAAAGCAAGTGACGGTTACGAAGAAGGCAGCTTCGCCAGCGTTTGTGTGTCAGAACCGGGGTGTTTGTGCGTTAGTATGCATCGTGGTACACTGCAGAGCTATAGCGCGTCTTTAGTGAAAACAGCCGTGTCAGATGGGGTTGTATGGATTGATTCTGAACAATAAAAGTGAATAAAAAAAAACAGCTAACCTTTACTCATAAATTGCACCGGCTGTACAGACTGAAATCAAATGTATGCTTTTATCCTAAAACAGTAAGAATAAGAGCAGTTTACTTCTCAAAACGTCGAACCCGCGACCACTTGATTACCAATCAGTCTATTGAGCCACGGAGTCAGTTACATTGGTGTCAATGTTTGAATGGAGGATATTTAAATATCAACTAATTAAAAAAAAATCTGATTTACTCTATTTTATAATGCCAAATTTTAGTATAGAGTGTTTTTGGATATATTCCTGTAGCTCCTAGAAAAGCTTGTTAAATAGCTTGTAAAATGGCTTATATGAAGGAACACCGAGCTTCTAGTATAGCCAGTAAAATAGTTTACACAAGGGAGTACCTTCTTTCATTGTGAGGGACAGCACACAATGTTAAGCATCCTACTTCTCGAGAGCTGAACAAAACATAACATGATCATTGAGCCGGTGCTAAACTAAAGGCTATGCTGTAAAAAAAAAATATGATAAAAACTAGCAGCTGTGGTTGCGAGAATTTTACCGTTTAAAAAAAAAAAAACATAAAAAGTGACAATATTTTTAGGTCTACGGTATAACTTTATAGTAAATAATTATTTTATTTTTTACAACACATTACAATAGAAGGGAACTTTTAACCATAACTTGAAATCCATGCACACACTGTAATAAATATACCAGTCATTAAACCATTAAAAAATGTTGTCAGGGACAAATTCCATTACAAGGTCTGCATCACTAAAGTAACAACAACCAATGGCAAATGTGTTGTACCATTTAATTATATAAGGAAGTTACGGCACATTGTCATTGTGGAGAAGTAACGTTTGCTTTTATGGTGTATGGTGTCCTACAGTTGTGCCAGGTTATCGAATACAACCCACCATAAATGAGCTTCCCATAACCTCAAAAAACTTTCAGCATGCATGGGAAAAAAAGTCTGCTACTTTAAGTTTTTTTTTTCCCTACTTTGTCAAGGTATATGGTTCAGCAGGAAAAATAATAAAAAGGAAGGAGTTTCCTTATGCAAATATCATAATTTCTGTGTTACTGAAACAGTGCTTTACTATTTTACATTTTAGAGTTGTTTACCTTTGTTATGTAATAGTTTTACACTATAAAATTAACAGCGAGAATAAAAAACAGAGCTTTCTTTTTCAGTGTATCCGTAATGTATCAGTAAACGCTATGTAGCATAAAAATACGTTGTTTAGGTAGAAAAATATTGATTTTATAGAACATGGCTGTAAAAAATAATTAAATGTATTTTTTAATATTTACAGGTAATTTTCAGGAGAACATAAGGTAACTATCCTTTTTTCAGAATTTTTATTGTTAAATTTACTGACATTTTTTACAGTGCAGGAGATGAAGGTACAAGCTTTTTCTTCCATCGATTCTCAATGGGAATGTCAATTCTTTGCTTAAATAGTGTGAGGAGCTGGAGGTATCAATGGGGGTTTTGTGAATGCAGTTTAATGTGTTTAATGGAGACTTGGCGTCACTTGTGAGACTGTTGCGCGATTATAAACAAAACACCCTGGTGCTTTTGTTATTTCAAGGGTTTTCAATCCATATAAACCTTTTCTCCTTCTTGGCTGGTCTTATTTGACTGTCTCATGAGGGAAAATAAAACACCGAACCTGTGTTAGCATCATCCTGTGTTATCTACAGCCAGTACACAAACCCTGAGTAATTAGGCAGTCTGCAACTATCCGATCATTCAAGAAGTGGACACTCAAGGCTATGGAGTCTCAGAGGAGATGTTTTGAGTATACGGATTGGCATATATTGCTTACGTCACAGGAGAATTGTACATACACTGACATTGACAGGGCAGCTGCCTGCACATCGGACTACATTAATTTCTGAAGGGATATTCTTGTGCCATTAGGAACTGTTTATTGCTTTCCCAGAAGGAAACCTTGGATTACCAGTAACATCCAGAAACTCCTGAACCAAAATAAAGGAGGGCTTCAAGAATTGATAGGGAGAAGATAAGCTGGTAGAGCATGTCCTGAAGAGAAGCTTAAAGCAGGCAAAAATGAACTTTAAAGGAAAACTGGAGATGAGGCTTCAACACAACAACATCAAACAAGGTGTAGATGGGAATGAGAACATTACTGGCTATAAAGAGAAGAGGAGCCAGGCAAAAAGCAGGTGATCAGCACATGGCCAATGACTTTAACCTGTTTTATAACTTGTTTGACATGGCACCCAGGACCGGCTCAGTGTCACTGAATTGGTCACCTATTCCCTCTCCCACCATTGCAGTGGCAGACTTTGCTCTTCCACACTGCTGCATCCCTGACACTGTTGCTACAACATCTGCTACACAGGGTCCCACTCCTCAGTTCTTCACAGCAGATAAGGTGAGGGCTGAGCTGATGAGGCTATGCTCTGGAAAGGGAGCTGGTACAGATGATGTTTGTCCCAGACTAAATAAGGACTGGGCAGATCAAGTTGTTGGGCTTTTGCAGATATTATTCAACCTGAGTCTTGAAGGTGGGAGGGTCCCAGCTCCATGGAAAATATCAGGTCTTGTGTCAGTTCCCAAAATGGGGGGACCAACTGAAATAAATGACTGCAGATCTGTGGCTCTCACATCACACATCATGAAGATACTGGAGTGGCTGCTTCTGCATCACCTCAGACCACAAGTTCAGCATGCATTGGATCCCCTACAGTTAGCATACCAGGAGCACATTGGTATTGAGGATGCAATCCTCTAAATGCTACATGGGGGTTTTGTGTGGATTTTTTCTTTTAATTTCTTCAAGTGCATTGAACACCATCCAGCCTTCCCCTCCATTCTTAAAGATATACTGGATTCATAACTACCTGACTGGATGACTGCAATTTGTCAAAATACGGAACTATATCTCCAGGACTGTAGTGAGCAAGATTGTGGCCCCATAATGGACTGTTCTGGCCCCATTCCTGTTAACATACTACACAGCAGGCTTTAAATATAAGTCGGGGATTTGCCACATTCAGAAGTACTCTGATGGTGCAGCTATTGTGGTGTGTATAAGGAAGGGGGATATAAAGATCTGATTGAAGCTTTCTGTGACTGGAGCAATAAAAACTGCCTGGTCCTGAACACAACAAAGATTGTGGATTTCAGCAGGTCTAAACTCCCCTTTCAGCCTATCAACATTTAATTGGAGGAGGTAGTACAGATTTATAAATATCTAGGTATTCACCTTGATGACAGACTGGACTGGTCTATGAACATAGATGTCCTCTGCAGGAAGGATCAGAGCAGGCTCATTTTCCTTAGAAGAATGAGACCATTAAATGTATATAGCAAAATGCTGTATTTGTTCTATCAGGTATTTGCCAGTGCCTTCTTTTTTTGTGGTTTGTAGGGGAGGCAGTATGACAGAATCACTAAGAGGTTAGACAAGCTATTGAAGAAGGCTGGCGCTTGGTGCTGCGCAGGACTGTGGATTCACTGGGAATTATGGTTGAAAGGTGTATCGGAAAGAAGTTAAAAGCCATCTTGGAAAATTGAAGTGTGGTAAAGTGAGGTCCATGGCAGATTGGTGTTTTAAATAAATAATCGCCAGACTCACATCTTTGGGTATGGGTGTGGTAGCATGGTGAGAGTGGTTCCTGTGCACAGGTGGATTACCCTGCACTTAGTGCCCAGGCGCAGGATTGCCTGTACCCCTAATTGATGCCAGGAGCTGCTGATTGCCACAGCTGTGCAACATCCTCACATTTAAAAAGGGAACAGTGAGTGTGAGAGAGGGGGAATGAACTAAAGAAAAAAAAGACAAGAAAAGAGAGCAGAGGTTAAAGGGGGAAGAAGAGAAGCAGGAGTGTAAGAGGAAAGGAAGCAGGCAGATGGGTATGGGGCCCCAGGGAGGAGTGTGTGTGGCCACCGCTCAGGAAGGGGTTGATCAGTCACTCCTGCTGAGCAACCAAGGAGCAGGAGCGACCATCGGGCTCAGGAATGTGCTCTCAGCAGTACTGAATGGAGCAGGGCTTGGTATCTCGCTGAGGACATGGCAATGAGGACACGAGCCAGGGCAAAAGGAGGTCTGCGTCTGCTGGTAGAGTTCTCCTTGGTCTGCAAGATCTGGGAAGGAATTAGACAAGGAGGAATCAGTTGTAAAGGGGCACTGAGGCTAGTGTTTTTAAAGAAGTTTCCTACCTCTGATTTTAATGGAGGATTATTGGGATTCTTTTAACCTCCACTCACTTTTGATGGATTATGTATTTATGGAACATTTTGAGAACTACACTTTTTGGAACATTTGTTTCTGATTTGTTTTAATAAAAGCACTTGAATATTTTTCACTTTCCTCTTGCTTGATGTGTTTGTCCTCATTTGCCAAGCTCATCTCGGTTATGGCATTGACGATTTTAGGTTCAAGAGTCTCCCAAAATGGAAGAGGGATTGAAAAGCTGACCTGCACCATCACAGGCAGTCACCCTCTCCACAACATTTTAGTTGGTCAGAAGTAAACATAGCAGTCATCTTCTCTCACTGCATTGTAGAACAGAACACTTTTAGAAGATAATTTGCTTCTACTGTGAGATTTTATAATGATATTGTCAAAACAAGTGATTCATGACCTGGTCACCACTTCACCTTCCAACACTGTCACAAGTGACCCATTTGCACTTTTTAAAAACTATTTATTTATTTATTTAATAATTTATTTATTTATGCTTATTCTTCTTGCTTAATTTTAGAGATGTGTTTGAGCTACTGGACACGTGAATTTCCCTGAGGGGATGAAGCTGGAAGTGAAAGTAAAGTTTCTTTTGGGTAATTGCAGTGATCCTTTTCAATCAAAATTGCACAAACTGCCTTACAAATTGGGTACAGCCTCTGTGGTTTTCATTAGAAAAAAAATGATACATTAAAGGACTGAGTGTCGCTTATTTGGAATGATCATAATTAGAATTAATTAAATGCCACATATTTTTGAAAATTCCTTATGTTGCACAAATACAAATAAGTATGAGGTGTATGTGTGATGTGAACGAGTGAGTGATTGGCTTGAACGTCTAGTAGTTACTGAGGGAGTGTGCCTGATAAAGTGTGTGTACAGGGGGATGCCTTGCCTGTCCTGGCTCTGCCTCTTCGGTCTGTGGGAATTTGGCCCTGGGTGAATTCTGTTTGAAGACCCTTTCTCTAGTGTGTTTAGGGTCCAGCTCTTGGGTTCTTAAATGTCAGAGTGTGGTAACACTTTTTTGTAACTTTAGACTAGTATTGTTTTGGCACCATAAGTCCATCAGTGTGTAAATATATCCGGCCCCAACCCCCAACTTCCATCCCGCCCCACCTCAAGGAATAAATATGTATTTATGATCCCTGAAAAAGCACTGCAGAGAGTCAAGCTCAACAAAATAAATTGCCTGAATAGTGAAAGTCAAGATTATAAAGAGAAGCTGCAGCAAAGCATACAAGTAGAACAAATGTAACCAATGAAGAAGTGTGCAGTAGATAAGAAGTGAATTCATAATAGGACATGAAAATGAGTCTGAGGAAGCACAATTCCCAGGTTTGAGGCAGATGCCACAGGAAAAAGAAATAAAAGGCCAGTGAAATTCTATACAAGTGTTCAAATTATTTACAAAGGATTGCCAATTATCATGTATTAGAAACACAAATCTCATTTGACAAAGATCAGTGACCCTTAAAAAATCTAGAAGAATCTGCATTAACGGAAATGAATTCTGAACATTGTTGTGGTGCAATGAATCTATGTTGTGAATACTGAATAAACTTTGCAGATGAGAAGCTTGCTGGTGCTTCTGCTCTTAAATATAAAAGCAACACCAATAATCCACAATTTGCTTACTGGGCCAGGTAAAACATAATAAAAAGGAAACACAATCAATGTAACATAATAATAAGTAAAAATAAAATGCATACATTATATATGAAAGGATAATATTTTAAAAGCAGGATATGTATGAGTGGAAAATCCCTTAAATACAGAGACTGCCATGAGGCACTGAATATTAATCGATCTTCACTGCTGCCCACAGAGTGTGATTTTTGTGGTGGACTAACACCCTCTCCAGAGTAGATTCCTGCCTTGTACCCAGTTGCTGCCAGGGTATGAATCAACTTCCTAGCGACTCTGGATTTTATTAAACTGGTTGAGAAAATAGATGGATAAATTGATTAAATGTGAAGTAATGTAGATTAGAACTGCTAAAAATAATAGTGCATTTACAGCAAATAAAGGGTTTTCACTATTCACTGCCAAATGTTGTATAAATACTTTCAGATTTGGGCGTTCATTCTAACAAGACTGTCTGTGTTGAAATTTTTATTACAGTTGTGATCCTGTAAGTAAATACAATGGGAGTTGCCTTTATAGGGAAATGCTATCATTAGTCAGTTCCTGTAAAAGAGACATGTTGTGTGATTCAGGTCTCATTAGCTAAAACAAGCTGTTAGTAACCATAGTGACCCTAACATTCTACTTTGGTTTCTGACATCTATGTAATAAGAACTAAATTATTCCTTACCTCTAAGGTGAAGGTGACTTTATTAAACCAATTTAGGTGCTAAGGGAGTAAGGACTCCTTCTGCCAGAATGGCAGGGTCCAGTCTGATGACACAGATCTCTTAATCTTAACATCATGAGTGTTGTGGTTCATGTTTTGCCCTTAGGCGGGCCTCTTTTCAGTGAGCTGTCTCTTGTTGCTAGGCAATGACTATCACAGCACCTGCTAGCTCCTCACACACCTGCTTAGCATCACTTAAATGCACAGATTTTTCTCTCATTGCTTGTTGCCAGATGTACGGTATCTTGATTCTTATCCCAGGAATTCACTGCATTCTCCTGTGTCTTTGATATCCTGCATGTGTTTCTCCACTTTTGCTTGTGCCTTTACATTGTTGCTTATATCTAAGTTGGGTCCCAGCCCTTATCTGAAAGACAACGTTTCAGAATAAGTTTAATCTTGCATCTCCAGTTTGAGATCCAAATTCTGAGATGACCAAGCCATTTTGGGAGCTTTAAATCACTGTATGTCTAAAAGGTTTAACACAATGATAATATACAGCTGCCCCAGTCAAAGCACATCTCTGCATTTGACTTGTGCTATGCTTGTGTGACAATGGGGTAATTAGGCCATTAAAAAATGCATCTGCCACCCCAGGTTCAGTTCCATTTAATTTGTTTTGCAGTTTTTCTCTATATTTTTCTTTTTTGTTTTCGTTAATATTATATATTATAAGAGTAGCATGATTGTCCTTACTGGACCTGAAAACTACTTTAATTAAAATTAGAATAAGTCTATTATATGGTATTTATTTCTGTTCAAATATATGGCTGTTTAAAATTGTATACATTTCATAATGCAAAAAATCTGAAACCATGTTTGGAGACAGTAGAAACTGTTGTGGAGAAGAGGACGATGACAAATTTGGATGCCATCTTAAATAATTCCCTTCATTTTTAACCACAGGCTCACTCCATCATGACGTGCTAAGAAGCGCATCTGGAGGTCTCTTCTGCTATCAGGAAATTCAGTGCTTCCTCCTGACTGTAAGTTCATTTTGAAATATCCACACAATATCAATTTATTTGTATTTAGTTATTTATTGATTGATTGATTGGCTGTATTTTGTCCTATGATTATGTATTCTTGTTTTTTAGATTTCTGCTGCATCTAAATTTCCCAATGGAATTAGTAACATTTATCTAATCTAATCAAATATCTCTATCCAGTACAGACAGATGGGGGCCAGAGTGCATTCTGAGTACCAGCCAAAAACCAATGCCAGATGTGCCACCACACACCCACACAGGGCTAATTTATCATCACTGGTTAAAGTGGGATGTGGAAGAAAATCCCAATGGAAATGTCAGAACTCTACATAGATGGAGCCCACGATGGAACTGAAACTTTAGTTTTAAGAGTGCTATCCACTGTACCACCAGAAAAACACAATTAATAACAGAAAGGGCAATATTATGCAGCACTAAAATGTTATCTGTCTGCTCTGAATGTTGACTTTAAACATTTTGAATCACCAAAGGTTGACTTTATATTAAATTCACAAAAGTACAATTAAATTATCCATGCCCCTCACATCATGATAAAAGTATATTCACTTGTCAAAACCAGGCAGTATTTTTCTATAATTTGAAATTTCATGAAGGGGAACTGTTCTGCGCAGTCTTGATCAATTTGACAAAGGCTGAATGTCAAAAGACCAAAAGCAATATGATGAGTTCAATTTTAAGCATTTTAGCATGACAGCAAATCTGCTATGGCCCATGGAATAGTTCTGTATTGTAAAATGTCAGGGCGAGCACAAAAACATGTAGGAAGTTTCAGCTCTCAATGCACACCACTAATTTTTAACAAAGTGCGAAACACCAGAATTTAATTAAATATGATCACTGCACCTAATGGCTCAGGGGGTTCATAGGGTACATCATATGGCTCTTGCAAAACTGCAACATTTCAACCTTCTGCATGCTAAAAAGCCATTCACAGAAAAAGACCTTGGAAATCAAAATGAAACTACTGACTCATATACCAGACACAGAGTCCCTAACAACAGTTACAAAATGAGCTTGCTGGACCTTATTGTCTTTTCTCATTTGTAAAAGCTTTACCGTATTATGTTGTGCTGTTGTTGCCAATTGTTTTTTTTTTATAAGTAACAGTCATTTTGCTTCTACAGCTTGTCCCCCTACTCCCAGATTTAGAAAAGTAAAATAAAAATTCCGACATTTAAGTTTACATTGCCAAAGTAACAACTCAATGCCTTAAGCTTTGTCCAAATTACTTGATATTCTTTTCACCATAGCAGTGTTTATTTCAAATATGTTTGTTTGACCTTTTTACCTTCTAGCATGGAAATATCAATAAACACAAAGTGTGATTTTTTTTAAAAATGATCTGATTCACCAAAATATACCTTTAATACTTTTAATTTTGATGAAGGAGAACATAGCATCTGCATTGCAGACACACTCAGTATCTGTTCTGGCACTAGAATCACAGGTTATTTGCATCTGCTTTGTGTTGTGAACATGCTACTCTTCTTAAGAATGTGATTGTTGTCCTGGTGTGGCGGAAATGCTGCCCTTGCACCCAGAAGCACTCCAGCCGTACACAGTTCCTGGAGCGCCAGCACTTCCTAGTGTGGCCACGGACCCCCACAGGGTTGAGCTTCCCAGCTCCGTATCCGTAGTCTTTGATGGAAATCAGGGGGCTGCCCTCTTGCACCCAGAGAAGATATTGCCTCTCTCTCGGTCCTTCCCTGCTCCAGGAATCCCGGTGGGGCAAGGTACCTGGTCGTCTGTCACACTGTACATGATTCATTGTTTTCTGTTATTTGATCATTTTCTGGTGACATCAAGATTGGTGCATGCTATTAAATAGGACATGTTCTCTATCTGAAATTAATCTACTCCATCACAAAAAATGTAATCAGTTAAAGATCTAATGTTTTCCCAAAATGTTATGAAAAAAATCTTAAGGGATGCTTTGGGAATTTATGTGCTCATGTATATTAATGATATTTTGATTTTCTTGAAAAATCTAGACAAATACATTAAACAAGTGAAAGAAGTCCTTTTGGTGCTAAAGGATAACAGTCTGTTTGTGAAATTAAAGAAAAAAGAGTTTCACCATTTGTTGATGTTTTCTTTGAAGAGGATCTGTATGGGCAATAATGAGGCTGAAGCTATTTTAGATTGGACACCATCCGAAGCCTTAAACAGGTGCAGTAGTTTTTGAGAATTTCAAATCACTATCAGTGCTTTATTAAAAACTTTAGCATAATAGTTTCTCCCCTAACCTCAATAAGCTAAAAATCTATTAATTTTTTCCTGGACACCAGATGCTCAGTGGACTTTTGAGAAAATTAAGGTTCTTCTTACCATCGTAATGATATTGCATCATCCTGATCCTAACTTACAATTTCTTTCAGAAGTGGATATGTCTAATATCGAGGTAGGGGCCATCTTATCCAAAGTATTCCCCGATACAGGTAAGAAGCATCCCTGTGCTTATTTTCAACTACAAAGCTTATGTCTGTGGTGTAGAAATTTGACATTGGGAACTGATAATTTGGGGTGGCTAAATTCCTATTTACAATTTTGATGGACCATAAGAATGTGATTTATTTGAAATCTGCCAAAATGCTGAATCCTAAGCAGGCTTGCTGGGCTTTATTTTTTCTCTGGTTTGACATTGTGATAGAAATCAGCTAATTAAATAAAAATGGGAAAGCTGATGCTCTGTCAGAATTCAAAGTGGATGTTTCTGTGAGTTTACCAGAACCCACATTTTCCATTAGAAATTTTTAGGGCTAAACATCAAAAGTAAACATAAAGCTCTTTTTCAACAAAATATGCCTGTTTGCTTGGACAAAATTAAACAAGATGTGCAGAGATGGTCTACCCTCTTTCTTACTTTAGCAGGGATAATACTATCAAGATGAATATCCTCCCTTAGCTTCTGTTTCTATTTCAAAACATCCCCATATACATTAACAAATCAAAGGCGACCCTACAACAACCTAAATCAGAAGGTGGCATAGCTCTGCCTAATTTTCAGTTTTATTACTGGGTGGCAAATCTACAAGCTATAAAAACCTGGACACTGACACAAATAGATGAACACACACTTTCCTGCAGTACCTCTTTATATTCCTTGCTTTATATACCATACACTATATACAGTATATTATCATCAACATGCTAAAACTCAACTGTCCTTCATTCACTCAGAATATTGAACCAATTTAGTAAGCACTTCAAGTCAGTGAATATTTTATCAGTGACACCTCTACATGATAACTACCGTTTCCCACCCTCTCAAACTTATTTTTTAACTAGCTAATTACCCAGTGGCTTCGCTCACTGAGTGCAAGGGAAAAAAATAAAAGTTAGTGCATAAATTATTAAACAGTAAAACATTAACATGTAAGAAGTAAAGATACATTGAGCAGTACTGAAGTGCTTTCGGGTAAAGTACATTTTAAAGGTGCTATAACACAACAGGTAAGTAGCACTAATAGCAGCTTAAATGTATTTGGATCATCTCTCTGTAGCAGATCCCTTGTAAAAGGGCTACACGACCGCTGTGGTATAGAATTACATTTTCTATGCGATCTTGCAAATTTGTGCCTGACAACCTTGCACTACGTGCCTGTGATTTAAGAGAAAAATGATTCTTAGAAATGTGGATGCTGCCCTTCTGTGCTTAACGGGCAGAAGATCCAAACAATTCCCAAGTCCAAATCTTAACATGAAGAGGTCGGTACATCTTCTTAGATGTAAACCCTCCATCGTCTTAAAAGAATTCACCACAAAAGCAACCTTAAATGTTGCGGGGTTTTAGTGACCTGAACTCACCTTAAGGAACAGTAAGTAGTCGTGCAGCACAATTTATAAAGAGAGTTTTGCTTCGATGGTGCCGATCACACTCATTCGCTAAGATTTCCACTCTACCATGAGCCGTGGGGGACTCAAGTGTCACAAACAGTGCGAGAAGGGAGGACACTGAAACTGCGAAACTCTCGACCCAGTGGAGCAGCCCGACATTCCGTGTCTCTCAGCGTCCGCTGAAGGTGGTGTCGTCTTCATATTGTTTACAGCTCGGCACAGTTAAAAACTAGAAAGACACAAAGCTGTTTTCCTCATCTCTTCTACTATCAAGTACTGCCAATAAAAAAAATGTTATGTGTCAGTTTCCGCGACAGTCACATGGATGAATAAATAAAACTTCTCTGTCGGAATGGAAAAAATGTGTGCATGGTACACATGTAAATATGGTAAATAACATCTCTGCATCCTATGAATAATTACACTCTAAATTTGCTTTCCCATAAACACAATTTTTCCATTATCTCCAAATTAGAAATTTTGCTAAACAAAATCTGCCCAATTTTGCTCACCTCCCCCTATAAGCTCCAGAGAGAGAGAGTCTCATACGGTGTGTTGCTTTCCGGGAGCACAAGTGGGAGACCTCCAATGGAAGGGCGTATAGGCTGTTAGGCAGAGCTGGGGTGGATCCAGTTGTCATTGTCCATGTTGGAACAGATGGCATACATAAGGATAGTCTGTCAGTTCTGCGATCCAAATTCAAAGAGTTAGGTGCCAAGCTGAGGAGCACAACTCACAAGGTAGTCTTCTCCGAAGTTCTGCCTATGCCACGCGTCAGTCCAGATAAAATTGAAGAGATTAGAAGGCTTAACGCGTGGCTCAAATCTTGGTGCAGGGTAGAAGGGTATAGGTTTATGGGGCATTGGGACTCCTTTTGGAACAGATGGGACCTGTTCCGCCATGACGGGTTAAATCTGAACTGGAGGGGCACCAATGTATTGGGGAGGCATATGTGTAAGCTAGTCGAGGATTGTTTAGGGAATGGGGGAGCAGGGAGTTTAGGACAGGTCAGGTTTAGCTCTATACATGGAAGAACAAACAATGGTGTAGAAATAAAAATGCATAGTAATGTAAATTCTAAGCAAACATAAATGTAGAAGGATTAACACATTAAAATAGCTTGCCTTAATGCTAGAAGTATCAAAAATAAGGTAAGTGAGTTGGAGTTGCATGTAGCAGAGCATAATTATGATATTATAGCAATAACGGAAACCTGGCTAAATAACAAAGATGGGGATGAGTGTAACATAGAGGGATACACATTTTTTAGGAAGGATAGACAGAACAGAAAAGGAGGTGGGGTTGCTGTTTATGCCAAACAGGGTTTAAATGTAAGTCATCTTCAGTTGGATGATGAGGACATGTGAGGACATGTGGCTTCTGGAAAATATTAGGGAAAAGGTCTTATTTTAGGAGTGTGTTATAGACCACCCAATTCAGACAGTAATTTCAACACACATCTTTTAGTAATATCAAAAGGCAAGTTTACAGGGGGATATTATAGTCATGGGGGACTTTAATTATCCAAATATTAACTGGGATAACCTTACAGATGGAGGAGCACAAGAGCAGGAGTTTTAGAAGTAATCAGTGACTGTTTTTAACACAGCATGTTAAAGCACCAACAAGGGTGAAGTCTGGATTTAGTATTCTGTAATAATCAGGATAGAATTGAGGGTGTAGAGGTGATTGAACCACTAGGGTCAAGTGACCATAATGTAATACAATTCTCAGTATTTTGTAAGAGTACAGATGCAAAGACTAAAATTGTTAAGTTGAACTTTGGTAGGGCTAATTTTGAGCAGATGTGACAAAGTCTAAGTAGGATAGACTGGGATAAGCTTTTAAATGTGGAGACAGTCGAGGAGCAGTGGAACAGGTTTAAAAATGTTTTACATGTAATGCAGGACAGATACATAGCTAAATTTGGAATTAATAGGAAACTAAAAAAAACTCCACGATGGATTAATAAAGATTTAAAAAGAAGTTGCAAAGGAAAAAACTGCTGTATAAGGCATATAAGACTAATGACTGCAAAGAGAATCGTAGAGCGTATGAGAACATGAGGGCAACCATTAAGAAGGATATTAGGGAGGCTAAAAGACAGTTGGAGAGGAATATAGCAGATAAGAAGAAAACAGACCCTAAGAGATTCTTTCAGTATTTTAGTAGTAAAAGAACAGTCAAGGAGGAGGTCAAGTTCATCAGGAAGTAGTAAAGGGGAATTAAAAGATACAGACAATGAAATAGCAGATGCCCTAAACTTACATTTTTCTGAGGTGTTTACAAGTGAGCAAGTGGATAACCTCCCAGAGGTAAACTACTAAGGAGGTACTGAGGGATTTGGAAATTGTAGAGGGAGAAGTGCTGCTCAGATTAAATAAGATGAAATCAAACAAATCACCAGGCCCAGATAATATTTATCCTCGTGTTCTTAAGGAGGCTAGTGAGTACATATATAAACCCTTGACACATATTTTTAGGAAGTCACTGCGCACTGGAGAGATTCCGAAGGACTGGAAAATGGCAAATATCATCCCATTATATAAAAAGGGTGACAGGGCAGATCCAAGCAACTATAGGCCAGTAAGCTTAACAAGCATCACAGGAAAATTAATGGAAGGAATTATTAAGGATAAGATTGAGCAACACATGGCAAGGACAGGAGTTATTCTGAACAGTCAGCATGGGTTCAGAAGAGGGAGGTCGTGTTTTACTAACATGTTGGAATTCTATGAGGAGGCAAGAAAGGATACGATCAAAGTGGAGCTTATGATATTATTTATCTGGACTTTCAGAAAGCATTTGATAAGGTGCCACATGAGAGGTTGGGCATCAAGTTAAAAGAAGTGGGAGTTCAGGGTGATGTTTTTAGATGGGTGCAGAATTGGCTCAGACACAGGAAGCAGAGGGTGATGGTGCGAGGAACCTCATCAGAACTGGCCGATGTTAAGAGTGGTGTTCCACAGGGGTCAGTGCTAGGGCCGCTGCTATTTTTAATATATATAAATGATTTAGATAGGAATATAAGTAACAAGCTGGTTAAGTTTGCAGATGATACCAAGATAGGTGGATTAGCAGATAATTTGGAATCCGTTATATCATTACAGAAGGACTTGGATAGCATACAGGCTTGGGCAGATTTGTGGCAGATGAAATTTAATGTCAGTAAATGTAAAGTATTACACATAGGAAGTACAAATGTTAGGTTTGAATACACAATGGGCAAATGGGAAATGGAAAATGGGAAAATCGAGAGTACACCTTATGAGAAGGATTTAGGAGTCATAGTGGACTCTAAGCTATCGACTTCCCAACAGAAGGCAAACAGAATGTTAGGACATATAGCACAATGTGTGGAGTACAAGTCCAAGGAAGTTATGCTCAACCTTTATAATGCACTGGTGAGGCCTCATCTTCAGTACTGTATGCAGTTTTCATCTCCAGGCTACAAAAAGGACATAGCAGCACTAGAAAAGGTCCAGAGAAGAGCAACTAGGCTGATTCCAGGTCTACAGGGGTTGAATTATGAGGAAAGATTAAAAGAGCTGAGCCTTTACAGTTTAAGCAAAAGAAGGTTAAGAGGCGACATGATTGAAGTGTTTAAAATTATGAAGGGAATTAGTACAGTGGATCGAGACTTGTATTTTAAAATTAGTTCATCAAGAACACGGGTACACAATTAGAAACTTGTTAAGTGTAAATTTCGCACAAACATTAGGAAGTTTTCCTTTACACAAAGAACGATAGACACTTGGAATAAGCTACCAAGTAGTGTGGTAGACAGTAAGACGTTAGGGACTTTCAAAACTCAACTTGATGTTTTCTTGGAGGAAATAAGTGGATAAGACTGGCGAGCTTTTTTGGGCTGAATGGCCTGTTCTCGTCTAGAGTATTCCAATGTTCTATTTCTATTCCAGAAGAGAGATTGATCAGTCTTGAAGACTCAGACAGCATTTCTATAATATATAAAACTGTTTTAAAGTCCCTTCTTTTTAAAGATCCCAAAGTACAGTGGGAAAAGGATTACTTACTCAACATTTCAGAAAAGGAGTGGAAGGCAGCCATGCACAGAAATCATTCTGGACAAACAATTTTAAATGCCTATCAGACAGCCTTGGTGTCACAGTCATTCCTAACCCACTAACAGCTGTGTTTGCTGTACTCCCAGATAGGCTTAAAGAAGAGAAGGACAAACAAACTGTAATTGTCTTTACTTCACTATTAGCACATAGACTTATCTTGCTCAACTGGAAGAATCCTAACCCACCTCTCTGTGTGTGTAGCTGATGTTATATAGTACTTGAAATCGGAAAAAATAAAATGATCTCTTCTGTTCAAAACTTTTTTTAAAACCTGGCAGAATCTAATCAATAATATTTTAGAATAACCACTTATTAGGGAGAAAAACTCCTTTCCCTCTATACTACTGTCAAAAGTTTTACTCTGAATGTTGGCCTGCCTTTTTCTCTTTCTCATGAGTGGGGTTTGAATTGAAATTAGTAAGTTTGACTTGATTGTATGGAATATTACATAATTTAAATAAATTCAATAAAAGTTTAAAAAAAAAGAAGAAATTTCTAGGAGTTACCTCTTCGCTCCATCCTGTTGCCTTAATTGTCAAAATCAAGGCTGATTTCACTCTGAATGATATACTGTAGATTTACAGTATTGAATCCATGCCCTTCCTGATTTCAGAGAGGTATTGCAGTGAGCTAAAACATTTTTGGCCCGTCCTCAGTTTATCCTCCCCAAACCAATATCCAGACAGAGCACATTAATCATGAATTGGAAAAGTTCTTGGAATATTCTGTCAGCATTCTTCAGGGGGATTGTACATCATTGTCACTCTTAGTAGAGCCTGTACATAATGTGCTATATCACTGCACTAAGTATGTCTCAGTTTGAATACCAATATAGCTTTAAACCTAACTTGTTCAATATTTTATCATAATCTTCATCTGTTCTGGAGAGGCTGTGTAATTGCTGGCAAATGGTATGTAACAATATGAAAAAAGTACAGGGGGTCCTCAGGTTAAGACACAGTTCCGTTCCTACAACATGGACATCACCCAAATTTTGGTGTAAGTCGAAACACGCCCTAACCTAATTCACTTACCTATCCTAACACATTTGCAAAATCATAATCTAGAACATAAAAACACAACTAAGCCACAGAAAAAGGAAAAGGACATAAATATACTGTACTGTAGTAACAGAAAAAATTACAAAAAATTAGTGTAAAAAAATTCCTTACCTTTATTCCTTCTGATCTCTTTACAATGTCTAATTTCACTTCCATCGTGATGGCTTTCCTCTTCTTTGAAGCACTGCTATCTGAAGACTCTGACTTTCATTTAGGAGCCATGATAAGGGCAAAAAAGTCGCCAAACCATGCAACACAAACAGAACACTTCCTCTGCACGCAACCAAACTGATTTGCCAAATCCCTCACTCATACGCCGCGTTACTGCGTATTCTTCCGTTGCGTGCAACCAAAACTAGTTCACCCACGTAGTCCATAAGTACGACGCGAATGGTGTAAGCCAAAACACTTATGTCTCAATTTTTTTAAGTTTTTGTGTGAGTGAGTGTTGTAAACTCAAAACGTCATATGTCAAGATGTTACAACCCGAGGACCATCTGTACTGGTAAAAACACTGTGCAATTTGCAATCTGCAAATGCAACTAAACCCTGGAGTTCAGGATAGGAAAGTGGTTGTGGCTTTGTGGTCACAACATTAGATTGAAGGTTCTGTTAAGAAAATTGTGTCCTTGGTTTATTAGACCTTATATGGTCTTAAAACGTATTGGTCCAGTGACCTATAAATGTAATTTTATAATTCATACAGTTTCTTGCTTATAGCCAGTGAATTCTATCACTTTTCAGAAGTCCCTGGTGATCTCAATTCTGGTCCAGGTTTATAAGAGGGAAACTGAATATAAAGTGCATTATATTTTGGACAAGCCTTACAGAGGTCCCAGAGTGGAATACCTCATGCCTTGGCTGGAAGCAGCAGCATTGTAGGTGCAAAATATTTTGCAACACGATGCAGATTCTGTTTGTTTCTGTTTGCTTTTTGGTGAGTTAAACTCTTTCATAAATCTTACTCTTTTTACCAAGTTTTCTAAAGGTGTTATTACTCTGTTTGTGCTTTAATGAGTAGCAGTTAAGCAATTGTTCGATGTTTTAACCAGCCACACTACAAATGCAGAGGAACTGCGAAATGTTTTGTGATGCCCTGCTGACGCTGGCTGTTCTGTTTGATTTTTAGACTTTTGATGCTAATTTCAACTTTAAAATGGGCAATGAAGTTAATAGCGGATTTGAGTAGTGATCTGTGGTTGATTTTATTTGACCAGATAAGACACAGCTACACAAAATGTAGCACATCAACTGGGTCTGTTCCAGAAACATAGGATAGTTAATCCTGGATCTTAGAATGAATTCCAGCTTGCTTTAGCACAATTAGCTGGATCCAGAACACCAGATTTCCATCATCTCATAAAATACCAAATAGGTTGATCTGGATTAATGCCCGTTATTGGCAAACTGAGGTGGTTCATTGTATGGTGGTTGGCAATGCATTGTATCAGTGCATGCTGCCAACCATAGCAAAATTTACAAACCTAGTGAGTCGCATGCTGAACAGTTGATTAATTGGGGAGTATAAGTCTGAAAAACAAGGGGCAAACTTTATGCTGGCAGATCAAGAGGTAATGGCGGCAGTTCATAAAGATTAATGATGTGTTTGTTTCTGAATTTTCTGATCTCTTGGTTGATGATATGCTCTCTTATGATAAATTACTTATTGTTGGTGATTTTAACATACATGTTTGTTGTCAACTAAACAGATTTTTAGAACTTCTCTGTTCAACTTCCAGGAGGTAGTTAAGAAATGTAAACTTGATTACTTCTCACATTTGGTATCCTCTTATTCTAAGAAACCCATGGTTTGTTAATGCGGCTCTTTACCCCCATTCAGAGATGGGGTTAAACAGTGCTGTTCATTCATGTAAGCAGTGTTTCTTTCTTTCTCAGCAAAATCGAATATATTTACTCTGGCATTGTTCCAATGGGTTATGTGCTTCATGTTGGTAATCTTGGCATTGTTTTGGAATCTTTTGATGTGGTTTCACATTTTTACAGCTAAAAAGCACTATTGATGCACTTTAACTTACTTCCAGTCCTATTGATGCCTCTTACTGGAAGCTTTTGATAACTTGGGTCATGCATTGTTGGCTATAATAAATTGTTCTATTAGTAAGGATGTGTTTTAAACATGTGGTGGTGTGACCTTGACTTAAAAAGGTTGAGTAAGATCCTGGAGTGTTAGCCAATTTTTGCCTAATTTCTCATTAGTCATTTTTGGCTAAAATATTAAGGAATTATTTATGATCAATTGGTTGATCATCTTAACTCTAATAATTTACATGGGATCTACCAATCTGGCTTTAGCCATTATCATAGGGTTGAGACTTCCCTCCTGAAAATATTTAATGACATTTCTCTTGTTACTGACTCAGGTGGGGCAGCAGTCCTTGTCCTTCTAGTAGATTCTTCAGCAGCTTTTTGACACTATCGATCATGAGATCTTGCTATTGCAGCTTGAGAAAGTGGAGTGTGTTTAAATGGGCTGCTCTTAACTAGTTCAGATCGTATCTTACTGAAATACACTTTTCAGTGACTTTGAAAATATGTAGGTTGCCGTTGGTCCAGAATGCTGCTGCCCATTTTTTAGTGGGGGCAAAAAAGTTTGACTCTGTTTCTCCAATTTTAGCCTCTTTACACTGGCAACCTGTTAGTTTCAGAATTGATTTTAAAATTTTACTGTTGGAGTCCATAGGGGTATTTTCATTAAAGGGCGAGGGACTGAGGTAAGCAGCTTGTTCCAACAGTGAGTCTATTATCAGTTTTCAGTTCTCAGAAGTGCCATATTTGTTCTAATTCGATAACTGTACCTGCGAATCTATGGAATTCCTCTTTGATGGGAGTTATTTCTGTTTTGGGAGCACAGCCTGTGTATGTTTGTGTGTGTGTGTGCAGATGCAGCTTCAAAAGTGCACTTTTGTGATCACTGTACCTAATGTATATGTGTGGCTTTTTCAATCTTTCATTAAAAAAAAAGAAAAAACCTGCCCTAAAAATGTAAACTCAAAGACACAATGTGCAATCCCTGAACATGTCACGTTTTATTCCAAAAATAAAAAAGTAAAAAATTGGTTTTTTTTGGCATGAAAAATTACATTTTTATTAAATCTTAAAAGTATAATGATGATACAAATAATAATGAATGATGAATAAAAATATGAAATTAACAATAATATCAAAAATAATAACTAATAATACTACTAATTATGCCAAAACAATATATAATCTCAAAATGAGTCCTTTGTGTGGTAAATCTTAAAGCACAGTAAAAGAGACAATCCAACATCATAGTTGGTTCAATAATAGCATGTTTCTTTTTTGGATTTTCTTTCCAGATTTATCAGATTTTGAACAGCACACTGCAGAGGTATGAGATGGATTCTGTTTTTTCAGTTGGAGGTATATAATCAATAAAATGTCTTTCAATAAGACGCTCTGGATTGATTCATGATGTGCTGGGTCAACCACGTCTCTTTAGTGGTAGTGGTAGACAGTCAATGATTTGTTTTTCAAGCTGGCATGAGATGCGATTTTGCCAGGTTTTTGTATAACACAAATGCATTCCAAATGCACTGTTCCACCAAATGATGAAAAATGTTTTTGTAGCATTTCTTTTGTTGCCTCCACATAACGGGGATAGAAAGTCAATTCTTGATCAGCACAATCTGTCGCCTATCGTGCTATTGTAGTAGGCCACAGCACAAGGCTTCATAACCTACTTGTTGACTTTGCCTGTACAGTGACTGTAGCTGCATTTTGTATGGTGCTAAGAAGACCAATATCTTTCTTGTCCTTCTATTTCAGAGCAAGCACTTTACCCTTTTGATAAGCTACTAATGCACCTTGCTGTAATTTAGCTCTGACAAAGTCTTCAGGCATGCCATGATGGTTATGATGCACTGTTCCATATGCACCAGTCTTCCTTTGCAGCAACATGTCAAATAGTTCTGGCATAAGTATAAAAATTGTTCATGGTTACAAAGTAAACTTTATTCAGCAGAGCATCTATCAAAGTCAGCACCAATGACATAGCAATGCTGTACTGTATTTTGGATCAAACATTGTCCCTTTCCCTGTGTACAGAACTGAATTCCAAATGTATCTTGTTTTAGATTCACAATGCTTGTAAAGCTTTATGCCAAATCTCGCTCTTTTTGATGCGATATACTTTATCCATGACAGTCTGCCCTTACAAGCCATAAGACTTTCGTCAATGCTGACATCATTCTGAAATGTAAACGCTCTGAAATTGTACTACGTACAATGGCCTGATATATCTCCCAAATTTTCTTCATTTTGGGTGCTGGATGGGAATTCTCATCAAAGTCTGCTTTGTTGGTAAAGTGCAGATATATTTCATAATTAGTAAAAACCTACACTCAGACATAATTTCTCCAAAGAATGGCAGCACTGACAGCACTTTTACAGCCCAAGTGATTCTCGGTTCTAAAGCTTACACTCGGGACTAATGTTTTTTGACACCTTGTTACAGTTTCCTGATTGACACTCGGGACTAATGTTTTTTGCACAGTTTTCACAGCCCAAGTAACACTCAGATCTAATGCTAAGGAGGTTAAAGCCTCAGATGTAGAATGACAACATCCATGCAAACACTCTTTTGTGAATGCCAGAATGTTCTGTCATGGCCTTATAACGTTTCTCTGGACAGAATTGCGTGAAAGAGTTATGCCTCTATTTCAATTGTTCATTTTGGAAGGGATGCTACCTTTTGTGAAAGAAAATTTAATTGCTTGCAAGCTACTAAGTTTTATTATAATGGCAGGTTATTCATACAGGCGTCTGTCATAAAATAACGTGAAGTAAGTTGAACTTGGGTAACTTCCTGTAGGAACGCGTCCATTAGACACAGTAAAGATGACCTTTCCTTCATTGGGGCCCCTTTTTGACACGTACACAAAAAAGAAACGGTCGGCCGAATTGATGAAATACTTAGATGGCGTTACATAAGTAAGGGGGAGGGAGGAAAATGAATATTAAAGCCGATTGAAACTGGAAAACTTTGCTTTTCTGCTTTTCAAAGCATGAATCCATGTACTCAACTGTGACTGAAAAAAGACTGATTGATTGAACTATTCCTGTCTTCCACGGGGGTTACTTCCACACTTTTCAACATTTTGCCTTTCCTGCTTCTTAAATAGTTTATCTAGTATTAGCATTTCTGATGTGGCATTTATGAACCTCGATTTAATAGTTGGATGCTCTGCTGTGGACTCAAAGCTTTAATCTTTCACATTAAACCTGTTCTTTTGCAGGTTAGTCTCAGAACATTGGTTGCTCCCGTAACTGAAATGGATTTCGTAAAATATTTCCTTCTGAAAAAGGCAAATCCAAAAAGAAGGATTAGCAAGTTTTCTACATCTTTAGTCTCTTGATCACACAATTCTGGCCTAATCTGTTCCAGAAACATGGGTTTAGTTATATCTAGGCTATTTCCAGGTTTCTGAAATGAAATTAACCTGGTTTCTGTAAATCATGATTTACTGTAATCTGATTTCACACCAATCCTGCTTTTCTGAACAGAATCTTAAAGTTAACACACATGTGTACTTGCCATTTATTACAACAAATGCCAGAAATATAGCTTAAAATGCCATGCGAAAAATGCATAACCTAACTTGGGGAATAGAATGACCAACTCAGAGTGTATTTTATCCATTTCACATTCTTGTGTAATATGTTGTTCTTCTTTTAACAAACAATCTTTACCAAATATCATTATAAACAAATATTCATTTTTTATTGAAAGTTTCATGACAAAGTTGGATTTCCTTGTTTTTGATGAACAGTATAAACAGGGCTTCTGTTTTTTGTGAAATTGAAGTGCATTTTCAGGTCACAATTTTATATTGTTGTTCTATTTTTATGAAATAGGCGAAGAATCGGATCCTGAAAGTATTTGAAAGGTTTTTGTAAAGTATTCAGAATAAGTTACATATTTTAAGTATTCACTCAGAATACAAATCTGAATTCATTAAGAACTATATATTCAGTACTCAATAACTAAATACAGTACTTTGTATTCTGCCAAACTCTACAATTAACAGACCATTTCTGAAAGAATCAGAATTTCATACAAATATTCTTCAGTAATCCTTTGCAGAAAAATCATTGTACTTTATAGATTTAGGTCTGAATCTCTGAAATTTTTAATTCTGTACCACAAACCTTATCTGTGAAATATTGAATTGAGTGAAAAATGCTGTTTTGGAAAAAAAAAGTTTTTTTGTTTTTTTTGTAATACGTTATGCTTGTTTTATGGCTTAAGAATTTTTATGCTCAGAATATTATTTGAATATTATATTCCGAGCTAATGTTAATTGACGTTGAAACAACTCCATATCAAGCATGCTATACATTTATTACTTGTTAGTATTTTTTAATCTCTTCTTATTCCTTCAATATATCCATGACCTTTTATTTAGAAGATTAGAAATATGCCTTTTCATTGTCTGGAAGACAGGCAGTTATTGCTTAAATGTTTTTTAAAGAAATATGAAATATTGAATCACCCATTATCTTGTCCAGGTAACAGGTAAGCAAACAGCAAAGGAGAACATGGGAGAAGTTCCACCAGGAAATTGCTCAAAAGGGAAGACATTACAGTGGAAAGAGGAATTGAGTCAATGTTAGCAGACATCTATTGATCATTCCAACATGGAACACCTTCAGAAGATGAAGAGGGGAAAAAAGTGACAACTTTTTATATGGAATAATTGCATTTAAAACATGGTTATGTGTAATTTTTTTCCAAGTCTAAATAATTAAACTATATGATGTTTTAACCTCAGTTTTTTTTTTTTTTTTTCATTTTAAAGCTTCATCAAAAGTTATGTGATTTAGATTTAGTACCCACAAATCTATAATGTACAACTAAAATAGTAGATGGTTTACAGAGCAATATAATTGCAGACATATTTCAAATGGATCTTTTCCTCCTAAATTACTTGGAAAAGTAGCTTCCACACAGTTTCACCTTGCACATAGCAATTTATTGGAGAAATTCCTGTCTAACTTTCCCACCACTCACACTAAAGAAACAGCATGAACTTGTGTTGTAAATGATATTTTAATGTTTTCTGATAAAGGAAATATTAGAGCAATTAGGTGGTTAGATGTAAGGACAACTTTCTACACCACATTCTATTGTGTTCTGTTCTGTTACGTAACATGGAAAATTTCTCTTCTGTTACGTAAGATGGAAAATTATGTTGGGCCCTCTGGTACCATCCTGGTTTAGTTCATATTTATCAAATACATATCTTAAAGTACAGAGATGTGTTGACAGTACTTCCTCATTATGTTCTGAAGTTAAAGATGGTGTCCCCCAGGGCTCAGTTCTTGAACTGTTTTCAGTCTATGTACTGCCACTATCAGTAGAAAACAGAATATTAATTTTCACTCGTATAAAGACGATTCTGTCTAATCATATTGTTTGGTTTAAATTTAAGTTTCTTGTTATGTCTTCTTGTAATTTAAAGTGTTTCTTTTGTTTAGCGAATGAATTTATGTATTATTATTACATTTCAGCATTGTGCAGTTTAGTTTCTTTGTGTGGTCAATTGTTCTATTATGTCCCTTGTGCTTCGTCTGTCTGTATGGAACCACCCCCAGCCCAACGAAGGCTGAGGAGACCCACTGGTCAAATGCACTTCATTGAACACACTTGATGGTTTCAGTGAGTCACTGTATAGTATAATACATATTTTTGTTTATAAAACATCTTTGCCCTTTATGTTCATAAGCTGAAAGCTGGGGCTTTCATTTCCACTTGTTGGGCTGTTTTGCTACAGTTTGTGGGGACTTTATTCTAATGTACTCACAAGACAGTAATTCATAGGATGATCAAACCATTCTTTTAGGTACCTTTGAGAAGGTAATAACTGCTCAAATTTTGTTCTTAAGGCCTTAAGCTTAGGGTTTTCTTAGGGCTGATTTTGAAAGCTTCCTCCTTGCATAAAGTATAAAACTTTCAGTGACTTCAGCCCTTGAATTCATACCACAGCAAACTTTAAGATATCAAGGTGCTGATCAGCTAAAGATTCCAAGGACTAACAGAACAGTAGTAGGAGGAAGAGGCAGAGCTATAGGGTCCCAATATTGTGTAACGATCTACCTGCTTGTATAAGAGATGCCCCTTTGATCTCAACTTTTAAATCCAGGCAGAAGACTCATTACTTTGGTTTTGCATACCCTAATAAGGGGCATTTATTATTACAATCATTGCAATATTACACTACAAGAATAAGTACTAAACTTCATCTATTCTCTTTTTTTCTTGGCATCCTGTTGTGGTACTTGTGCCACTACACAATTTCCAAGCTGTTTTCTTACCATTTGAGAATAAACCAAAAATACTGGGGACCTAGGAATCAAAGAAATAAAGGATTGTGTGTTCTTATTAGAATCCCCAGTGCAATTTACATGCTTTATGATGGAAGGGTTTTGGTGTGGCCTGTTCTAAAAATTATACTCCCCATCTCAATGTACAGACTGTTTTTTTAATCATAGACCCACAGATATTTTCATCTTCTCACCCTTTACACTCTATTTCTGACACAGTCTACAACTGTTTACTACTACTGTGAGTCTTTCCTACAGAAGGTGTCCCACACATATAAACTTTACTCAAATCGGCAGACTAGAGCAATAAGACAAGCAGAGAAGCTGGTTCATATATTTTATTTAGTATTCAGTATTCATTAAGTCAAAAGTGGAAGCAAAGTAAATGTGTGGTTCACTCCATGTAACCTGGATGTTTAGCAGCTTTCATGTAAAGTGAAAGCCCCCAACAAGTGACGATGTTCAGGTGGCTCGTAGGTCTTGTAGTTTCTAATGCAGTGTTTTCCAACCTCGGTCCTAGGGACCCCCTGTGGCTACAGGTTTTTGTTCCAACTAGCTTCTGTTTTTAATTGGATTCCTGGGTTAATTAAGTGATGTGTTATTTCCCAAGTTCTGTGTTTTGGGAACAATATATAAATTAGAAAACTATCAATCCATCCATCCATTATCCAACCCGCTATATGCTAACACAGGGTCACGGAGGTCCGCTGGAGCCAATCCCAGCCAACACATGGCGCAAGGCAGGAAACAAACTCCGGGCAGGGCGCCAGCCCACTGTAGAAATTAGAAAACTAAGTTCGGTAAAAAAAAAAAAATATATATATATATATATATATATATTGTGGCATGCGGCCAGCACACCCCTTCTACTTATGTTCCGGGGAAGCACACATGCGCTCCTCAGTACCTCCCCCGGAATGCTTGGTGGCAGCCTCCCTGTTCCACGATGGTGCCTCAGTTTCCCATAGGGTTTCATAGGAGTTGGAGTTCTCCCCAATTCTGTGGGGATCTGGGGTGGCCGCCAGGGGGGTCTGCATGGATCCCGGAGCCAACCTGGACACACCTCTACAGCCCCATCCGGAAGTGCAATTAGCACCAGCTGATCAAGCACGTGGAACACTTCCGGGTGGGCTATAAAAAGGGCCAGCATTCACCACTCAGGAGCCAGAATCGGAAGGAAGAGGACGAAGTTGCCTGGGAGGAGTGGTGGTGCCAGAAGAGAAGTGTTTTGTGTTGCCTTTAGTGCTTTTGGGACTGTGTTGTGGCTGGAGGGAGTACGGGGAAGTCGTGCCCACCAGCTGAAGAAAAATAAAGCCTCTGGGTAGTCTGTCCTGGTCCGGCGCAATATAGTGCCTTTTATCACAATATATATATATATTAAAATGTACCAAGCAGTTATATGGGAATAATGTATTTTTTTAACAATATTTTCATCTTGATTTTCATTCTACTTTTCCAGGTGTTCTAATTGTTTATTTAATCCATTATTTACTAATTAGTGGGTCTGATGCTAAAGTACTTGCAGCCTTTGATTATTCAGTGTTGTTTGCTAGCGTGTCTGCTCTGCTCATTTTTAATTGTCATTAATAAGATACAAAGAAGGGGAAAAACTGCACAGAGAAAGGGCAAATTATAATGAAATCAACAAAATAGGTGTAAGCATTTATATCTATAGCAAAAGCATAAATATGTGCTTTTCTGAATGTAGAAAAAAAGAAAAATAATACCAGCTAATTAAATGAGATTACTGCTATCAGGTGTTGTCACTGATTAGGAATCTGGTTGGAATAAAAACTTGCAGTAACAGGTTTCAGGACCGAGGTTGGGAAACACTGATCTAAAAGTGTGGTTTTGACCCTGAGACTGTACACTCTTCTCCTTTTCTGGAATTATTACGAGCATTTTGAGTCCATGCCATGCTTCTAATATTTAAAGTTCTGCAGGGTCTGTTTAATCAGCTGGTTCAAACCAGTTCTTATCTTATCAAAACCCATCAAAAGATACTAGTGGTCCAGTCACATCTTACAAAATCTAAAAACGGAGAGGATGAATTCATATGGCCTTATTGTCTTAAATACTTTGATCATCTTAATGCTGATAAAGAAAGGTTAAAAAATAATTCTTAATGTCTCAACATAATAATAATCTCTCCAACATTATGTAATGCTATAGAATGCCTAGGAGGGGGTGGAGGACAAGTTTAATGTAGGTCTCTAGGTCTGGGACTGTGTCTGACTTTCTTTGACTTTTTGTTATAACTAACCATGGACCCCCAGAGGTTTATTTTCTTCAGAGATTCTGCTGACTGAAATTTTTGATCTCCCTGCCTCCATTGTCAACTAGCCATAATCCCAAAAAATAAATCAGCATAAAACTGTTAGGATCTTTTTTTTGTATTAACCAATTACAAAATGCACAAACAAAAATACAGATTCATTTAAGCACTCTAAGCAAGTAAACAAAACAACTTTATGCTGATTAAGTTTGTTATTATACTTTACCTATGAACTTGTTACGTAATTTTGAGCCTGCAGTCAGCAAACAGCACTATGTAAAAATAAATTAACTCGGATGGCATGTTTTGCCACCTGTTTTTTTATTTTTTATTTTATGCAATGTTAAAGAAAGATATATGTTCACAAACTGAATAGCAATTCAGATATGGTTCTTTAAAGTGTTTTAATTACTCTGAGTTTTACTTTATACTGCGGAGGCCAATAATGAAAAAATACATAATAAAATGTAAATGAACAGCCACAGTAAGACGCTTAAATTCAAATCATAGATTACCTGTATATTGGATGAGTATATATCTAACAGGTGTTTAAAATGTGAGACCATGACTGCCAGAATGCATCTTGTATCTAAACAGAATTTGGTTCATGATTTACATAAAACACCTTAACAGCACTGTTTTGGCTAATAATGGATAGGATAACATTGAACTATGAAAAATCTAATGTGGTATCCCATCTTACACTTCACATCACGACTCATTTTGCTAAAATGGAGGAATCCTAATCCACCTTCCATAATTCAAGGTAAAGTGAAGTTCTGTACTATCACAAATTCAAATTCTCTTTATGAGGGTTACTTCAGAATTTATTTACAAGTTACATGGCTGTGGTAAATACATATTTTAAGAAGAGGGAGGCATACGGGGTGACATACAAGAGTGGAAGAAGATGTACACAGGTTGATTATATCCTATTCAGGATGGTCAGTCTGAAGGAGATTGGAGACTACAAAGTGCTTGCAGGGGAAAGCGTAATTAGGCAGCATAGGATGACTGTCTGTAGGATGAAGTTGTATATCAAGAAGAGGAGGAAAGTGAGGACAGAGCCAAGGATCAAATGATGGAAGCTGAAAAAGGAAGACTGTAAGTTCCAGTTCAGGGAAGAGGTAAGACAGGCACTGGGTGGCAGTGAAGAGTTACCAGATAACTGGGCAACTACAGTACAGCAAAAGTAGTAAGTGTGATAGCAAGAAGGGTGCTTGTTGTGACATCTGGACAGCGAAAGGAGGATAAGGAAACCTGGTGGTGGAAAGGGGAAGTACAAGAGAGTACACAGAGGAAAAGGTTGTTGAAGAAGTGGGATAGTCAGAGAGATGCAGAACATAGACAGGAGTAAAAGGAGATAGGTGAAGACAGACATGGTGAAGGCTAAAGGAAAAGCATATGGTGAGTTATATGAGAGGTTGGATACTAAGGATAGAGAAAAGGACCTGTAACAATTGGCTAAACAAGAGGGACTGAGCTGGGGAAGATGTGCAGCAGGTTAGGGTGATAAAGGATAAAGATGGAAACATACTCACAAGTGGAAAGACAGTGGGTTAAGCTGATGGAAAGAGTACTTTGGGAGGCTGATGAATAAAGAGGGTGAGGGACTGAGAAGGTTGGATGATGGGGAGATAGTGAATCAAGAAGTGCAACAGGTTAGCAAAGAGGACATATATGAAGATGATGAACAATGTGAAGGCCATTGGTCCTGATGATTATTACCTGTGGAGGCATGGAGGTGTTTAGGAGAAATGGCAATGGAGTTTTTAACCAGATTGCTTAATGTAACATTGGAAAGTGAGAGGATGCTTAAAAAGTGGAGACGTGTACTGGTAACTAATTTTAAGACTAAGGGAGATGTGCAGAACTGTAGTAACTACAGAAGGATAAAATAGATGAGCCACAGCATGCAGTTATGGGAAAGAGTAGTGGAAGCTAAGTTAAGAAGGGAGGTGATAATTAGTCAGCAGCAGACTGGTTTCTTGCTGGGAAAGAGCACCATAGATGCAACGTTTGCTGTTAGGGTGTTGATGGAGAAGTATAGAGAAGGCCAGAAGGAGTTGCATTATGTCTTGTGGACTTATAGAAATCATATAACAGGGTGCCTAGAGAGGGGTCGTGGTACTGTATGAGGAAGATGGGAGTGGCAGAGAAGTATGTAAGAGTGGTACAGGATGTACAAGAGGGAAGTGTTAACAGTGGTGAGGTCTGTGGTTGGAGTGACAGATGCATTCAAGGTAGAGGTGGGATTACATCAGGAATCAGCTCCGAGCCCTTTCTTATTTGCAATGGTGATGGACAGGTTGAGAGATGAGATTAGACAGGAGCTCTCATGGACTATGATGTTTGCGGATTACATTGTGATCTGTAGCCAGAGCAGGGAGCAGGTTGAGGAGACCCTGGAGAGGTGGAGATGTGCTCTAGAGAGGAGAGGAATGAAGGTCAGTAGGAACAGGAATACGTATGTGTGAGTGAGAAGGAGGTCAGTGGAATGGTGAGAATGCAGGGAGTAGAGTTGGCGAAGGTGGAGGAGTTTAAATACTTGGGATCAACAGTACAGAGTAATGGAGAGCGTGGAAGATAGGTGAAGAAGTGAGTGGATGCATTGTGGATTGGATGGGGAGCAGTGTCAGGAGTGATTTGTGACAACAGAGTACCAGCAAGAGTGAAAGGGAAGGTCTACAGCAGAGTATTGAGACCAGCTATGTTATATGGATTGGAGATGGTGGCACTGACCAAAAAACAGGAGATAGAGCTGGAGTTGGCAGAGGTAAAGATGTTAAGATTTGGTTTGGGTGTGACAAGGATGGACAAGATTAGAAATAACTACATTATAGGGTCAGCACAGGTTGGAAGGTTGGGAGACAAAATCAGAGGGTGAGATCTGTGTTGGTCTGGACATGTGCAGAGGAGAGATGCTGGGTATATTGTTAAAGATGGAGCTGCCAAGTAAGAGCAAAGAGTAAGGCCTAAAATAAGGTTTATGGATGTGGTGAGAAAGGACATGAAGGTGGTGAGTATAACAGAACTAGATGCAGTGGAGAGGAAGATGTGGAAAAAGATGATGGGAGCTGCTAAAAGAAGACAAATGCCATTCATGATCTGAACCTTTTTATTTTATATCCTAGTTTATTCTGTATGAAGAACCACATTATATTGGGGCTTTGTTGTCATATAGCTGTGTCAGTTGCAATTTATTGGCAATGACTGGTTTTTATGCACTGTCTTTTGAACATATTATAGTATTTTCACTTTATTTAATTAAATTGTGTTGTGTTGTTATGTTTTCGTCTGTAAATAAAATATAAAACAAATAATTAGAGTTGTACAGCAATAGATAGTTGCTGTAAAGAAGTTATGAGCTTCGCAGCTACTATAAATAATCATACTAATAGAACTTGATTGAGCCAAAAATTCAGTAAGAGTGAATGAACCTCATTGGCTTATTTTTGAGCTAGAGCCATCTTTCTTTGTGTAATAGCTTTTATTTTATTATTAACTTGTTTACATCTTCTATAAGTCTCAACTACTAAGAGCAGTGAACACTAGCACTGTAAGAATATTAATTTATAAACAAATTCAGAGTAGAATTTCATACTGCAGAAAACTATAAACTGATATACATTGCAAAATTTAGAACAGCATACAATAGTTCAGACCATTTTACATTTTAGTAGTAGGAATATGTATGATCTACATTGTTATATACTGCTCAAACAAATTAAAGGAACACTTTTTAATCAGAGTATAGCATCAACGCAATGAAACTTCTGGGATATGGATCTGTTAAGTTAAGTAGCAGAGTGGGTTGTTAATCAGTTTCAGCTGCTTTGGTGTTAATGAAATTAACAACAGGTACACTAGAGGGGCAACAATTAGATGACCCCAAAACAGAAATAGTTTCAGAGGTGGAGGCTACTGACATTTTTCCCTCCTCATCTTTTCTGATTGTTTTGTCACTAGTTTTGCATTTGGCTATGGTCAGTGTCACAACTGGTATCCTGAGGTAATACCTGGACCATACAGAGGTTGCACAGGTAGTCCAAATTTTCCAGGATGGCACATCAATACATCGCCAGAAGGTTTGCTATGTCTCCCAGTACACCCTCAAGGGCATGGAGGAGATTCCAGGAGACAGGCAATTACTTAAGGAGAGCTGAAAAGGGATGTAGAAGGTCATATACCCATTAGTAGGACCGGAATCTGCTCCATTGGGCAAAGAGGAACATGATGAGCACTGCCAGAGCCCTACAAGATTACCGCCAGCAGGCCACTGGTGTGAATGTCTCTGACCAAACAATCAGTAACAGACTTCAGGAGGGTGACCTGAGGGCCTGACGTCCTCTAGTGGACCCTATGCTCACTACTCGGCACATTGGTGCTCAATTGGAATTTGCCATAGAATACCAGAATTGGCAGGTCCACCACTGGTGCCCTGTGCTTTTCACAGATCAAAGCAGGTTCACCCTGAGCACATGTGACAGACATAAAAGGGTCTGGAGTAGCCGTAGAGAACATTATGCTGCCTGTAAAATCGTTCAGCATGACTGGCTTGGTGGTGGGTCAGTGATGTTCTGGGAAGGCATATCTATGGAGTTCCTCCTGGTGCATGACAATGCCCAGCCTCATGTGGCGAGAGTATGCAGGCAGTTCCTGGAAGATGAAGGAACTGATACCATTGACTGGCCCCCACGCTCGCCTGACCTAAAGCCAATAGAACATCTCTGGGACATTATGTTTCAGTCCATCCAACGCCACCAGATTGCACCTCAGACTGTCCAGGAGCTCAGCGATGCCCTGGTCAAGATCTGGGAGGAGATCCCCCAGTACACCATCCATCGTCTCATTAGGAGCATGCCCAGATGTTGTCAGGCCTGCATACAAGCATGTGGGGGCCTTACAAACTTAAGATTTTGAGTGGCTGCAATAAAATTTCAACAAAGTGGACTAGCCAGCCGCATCATTTTTTCACTTAAATTTTTGGGGTGTTTTTGAATTTAGCCCTCTGTAGGTTGATAATTTTCATTTCCATCAAATGATGTGGCATCCTTTCGTTCCTAACACATTACCCAGTCCATATCAGTATAGATGTCCAGCATGATTTTTTTCCCATTAAGATCTGATGTGTTTTCAAAGTGTTCCTTTAATTGTTTTGAGCAGTTTATGTATTAAAACATGACTATTGTTGTTGAGAAGAAAAATGATTTGGTTGCTTCATTTGGCCACAACATTCATAAACCTGGCAGTGGTTAGTGCTGCTGCTGACACAGGTTCCTGGGTTCAAAGAAGTTGTGCAGTATGCATATTAGTCCTATGTCTGCATGTTCTTTCTGTCACAGAGATGTGTGTGATAGATATTGCCCAATTTTTTTTAAACCAAAAAGACCAGGGCACATTAAATTTATTGTTAACACTTTATTTTGGTACTGCACAAATGCTTCTATTTCTCATTTACTCTTGTGTAACAATACCTTAATAAAGGCTTCTTTTGGTATTCATATAACTTATTAATCATCAGTAGATAGGTTCTTCATCTCTGTGCAATGTGGCATATTGACATGATGGTAAAATTAATTGTTAGTATGAAGGATTCACAAGTCCTATACTAAATAGTTAAGATATCTCTGGCCCAGCTTTATCAGTGCTTTTAGGTGTGATGAAGACCCAAAGAAGTGTGTGTTAAGGTCTTGCTACATAAGAATAAATGAGTAATTGATGCATTTTCTTCAGTACCTAAAATGTTACCAAATTATTATAAGTATACAAAATAAAGTAAGGGCTCACTTTGGCCAGCATAGTTGTTCACTAGTGCAGTAGTTCTTCTGCAAAAAGTTGTTAAAACAATTGAATCAAGTTGCTATTATTCATTTTTGAAAAATTCCTGGATGTTCCTATTATAATTAATCTCAAAGCATTTTAATAAATGGATAAAAAAGCTGTACAATAAAACTTTACTCTAAATGAAAAGCTGATTCATTTGTGAGTAATTTAATAAATAACTACATCTGTCTCCAACTGTTTAAGGTCTACATGAAGGTATTATTATATTTTCATTGGGCTGATTCCCAAATACTCCAGTACTCTTGGATTTCCAAAGGTGCATGAGCAGACACTCTCACATATATTGTTTTATGCTGTAAAGACTGTTTAAGGTAAAGTAGCAGTGACCAAATTAATGTTAAGTCTCACAAGTGTTTATTAGAGGATAGTTGTCTGCTTCACTTTCCCTACAATTATTATTGAAAATCTTTTGCAGAATTGTCTTATGGTAATAAACCTCCAAAGCTTTGATGATGCCCAAGTCTATTGGTTGCAGGATGGCAATGCAGTTGGATAACCAATAGTCCCATTGTACATTATCCAATAGAGGAAGAAGATTGTGAGCTGTGCAGTTGTCATTAGGAGGAAACATTTTTCACTTTTGTTTATTCTTGTCCTTGAAAAGTTGCTTCAAGCAATCACTAAAGATATTGTGTACCATTTAAGGTTTGAAAAATTGAAAGTACTGCTTCTGAGATGGTTAGGTGACACGGTGGACTCTTCACTATTAACTTTCAGGCAGTGTTTAGAAGCCATTAAGAAGGCTAACAGAATGTTAGGCTATATAGCATGATGAGTAGAGTATAAGTCAAAGGAGGCTATGCTCAATCTTTATAGCCAGACACACTTAAGCAAAAGCACAGAATAACTAGAAAGTAAATGAGACACAAAAGCTGCAAACAAGAGCAAAAATCTTCAGAAACATGGCAAAGATCATCATGATGATGTTTACAAAAAAGCTTATGAGGCATCATCTACAACACAAAAATCATTCAAAACAGTACATGCACTCTGTATGGAGATGTTCTTCCAAAACAACTTGCAGTACATGTACATTTATAGTCACAAACACTAACCAATTAAAACTCTATTATGTCCAATTCTGTAAAATTTTAATATAAGTGTATACAGTGTTTGAGATAAAATCTCAATGTAATATGCATTATAATGTAAAGTGTAGATGTTTCATTATATTTTGTGTTTTTTAATGGCATATTCCTTTTGGTAAAAGTAGTAAGTACGGAGTACAGTGAAATTCCTACCAACCAAAACATCACCACTTTCAGGCAGGCAGCGTGGTTAAGGCTTTGGACTTCAAATCCTGAGGTTGTGGGTTCAAATCCTTCTACTGACATTGTGTGGCCATAATTGAGTTATTTCACTTACTTGTGCTCTACTTGGAAAAACAAAAGTAATGTAACCAATTGTATCTAAAATGACAGATAAAAACATTATAAAAAATAAGTAAATGTAATGTTAGTTGTAACATGAGTATATTAAAATACATAGCTTAATTTATTGAATAGAAAACACAAATCAGGTTACCTAAAGTACTGTTCACACTTGTTCTCATTTGCTGAAATAATGTGAAAAAAGACCTGAGAAAAACATTTTCTTGCTGGTAATTTTTACCACTATATACAGTAGCTATTCATTGCTCCTAAATAAAAAACTGCTGATATAGTAGCAGGTATAGTAAGCAGGAAAAGGAATATGTTGTCTTTCTGTATATCTTTTCCTTCTGGCTTTTATTATTATGTTTCAAGAAAAGAGTCATTGCATTCATTATTTGATGATGATCATGATTTAAAAAAATCAATCATTTAGAATGTTTAGTATTATTTCAGAGTTAGAGTACATGCTTTGCTTTGAGTGATGGAGTATACAAACTGTTAAGAATGAAACAAGTTCTAAACAGTGCCTCATAAAAGCTGGCACCTCAGCATCCCACATGGCTTTGTGTATGTGCTGCTGATGAACAATAATTAATAAATAAGTACCTTGATTAAAGTAAAGGAAGCACTCAGCTAATACTGCCTGTAGCTGCGTTTTCCCAAAATTGCCAAAGTTCTGCAGCTTCAATTAAAAAAATGGGATTCAACAAAAGCCTGACACACAGAAATGATTCCACAGACAAAATATCTTCCTTTTTAAAAGTTTAGTTAAGTTTCAAAGTAAAACAGTTCACATAAAAAAGAAAATTAAAATAGCAAAAAAATGAAAAAATAATGTTAAGAAAAGTTCAGTTCTAGGCTTAATCTTGTTATATCTCAAATCATTACCATTTACTTAACATTTCTGAACCATTTCAAAACGTTTCTAATCCATTTCTAAACGGTCAGAAAACTGTATGCTTGTTCCATTTCTAACTTGAAAATGGGTCTTTCAAGTCCCTCTTTACTAAGACTCGTTCTTACCACAACTAAGCTTATTATCACACTGTTTCTCAATTATATTAAGAAGGTTCTATCTGTTACTAACTTATAGGGGGAAAAGACTGTACCATAAGTTATGACTATGAAAGAAATTTATATACTATTCAAATTAAGCAAACATTAATATGAGTTTAACGCAAAACTTCAGCTTTCTAAGATTGGCTTTACACTGCCTACTGTGAAACCTCACAATGTCCTGTTGGAGATATGAAAGGTGCTGAATGGCTGAAAAGTACAAAGAGCTCTAAAATAAGCGGTGTCTAAAATCAAAGGATACATTTTAAGTTGCTGGGTTTATCTTTTTATTTCAGTAGTTCATTGTTTAGAAATTTGTATTTTTTATCTATTTTGTTTCTGTGAAAATTTACTATTGATTCCCATGCTTTCTCCTTGCTCCTGCTACTTAATTTTTAAGTTTGTGTATTAACTGTTTAATTAGAATAGTTGTGTTTCTATTGTTTAAACCATAGTAGTAGACACAGTGTTAAGCTATGATCTGAGATTTTTCGTATTTGGAAGACAAATTTTCCATTGCGATTATTATATACTCTAATTATGGTTTCAGAGAATTGCTAAGTGTTATATATTGATTAGCATTTAACATTAAATTGTGTTTAACATTAAATGTGACAATAATAACCCTATACATCTATAAAAAATGCTTATTATTTTTGTTTTGTTCACTTCAAAAATTCTTATTGTTTAATTATCCTATCTGCACCATTTCAGGTTAACATTATTGATATACAGTATCCCCTCCTCGAACCACCACCTTATCATGGTGGAGGGGTTTGCGTGTCAAAATGATCCTAGGAGCTCTGTTGTCAGGGGCTTTATGCCCCTGGTAGGGTTACCCAAGGCAAACTAGTCCTAGGTGAGGGATGAGAGAAAGAGTGGTTCATCAAACCTCCTATGAAGAATAAAAATTTTGTTTTTCCCTTGCCCGGACGTGGGTCACCGGGGCCCCTCTCTGGAAGGGCATAATTGGGAGGAACTGCCCCCTTGATTTGAACCCGAGCTGTGTTTTGTTATTGGACTTCTGTGCTCGTCACAGATTGTCCATAATGAACACCATGTTCAAGAATTTCACTGTATTCTGTAAATGTGACAATAATAACCCTATAGATCTATAAAAATACTTATTATTTTTGTTTTGTTCATTCTTATTGGCTTGTAATAAAACACTTCAAAAATTCTTATTGTTTAATTATCCTATCTGCACCATTTTAGGTTAACATTATTCAAGCATAGGGGTGTTCATATGTACACTTGGCACCAGGACACCCTAGGCCTCAGTTCAATAATCGACTTTGTGGTTGTGTCGTCAGACTTGCGGCCACATGTCTTGCACAGTCGGGTGAAGAGAGGGGTGGAGCTGTCAAGTGATCACCACCTGGTGGTAAGTTGGCTTCGATGGTGGGGGAGAATGCTGGTCAGGCCTGGTAGGCCCAAACGTATTGCAAGAGTCTGCTGGGAACGTCTGGCAGAGTCCCCTGTCAGAATTAGCTTCAACTCCCATCTCTGGCAGAACTTCGACCATGTCCCGAGGGAGGTGGGGGACATTGAGTCTGAATGGGCCATGTTCCGTGCCTCTATTGCTGTGCGCGTAAGGTGGTCGGTGCCTGTCATGGCGGCAATCCCTGAACCCGTTGGTGGACACCGGCGGTGAGGGATGCCGTCAAGCGGAAGAAGGAGTCCTACAGTACCCTTTTGATCTGTGGGACTCTGGAGGCAGCTAATAGGCACCGGCAGGCCAAGCGGAATGCGGCTTTGGTGGTTGCTGAGGCAAAAACACGGGCGTGGAAGGAGTTTGGGGAGGCCATGGAGAACGACTTTCGGACAGCTTCGAGGAGATTCTGCTCCACCATCCGGCGTCTCAGGAGGGGGAAGCATTGCAGTGTCAACACTGTATATGGTGGAGATGGCGCGCTTCTGACTTCGACTTGGGATGTTGTGGGTTGGTGGGGTACTTCAAAGACATTCTCAATCCTGCTAACATGCCTTCCAATGAGGAAGCAGAGCCTGGGGACTCGGAAGTGGGCTCCCCCATCTCTGGGACTGAGGTCACCAAGGTGGTCGAAAAACTCCTTGGTGGTAGGGCCCCTGGGGTGGATGAAATACGCCCTCAAGGCTCTGGATGTTGTAGGACTGTCTTGGTTGACACGCCTCTGCAACATCGCATGGACATTGGGGACAGTACCCGATTGGGAGACTGGGGTGGTGGTCCCCCTCTTTAAGAAGGGGGACCGGAGGGTGTGTTCCAAATACAGAGGGATCACACTCCTCAGCCTCCCTGGAAAAGTCTATTTGGGGGTCCTGGAGAGGAGGATCCGTCGGATAGTCGAACCTCAGATTCAGGAGGAACAGTGTGGTTTTCATTCTGGTCGTGGAACAGCGGACCAGCTCTACACCCTTAACAGGAGGTGCTCCAGGAGTATGGGGTACCAGACCCCCTGATAAGGGCAGTTTGGTCCCTGTACAACCGGTGTCAGAGCTTGGTCCACACTGCTGGCAGTAAGTCAAACCCATTTCCAGTGAGAGTTGGACTCTCAGGGCCGCCCTTTGTCACTGATTCTGTTCATAACTTTTATGGACAGAATTTCTAGGTGCAGCCAGGGTGTTGAGGGGGTCTGGTTTGGTGGACTCAGATTGGGTCACTGCTTTTTGCAGATGATGTTTTCCTGTTTGCTTCATCAGGCCGTGATGTTCAGCTCTCTCTGCATCGGTTTGCAGCTGAGTTTGAAGCGGCTGGGATGGAAATCAGCGCCTCCAAATCCGAGACCATGGACCTAGGCCGAAAAAGGGTGGAGTGCCCTCTCAGGGTTGGGGAAAAGATCCTGCCCCAAGTGGAGGAGTTCAAATATCTTAGGGTCTTGTTCACGAGTGAGGGAAGAATGGAGAGTGAGATTGACAGGCGGATCGGTGTGTCGTCCACAGTGATGCGGGCTCTGCATCGGTCTGTCGTGGTGAAAAAGGAGCTGAGCCGTAAGGCAAAGCTCTCAATTTACCAGTCGATCTATGTTCCTACCCTCACCTTTGGTCATGAGATATGGGTAGTGACCGAAAGAACGAGATTGCGAATACAAGCGGCTGAAATGAGTTTCCTCCACAGGGTGTCTGGGCTTTGTGACGATGCGGGTTTGTTGCAAGCTCCCTTCTTCTGTCTGGGAGCCCTTGAACCCATCACCATCAGTAATGTTACCGATGAGCTTAGCAGTGAGGCAATAACATAGCAAGGGGATGGTGAAAAAGTGCAAAGTGCTTTTATTAAAACAAACAACAAAACAAGATGTTCAAATTAAATAAAGTGCAGTGTCCAAAGTTCCAATAAATAATCCATAAAAACAGTAGTGAAACATAGAGGTTAAAATCAATAAATAGAAAAAGTCTTAAAAACAACAATGTTAAAATACTGCCAGAAAACAGTCTCTTTTAAAAACCAAAACACAACACAAAGCCCGCTGTCTTCTTTTTACTTGTGGCTCTCCTGCTTCTACCATGTAGGGCTTCTCAACAGGGAAGTCGCCCTACATGCAGCTGACCTCTCTGCCTATTTCAGCTGATTGGATCGCCTCACCGACCCCTGGCTCCAGTAGGCTCCTCCAGACATGATTATTGACATATAGTTGCAATACTGCCTATTGTTATTTTTATACATTTTATTTCATTGTGCCTTTCAGGTCACTCAAGGCTGTTTTACAGAAGCATAACAAAACAAACCAAATACAGTATTAAATACCATATAAATAATTTCACATAAGAATACGATAAGAATAACAGGAAGTAGTCTTTTACATACAACAAGCAAGTTTAAAAATATACTAAAAAAACTGTTTTCTATACATATGACAATAATAGCCCTTTAAATATATAAAAAAAGAAATATTTTACTTAATGTTTTTGTTTTGTTTATTGTTATTGGCTTGTAATAAAACTCTTCAAAAATTCGTATTGTTTAATCATCCTATCTGCACCTTTTTAGGTTAACATTATTGACATTTAGTCTTAATACTGCATATTGTTATTTTTATACATTTTATTTCATTGTGCCTTTCAGATCACTCAAGGTTGTTTTACAGAAGCATAAAAAAAACCAAATACAGTATTAAATACCATATAAATAATATAATACAACATAAAAATACAATAGGAATAACAGGAAATAGTTTTAAACATACACCAAGCAAGTTTAAAAATATATTTTAAAAAAATTCTTAAAGAATAAAATCTACCATGAAGACCTAATATGTAGGGGAAGTAAATTCCAAAGCCCAAATGCAGCATAGTTAAAAGATTTCCTTTCAACTGTGGAAAACTGGAAAGAAAGAACTGCAAGATGTCCAGAATCAGAAGAACAGAGTGAAGGTATGTAATCCTTAAGACAGCTTGATCATGCAGGGCTTTGTATGCAAGTAAAAGAATCTCATATTTGAGCCACCATCACCATTGCAATGGTTCAGCTTTACTTTGTTCTAAAACTGGCTTTAAGGCTTTTCATTTGCCATTGTGTTTTTGGTTGAAATCTCTGCCCCACTCATAAATATTGATAAGTTTTTCCATAGACTTACCATAACGTGGCAGAACACAGACATATTCACAATATTTTGCAGGTTTATGTTATTTCATCCATTAGATGGCAGCAGAATACTGTCCAGAGAGTTATCCGGGCATAACGCTGTAAAACAGATCATTACACCTCACACCAAGTCTGCCTTGAGCTTAACTCTACTTACAATAGAATTCTGAGCCTGAGACACACTCGGGATTGACACAAAGGAGGTTAATATTTAACAGGTTCAAGCAGTTTTATCTCTTCCTTTCTTCCTTTGAGCCAACATAGAAAATGAAAGTAAAATTAACAAAGTATCAGTCATATTCTACTGAAGTTTACAATATCAAGAGAACATTTCTGACTTATACTATCTCTAAACATTCCAAAATGAGGTTATTTTAGTTGGCCAACTCTCATCTTTCCATACTTTTATTATATCTGTGGAGAGGTCAGAGATGCAGTGTCCGATTTCAGCAGTGAAGCAGCTACAAGTTGTTGGTGTTTGTCATGGTGAACATGGTAAGACCTGTTTATGGACACCAACAGTAATTTAAGCTATTAAGTTTAAGAAAGAAGACTTTCACTATTAGCAGGCAATATTAGCAGGAGATTTTCCAGATTTGAAAGAGATGCATCTTCAGGACAAAAAAGTTAGAGACCATGCAGAGTGGTTTAAAAGATGCAGGGCAGACTACAGGTATACTGGGGGAATTAGAAGTCTCAGCAGACATACTGAGCATCTGGGAAATCCCCAAGAGGGGTTGCAAGACGTTCCTGAGGATAGAGTAGCCTGCTTAGCTTAGCTCAGCATGTCACAGCTGTGAAACTCATCAAAATAAGTGGAGTGAAAAATAATTATGGTGAATTCTTTTTTAACCCTGGTCTCTAATAGCTATGGAATTTAAATGCTTCATAAATTACTAAAATGCAAATTTCTTGTATCAAATAATAACATCACAAAAATACACAAGTGATTTTGCAACTGTCATATTAAACAAGTAGATAATTTAACATTAAAACTGTTGAATAGATGACATTTCCATAACTCTTCCCTGAAGCTCATATACGTTGTAATTGACTTTTCAAGGTTACTGCAAATTTGACTTTGTCCTTTGCTGAAATTGATTTGATAAATTCAGTTTCTCTTTTCCTATGCTTAGTGCATATCTGCTTATAGTAAATTGTCAAAATCATTAATCTCTTTTTGATTTTATTTTAGGGAACCGGCAGGCAGCAGCTCTTTTCACTCCACTCATGAATCGTGTTCATAAATCAAATTTGTGTTACATACTGTATGTCGGAACATGCTTCCCTCTCCTTGCAGCCAATCATCAATTTCCAAAAATCAAGCGGAACCATGCTGAATTCTGGTAGCAAGAAAAGGAGCCTATGTAGGGTGCTAGTCCATCACAGGACAAACTCACATAAATGAAAACAATGATAGCATTATAAATAAAATTGATCCCTTAGCATTAAATGTTAAGAATTTAGGTGTACTTATAAACTCTGAGCTAAACTTTAAATTGCATGTTAACCAGATCACCACTATTTCTTTACTTATGGAACACTGCAAAAGTTACACCACTTATAACAAAAGAAGATGCTAAGAAACTAATGCACATTTTTGTAGGTAGTTGACTAGATTCTTTAAAGCACTCCTAAAGGGACTACCTTAGAATGACATCAATTAGAGTCTTAACCAGAAAAAGAAAATCTGAACACATCTCACCAGTTTCAGCATCATTACCCTTATCCTGTAGAAGTGACTTTAAAATACTACTAATGGTATAGAAAGCTTTAAATCATCTTGCTCTTCCTCTGTTTTGGAGTATCTGTACTCCTACATTTCAATTTGAAAACCTTTATCTCCCGCTAGTGCTTATTATTCCAAGAGCTAAACATAAAAGAAGCAGTGAGAGGCAGCCTTTGCTGTTATATACCAAATATTTGGAATATGTTACCAATGGAGATAAAGTGGGCTAACACTGTGGATGATTTCAGAAAATTCCTAAAAACCCAGAAGTTATGTAGTGGTTATGAAAATAACTTATTTTTTGGTTAAAAGTTAAGTGTTGCTTTTAGCTCAGATTTGCAACTGCAATTCTCATATGCCATCCATCCATCCATCCCCTTCCGCTTATCCGAGGTCGGGTCGCGGGGGCAGCAGCTTAAGCAGAGAGGCCCAGACTTCCCTCTCCCGGCCACTTCTTCCAGCTCTTCCGGAGAATCCCAAAGCGTTCCCAGGCCAGCCGGAGACATAGTCCCTCCAGCGTGTCCTGGGTCTTCCCCGGGCCTCCTCCCGGTTGGGCGTGCCCGGAACACCTCACCAGGGAGGCGTACAGGAGGCATCCTGATCAGATGCCCGAGCCACCTCATCTGACTCCTCTCGATGCGGAGGAGCAGCGGCTCTACTCTGAGCCCCTCCCGGATGACTGAGCTTCTCACCCTATCTTTAAGGGAAAGCCCAGACACCCTGCGGAGGAAACTCATTTCAGCCGCTTGTATTTGCGATCTCATTCTTTCGGTCACTACCCATAGCTCATGACCATAGGTGAGGGTAGGAGCGTAGATCGACTGGTAAATTGAGAGCTTTGCCTTACGGCTCAGCTCCTTTTTCACCACGACAGACCGATGCAGAGCCCGCATCACTGCGGATGCCGCACCGATCCGCCTGTCGATCTCACGCTCCATTCTTCCCTCACTCGTGAACAAGACCCCGAGATACTTGAACTCCTCCACTTGGGGCAGGATCTCTCCCCAACCCTGAGAGGGCACTCCACCCTTTTCTGGCTGAGGACCATGCTCTTGGATTTGGAGGTGCTGATTCTCATCCCAGCCTTCACACTCAGCTGCGAACCGATCCAGAGAGAGCTGAAGATCACGGCCTGATGAAGCAAACAGGACAACATCATCTGCAAAAAGCAGTGACCCAATCCTGAGTCCACCAAACCGACCCCTTCAACACCCTGGCTGCGCTTAGAAATTCTGTCCATAAAAGTTATGAACAGAATCGGTGACAAAGGGCAGCCCTGGCGGAGTCCAACTCTCACTGGAAACGGGCTCGACTTACTGCCGGCAATGCGGACCAAGCTCTGACACCGGTTGTACAGAGACCGAACAGCTCTTATCAGGGGTCCCCCCCACAGGATTCCCAGAGGGACACGGTCGAATGCCTTTTCCAAGTCCACAAAACACATGTAGACCGGTCGGGCAAACTCCCATGCACCCTCCAGGACTCTGCTAAGGGTGAAGAGCTGGTCCACTGTTCCGACCAGGACTAAAACCACACTGTTCCTCCTGAATCCGAGGTTCGACTATCCGACGGACCCTCCTCTCCAGAACCCCGAATAGACTTTTCCAGGGAGGCTGAGGAGTGTGATCCCTCTATAGTTGGAACACACCCTCCGGTCCCCCTTTTTAAAGAGGGGGACCACCACCCCGGTCTGCCAATCCAGAGGCACTGTCCCCGATGTCCATGCGATGTTGCAGAGGCGTGTCAACCAAGACAGTCCTACAACATCCAGAGCCTTAAGGAACTCGGGCGATCTCATCCACCCCGGGGCCCTGCCACCAAGGAGTTTTTTGACCACCTCGGTGACTTCAGTCCCAGAGATGGGAGAGCCCACCTCAGAGTCCCCAGGCTCTGCTTCCTCGTTGGAAGGCATGTTAGTGGGATTGAGGAGGTCTTGAAGTACTCCTCCCACCGACCCTAGCGTCCCAGTCGAGGTCAGCAGCGCACCATCCCCACCATATACGGTGTTGACACTGCACTGCTTCCCCTCTTGAGGCGCCGGACGGTGGACCAGAATCTCCTCGAAGCCGTCCGAAAGTCGTTCTCCATGGCCTCTCCAAACTCCTCCCATGCCCGAGTTTTGCCTCAGCAACAACCGAAGCAGCGTTCCGCTTGGCCTGCCGGTACCTATCAGCTGCCTCCAGAGACCCACAGGACAAAAAGTCCTATAGGACTCCTTCTTCAGCTTGACGGCATCCCTCACCGCCGGTGTCCACCAACGGGTTCATGGGATTGCCGCCACGACAGGCACCGACCACCTTGCGCCACAGCTCCGGTCAGCCGCCTCAACAATAGAGGCACGGAACATGGCCCATTCGACTCAATGTCCCCACCTCCCTCGGGGCGGGTTGAAGTTCTGCGGAGGTGGGAGTTGAAGCTACTTCTGACAGGGGACTCTGCCAGCCGTTCCCAGCAGACCCTCACAACACGTTTGGGCCTACCAGGTCTGACCGGCATCTTCCCCCACCATCGAAGCCAACTCACCACCAGGTGGTGATCAGTTGACAGCTCCGCCCCTCTCTTCACCCGAGTGTCCAAGACATATGGCGCAAGTCCGGCGACCACGACCACAAAGTCGATCATCGACCTGAGGCCTAGGGTGTCCTGGTGCCAAGTGCACATATGAACACCCTTATGCTTAGAACATGGTGTTCGTTATGGACAATCCATGACGAGCACAGAAGTCCAATAACAAAACACCGCCGGGTTCAGATCGGGGCCATTCCTCCCAATCACGCCCTTCCAGGTCTCACTGTCATTGCCCACGTGAGCATTGAAGTCTCCCAGCAAAACGAGGGAATCCCCAGAAGGTATGCCCTCTAGCAACCCTCCAGAGACTCCAAAAGGGTGGATACTCCAAACTGCTGTTGGCATACGCACAAACAACAGTCAGGACCCTTCCCCACCCGGCGGAGGGAGGCCACCCTCTCGCCCACCGGGTAAACCCCAATGCACAGGCTCCAGTGGGGGCAATAAGTATGCCCACACCTGCTCGGCCTCTCACCGGGGCAACTCCAGAGTGGTAGAGAGTCCAGCCCCTCTCAAGGAGATTGGTTCCAGAGTCCAAGCTGTGCGTCGAGGTGAGTCCGACTATATCTAGCGGAACCTCTCGACCTCGCACTAGCTCAGGCTCCTTCCCCTTCAGAGAGGTGACATTCCACGCCCCAAGAGCCAGTTTCTGTAGCCGAGGATCAGACCGCCAAGGTCCCCGCCTTCGGCCACCACCCAACTCACGCTGCACCCAACCTCCTTGGCCCCTCCCATAGGTGGTGAGCCCATGGGGAGGAGGACCCACGTTACCTCTTCGGGCTGTGCCCGGCCGAGCCCCATGGGTGCAGGCCCGGCCACCAGGCGTTTGCCATCGAGCCCCACCTCCAGGCCTGGCTCCAGAGGGGGCCCGGTGACCAGCGTCGGGCAAGGGAAAGCGCGTCCAAGTTTTATTCTTCATCAGAGGTTTATTGAACCGCTCTTTGTCTCATCCCTCACCTAGGACCAGTTTGCCTTGGGTGGCACTACCAGGGGCATAAAGCCCCGGGCAACATAGCTCTTAGGATTATTGGGACACGCAAACCCCTCCACCACGATAAGGTGACGGTTCAAGGATGTCTCATATGCCATACCGAAGAAAAGTGTGTAGTTTTACTTTGTCCTATAATTTGAAAGCTTCCATGATACCACATCATTAGCCATTAGAGCAGGTCTGAGGGTAGGATTTTCGGAGATACAGTGTTCATGAGTTACCATAGTGGTTTTTAAACTTTGGTAACCATGCTGTCCATCAGGGGTGGCTCTAGGCTCGTGGCGGCCCTGGGCAGAGAAAGAATCGGTGGCCCTTTCGCCCGCCAATGTCAATATGGTATCTAATGCATGGTGAATGGCCACGTCCATTGCGGACACTGCATTGCCTCCTCGTGCACATGACACAAGCGTTTAACTTATGATAAAGTTCAGGATTGCTCCTTCCTGTGACGCAATGAAAGCCACCTGAGCCGCCTTTCTCTTTCGTTTCGAATAACCAGATTTGTGTACTCGAAATCTCTTCATTTTGCTTAGAATGGGTATGCGAATGTCGTGTCCCCTATCCGACCAGATATTCACTATGACTAACTCTAATACTTTATTAAAACTAGGTGAAATATTAACTTGCCCACTTGCACTAGCTTCTCTTCAGCTTTCAGCTGTGTCGTTATTTTCTCTTTCTGTTTTATATTCAATATACAGTAAATTGCCGTGGCGGCCCCTGGGTTTTTGGCGGCACTGTGCAGGTGCACAGTCTGCACATGCCTAAGGCCGCCCCTGTGTCCATAGCTTGTCATGTGTCCTCTCGAATGTACTCCCTAGTTTTTCATTGGCAAATGTGTGCATGTTTTGACATGCTGTCTGTGACTCAAGAAAATATTAATTGTTTAAAGTGCTCAGTCTGGGACATAACAACAACTGAAAATGTTACATTATTGGTCCCCAGAGGGAAGGTTGTAGGCAACGGAGTACATAAAGGGTGTTATTATGAATTCATGCTTTCATTGAAGCTTAAGAAAAACAGCAGATAGACAAAAGATAATGTGTCTATTTTGATCTGGAACAGTTTCAACATTAGGATACAATTATCCCCATTTTTCTCTTAAAGTGCCCTGGACCTACAAAACTGGTGTAAAACACGAGCTGTTGCACTCAGCCAAAAAACTTTCCAAAATCAATATCTAGCTATGCTACATAGCTGATTGGGAAGAGACCCCAATGTAGGCTAAGAATATACAGTGGTTATACAGTATCTCAGAGCTGGTCTGGGGGCACTTCAGAAACCACCAGTAAGGACAAGACTCTAATTCTGGTAAAGCGAAATGTCAATGTCAATTTAATTATAGAGCACATTTAAAACAACATTGGTGGTGCTTCTGCCAAAGTGCTTTACATTAAAACATACAAAAAAAAAATAAAATTCAATAAAACACAATACAACTTTCAGTAAATTGAAAACAAATGACTAAGAAGAGGGAACCATTAGTATCACTGAAGGTCATGGAACGCTAGAGAACAGGAATGAGTCTTCAATCTAGTTTTAAAAAGTTCAATTGAAGGTGACTCCTTAATGTGATAAGGTAAAAAATCCATAGAGAAGGTGCAGCAGCTGCAAAAACCCTGTCCCCCTTAGTTTTACACTTAGTACGAGGGACAATAAGAGACAGCTGACCAGCAGATGTCACCTCTCAGGATGGCTTGTGTATAACACATAATTCAGATAAGTAGGCAGGAGCGTACACATGTAATGATTTAAGAACCAGCGGCAAAATTTTAAAATCAATTATAAAACTAACAGACAGTCAGTTTAAAACGTTTCATTGATTATGCTTTTACTTTACATTTACATTGTTGCCACTATGAACCGCAGCTATTGTATGTGATAAAGAAAATAGATGAATGCTGTAGGGTTATAAGCTTGTCAACTTACATATTGTCACAATGCTAGCTGTGGATTAGTGGTTTTGGTGGATTGCTAAAATAAAAGTGGTTCAGAGAAAATAAGAAGTAAAATATATATATATATATATATATATATATATATATATATATATATATATATATATATATATATATATATTAAATAGCCTTCATTATTACCACCTTCTTTTATTACTGTTGCAACAAATAAGTAAACCAATGTAAAATGATCTTTGGCAGACCTGAAACATAATCCAATAATCATGGCAGTCCATGAATAACTGAAAGATTATTATGTCAATGAAAATTTGTCAACAACTGTGGCACATTTAATATTTAATTAATGAATAGAATACCAAAGTATCCCCAGGGTGAATGAAACAGATAGAAATCTTTATTATGCAAATAATATTAGTATTATTATTGTTTGAAGCATCTACAAATTGTTCATTTGCATCACATACCTCCTTTTGTGATCTCTCTACTGTATTCTGCTGGTGAAATGAGAATTTGTAAGTAAGTGAGAATGATGTGCAAATTGGCACCTCCAGCTGAGAGACATCTAGAAAGCACTGGAAATCCAGCAGTGCAGAGTGTCTGCTTTATTTGTGAGAGCCCTCCAGTTTTAAAATCATTGGTGATATTGCCTGTGACAGTGTTTATTCCCTCACTTAAACATATGTGATACTGCAAAGATTAAAGAAATTTGTGATTATTGGTAGAATATGACAATATCGTTACACAAGCATATATGAAATTAAAATATTTTATAGTGAAATGTACTTTTAAAAAGATAAACATTATTCAATAAAATATAATAATCATTCATATATCTGAACTTATTTTTAAATGCAATAAATGTTAGGTTGCTTTACTATACCTACAAATGAATATATTAATGATGGTCCTAAAGTAAGGTTCATCAGATCTACAGTATGTTGTTGGTAAATGGACAGAGGACATGTAATTGGATAAAACACCTGAACCTACTTTTTTATGAGAAAAACAATTATGATAGTAGATTTGGTTCTTAACATTTTGCAAAAATGACTAGTTTTAGAATGTATGGTAGACCAAACAATTTTCTAAGCTTGATTTATCCTGGGCAAGATTTCTGGAGCCTATCCCAACAAGCACTGTGTGCAAGGCAGGAACTGGGACTGGGTGCCAGTCTATCTGAGAGTGAACACACTCACCATGGACAAATTAGCACTGTTAATCCATCTAACCTGAACTTCTTTGGACTGTGGGAGGAAGCCAAGCACCTAGAGGAAACTGAAGCAGACATAGTGAGAACATGGAATATAAACCCTGGCTTCCTGATTGCAAGACAGCAGTGTTACTGCTGCGGCAGCAAGCCACCCATGTATTATATACAATGTCTTAAAAAAGAAAGATGGAAAGGGTAATGCAATTCTGTGCAAAAGATCATATGTGTTTTGAAATAATCACGGAATTGCAGTATTTAGAATTTCTTGTGTGCCTTTCTACCACAAAAAGTAATCTAACAGGTTTTATCAGTGAACACTAAATTTACCACAGTGACAGGAACCAGAATAGGTAAGCAGAAATCTATTATTTTATAATCTATTATTTTAAAGTATTTTGTGATTTTTGCTTTGTGCCTTCCCCACCATAACCTGTTGTCTATGGGGGAGGAGAAAAAGCTTTTGATGTCTGGTTTTTGACAGATCTCGTTGTATTAGGGTCCACTGATACCAAAAAAATCGATGATGGGTATGTATGAGTCTGTGTGACAGATTCTTGAGGATGGTCTAGAGCTAAAATGGCCAGAGGGGAAAATACAAATGCAAAATTTAAGTCTGTAATGGGATGTCAGTGTGTTGATTTGTTTTTGAGAAAAAATGGTTGAACAGGAAAACCCTATAAATAACATAATTCTGCAAATAAATATGAATTATTCTCATCAATTAATAAACAAAAAACCAAATGACAAAAATCATATAACTAAGTCATAGATGAGATTCTGTCCATGTCATAATGCTTAGTCGCATAGTTTAAAAAGTACTACATACTACATATGTTTTATACAGCATTTTGCTGTTGCAATTAGGAAATGATTGCTCTTGAACACTTTAAAGGATATTTTTTCACCAATGGGTGCATCATGTGCATCCTATAGTGCAAGGTCGATTTCAGATACCTGTTTAATTTACAATGGCTAATCTACTTAAAAACAAGTAATAATAATAAAAATAAAAAAAGCTGCAATTATCTCCTATTTGTATCTAGTCCAACAAAATGGCAAGGTATAGAAACACTGTTGGTAAAGGGTAATCTACAGTATATAATAATAATAAAAAAAATTATTATTCACATTTATATAACACTTTTCTCACTACTCTTCAACCACCACTAATGTGTAGCATTCACCGGGTTGATGCAACGGCAGCCGTGTTTGCGCCAGTATGCTCTCCACACATTATCTATTAGGTGGTTAAGGGGTGAGAGAGTTAGCCATTTACAGACAGGGGATCATAAGGGCACCAGAATGACTAGGCCATGGCAAATTACACCCTACTCTTTACGAAGGATGCCTAGGAATCTTTTATGAACACAGGACCTCAGGATAGTCAGAACCTCAGTTTTACATCTCATTCAAAGGACGGTGCCATGTTTGCAGCTGTGAGGCATTGGGGTCCACATTCAAACCACAGGGTAAGGACCTCCTCAATTGGAAAAAAATATGTATGTCCAGCCATGTTTCTCAGTCACATCTTTCAAAATATAATAACAGAAATACATCTGTCAATTTCCAAATTCAGAATTTTTTGGTCACAAAAAAACAAAAAACAAATAAACATAAAGACACTCAACACAAAGAAAGTAATATATAGTGTTTAATGTATATTGTTTAGTTAGTGCACACATAATTCATTGAAACAGTTAACATATTGGTGTCCTTTTGTAAAGCAAAGAAATAATCAAATTCTTAATAATTCTATGAAACTGAAATGACCAAGCAAATACATTGGTCACTGGGCACTGGGGTATTATGATCCACATTTAGACCACAGGGGTAAATGACCCCTGCTGGCCTCACCAATATCTTTTCCTACCCAAGCTTTTCCTAGATAGTTTAGTAAAATATTGTATTTTTTTAAGTGGAAAAAAAAAACCCAATCATGAGTACTTGACTTATGATCTAGATTTCATTACTCTTAATATACTCTTATTTTCTTAAATTTATTATATAAACATATTTAATTAAATATTCTCTTCTTATGTAAAATCAAATATTCTGCAACACCTGGGGCCTCATGTATTAATGGTGATCATGAACAAAAATGTTGCATACGCCTGTTTCCTTGCACACTTTGAGATGTATAGAAACTAAATTGGGTATAAAGCCACGCACATTTTCAAGGTAGCCTCCTACCTTGCGTTTGCAGATTCTGCCAAGTTTTGCAAACTGCCGGTACTCTGCATCAAAGCAGTGCTACTGTTTCTGTGTCATTTACCTTTCTTTTTCATATTCACATCAGTGATGCAGGATTTATTAAATACATTGAATTTAATTGCATATGATTTTCAAATTTTGTTCACTTGATCATAATCATTCTATAACAATATAATGTTCCATGGAATGACCAAACTACCATAGCTGCTTTGGTGTTGTTAGAAGACGTTGCAAATGGAAGAATTAGAAGAGTGTGTGTATTTTTAGATGATGATGATGATTACTGGCTTCTAAGTTAATTTCGATTTCTAAGAGCTATCATCTTGCACTGTATGCTGAACTGGCACTGACTTTACAAAGGCTCTACCTGCTTCTTTGCAAGTTCTGTCCACTCTCAGGTTTTTAACCACAGGAGCTTTTCAGTGTGAACTTCGCACCATGCCAACTGTATAGGATGGTATTATCTGCTTGTCATCCAGATATATAAGATTTCCTTACACTGTTTTTGAACTGTGAAACATCAAAGCTCAATTTGCAACTGTATTATCGTGGTATTTCCCTCCACTTGCCCTTTTACCTGTTTCCTCAAGGGTAAGGGTTCTCGTCAAGTTCGTTATCGGGTTGGTCTACTGTTGCACTTTAAGATGAACACACACACACATAGATAAACACACACACAGACCCTAATCACAACAGTGCCCCATGAATGACACACACACGCTGAATAACCCTTAGCACTTTAAACCACACAAGTGCTATAGGAATAACAGCCTGTCATTCAGCACTTACTTATTTTCGGCATGAACAACAATACGATGTTTTAGTGATATCTCAGACCTAAATATTACTTTTGGTCTACAAGAATACATTTAAACATACATAGACTCAGCACTCTTGACTATAGGCCATTCATCAGCCAAGAATACCTTCTTTCTCGTATTTGTTCCTTCTGTTGAGTATAGCGCTGTCACTCTCAGCCTTATAAACCTCGCAGCACAGAAATAATGGCAAAAATCCAGCTGTCACCAGGTGCTCAAAGAAATCTAACTTATTACTTCAATCACTCTAGACATTAAGACAAAGCATTGAAAGTTAAAAGCAGCATGGTATTTATTACAAGAATAATAATAATACCACAAGAACAAAGAATACTAGAAAAGAGGTACTGATAGGAAAGTCTGAATATATATAGTCTTTAGAAAAAGCTTACGAAAAAGTTACAGATGACAAGGATGAATGTCCCAGGGAGGCGTTTGATATAGCAATCGATGTTCATGATGCCTTTCCGACGACCAGGGCCGTCTTCGTCCGTTCCTCTTCTTCTTTGCTTCTCTCTTCTTCTCCCTTTGCTTCTCTTTTCTTGCTTTTCAAACCAAGGCATATTTATTATGAAATGTCATGCCTTGGTTTCACAACACATGCACCTGATTGGCTGGCTGTCCAAATGATTGATGAATTAATTAACTGTCCGTTTTCCCACACAACAAAACCTTTGATGTACTCTGAGGTATCAGTAGTTCTTCCTGTCCCAGGCTATAAAGCAAATTGTTGTTCCAGATGTCCATCCATAAAGTAATCAATAGCCTGAGGGATCAGCTCAGCATCCTTTCCCAGGCTATAAAACCAAATTAGCACGAAGCTATGAACAAGTGTTATAAAAGTAAGGTGTAAGGGAAGAAAACCTGCTTTAATTTGTCTTAGTTCATCTGTTGTCTTGTCTTGAACAAAATATAATAGAAACGAAAATGTACAGATTTTATACACCATAACAGCAAACATGTCCATTTTTCCAAATATAATCGAAGCAGTCAGCTGCATACACATTGCAATGGCACTGGACATGTTACATAAATCAGGGGCGAATCACCAAAAGAATGAGCTGGCATTACAACATATATAGCTGGAGAACCCATTAAAACATCAGCTCTGCACAGTTGCAGGACCTTTTTTCAACTAGTGCGGCAAAAGGCAAGCAGTTCTTTTAAAGACAGCAAGTCTCCTCAAAGTAAAGAACAGAGAAATGATCTGTTGTAGTGCTCGGTGCCATTACTACACTAAAAAGGCATCTTCAGAGAATGAAGTAGCTTATGTAAATAGAATGCGTTTCCTATTATTGTGCTGCTCTGTACTCCACCAAAAATGTGTTGCTGCTTACCCATACCTGAAGAGATGTGTTATGATGAACCTGATCTCTGACTCACCAAATGATCAGTTAAATCGGTCAGCATTACAACTTCATTTGGATGTAATCAGCAGAATGGAAAAACAAATAATCAGATGCAGCATTTATTTTTCAACCAATTCATTTAAATTGTGGTCAATATCATACAGTACAGCCCTTATATTCCTTAGTTCATTGGCCATATCTCTTACAGCATCCACTATTGCATTTTGTTACTGTAAAACAGTCCGTCATCACACAGCCACAACCCAGCAGTCTCTGAGGCAGAGGTGTGTGAGCATACGCCACCTCAACATGTACTCAGCACAGCAGCATCATCACATCATCGGCACGGGGGTCAGCTTTTATAATATTGCCTGAAACAGAATAAACAAATGGTGGGCTATGACTCGCCTTTTCACATCGACTGTGATATCTGACCACTTCTTTTTTTTATTTCAGGCTCTGTCTCACTACTGAACATGAACTTTCGAGCGTCTCTGCCATGCTTTTGTTGCTTATGCCATTGTGTAAGCCAACAAATAGTATGTTTGTCCTTGCCTCCATTTTGCATTTGCTGAAATTCTTCTTTTTTTCCACTTGCTTTTGTCATTGTCTTTTAACCAAACACTGAACCAAAGGGGCTATTTATATTGCATATGAAAATATGCTAAATTCTGAGAGGAGTTAGGGTGGGGCAGCAGGCTTGGGCACCGGCGTTACATTTTGAGCTGACCAGGATTTCTGGAGCTGAAGTGTATGGAAGTTGGCTTGCACACAGTTTTGTGCATCTGCATTTTTTTTGTGCATAACCACATTTCTACTTTTGTCCATACACCATGTTTTAGTGTGAATTCTACACATGGCATTATACTTGCAGCCCCTAGTGTTCGCCACAATTCATTTTATACTAACAGGAAACGGAAATAAGTAATGGCCATTGGGTGGGGCAACTGAACAATTTAAATAATCCTATTAGACTACTTAAGTCCTCTAAAACTGTGCAAAGGAACAGGACTTCAAGGTCTATCCCTAAACCAAAATATAATTGCATTGGCAGATTTAAGATGATTTGGCAAAGGGAATCTATATACAGTACATGCCAGGAATTTTTTAATACAATGTAATTACTGATCCCAGTTAAAATACCACCAAAAGCCAGCTATAGCATGAGGTTGAAAAGGAGCAACAAACTGTTTTGTAATGGTCCTCTCCTGCAGTAACTAAAGAGGGAGCTTCCTTGGATGCATAGTTCTAATATGAATTAAATGTCATAGAAGGTAGGTTTCAAAATATATCTCCTTTAATAGTTGCTTTGAATAGTTAAATGATACAACAGTATTCTAAGAAATTACCCTGTTGGCATAATAGATCTTCATGTTGTATGTTTTTTTTAATATTTCAGTGCCATAATGTTAAAATAGATAACATAATACTATTTCTTTAAAAAGCTTTTAACTTGTGGAATGGAAAAATATCCCAACCTGTATAATAATTTAAAGAGTAAACAGTTAATTGCAAAAAGCTTGACAGCATATTGTTGGACTGTGAAAAGATTTGTCTTCTTCCAAGTTATTTCATCATTCATAGTTCTGATGTGTAAAGCAATGGAAATAACTTTTAATACAACACATCTCATTTTATCTTGAAAAGAAAGTTTAATAACTGTGGCCTAGAATGGTTTCCATAGAAATGTGAGTACAATGGATCAAGTATTGAAATCGGATATTAAATTGGCATTTATTACAAGTTTAATGGTTGCTGTTTGTTAAACAAGATTGTGCATAAGGGAGAAACTTTGATTAAAATACATTTGCTAGGTATTAGAAAAAGAAAGCTTTGGTGGATAAGTAATGCACTTTCAGACAAAAGAATTCAATATGGGATGGTTGTGAAACATCAAATGAGATTCAAATATGTATTGGGACTTCTCAGAGGAGTGGAGTAAATCCTTTAATGTTTTAATTAAAGATTTGCCATTATGGTGGATGTGAATTTGATTTTACATGCTGGTAATGGTATATTATGGAGAAGCGTGAGCAATTTAATGAAGATTACCATCAAAACAGTGTAGACATAGGCTGATATATTGGCTTTTAATATTTCAATGGAAAAATAACACCATTTATGTTTTGATCTTAAAACGCAAGGTTCCCAAAATGAATTGTACATTTGTTTGGTGTCCCTTGTTCATTTCCTGAATATTTTTTTGATAAGAAATTAATTTGGAATGCACACATTAATTAATCAGTCACAGAGATTAAATATGTCACACTGTGACTAAGGACAAATCATGTAATAAACAAAATATTGAATAATATTTACATAGATAAAAAATACAGATGTGCAGATCATATTCAGTATATCTGTTCTATCATACTGTATACAGTACATAAGTTTACATACATCTGTTCAGTTTTATATAGTAGTTTCATTATTGAGCAAAGTTCTTAGATCCCTGTCCCCTCTCTGTGTTCAGCTTGGCAGAAGGTGAAACAGCTCTGGCCAGGTTGATGTTGCATTATAAGTCCCACACACTTGTACTGATATGGGTGCAAAATGAATGTACCTGGACGCACACCCACAAAGAAACAACAAATGTGGACCAATTCCACATGAAAAACATCTATGGTAGAATTTCTTACTCTGCCATTAAAATGGAAATCAGTTGACCCTTTAATCCTCCCTCCATTGTACCTTATGTATAAGTTATTTTTGGTACAGTTTTAGATCTTTGCCAATTTATCCAGGTTAGAGTAACATACAGAGGTGCTAATTGTAACAAATGATGGATGTTAAGATGCCTTGATGTTTTGTAACATAACTCATGCTGCTAATGCATTACCTCAAGTCTGAGAAATAGGTTAGGAAAGTTTATTCTTTTATTTACTGGTCGGTTCTGTTTGAGGTGAAACACATGTATGAAAAAGATATTTGTTTTTAATCAGTAACAATAGGCTGAGCTGAACTGAGCTTGTAATATTACTGGAACCCTTTTGCGTTCTTTTCTGGGTATATTTACAACACTTGTGTTCTTAGAAAGGCAAACAAGATTATTAAATTCTTCAGCAATCCCGCACAGCCGCTGTTCTCACTCCTCCCTTCTGACGAACAGTACAGGACCATTGGTGCTCAAACCAGAAGATTAATAATAATAATTAGGGTTAGCTCAGATGGTAGTGAGTTCCAAAGCTGGGAGGACTCAAATGATTAAGGGACATTTTCTAGACACAAGTCATACTTAACATCCAGTGATAATAATCAATTCTGTAAGTATTCTTGTATGTACAGCATACTGTATATTTTGCATTCTGTGTCTGTTACTGTTTTGTGTCTTTTTGTTTGTATTTTATTGTTGTCACTATTCTGGGAAGACATGCAAGTAAGGATTTCATTGTATGTTGTATATGTTACAATTAACTGAAACTGATCTTGAAAAGAAGATCCAAGACTTAAAAACTGACTTAAAGGTAAAGTCAATTGTATTTTAGTAACTCAGCATTTGAGAAGTTTCTGTTTTTAACAACTATGTCTGAAATTGCATTCAGCTTAAAGTTAAATCTAAACATATTGTATCCAGTAAATAACAAGGCATTGATCTCCTTGTATTTTTTTTAATGTTTATTATAGTAGAGGACAATTGAAATTGTGTAGTTGTTGATTTGAGAGCCTAACTTTCTGACAACATGAGCTGGGCATGAGTGTATTCTGAGTTGGGGAACACGTTCTCTTAAAAAAAAAACGTAATTTTTCTTCTTACCCACATCTAACAGCTCAAACATAGACCTGAAAATAGCTGTCAGAATGTCATAATTGTTAAGCATAACAGAAAATTAGCAGTTAACTTTTAATACTGGCACATCTTCTTAAAACAAGGAGCTTTTAAGATAAAAGGGAGCAGTACATCTTCATCATTAGCAGCAGAAGCAGACTGTATTTCCAAAAACCATCAGACACACTCCTCTCACACACTCCAACTTTCTCAGCTTCCAAAGTTTAGATTGACGGTCAGAAGGCAGCATGACTCTGATATACAGTAGCAGCCTGTGGTGACTGCTGTTCTAATCAAAGGGTAGTTTAAAAGGTGTAGTTATCATCTACTACTTTTTCGGCTCTGCTTGTGATTGCAAACTGGAACGCTTCAATGCATTTTGGCTACAATTGTTACATTAAAGAATCTTGAACCTGAAGTTTGGTTTCACCTGTTTGTGTACAGTTCTTTATGTAGTATTTGCAAGTTTATATTTGAAAAGGCCTTGTCCTGTTCAGCTTACAAATCATTTCATTTGATTTTTGGAAAAGCTGTGTCTGCACATACCATGAAAAGAACAGGCAAGCAGAGCACAAAGGTTTGTGTTCCCAAGTGAGAAAAATCCATTTTTTATGCAGTGATGCATTGGTTTTGGAATCACAGATCTTCTGACTTGGTTAGCTCCTGACTTTGAAGAAAAAACAGTTAAACAAAAACACTGTCCGTATCAAACAGGCCCCCATAAAGGTGGGACAGACACTCACAAATGGGACAATGCATATGATTAGATCCTCAAGCCCTCTTCATTCAATTCAGCGTCATGTTAGGGCCGAAGCCTATTTCAGCAGCATTTGGTGCAAGGTAGAAGGCAACCCTGGGCCAGGCACAAGTATACTGCAGTAGCCACTCACACATCACTCATAAGATGACAATTTAGAATTGCCATTTCACTTGAGCATTTTCGTTAAAATGGGAGGGCAGATCAGCAAACTTGGGGAGAACATGCAAACTCCACACAGTCAAGGACTAGATACAGGATTCAAACTCATGATACGGCATCTGTGAGGTAGCTGTATTATCTAGTGTTCTGTTCATCAGTATTTATAGGTGCCAGGATGGAAGGACATGTATCCTGGCTAAAATAAAGGAACCATAATGGAAGGACTGGGTGAACAGGCTTACCAGGAGCAGGTCATTGCCCCACATGACAGGTGGAACTGTTTCTCAGGGCTGAACCCAATTAGAACACCTACAGGGTGGCATGAGAATTGTAGTATAGAAAGAAGCCGTGTTGTGATCTTTGGGGACTGTTAGAGGGCACTGTATGGGGGACTGCTCTGGGTTCCACATGACCCAGAAATGCTCTGTATGACTTGGGTAGGACTTTGGAAGCAGTTCCCAGGTCGACTTTAAAAGGAAGCCTGCTGCCTCACTTTAATTGAGTTCAAGGTGAGAGGCAGTAGGCAACACTCTCATAGAGGAGGGAGGACTGTATATGGTTTATTTTGCAGTTGTTTTTATAAAAACGGTGATTTTGTCAAATAAAACCTTTATTTGTACCCTGGAATGGTGTGGGGGTATTGCTGTGTCTCTGGTTTGGGGCTCAGTGGTTCCCCCTAGTGGTTCCATATTCCATTTAATCTAATTCTATATATACAATATTTATATATAGCACAATTGTAGCGAACATATCTGCAAAGCCAATTAAACCACAAAATACAGTGACTTTTAATTACCGATTATTATTTCTTTCTTTTTTTTTTTTTTTTTTACTTTTACAGCTTTTTGCAATGAGCACAATGTTCCTGAACATACATTTAATACATTTCTATTGATATGGTCTTGTGATATCTGGATATTTTATAAAATGAACAGACAAAGGTTTTCATTATTCTCCACAATTCTTTTTTTTGGCAGTATTTGTATTTCTTAACAAAGAGCATGCAACCTTGCCGGTGATGAACGTAAACCTGCTCACAGAACGCTTTGTCTTTGAGTGATCACCAGGAATTTAACTGTTCCTTTTAAGACATGGTTTGGAACAGAATTGACATTTTTCCAGTTTAAAACTGCAGATGGTTTCCTACGTGGGAATGAAAAGAAAATGGATGTGCAGTGTAAAAGAAGCATTACAGGAATGACTGTTTCAAAGAACAGACAGAAAGAATGTAATGTACATTAAGGAAACAAGATGTATTCATTTGATCAAAACATTTTGCCAACATCTCCTGTCTAAGCTAACATGCTGTAGGGTCACATTATATTCACCTGAGGAATACAGAGCCCACTAAATGAGAAGTGTAATTAGGCAAACTTCTGCATGAGACAGAAATCAGCTTTTGATTAAGAAAGTTTCTGCTGTGAAAACTTATAGCTACTGTGGTCGTCCATGAACTGCATTTTTTTAAAAAAAATGCTTTTCTATTCATGTACAGACCATGTAACAGTTTCTCCGGTAACCTTTGTGCTTTTCAGCCTGTCAGACATTTTGCTGTTTGCTAGCAGCCCTCATCACTCTGGTGGCTTGTAACAGCTTGATGGTTAGTGTGTTAGCTATACAGAAGCCTCTATTTTTGGTATTTGGTAAAAATAAAAACAAAAAAAAAAATATGTCTGGAATGTAGTAATTAGGTGTTCATGCAATATTCCTTATATCAAAAGTGCAAATTTATTTAGGTTCTTTCAATTTTCAGTTATAGATAGTTTTGCAGAAGAACATTAGAATATGTTCAAAATCATAAACTGGCCTTCATTATTGCATTTTTAGAACTATGAATGCATTATACTGGATTACCATACTTCTATAGAGCAAGATAAAAACTGCTGTCCTTAACCTTCATCTTTCATGCAATCTAATTCATGCTGTCATCTTATGGAAGTTAAAATGTGCTTAGTCTGTAAAATCAACTTAAAAGACAGTTACTGTAGTACTAAATGTAGGATAAAGGCAGAGTTGCATTAATCTTGTAATGGCAGTTTGTGCCTGACAGTGAAGCGAGCCTTTCCTTTTCTTTTTTCTTTTTTTTTAAGAACAGAAAAGTGAAGTGAATAAGTCAGCTATAATTGTTCTCCTTTACACAGAAGCTGCCTTGAATTCACTGATTCCAAAGTGTTCTAGTCTTTTCTTTAATTAAGCTGGGATTCCTTTTGGCATGCCATGATTAATATTTCACTGTGTGAAGTAATACAGCTCTAACCCACTTTCTCTTTGTTGACATTATATTTTTAATTTGGCTTGATAAATATCATTTTACAATTGCTTTTTGTATGTTATTCGGTACATGTATTTGCTTTTCAAAATTGAAAACAGAGAACCCCCAATGGAGTATGAGAGCTTTAGACAAATCAACATTGACCTCTAGTGTTCACAAGCAGTATAACAACTAGTCGGATGCCTAAATGAGACTATTCAGAGTATTGGGTAACACTGAAGGATACTTCTACTTTCTGATAATAAAATATTTAAAGACTACTGGTAATTACTCATTATTTATGTACTGCAGTACGCTCAAATTTAAGTTGCATTAACAAAGAAAGCTGCGTTAAGCCTTAGTGATTAAAGATTAATTTTGCTTTTCTAAAGAAAATTAACATCTTCAAGGTCAGATATTTTTCAAACCTCCACAAACCTATCATTAAATATTGTGCATTTTGAATATTGCAGAGCACATGGAAAATAATAATAATAGGCGTTATTTCTGTCAATATTATACAGTACCTTGTTCCTTTTGAAATAATTTAATGTATAGGACCTATGTTATTTAAGGAAATAAACAAACAAAAATTATGTGAAGTCAAAACCTCTTTCTAATGAAACGTAGAGAGAATTTTATTTTAAAAACATACAGTAGTTTTCATGCTCATTTTATTGGGGAAAATCTAAAGGCTTCAGATTTTAAAAAACACCTAACGTGATATGATATTGTTCTTTTTTTCCCCATCCAAACCACTTGAAACAGGTAATAAAATGCTATGAGGAAAGGTACATACTATGCTATTATTTGAACCCATAACCACAAGCTTTCTACAGCATCAAGTTAAATTGTATTTTCTCTTTAATACATGCCTGTAAGAAATTGCAACATTCCCTAGCTCAAGAAATTCAGGGCTCAGGTGCTGGGAGAGAATGTGGACAAAGCTAAAGCCTTGAAGAAATTTTTAATAGATTTTCTCTCCTTCCACCATCAACTTCTTTAAATGACCAAATCCCACACAACATAGTGTTGCCAGTGATGAATTCACCTCTGACCATCAGTCTCTCCCTCCCCATAACCAATATCCAAGTAAGGAGACATCTGAGGAGGCCACACAGGAAAAGCCATGGGAGCAGATAGTCCGTCCTCGAGTTTTTAAGACCTGTGCTGACCAATTTGTAGTATTCTCTTTCACCTGTTCAGGGTCAAGAAAGTGTGACTGCTGTGGAAAATATGAATTATTTTTTCCAGTTCCACTTCTTCACGTAATGACTACAGACCAATGGATCTCTCCATCATGAAGACTTTCAAGTGAATGGCCCTGAACTATATGTGAAAGAACACTTGGACACACCACATTTTACCTATTGGACAAAGTCTGGGGTGGAAAATGCATATTGTATCTGCTCCACCAGGCTTATTCCCATCTGGACCAAGCTGGTAGCACCAGGAGGATTATGTCTTTTGATTTCTCCAGTGCCTTCAACATCCAGCCTTCCCCTAGATAGTGGTCAGGCAGAGCTCAGTTTGTGAGGCTGAAGGACTGTCACTCTGATGTAGATATGGGCAGCACTTTAACACCTTAATTCTGTGCACCTTGAAGTATAAATTTAACACCAGGTCATGTCAATTGCAGAAATCCAAGGTTTTTGCACTAAGGAAGAGTATTGATGTGGGGGATGAAACAGAGTATAAGTGTCAGGTGGAGAACTTTGTTTTTTTGGTGTGGAAAGAATTGTCTGAAACTAGCTATTGACTAGAGCCACATCAAAGTGCTTCTCTGTCCATTCACTATTAAGGGAGTGGATGGTGAGGTGTTGAACTGCTACAGATAACATGGGGGTTCACATCAAAAGCAGACTGTACTGGTCTAGTTGCACTGCAGAACTCTGGAAGAAAGGGCAGAGCTGGTTCTTTTTTCCTCAGGTACTGCTTTCCTGTAATGTGGACAGTAACATTATTTACATGTTCTACAACAGTATGATGGTCAATGGGACTGTGGTATGCTGGGCCGGTAATATCACTTCAAGAGAGGTCCACTGAATCAGCAAGCTAATTAAAGGGGGGATTTGCATGATCTCTGGGAGATATGGCTGTCTAGTCCTTGCAGTCTACCCTCAACCACAATATTAAACTTAAATGCCATGCACAATCTACATACAGTATGTATGCTACAAATTACATTGAAGACATCGGATTAGTGGAGAAGCATGGTATTCCAATTGTTATGTCACTGAAGAAGGCGAGGGAGACTTCCAAGATATCAGATTGTCAAGACAATTCACCAGAATCACTGCATTTGCTGATTATTAAGCAGTCTTCCACTTTGAATGCCTCTTTTAAGGAATTTACCACAGGGATAAGAGAGGAGCATACCATTTATATCTGAAATAAAAGGCCTTTGTCTCAATGTTACAGCTTTACATGTGGGGCAACGGTATCAAGCCACAGAATTCACTGCCCTCCCACGGGGCCATACAGACTGACAAGCTGACTGACAAGGAGGATCATAACTGAAGATGCAATGTACGTCTTATTGGTTTGCCAGAGGGAGTGGAAGGCTCTGACCCTGTTGGCTTTATTACCTCCAAGTTGCCAGCCTTTCGAGAACAAGGGATAGAAGTTATGCAGGCATACCATGTTTACTCAGATCCCCAGTCAACATCACACCCGTGTACCTTCATTTTCTGCCTTTGATGTACGATTGATGAACACTTCACCTCTTCCAAGAGTTACAGTGGCTAAGCAGAAATCATTACATCCTGCTGTGTTGAAAGCCAGAAAGTCTGGTCTCTAATCTTTTATCCTGTATCCATCATCATCATCAAGTTGAGCTCTGGTTCCTGCTTCCACAATCTATCTCTTTTCTACTTCAAGGGGGCTCCCTGCTCCACGCTGTGCCTCCAAGTAATCGCTTAGGTCTCTGGACAGGTTACTGTTTGGAATATTTTATCTTTTATTCAGAGAAGAATGTACACTAGTTTATTAATTTGATTACAACTGTTAGAACTGTACGTAACTATGTGTTTGTTAATATTTTTAAATGTATGTTCGTGATTGAGTGTGTGGTGTTGATATTTCATCCTGTTTAGGGCAGTTTTGCGGGGATTGTGCCTACCTGGTCCACAAATGACACAGATTTTTGTTTGTGGAGTCTTCATGGTCTGGCACTATTCTATTTTAATTCTCTTTTATGTTACTTCAGTGATGGCTGGGGAGGAGGGGAGTTTGCAGGGTGGGAAAAAAGGCTGAGTTTGTTGGTGGTTACATTTTGTTTTGGGACACTGTGCCTTGCTTTTGGAGTTTCATTGATTATAAGGTGCTTTATCCATTGCAGTTGCTGTTTACCGTTACATTTCATGCATCTTTCATGTTCTCTCTGTCTTGACTATGGCTAATCTTAATATTCCTGGAACGTGCACAGTCTAAACTCTCCATTTCATCAGTCATGTTGTCTTGATGCACTACATTGCTTGAATACTGATATCGCTATTTTACAGTAAACTCCTTTTAAAGCACCTAATGTGATGAGGCTTACTTATACTAATAAGTAATTACTAATTTCAAACTAGTCCTGATGTCACTGTCAGATCACAACAGAAAATAACTAATTTACACCTTTCCCAGATTCCTTTACAAGCCCCAAGATGGATTTTCCAAGCAACATTGTTGAAAAAGTACTAGTTTTATACCCAATCTATAAAAAATCTAGAAGATCTCATAAAAAAAATAAATTCTGTCTCCGATCCATCAATTGTTTTGGAGGCAGTTAAGGATTTCATTAGAAATAATATAGTTTCTTTACTTCTTACATTAACCAAACCATATTTAGAAAACATCCTGGAAGCTATCTGGCAGTGTTTATGCAAATCTGAGTCATTTGCTACAATTCCTTCTCTTAAGACAAGTAAAGGAAATATTATACATTGTCCTAAAGAAATGAAATAGGAATTCTAGTCTTATTACTCTAAATTATTTCCCTCAGATAATATCTCAATCCATGAAGAAATTAAGCGTTTTTTTTATCTAACCTTGATATGCCTAGCATATCGGACCAAGAGGCATCCTTACTGAATGCTCCACTTTCTCTTAATGATTTAAATCTAGCACTATCTGCCATGGGTATTGCAAATGGCTTTATTAATATGATTACAAACACTCTTGTTCCTCTCCTTCAGCTGTAGTACTTATAAGTTCCTTAATGTCATCCTCTCCCTATAGCACGGTGATCTTGTCTGGGTTGTCCACTCTCTCCACTTCTATTTGCATTATCTTTCGAGCACCTGGCTATAGCAGTCCGTAGATGTGTTGAAATCTCTCCAATTTACATCAGATGCTCCTGTCATGCCATCTCTTTATATGCAGATAATATTCTTTTATTCTTGAATGATGTTCCAGCAGATATTACTAATGTCTTAATTTTTTTAAATAATCTTAGGAAAATTGATGGATGTAAGATCAGTTGGAATAAATTGGATTTGTGCCCACTCAATTCATAATACCATATCAATAATATTCCTGCTAACATTCACATATCCAAGCATTTCAGATATATGGAGAATATATATATATATATATATATATATATATATATATATATATATATATATATATATATATATATATATATATATATATATATGTATAATGTATTGTGGAGGCAGGCCCGGACACGTTCATGTCACCCACAACACATTTATTATACATTATTTACACTGCACACAAATCCCACAAGTCCCCAAAGTCCTGGGGCATCATGCATAAATGGTGCGTATGCACAGAAATGTTGCATAAGAACTTTTCCACGTTCAAATCGCGATGTATAAAACCTACACTTGGCGTAAAGCCACGCACTTTTCCACGGCACCTCATACCATGTCGTACGCAAGTTCTCCACTCAGTTTTGCAGACTGGCGGCACCCAGCATCAAAGCAGTGCTACTGTTCCTGTGTGGTTTATCTTTATTTCTTAGAGCCACATTCCTGCTGCGGCTTTATAAATACACTGAAACTAACCACATATTGTGTATTAGTGTAATGCATCTAATTGTAATTAACTTGTAACAATATAATGGTCCAGGGAATAGCCATAGTATTCCAAATACCATAACTGCTTTAGCGTTGTTAATCTCACTGCACTTTTTTTTTTCTTCTTTCAGCTGCTTCCGTTAAGGGTTGCCACAACAGATCATCTTTTTCCATATTACTCTCACTGCACCACTCAGAGTATTTATATCACTGTATCTGAGTGGGGAATCACAGCAGCAGCTGATCAGAAAGAGAAATATCGCTATACAGCATCAAGCCCACCCTGCCTCAGCCACGGCAAAACGTTTCAAAGCCTTTCCTGTAAGGACCTCGTGGTTCAGAAACAGTCAATCAGTCCATCAAGTGCTCCTTGTAGAACTGTTTGTACTTGTAAGTACAATTACCCCACTTGCACAACTTGCGCCACTTTATAAAGCGCGTATTTACATATGATGACAAACAACAAAATATGTTGATTATATTATATAGATAAAACTTTAACTTCATTTAAATAATCTGTATTGTCCATCCATCCATCCATTTTCCAACCCGCTGAATCCGAACACAGAGTCATGGGGGTCTGCTGGAGCCAACCCCAGCCAACACAGGGCACAAGGCAGGAACCAATCCTGGGCAGGGTGCCAACCCACCGCAGATCTGTATTGTTAATAATTAAATATGTGAGGACACGGTTCTGCAGCGCTAGCTAGTTCACGGATTAATCCTACCTTGTGTTGTATTCTTTCCTGGGCTGACGCGACACTGGAAGGATAGATGGATAGAATAACTAAAATGTAAGCTTACAGATGGGTTAACGTCTATTACAGAGCTGACTGTGTGGAGATTGGGTATTTGGAGAAAGAAAAGTAAGGACAGGAATTGGAGGTTAGTATGTTTGAAAGAGACAGTACTGCTACAATAATTTCATCGAAGGTCGCACACAATCACGCACCATATTCCCCTGTTTAATACCATGCTTTAACTCCTATCATCATGAAAAAGATATCACGCATACATCTCAGAATTTGAATTATTCAGAGAGCTATAATATCATGAATGTAATGGATTCTGTGTCCTGTTGGAGAAAGAGAAAGCGGAAGCACGTAGTGATTCACACACATAGAGCAAAAGATCAAATACAAAACAAAGCATTTAACGTGCAACTTTAATTACAATGTGATTTGAGAAACTGGTTAATTAAACGATTTAAAAATGAAGTTTATGATGTTCTACTTTAATGACAAAATAAACTATGTAATTAAAGAGGAAATTTCAAGATTAAAGTTGACATTTTGTGTTTTTTTCCTACTGTGTGCCTTTTTTTCTCTGTACCCTAATAAGCTTTCATATGACACTCAGACGGTGGGCTACAACTCGCCTTTTCACGGCGACTTTGATATGTGACAACTTCTTTTTTATTTTGGGCACTGTGCGACTATGTCAGGCGATCAGCTTCCTTTTGTTGTTTATACCACTGTTTAAACCAACAAATAGTACGTTTTTCCTTGCCTCCATTTGGTATTCACTGAAATTCTTCCATTTTCCTTCTTGCTTTTTCTATTGTCTTTTCACAGAAGGCTGAGCTTAAGGGCGATTTATGTTGATTTGCATATTCATAGAGGCGTAATTCTGGGAGGAGTTGGGGCGGGACAGAAGGCGCATGCACGAGCGTTACTTTTCACGTTGACCGGGATTTATGGAGAGGAAGAACATGGAAATTGGAGTACACACAGATTTCTGCATCTAGATTTTTCTGTGTGTAAGCACATTTCGACTTTTGTGCTTATGTCATGTTATAGTGCGAATTCTACGCACGGCGTTATGCATGAGGCCCCTGGCCACAACACCATTGCCTTGCTTCTTCAGGCCGCCTCTTTAACTCCTCCAGAGCTCCATTCTACTCCATTCCTGACTTGCCATTGTCTGAAGGGAGGCAGCCCCTTTTATAAGCACCTGGATGTGCTCCAGGTGTGTTCCGGCAACCGCCCACCGACACGCCCCAGTGTGGCAGAAGTGCCGGCTGCATCCCAGGAAGCACTCCGGGTGTCCCTGCTCTTCTTCCCCCCAGCACCCCTGGGTGTGGCAGAAGTGCTGAGGTCCAGGGTCTCCAAGGCATTGGGGCTCCCCCTGGCGGTGACCATGGTCCCCTACAGGGTGCAGCTTCAAAGCTCTGTACCCGTGGCCCCCATAGGTACCAGGGTGGTCGCCCCCACATAGTTTGGGGAAGGCGCAAGCCCTCCTCCGGTCCTCCTGGCGTCCCAGCCGGGTCACCCCCAGCCATCTCTGACTATATATATATATATTGTGGCAGTAGGGGGCAGTAGTGCACCCTTGAACCCTCAGGTACAACTCCGGAGACCAGGTAACAGTCCAAGACTCTTTTATTTTCTTTCAGTGCACCAAGCACCTTCCACACTCCTCACAAATCTCTTCAAATACACACAATAACCTCTCCTCCTCGCCCAGACACTTTGCTCCTCTCCCACCCAGCACAGCTCAGTGTCTGGACTGAGGCACCGTCCTTTTATAGGCCCCGACCCGGAGGTGTTCCTGTCCCAGCAGTCTGTTATTTCTTCCGGGTCAGGGCAATCAGTCTATTACTTCAACCCGGGAGCACGCCATACCTTCCTGTCACGCGTGACCGTGACGTACTCCCGGGTCATAAGGCACAACAGAGCCCATAAGTCCCCCACAGTGACTCCTGGTGGCCCCCAAGGTATCCAGCAGGGCTGTGTATAAACACCACAGAGTCCATAAGGCCCTGCTGGACCTCGGGGCACGATCCCGCTGTCGGGAGAGCTCCTCCTGTCGGCCTGGGGTGCGGACCGCCTGGGAAGCCGGCAGTCTTCCACATATATATATATATATATATATATATATATATATATATATATATATTCATCACTTAACAAAATAGCTACTTTGAACTAACTCTGTATTTTGAATAAAATAAAAAAAAATCTATCCTCCTGATCCTCACTTTCTTCTGTCCCTTCCTTCTCGAATTGCTGCAATCAAAATAAATATAGTTCCCCGTCTGTTTCTGTTAGAGCCCTGATTCCACTCTCCCCTTACATTAATGGCACTATATTAAGTCTCGTCTTTCTTAATTTATTTGGTTTGGTAGTAAACTGCAGTTGAAATATGCAACTCTAACACATACCAAAGATGCTGTTGGCCTGTCTTTGCCAGAGATTAAATTATATCATTTGGCTTTTGTAGTTCATCCCTTGTTAGTCTGGCTATATGTCCCTAAGTGTTTTCCCTCTTGGTTACCACTGGAGTCCTCTACAGCTAGCTCTTACAATCTAAGTAATATTTTATATTGTAAACTTCCCATAAGGTCTTGTAGACCAGCTGCCATTTGGTTGAAAAAAAGACTTGGTTTTATACCCAGGAGGTGCAGGCAAACATCTATATTTAATAATTCAGCTATTCTAGTTGGAAGATAACCTTGCCACATTGTGACACTAGGGGATGTTTTTATTGATTCTGGACTGTGTTCATTTCAGGAACTGCTTACACGCTTCAATCTGCCTTCCACCTCTTTTTACTTTTATCTCCAGCTCAGGTCAGTTCTTAAGACCAATGGTGTCAATTTGCAGTTTAATCTTCCTTCCCATTCTCAATATCTATTTCTAACTACTGTCATTACTAGCAAAGGTCCTGTATCAGTTATTTGTTATCCAAAGCCTCTTATACACCTGCTTTTGTCACTTATGTGCGGACTAAAGTCTTATCCCATTACAAAAGGCACATATGCTGGAGCACTGTGTTAAGAATGTAATTTGTCCTCCAAAAACCCAAACTGTCAGTTGTCACAACTTCAAATCATTCATAGAACATTCCTTACTCCTAGCAAATGACACAAAATGGGTATTGGATTTATTATGTCATTCCTGCTTTCTAAATCTTCCTGGTATAACGCTGTGTGTAGAATTCACACTAAAACATGGCGTACGGACAAAAGCAGAAATTTGCTTTGGACGCTGGCCCGGACACAGACAGATGGACAACATATTTCACCCAACACACGTTTATTTACACTTATATACAATGTTCGAGTGCACTCACAACCCCAGTGCCTCCAGCACCGATCCCCCAAAGTCCAGGCCACACAGTCCTGTGCCTGTCTTTCTCCTGGCCGCCTCCAGCCCTCACTCCAGCTCTGTCCTCTTCCACCCGACTTCCGCCAATGACTGGAGGGAGGCGGCCCCTTTTATAGGAACCCGGATGGGCTCCAGCTGCTTCCCAGCAATCAGTCCTAGCCACACCCCAGTGTGGCAGAAGTGCCGGCTGCGCACCCGGAAGCCATCTGGGTGTCCCCTGTCGTCTTTCCCCCAGCACTTCCTGGTGTGGCGGAAGTGCTGGGCTCCAGGGTTCCTCAGGCACCTGGGCGCCGCCTGGCGGTGGCCACGGGCCCCTACAGGGTTGGGTTTTCAAGCCCTCTACCCGTGGCCCCCAACATAACCAGGACAGACACCCCCTCGCGGTCTGGAGGAGGCACAAGCCCTCCTGTGGTCCTCGTGGGCGTCCCAGCCGGGCTCCTGCCCCGGCCGGGGACCACACGGGATATTCCGGCATCGGGGTGCTGCCTGGCGGTGGCCCTGGGTCCCTACAGGGCTGGGCTTCCAAACCCTGTACCCGAGACCCCCAACATAACCAGAGCGGATGCCCCCTTTCGGTCTGGAGGAGGCACAAGCCCTCCTCTGGTCCTCCTGGGCGTCTCGGCCGGGCTCCTGCCTCGGCCGGATGTGGCAGATGATGGTCTGGAAGTGGGGCGCCGCCTGGCCGTGGCCACGGGCACCTACAGGGCTGGGCTTCCATGCCCCCTACCCGAGGCCACCAGCGTAACCAAGACGGATGCCCCCTCGCGGTCTGGAGGAGGTACAAGCCCTCCTCTGGTCCTCCTGGGCATCCCGGCCAAGCTCCAGCCCCGGCCGGGGACCACAATGCGTACACACAAAAAAATCCAGATGCATAAATCTGTGCATATGCCAACTTCCACGTTCTTCCACTATATAAATCCTGGTCAGTGTGAAACGTAACGTACGTGCATGCGACTGCCATCCCACCGTGTCTCCTCACAGAATTACGCCTCTTTGAATATGCAAATCAATATAAATAGCCCTTAAGCTCAGCGTACAGTGAAAAGACAATGACAAAGGCACGGGGGAAAATAGAAGAATTTCAGCGAATACCAAGTGGAGGCAAGGAAAAACATACTATTTGTTGGTTTAAACAGTGGTATAAACAACAAAAGGAAATTGATCGATTAACATGGAGTGTTGGAGAAACTCGAAAGTTCAAGTTCACAAAGTTGCACAGTGCCCAAAATAAAGTTGTCAGATATCAAAGTCACCACCTAAGTGTCATATGGAAGCTTAGGATACAGAGAAAAGAAAACAAAATAGGGACACAGTGGGAAGAAAAGCTCAAAATGTCAACTTTAATCTCAAAATTTCCACTTTAATCACATAGTTTATTTTGTCATTAAAGTAGAATGTCATAAACTTAATCTTAAAATCGTTTAATTTACTAGTTTCTCAGATACCATTGTAGCTAAAGTAGCATGTTGTCAAGCCATTTGTAAGCTTAGAACGCTGATTCTTCAAAACTTTTAAGGAACATTGAAATATCTTTGTAGCACATGTTTAATTATTGTATCCATCTTTCCATCCAGTGTCGCGCCAGTTCCAGCAAGAATATAATGTGGGGGAGGAACAATCCCTGAGAGGGACGCCAGCTCGTCACTAGTGCTACGACACTGTGTCCTTGCATTTTTAATTATTAACAATATAGATTATTTAAATGATGTTAAAATTTTATCTGTATAATGTAATAAACATATTTTGCTGTATTTCATATTAAAAATAATGTGGTCATCATATGTAAATACACACTTTACATATGGCTCAGGTGCAATATTATAACTGTATCGCAAGTTTACAGTGAGGTAATTGTACTTTTAAGTACAAACAGTTATACCAGGAACACTTAATGGACTGATTGAGTGCGTTTGTAGTTCTTGGGATGAAACTGTTTCTGAACTGTGAGGTCCCTACAGGAAAGGAACTGAAGCGTTTGCCGTATGTGCTTGATGCTGTATGCCAATAATTCTCTTTCCGATCAGCTGCTGTAGAGCTGTGATTCCACACTCAGATACAGTTGGTTAAATACTCTGAGAGGTGCACTGACTGTTAATGACTGACTGTACATTTAACAGAATTCCCAGACTCAAACACATTAAGACCTAAGTAACACTTTATTTTAAATATCCAGCAAGTTGAATTCAATTGTTCTCTTGTTCACTAGCTAAGTGGAATTAAGGAACATGCACCGAAGCTGGCGAGTGTTAGAGCAGTGCCTCCTACCTCCCCTCGGCCCGCTGTATCTCTCTTGGATTTGTGCAAATAAATCGGTACCGCAAGTGAACTATGATACAGTACATAGCAAAATGAGAGAATTCGCTAAACCAACTGGAATGTTCAAGCAAATTATAGAAAAAAAACTGATCTAATTCCGTTAAGTAGTTCTCTCGTGAAAAGCAGACAGACAGACATTGGATTTTATATATTATATATTAGTAAACCTTCAAAATAATGTGCAGTTAAAGCCTCAACAGCATCCTCAGCATTTCTGGAGCTTAGTAGAGCCAGATAACTATAAGAATCTTCACCAAGCAGCTCTGAAAACGTTTGCTTTGTTTGGGTCTACATACCTCTGTGAGTCTGCCTTTTCTGACATGAATGTCATGAAATCAAAGTTCAGAATAAGACTGATAGATAAACATTTAAATGATTCCATAAGAGTGAACCTTAGTGGCTACACTCCACCATACACCTCTCTTGTGGACTCCATGCAGTGCCAGTCATCTGACTAACTAAAAAACACATCACACATGCAACTGGACATGTGAATACTCTTGTAAAGTGAAACAGTGACATGTAACAAAATGACATATTTATTTAGTTTTATTTATTTATTTATATAGCACTTTAAAAACAACATCAAGGCTGACCAAAGTACAGTAAAATAAAAAAAAGAAAAACCTAACATATCAGACACACGAAACCGAAGGGTAAATGAAACAGAAACACATGAACACATAAGAACTAAAAAGATTCTTAATAAAAAAGTATATAGATAGCCAACATATCATACTGGGTTAAAAGCCAGAGAGTAAAAATGTGTTTTTAAATAGGATTTAAAGACAGCTAGCAAAGGAGCCTGCCTAACGTGCAACGGCAAATCGTTCCAGAGTTTTGGGGCTGCAACTGAAAAGGCTCGATCACCTCTGAGTTTGCATTGTGCCTTGGGAACACATAAAAGCATCTGGTCTGCTGACCTAAAGAGCGAGACGGTACGTAAGGGTGCAGCAGTTCCGACAAATAAAGTGGGGCACAACCATTAAAAGATTTAAAAACAAATACAAGTATCTTAAAATGGATTCGAAAACGAATTGGAAGCCATTGAAGATAAGTCAAAATCGGGTTAACATGCTCATGTTTCCTTGCGCCAGTTAAAAATCAAGCAGCAGTGTTTTGCACAAGCTGTAGGCGAGCAATGGAGGCCTTGCTAATTCCAAAAAGAAGTACATTGCAGTAATCTAGATGAGATGTGATAAAAGCATGTATCATTGTTTCAAGGTTGCGCTTAGACAAAACAGGTTTGATTTTTGACAGCTGCCTCAACTGGAAAATGCGAGATTTTACCACTGCGTTCACATGGCTATCAAGTTTTAAAGTGGAATCCATTTTCACCCCTAAATTTGTGATCATGGATTTCTCAAATTGAGCCACAATGGAAAGGTCGATGCAGGGGGTCCTGCTGGTGCTATTGGGTCTAAATAGCATGACTTCTGTCTTGTTCTCATTAAAATTTATAAAATCTAATGCCATCCAACTCCTTATGTCAATAAGGCAATCAAACAGGGGCTGGACAGAACATGGACCTTGGTGCTTCAGAGGGAAATAAACCTGACAGTCATCTGCATAAAGATGAAAGGAAATACCATTTTTCCGAAAAATAGCACCGAGTGGCAGCAGGTACAAGGAGAACAGAAGAGGTCCCAGGATGGAACCCTGTGGTACCCCCCAGGGAAGGGCAACAGAGGTGGAAGTAAAATCATCAATGCTTACACAAAAACTTCTATCTGAGAGATAGGACCTAAACCATTGGAGAGCTGAACCTGTGATGCCCACCCACTGCTCCAGCCTGGAGATGAGGATCCATGGTCTATCATGTCAAAGGCAGCTGTTAAATCCAGAAGTATAAGTAGTATACAGTCACCAGAGTCCACTGTTAAAAGAATATCATTAAAAACCCTTAACAGAGAAGACTCAGTGCTGTGATGAGTTTTAAACCTAGACTGGAACACTTCCAGAATTGCATGTTCGTTCAGAAAGGACTTCAGTTGGGTATAGATGACTTTTTCCAAGAGTTTGGACAAAAAAAGGTAGCTTGGAAATAGGCCTAAAGTTAGACATAAGAGAGTAGTCCAGACCCGTTTTTTTTCAGCAGTGGTTGCACAACAGCATGTTTAAAATTTTTAGGCACCACACTAGAGGTTAAACTAATATTAATAATTGAAAGAATAGAAGGACCCAAGGTAGTAAAGACCTCCTTAAGAAGTTGAGGAGGGACAATATCAAGGGGGGAGCCAGACGGCTTCATACTGGAAACTAGCTGCTTTAAAAAGAGGAGAGTGATAGGCTTGAAGTGATCAAACACAGCCAAACAGGGTATTAAAATGGTTGGATCATGAAAAGGTGGTGAAATGAGGACCCTGGTGCTTACAACCTTCTTCAAAAAAAAGTAAAGAAATTTATTGCAAGTTTCCTTCATCCCCATCAATTAAAACTTGGTCATATTTTGGCATAAGTTCTGCCAAGAAGTCGGAAAAGTTACTTATAAAATCCTTATACTTTGGTGGACGATAAACCACCGTGCAAAGCAGCACAGGAGAATGACCCAACTCAAAAAGACTCCGTTCAAAGCTGGTGAAACAGCTAGAAACCGCTGTTTATAATCGAAGTTGGATTTGAAGACAGTCGCTAAACCTCCACCACGACCTGAGAACCGCGGGGAATTAAAATACGAGCAGCCACACAGCAACAATTCAGAGAAAGCGCTGGACTCAGCGGGAGACATCCAGGTTTCAGTTACAGAGGAAATCCAATCCATGAGATGCGAAGAAATCCTTTAAGATAAAAGTTTTGTTCGTTACAAATCTAGAATTCACTAGACCCATCCTGAAGCCCAAGCCGCAATAGTGAGCGGAGTGCACGCCAGAGGCCGCAAATTCTGGAGATTCGCTCCTCGCCAGCACAGGTGAAGTGGGCAGGGGCGCGGGGGTGGCATCGCCTGATCCGAACCAAACACAGGTACAAGCCAGAAGTCCACATGGTCCCGGGAGTGCCATGATGCAAAAAGGTGACGAGCCGATCTATGTTGAGCTAGAAAAACTTAGGGAGATCGAGCTAAACAGGCTTTTAACTTCACCAACCGCCCGCTGAGTTTACCTCGGCGTTTGTAATGCTTCCTGCAGCGAGGTGGACCTGGAGCAAGGTAGAGAAATGCTGGTATTCCAGATAGGAGCTGAGGAGGAGGATAATCTCGCCCTCCGTTTTCGGACTGTACAAGTTTTACAGCAGACAAGCGAAGATCCAGAAGTGTTTGACGATCATACATCAGTAATGAGTTGACATTTTGTATGACACACACAGAAATGACAACAAAAACATAAGCAAAAACAGAGAGCGATAGACTACATGCCACACACACTGGTGCCATCTTCTTCCTTGTTAAGTTTCCCAGATAAGTAATATCTGTGTATTTGTAATTGCATTTTTTTGTTTTGACAGCATTCATGTTTTAATTCAGTAGTGTGAGATACACTAGAAAATGCATGCAGACATACAAAATGCACTTGAAGTTGAACTAAATATTTTTTGTGATGTTTTAATGCAAAATGTTGGTTGTGGACACCAATGTTTTGTAAATGTCCAGGCAAAACAATCTAATTCAGTTTGTTTGGGTTGAAATAAGCTATGAGACGTTAGAAAACATGAGTAGCTCTCAGCCATTTTCATTTTGTAAAAGTAGATGTCAGGGGAAAAAAGGTTGGAGACCCCTGCCTTAAACTAATAAACAATATGTTAATTTCAGTGTATTTGATAAATCCTTGTCAAGAATATAAATCTAAAAAATAAAGAGAAACTACACTGGAACAAAAGCACTGCTTTGACACTGGGTGCCACCAGTTTGCACAACCGAGCGGAGAACTTGCGTATGTCATGGATTGAGCTGGTGTGAAAATGTGCGTGGCTTTACGCAATGTTTAGTTTTTATACTTCACGATGTGAGTGTCGATACGGGCATAGGCAATTTTTTTATTTAAAACTTTAAAATAAAAAATAAAATAAATAAACAATTAATCACAAAAAAACAAGCTATTTAAAAAGGGCAGGCTCAATCTGTAGAAAGTGGCAGTGGAGGAAAGCATGAAGATAAAACCTATGGCCATTATGAACAATGCTGCACATCTCCACTGTGGCATACTAACACTGAGCACTTCTAACCAACAAATTACTCAGAAGTATGCCAAGAAACGCTACTGGTGCTCTTTGGTGGACCATTAGCTTTTATTATACCATAAAGTTTTTTTTTGTACAGTATCTGCTCTCCAGGAAAACTTAGGATAAAAAATTTTTCTTGGTCATCATTATAAAACAGAAAAGTGGGACATTAACATATAAAAATATAATTTTTAGGTGGAGTATTCCTTTAAATAGATATAGTTTCCTTACAGGATGAATTATGTTTTGTACTAGGAAAGGTAAACAAAAGGAATGGAAGTGACCTGAAGAGGAATCATTATGCAATCCAGACATCAAAACCAAGAATCAAGCCTATCTTTCATCTGATCAAAAAATCACGAGCCAAGAATCAAAGTAGGAAAGAAGCCAAAACCTAGGAACTGGGAAATCTGCATAGCACTACTACACACATACAGATAGGTTTTTATTTAGTTATCTGCCAAACTTGCCAACAATCTTTATAGTTAACTGCATAATATCTGTATAATAATAATATCTGCTTGTAGATAGTTGCTCTGTAGCAACTTTCTACATGTTTTGACAACAGGGGCATGGAAATGATTCTAAATAATTCTCAAACTACCTGAATCATGATGTTTTATTCTTTATTCTATACAGAAGAAACAGGAAATGATAGATAGATAGATAGATAGATAGATAGATAGATAGATAGATAGATAGATAGATAGATAGATAGATAGATAGATAGATAGATACTTTATTAATCCCAAGGGGAAATTCACACATATGCCTTTGGTGTCTCATTCATTCCTTAAAAATGCAGCGAAACCAAGAAGAAAACATCAGGGGTGGAAGCCACTCCTGAACTCTACAGGACAAAAGGAACCCAGCAAGTACAAGTAATATGGTATATTTTCTCACATGGGCCTACTTATGCCAATTCCAAAAACCACATAACTACACGCATCACTAGTGATTTGTTGTTCAGCAACAAGATTCCACTGAACAAGCTGACAGTTAATACTTGAATAAAGAGCAGTATATTTATGAATTATGAGAAATAAATGAAAATAATTCCTTTTATGACTTTGTTGCTATATACTATATTCTGATATTTTCTTATAGCATATAATTTGAAAATACTTTACAAGGAATGACAAACTATCTCTGTTTTCTCGTAAATACAATACTGTATGTGAAAAGCGTTTCTTTTTATTATTCAAGGGAAGTTGAGCTCTTCTTCATATTGCCAATACAGCTACTTGAACTGTCATTAGTCATCAATGCTTGTTGTTATATTATGCATAATTAAAGAGGCTCTACGCTTTAGACAATTATTTTAAAAAGATGTCAGCATTTAAAACTTTCTTCTGGTCTCATTATCCAAAAATAAAAATAACTGAAGGATTTCAGATATAAAAAGGGAAAAAACAAACAGATCAGTGGTTACAAGTGAATCTAAGAAAGGTTTCCTTGTTCCTGCTGCTGTATTAATTTCATCTTGCTTGTGATGTGTAAGTCATGATGATGCACTGTGATTTTTATTTATTTTTTTTTACCTTTATTAAATCTGATTTAATCACTGGACATTTTCACAATCATTATTTTGAATACACACAATATGCATAGTCATACTTGTGTTCATAGGAGAAGGTTTAAGGGCTCAAGTGAGGGTTTAGTGATGTGATAACACACTATCTTTTTCTTCATCTGCAGACCAGAAGACTGACAACTCTCTGCCAGTGATATCACTTCTGGTGTCCATCCACCTGGACCTGCCTCTTCCTGCCCCGCAGTCTTATGTCTGAAAGAACCACCATCTACAGCAGTCAGAATAAGACTCTTGTCTAAGAAGACTCATTTTGCATTTTAAGCACACATTTTTTTATCTCAACTTTATAATTGATGGGGTTACTTGCAATATGCTCCAAAACACTTTCATTTGTCCTGTGTCTTTATTACAGTGGTGTAGTCGGCAGAATTTTTTGCTATGGAATGCTATCCTCCGATCCATGGCCAAGAATCTACAGGCATTTAAAGTCCAGGTGGAAGAACAAGAGGTGTGACAGATAGATCTGTCCCTGAGATTGCTTTCTTCTTCACCCTGATGATGATATATTAAGTCCTTTCTCTTGATCTTTGAGTGTACTGCTACTATCATCACTGGGAGCATATGGAGTGGGTTTACTACAAGTGCCGTTCTTGAGGAGACCAGCACAGTGGGCCTATTATGAACTCGATGAGCAGACGGCTAGCAGTTACGACCAACTATAAACCAAGGTGCTGTCTGACATAGATCAGCAGGTGAGGGCCTGTTGTGAGTGGAAATTTGACTCACAGGCATTCAATTTGTAAGGCAGAGTTGGGTGGAGGCTGAAGCCAGATGAAAATAGTACAAAAGCCATCATAAAGCTAGTCACTTGTAACCACTTGATGAATGACCTCCCTGACTACCTCACATAGCTGGTCTGAAGATAGGAATTTTATTTAAGCACCGGTTAGTCCCACATAAGACCTGTCGCAACACGGAGCCTTCAGTCAAACCTCTGCATAAGCACTCAGCTCCTCCCTGCTGCTCCAAGAGTGAAGGGCTGGACCACATCATCCCCAGTTACCTTCACCTTTATGAGCCAATCGACTACAGTTTGGTGTGAGAAGAGAGGTATTGCTGCACCACCAATCCCTTTGTCCCTCTAAGGGCTTCTCCCCATTTGAATTATCATATGGATGACAACCCTAGTGGCTAATGGTTATATTGAAAGAGGGTTGGGAAGAAGAGGCACTCCTTTCCACCAATGTTTTGGAATATGTAGCACAATTACACAATAGATTTGCTATAATTATATCTATCTTAAAAGAAAATATTAAACATGCACAATCGGCACAGCTTCACTACTATAATCCTGGCACATCCATGAATTCCAGCCCAGAGATTGTGTCTTGGTTCTTGTTCCCACTTCCCACTCAAAATTATTGGTTCATTGGCTGTGCCCTTATGAAGTTAAAGAGAGGAAGGGTCTGATGAATTTGTTGAAACCATGGAAGGAAAAGATCGCAGCTCCCTATCCTTCTACACTCATAAAACCCTTAACTTCACTCCAATTTGACACTTAATTAGTGACAGCAGCTCAAGCAGCAATCTTGTCTGTCCCAGAAGTGGTGAACGAAAAGCCCTTGAAGAACTTCCCTGATTGTCCACAACTTCATTACAGCCTAAGGTCATAATCTGAGAACGCCCATAGTACCTCATGGAAGCCAAACAAGCAGTTGAACTTGAGATCAGACGGTTGCCAGATCTTGGTGTGACAGACAGTTTTAGTCCCTCAACCAGCCCCATTGTACTGCTCCCAAAACCAGATAAAAGTTGTAGTTTTTGCAATGACCTCCACTACCTAAATCAAGTTTCACAGTTCGATGCCTACCTGATGTTGATGAGCTCCTCAAGTGACTCAGAAAGCCTCAGTACTGGACATGACAAAAGGATACTAGAAAATTCCTTTAATGGAATCCACATAGAAAAAGACTGCATTCAGTACCCTTAGTGGCCATTTGCAGTACTAGGTACTCCCATTTGGTTTGCATGGAGTGCCTGCAACCTTCCATTGCCTGATGGATGGAGTGCTACATCCTCATAACTCCTATAGTGCCACCTAATTAGATGATATTGTCATTTATTCCGGTAAATGGGAGGATCATGTACAGCAGGTTGGTGCAGTGCTTCTGACACTAAGCGATGCAGGGTTTAGGAACAACCCTAAAAAGCATCCTTTTTGGGTTGACTGAAGTTAAATATCTGGGCTACTTGACATGACAATGCGCCAACGTTGATGTCATAAAGAATTAGCCCCATCCAGAAACTAAGTGGCAGCTCCAAGCTTTCTTGATTTTAGTGGGATATTATTGCTGGTTTGTCCCTCACCTTTCTGAGAGGGCAGTGCCCTTGACAAATTTAACAAGGAAGCAAGCACCAAACGCTGTGGTATAAGATGAAAAGTCAGAAGCTGCATTCTGTGACCTGAAACAGGCCCTTATGTCAACACCTATATTAGTTACACCTGATTTTTATTGCCTTTGAATTTACATGCCAATGCTCTTTATCAATGGTGTTGAACACTCCATAAGACCAGGTATTAACCAACTGAGGTTCTATCAGCTGGGTTACAAATTCACTCTGGTGATGAACCATGCATCTTTAGAGTGGATGGCTCTTCATAAAGAGTCCAACCCCTCTGTCACCAGGTGGTTCTTGGACTTATCAGTTCAAAGTCCTACATTGTTGGGGTACTGTCCATGCCAACAGCAATGCTCTTTCTCATGTTCATGATCTCCCAGCTTGGATTGCTTAACCTGATGGGTCTGGGTAAAGGGGGTGTTTTGTACTGTCACACGCGTTTGCATGAGAGAACGCTTAAGGGCTTAAGTAATGGTAATTCTCTATAAGTTCAGGGGGTGGTTCTATATGATAACAATCTCTTTCTCTTTCTTCCTCTTCAGACAAGAACACCAACATCTCTCCTTCAATGACGCCACTTTCCAGTGTTCATCCACCTCTTCCTGCCTAGTAGCCATATGACAGGACGAAATGCCATCTTAGACAGTCAGAATAAGACTCTGGTCAAAAAGGAATTGTTTTGCATTTTAAATATACGTTTTATATTTCATTTGAACTTTATAACAGACAGGATTGGCACTTTTACTAAATAATGTACTCTTTTTAACCTTTTATGGTTTTAATATAAGAAAACAAACACATACAGTAATACAGAATTAAGTCAAAGGTACACTTGTATAAACAGTATAGCATTATGGTAATTGTGTTCAAAAATAGTAAAACATTACATCAAACTGTAAAAGCTTTCTTCCAGCTTCCACATCAGAAAGCTGTATGACAAAGAAGCTCAATATGGTTCCTCGTATATTAAAACAGCTACAAAATCCAAGCAAAGGTCCAGTAAGCCATTTTGCAATAAAATTAATGAATTTCTAAAAAAATCGTTCTTGAACTGTTTCTCAAAGGAAACAGTTTTATCTTTCTCCATTTTAAAATACTATAACACATTGCTTTTCCACTCAGTTATGGAAGGTGGTTTAGGATTCTTTTAAATAAGCAAGATGAGTCTTTATGCAGGCAATGTACTATAGGATTCCTTAACAGATTTTACCTAAATAATTTTATCCCATGTATTGCATCTGTAAGTTGTGGAAGTGATTTTAGATCTGAAGCACTCTGAGAGCACCATCAAACCATATAACCTAGTTTACACCGTGTATGCAGTTCAGATCTTACCCTGGAACCAGGACACTACTTGTAGCTGACAGCATACCTTTCACAATTTGAACCAATTTTATTTTATGTCAAGGTTTAAGTTTTATGTTAATTTATCAAGTAGAGTACATTGTTTGCCTAATGCAGATAGAAATAAACAGATCATAGACCGAAACCAGCCTTTAATTCTGTATATGGTACACAGAATTGCTTACAGGCATCACATACAGGTAAAATTCAGTTACAACAAACTCCCAGGGACCTAAAAAATATTTCGTTGTAACGAAAATTTCGTTGCATTGAGATTCTATATTTGTTACTATAGTGCTTTCTTTAACTTGCGTCCAGGCATTTGCAATCATTTCAATAGCTTCTTTTGCGTTAATTTTAATCTCCTCCTGTCTACAAGTTATGCTGAATGATGACAAAATCCAAAGGCTGAATTCAACGCAAACATTATCTAAATGTAAAAGCTTGTTGTTGGCAGCACAGTTATCAATCAGAAACCGAATCCCCCTTTTCTTCTTCATATTGTGAGGTTTCTGAACTCTTTTGAGACCCCCACTCCCTACCCAACGGGAACAACACACTGAAGAGCGTCTCGAAGCGCAATTGCCACATCTGTGTAAGATTGTTTGTCTGTTGCCTGGGCAGGGCAACAGCAGGCTCTTAGCGCTGCAGTGAAGCAACACAGAAGCAAATCACAAAAGATTGGGGTCGCACTATAAGTCTGTCTTGCACCCAAAAACACGAGGCTTAGTCTCAATACTTTAACAAAAGCAGCTTTATTCAGCTTGAAACAGGAATGGCACAGTTATTTATTGTAGTGTGATCTGCCACTCTGCTATACACAGACACAGCAATGAGGCAGCGTCGTGGCCAGATCAGTGACCAAGTAAACCTGTTTTCTACATTTCTAATGTACCTTGCATCACCCACCGATATCTTTTCTGTTTGCTTTGGCGGAGAGACGCAGCATGGCTTTGAGCCTGCTGTTGCCCCAGCAACAGATAAACAGTCTTCCATAGATGCGGAGATGGGACGTCGGGATGCTCTTTGGCGTGCTGTCTAGTTAGGGGAGGTCCCAAGAGATTTTACAAACCTCACATTTTCTTGAATGAGTGTCACATTAATAGGAATGTTTCTTGAACATTCTGAACCACAACACTGAACCACATAAAAACTGCTTTTTCGATGTCTTCAAATGCAACAGTTCACATACGTTTGCAACCCGAGATGTTTCTTCTTTTTTGTGCTCGGTCTTTCAAGAAAGTTGACAGCGTTGATGGTAAAATTCCAAATTCATTGACATTTTATTTCTTTTTGCCGCAATCGAGAGCTGCAAAAATGTAAAGTTGTTTTTTTTTCTAATTTGAACTGTTATCATTTTTTGGTATCTGCTGTTTCTATAGGAGGGTGACAATGTTAAATTCAAATGGATGTTTTTCAAATGTTGATGAGCAATAAGCAAAAACTGCAGGAAACAAAAAAGGCAAAAAAAAAAAAGGACGAGGAAAATTCGAAGAAAGAAGAAAAAAATAATTACAATGTTTTTGTTTGGGGATTGTTGTGCAGAGCTGAGCTGCGGCCACAGAACTAACTGCTCTGTGGATGATTCATTCAGGCATTTCAAAGTTTTTGTGCACTTCTTTGTAATGAAAGTATCTGCTGAATGTACTTTGTATTAACAAGATTTCTATAGACTCGCGTCATATGGGGAAACATTTGGGACCACAAAAATACTTTGTTGTAATGAAAATTTCGTTGTAAAGATATTTGTTGTAACGGAATTTTACCTGTAGTTCTAAACTTGTATGTAATCTGCTAGCATCATATAGTTCTAAACTCATACATTATCTAATCTCTTCCAGTAGCTTATAGCAGGTGAAGCATAGTCAAACCAGATTCAGTGCAGAAAAAGAAATAAGCTTCCTTATTAATTTAACTTATTAGAATATGCATGACGAACCTTAACTTTACCTTGTTATGCAATTTGTTTTCCAATTTCTCATGATATGCTTAAAGTCATTTCTTAGATACAAAAATGCCACCTTATATAGTATGTAGAACGGTCTTACTGCAAGGTGTTACAATACAAGCATGTTTCTGTCTGAGGGGCTAGACCAATTGGCTATGCAGAGTTCTAGATTTGCACTTGGGTGTGTGTGCACATGTGCAACTTGATCATATTTAGTTTACTGATGGAGCTTGGAGGCCACAGTCCCTTATTCTTGCAATTTTAATTGAGCATTTGCACTTCCAGATTACAATTTTCTCAAGCCAGTGAACAGGTACGAAACATCTACCTTTTGTTACTTCAATGATAGCCGCAGTAATCTGAAAAAAAGAAAGTAGGTTAGTATCAGGAAAAGCTCAAGCAAAGCATATGGCTGGGCAGCATCTTGGTCTTCACCTACTGTTGAAGAGGACCACCTAATGGTGCTAAATTTGAAAAAAGTCACCAAAAAGCCTGCCATATGCTTCTTCTATTGCATGGAAAAAAGCAACCATGTCTTATGCACATACATAGTCCCCAAGTATTACTGTGAGTGCTAGAAACCTGGAGGTGATGAAGCAGAAAATAACCTTGGTAAACGCAAGAAAAGCTGAGAATACTGGAAGGTCAAAACAAGACTGAGTAACCTGAAATTGAAAGGGCAAGACAAAATTGAAATTCAGTTACTGGGTCGATTCCAGAACATAAAATCCTACCACAAGGGCTTACTGAGAGATAATACGGTGTGTAATTGCCACCATATTTATATTGGCAATCCCTGTGACTTCATCAAGGCAGCAATTACACTCGTGTGACTACTTTCAAGGTGTTGCATTAATAAAGGAAAACAGTAAATAGTAACTTTGTAAGTTCAATTCTAAATGTCAAGGATAATTCTGAATTTAAACACTCCAAAATATATTGAGCAGGAAAGATTTAAAACGTTACACACCAACAGCAGTATTTTAAAGTCAGTTCTAAATGACAAGGATAACCAATGCAATGACGCTAAATCTGGGGGGAGCACTCAAATTTTCTTTTTCTAATTAGGATTCTTGCTGCTTCTTGCAGGTTCCCAGAGAAACTGATACAGTCTTAAAGTATACTTTGCTGGTTGTACAGGAGGTGGGAATAGTAGATTAATAAAATTAAAAGTGTGGGTTGAACAGATAAAATGAAAGCAAAGCTGAGGTAAATACTAAAAAATAGAAAAAAGAAACTGAGTTTAAAAAAAAAAATCAATATGCATCTCACACTCACCTTTCACCACTAAATATTCACTTTCAACATCCATGCAGCAATTGTTGACCTTTCAGCATTAACTGTTCTTAACATTTCCTTACTTACTCTTAACAGTTCCTTTCACCCTTTTCAGAGTTCTTTTTTTAGGTTTTTCTTTGGATTTTGTTTTCTTTTTTTCTTTGCAAAATAAAAAGTGGCAGTGATTCAAATGTTTTTATCATGCACACTTTTAGCGGCAGCCCTGTCACAGTGAGTACTCAGGATTTTCAAAAGACAAGCTTGTTTTTTCCCAAGTGTTAAGCTGTGTTTGCTGGGCTATTGTGCTGGGGAATATTTTTTCTTTTTCTCTCTTTCTTCCTTTTACAAAAACACATTAATAGTAGAATCTCTTCAATGCCATATTTGCATCACGAAATAAGCTGTTTTTCTATCCCTTTTTCAATATTAATAGCAAGCAAAGGTCTTCACAGAATAGCTCATTTTACATTCAGCATTTACCCCTCCGCAGGCTGCCAGAAGACTCAGTTCAGAAAAAATGTTTAAGTTACAGTTCTTACTGTAATTTTTTTTATAAACATGAACTCCGTTAAAACTGTAATGTTTATAGCTTTTTATCATTGTTTTTCTCATCCTTTATTTAAAAACATTGACACCATCAAAAAACTTCCAAAATCATCAGTTGAAGACATTGTTAGGATACAGAAGGAAATTCAATAAATTCAATAGAATTATAAAAAGAAGTACTAAATAAAATTGTGTTGAAAAATCTGACATGTTTGTGAAAAGTAAAAGGGGCAAGTTATTGAATCAAAGCCCTATTCTACTCGTTTCTACTCACACACAAATCTGTTGCAGATACTTTGTTGAATGTGAATGGCATGGTGTTTAAAACAAAAACAACCAAGAAGCGAGACAAGCTAGATATTCCTCAAGAAAGGTATTAGAAATAAAGAAATAATTTTACCAAATTTTCTCATTCCCTTTCAATACCTGACTAAAATCAGACAGACACTACCAGTCAAAAGTTTTAAAACACTTCAGTTTATCCAGTTTTTCTTCAGATTTAATTAGGTAAATCTAATTTAATTTACTTTAATTGCTGCAAGGCATCTGTAGGTTGTAAACCTATTAGTTGTTCCCTGAAGAAAACCATTTGCAATATTTTGATATTACTGCTAGCCTTTTCAACCATTTTAGGTCATTCATTGTAATTCAACTGATTAAATTTGAAGAAAAACTGGAAAACCTCAGGTGTTCTAAAACTTTTGACTGGTAGTGTATATTGAACACTACTGCTGACCAGTGAATTTCACCAAAGCGTTATTCGTAGCGAATTTTCTATGTTCGTGTTCGCCCTTGCTCATCAAATTATTTACTGGCAATTCAGCTTGTTTATGATAACTTTTTTTTTCCAAGCATCCCATAATGTTTGTGAGGCCAGCACAGCCTCCCCCAGAGTTGTAACAACCAACACTGGATGGGACCACCCCCCAGGTATATAATGCTGATGTTTGCATTACAGACTTTGTGGAACTTAGTTAGTGGTAGAGATAAGAGTGAGCAAGCAACAGAGAGAGGGAGAAAGAAAAAGAAAGAAATGAAAGAACTTATTGCTGTTTAGATTTTGTTTGGTTGTAGGTTTTTAATTTTATTTTTTTTACAAATTTGTGGCCATTTCTTGTATTTTGTTCGTGGTTATCATTCTATCCATGTGTTTTGCTGTTAAAGGTGCTCTGGTGGGTGTATGTGGTTTAAGAAAAAAAAAACTAGATTTGTTCTCTAGTTGTTTTGCGTGTTTGTGTATTTTTTTTTATAAAAAAATATATATATTCCCATGTGAAAGCTGGAGGAAGGAGAGCTGGTTGTGGCTGTGGCCATGGAGTTGATTGAGGGTGCGGTGCCACCAACCCATCCACGCCTTCTCAACTTCCTGTGGTGATACCTGTTAGTCTTGTAGTGATGGCTGTGCATTCAACAAGCTGTGGCCCCCCATGAGGAGGAAAAAGGCTCTTTGATCACACTTTGGGGGATCTCAGAGAAGAAGTCCAAAAGAAGGAAAGGCTAGGCTTGTTAAATGACGGACAGGAGCTTTTGGGGGAGGCACATTTAGGGAGGGAGATAGTGTGGTCTCAAAGCTTCCACCAACTACACAGTGACACAGTGGGGCAGGGGCAGTGCATCACCTGCTGTGGAGCACCTGCATGATCCTCTTATAGCTGCCTCTGTTGACCTAGAGTCTGACTCAGTGGAAGAAGAGATTGGTGAAAGTGACAGACCCTGAGTGCCAACTATGCAGTTGCAGAGCTGCAGCTCCAGCAATTAGGTGGAGAGGCACCAGCATCAGATGCAGTGAAGGGGGTGCAGTGCCGCCACAGAGTTCAGTGTTAGGCACTATCCTGTCTTGGTAAGCAGTGCCACTGGCAGGCAGCAGCTAGCAGCAGACACCCTGATCCATAATGTGCCGCTTGTTGCTGCTACGATGAAAAATAGGGTCGTGCCACTCACATCACCTACCTGCGGCTATTTTAGCATATTGACTGAGGATCAGGTCACTGAGGTCTGCAACCTCTGCTAGGAGAAGGTCTACAAGGGGCAGTCTGGTTCCAATAAGGGTATTACCACCCTCATCAACCATATGAAGAACCACCACAGGCTACTGTGGAATCAGTATCAGTGTAACATAGGGCAGGGCTGGCAGGCCTCCACTGGCTCATCTTCGGTATGTGTTGCCTGCTCCCACTCCTGGTACCCCTTGTATCAGAGTCTGCCAGTGCAAGCCAGTCCTCAGCTGCAGAAGTTCACACCCAGAAGTGGCCAGTGTGCAGCTCTTCCTCTTCCACGCCCTCTTCTATCCCTTCAGTTAGCGTACAGCAACTGTCTACCATCACCCAGCTGCTGGAGCGGAAGAGGCTCCTCCTACCCAGCCACCCCCAAATTCAGCTTCCAGATGGGCACCTGGCAAAATTATTGGCGCTGCAGCTCCTGCCCTATTGGCTGGTGGACACTGCCCCCTTCCACCAGCTAAAGAGCTGTGGCATCCCCACCTGGCTGATCCCCAGCTGTCATTATTTTGCCAGAAAGGCTGTCCTAGCCCTCCACCAGCATGTGGCACAGAATGTAGGTTTGTCACTCAACAATGCTGTGGGAAGATGGGAACACCACAAGGTAGTGAACCATTGTTTGTTGGAGCAGGGTACCAAGGCCCAAGCACCACCAATAGGAAATTTTACTGGGGACCAGTGGCAACAGATGCAGCAACTCTGCAAGGTGCTGGCTCCTTTTGAGCAGGCCACTAAGTTTATCAGCTGGGGGAATGCTGACTGGAATGATGTGCACCTCTTAGTGTTCCTGCTGGACAGGATGTGTGGAAAGACTTTTTCTAGCCTCAATTACCCATTCTGACACAGGATGGCAATAGCAGCAGTCACCACCCACATCTGGACTGCATGGTGAGTGACTACCTGGGGTCCAGCGGTGCAAAAGATTTTATGTGTACTGATGACCCCATGGAGTTCTGGGTGTTGAGCCTGGATTTAGGCTGTGAGCTTTCTCAGTATGAGCTGGAAGTGCTGTGTTACCTGGCTTCCAGCTTACTGTCTAAGTGGGGTTTACACAAACAAGAGGACCTTGTTGCTGACCTTTATAAAAATGAATGAGTCTTGGATCAGCAGTGATTTTCAGCCCCCTTCTGCTGATTCTAGGGACCTGATTGGGTTCCTTGTCTATTGCTCTGTACCACACTCCTTCTGTTTTCTTGTAAATGATATGTACACAGGGCTTTTGAGTTCCACATCACTGTGAATTCATGCTACCTATTACCACTGTCTACAAGAAATTTTACTGTTATGATATTTAATTCAATTAATTTTAGCTCAGGGTGGTGGTACAATGGTTGCTGCCTCAGATCACCTTTTTGGCCAAAATAATCGATTCAGCATAGTTGGGAGATGCTTCCCTATCCCTTTGGGCCAATTAAAAATCCAGTGAGATTAAGAAAGTATTCTCTTTGCCAGTAATTTCTTTCAATTTCCTGGTTTTAAAGATCTCATTATTATGATTTTAGACTCTGGTTTTGCATATTGTCTTTGTTTTGATGAAACATTGGATTGCTTTCTGTTTATGAAGTTTGCGCATCTCTCACTACTTTCTACTTCAGTCTCATGGAGGCCCAGTCGCACGGTGGTTGGCACTATGACAAACACACAATCGTGCTCACAGTCTACCAGCTGACCCACTGCAGATTTTAACACTGGGAAAAACTTGGGGTTGGAAGAGAAAATTCATGAACGGATATTAATGGAACATGCAGATGTCATGGAAACCAAAGGTGCTAAAGTAGCAGGTGAACTACTATAGCATCAGTACTCATGCCAGTTTTTTGCATTTTTCATTAAAACCAAATGCTACAGAATATAAAGCCATGAAGGTTCATTAATACTGGGCATAGTAGGTGAACTCAATTTAAGAAGCTTAACAGACAAGTAAATAATGGTGGTTCTCAAAATGTTATTTTTATAAATTTATAATTATGCTGTACAGTATAATTAATGAGTTATCTCTGCTTGTTGCCAAATGTGCTGGTTGGTTGATCCTTGTGTTCCATGTCAATATAACAGAAGAAGGCTGCTTTGATCTCATGGAAGCACAGTAGTTGGCACTGCTGCCTTAGAGCTCAAATCACCATTTTGGCCACAATAATCAGTCCACTATAACTGGCAGTTGTTTCTACAGGGTGGTCCAGATCTAATTATGCAATTTTCATTACGCTATAAATTATTAAGTTGATTACTCCGAGCCTGTATCCATCTGAATGGAGGACAAGTGGTACAATACATGGCAAATCTGTGCATTAATTCAATCCAAGTCCATTTTCATTTATTACAAGATATTTTGAACAATTCTTTTGTCTTGTATTGTTTTCCTGCATTGCATTAAAAGTTGCGTAATTAGTTCTGGACCACCCTATAGTTCAATTAGTCCTTCCCCATTGATTTCAATGCATTTCGCCTAGTTCAGCAAACACTTTCATGATTTGTCTAAACTTGAGGCAAAGTAAACACTGTGGAGTCCTCTCACCACTAGCGAGCACATTTCTAGATCTAGATCCTAGATGTTAGCAATGCTATTGGGAACTTTCTTAATAGGGTCACCCATTTTAAAAATGTTCCCTGCTCAGATATTATTATTATTTTTTAGATAGCCTTAGATTTATATTAATTACTTTTTTTAATCTTTTATTGAATTTATTAAAAGCATTTAATGTTCCATGCACTCAAGTCAAATTTTAAAATAACTGAATTCAATTCAATCCCCGAAAATGAGAAAGAGAAGAAGTCCATCAGCTAGAGCAAAACTAGTAAAAGACTACTACTAGTAGAGATTAGTAAAGAGGAAAAGGAGTAATTCTCCCCAATATAACTGCTTATTCTAAAATGTTATTGATTAGAGCCTGCCAGGTTTTAAAAAAAGCTTTGAACAGATCCTCAAAGTGAGAAATTTATTTTTTCCAATTTCAAATAATATATAACCTCAGTTACCCACTGACTTAAAGAGGTGGCCTAGGATTTGAGCAAGATAAGTCTATGTGTTAAAAGTGAAGTAAAGCCAATTACAGTTTGTTTGTCCTTCGCCACTTTAAGCCCATCTGGGAGTACACCAAACACAGCTATTAATGGATTACGAGTGATTGTGGCACCAAGGCTGTCTGATAGACATTTATAGATTTTTGCCCAGAATGATGTTAATTTGGTACACACCCAAAAAATGTGGCCTAGTGAGGTTGGAACTTGATTGCAACATTTGCAGGTTGGATCTTGCCCAGGAAACGTTTTGGGCAATTTTAAATAAAATAGATCCTTGATAAAGATTTTAAGTTGAATAATTGAATGCTTTGTGCATATGGAGCTAGAGTGAATTCTGTGCATGGCTGCCTTCCATTCCATTTCTGAAATGTTGAGTAAGTGATCCTTTTCCCACTGCACTCTGGATTTTAAAAGGGATGTTAGAGCCGTTTTACGCTGTCTGAGTCTTCAAGACTGATCAATATTTCCTCTGGAATAGAAGTAGGTGGGAGGTGAGGAAAATTGGGCAGATTTTGTTTAGCAGTTTATAATTTAGAGATAATGGAAAAACTATGTTGATGGGACACTAAATCTGGAGTGTAATTGTTTGTAGGATGCAAAGACATTATTTATATACAAATCCCTAGATGATTTAATCCCATACATTTTCTATTAAAAACTGTGTAAGTTTGAGATGGTGGAAAAAGGTGGTTATCATGTAGAAGTGCCAGAGATAAAAGCTTCTCTAACTTAAATGCTTCCTTCATTGGTTCCATATTCTGAGTGAATAAAGGATAATTGGGTTGTTAGTATATTGACAATACCTTGTATTTATTGGTGTACAAAGCAATGAATATAAAGGAGTACTACAGGATTTAATTTCTATTGCAGACCAATGTGTGTTCATCTGTTTGTGTCAAAGGATTTTATAGTTTGTATATTTGCTGCCCAGTAATAAAACTGAAAATTAGGTAGAGCGATGCCTCCTTCTGATTTAGGTGAAGGCAGGGTCACATTTCACATTCCAAATAAATTAAGTTATGATTGAATCTAATTTATTTAAAAATGATTTGTTAATATACTGTATATGGGGATGATTTAAAATAGAAACAGAAGCTTAGGAAGGATAACATCTTGATATTGTTAACTCTACCTGCTAAAGTAAGATGGAAGGTACACCAACTATGCATGTCAGACAGAAAAATTTTGTTGAAAAAGAGCCTTATATTTACTTGTGATTGTTACCCCATGGTATTTAAACTGACCTGCAATGATAAAAGGGAAGGTGTCCAATCTTATGTTGTTTGCCAGAGAATTCACTGGAAAAAGCACACTTTTGTTCAAATTAATTTTGAATCCAGATATCTTTTATAATTCTGCTAATGCACGTAGGGCTGCATGCACAGAATTTTTCTGATCTGATATATACAGTACCGTATCACCTGCATATAGTGATATTTTCTGTTCAAGTCCTTCTCTGAAAATCCCCTTTATCTCTGATGCATTTAGAAAGTGAACGACTGCAAATAGCAGTGGTGACAAGGGTCATCCTTGTCTAGTACCTCATTCTAGTTTGAAGTAGTCTGAAACAATGCTGTTAATACAAACTGAAGCTTCTGGACTGGTATACAGTAGTTTGATCCATACCCAAATTTATGCAATGTAGTGAATAGGTAGTCCCATTCAACTATATCAAATGCTTTTTCTGCATCCAAAGTAATAAGACCTCCAAAGTATTAGACTTAACGGGTGAATAAATTACATTAAATAGGTGTCAAAGATTTGAAGCTAAGTGTCTACCTTTAATAAATCCAGTTCGTTCTTATTAAATTACTGAAGGGAACACTTTATCAATCCTTCTAGGTAGAACTTTGGAGAGTATCTTAACATCATTATTCAGAAGTGAGATTGGTCTGTATGATGCACATTGTTATATGTCCTTATTTTTCTTAGGAAAAAAAGTAATGCTTAGCGAAAAGATTGAGGTACAACTTTATTGTCTCTGGCATCTATACATGTTGCTATTAAAAGGGGAGCTAAGTTAATTGAATTTTTTTTTTATAAAATTCAGCAAGGTAGCCATCAGGACCTGGGGCCTCATGTATAACGCCGTGCGTAGAATTCGCACTATAAAATGGGATAAGCACAAAAGCTGAAATGTGCTTACGCACAGAAAAATCCAGATGCAGGAATCTGTGCATACTCCAACTTCCACGTTCTTCCGCTACATAAATCCCGATCAGCGTGAAAAGTAACGCTCGTGCACGCGCTTTATGTAACGCCCCTACTCCTCACAGAATTACGCCTCTTTGAATATGCAAATCAATAAAAATTGCCCTTAAGCGCAGCCTTCTATGAAAAGACAATGGGAAAAGCATGGGGGAAAATATAAGAATTTAAGCGAATACCAAGTGGAGGCAAAGGAAAAATATACTATTTGTTTAATTAAACCGTGGTATAATCAACAAAAGGAAGTTGATCGAGTGACATAGCATGTTGGAGAAACTTGAAAGCTCACGTTCACAAAATTGCACAGTGCCGGAAATAAAAATGAACTTGTCAGATATCAAATTCACTGTGAAAAGGCGAGTTGTAGCCCACTGTCTGAGTGTCATATGAAAGCTTATTAGGGTACAGAGAAAAAAAGGCACACAGTGGGGAAAAAGCACGAAATGTCAACTTCAATCTCGAAATTTCCACTTTAATCACGTAGTTTATTTTGTCATTAAAATAAACTTCATCTTAAAATCGTTTAACCAGTTTCTCAAATCACATCGCAATTAAAGTAGCATGTTAAATGCTTTGTTTTGTATTTGATCTTCTATGTGCTCTATGTGTGTGAATCACTACCTGCTTCTTAAACCGGCTCTCTTCCTCTGACAGGACACAGAATCCATTACATTCATGATATTACAGTTCTCTGAATAACTAAAATACTGAGATGTATACGTGATATTATTTTCATGATGATAGTTAAAGCATGTTATTGATTGTGTGTGACCTTCGATAAAATAATTTATTGCAGCAGTACTCATGGGCGGCTCTGTCCAATAGAGAAAGACCAATGTCAATATGGTATCTTATGCACGGTGGATGGCTACATCCGTTGCGAACACTGCATAGCCGCCTCGTGCTCATGACACAAGCGTTTAACTTTTGTCGAAATTTTCCGCTGCGTTTTTAGCTGTGTCATTATTTTCTCTTTCTGTTTTATATTCAATATATACATCTTGAATCCTTCAGTACTTTGATAGCAGTAAGCACATGTCTTGTATATCCACACTTTCTTTAAACATATTGTTATCTATATATATATAAAGGAGAGTTGGGATCCGAGAGACTGTGTTTGTGTTTGTGGAGGGATGGAGAGTTAAGGCGGGTGGGGGAGTCACGTGATTATCTCCCCTCTCATTCACGTCATTTCATTCACTTCATTTCGCTCATTCACGTCATTTCATTCACTTCATTTCGCTCCGAGCTGAGCTCCGCAGCTGACGCAGTCTTGCTGTTCTTTTTCCTTAGTGTTTAGTCCTCTCTCCTTTACTGATTTACTGTTTACTAGACACAGTATTTACTGAATAGTAATTTTTCCTTTAGTGTTTCTACTTAGTGTTTCTTAGTGTTTAGTAGACGTGGTGTGCCAGTGTTCCAGGCAGTGTTGCGGTTTACTGTTAACTTTCTACTTCGTTTTTGTATTTTAGTGTTTAGTAGACTTTTACTTTATCTCATTTACTGTTGTTTTTTACTGTTTTTTCTGGCGGTGTTGCCCTTTTTTACTTTATCTCATTTAGTGTTGTTTCCGGCCGTGTTGCCATTTTTCCTGTTTGGATTTTTTATGTAGCATGTTCACGAATTAGTCATAGAGAAAATTTATATATTTTGGCTCCAGGAGGACAAACCAAAAATGTTGTATATAAAGAAGCTCTATAAGTCGCATGTAGATAAATAATTATTACAACTACAGCGACTGCATCAAAGTGCACGAGGTCTGCTAGTTGAATATAAAATTCTTAATGTTTTAAAAGTATTTTGTGCTTCCTAGAAATGCAAAGTGTTTTCCTTTTTCTTTCCTGTTAAAGTGCAATGCTCCGTATTTAGTATAGTAATCTAATTTCAGTGTTATTTACAGTCATCAAATTATCATTAGTGCCCTGTGTTGGCTGGGATTGGCTCCAGCAGACCCCCGTGACCCTGTATTCGGATTCAGCGGGTTTGACAATGGCTGGATGGATGGATAGTTATTATACCATATGGAACAATGTACAAATTACCTGTTGCTAGTTCTACTTGTGAATTAAAATGCAGTGAAAGTACTGTATGTGGTAGGCCATAGTACGCAGACATAGATTACTAAAGGAAGCAAGGGCAATTAGCAATATTATTAAATATTAATCAATATGCAAAGGTAGCTGCCAAGAAAAAAGTAGAAATTTATCAAGGACAATGAGATCAGCAAAGTTGTATTGTCCAGAAACCTAGGGAACAACTAGAATGGATATGTGGGGTGAACAAAATAGACAAAACAGAAAATAGGTACGGGTTTGGGAGGGTCACGGCATTGGGGCTTAAAGATGAAAGGGATAGAATGGAAGATGGAAAGAAGATTCCAGTTGACTGAACATGTATGAACACATAAGGAAAACCACCACAAATTGAATGAAATTGAAAGAGAAATACGCCTCAATTACAGTGACCCTGGATAAGGGAAAAGCAAGAGGGAAAGAAGAATAAAACTAAAAATAAATCTGAATATCAGATGTAAACATATATGTACTGTACAAAACAATTAAGAAACAGATAATGTAAGTAATTGAGCTATAGAATAGTGCAAACTGATTGTATTGTAGGTGCTTACATAATGGAGTGTTTGACAAAGGCCAAAGAAATGACTGCATGTGAATTAACAGTTTAAGGCCCAGAAGTAAAAAAAAAATACAAAATTAAAAACAAAAAGTACAAGTCTGCTGCTATAATATCAGTGTAGCTTGATAGATTCCTGACATTATGGTCCTGGTGTTCGTGGAGTCATTGTAGACTGACAATACTTTCTTGGGGTACCTCTTGTAAATGCCTTTCAGGGTAAGAAATTAGCTTCAATGATTAACTGGGCTATTTTAACGACCCACTGGAGGGCCATACAATCGGTCACTGTTCAGTTGCTACAGTGGACTGTAATGCAGCTTGTGAGTATGCTCTCCACCATACATCTGTAGGGATTATTGATGATCTTGTGAGGCAAACTGATTTTTCTTCCTTTACAGTGGTGTTAAGTGACTGAGACATCCTTAGTGATTTAAACTCATAAAACTTAAGTCTTGTCACTCTTTCACCAATCCTATTAATATCAACAGATGTGTGACCTTCTGCCAAGTCCCATGAAGTCCATAATTACCTCTGCTGTTGTGCTGACACAGGAGATAGATGTTATTGCACCATTCAGTCAAACGTTTAACCTTTACCCTGCACTGTCCACTGTCTTGCCATTGTTGGTAATCATACGGACTACTGTGACTACTGTTGTGTCATCAGTAAACTTGATTGCTTGGCAACACAATCAGTCTTAAACAGGAATTGTAATAGGCTGACCACACAGCCCTAGAGTGCCTAAAGTGAACCTATTAGATGTACTCAAGGCTGGGAGTCTTGAGGCCTTCTAGACAAAGAGGTCATGAATGAATTTCCACAGGGTGGTAAGAGCCCTGAGCTTAATTACTAGCTTCAGGGGGAAGATGATGTTCAACGCAGAGCTAAAGCCAATAAGCAATATTCTTTTCATATGTTTGTCAAGGTGGGTTAAGAGAGCAGTACATCTAATTTGAGGTGATATCAGACTTAACAAGTGCAACTTCTGCATCCTGTTTCCTTGAGTACATCGGCCTAGGAATTGTCCTTTTAGCACAGTTCCACCCATCCATCCATCCTCTTCCGCTTATCCGAGGTCGGGTCGCGGCGGCAGCAGCTTAAGCAGAGAGGCCCAGACTTCCCTCTCCTCAGCCACTTCTTCCAGCTCTTCCGGGAGAATCCCAAGGCGTTCCCAGGCCAGCCAGGAGACATAGTCCCTCCAGCGTGTCCTGGGTCTTCCCCGGACCTCCTCCTGGTTGGACGTGCCCGGAGCACCTCACCAGGGAGGCGTCCAAGAGGCATCATGATCAGATGCCTGAGCCACCTCATCTGACTCCTCTCGATTCGGAGGAGCAGCGGCTCTACTCTGAGCCCTTCCCGGATGACTGAGCTTCTCACCCTATCTTTAAGGGAAAGCCCAGACACCCTGCGGAGGAAACTCATTTCAGCCGCTTGTATTTGAGATCTCGTTCTTTTGGTCACTACCCATAGCTCATGACCATAGGTGAGGGTAGGAGCGTAGATTGACTGGTAAATTGAGAGCTTTGCCTTACGGCTCAGCTCCTTTTTCACCATGACAGACCGATGCAGAGCCCGCATCACTGTGGATGCCACACCGATCCGCCTGTCGATCTCACGCTCCATTCTTCCCTCACTCGTGAACAAGACCCCGAGATACTTGAACTCCTCCACTTAGGGCAGGATCTCTCCCCCAACCCTGAGAGGGCACTCCACCCTTTTCCGGCTGAGGACCATGCTCTCGGATTTGGAGGTGCTGATTCTCATCCCAGCCGCTTCACACTCAGCTGCGAACCGATCCAGAGAGAGCTGAAGATCACGGCCTGATGAAGCAAACAGGACAACATCATCTGCAAAAAGCAGTGACCCAATCCTGAGTCCACCAAACCGGACCCCTTCAACACCCTGGTTGTGCCTAGAAATTCTGTCCATAAAAGTTATGAACAGAATCGGTGACAAAGGGCAGCCCTGGCGGAGTCCAACTCTCACTGGAAACGGGCTCGACTTACTGCCGGCAATGCGGACCAAGCTCTGACACGGTTGTACAGAGACCGAACAGCTCTTATCAGGGGTCGGTACCCCATGCTCCCGGAGCACCCCCACAGGATTCCCCGAGGGACACGGTTGAACGCCTTTTCCAAGTCCACAAAACACATGTAGACTGGTCGGGCAAACTCCCATGCACCCTCCAGGACTCTGCTAAGGGTGAAGAGCTGGTCCACTGTTCAGCGACCAGGACGAAAACCACACTGTTCCTCCTGAATCCGAGGTTCGACTATCCGACGGACCCTCCTCTCCAGAACCCCCGAATAGACTTTTCCAGGGAGGCTGAGGAGTGTGATCCCTCTATAGTTGGAACACACCCTCCGTCCCCTTTTAAAGAGGGGACCACCCCGGTTTGCCAATCCAGAGGCACTGTCCCCGATGTCCATGCGATGTTGCAGAGACGTGTCAACCAAGACAGTCCTACAACATCCAGAGCCTTAAGGAACTCGGGCGATCTCATCCACCCCGGGCCCTGCCACCAAGGAGTTTTTTGACCACCTCGGTGACTTCAGTCCCAGAGATGGGAGAGCCCACCTCAGAGTCCCCAGGCTCTGCTTCCTCATTGGAAGGCATGTTAGTGGGATTGAGGAGGTCTTGAAGTACTCCTCCCACCACCCACAACGTCCGAGTCAGGTCAGCAGCGCACCATCCCCACCATATACGGTGTTGACACTGCACTGCTTCCCCCTCCTGAGACGCCGGACGGTGGACCAGAATCTCCTCGAAGCCGTCCGAAAGTCGCTCTCCATGGCCTCTCAAACTCCTCCCATGCCCGAGTTTTGCCTCAGCAACAACCGAAGCCGCGCTCGCTTGGCCTGCCAGTACCTATCAGCTGCCTCCAGAGACCCACAGGACAAAAATGTCCTATAGGACTCCTTCTTCAGCTTGACAGCATTCCTCACCGCCGGTGTCCATCAACGGGTTTGGGGATTGCCACCACGACAGACACCGACCACCTTGCGGCCACAGCTCCGGTCAGCCGCCTCAACAATAGAGGCACGGAACATGGCCCATTCGGAGTCAATGTCCCCCATCTCCCTCGGGACGTGGTTGAAGTTCTGCTGGAGGTGGGAGTTGAAGCTACTTCTGACAGGGGACTCTGCCAGCCGTTCCCAGCAGACCCTCACAACACGTTTGGGCCTACCAGGTCTGACCGGCATCCTCCCCCACCATCGAAGCCAACTCACCACCAGGTGGTGATCAGTTGACAGCTCCGCCCCTCTCTTCACCCGAGTGTCCAAGACATATGTCCGCAAGTCCGACGACATGACCACAAAGTTTCAAATTTAATAATAATTTTTTAAATATATATATAGTGCCTTTCACACTATTTAAAGTGCTTTTCAGCCACCACTAGTGTGTAGCTTCCACCTGGATGATGCCACAGCAGCCATTTTTACACCAGTAAGCTCACCACACATATGCTACAAAGTTTCACAAACTTACTGCATGCTGACAGCCAGTTAACAGGCTCTATCACAACACCAGTGCCTGTACAAAGGCTTTCCAGGTAGGGGGAGTTCAGTCATGATTTTAACCTGTTTATGTCATTAGACAGACAAGCCTCTGTTCTGTTTCTGCATTCTAAAACACCCACATTCTTTCTTTCCTCATGGCCATATTATATATTCATTGTACTTCTGGGTGAGCCCTCATTTGGTGTCAGCTCTCACACACACACAAGCCTGCCCCTATAACTTAAGACAAAATTAAACTAATTTGATTAGTTAGGATGAGGTTCTATGGATGTAAACCTACAGAACTGGTGGCCATGGGAGCATATGTCAACTGCACTGGACTTACTATGATTATGTAAAAGAAGTATGTGACAGTCTGATGTGACAGATTTAACAAACAATGCATACAGCTTGACCTGAATAATGTGAATGTAATATTGATATTTTTTTTGGTAATAGTTTATTTACTGAAAAAAATGCATCTATTACTCCTTTACTCGTATATAACAATGCCTTAATAAAGGCTTCTTTTGTTGTTAATTATGCTTATAAAATATCAGTAAAGTGCTTATTCACCTACAGTATGTACAGCATGGCATATTAAGAGCCTGTGATATTTTGATAGTACTAATCGATATACATGGACGGCACAGTGGCACAGTGGTACAGTGGTAGCGCTGCTGCCTCGCAGTTAGGAGACCCGGGTTCGCTTACTGAGTCCTCCCTTTGTGGAGTTTGCATGTTCTCCCCGTGTCTGTGTGGGTTTCCTTCGGGTGCTCTGGTTTCCGCCCACAGTCCAAAGACAAGCAGGTTAGGTGGATTGGCGATTCAAAATTGGCCATAGTGTGTTCTTGATATGTGGGTGTGTTTGTGTGTGTCCTGCGGTAGGTTGGCACCCTGCCTGGGATTGTTTCCTGCCTTATGCCCTGTGTTGCCTGGGATTGGCTCCAGCAGACCCCCGTGACCCTGTGTTCAGATTCAGCGGGTTGGAAAATGGATGGATAATCCATATATATTAAAGTCAATGTGTGTGTGTGTGTGTGTGTGTATATCTACTGTATGTATGATTCAGCATCACTTCCGAACGGCTGGAGCAATGTTCATGAAACTTGGTACACATGTTTCTCATTGGTCAACTAAAAATACTGTAGGGTGAAATCAACCCTAACCTAGCCCCTGCTGGGCTGGGGGGTCCAGGGGTGATCTTGCAGTCTTGTATGCATGTTATCATCCAGTTGACACTTGGAACAACCACCAGAGGGTGAACTGGAGGTGACTGCCAGCATTCTTTATGTTTGAGCACCACTTGCTTTAGAATTTAGGTAGAGTTGACCTGTTCTGAGCATTGACTGGATGATAGCATACTTACAAGACCACAAAACAAGCACATTAGTGAGTCTTCATTGTTAATGTATTTTTTTTTTTAAAGTTGTGCTTTTTTTAATTATATTTTTCTCAAACAATAGAAAAACAACTTTATTTTCCTGACGGGCAACGCTGGGTATTTCAACTAGTAAGGAATATGAAGGATTCACAGGTCTCATACTGAAGTATGGACTTCCAAGAGAAATATGTCTAACTTCAGCCACTTATGACTGTTCCAAACTGACATTATTTTAGTAGGCTTATTGCACAGATGAATAAGTACTGATGCTTTGTAAGTATAATTAACACCAAAATAGCACTCATGCCTTATTCATAACCTGTCAATTCATGTCTTGTTACATAATAGTATATGAGTAATAGATTAATTTTTGCAGTACCTAAACTGTTACATTTTGTTTTAATTAGAACCAAAGTCACTGCTCTGCCCCACATGCTTGTTGCTGTTACTGTTATTTGCTAAGCTGTGCACCCACCTTCTCTTGTCATTTATTAACACACCTGTTAGTCCTGCACTCACAGCATTGTTACAAATGTACTTAAAACTCACATAAAGCACATAAGTCCCATATTGAACAATTAATTATAATGCGCATATTGTTTCTCTCAAGTGCATCCCTTTATCTCTTGTTTCAGTCATGTTCAAAATGTATCTATAAGGTATATAAACCCCTGGGTCAGGTTAGTTGTGGTACGCAGCAATCTGAATCTTTGTATGCGTACATGTCTTGTCACAAGCTTTATTATTTAATTTATGCTGTCTGCTATGCACTGCTTTATAAATCATTACTTATTTATTGTCTTTGGTTGTACACCTGTAAATACTTCTATGTTTCCTTTGTATATATTTCAGTTTACAACAAGGTGCATCCAATAAAATCCTTCAAGAAAGCTCACCCTTGTCATTCTTATATGGATGTGCCAAGTTATTTAAGCTCTTTGTGGCTGCACTGCACAACAGCCCAAATTTGGCAGCAGAGTCATATTTATATACCTTGTGCACAATTTCTATATATTCTGTATATTTTTATAAATTCAAAACAAAAAAACACTTGGGGTGGAGTGGTGGCTCTGAGGCTAAGGATCTGTGCTGGTATCCAGAAGGTTGACGGTTCAAATCCCCGTCACTGCCAAAAGAGATTCTACTGTGCTGGGTGCTTGAGCAAGACCCTTAACCTGCAATTGCTCCAGGGGTGCTGTACAATGGCTGACCCTGTGCTCTGACCCCAAGGGGTATGTGAAAACTAACAAATTCCTAATACAAGAAATTGTATAAGGTAATCTTCAAGATTTAGTTTGCATTCCTGTGTTCCAACTGACAGACCATAAATATTATCGCCAACTATGATTCAGTGCACTCTAAATTACAAACATTAAATTCAGGTACATACATGGTTAGTTTGTGGAAGGAATATTGGAGCTACCTGAGAAAACTCATGTATACAGTGCAAAAACAAGAAATACCCAGGCCTGAGTTCAAACTCACTCTCCTCAATGATGTGACATAGCAAATATAAAGAACAATACGACTGTGCCACTGCTATGTGTTTAAAGCAAAATGACGTTAAACTAACTGACAGTTCATTCTACTAAGAAAAGTTTTTACATTTGTTTCATAGGTGGATTGTTTGTGGGCAATTCAGTCCACGTAAATATAAAAACATGCTAAAATATTTGTGTTATAATCTGTCTGACTCTTAAACTGTACGATTTATCATCTAAAACCAGACCTCAACATTTCTCTGAGGCCTAGAACCCAAAATAAGCCTTTAAATGCTAGAAGCTGGCTTTTCGCTTGTTCAAATCATAACAGAGAAGGCTTACAAACTCTCAAAATCTGCAACAAAAGAGGAAGGGAAACCACTGGAAAACTCCCTTGATAAACATAGTTCCTTTATAAATCAAAATCTGTCAACAAAAATTCAAAAAACAAAAACAAAAGCAGAATTTCTATGTCAGAGCAACAGAAGGTGTGTGTTCATGTAGAGCACAGTGCACGCCATCTGAGACAAAGTAAAATTGGCTTACTAAACTGGCACCCATCTAGAAGATACTATACTAGGCGGCTGTCTATTTAGCCTAATGGGTTGACCAGCACTACAAAAAAAAAACTAACAAATACATACTCAACCTAATTCATAGATGCAAAAGAAAAGAACAAACTATATTTAGTAAGAAATAATATATCTCAAGGAAACCAAAAACATTACAAATTGCATTTTTTATAAAAAACTGGAAAACAAAAAAAAAAAAGAAAACCTTGTGATCCGGGCTATAATATAACATTGAATGCCATCTGTCAACCCCTCAGCCATCTTTCCTTTTCAAAGATAGTAAAAAGAAATTGAATCTCTTTATTTCACTTTCCATTTGCCTGTCTCTTTAAAGATCTCATTGTCAATACCCTTCCCCCAGCATCAGTCTTAAGGTCTACCTGGGGAATTTACAGATATTCCAAAAATATCTTAGCAAGTTTTAAGGATTCCGCTGGATCTTTTCTAAAAGAAATGTGCATGGGACAACCCCTATGGGAATTGTAAATAGACATTTTTGCAACATGTCCAAAAGCCACCATCATTGCCTTGCACCCTGCATAGAAAATTTATTTTGATCACAGCTACTCACATTCCATTGTTTGCTATCTAATGCATATTACCAAAGGTGATGATTTGTGGATATAGATTAACAGATAAACGTTAAAAGCTTCATTTGAGGACTTGGGCATTTTTATATATACCACCGGAGTCTGTTATAATGTTCACTAAATTCTCACTGCTGCACCAGTTCCTTAGCCAAACTCACTCATAAATCCACTTCTGAATGAAACCTCCTGCAGTTGTTGAAAAAGGGAAAATGTTTGAAATGGACCAGGAGATGAAAAAAGAAAGGTGCAATCAATCAAAATATGAGATTGAAAGTACCAAAACAACAAAGTCTAAAATGTAAAAAAAAAATGCATATTCCTAATGACCAATTTTGTACTAGCTAATACCACAAAATAGTTTTATTACTGAATAAAACATGTTTACTACCAAATATAGTATGATGCCATCTTACATACCTTCCAGAAGATGATTTCACATGAAACCTCAGGGGGTCACATGGTGCCAACTTGTGGTGAGTTAAACAACTTCTGAACATTTGAACATACAGCAAGACTGAGATGACAATAACAATACACCTCTCAGAGTCAGATTAGACAGATGCAAACCTCCAGATATTTCGGTCATTATCCATGTGAACACTCAGAATTCTCACAAACACTACACATTTGATCAAAACACTAGGCATATACAAAACTTGATTCCTTTGCAGATATGTAGCCCAGTGCTTAACTAAACAAAGATGAAAAACCGATACATATAAACAATAACATAACGAGGTGATTGAACTGCATTCATTAACTGAAACAGAAACAAGTGTAGAATAAATTAAACTGGATGAAGGATAACTAAAAGCTGATGGAGTGATGTGACAGTTTAACTTTCAAATCATCAGTTCTTATGCCAATGCAAGGTTGAGCAAAGCAACAAGATAAAAGGTGGACATTTTTCATCTGCACGGTCTCTCCCAAGTAGTTTCATGACATGCTGCCCAAGCTCTAACATGGAAATGGATAAGGCTGGGGACCAGAAACACAATGGTTGGTCACAGAAACTGCAGCAGACAAGAGACATCAAACTTACAGCCTTTAGAAACTGGAAGTTGTCCAGCCATGCTATAAACTCTAAAACCAACAGAAACCACAGGATCCCATGTACACCCATCTACCGTCGGCAGAAGTCTTGTAAGAAGTGTTTTTAATGGAAGAGTTGCTGCCCAAAAGTCATTACGCTTTAGTGGAAACAAATCCAAGTGAAATATCTTCATACAAAAACACAAGGACTTGGGTGCTGAACAATGGCAGCAGGTGCTCTGGACTGACGAGTCAAAGCTTAAAATATTTGGCTTAAACAGCAGGCCTTTATGCTATAATTATGCTATAATTATGAGTGTCTGCAATCAATAGTGAAGCTCAGTGAAGGTTTCCTGTAGGTTTCAAATTGAGTTTGTGATCTAGCCAGAATTCACAGAATCCTCAATGCTAAGAAGTGCTAGCAGATTCTCTCAGTAATATCAGTGAGGTATCTAATCAGTCTCAGCTTTATTGTATAGCTGGTGTAATAAACGATTCGAGAACAACTCAAAAAGTGTTGGGGAATGGCCCCGTATATTGCTTAACAGCAAAAGTTGGTCCAATTAAATGAAAAAAACATCCAAATATCAGACAACAAAAGATGGTGAACTGGTGGCTTTTATAGGGAAAACAAAATGGCTGGTAGAAATGATAAAAATGGAAGTGACGTCATCAGAGGGAAACGGAAGTGACGTCATCATTGTGGGGCCGGAAATGACGTCATTGTCAATGAGGGGCCGGAAGTGATGTCAACTCCAGGAGCCGGAAGTGAAGTGAATGAGAAAGTGATGGAAGGTTCGTTCTCTGATTTATTGTTTATACTGTGAATTGGTTCAATTGTCTTCTTTAGTTCTATAAGGTCAGAGAGAGAGGCATTAGTATCATGAAACAAACCCTTATCCTTTGTTATTTTGCTCACCTGAGGACTTGTTGACTGCTTCCTAATCGTGCGTGTGTGACACTGGACAATATCCCAAGCATTTCCTCAAGGGTATATAGAACTATCTTCAGCAAAAATAAAGAACAAGAAATTCTGAAATATTTTGGTATGGCCTCCAGAAAGTCCTGATCTCAGCATCATTAAGGCTGTCTTGGATTCCCCTGAGTGACCAAAGCAAGCCAAAGCTTTCAAAAGAAGTTCTTTAAGATGCTTAAAACAAACTCTCAACTATTTTTGTATAAAACCATGGGAAAGTATAACGAGGCAAAGGATGGTCAGCCCAAAATTCATTTTAATTTTTTTTTTTACCAATTACTGCCCTTTACTGCAATTTTTAAATATATTTTTTAAAATAAATAATCCTTGCTTTATATACAGACTGTGTATGTGTTGCCACACACATGTGCATGGGAGATGGTTTAACACTAGAATCCCTGCCAACGGAAAAACTCATAATCCTTGCCCACTTTAAATCCCTTTGCACCTCTCCATCAGCGTCTTTTGTTTTGTAAATTCGTTGATTAGCACAAGCAGCAAGCAGCCTGCTGTCAGCGGATCTCAACTCGCAAAAGTTCTCCCAGCTCAAGCCAAGGCTTCTTATATGCTGTGAGGTGCCTGGACATAGGGTAAATAATACAGTATGTCGTATTTGGAATACATGCATTTCATGTGTGTTCCGTGTCTACAAAGATCTGGGTAAGTGTAGGATGAAAGGAAATGTGGGAAATGCTGAATACATACCTAAATCAGAAACTTGTTCCATGTTGTACTAATAATGACGAGAAGTGTATAATGTGTGAAGACTTTAATCCAAATATCAAAAAAAAAACCTGTGCACTTTTATTCAAGAATGTAACCAAAGAGGTGGAGTGGTGGCTCTGAGGCTAGGGATGTGTGCTGATATTCCGAAAGTTTCCGGTTCGAATCCCTGTCAATGTCAAAAGAGATCCTACTTTGCAAGGCCCTTAACCTGAAATTGCTTCAGGGGTACAATGGCTGACCCTGCGCTCTGGCCCCAGGGGGTATGCAAAAACTAACAAATTCCTAATACAAGAAATTGTATATGGCGAAATAAAGAACAAAAAAAACCAAATGTGATTAACATGATGCTATCAATGAGTTAATAGCCCAAGCTCAAATGTCACTTGACGGGAACTTGATATGTATACTTGAATGGTGCAGAGGTAAGAACTGCTGCCTTATAACTCAAAGGTGCCAGGTTCAAGACTGGGCACTCAGCATTTTGAGTAGAGAGCTGATATTATTATTATTATTATTACTATAATATTAACAAAAACATACATTTCTTTTGAGTTTATAACACCTGGTGTAATTTTTTTCTATTTGTAAAAGTTACTGCTCATTTTTTATTATTCAATTTTATTCTCTCATTGACGAGCACGTGGCAAAATGAGCTTGCCTCTCCTTCTCTGAGTTGATGGCATTTATCTCAATTGTTTTCACAAGAGCAGCGCTGTGCTTGATGCCTGCTCAGAACTATTTGTTGTACCAGCAATGAAAGATACAATGTCCTGCGACTGCTATCAGACTGGACAAAGGCCTGACCATCTTGGACACATTGTTGCCCTTTACTCTATTCACTGCTTGGGAAATTGTTCAGACTGAAGTCCGTAAGAACTGTTACTTGGCAAGAGACCATGAGGGGTGTTAGATATTTTTCACAAAGAATGGACGGGGGGTTTGCCTTGATGCTCATGGGAAGAAATTTGTAGATCGGGTTGCTTCACCGCAAGAACATTGTTCTAACTTGTTTTCCATTGCTGTGGAGCATCAGCAATGCAAGCAGGAGCCCTAGAAATGTAAATATGAGGTTCCTGTTTTAATCCCATCCAGCCTACTTAAGTTTCTGGCAAAATGGCTGAGTCCTGCAGTAGTAGAAGAATGTGCGAATCCTGTGGACTTTAAAGTTATGATTCCTGACCGGCACAAGCCCATGCAAATCCTACTTGTTAATATTTTGAAGGAGTGGCACAACCCCAATGAGGTGTTGGATAAAACTGCGGTAGACTCTCAAACTGAAGTTGCTACTGATGACGATTTAATGGACACTAAGAAGGCTTAATTACTGTCCCTGATCAGAAGAAAATCTGTCTTTTGACCTGTACCTGGTCAGACTGAAATTGCTGAATACAAGATTGTGACTGAGCCTACAGTATGGAAAAACTGGGCCCGTATCGTATTCCAGCAGCAACGAGGGCCGTGCAACATGAGGAGGTGAAACAGATGCTCAAACTGATCAATGAGATTAAAAGTGAATGATGCAGTTCAATTTTCCTCATCCACAAACTGGGCGGCTCTGTTCAGTTTTGTATAGATTTTTGAATAAGATTTCCAAATTTGATGTGTACCCAATGCCACGTATTGATGACTTAATGGAGAGGCTCGGGCAAGCCTTGTATATTTCCACCCTGGATCTCATGAAGGAGTACTGGCGGTTGCCACTGGAGGAGTCCAGCTCTTAGAAGACTGAATTTGTCATCCCGGATGAGTAGTTCAAATTCACCAGACTCCCATTTGGTCTCCATGGTGCACCATTGACTTTTCAGCACATGGTGAGTCAGATTCTGCAACCCCTATGCTGGAACATTTTTAATAATGATTGGCAGTCAGATCTGGACTGCCTACAGGCTGTGCTTGATAGTTTGAGGGTTGGGTGGGTTGATAGCTAAACCTATGAAGTGTACACTGGGGATGTCAAATGCATTATTTGGAGTACTCTAAAGAGAACGATTTGATTAACACTCAGTTGGAAAAGGTGAGTGAGGTGCTTGCATATCCACATCTAGAAACACTGAAAGGTTTGTGCTTTCCTCAGTCTTGCTGGTTATTATTAGACTTTCATTCCTGATTTCACACATAGAACCACCCCTCTCATGGACCTGATAAAAAAGGAGAGAAAGAACCACAGCATTGTCTGGACTGATGATTGTGACAGATCCTTCATTAACTTAAAGTCCACTTTGTCTTCGCTCCCAGTTCTGTGGAATCTGGACTTTTCTAAGGAGTTCATTCTACAGACGGATGCAACTGTGTTTGGTATGGGGGGTGTACTCTCGTAGGGTTTTGATGGGGAAGAACATCCGATCTTGTTTGTGAGCAGGAAGTTGCTTTCCAGGGAGCATAATTATTTGACCATTGAGAAAGAATGTTTGGCTACCAAGTGATTGGTAGAGGCACTCCGCCACTACTTGTGGGGTAGGCATGTTTATACTGGTGACTGACTATGCACCACTCCAATGGCTCTACAGGCAGAAAGATATGAATTCCAGGCCTCTATGTGGTTTATTAGCTTGTACCCATTTAATTTTGATGTTCACCATTGTCGATGTTTAGCACAGTTAGTCAACGCTAACATCCTCTTGCATCTGATTAAACCTGGCTTGGATAGTCAATTTGTTCACACCAGTTCACACCAATGTGAACAAAGTGTGAGAGTTTTGAGACCCCAGCAACCCCCTCCGATTGCAATGTGCACTGATACTCAGTTAACGTTCTGGTTGTTCACTGCTGGGGCAACTGCAAGTTCACATGCTTCCCACGTAATGTGTCTGTTGCCTTCATATGCTGAGTCCAAGTGCAAGTGTCTCTGGCCTGCTAATGAAAACACCATTTACAGACACTTAGACTTGAACCCAGCATATGCAGGCTTAAAAAGAAGAACATGTAAATAATAAAAAAAAGACTTTAGGACCAACACCTTCTGGACCTCACCTTACTAATTCACCCCAACCCCTTTACAGCCTATTTTAAGATATGCGACTCATTTTCTCCATGGATGGATCTCTAGCTACAAATACAGACACACACACACTATATATATATATATATCCATGTCCATCCTACTGGGTCCCATGGGTAACCCATTAATGTTTTTTCACGCTTCCACTTAACCTGAACATGCTTCCATTGGGCAATACCCTGGCACAGGATGTACTCCTGGATCCAACATAAAAGGAAGCCGGCCAGCCTCCTCAGTCATATTTGGGAGAAAGTAAGGCAATACTTAAAGGAGGGAAGTGGATGGAAAGAAAAGAGAAAGAAAGATGAAGAATTTTGCTTCTGCAGCCTTTTCGAGAAAATATTTGTGAGGTATTTTCAAAATAAAAACCTTTGTTTTGAACATACGACTATACAGTGGTGTGAAAAACTATTTGCCCCCTTTCTGATTTCTTATTCTTTTGCATGTTTGTCACACAAAATGTTTCTGATCATCAAACACATTTAACCATTAGTAAAATATAACACAAGTAAACACAAAATGCAGTTTTTAAATGATGGTTTTTGTTATTTAGGGAGAAAAAAAATCCAAACCTATATGGCCCTGTGTGAAAAAGTAATTGCCCCCATGTTAAAAAATAACCTAACTGTGGTGTATCACACCTGAGTTCAATTTCCGTAGCCACCCCCAGGCCTGATTACTGCCACACCTGTTTCAATCAAGAAATCACTTAAATAGGAGCTGCCTGACACAGAGAAGTTGACCAAAAGCACCTCAAAAGCTAGACATCATGCCAAGATCCAAAGAAATTCAGGAACAAATGAGAACAGAAGTAATTGAGATCTATCAGTCTGGTAAAGGTTATAAAGCCCTTTCTAAAGCTTTGGGACTCCAGCGAACCACAGTGAGAGCCATTATCCACAAATGGCAAAAACATGGAACAGTGGTGAACCTTCCCAGGAGTGGCCGGCCGACCAAAATTACCCTAAGAGCGCAGAGACGACTCATCCGAGAGGTCACAAAAGACCCCAGGACAACGTCTAAAGAACTGCAGGCCTCACTTGCCTCAATTAAGGTCAGTGTTCACGACTCCACCATAAGAAAGAGACTGGGCAAAAATGGCCTGCATGGCAGATTTCCAAGACGCAAACACTGTTAAGCAAAAAGAACATTAGGGCTCGTCTCAATTTTGCTAAGAAACATCTCAATGATTGCCAAGACTTTTAGGAAAATACCTTGTGGACTGATGAGACAAAAGTTGAACTTTTTGGAAGGCAAATGTCCCGTTACATCTGGCGTAAAAGGAACACAGCATTTCAGAAAAGAACATCATACCAACAGTAAAATATGGTGGTGGTAGTGTGATGGTCTGGGGTTGCTTTGCTGCTTCAGGACCTGGAAGGCTTGCTGTGATAGATGGAACCATGAATTCTACTGTCTACCAAAAAATCCTGAAGGAGAATGTCCGGCCATCTGTTCGTCAACTCAAGCTGAAGCAATCTTGGGTGCTGCAACAGGACAATGACTCAAAACACACCAGCAAATCCACCTCTGAATGGCTGAAGAAAAACAAAATAAAGACTTTGGAGTGACCTAGTCAAAGTCCTGACCTGAATCCAATTGAGATGCTATGGCATGACCTTAAAAGGCGGTTCATGCTAGAAAACCCTCAAATAAAGCTGAATTACAACAATTCTGCAAAGATGAGTGGGCCAAAATTCCTCCAGAGCGCTGTAAAAGACTCATTGCAAGTTATCGCAAACGCTTGATTACAGTTATTGCTGCTAAGGGTGGCCCAACCAGTTATTAGGTTCAGGGGGCAATTACTTTTTCACACAGGGCCATATAGGTTTGGATTTTTTTACTCCCTAAATAATAAAAAACATCATTTAAAAAATGCATTTTGTGTTTACTTGTGTTATTTTTGACTAATGGTTAAATGTGTTTGATGATCAGAAACATTTTGTGTGACAAACATGTAAAAGAATAAGAAATCAGGAACGGGGCAAATAGTTTTTCACACCACTGTATTTGTGTTGGTTAGGTTGAGGGTTTAGAGCTTGTGGCATCTATCTATCTATCTATCTATCTATCTATCTATCTATCTATCTATCTATCTATCTATCTATCTATCTATCTATCTATCTATCTATCTATCTATCTATCATTCAAAACTCATTACTCAGCCTTCTTGTCTTGTTCAAGCTGGGAACACAGATGAAACCTGAGAAAATAGTCAACACATTCCTTTGTCCTGTTTTCTCGGGTGCAGTCTAGGAAAGAGCAAGGTCAAGGCATGCCCATTGTAATGTCACTGAAATTCTGAGGAGCAAACACCTGCTTAGTGAGTTCAAAGATGGTTTCACCCCTTTCAGTCAAATGCCCTAGGGATAAAACCCAAAAGGACATCATGGAGGATCAAAAACCAGATCACTTCTTATTGTGAAGGAAGGAGAAACCCCACACTGCTGTAGGTATCCTCACCTTTATGAATGTATGTAGGCATTATTTACTTTTTGACTGACACTTTTAAGGACATACAAAAAAAATTTGCACATAATAATGGAAGTTGTTGATAGGACAAGCCTGTATAGAAGCAATATAAAGTTGTTGAAGACTCCTACAATATAATTGTATATATCTGAATGGATATATTCAAAGAAATACAAAATTGTATGTATACCTAAACCAATTAATCTGATCCAACATACAGTATCTGAACCAATATATGTAGTATATAGGTAAAAAAAAAAAACAAATTAGTAGCCTCATGTTAAATTCTTTCAAGCTTCTTGCATGATTTGCCAGAACTCTTTTTTGACTTTGGCTGCTTCTTGTCCCTTTCTCCTTTCCAACTGATCATTTACAGCTTCAGCTTTGTCCAGGAATTTGAGGTGGCCCATCTAATACTCATGGTGTTTCATTTGTAGACTTCTTTTGCAAGTAGGTCTTAGTCACTACTGTGCACCTTAGAAAGCTGAAGATTATACATTAATGTTCTTCTTTCCAACTCTGCTTTTAAAATACTACAATAATTTCAATACAATTTCTAGACACTGTGCCTCACTTAGTCCTTTATGATATTTTGCACATTGCAATCTGTTGTGCTTGCTTAATTTCCGTAATAAAGATATCTTAACTCTAACAAAATCTTTTCTTTCAAAACTTTTTTCTCATGGTTAAAGCATGTTTGTTGGCACCAGATCACTCTGTCAGATGCTGAGCAAGCATTTCAGTGAATTTCCTTCTGTTCTTTAAGGAAATGAAATTTAAGTACTGTTCCTCAGATGCAGACCATTATTAGGTTCTTCAGCTGTATTCTGTGTCATTAACTTGAACAGTTTCTTCACTTTTCCTTGTGACAACTTGAACACCTTGAACTGAAAATCCAGCTTGGTATACTACTGCTTGCTTACTACAGTCTTGCTGACAGAAAGACATGGATTGATTTTTTTCAAACTTGTGTTTGAGGTTTCCCAGCATGTATTGTTACTTTCTAATACTTATATTTATTAGTTAAACTGAATCATTAACACACCTGGTACGGCTGGCAAATCATTGCTTTATTAGTTTGTGTCAGCTGTGTAGTTGATGGAAATTAACAGATAATATATGAAATTACTGGAGTGTCTTGAGGGGAACCAAATCTATAAACACCTGAAAAATATCAATAAGGTTTGGAAACCACAAGAATTTCTGTTCCATGTTTATTTGTATTTATTCTACTGTTAAATAATGTGTTCACTAGTAAATAAACACCTACGGCCCAAAAACTACCTTTAAAAATACTTTTCCTGAGTGGTGTAGTAGTGTATTAATGTAAAGCACATTACTGGTACCAGTCTTGTCTTAGCAATTCATTCACTGCTGATCTCGATTCCCATATACTGTAGTTGTACTTGTTGAACTTCTCAGTCTCTTTTAGGAAGGCATTAATGTCACCTGGAATGGCTCTATCAATAAGCAGGTGTGTTCTCCCTTTCTTATTGTGAAGTACTAGATCAGGACAGTTGGCTAGTATTGTCAGGTCAGTGACTATAGTCATGTCCTACATGATCATGGTGGTAATGTTGACAACGACTACATTTTCTGGGACATGTCTGTAGTATTTCTTGGGCACTTATACCTCGAGATGCTTGCACATGGCCCAGTGGGTATAACTGTCTTGCTTATTTTATCTATAAGCATATTCAGATGGTGCAATCATTCTGCAACCAATGACTAGGTGACTCACATGCTCCTCTGTATTATTGCACATGCTGCATTTGCTGTTGACTGGCAGCTTCAGGGTGTTCTTGTGGTGGTACCTGACGATGACTGCCTGGTCCTTGTCTGGGATAATCAAATTCTCTGTTCATTGACATGGGAACATACATACCATGGAGCTTCGTAGGCAATTGCTAGTCTGTGAAAATCTTGGAAAAATTGCCCATGCAATGGCTTTATCTTCACCAATTTTATTTATTCTTGAACTGATTCTTGAGGTTATGATCAATAGGCTCCGTCAAGTATATCTCTATGATGGTCTTAGTTTTTTTCTGGTTGTAGTACTTGGGTTGCTGGCATCATGGTCCCCAACATTGAACTAATCTTTTCCTAGTTATTGCTATTATTATTACTATTATTGTCATTCTGTAGGAAGGCTGACTTGATTTTAAAGGAGAACCAATAATATTTGTTTGTAGGCTTGCCTTTACAATTGCAGAAGAATTCAGACATACTTTCAAAAAAAATGTATGCATTTTTATTTCTTTATAGTGCACACTATACATAGTAAACAGATTTTTAGCTTTAGAAATACATTACAATGATCCCTCGCTATATCGCGCTTTGACTTTTGCGGCGTCACTCCATCGTGGATTTTAAATGTAAGCATATCTAAATATATATCACGGATTTTTCACTGGTTCGCGGATTTCTGCGGACAATGGGTCTTTTAATTTATGGTACATGCTTCCTCAGTTTGTTTGCCCAGTTGATTTCATACAAGGGACGCTATTGGCGGATGGCTTAGAAGCTACCCAATCAGAGCATGTATTACGTATTAAATAAAACTCCTCAATGTTATACGATATGCTTCCCGCGTGGTGCTTGATTGTTTGCTTTTCAATGTCTCTCTCACTCTCTCTGTCTGACGGAGGGGGTGTGAGCAGAGGGGCTGTTTGCACAGAGGCTGTTTGCCTAGAGGATACGGACGCTCCTCTAAAAAATGTCGCTTTATCGCGGTGGTTCGGCATACTTAAAAGCCCAAAAGCACGTATTGATTTTCTGATTGTTTGCTTTTCTCTTGCTCTCTCTCTCTCTGACATTCTCTGCTCCTGACACGCATTCTTTGAAAAGGAAGATATGTTTGCATTCTTTTAATTGTGAGAAAGAACTGTCATCTCTGTCTTGTCATGGAGCACAGTTTAAACTTTTGACTAAAGGGTGTTATTTCATGTCTAGAGGCCTCTAATAATGTTGACAATGTGGGAGAGTTTAAAAGGGCTTAAAATATATAAAAATAACCATACAAACATATGGTTTCTACTTCGCAGATTTTCATCTGTTGCGGGGGATTCTGGAATGCAACCCCTGCGATCAAGGAGGAATTATTGTATTTGCTTTTTCCTTTTCTCATTATTTTCAATCAGTTACTGAATGCATGGATTGCAGAAGACGTCACGACCACTGCTTTTTTGTGTGTTACTAACAGCAAACTGATTTACTATGCTCGTGTGTGTATATATATATATTTATATATATACTAGCAAAATACCCGCGCTTCAGCAGCGGAGAAGTAATGTGTTAAAGAAGCAATGAAAAGAAAAGGAAACATTTTGAAAATAACGTAACCTGATTGTCAATGTAATTGTTTTGTCACTGTTGTGAGTGATGAGTGTTGTTGTCATATATATCTACATATATACACACATATACATACACACACATATATACACATAAATACATATATATACAGTATATACATACATACACACACATATATAAACATATATATACATATACATACATATCTACATATATACACACACAGCTATTTCGTATCAGTGCAATACGCTGTTTGTTAAAACGGTTGACTCCCGCTCTTACGTGCAATTACAAATCAAATCATTCAGTTGTCTTTGCTCATATGTCATTTTAGAGCTGGACGCTTGGCATCTTTTTTTGGCAACAAGTTCGTTTATGTTTGGTGTGAGGTTCTGTGTTGTGGAGATTCTCAGGATGGATTGCAGGTGCTCATCAGTGAGGCGACTCCTGTGTGCTGTTTTGTTAGTCTTTATCACTGAGAAGAGCTTCTCACAGAGATATATGCTACCAAACATGCACAAGGTTTGAGCCGCATGTAGACGGACTTTTTTTGTTCATCAAAGTCACCAAAGCGCCGTGCAAACTCAGTGCGCAGTGCGCTCAGTTTATCAGCAAAGTGCGTATTTGGGAACACCGTAGTGACGACTTGGTTTAACAGTACTTGGCAACAGGGAAAGTGGGGCAAGGTGAACTGGTGCATGTCTCCCATAAAAGCAGGTTCACTTGAAATCACTTTGTGATTGTGCACGGGTTAAAACGTCCGCTGAAGTGTCAGATTCTTATTTAATTATGCTGTTTTCTGTATCTTCTGAATTGCATTCAGGTTACCCTGATGCAAGGCAGCTGAAGCGCTGCATTATGGGATCTGTAGTTTATTGTGTTACCAGTGCTTCATATACCCGGGCCATTAATAACAATAATACAGTATATAAAATGATACAATACAGTTTATTTTTGTATAGCCCAAAATCACACAGGAAGTGCCGCAATGGGCTTTAACAGGCCCTGCCTTTTGACAGCCCCCAGCCTTGACTCTCTGAGAAGACAAGGAAAAACTCCCAATAAAAACCTTGTAGGGAAAAATGGAAGAAACCTCGGGAAAGGCAGTTCAAAGAGAGACCCCTTTCCAGGTAGGTTGGGCGTGCAGTAGGTGTCAAAAGTAGGGGGTCAATACAATACAATATACACAACAGAACAATTCCTTAAGACAGCATAATAAAAATTTTAGAATTACGGTTTAACAGTAGATGATATGACATAATTAGGTTTGGATATTTTTAGAGTCCTGGAGACCTCATCCATCTAGCTGCATCTCCATTTGGCCATGCCACGGCTGAAACATTGCTCCGATGAAAGGACCCTCTTTCCCATGATTCCTGTGATCCTCCATCAGGGATGACTTTACCTTTGGCAGGCAAACAACTTGGCAGGTGGGCCGTGGCACCAATGGCCACATTTGGGTACCGAGAAAAGAAACAGAATAGGTGAGGGTTAGTATTCAAATATAATTATCATGTTACTTATGTTATAGTGCAAATGACTAACAACAGAGATGCAGTATGTACAGTTAATCAGCAGCTCTAGTCAGGATATGCTAAACTGAAGTAGTGAGTCTTCAGCCGGGATCTTAATGTGCGCTCAGGTTTGTAAGTCATGATAAGTTCAGACAAGTAAGCCGGACCTTGGCCATTTAATGCTTTATATGTTAAAAGGAGGATTTTGAAATCTGCCCTAAATTTAACTGGGAGCCAGTGTAAAGATTTAAGAACTGGGGTTATGTGTTCATATTTTCTTGTTCTTGTAATAATTCTTGCAGCGGCATTTTGGATTAACTGGAGGCTGTATAGAGAACAGTTTGAACAGCCAGTGAACACCGCATTGCAGTAGTCAATCCTACTAGAGATAAATGCATGAATTAATTTCTCACAATCCTGTTTATTTAGAAAGCGCCTTAATTTCCTAATATTTTTAAGATGGAAAAACATGTTTTGGACGACTTTGTAATATGCGCTTTAAATGACATGCTAGAGTCAAAGATAACTCCTAGATTGCGGGCTGATTCAGTAAAATTAATTGGGATTCCAACTGAGTTAAATGACGACAAAATATTGCTGTGATCAGCGTCATTCCCTCCAACAATTAACATCTCTGTTTTATCTGTATTTAAAGACAAGTAGTTCTCATTCATCCATTCCTTTAATTCACTAACACAACTAATTAAAGACAACATCGGAGAAACTTCATTTGATTTAAATGAAAGGTATAACTGGGTGTCATCTGCATACGAGTGAAAATTAACATTATGTTTCCTAATGAGAGATCCCAGTGGAAGCATGTAAAGTGAAAACAGTAAAGGTCCCAGTACTGAGCCCTGCGGACACCATATTCAACTTCTGTGTATAATGATGGAGTACTGTCAGCACATTTCTGTACATACTGGAATCGATTTGATAAATAAGAACTGAACCAAGCGAGCACGGGCCTGTAAGCCCAACATCGTTTTCTAGCCTGTGCAGTAAAATAGAATGGTCAATGGTGTCAAACGCTGCACTTAAGTCCAACAACATAATTACAGTGGAATTTCCTTCATCAGAGGATATCAGAATGTCATTTACAACCCGTGTTAGTGCCGTTTCTGTACTATGACCAGTCGAAAGCCAGACTGGAATTTCTCAAATAGATTGTAATGCGTAAGGTGTGACTGAAGCTGACTGGCGACTACTTTCTCTAGTATTTTAGAGAGAAATGGTAAATTTGAAATAGGCCTATAGTTATTTAGTATGTGTGGGTCTAGGTCTGACTTTTTAAGTAAAGGTTTAATGACTGACACTTTTAGTGCATCAGGTACTGTGCCATGCAATAATGAACTATTGATAATGTTTAGAATGGTGCTACAAGAACATCCATTGCACTTTTACTAGTTTTGTTGGCACTGGATCTAGGGAACAAGTAGTGGGCTTCATTTTAAATTAAAGTTAAGACTTCCTGCTCAGTTACAGGATTAAAATTATTAAAGTGCTGAATGCAATGTGAGCAGGGTCTGCTAAGCTAGTATTTGGTTTGTACTGTGATGCTGAGATCTGGGATCTTATATTTTTAATTTTCTCATTGAAGAAGTTCATAAAGTCTGTACTGCTAATATCTGTTGGTATTTTGCACTGTTGATCTGAATTCCCATTTGTTAATTTAGCCACTGCTCTAAAAAGTACCCTAGGATTTTTATTATTGCTATCTATTAATGTAGAATAGTATTCTGAGCGAGCTTTAAAGAGGGCCTTTTATATTTATTAACACTCTCTGTCCATGCAATTTGAAAGACATGTAGCTTTGTTGTTCTCCATCTGCTCCAGTTTTCGACACTCTAATTTAAGAGCTCGAGTGTTTTCATTAAACCAGGGAGAGTTTCTATGTGCTTTGATCACTTTTGTTTTAGGGGAGCCACTGTGTCCAGAGCATCTCTCAAGGTCACATTATAATGTGATATTAGCTGATCTAAATTGTTTTCCACGTTTACATTTGATGTTAACTGATCTAAATGGTTTTCCACAATTACACTCGACTTACTCAAGGTATCTATAAATTTTGAAGCAGAATTACAATCTAGATGTCGCACTGTCTTTGTTTTAATCTGCGAGTGCTGGCATGGGCAGAACTAAATCAAACGTAATTAAGAAGTGATCGGAAATAACTACATTTAATGGAGTAATATTTAAATTTTGAATTTCAACTTTGTAAGTTATAATTAAATCTAATGTATGGTTATGATTATGAGTTGGACCTTTGACAATCTGACAAAATCCTACTGAATTTAACAAATAAGTAAAACATTTGCTAAAAGTGTCAGTTTCCACATGAATGTGTACATTAAAATCCCCATCAGAACTACGTGATCATAATTTATTGCCAAATCAGACAGAAGGTTGCTAAATTCAGTCATGAACAATGAATATGGCCCTGGTGGTCTGTAGACTAGCACTATAATTGTGTTGGAATCTGTTTTAATATTTAAAATGAATGCCTCAAAGGATGTAAAGTTGCCTAAATTTTTAGGAGTGATTTGCATTTTGTTACAATGAATTATTCCAAGGCCTCCTCCTCGACCAGAATCTCTAGACTTATGAAGGAACGAGTATCCATCTGGTGACGCCTCAGCTAGGGAACAGTGTCACATTTACTAAGCCAGGTTTCAGTAAGAAGACACAGATCAGATTTTGTACTTAATATTATATCATTTACCAAAACAGCTTTAGTGCCAAGAGAGCGAATGTTCAATAAACAGCATTTAAAACTGCATGGTTCTTTCTGAACTGCTGATATAGCATGGTTCTTTCTGAACTGCTGATATAAAAATCTCGCGGGCCGGATATAATTACACGCCGGGCCGGATGTGGCCCGCGGCCCTTGAGTTTGACACATATGGACTAAATAGAACTTGAAAAGATATGTTTTTTCAAATGTGATCGCGCAATTCAGATAGAGTTGACGCCTACAGCCTGCATGCCTCAATGAGTCATCCTCCCTCGCTCTTACTTTTTACCGTTCATCTAATGAATACACTGAGTATGGCTTTACCAAAACAATCATTGATGGCTAATAAAGTATCCATTATTCGAGTATGTAGAGCGGATATATATATATATATACATATATATATATACGCGCGATCGCAGGAGAAGTAGTGTGTTAAAAAGGTAGAAAAAGAAAAGGGAACATTTTAAAATAACGTAACATGACTGTCAATATACAGTATTTGTTTTGTGAGTGTTACTGAGTGTTGCTGTCATCAAGGATTTGATTATCATTATTTCTTTCAATCAGGTTCGTATTTGTAGGATGTGTTATGTTCAAGTTACATTCCGTGTTTGTCAATCGCTGTAAAGATGACAGGTTTCATTCATCGATTCGTTTCTTACTGCATCAATAAACAGCTCGTCTTCTTCTTTATCTGAGACCTGACACACTGCATGCACGGGTTTTTTACACTGTCTTCCTTTAGCGGGACATTGCCTTTTTCCACCGTGTGCTTTGTTTCCGCAGTAGCTGGATTTATGAATATGCTTATCAGACGCTTCATATTTTTTGCTGCCTTTTCAATTGTGTAATTCGGTTTTGTTCAGCTTTTGGAACTGTTGCTTTTATCTGTGCTCTGCGCCAGTTCACGTGAGCCACTCGGTGTACATGCATCGGGTTCCCAGCTGTGCTGGTGCCATCTCGCTATGTCCATGGCTGTATTTAATGTTACCTTAGTCCTGGCACTTAAAACTTTCTCTCGCAGTTTCGCTTGAGTTTGTGTCAAACACCACCCTGACCATCTCATCTTCCTCTCCATAAGCACAGTCCTTCACCCGTGAATATTTACCCGTGGCAGTTTGCTATTGGATTGCCGCTGACGGACGGCCTTATATGGGCATGCACTAAATTACAAACGCCAGCAGCAGCCTGTCTATAAACTTAATTTAAAGTGTAGGTTTACATCGTGCTTTGGTTCCGAAGTAGCAGAACTCATGAATATGGTTGTATATGTCACTCGCTCGCTTCTTATTGTTTCGCTGCCTTCTCAATTATATAATGCATGTTTTCTTAAGCGCTTTTTGAGCTCTTCCTGGTTTTCTATGTACTGCGTGATTACGGGGAGGCGTGATGATGTCACACGAAACTCCGCCCCACGGCGTTGAAGCTCATCTCCATTACAGTAAATGGAGAAAAACTGCTTCCAGTTATGACCATTACGCGTAGAATTTCGATATAAAACCTGCCCAACTATTGTAAGGAAGCTGTAAGGAATGAACCTGCCAAATTTCAGCCTTCCACCCACACGGGAAGTTGGAGAATTAGTGATGAGTCAGTGAGTGAGTCAGTGAGTGAGTGAGTGAGTGAGGGCTTTGCCTTTTATTAGTATATATATATATATATATATATATATATATATATATATATATATATATATATATATACATACTAGGGGGTTCGCCCCCTGCTCGCTTCGCTTGCTAACCCTTCCGGCCTGCGCTACGCGCCAGCCAGTTTGCATCTCTGCCACTCACATTGTGAAGAGGGGGGCTGAACGCACCCCAAGGAGATGCAGTCGCTCCTCTGAACCCCCTTTTTAAATGGTGATACAATGGGAAACAAATACAGATGCTTTTTTTTAACTCCTCTTTGCTCGATAAGCTGCTGGCTTGCTGCCGCTGCTGTGCTGTGTGATCTGCATCTTGTGTAGCACTTCAAGCTTTTAAAACCTGTACAGCAGCTGTCCTACTCTTTGTCTTTTATTTCCAGCCCCAGGCGTGATTAAATCTCTTGGCACAAAGTCTCGCGGGGTGTGAGTTCTTGATATTTTTTTGTTTATAATTTAAAAACAGAATAAGAATCTGAAAATCTAACAATATCACATTAAAGTTCAATAAATTCTGAAAAGAATGATACCAAACATATATATGTAGCTTTTAAAATAAGCCCAATTTAAAGTGTGTCAAAAAAGTGACATAAAAAGTCACATAAAATCGTTGCACTTTTAGGCTTAGGATTTTTATATATATATATATATATATATATATATATATATATATATATATATATATATATATATAGACTATAGAGTATATATATGTGTTGTGGCCCACCCAGACAAGCATCTGACACAAGTTCAAGGCACACGTTTTATTTTTTCTTTTTCCTCGTGGCAAACTCCTTCCCCGTTTTCCACTGGCACAACAGAGTCCAAAGCACTGCACAAACACAATTTGTCCTCTTTTCTTTCTCTTCCTTTTTTTCCTCTCCTCTACTCCTCCTGTCAAGCTTCATCTTCAACCTCCTGACTCTGGCTCTCCGAGAAGTGGCTGCTGACTCCTTTTATACTGCACCTTGAAGTGCTCCAGGTGCTTGATGACTCATTTCCGGCAGCACTCCCGGGTGTGGCGGAAGGACTGCCCATAAGGGCTCAGCAGCTCCTGCTGCAGCACCCCCTGGTATCGCCTGCGGATCCCAACAGGGCTGCACCAAACTCTAACTCCCATGAAGCCCTGCAGGACTCTGAGGCACCGCTGTAACCCAGGGGGGTTGCCATCTAGTGTCCCGGGGAAGGCAATGTTCCAGCCATGCTTGTGTGTATGTGTGTATAGATATATATGTATATATTGTAAGGTTTCTAAATTTTTTGGGAATCCCCACAAAGGGACAATATGCCAAAGAGCATCCTGAAGCACAATCGCAGTGTCTGTGGAAGACACCCTATCAGTTGCTGGCGCAACCACAGGCTCCTAGCACTGTAGCAGCTCACAGTCAAAGCAAATCTGAGCTGGCCGCATTCATGCTATAAGTGTCTGTCATCAATGGGTGATGCAAGGAACATTATAAATGCAGGGAACAGTATTACTTGGTCACTAACCTGGCCACGACCCTGCCTGAGTGCTGAGACTGTGTATCGGAGAGTAGTAGATCCCACTACAATAAATAACCATGCTGTTCCTGTTTCAAGCTGAATAAAGCTGGTTTTGTTAAAGTACTGAGACACTTTGGGGTGTAAGACAGGGATTCACATGTCACAATTTATATATACTACTCAAAAAAAAATTAAGGTGCAGTTTTTAATCAGAGTATAGCATCAAGTCAATGAAACTTCAGGGATATTGATCTGATCAGTTAAGTAGCAAAGGGGGTTGTTAATCAGTTTCAGCTGCTTTGGTGTTAATGAAAGAGGGGCAACAATGAAACGACCCCAAAAACAGGAATGGTTTAACAGGTGGAGGCCACTGACATTTTTCCCTTTTCATCTTTTTCTGTTTTTTCACTAGCTTGCATTTAGCTACGGTCAGTGTCACTACTGGTAGCATGAGATGACACCTGGACCCTACAGAGCACATATGACTGACGTGAAAGGGTCTGGAGAAGCCATGGAGAATGTTATGCTGCCTGTAACGTCATTCAGCATGACCAGTTTGGTGGTGGGTCAGTGATGGAGGGACCCACAGACCTCTACAGGCTAGACAACAACACCTTGAATGCCTTTAGGTATCGGGATGAAATCCTTGGACCCATTGTCAGACACTGTGTTGGTGTATTGGGCCCTGGGTTCCTCCTGGTGCATGACAATGCCCGGCCTCATGTGGCTAGAGTATGCAGGCAGTTCCTGGAGGATGAAGGAATTGATACCAATGACTGACCCCCAAGCTCGCCTAACCATAATATGACACCTCTGGGAAATTATGTTTTGGTCCATCCGATGCCGCTCAGTGATGCCCTGATCTAGATCTAGGAGGAGATCCCCAGGACACCATCTGTTGTCTCATTAGCAGTATGCCCTGTTGTTGTCCGGCATGCATACAAGCACGAGGGGGCTGAGGAAGAGAAAACATTATTATTTAACTCACAGATATCAAGGACTGTGTTTTGAGTTGATCATGCTGCAGAGAGCTATATGATTTGTTCCTGATTTATGCAGAAAAGGAGTTGGGCTGTGTGCACAGCATTAAGGGACTAACTTTTATCATTTATAAGAAATGCTGACCACTGATACTAACAGAAGACCCTGTGAAGAATGTAAGATCTTTATGGACTATAAGAATGTTTAAATTGATTCTAAGTGTGTATAATTAGAAAGGTGTATTCCTTAGGAATGCAAATGGCTGTTTGTTTCATGTTTTATGACACTCCAGTATGTCATAAATTAAGATTTAACCTTAAGCTATGTATAACCTTGGAATGAACTGCTAGAGGTTTTTTTTTCATTCTAGGATATAAAAAAGAGAACGTTTTTACTTTAGGTATTCTGCTAAAACCCAAATCAGTTGACTGAGTTGGGAAGAGGTAGTCTCACATTCTCTCTACTCACCAAGAATTAGGAATAAAGAAATTATTTTTTTAATTGGGTTTAAGTTCTTCCGTTGTTTTTCGACTTCAGCGCTTACAGGGCCATACAAACTTCTTAGTACGATTTTGAGTGGCAGCAATGAAATTTCGGCAAAATGGACTAGCCAGCCGCATCATTTTTTCATTCATTTTCGGGGTATCTTTGAATTCAGCCCTTTGTAGGTTGATAATTTTCATTTCTATCAAATGATTTGGCATCCTTTCGTTCCTATCACATTACCCAGTCCATATCAGTGTAGATATCCAGCAGGATTTTTTTTTTTCCCATTGACATCTGATTTGTTTTCAAAGTGTTCTTTTAATGTTTTTGAGTAGTTTATATATATATACTGCTCAAAAAAATTAAAGGAACACTTTTAATCAGAGTATAGCATCAAGTCAATGAAACTTCTGGGATATTGATTTGGTCAGTTAAGTAGCACAGGGGGTTGTTAATCAGTTTCAGCTGCTTTGCTGTTAATGAAATTAACAACAGGTGCACTAGAGGGGCAACAATGAGATGACCCCCAAAACAGGAATGGTTTAACAGGTGGAAGCCACTGACATTTTTCCCTCCTCATCTTTTCTGACTGTTTTTTTCACTAGTTTTGCATTTCGCTATGGTTAGTGTAACTACTGGTAGCATGAGGCGAAACCTGGACCCTACGGAGGTTGCACAGGAAATCCAACTTCTCCAGAATGGCACATCAATGTGTGTCATTGCCAGAAGGTTTGCAGTGTCTCTCAGCACTGTCTCAAGGGCATGGAGGAGATTCCAAGAGACAGGCAGTTAGTCTAGGAGAGCTGGACAGGACCATAGAAGGTCCTTAACCCATCAGCAGGACTGGTATCTGCTCCTTTGGACAAGGACAAACAGGATGAGCATTTCCAGAGCTCTACTAAATGACCTCCAGCAGGCCACTGGTGTGAATGTCTCTGACCAAACAATCAAAAACAGACTTCTTGAGGGTGGTCTGAGGGCCCAACGTCCTCTAGTGGGCCCTGTGCTCACAACTCAGCGCAGTGGAGCTCGATCGGCATTTACCATAGAATACCAGAATTGTCAGGTCCACCAATGGCACCCTGTGTTTTTCACAGATGAGAGCAGGTTCACCCTGAGCACATGTGACAGACGTTGAAGGGTCTGCAGAAGCCATGGAGAATGTTATGCTGTCTGTAACATCATTCGGCATGACCAGTTTGGTGGTGGGTCAGTGATGGTCTGGGGAGGCATATCCATGGAGGGACGCACAGACTTCTACAAGCTAGACAAAGGCACCTTGACTGCCATTAGATATCAGGATGAAATCCTTGGACCCATTGTCAGACCCTACGCTGCTGCAGTAGGTCCTGGTTTCCTCCTAATGCACGACAATACCCGGCCTCATGTGGCAAGAGTATGCAGGCAGTACCTGGAGGATTAAGGAATTGAAACAATTGAATGGCCTTCACGATCCCCTGACTTAAACCCAATAGAACTGACAGAAAAGATCTGTGGGATATTATGTTTCGGTCCATTAGGCGCCGCCAGGTTGCTCCTCAGACTGTACAACAGCTCAGGAATGCCCTCATACAGATCTGGGAGGAAATGCCACAAGACACCATTCGTCGTCTCATTAGGAGCATGCCCAGACGTTGTCAAGCATGCATACAAGCTCGTGGGGGCCACACAAGATACTGAAAAGCATTTTGAGTAGCAGAAATTAAGTTTTTGAAAAAATGGACTAGCCTGCCACATCTCCATTTCACTCTGATTTTAGGGTGTCTACACAATTGAGCCCTCTGTAGGCAGAAAACTTTTATTTCCATTAAAAGACTTGGCATCCTTTTGTTCCTAAGACATTGCCCTGTCGTTACTTGTATAGATATCCAACTTCATACTGAGATCTGATGTATCTAATGTGTTTCATTAAAGTGTTCCTTTAATTTTTGAGCAGTGTATATATATATATATATATATATATATATATATATATATATATATATATATATATATATATATAAAATTATCTCCTGTACCGTCATCAGTCCACACCTTGAACCTGTCCCAGTCATTCAGTACATAAGACACAATGTTCCTCCGGATATCAAGAGTGAGCCTGATATGGCCGTGCAATATGTAACAAAGAGAATGGAAAAGGTAGGTGCCATCTCCGGGCATGGAAACCACTCGGTAAGTGACAGTTCTTTGATCGATGGTGATCACCTCGATAGACATGTTAATGGGGGTTCGGTTGGAATGATAAAGGAAATGGGTACCTGAACAATGTAAAGTGAGTCTAAAATACCTACACAATAACTATAATTGTAATAAATGAACAATAAAACGTCAGAGAAGTCATGGATTAAATAAAAAGGCTGCAGTTATCAGCATGGAGACGTGAATCCCGTGGTGAAGCAAGGAAGGGAATGTAGAGACTGGAGCGACGGACGGCCTTATATAGGCAGGAAGCCAACAGCGTGGGAGGCATTGGGATGGGGGACCCAACGGCGACTCACACGGTGACCAAGCTGCAGGCTATGGACGTATATATGTATGTAAATAGGATTCAGTTAGCATTGGGAACCCGCATACCAAATTTCTTGAAGATGGGCCCATAAGTAACAAAGACCGCTGAAAAGTTCAATATGGCGGCCGACAGTGGCATTATACTACCGAAATAAGTACCAAATTTCAGCCTTCTACCTACACGGGAAGTTGGAGAATTAGTGACGTTGGAAAGTTCAATGTGGCGGCTGACAGTGGCGTCATACCATCGTAATAAGTATGTACATCGGTTTCGGTTAGCGCAGGGAAGCCGCCTACCAAATTTCGTGAAGATGGGGCCATGAATAAGAAAGTTTAACATGGCGGACGTTGTTGACCGTTACATGTAGAATTTCGAAATGAAACCTGCTTAACTTTTGTAAGTAAGCTGTAAGGAATAAGCCTGCCAAATTTTAGCCTTCTACCTACACTGGAAGTTGGAGAATTAGTAATGAGTCAGTGAGTGAGTCAGTGAGGGCTTTGCCTTTTATTAGTATAGACTAGCAGAATACCCAAGCGCAGAAAGGAGAAGTAGTGTGTTAAAGAAGTTATGAAAAAGAAAAGCAAACATTTTAAAAATAACGTAAGATGATTGTTAATGTAATTGTAAAAGTGTTGTTGTCATATCTATCTATTTATATATATATATTTATATATATATATATATATATATATATATATATATATATAGCAAAATACCTGCATTGGCAGCTGAGAAGTAAAAAGAAAAGGAAACATTTTAATAATAACGTAACATGATTGACAATGTAATTGTTTTGTCATTGTCATGAGTGTTGCTGGCATATATATATATATATATATATATATATATACACACACATATATAAACATATATATATATATATATATATATATATATATATATACACATCTATATACATATATATACACATATACATATCTACATATATACTGTATATACACATATATATACAAATCTACATATATATATCCACATATATATATATAGGTGGGACTCGATTAAAAAATTAATCCAATTAATTAGAGGCTGTGTAAGAATTAATCTTGATTAATCGTATGTAATCACACACGTAAATTTGCCCCAAATCGCAAATGTTTTTTTTTTAATTTAAAAGGGTTTTAGTGGGTGACAGAATCAAATAATAGACATGGACATGAATATTGTAAACTCAAGCTGTTTTAATTTCTGAAAAAAAGCCTTTAAACTGCATTTGAATTCAAAACAGAAACAAAAATATCATCCCTGGTTAAAATTGGGCAGACTTAAAATAAAGTGGTAGTTTAAGTACTTTAAGTACATTTTCAGAATAGTATTGTCTTTAAATAATAATAACCAAAATTTCAACATAAAGTGCAGTTTTTCTTCTTAAAAAAATAAGTCAGAAACATAAAAGGTAATTTGACCAACTTAATCTTTAAACTCTGAGTAACATTAGCCAAAATTATTTTGTACATTAGGCTAAAACAGTGTGATCATTGAACATTTTGTAATTAGATGTATTTAGAATTACTAACGGTCACGGAAGTCCAATGATCCCCAGTAAGAGCCACAAAGTCCGCTTTCTGTAATGCATCTAATTTTGCTTGCTTTTCAGTGTGCACAAAACCATGCTTTTATCAAGGCTTCGCGGTAGTCGAAATGATCAGTCGTAGGAACGCGCTTTTTTCCGACTCTAACATTTTTGTAGCTGTGATGTGTGCATCAGTGTAATGGATGTACCAGGAAATCATGCATTGACAAAAGTTCCCGCTTGCTTGGAATTGAAAGTGTGATTAAATGCGTTATTTTTTAACGCGTTATGGAGTACATGCATCGAAGCTTCTCAGCTGTGCTTGTGCTAAGAAAGGGAAAATTTTAAAAATAACGTAACATGATTCTGCTAACCTAATATTTTTCATACGTCCCAAACCAAGGAGATGCGAAGGTAAAATGAATCGGTAGCGCGCACATACTCAGTGCATCCCTCTCGAATCGAACCTCGAATGTCGGCATTAGAGGCTTAAGACTCTACAATTGCCCACAGCGTGTGGCTTGTCTATGCTAAAGTATGTATTGTAGATCGGGTATATATATACATTTATATATATACCCGTATCGCAGTGGAGAAGTAGAAGTTATGAAAAGAAAAGGGAACATTTTAAAAATAACGTAACATGATTGTCAATATACAGTAATTGTTTTGTGAGTGTTATTGAATGTTGCTGTCATCAAGGATTTGATTATCATTATTTCTTTCAATCAGGTCGTATTTGTAGGATGTGTTGTGTTCAAGTTACATTCCGTGTTTGTCAATCGTTGTAAAGATAAGAGGTTTCATTCATCGATTAGTTCCTTACTGCATCAATAAACAGCTCGTCTTCCTTTTATCTGTGATGTGACAAACTGCATGCACGGGTTTTTTTACACTGTCTTCCTTTAGCGGGACATTCACTTTTTCCACCGTGTGCTTTGTTTCCGCAGTAGCTGCACTTATGAATATGATTGTATGTATCAGACGCTTCATATTTTTGCTGCCTTCTCAATTGTGTAATTCGGTTTTGTTCAGCACTCTTTGGAACTGTTGCTTTTGTCTGTGCACTGCGTCAGTTCACGTGAGCCGCTTGGTGTTCTTGCATCGAAGGTTCCCAGCTGTACTGGTGCCATCTCGTAATGTCAGCTAAGACCCGGCACTTAAAAGTTTCTCTCGCAGTTTCAATGAGTTTGTGCCAAACACCACCCTGACCATCTCATCTTCCTCTGCATAAGCACAGTCCTTCACCCGTGAATATTTACCGGCAGTGTTTGTATTGGATTGCCGCTGATGGACGGCCTTATATGGGCAGGCACTAAATTACAAACGCTAGTGGCAGCCTGTCTATGAACTTAATTTAATATAAACTTACGGTTCACGCCCGTGCTTTGTTTCCTCAGTAGCTGTACTTATGAATATGCTTGTATGCATCATTTGCTTCATAATGTTTTTCTGCCTTCTCAATTGTGAAATGGCGTTTTGTGCTCATCGCTGTTTGGAGTTCTTCCTTGTTCTCTATGTACCTACGTAGGAGGTGTGATGATGTCACACGAAACTCCGCCCCCCACGGCCATCTCCAACTCAACTCCATTACATTATATGTAGAAAAATAGGTTCCAGTTATGACCCTTACGCGTAGAATTTCGAAATGAAACCTGCCCAACTTTTGTAAGTAAGCTGTAAGGAATAAGCCTGCCAAATTTCAGCCTTCTACCTACACGGGAAGTTGGAGAATTAGTGAAGAGTGAGTGAGTCAGTCAGTGAGTGAGTGAGTGAGTCAGTGAGGGCTTTGCCTTTTATTAGTATAGATTAGTATGTGCATATAACCTATGCTCATCCTCACGCATACTTTAAATCAAATCAAGCAACATACCACTTTTCAAAAGATCTAAGATTTTTATTTTCTCATCCAAAGATAGCCTTTTACCTTTCCTCTTAGCCTTTAAATAAGGGATGAGTAATGTCGATCCTTGAGGACTACAGTGGCTACAGGTTTTTTTTCCAACCTAGGCTTTTAGTTAGAAGTCCATTTTTTCTGTTGAAGCACTTATTGCTCTAGTGTTGCATCTTTTAATTTGTCTTATTTCTTAAGATTTCTTATCCTTAATTGTTATTTTAGGCTTAAAATGCTGCGTACACTGTTTTGAATGGTTGAATGGCTCCTTACTAGCAATAAGATGCAAATGTCAAAGGAGTCAACAGTTCTCCATATACCTTGTTTCCATTTATACCTGTGTGTATTCACTGTGAACTATAATATCATTTGATTATCATATCATTTCATATCATTTAGATTTTATCTTGGAAATAATGCAAGAATAAACTGACATGGCAGAATGAAAACAATAAGAAGCCATAAAATGAATAAGATCTGTAAATGGTAAAGATTGTGTTCTAATTAAGCAGCTGTGTTGGAACAAAAACTTTAAACCACTGCAACTCTCCTGGACGTATGTTGCTCACCACTACTTTAAGGGATTTCTTTGATCACTTAATTGTTTTTTGGAGCCATTTTGTCACATGTGCACATGTAACACCTCTTACACACATGTGAAATTAAACTCCATCTTATTTTCTATGCATTATGTAACTATACCTTATCTGGACAAATAAAGTCAATTAAAGATCACCATTCAAATCCACTTTTAACTTTATTATCCATTTAAAGCTGCAATTAGGCTGAAGAGGCTTGGCCAGAATTAGCAGCATGTCACACACTATTTTACATTTCCTCCGCATCCATAACACTGCTGCTTAAAATGTAAAAAAATTACTCAACTGGTACTTGTTAAAGCACAAACAAATATAAATGAACAACAAACACTTTTTGATAACTGAGTAAAGGGATGTAAAAGGAATAGACTCGATGCACTTAAAAAAGTTTGGGGCAGCCACCCATACTATATATTATTCCTGGCAGCAAAAGATTCTTTAAATAGTGCAGAGATTTTCTCAGTACGGAGTCCAAAACAGAACTGTTGAGGGCTTGTAAAGATGGCGACTTTAAGAGACCAGACATGAAGTGATGTAAGGGAACCAGAAGGGATGTTCTTTGGGTGTCAGATTGGGTGCCAGAACCAGAAGTGATATTCTTCTGGGTGCCAGAACTGAAAGTGATGTCATCTGCTCTGAATCAAACAGGTTTTCCCGTGGCTGGTCTGTAGAGATAACAGGAGAAGGTTTAGTGCACCCCTCTACCCCCTGGCCAGGCGTGGAATTACTTTTGCTTGGTCCATACGTCGTCCTCCTAGTCGCACGTGTGTGAAATAAGCCCAGACCCATCGGGTCGGGTGTTCCTGTTCCGAGAAGTCGTAGCACCGAGAAAGGGCATCAGCATTGGCTTGCAGTACACCACAGCAATAAACAACCGAATACTTATAAGGCTGTAGATCTAAAAACCACCTCGTGACATGTGGATTGGACTCCCTATGCAAGGCCATCCACTATAATGGCACATGGTCTGTCACAAGAGTGAATTCATGCCCCAAGAGGTAATATCTCTGCTGAGTAATTGACTATTTAATAGCCAAAGCTTCCCACTCCACTGCTGCATACCTGGTTTCACGATCCAGCAGTTTCTGCCTCAGGTACATAATGGGGAGTTCAACCCCATCGACACTTTGGCTCAGCACGGCTCCAAGACCTGTGTCCGAAGCGTTCATCTGGAGGATGAAGGGCACAGAAAAGTCAGGCGCTTTCAATATAGGAGCTGACGTAAGGGAAATTTTCAGGTCACTGAATGCAGCCGCTGATGTCTCATCCCATACCATGTGATTAGGTCTCCCGTTCTTTGTGAGGTTTGTCAAGGGAGTTGCTCTCTCAGAAAACTGGGGTACAAACTGGCGATAGTAACCCACTAAGCCGAGAAAGGCTTGAACCTGCCTCTTGTTTATTGGACGGGGCCAATTCAAAATGGCACCTATTTTAGAACACTGTGGTCTCAACATACTCCGGCCCACTAGATAGCCTAAATATTTGGCTTCGACTAACCCAAAGTAGCATTTCTTCGGATTAATACGAAGACCAGCTTTTGCTAGTGACCGCAATACAGCTCGAACCTGCTATAAGTGTTCCTCCCAGGTGCTGGAATAGATGACAACGTCATCCAAGTAGGCAGTACTATATGAATTATGAGGACGGAGCACTTTGTCCACCAGATGTTGGAATGTTGCAGGTACCCCATGCAATCCAAATGGGAGAACACGATACTGCCAGTGCCCGCTAGGGGTGCTAAACGCTGCCTTTTCCTCAGCGGAGTCCGTTAAGGGAACCTGCCAGTACCCTTTAGTCATATCTAATGTAGTCAAAAATTTGGCTTACCAAGCCGTTCGAGGAGGTTGAATTGGGAAACTTGGTTAAGCTGACGGAAGTCATTGCAGAACCTCCAACTTCCATCAGGCTTACTGACCATGACAATAGGAGGCTCCACTTCAGCCTTTTTTGCCTCAGGAATTTTGTACTGGCGTTCTCTGACTATAACCCCAGTTTTTGTCACTATGTCATGCACAATCAGGGAGGTCCGCCCTGGATTTTCACTTATTAACTCAGGGACAGACAGGATAACTACTTCGAGCTCCTCTCATTGTTGGTGAGTCATATTATCTCCGAAATTAAGATGTAATTTATGAGCGAAGAGAGAGAGGCTGTCCGGAGGAGGGCTCGAAATCTTTGTCCTTCCACGGTTTCAGCAAATTGACATGATAAATCAGCTTGCTGGGACGATGATTTGGTTGTTTCACCAAATAATCGACTAGTCCCTTCCTCTCCTTAATTTCCTAGGGGCCTTGCCAATGAGCCAATAATTTAGAATGTGAGGTAAGAACTAAAGCCATGATTCAATCTCCCGGGCGGAACTGCCAAAGAGACATACCACGGTTATAGCATCGGACCTGGGCTGCTTGCGCTTTTTCCATGTGCGTTTTCAATATAGGTCTAATCTCCTCAAATTGAGCGATATATTCCAGTATATTTGCTGACGGGAGAGCCTCTTCCTCCCAGCCTTCTTTTAAAATGTCTAATATGCCCCGGGGTTGTTGTCCATCTAGTAATTCAAAAAGCGAGAACCCTGTGGAGGCTTGTGGGAATTCCCGATATGCAAAAAGGAAGAGGGGGAGGAGCTGATCCCAGTTCCTTCCGTCCTCATTGTCTACCTTATGTAACATTTGTTTGAGAGTTTGATTGTACCTCTCTACGAGACCGTCGGTTTGAGGATGATATACCAAGGTTTTTAAATGTTTTATTTGAAGTAGCTTGGCAGTCTCCCTAAATGTCTGCGAGGTAAAAGGCGTCCTTTGATCCGTCAGGATTTCTTTAGGGATGCCAATTCAAACAAAGACCCCTACTGATTCTCGTGCGATAGCATTTGAAGTAGCTGAGCGCAGCAGAACAGCTTCCGGAAACCGGGTAGCATAATCTAACAGGACCATTATATATTTATGGCCTCTGGCTGAGGGTTCTAGGGGCCCTACCAGGTCGACCACAATACGCTCAAAAGGTACATCTATTAAGGGTAATGGAACTAGAGGAGCATGGTCCCTCCTAGGAATCTGCCTCAATTGACACTCTGGACAGGATGTACAAAAGTGGCAGACATCCTCATTAATCCCGGGCCAGAAGAATCAGAGCTTAATCTGCTTAAGTGTTTTTTCGGGTCCCAAATGGTCTCCCAGGAGATGGGTATGTGCTAGTTCACAGACTTTTCATCAGTAAGTCTGTGGTACTAACAACACTGACCTTATCTCTCCCTCATGTTCTGCCACCTAGTACAACAGATCATTATTTAACACAAAGTGAGGACATTGTGGCATCGAATGTAATGTGTGTTGGTCATCTATCAGAACAACTGCATTCTTTGCAAACTTATGGGAGTCGTCGTTCCACTGCTCCCTTTTAAATGAAGCCAGGGTCTACTTGTATTGAAACTGCAGGCATGTGAGGGGATCAGATTCGACCTTAAGGGGCGGGGTTTCATCCTGAGTCAATGCAGTGCTTGTTGATGATGTATCTGGCTGAGACGTCCCAGGTGTTTCCCTGTCATCACCAGAGGCCAAACTCCTCTCCCCTGCCGGCTGTATACACACTGTGGAAGAAGTTGAGGGCGCTGATTCCGCGTCTGTGACTAGACCTAGTGATCTTGGGGAAGAAGCGTCTGTGTTACAGCTTTTAATGTCCACCCAATCTCTGCCTAATATCACGGGGAAGGGAGGATTATTCATCACCACCACCGTCAACTTTTTTAATACGCCGTCCTGACATATATAACAGTTGGCGGATCTATAATACCGGACATCCCCGTGAATGCAGGTAATGAGGGTTTTAATCTTTAGCCACTGTCGCGGTAACACCAGATTGCGAGCAACAATAGAAATGTTACTGCCGGAATCAAATAATGTTATAACCTTCATTCCATTAACTAGCCCTTCTCCTGTATGTGAATAGGCCAAAGGGTTAGTGAGCGCACACCACGCATTCCCCCATCTCACTCCGCAGACCCCTTCATCACTTCGTGAAGCCGGCCAACATGTCCCAGGTTCCACTCGAGTACACTTCGCATTGTAGCTACGAGACTCTATGTTAGGGATGCACGAGTTCACACACGATTCCCGTTCTGATGCTCCCAATGTGGTTTCTGCCCTGAGGTGTTCTATTGCCTCGGCTAGCAAGACAATATCAGTACAGCCCCAGGCCAGACTCTGTGGGTCCCATTCCTACTCTTTCCCAGTCCTTTAACAGGATGATGGGTCGAAGCATACTCAAGATTTCCCCAAGAAGCCCCGACCGACCCCCACTCGGCGATTCAGGAGCAGTATTTACCATCTGATTTTTCTTGCATTGTGTATATTGTGTTGAGTCTTTGTTTTGGTCTGACTTCTCTCCACTTCTCTCCTCTCCGTTCTCTCCAGGAGGTCATCATTCTGCCAACTATGCCACTGTAAAAGGAATACTGTAGACTCGACGCACTTAAAAAGGTTTGGGACAGCCACCCGTATATTTCTCCTGGCTGCAAAAGATTCTTTAAATAGTACTGAGATGTTCTCAGTACGGAGTCCAAAACAGAACTGTTGAGGGTTTGTAAAGATGGCAGCTTTAAGGGACCGGACAAGTGATGTTCTTCAGATGTCAGATTGGGTGCCGGAAGTGATATTCTTCTGGGCGCTAGAAGTGATATTCTTCTGGCCTCTGGAACTGGAAGTGACATCATCTGCTTTGAATCAGACAGGTTTTTCTGCAGCTGGTATGTGGAGATAACAGGAGAAGGGTTAGTGCACCCTGCCACCCCCTGGCCTGGCACAGAATTACCTTTGCTTGGTCCATACAACGTCCTCCTAGTCACATGTGTATAACAGGGAACAAGATTTATGAAAGAGTTTAGTTAGCCTAAAAATCAAACAGAAACCACCAGAATCAGTGGCATGTTACAAACCATTTTGCATCTACATGCTGCTGCTTCCAGCATGGGAAAGAGAGAGAGAGAGCTAAAAAGCACTATGCTTCCTAATAGAAAACATTTAGAAACTAATTTCCCAAGGCTTGAACATTAAATGAATCAACTACATACACGACACAAGTAGCAAACGAGCAAAACATGAAATGCTGGGAAAGCTACAGTAGGCTAAATCTGTCACTTCATTCATGTGTAATTCATTGTAGTGCTACACACACAGCAAATTGAAGTTTTTCTTTTTGAATCTTTTTGGAATTATTTTTTTTTATATATTTTAAATCCAGGTTTGATTGAATCCACAGATATAGAGGGTCTGTACTTGATCATCTTTAAAAACGTACTGCAAGCTGAATCCAGAGTACTAACTTTTGAATTCTGGTACAGCTTAACTTATTAATCGAATAAATGTATGTAATTAATTGCACATAATTGCATCTAACATTAAAACATGTAATTATAAAATTAATACATAAATCATGAAGTAAATACACACTCAATAACAAAATTAATGTAGAATCAACAAAAAGGAATTAAAAAAATATGGCATATTTTATACTTAAACAGTGACCTTAAACCTGAACTTTTAACAAAATATTACTTGAGAAAGTGCAACCTGAATTTGAATGCCTTCCTAAAAGGCAAGTTGAAAAGAAGGCAATAGGAAAATGAGGCCAATATATTAATTATCAAATTGGCATAGCATATGAGACACAGACATGTCAAACTGAAAAATCATCGAAATGACTGTTGACTTTGAATGCACTGCTGATTTAATTGAAATATTTTGAATCTCTTAAATGTGCATACATTAAAACCTGTGTTAAAACTCCGCAAATATGATTCTCAATTGTTCATCACCATTAATGACTTGATAATTTATACTCCATGCAAGTGCCTCTCAACTGGTGCACCATGGAAATAACAGTGTAGTGCCCCTAGGTTCTGACCTGAGAGGGAACGATCTGAGAAGGATGGGTCTACCTGGAGAAGCCAACATAAAACTAGCACTATGATCACCATTTTGCAGACACAACACTTAGAGAGCACTTCAGCAGCCTGGAGCCATTTTGGGGGTCCATTTGCCTGGGTGTATGTTCACAAACAACTTTCGCAGAGCCAAAGGCCAGTGGGTATACGAGTTAGCGCCAGAATGTGTGGGCAAAGGGACAAAGCAGCTGGGAAATGCGTACAAAGTGCTCACTAAGTGCTGTGTCAGTGAATGTCAGTCTCCAAGCTGCTTTTTTTGCTGCCCCTGACCCTCCCCTTCAGATAGTTTAGCACGTCTATAGAAAGAATGCTTTTGTGGTTGGTAGAATTGTGGTGTGCCTTGTGATTTTTTTGGGTTACAAAAAGTGTGACACCAAATAAAAAAGGTTGAAAAACACTGCTCTACCTACATCTTTGCTCCTGGCATCTGAAAAAAGATCTCTGTAGCTGTTATCTCGCTTAAAAACTGACACACGCATTACTTGGATGGTTATGTCATATTCTTTGCAGAAATTAGCCATTATACTGCAAACTGGAATAATGGGTAGGGATAATCATTATACTTCTATTTTGTAGAATTTTGTCATTATATTAGGGCAATCAGCAATGTAAGCTCACTGGCAGACTGGTGAGTTAAATACAGAGGTACTAGAGACTTATTTTGGTTTTAGTGCTACTCAAAGATAACTTATTTAGCATTTATGGGAAATGACGTTGATTTGATCCTCTTACAGAAACATAAAAAAGAGCATAATTTTTATACTATACTATTTTAATACTTTTGCAACTTTTCTCTAGCATTGCATCAGGACTTTTATAAACCCCCATCATCCCCTCTCCTCCCACTCACCTGCACCTACACTATTTATAAATTAAGAAAATGAACACCAGTGCTACATATTGACAGGTGGCGTGTCATTGTGAACCACGTAATATTTATTTCATAAAACTTTTAAAGGTAGTATATAAATATGATACTGATTGTGTACATAATTCTTTTGGTGCACACTTAACTTATTTGTATTGTAACACCAACAATCAGTCAGGGAGGAACAGCACCAGTACATGTTTCAGGAGTTTGAAATTGATGAGCTTTTATTGATTTCCACTGTTCCTGCCATGGGTGATGCCTCAACTTTTCTACTCGCAGTCAGACTCATTCAACTCTTTTACACTGTTCGTCTTCCACTTCAGTGCCCTAAAGCATGCCGCTCTTTGACTCTTTGACTTGTTCCCCTCTACTAGATTACTCACTCTGTGCTGTTTCCACACACCGTGCTGCTCCTTCTCATCTCCACACGTGCCTCTGCTGCACACTGTGTTCTCCTTCTCTCCATCCCCAATGCAGAAAAAACAAGCACACTTTCCAGCACCTTCCTTCATTTCTTCCAGGACCTCCTCCTCCTTTTGAGGTGTCTCATTAGCATATCGCAATGCATTTTCTGCAAGCACAGTGCTCAGTGTCATGATTTAGGCTAGAAATTGATGTTTTGCCTTTAAGAGAAGCCATATCGTGTACTGTTCTCTGGGTGTGTGCTTAATCTTCTAGTTTTGCCTATTTTTTGACTCATTTTCTTTTTAAACTTCGATTTTGCTTTTTGTCTGGGTTTCGGTTGCTACAATTTATTTTTTATTTTCTTTTGTTTTGCCTTTTGCCCACTTCTCCTGGTTTACTCACATATTTGTTATCTTGTTTTCCTGCTAATTCAGGACACTCAGTAGCTGTCCAGCCCCATGGCCCTCTGTCTCCCACAGAATAATTACAGCATTTTAGTTTTGTAATGTTAAAAAAAATTATATGAAAATGCTGCCCAGACCAAAACACTGCTTGAGGTGTTTGTTTCATTTTCGACCACAAATGCGATTTTTTTAATGCATTAAACAGGCTACATCGATCACATAAATTAACATGTTAACTTTCCCAGGCCTAATATACATGCATTATGACAATTAGTGTACATAGTAGCACCACAAACCCCAAACACAACTACATAACAAAGTCCTGGGTTCATCTTTTTTTTTTTTTACGGTACCTTTCCACAATAATATGATACAAAATCTTCACATCTTCATCCACATCCACAAAATCTTCTTGTCTCTTTCACCTCTTCCCATGTAGTCTCATCCTCTCTCCTCTTGACTCAGACTACCCATACAGCAAACTCTGCTTCTTTTATACTGGACCACAGAATACTTGTGGAAGTCCCGCAACATTGCATCTAGGTCAGGCGTAAGTTCTTTAAGGTTGGGGCGGTCTGCTTCTGCAGCTCCTCCTTATGTCACCCATGAACCACAACAGGGCTGTCTCATGAGACTGCAATTCCCAGTCTGTCTTGTGGATATCCACCCAGGCACCATAGCCCAGGAAGACTGCCACCTATTGTATCAGGGAAACAAATAGTCCACGTGATTAGTCTCCACTGTCCTTCTATTAAACTGGATTCCTGGTCAGGTATGAAATCATGAGCTATTCCGGTTAGAATTCCAGCCCATGCCTGGTGTCAATGACAACATGTATAGTAAGAAAAATACAAAAAGAAGATAAAGAGTTGGATCACTGTAAGGTGAACCCTGTATTTATGATGGCAATAAAAGGGAGTTTTACAATAGACATCTTTTCAGACGGGAGTCAAAAGTCAGACTCACTCAAGACTCATCCCTTTAAAGGAAGTCAGAGTGGAAGAGGCAGACTCAGGGAGTTGCGACCCGGAAGTGATGTCACTGGTGTTGCTAATTGTTGGATTTGTTAGGGAGAAAGGAGGAGAAGCATTAGGCAACAGCGTCAACCCTGAACTCGAGGTGAAGTTACTATTTGTTGTGCCCATAGGTTGCCTCCCAATTGAACATGTGTGAAAGTATACATATTATATTATGGACAGGTGGAAGGTACACAGGATGACTGTATGAAGTGTAGGCATGCCATACAGATTTCCCATTCAATTGCATATGATAAAATAAGTACTAGAGGGCACAAAATATAATATAATTAGCCCTGTTGGCATTATCTAAAGTGGCTCATATGAGTAGGTTACAGCATCAGGAACTCTGTCCTCAATATAGTCTGAGTCCAAATGAGATGCCAATATTCGGGGCATAGGATTCTTATAGCTTGTGGTAATGTGCCTTACTGGCATTACCAGTAATTAAATAAAATTAGTTAAGTGTCCTCTGCCATGTAAGGAGGTAGGCATTTGTTTGGGTAAAAAAAGGTATAAAGAAAGGAAACTTGCCTTTTTCATTATATAGAGCAGACAGATGTCTTCACTTACGATATTAGTGCCTTTTGGGGAGTGTCGTGGTGGGTCTCATGTAGACTGGAGAGACAGCCTTGCTATTGACTGGCCAGGATGGCATTGTCGGTCCTCTATACCTGCACGCGTTTCCTGCAACCTCATTAACACTAAAAGTGTAAAAGAAAGTGCGAAACGTCTTAGGGCTCATTTATACTTCACGCTCAAAACGCGTACGCGCCCGCATCATGGCTGCCACGCGTTCCCAGCGTTCATTTCACGCGTCCTCTGAGCAGGTCCTCAGAAATTAACGCGATGCGTGCGCGAGTTGCAGTACCAGCAAAAAGTCGGGGGGCGCAGTATGCTAAAAGTCGGAACGTGACGTCAGAGTCTCTGTTTACTATCTACATGTGACAGCAAGCCTCTATGGAGATCCTTCGGGATCGATGTGCGCTTTGCTGTTTGATGAATGGTTCAAAGTGTTGAAGCAAAATGCCGACATACAGATGCATTCGTGGTGTTTTTATATTCAAGATCGTAATGACACGATGTACAGTGCTATACATTATGTTGCCGATGTGAAGTTGCAAAAAAAATAGACGGCACTGAGACGTGTCGTTACGATCGGGAATATGCGACGCTTGAATATAAAAGCACTATGAATGCATTTGTATGTCGGCATTTTGCTTCACCACATCGAAGCATCCATCCATCCATCAAGAATCGGCAGAGACGCTTTCTGTCACATGTAGATAGTTCCCGAATGTAATGACACGATACATTTTAAAAGTCTCACATACCATCTTTTGTGTCGTCTTTTTAATTTTTTATTTTGCAACTTAACAACAGCAACATAATGTATAGCGTTATATTTGAACCACTGAGAAAAAAATAAAGGACACGGTGAAAACGTGTATTTTGTGATTAAAGTGGAAATTTCGGCTTTAATCTCGAATTGTCCACTTTAACCTCGTAGTTTACTTTATCATTAAAGCAGACCGTCAGAACGCTCATCCCAGTTTTTAATCGCTACGAGCTTCTTGGACCTGACAGCTGCGGCAAGCAGCAAAAAGATCACCACACAGAACAAATTAAATGTATGATATTCTAACTCTCTGCACATTTAGAATCTTTAGATTCATACTTGATATCACTTTCATGATGAAATGCATTAAAGTGTGTATGTTACATTTTACATATAATTTCATTTAAATAATGAATACTGTTAATAATTACACACATGGGGGTGACACGGTGGCGGAGCAATAGCACTGCTGTCTCGTAGGGAGTTACATTGCTGGTATTTCCTGCTTGTATTCCACACTGTGCTCTGGTTTCCTTCCAAAGATAAGCAGATTTGGGGATTTGGTGCCGCTAAAATGACGCTAGTGTATGTATGCTTGTATTCACCTTGCGATGAGCGGAGACCTCGTCCAGGGATTGTTTCTCAGTCGTGCCCAATGCTTGTTGGAATGGACACATCCCTGGATTGATGGATTTAATCAATAAACATCCTTTTCACAGATATTGCGGTAAGGTGTTATCGGAATTTAATAGGTGTTTTAGGCCATTCACAACACAGAGAAGCCAAACATGTTCTCGCCGTGATAATATCTCACACTGCCACCTGGTGGACTCCTCCAGATTTACGTAAAGTACGCACGCAAGTATAAACACTTCCACGCTTGCGTAGCAGGAGCGTCCGCTGCAGCATGCGTCGCGTCGCGTGAAGTATAAATGAGCCCTAAATATTAGTTTACCACGGTCTAGTAAAGGGATCCCATGTTTGTAGTTGTCTGAGCTGTAGCTCAGGGGAAGAAGAAAAAGAATGGAAAGTTCACTAAAGGCAAAAGCGCAGTCCGTGACTGAAAAGCCGGCACAGCTATGTGTGCGCGCGCCGGCTGCTTGACTTATTATAATAATTATGTGGGATAGTAGATGCCACTTTTCGCAAACGCGTTCACGTCATCACGTACCCCTAGAGGGATGATGTACGCCAGTTTAATTGGTCAGCTTAGGGGCGCCAAATACAAAAGGGAATCATGGCCTCTAGAGGGGGTCTTTTCTGACTAGTTCGTCTTGGAGGAAGGTGTACTGTACTTGGTAGATCTGCGTTTTAGAAGTTACCAAACATTACGGCTTGTGCTTTGTTTTTGTGAATATTTTTTCATATAAATATCTCTCGATTAACTTTGGTGCAGGTGTTTATTGGGTTGTGGTTAGTGGTGCACTGTTTATTTTTGTATATACACTTTTTTTTCTGTATTTTTGGGTGAATCGTGTATTATACACTGTTTGGAGGAGCAGCTTCCTGACTTGGACCACTGTGGAGGAAGACAGCTTCACATTTTGCTTTTGTGTATATATTTGGATTTCACTAATTTGTGTGCAGTATACTTTTTTCATTTGGGACTTTCAGGAAACACTGTAAATATTGTATATTGTCATTTCTGGGCTCCATTTGATTACTGTTTTTGTGTGTCCTTTGCGGCATTGGACTATGTTTTAATGTATAAATTCCGCAGGACATTATTTTTGATTTTTCTTTAAGTGCACCTGTAAATAAAACCTCACTTTATTTTTCAAAAAACCCAACCCTTTTTGTGTCCGTGTCTCCTGTCTTACACCATCATCCTGGTCACGCTCGGTCCCACATACTAGACACCTAGAGTGTAGGCTGGTGATTCCAATTCCCACTACACGGTGTGTCACATAGCTCTCAGCCTTGAAGGAGTGGGGTTAGTTGCCCTCAAGGGGCATCTTCTTGCTAGTATGGAAGAGAAAAAAGATTACACTGTTAGTGAAGCATAATCAACCTGCAGTGCTGTGTTTTGCACTGCCTGTCTCTACTCAATAAACTTCTTCCTCAAATATGCAGTATATACTCTCCAAAACGAATGTAAATATATAGAAAGTGAGAGATGGGAGTACTTGCTGGTGGCACTTACAGGTGGGTAGGTGGATCAGCTATGTACCTCACTAGATGGGCTTGGAATTGCCTTGCATATGAAAAGGCATTCAGCATTTATTGTATTTTGTTTATTTCATACTTTACCACAGAACAGATACTGTAGCTGATGCTGGCCATGAGAGAAAAGTGTCAGAATACGGAGTGCATTGCAGCTTGCTGTGTATGGGGCTGAGCTGTAGCTGTAAACTTTTAGAGTGTCAAAATTGATCCCTGTCAACCAACGAATGTGCCTACAATCAGCACTTCCTAACTGTCATAACTGGACGATGGAGCAATGAAAGAAGTGGGCCTGCTCTGATGAATCATGTTTTCATTCAGATCACATGGAAGGCTGGGTGCATGGGTGTTGTTTACCTGGGGAAGAGATGGCAAGAGGATGCATTATGGGAAAAAGGCAAGCCGGCCAAGGCAGTGTGATGCTCTGGGCTCTGTTCTGCTGGGAAACTTTGGGTCCTGGCATTCATGTGACACATGCCACCTACCTAAAGATTGTTGCAGACCTTATACACCCCTTCATGGCAATGTTATTCCCTGAAGGCAGTGGCCTTTTTCAGAAGGAAATGCAGCCTGTCACACTGCAAAAATTGTTCAGAAATGGTTTTGGAACATGATAAAGAGTTCAAGGTGAGGACTTGGCCTCCAAATTCCTCTGATCTCAATCTGATTGAGCTTCTGTGAGTTGTGCTGGAAAAACAAGTCAAATTCATAGAGTTTCCGCCTTGCAACTTATAGGACTTAAAGGATCTGCTGTTAACATCTTGGTGACAGATACCACAGGACACCTCTAGAGGTCTTGTAGAGCCCATGTCTTGATAGATCAGAGCTGTTTTGGTGGCATAAGGGGGACCTACACAATATTAGACAGGTGGTTTTAATATTGTGGCTGTATAGTATGTGTAAATATAAATATTTCCCCCAACAGCCTATTCAATATACTGTATACAGTATGCAGACTTGGTAAAAAGGATTATTTGTTAATTTGACCAATCATTGGAATTAGCAAGAAATGTGATTTTAATGCAGCTGCCCTCCTGTGATTTTTTTTTATGCACTGCAGTCAAAATTTGCTATCTACCGGGTACATGGTCAGAAAAAAAAACGAATAAAAATTAGATAAATGTTACTTGATTTTTAATCTTTAATTCTGCTGTGGCATGCAGAGTCAAAATTTGGCATCAGCAGCATTAATTCACTTATCCAACCTTCATGTGTCAAGGGCACAGACTGGTGGTGGTAGTATAATAGTGTGATGATTTTTATTTTTTTTTTTTTTGCATATGTTATATCTCTTAAAACCAAATGAGCATCATCTGAATGCTAACCATTGATCTATATTTGACCAAAATCTACTATTTCATAAAATCAATACTTCCAGCAGCAGGCAGTTTGCTATGCTCCAAAGCATTCCTCATTTCATCTCAAACTGGTTCCATGAACATGACAGGGACTTCAGTTTAGTCCAGTTGCCTGCACAGTTTCCAGTTTTCAATCCAACAGAGCACCTTTGGGATAAAACTCTGCAGGAACTGCATATTGTTAACAAGTGTTCCAGAACTAAATCTCTGATCCACAGAATTCAGACAACTTCTGGAGGCAAAAGGGGGTCCTACCTGGAGCTAGATAGATGTATCTAATAAAGTGGCCATCCAGCTTAAACATCAGACTTCCCTGTTGATTTGTCTATGCTTCAGTATGTCATTGAGATTGAAACTGGTTTGGTCAAGACAGACTCCCCAATCATGTGCCAGTTATTTGCCCTAAAGCCCTGAGCTGTGATAAAAGATTACGGAGACAGAGAAGCTGAAGATGTGTAGATAAAAGAAAGGTTATTTGCATATGATATATGGATGAATTCATTATGGAAACACCTCATTTTTGAAAAGCCCCCTTTGTGCTTTTCGTGCAGATATGTATCTCTAGCAAGGTATTAAGACCCTAGGACTATGTCTTTAATCTGGTTTATTAGATTATTAAAATTTAATGTAAGTTAAAAAATAAATTCAGTTGTGACATAGTATTGTGAAAGTAACATTTTGACATATTTACCTGCCTGTTTTAAATTATAAAGTGTCTTTACCTGTGCTTCATATTTGAGTGCATTTTCTCTGGGTACTACGATTTCTACCCACATCATGGATGTGTATGTTTGGTGAATAATGAGTAGGAATTTGTGCTTGCGTGAACTCTTTGATGGACCTTTAGTTTTTCAGTACTCTGTTTTGTGCTTGATGCCACTGGGCACCAAAGCGCTCAATACTTTTTTTTACAAATGTTGGTTTTAGGAAATAATGGATGTATTTGCATATATAATGGTGTCTTGTGTTGTATTGTATGTTGTTTAATTTGTTGTTGTGTGTTATATTGTGTTTAAAATGTTGCAGTCATGGCCAAATGTTTTGATAATGATGCAAGTATTGGTTTTCACAAATTTTGCTGTTTTTAGATCTTTTTGTCAGATGTTTCTATAGTATACTGAAGTGTAATTACAATTATTGCATAGGTTTCAAAGGCTTTTATTGATAATTACATTACGTTTATGCAAAGACTCAATATTTGCAGTGTTGGCCCCTATTTTTCAATACCTCTGCAATTCAACCTGACATACTGTCAATCAACTTCTGGGTTAAATCCAGACTGATGGCAGCCCATTCTTGCATAATCAATGCTTGGAGTTTGTCAGAATTTGTGGATTTTTGTTTGTCCACCTGCTTCTTGAGGATTGACCCCAAGTTCTCAATGGGTTAAGGTCTGGGGAGTTTCCTGGCCAAGGACCAAAAATGCTGATGTTTTGTTCCCCGAGGCACTTAGTTATCACTTTTGCCTTATGGCACGGTGCTCCATCATGCTAGAAAAGGCATTGTTCGTCACCAAACTGTTCTTTGCATAAACTTAATGTAACTGTCAATAAAAGCCTTTGAAACTTATGACATGCTTGTAATTATCCTTTAGTATACAATAGAAACATCTGACAAAATGATCTAAAAACACTGAAGCAGCAAACATTACGAAAACCAATACCTGTGTCATTCTCAGAACTTTTGGCCATGACTATATTATGTCCACTGATTCTGAAATTAATAAGCAGGCTAGAAAACAGGTAGATAAGTGGCCATTATTTTAAAAGGTGTCCTACTGCGGTGAATTACTTCATTTGGTGATCATTAGTACGATATTTAGGAGACAAATATACAAATTAGTCTGGTTAGTATAGCTTTAGCCCTATTTGTTTCTCCACTGATTAAACTGAGTATAATAATTAAATTTGCTGTCAGCAATAGAAAGGATTTTTTTTTTTAAATCTTCATAGAGTACATTCTTCTTAAAAGCATACCGTGTCCTTTTTATTAGAAATGATTTAGCAAAGAGGAAAATATCAAATGCATAAAGATGTATTGTCAGTTTCTAGAGGATTGTTATTTTTTTTCCTGTTTCGTGAAACAGACACAGAATAACAGCAGTCAGAGATGATTCAACACATTTCAAAGATACACCAATAGACTGGCACTGCAAACTGAAAGTTCACCATGCTTCATTATGTCAGGTGGACAATTGCATATTAGTGTGAACACAACCTTTAGAATCGAACACCTTCTACAAAGATTGTCCCTTTTCCCCACCACTTGTCCATCCTTATGGATGATGCCTGGTGGTGATCAAGTCAGCTTCAAGCTTTTTGCTTTGCTAAGGCAATGTTGGTAGTATTTTATATAGAAGCAGTGCCCTCCTATAGTGTAGTTTGTGTATACCTTTACACTTTTAACAGTATCCCTTTTTGTGGAGTACTGTTTATGCGTGAACATTACATTTTTACAACATTTTAAATATCGGTGAGATAGTTCCCTTTACATCCGCATTTGTGAAGAGCCTAAAACCTTTTAGGTGTATGATTATATTGAATTTTGGCTTTGAAATAATCTTTTTTTTTTTACTTTGATTCTGATTAATGGTTTGGTTTGGTGTCTGATTTACTTGACTATCTGGTTTTTGGTCCATTTTTCCTGATTTTGTTCATCCCCTGGTCTGTTTCTACTTCTCTCTCTGTGTTATAAACAACACAGAGGTTGGATAACTGGAGTTGGCAGCAGGCAAGTAAGATTACATTCTTGAAAATCTGTTATAGTTTTCCTAAAAACTAATTAGTACTAAATATGCTGCAAGTACGAATGTTCATCACTTTTATAAGGAAATACATATTGTGTCCTCTTAATGTTTTTTGTTTGACTAGTTCACCAGCATGTAGTTGAAGCCTCAAAACAATAAATTAATGACAAAACAGGTATTTTGCCAATTTATTTCTAGAATGAAACCTAATACGTAATCATCTAATCAGCAATAGGCACCAGATTAGGTCCTTATACAATGAACAAGTTACTGCTGTGACTATTCAGCATTTAGTTCTTGAAGCACATTTAGGTACTTATTTACTGATTGAGTCTGAATATTTGGTTAGAGTCACATCTAAACATAATTAAATGGTTTCTCCATTGAGTACCACTTCACTTAAAACACTTTAAAGCACAAGTATCTGAAAATGAAGTTACATCTTCAAGTTGATATTCAACAGACATTTTCTAATTTGTCAAAAGCAATGTAATGTGATAGGATACCCTCATATGTGGTTATTAGCTGTGTTACTCGGCTTTGCCCAGGATATTTCATGAGACAGTGGCCATCAGTTATAGCGGTGTCAACTAATGGGATGAATGAGAAGTAACTAACTTTTCCTGTGTACAATATCTGTAGTTTTTTTATGTATGTATGTATTTATTTATTTATTTATTTATTTATTACCAAGGACTGTTGCAATTGGTAGGCAGTGTAGTATAGTGCTGAAGACTTTGGACCTAGGACTTAAAACTCTTAGGTTGTGGTTTCAAATCCTTGTACTGACAATATGTGACCATGAATAAGTAATTTTTTGTGCTACAGTTGGAAAAGAAAAGAAATGTAACCAGTCATATCTGAAATGTTGTAAGTCATCTTGGATAAAGTTGTTAAATATTAGGTAATAATAATATTATTAGATCATTGGAGCTGCTTACTCTTAAACATACTACAGTATATACAACTGCTCCGTTAAACAATCCTGCTTTAGATCAGTTCCTGCTTTTCTTAATTAGGGAATCCATTCCTCGGAATTCGGGAATCCCGCATGTCATTCCTGTCAATCCCGGGCGCCCGGGGATGACACAGTGCATGGGCATATCACATGTGAACGGTTTTAGAACGACCAACACTTATTTCTAATAAAACTACTGCAATATTTTGACAAAAATAAAAGACTAACCTTATCTACAAACAGTTCATGCTATCATATAAGTACATGTATCTACTTCAGGGGTGCCCACACTTTTTAGGCTTGCGAGCTACTTTTAAAATGACCAGGTCGAAATGAGCTACCTACATTAAAAATGCTATATATATATATATATATTGTGGTCTTCGCTAGTGGTGGGGCACCCGGCTTGTGCCTCCTCCAGACCGTGAGGGGGCGTCCGTCCTGGTTATGTAGGGGGCTTCGGGTAAAGGGCTTGGAAGCCCGGCCCTGTAGGGACCCATAGCCACTGCCAGGCGCCCCAATGCCTGCATATCCCTGGAGCCCAGCACTTCCGCCACACCAGGAAGTGCTGGGGGGAAGACAACTGGGGACACCCGGATGGCTTCCTGGTGCGCAGCCGGCACTTCCGCCACACTGGGGTGTGGCTAGGACTGATTGCCGGGAAGCAGCTGGACCCCATCCGTGTTCCCATATAAGGGGGCGTCTCCCTCCAGTCAGCAGTGGATGTCGGGTGGAAGTGGGCAGAGCTGGAGAGAGGATTGGAGGCGGCCAGGAGAAAGGCATTGGAACTGTGAGGCCTGGACTTTAGGGAATCAGTGCAAGAAGCAGTGGGGTTTGTGGTGCACGTGAACTTGTGTAAATAGTGTAAATAAACAGTGTGTGGTGAAACTATGTTGTCCGTCTGCCTGTGTCCGGGTCCCAGTCCACAGTGGCGTAGCCGACAGGATGCTCTGCCTGTTACAAGGCGGGGACCTGCATTCAAACAAATGTCTGTGGACGACCCGACGCAGCAGTGGACCTCACACACTCGCCGCAGGAGCGGCTTGTGCACAACCCTGCGGGAGCGGTTAACCCCAGAGACCGCTGCCGGACCTCAGAAAGGCCATCCCCGGGTGCGGAGGAAGAAGAACGGGCGTCGCCAGAGCACAGCGGGCTCCGAGGGTCGCGCTGTCGGGAAGAACGGCCAGGCTAGCATTGCGACGCAGAAGGCCACACCGAGGCAGGGGCCTCGGAGTGACGGGATCCGGGAGGTGAGTGCCCTGCCCTGTAGTAATCGGCCCTTCGGGGTCGCACTTACCTTGCTTTCTGCAGGGAGGGACGATCCGGATCCGCATCCGTGGCAGGAGCATGCCGGGCCACGGGCTATTGGCAGCGCGACGGTGGCAGCAGAGGAGGCTGTGAAATCAGAGCCGCTGCGGCTCGAAGAATCGCCGCAGCTGTGAAGCTGCGAGGAGGCACGTCACCGCACCCAGAGCAGGGGAGACAAGATGGCCGCGGGCCGGATGTCCTGCCCGCTGACAGGCACGGGATTGGCCGGTGTGTCTTATGTGCCCGCCAATGATGGGATGGAGGTGGGACCAAGGAATGCCAGTCTCGTGCCTAGGAGAGACCCGATTGGGCCAGAGGGAGTGGCCCACAGGAGGCAGACAACGAGTGGGGCTGATCGACAGGTAAGCCCACTGCCGTCTGCCTCTCTGTTTCCGCCAGCGGCTTGGTGCGAGCCAGAGGAGTCCCTTCGGCCCGCCGAGTCGCCTTTATTGCAGGTGCTGGGTGCTCTTGTTATCCGCTTGGAGCAGCTGAAGGGGAAGGCGGTCGCGTCGGGAAAGACACCGCGTGAGACGGAGGATCTGCGCGACGCTGGAGCCTTTGGCAAACAGGACACCGCGGGGAAGGTAGGTTGTGCCGTCCCCGTAAAGCATAAAGGGGGATCTGCCGAACACGGCCGCGACTTACTTAAGGAGGACCGGCATCAAGTAAGCGATCCCCCCACAGCGAATGCGGCGGTGCTGACGGCCGGCGGGGCGAGGAGAGCGAACACGCAGGGACTAGCAGGACAGGGGCTGATGAGTACCCTGGGTCCTAGCGCCCTGCGCTCCAAGCCCGCGGCAGTCTCCTGTCGCTCTGCAGGGATGCAGACGGGGCTGGATTTGAGCTGTCACCATGCTCAGACCCAGACCGTCAGGTCGTCCAAGAGGAGAAGGAGGAACCAAGGGGTGAATGCCGGTTCCTCCGACAGGAAGGGACGCGGCGCTGGGTGCACGCGTCCGGTGAAGGGCCGTCCTCTGCGGAAGCAGAGAGAATCCCCTGGGTGGCTGGGCAGGCCGCCTGTGAGAGCGGTCCCACTGACATCGGAAGGACGGACATGGAACCTGCGGCGGAGGAGCCAAACAGGCAAGTCGTGAACTGTCGGTGGGGGGGAAGAGCACTGCTGGTATAGAGACTGACAGGACGCTCGGGGTGAGTGTCCTGGAAGTGCTTCTGGCCTTCCCTTTTCTCTTTTTACAGGCCCGAAGCCCCAACGAGCGTTGGAGCCGACGTAGTATGGGACCTGCCCTCCTGGAATGGGCCGCTCCGCAGGAAGGCTCCCTGCCAGGAGGCTAAATGGTGCCCCGGCAGGCGGGGACGGCGGGGGCAAGAGCGGCGCAGAACGGAGGGGCACGTTGGCGTCAGAGGGGGTGCCGAAAAAGGGTGTCCCATGTGGCCGTGTAGTAGGACCCTCTCTGGGGACGTGCTGCCCTTTCAGCGAGTGTCGCTCGGACCCACGTGTCTTCGGTAGCGGTGGGGCACTGTGGTCTCCGGCCGGGACGCCCAGGAGGAGGAGGGCTAGGACTGATTGCCGGGAAGCAGCTGGACCCCATCCGGGTTCCCATATAAGGGGCCGTCTCCCTCCAGTCAGCAGTGGATGTCGGGTGGAAGTGAACAGAGCTGGAGAGAGGATTGGAGGCGGCCAGGAGAAAGGCATTGGAACTGTGATGCCTGGACTTTGGGGAATCGGTGCAAGAAGCACTAGGGTTTGTGGTGCACGTGAACTTGTGTAAATAGTGTAAATAAACAGTGTGTGGTGAAACTATGTTGTCCGGGTCCCAGTCCACAATATATATATATATATATATATATATATATATATATATATATATATATACATATATATGTATATATATATATTGCATAGTTTTACTGTCAAATAATGCAACGAGTAAGCGGCACGTACTTCGCCCTTTACATTGCGCCACAGCGTGTGGTTCGTTTATTTGACAGCTTGTACATCGGGGTAATTACATTCATGGCATTCGTAGTCTGAATCACAATCTGATTGTATGGGTGGTTACCTACCAGGAAATGCTTGTGTCAGCAAACATCCGCCACGCTACCCTCTTTAGTTGTGAGAAGCAGATCATAGAATGTTGCAAAGTTTTACTGGCAAATAATGCAAAGAGTACGCAACACATGTTTCGCCCTAATTCTGGGGTCATCAGGCATACAAACTTACTGCACACTCACTGCATGTCAGCGTCAGAGGCAAAGCCACGGCGTGTGGTTCGGTTATTTGACAGCATGTAGATTGGGGTAATTACATTCATGGTATTCGTAGTCTGAATCACAATCTGATTGTATGGGTGCATGTGGGATGACCAGTGTGTTAGAAGGAAAGAGATCTCAGACTGGCCGCCCTGTATGTCAATTAAGTGGCAAATGCCATTGGGAGGATCTTTGATAGACTAACATTTAAAAAAAAATTTTTTGAACGCAACGCGATCTACTTGATCAGATACTGATATACTTGTTCTAAACAACGCCCGCGCTTGCGTTGCTCTGAAACACCGCCATTTCAGCTTTTACTGATGCATCCAGTTTCTTGTCATCATTCTGTGATGGCAAGTTTCTTGGCACAGATAATGTAGATGCAACAGACTGATGCATTGCAATTTAAAGTTGCTGTTCAAAGCTGTTGTCTGACAGACGTCAATGAAGTCTGCCCTGTCTCGGCATTCGTGAGCTGCCGAGTGCAGACTCTTCCCAGTCCACGGTGCTCAGTCTTAGTCGGAGCCAGGAGACTGACGACTGCTGCTGGTTGACTGAATCAATCTGCAAAACACTACACCGTTGGCCAAAAAAAGTGCCACTTAATTATTTTCAACTATAACTCTGTTATTTCTTGATCGATTTTTACACGCTATATATGCGAGCTTGGCCGTTCCCGGTTTCCTGGGAATTACAGCAGTTTCATTCCCGAAGAATGTGGGAATGAAAAATGTCCAGGAATTCCCAATTCCTAATGACTTGGCTTTTGTTGATGGTCATTGAATAACACAATTTCACAGAAAACTGTATTGTCCATCCATCCATCCATCCTCTTCCGCTTATCCGAGGTCAGGTCGCGGGGGCAACAGCTTAAGCAGAGAGGCCCAGACTTCCCTCTCCCCGGCCACTTCTTCCAGCTCTTCCGGGAGAATCCCAAGGCATTCCCAGGCCAGCCGGGAGACATAGTCCCTCCAGCGTGTCCTGGGTCTTCCCCGGAGCCTCCTCCCGGTTGGACGTGCCTAGAACACCTCACCAGGGAGGCATCCAGGAGGCATCCTGATCAGATGCCCGAGCCACCTCATCTGACTCCTCTCGATGCGGAGGAGCAGCGGCTCTACTCTGAGCCCCTCCCGGATGACTGAGCTTCTCACCCTATCTTTAAGGGAAAGCCCAGACACCCTGCGGAGGAAACTCATTTCAGCCGCTTGTATTCGCGATCTCGTTCTTTCGGTCACTACCCATAGCTCATGACCATAGGTGAGGGTAGGAGCGTAGATCGACTGGTAAATTGAGAGCTTTGCCTTACGGCTCAGCTCCTTTTTCACCATGACAGACCGATGCAGAGCCTGCATCACTGCGGATGCCGCACCGATCCGCCTGTCATCTCACGCCCATTCTTCCCTCACTCGTGAACAAGACCCCGAGATACTTGAACTCCTCCACTTGGGGCAGGATCTCTCCCCCAACCCTGAGAGGGCACTCCACCCTTTTCCGGCTGAGGACCATGGTCTCGGATTTGGAGGTGCTGATTCTCATCCCAGCCGCTTCACACTCAGCTGCGAACCGATCCAGAGAGAGCTGAAGATCACGGCCTGATGAAGCAAACAGGACAACATCATCTGCAAAAGCAGTGACCCAATCCTGAGTCCACCAAACCGACCCCTTCAACACCCTGGCTGCGCTAGAAATTCTGTCCATAAAAGTTATGAACAGAATCGGTGACAAAGGGCAGCCCTGGCGGAGTCCAACTCTCACTGGAAACGGGCTCGACTTACTGCCGGCAATGCGGACCAAGCTCTGACACCGGTTGTACAGAGACCAACAGCTCTTATCAGGGGGTCCGGTACCCCATACTCCGAGCACCCCCACAGGATTCCCGAGGGACACGGTCAATGCCTTTTCAAGTCCACAAAACACATGTAGACTGGTTGGGCAAACTCCCATGCACCCTCCAGGACTCTGCTAAGGGTGAAGAGCTGGTCCACTGTTCAGCGACCAGGACGAAAACCACACTGTTCCTCCTGAATCCGAGGTTCGACTATCCGACGGACCCTCCTCTCCAGAACCCCCGAATAGACTTTTCCAGGGAGGCTGAGGAGTGTGATCCCTCTATAGTTGGAACACACCCTCCGTCCCCTTTTAAAGAGGGGACCACCCCCCCGGTCTGCCAATCCAGAGGCACTGTCCCGATGTCCATGCGATGTTGCAGAGACGTGTCAACCAAGACAGTCCTACAACATCCAGAGCCTTAAGGAACTCCGGGCGATCTCATCCACCCCCGGAGTTTTTGACCACCTCAGTGACTTCAGTCCCAGAGATGGGAGAACCCACCTCAGAGTCCCCAGGCTCTGCTTCCTCATTGGAAGGCATGTTAGTGGGATTGAGGAGGTCTTCGAAGTACTCCCCCCACCTGCCTACTACGTCCTGAGTCGAGGTCAGCAGCGCACCATCCCCACCATATATGATGTTGACACTGCACTGCTTCCCCCTCCTGAGATGCCGGACGGTGGACCAGAATCTCCTCGCAGCCGTCTGAAAGTCGCTCTCCATGGCCTCTCCAAACTCCTCCCATGCCCGAAGTTTTGCCTCAGCAACAACCGGCCGCATTCCGCTTGGCCTGCCGGTACCTATCAGCTGCCTCCAGAGACCCACAGGACAAAAAAGTCCTATAGGACTCCTTCTTCAGCTTGACGGCATCCCTCACCGCCGGTGTCCACCAACGGGTTCGGGGATTGCCGCCACGACAGGCACCAACCACCTTGCAGCCACAGCCCGTCAGCCGCCTCAACAATAGAGGCACGGAACATGGCCCATTTGGACTCAATGTCCCCCACCTACATTGAGGTTGAAGTTCTGCCGGAGGTGGGAGTTGAAGCTACTTCTGACAGGAGACTCTGCCACCCGTTCCCAGCAGACCCTCACAACACGTTTGGGCCTACCAGGTCTGACTGGCATCTTCCCCCACCATCAAAGCCAACTCACCACCAGGTGGTGATCATTTGACAGCTCCGCCCCTCTCTTCACCCGAGTGTCAAAGACATATGGCCGCAAGTCCGACGACATGCTTGAACATGGTGTTCATTATGGACAATCCGTGACTAGCACAGAAGTCCAATAACAAAACACCGCTCGGGTTCAGATCGGGGGGGCCATTCCTCCCTATCACACCCTTCCAGGTTTCACTGTCATTGCCCACGTGAGCATTGAAGTCTCCCAGCAAAACGAGGGAATCCCCAGAAGGTATGCCCTCTAGCACCCCCTCCAGAGACTCCAAAAAGGGTGGATACTCCAAACTGCTGTTCGTCGCATACGCACAAACAACAGTCAGGACCCTTCCCCCCACCCGAAGGCAGAGGGAGGCCACCCTTTCGTCCACCGGGGTAAACCTCAATGCACAGGCTCCGAGTCGGGGGGCAATAAGTATGCCCACACCTGCTCGGCGCCTCTCACCAGAGGCAACTCCAGAGTGGTAGAGAGTCCTGCCCTCTCAAGGAGATTGGTTCCAGAGTCCAAGCTGTGTGTCGAGGTGAGTCCGACTATATCTAGCCGGAACCTCTCGACCTCGCGCACTAGCTCAGGCTCCTTCCCCTTCAGAGAGGTGACATTCCACATCCCAAGAGCCAGTTTCTGTAGCCGAGGATCAGACCGCCAAGGTCCCGCCGGCCACACCCAACTCACACTGCACCCAACCTCCTCTCCTTGAACAGTCACCTTATCGTGGTGGAGGGGTTTGCATGTCCCAATGATCCTAGGAGCTATGTTGTCCGGGACTTTATGCCCCTGGTTGGGCCACCCAAGGCAAACTGGTCCTAGGTGAGGGATGAGACAAAGAGCGGTTCAACAAACCTCCGATGAAGAATAAAAACCTTGGACGACGTTTTCCTTTGCCCGGACGCGGGTCACAAGAGGGCCCCCCCCCCTCTGAAGCCAGGCCTGGAGGTGGGGCTCGATGACGAGCGCCTGGTGGCCGGGCCTGCACCCATGGGGCTCGGCCGGGCATAGCCCGAAGAGGTAACGTGGGTCCTCCTCCCTATGGGCTCACCACCTATGGGAGGGGCTAAGGAGGTTGTGTGCAGTGTGAGAAAACTGTATTGCTTTGAATTGAAATGGGTGATCAGTAGGAATAATGTGAAATTTAAGTATATATTATTATCTTAATTAGACATTTTTCTTGTTTACATTATTTAATCAAGTATTTATTTTCAGATTTTTCATCAGTTGTATGTGCCCCCCCTTTAAAGTCTGCAGTTGCAAATGCATATGTTAATAGTTTGTAGAGCTATGAGTGGGGCATTTTCAATCAAAGTAAGCAGACACACATTTAATGTAAGTGATTTTGAGGGTAGGGTGGAGTGTCCTCTTTCAAAATCCATAGATGTGAACGTATATTGTAGTGGAGGTTTAAACTGGCACCATTCATCCACTTTTGCCTCTAGCGATCCAACATCTAAATTCATAGCCACAGCTCCTGGCAACCTCACTGGAGCTTTATAACTTGTTTCTTAAGCATTGAGCTTTGCACCCTCAATGAGCTTCGCTGAATTTTTACTTCCACTTCACATCTGACTGTACATGTCAAATGTGATCACATCTCATTTTTTCTTGTGTAGGACACAGCCCCTTCTTCATTTGTCTGTCCATCCTATTAGTTAGTGGTTCTGTTGGCTTGGCCCATCAATCACTTCTGCTCTGTCCTTTGTTTGTATAAAGCCCCTCAGAGCATGTACGTTGCCATAATACTAATAAATATAAACAAATGAAAAATGTATCATCAAATAAAAAACGGGTCACCTAATTTTTTTTCCTATAATGTTACCATATTTTAATCAAAGCATTTTTGAAATTTTGGTGAACTTATTTTTCTATTGTAGTTTTTTTTTTAACCCCTAAATATTGATATATTGAAATGTAATTTTATAGCAAATGCCTACTGGCCTAGATGTACAATCCCGCCAAATTTCAGCTTTTTAACTAAATAGGAAATAGTGTTTTTGTTGATGAGTGAGTGAGTCAGAGAGTAATCGAGTGAGGTTTGCATTATATATTGTGGCGGGTGGCTGGGGCTGCTGTCCAGCCGGGATGCCGAGGAGGACCGGAGGAGGGATTGAGCCTCCTCCAGATCATGAGGGCGCGACCGCCCTGGTTGCTTTGGGGACCATGCGTGCAGAGCTTTGAAGCTCAACCCTGTAGGGGCCCTTGGTCACCGCCAGGGGGCGGCCCAGTGCCTTTGGAGCCTTGGACCTCAGCACTTCTGCCACACCTGGAAGTGCTGGGGGGAAGAGGACCGGGGACACCTGGAGTGCTTCCGAGTGCGCAGCCGGCACTTCCGCCACACAAGGGAGTGTCGGCGGGGGAGTGTTGGGAAGCACCTGAAGCCCATCCAGGCATGTATATAAGGGGCCGCCTCCCTCCATTCGATGGCTGGAGTCGGGTGAGGAGAAGGACAGAGCTCGGGAGGAGAGGCAAGGAGGCGGCCTGAAGAGAGACAGAGGCAGTGTGAGGCCTGGACTTTGGGGGAGTTTGGGGGTTTGTGTGCACTTTAGCTGTAAATAATAATTGTAAAATAAACGTGTGGTGGTGCTTTGCAACATGTCTACCTGTCTGTGTCCCGGGCTCGTTCCACTATATGTATTTATATATGAGAGTATGCAGTGTCTGTAAGTAAATTACAATAAAATAATGGATGGTATGGTGGCTCAGTGGATAGGGATGCTGCCTTATGGATTGAGCACCTGGAGTTTGAATCCCATGCCCATTCTGCACATTCTTTTCATATCTGCATGGGTTTTCTTCCAGGTACACAAATAACAGATGTACTGGTTAGCTTTACATGTGTGGGTAAGTCTGTGAATGGATGCTACAATGATCCGGTATTCATTTTCTGAGTCAGCAGATACCTCAGAGATTCCCATATCTCACTTACGTGTGTGCTCATTTCCTGAATGCAAGGGTGCATTAAATAGAGTTGAGAGAATGCTCCCTAGTTCTGACTAGATACTATAGAACAACCTTTTCCATTGGATTATAACTGATATCTTTAATTTTGTGTTCCTTCTTCCTCCAATGTTGGACATAAAGGCATCTACAGAAAAAGAGTCTGTCATTGCCTCAGAAACACTGCCATTCAGGTACTTCCCTGTGTTTAGGGATAAAAAGTGTTGTAAGATTTTTGACAAGCTATGTTCCTTCTACTCAGCTTTAAAGCTTGACTCCACATGTTGAAATGTTTCTGCAATAATTTGCTGTATATCCACACCAGAAGCAATATCAGTGAACATGGGAACAAATACATGATCTTGTATAATCACAAAGGGCATCACGGACACGCTTCAGGAAGGTACTTTTCATAAAGTGGATGGGCATGCCTTTTTTGGTGGGGATGGGAGAAAATAAATGAAAGAAGCTACAAAACAGATCAAAGCTATTTAGATATTTAAAAAAAACAATTTAACACATCATAATGGAATGTAGTTAGACACAATTTTTGAATTGTCACTACTTACAGTTTATATAATAAAAACTTGTGTTTAGTTAAAGCATTTTAAAAGAAAATGTACCTATTGTTTTATGAAACCTTTAGCTTTAACTTTATATTAGGCCAGCTTCCTGTTTTGGCTTACTTAACAAACAGGTTTAACAGGCAGGAAGTGAGTTATCAAGATCAGTTTAAGAAACCAAATTTCCTGCAAATGCCAGCTGCTACTATATGTGTGTGCAAGCATGCACATTTGAGACAATCTCTTTTAACAATGCCACCTGCCACTTGTCATTCATATACTCAAATGACAATTAATCAAAAGATACAGACAATTAATTCAAAGACAGTTTCTGTAAACACCCTCATTTATAGATTAATTTGTGAAAGAAAACAGTGTTACAGAAATTGGCTCTTTGTAGCCTCTCAGGGACTTTCTTTAACATGTCAGTTGATGCATGGCTTTACTTTGGGTAATGTTATTATTAGACACAAAGTAAAAGCTTATTAACAACAAGTTTAGCTTAGAGCAATTTGTCACTAAAATTAATCTATCAGATAATCAAGCAATAAAAATCCAGTAAGTAAATGTTGATGTTTTGATGGTTATCTTGTGAGATTGCACCATATATCACAGAATTTTATTAGGAATGTGTTTCATTACAAATTCCAATCACCTATGCAGTATGCATCATTCCTATTTAAGTGCCCATCATTAATGATAAATGACATGAAACAGTAGAAAAAAGAAGAACAGAGTAACTTACTTATAACATACTTCAGGATCCTGCTTTTAACTCTTTAATTTTATGAACTGTCATGAGCATGGCAATTCTTCTGCTTTTACAGGGACCAGAATAAAACACACAGAGGAATGAGCAGTGAATAATGCAGAAAGCTAAAATGTTTGTCTGCATCTTCCATAGCTCTAACTACAAAGAAGAGGTGCTACACCAAAGACGTTCTGCAAACCAGTGTGACCATAGAAGGTCATCTCTGTAGTAAGAATACCCTTGTGATACCATAGACAGGCTGTCCTCATTGAGTGAAAGCTTGGAAAACAGATCATGCCACTGTGGTTTCCACAATCCTTTTTTATTTCATCCTAAACTCTGTAAGTCTCTGCTTGATCATCAGCTTTTTTCATCTGCAAACATCTCTTTGCAGCAAACTGTATCTAACAGTTCCAAGGACCCAAATTCAATTCTTGTCTCAATTACTGTATAGTGTTTGCATGTTTTCCCTGTGTCTTTGTGGTATAGCCCAGACAGTCTAGTTTCCTACTGCTTCTGAAAGGCAGTCATGTTAAGTTAATTGGAGACTTTGAATTGGCAATGTATGAAATGAGTATCCATGTAATTACATGGTGAGATGGAGTACAGTCAACTGATCGCTATGTTCCTCCTCATATTTCTGTATTAAACATAAACTCTCCCTAATGGAAAAGTCAGACCAGAAAATTCATTTCATCAATATACTGAATTCCATTTATGTTTACATAATGTCCTTGCCATTTAAAAGCTGAGAGTTATGTACACATGTAAAAGGTGAATATGTTCAAAATTAAAAAACAAAATGTGCTCATCAAGACCACATCACATTTTAAGGCTTATCTAAAAAAAAGTTAACCAAGTCTTTTATTCTATGTTTATTGAATAATTTCATTACTCCGATATTATTAATACATAATCAGTTGCAGTATAAGCTATATACGAAACTGGATGGTTAAGGGTAAATCCAAATATTCACAGTTGCTGGATGAAGCTTTTGCTGCAACCCAATTAAAAATACAGACACCAAATAAGGATTACCTTCCTATTTATACTTCTAATGTGATCTTGAACTATATTTTCTGCAGTTGTCCCCACCATATCTCTGGAGGAAGAATGAAGTCACATTAGAGCCTGTGTACCTTTAAGCCAGAGGTCTGAGTTAAACTCAGACATAATGCACCCTGACAGCACCATTTTGCCCCCTGTAATCATATTAAAATGCACTCTTTGTCCAGTTTGAGGGATATTTCTAAGTTGCATGTAGTTCAGTTAACAGCCACACTTGAGTGATCTATGTGCACACTGTATGTTCTTTCTCTACATGTCTTCCTGTAGTGTGTAGTTGTGTAGTCTCCATAGCAGTCTCACATTTCAGTATCCATTTAGACTTCTTGTTGATTGCTCTAATAGCAAGGTCCTGCCCTCAAGCCCTGTCTGCAACAAAACTATTTCCTTTTTGTATTACAAACAATCATAGGCTCTTTAGGAACTTGACAATTGCCAGTTTGCTTTTTTAGGGTCACAGTGTCTAGACTCTGGGTCCTAAAGTGTCTCAATTGACAGAAGAGTTCTTCAAAAGCTTTATTCTGCAAAGTGGTGTCTGCAAGTATGCTAGTCATAATACAAAACATGAAAGCTGTAAGCTAGTGATAATGTTCAGATGAACAGTTCTTGTTTGGTTAAAGGATTTGGCTGTTGTTGGACCAAAGTAAAAGTAACTATTTGCATGACAAATGAATATGGTAGCAGATTTGTTCAGAGTGGACGACTGGATATTATGAACTTTGAATGTGTTGTCCTGGGTTTTCTCCCAAGTACTCCAGTTTTAATGACACATTTTAATATCCAGCCATGTTAGATGAATGTGTGTAAGTAGTACCTGTGATGTCAGTCACCCATTTTATAATTTTTGCATGACCAGTGCACAGCTTCCATAGTTCTTTCCAATATAGCCAATGAAAGAGGATGACCCTCTTCATTTATTGTTTTTGGGACATGCACCTCTCTTGCTTCATTAAACACTTTATTTTGTAGGTACCCTTGGTTTTAATTTTAAATGCTTCTGATAGGTCACATTATTTTTAACTACAGTAGATTTATTTTTACTATATTCTTTATATTTACATTTATCTCTCAAAGTTGTTGTTCATTTTAAGAATAATATTAAATGTATTTTTTTTATCAGAGCCATAATAATCCACAGTCATTCCTAGCTGAATGCCTCTGTGTATATTTTCATTTTCACTTCCCCTTATTCTCAAGACATACAGCTCAGATTATTGCCAAATCTAAACAGGGTTACAATTAACTGGAAAGCCCATGCAGTGTTGCTTGAAGAATCTGATGTGTTTTACATAGACCTGGTTTTGCAATGTATATCTGCTAGGTTCTCTTGAAATTGGACTCTTAAGCATTTTAGGTATCTTTTCAATTTCTGTAACAAAAACAAACAAGAGAAGGTCTTCATTTAAATTGTGTCTTAGTTTTTTGGCAAAAGTAATGCCTCATTTCAACATGGTTAACATTCAGTGAGTGTCACATGACAACTCAGAAAGCAACATTTGTGAGATGTGAGATATGTCTAAATTTAATTTAAGCAGATCAAATGAAGCCGCCCTTATCATAAACCTCTTTTCCAAAGAACAAGCAGTGCTTGAAGGAGAATTGTTTCAATCTCAAAGTGACCAGTTCCAGAAGCAAAGTCAAAGTCAGTCAGTCATTGTCCAATCCAAAAGTGCAAGACCCTATTCTGGAAAAAGAAGACAGAAAACAGCTCTCTTCACCAAGAAGTACTTACAAGCTCTGCCACACTCACTTATCTTAGACCAGTTTAGAGTCTCCAACTGAGTTTTCCCCAACTTCATTCAATTGTGGGGAAAGAAACTGTAGGAAATCCCCACTAATAAGCCAGCATTTGAGCAATGAGACAGCAATGATAATCATCCATTATATGTACAGACAATGCTATTTAAAACAGATAGAAACATGCTTAATGCTTTGAATGTGTTTCAGACATGGCAATATCAGTGTACCAGTTACAACAGCTCTGTTGTATAATATCATAGGTCTATCCAGAATTGGCTCACCCCCAAAAACGTCCAGCCAATGGTGGTTCTGTACTCAGAAACAATCTATTGAAGAAAGAAGCCAACAAAGCTTAAATTGTATATTCAGATTAATAAACTATTACTTTTGTTATCAAGCAGTGACTTGAATAGGCCTAACAAATGTTCTAGCAAAGATGGCACTGTGCTACAAAAAAGTTAAATTTTGATAATCATGAGAGTTTTCTAATATCGATAGGTTGCCACTTCCAGAGGCTCTGTAGTTGACGTTTTGCTGCCTCTTATAGTTGTACTTCTTTTTTACTTTTGATATACTACACTGTTCCCGAGGGTCAACTGTCCATTATTTATCCTGAGAATTTAAATAAGACCTGTTTCCTGAGATCATATGAGCTAATATGTTAAGTTTTGTAATTAAAAGTGGAATGTGGTCTGTAGGGGGCACCTATATATCATTCCTATATCCAAATATCAACCACAAATACCAAAGGGTACAAGAAAGTAGGTGTATAACAAAAAAAACAGTGTTATGGTTAAGTCACAACAAAATTAAAAAAATGAATGCAGTCCTTAAAATTGTACACCAAAAGCAATACCTATCCTCCATTTAGGTCTGGGCCCACTATAGATTTCACCTCAAGCTGCCTAGCCCCAAAACAAAAAGCAGGGCATATGCTTTTAATACCAAAATGTTGAAAAAATGTTCACCAAAAGGAGGAAAGAGAAAACCATTTATAAACCTCTTCTCCTAAGGATAAACAAAAGCAAAGTTTATTAGTGAAATTCAAAAAAGGAGCAAAAATAAGTTTTGCCAAAAAAGCAAACAGAACAGCAAACAAATCCAAAATCGACATACTAATAATAGCACCTTAAAATCAAAGTAAGGGTCAAAACCAGGGAAACCACACAAAAACTATAATCACATACAATAATGTCCAAGTTGTTTCAGCATCTCCATAAATACTTGCTGAGCTCAGTATCACAGCTGCATAATTAGGTGGCCCCACCTCCTAAGGATAACATACAAAACAGAAGTAATGCAACTGAAAGATCAAGTCACCATAAAACTAAAATTAATTTAAACACCAAAACTTTCAATAAAAACATATTAATTAAATCATGCAACCCAAAAAAGAAACAGACACAATTACAATATTTGCAACAAAATATTTGAAAAACAGGAAAGAAATTAAAATAAACAGAAAATACAATCGTGCCAGGGATGATCTCCGGCTGAAACATAACCTGAAACAAAGAAGAGGAGATATGAGGTGGGAATAAAATACACAAGAAAGAAAGGGAAACAAAAAACCTCTCCAATAAGATATTCAATGTTGACTCACCCACGAGGCATCTGGAGGATTTTGCTATCTGAAATCACTTCTCGGTTAACCTCTTAGACCACTTCCAGGCTCAGGAATTCCCTTTGGGACAGCACTTAGATTATTATCCTTGCAATCCTAAACCCCAATTAATTTTTAAAGGTCAAGTGTACGCCATTGAAAACTGCCCAGTAGTATATGTATGAGATCACGGCTATGCATTGCCTATTGAGATCCCCTGCTGCAATCTGTTGAGCTGGGGGATTCCTGCTCTGTTAAGAAATGCCACCCATTGTCTCTCCATTATTTTATTACTCTAGAAACATCTACTACGGTAATTGAGCTGTCTATTACTAGGAGATCCAACATCTTCTAGAAGTGGCACCTTTGCTGGATTGACAAGACCACATACTTACCAGTACACTGCTTGCTAATGTATCTAACAGCCTAAGTCCTGGACTAAACAGACTGAGCTGCACTGCAGGCCAGTTTCAATCAGGCCTGCCTTCACATGGTAAAGCCATTTAATATTTTTTCTGTCTAAAGAGAATTTTAAAATATTTTCTAAATTTTGTTAGTAGCCATCATAGTAATTTGAAAAGTCATTAAGCTCTTTAGTTCTGCTCATCATTCATGCTGCCACTTTTGAATTAACATGTAAGATGGATACAATTTGTACAACCTGAAAATTGAGCATTACAGTAATGGTGCTCTATTTGACACCAATAAATTAACTTACCTTCCTTGCATTTTAGGAAACCACATTAATTTTGCAATATGTTCCCAATTAGAAGATATAAAATATGATAAATAAAAGATGTAACAGTGTCAAAGGAAACAAAGTTTTCTTGAATTCAATCAAGCTAAAATCAGTGTTTTGAAGTAGTTGTGGTTCTTAAATTTTGTCTTTCGTACATGTTGTTATGTATCAGTTTGAATATCTGTGTATTTTATTATTGATTTTGGTAATTTTGAGTTATTATTTTTTATGTTCCTTTAATGTTCTTTTTTACTTTTCCACTGCAGTGTTTTCTTTACAAATAATCATTGAGTTTAAACTTGTTATTTCATTGCACAGCCAATCTTTTCCTTATTCTCTACAATAATATGCCAAAAAACAGCAGAATGTATATGCAAAAAAAAAAAAGGTCAGACTTATAAAACCTGACATATGCTCAATTCTATGCAGTTTACCCTTTATAAATCACAGTCATCTTGTAAATATAGAATACACCTCAAACCACGTTGCCATCCTGAAACAACCATATACGGTCTGTGATAATCAACCACATACATATGCAGTCACATTACTGCAGAGCTGCATTGCTCGGTAGAGTGCCCTCTCACCTGACTCCTCCAATCACTTCCACCTGCATTTGAGGAGTTCTGTGGTGCACTCCACATGGCATTGAAACACTTCTCCTCTGTGCTCTGGGGGTAAGGGAAAGGAGTAAGGCACCACTGTCTGAATGAGTAGCTACTATCACCTGGCATGTGTAATGACAGGATTGCTCTTATAAGGAATATAATAGGCCATATGAAATACTGAAAGTTTAGCCAGTTACCTTACCAACAAGCCAGCAATCGCATACAGTGCCATCAGCAAGTCATCTGCCAATGCTATTTAGAAAACCAACTAAATGAATCATGGGTTGAAACAGGCCACCAAGCCATTATTTTTGTCATTCTCATCTTAGTATCACTGCTACAAACTGACTTTTTATGTTGGCACATACAACCAGACTATACAAAAACCTAATGTAGTGCCTCATCAGTTGGTTTATGGCTTCCATCTCAGCGGGCATACCAGAGCTGAAACTTGGCTGAGATATTCCTGACCTGTCACCCAGTTCCTTCTGGTAGGTGTTACCTTGCCAGAAAGCCAACCATTGGTAAAACCTGCATTTGAATACGTAGAACCCAATTTCAAACAGTCTCAGCAAACTCAGCAAATAGTTTAAAGAGAACAGGTTTTAGGAGCCTAAATCGACAGTAATCACAGGCAACAAAAAAAATCCACCCGGTTCTATAAGGTTATTCTTATCATATATCAACATTTACATTGTCTTCAAACAGCTCCAAACATGTTGCGTCAACCCATTCAAGTTTCCATCTATCCATTATCCAATCCGCTTTATCCTAACTACAGGGTCACGGTGGTCTGCTGGAGCCAATCCTAACCAACACCGGGTGCAAGGCAGGAAACAAACCCCAGGCAGGGCGCCAGCCCACCACAGCCATTCGAGTATGCATAGACTATAGAGCAATGGTAGTAGGGACCCCTTGTGGCTGCATGATTTTGTTTCCACCAGATTCACAATCAGTGATATTAATTGAACTCATTTAATTAGCTAGGTTTTTCCCCTCCTTTCTTACTCTGCATTCAGTAAAGCAGAACAGCATGGTTTTTACATTTATAAGGCATTTAGAAATATTTCTGTTTTTTGCTATTGTTTTAAATGCTTAACTTTCTTTTGTTGTTTTCCTATAACTTTTCCCCATTTCTGTGTAGTTTGACCTGTTCATTATATCCCAACAATGACCATTAATAACAAGCAGAACAGACACCAAGGCAAACAAAACAGTATGATTAAAGTCAAACCTACTAACTAGTAAATAATGGATTTTATAACCAGTACACCTGGAAAAGCAGAAACACTACCCCATATAACTTCTTTGTTATATGTACACTGACCTCAAAAAACATATACTGGGAAATAACTTGCTTAATTAGGCTAGGAATCCAGCTAAAAACACATGTTAACAGAACAAAACCATTCAGTCACTCTGGGTCCTCAGGACAGAGTTTAAAACCACTGCTACAGGGCATTACATTTATAGCTTTCTGTATGCAGGAAGTGAATCACACTTGTATTTTTTCTGTGCTTTGGTTTTTAATCCGAAGAAGTGACATCAGGTAGGCTTTTCAAACTGACGAAAAAAGCTAAAATGTTCTTCAGTGCAAATATGAAACATTCACCTTCTCAAAGGGGAGCTAAAATAGAATCTGTACATCATAATAATCATCATTTTGAGTTTTAATACGTTTGCTACATTAATGCACATTATGAAAATGACTTAGCATTATAAATTATTATACGTGTGAGTCATCATTTACCTTGTTTGGCTGCATTTCCCTACTTGATCAAGGGTGTTGTCACTTCCTGCTTTTTCTGAAATGTTGTGCACAGTTGGATTAGATTTGCCATAAATATACCTAAATTCTCCCATCATTTTTTTTTTATGAATACTGACTTTTGCATGGACAGTTGTATTTGCACATTTAAGCCTCTTTTTGCGGGTACACAAGTTTTATAAATCCAACCACTGATCTCAACTTGGGGAACTCACACCAGCATGTTGCACTATTGTAGGAGATTTTTTATCTTATAGGGATTTTCTTTCTTTCTTTCTTTCTTTCTTTCTTTCTTTCTTTCTTTCTTTCTTTCTTTCTTTCTTTCTTTCTTTCTTTCTTCTATGTTAGGTCAATGTGCTTGATCAACCTTCTCCATTCTGTGCAGTCCTGCACCTCCTCCTCAGTCAGGCCCTTTTCCTTGACATCTTCTTTTACTTTATCCAGCTACCTACACTTTTGCCCACATGTTTATTGTCTCTCCTCATCACGTTGTGAAATTTTTGAGACCCCGACAACCTCCTAACTGTCCTGTGCACTGAAACATTATTAGCGTAGGTAGGAACTGCTTGTCTACCCGCAGTTTCACTGCAAATTCACAGGCTCGCCCCATTACACATCTGTTGCCCAATAGTTGATGTGGGAAATGTTGAAAAATGGCTCCTGACTTGGCAATGGCCTCACTTTCGGTATCCTCGCTTGTGCAGGAAGGCTATCTGTTCTTTGGATCTGAGAAGGGAGCGAAAGCAGGATGAATTCATTGTCCCTGCTTGCATGCTGTGTGTGTTTGAGTGACAGCTTCCACTTGAATTAATGCTTTCTGAATGTTGCTGTCTTCACAACAATAAAGCTGATTGTTTTTGGAACCTAGACTCTCTTCCTTCTCTCTTGTGCAAGTCTGTGACCCACACATCACATGTCCACCTAGCATGTCAGAGCACAATGTGTGAGTTCTCATCCATTAACTGAAACAGAGAAGTTTTGTTTTGTTACAATTACTTCTTAAAACAAATGTTTTCATTTGTTAAAGATAGGCCATGTTTTGTTCGCATTGTGGCAGTAAGATGGGTATGGGTGCAGTGCCATGTTCCACATGTGGGTGATCTCTAGCATCATGGAACCAATAGTCTGTGGCACTAGGAGGACCACCAAAAGGAATGTCTCTCTCATTTAACTGAGTTTTCTCTTACCCTGCAATTACCATACTTTGTATGATCATTGCCATGTTAAGTGATAAATTAACGCATAAGATGTAAATGTAATTTATTTTTATTTTAGTCAGTGTAGATGAACACACATATTTGATCACAGATTGGATTATGCACTACTTCTACGCAGGATACAAATATGAGGACATTCTGGGTTTTTTAAGAATTTATCATGGAATATCAATGTGTTTAAGAAGGTTTAAAATGCACCTACAAGAACTGGGACTATCAAGACGTAAGAATTACTCCAATATAAGGGCTTAGCCATGGACATCGAGATACAGGGGCCAGCTTCTTGGATATACTGTAGAATAATGCATCAGGTATTAATTTGTTATCTGAAATAAATCCATCTGCAACTACAGCTAGGAGGACAAGGAAATTTGTTTGAAGAGTATACCATTCAATGGGTTCAAACTCTGTTTGGTTTCTAGATGGATATGATTAATTAAAGCACTACGGTGTAGCAGTAAGCAAGTATATTGATGGTTTTTCAAGAAAGATTTTATGGCTTACATGCAGAACAACAAATAATAACCCATCAGTAATCACAAAAAATTATATGCTTTGTACATCAAAACTTGGGATTGTAGCTACGAGACTGAAGATGGATTGTGGAACAGAAAATACCTTGATGGCAGCAATGGTAGTACATGTTGTGCTCTCAAAAAAACAACCAATTCACTGGAGCAGCTGGCCATGTTCCGGAGAATAGAATCCAGGTGGGCACATTTCAGAAAGCAACAGTAAGAATATTTGTGTATAGAGTATATTTTGCTATAGTAAGACCAATTATAACTTACTTAATCAGTAACTGCAAAATGTTTATGAATAGTATAACAAAAAAAGCTTCCCCCCTGCATCACAGAATTTTTATTTATTTTAGATGTGTTAACTGCTACAGTTTGCCAGTCCTCATAGCCGTTTTGGTGAAATATTTTACTAATTGCCCTTCACTAAAAGCTTAATTGAACCAGTAAACAAAACCATTTATACAACGCAATTTAAGAAAAAATTCATGCAAAATTAAATGCTAATTTAATTTATTTTAATTGACCTTCATTGCCATGAAATGTAGCTGCGATGAATTTGTCTTTGTGTTCCAGCTATAAATATAATAGTAAAAAGACAACAGAGACATCCATCCATTATCCAAACCACTATATCCTAACTACAGGGTCATGGGGGTCTGTTGGAGCCAATCCCAGCCAACACAGGGCGCAAGGCAGGAAACAAACTCCGGGCAAGGCGGCAGCCCACTGCAGGGCGGCAGCCCACTGCAGGGCGCACACACACACACACACACCAAGCACACACTAGGGACAATTAAGAATCGCCAATGCACCTAACCTGCATGTCTTTGGACTGTGGGAGGAAACCAGAGTACCCACTACACCACCGTGCCGCCCACAACAGAGACAATAAACATTATTTAATCTTTCAACAGTAGATGCACCAATTGTGACAATATAGCTTATAATATGTAATAGTAACTAATATAACTTATAGAATTTCATCTTCACTTTTTTCTCTTTACTCTTTACTAAAATCTTTATTAAGTAAAGTAAAAGCGGGTGAACAGCAGTAGAAGGCCAAGGGGAACAGGTAAATATATCATAGGTTTCGACTGATCAGGAAAGAATGCAAATGTAACAATAATTTATAGATTAAAATAATGTGACATATGTGTTTATGGTGTAGGTTTTAGGCATACAATCCTCCCTGCTCATAAACAATTCAATAGTTAATATTTTCTTATGACTCCATGTGGCTATTGGTGATCTGGCAAGTTTTACAGTCAAGACAGTAGAGGTGCAGTCATTGTTGTACAAGATCAAATGACTGGAGATGGAACATGCCCCTGAGGAAATCTTGTGGTTATGACCGGGGATTCATCACATGTCTACCCTGCTGCACAGCCTAGTATTTGTACTTTAGAAAGTCAGAGTTTAGAGATATGTACAGTTGTCCAGGTTTGCGTAGGATGCTTTGTTTTGAACAGGTTCAGCTACAATTGTGTTAAATGATGCAATCAATTCCTTAAACAGGATTGTGGACTAAGTACATTGGTAGTTTGAATAAGAGATGGTGAAATATTATGTTTTCTTTTTACTGATGTACAATTAAAGGCCAACATTAATTAATAATTAGATGTCTTTGCTTCTTCAACTTTTATTAAGTGTCAGGAAAGGTTAAACACAGAAGAGACTGTTTCTGTTTAAAAGTGAATTGCCAAAATAATTACAAAGGAAGTGGAATTTGAAGTCAATCATCATAATATTCTCTTTGAAAATGAACTTTCAGTAGTTTTCAAATGTATTTAATTAGTCAAGAACACTTCAATGTTACATCTCAAGGAAGCAACATTAGCAACAAGGTTCTGGTCGGACCATTTCAAAAGTTCGATTTAAAACATATTAAATAATAAGAAACATAAAAAAACACATGGGAATATTAAATTGTAAAAGTTCTGTTTACACAAAATAAGTATAAACATAAAACTTAACTTCTTTTCTCTGACGACAAATTAACATCCATCCATCCATCCATTTTCTAACCCGCTGAATCCGAATAGGGTCACGGGGTCTGCTGGAGCCAATCCCAGCCAACACAGGGCACAAGGCAGGAACCAATCCTGGGCAGGGTGCCAACCCACCGCAGACAAATTAACATTCCAAACAACATTTAACTGTGCACAACTGTCTAAAATGAGATTATGTGAAAAATAATTGATGGAAGATCCTAGTAATTCAGTAATAAAGAAAAAAATGTCCTGTTTGCAAAACTAACTCAAGCAAAGTTAAATGTAAAAGTATTGAAAGCTGACATCTAATGTCATTTTTTTGGAAAATGTAATTGAAGAGAAAGTACAGTGCTGGTCAAAATATCTAACAACAAGGTATTCTTCATAAATTATATTGAAATTTAGTAATGCATAAATCCGGGTGAGTTTAAAATGCCAATATTCATCCATCCATCCTTATCCAACCCGCTATATCCTAACTACAGGGTCACGAGGGTCTGCTGGAGCCAATCCCAGGCAACACAGGGCGGAAGGCAGGAAACAAACCCCAGGTAGGGCGCCAGCCCTCCGCAGTGCCAAAGTTCATTTGATATTTTAATTTATCATATGTTTTATGTATGGCAGTGCTTAAAGAATTGGTGTGGGTTTGAGCAATGGGATAAGGTGACTCATTATGCCGGGAATTACAGTAACTGTTGGCTTTGAATGGAAGCTGATTGGTGGGACTGAAGAAACACCAGTTGAGAACAAAGATGGCTCAGCAAATTATATTTTACCTAAGAAAATACAAGAACAAGTTAACATAAGTTGTTTCACATATTAAAGAATTCATTTACATTACCCTCTTTTTCATTAAGTTCAAACTCATTTAACATATTAGCACCACACCATTGAACAAAGTATTATTCCTACTAATAATATTGTTACATAAAAATCAACCACAATATTTAACAAAATGATATAACTCCCTGTCTCTAAACAGCAGGCAGATGATTGGTACAACAAAACAATACACATTAAAAATTTGTGTTTCTTAAATATGTAATAATTTTATCAGAATGTGTTAATAGTGTTTTAATTTTATTAAAGGTTTGTTAACTATGAAACCTAGAATGGGGGTGGCACGGTGGAGCAGTGGTAGTGCTGCTGCCTTGCAGTAAGGAGACCTGGGTTTGCTTCCCGGGTCCTCCCTGCATGGAGTTTGCATGTTTTGTTTTTTTTTCACGCTTTATTTTGACTTATACAATTTCTTGTATTAGGAATTTGTTAGTTTTTGCATACACCTTGGGGTCAGCCATTGTACAGCGCCCCTGGAGCAATTACAGGTTAAAGGTCTTGCTCAAGGACCCAGCAGAGTACGATCTCTTTTGGCAGTGATGGGGATTTGAACCGGCAACCTTCTGGATACCAGCACAGAACCTTAGCTTCAGAGCCACCACTCCGTTCTCCCTGTGTCTGCGTGGGTTTCCTCCAGGTGCTCCAGTTTCCTCCCACAGTCCAAAGGCATGCAGGTTAGGTGCATTGGCGATCCTAAATTGTCCTTAGTGTGTACTTGGTGCGTAGGTTTGTGTGTTGTCACACACGTGCGGATAGGAGAAAGTTGTGTGGACCAAGTAAAGGTAATTCCACGCCAGGCCAGGGGAGGGCGGGGTGCATTAAACCTTCTCCTGCTATCTCTACAGTCCAGCCGCAGGAAAACCTATCTGAATCAAGAACGTCACTTCCAGTTCCGGCACACAGAAAAACGTCACTTCCAGTTCCGGTGCCTAGAAGAACGTCACTTCCAGTTCCGCACTTAGAAGAACGCCACTTCCAGTTCCGCACTTAGAAGAACGCCACTTCCTGTTCCGCGCCAGAAGATTGTCACTTCCAGTCCCGGCTCCCAGGCTGATGTCAGAGAAATATATCTTGAGGTCTATCTCTTTCGGTCAACCTACATCACTTCCAGTTAACATACATCACTTTAAAACCGCCATCTTTTCAAACCTTCACCAGTTCTGTTTTTGACTCTGAACAATCAACTACTCTCTTGATTGGAAAACCAAACCTTTGCAGCTAGGAATAATATACGGGTGGCTGCCCCAAACCTTTTTATGTGTGTCGAGTCTCTTCCTTTTTACAGTGGCATAGTCAGCAAGATGATGGCCTCCTGGAGAGAACGGAAGGCAAACCCAAACCTAGGCTCAACACACGCTTATAATCCAAGAAAACATCAGATGGGTAAGTACCGCTCCCGAGTGGGCGTCAGTTGGGGCGTGCTGGGGAAAGCTTGAATATGCTTCGACCCATCATTCTGTAAAAGGTCCGGGGAAAAATAGCCCCGGGACCCACAGATTAGAGCCAAGTGCGTCAGGGAACGCATTGAGTGCTTATTATGGCCTCCCGGGTGTGGGGACTGCCCCTACTTATCCCACGAAGGGCAAGCACTTTAATAAAGGTGGGAGAAACCCAAGCTGGCAGGTGAAAAACATAATGGCCTGGAAAATTAATTTAGCTAAGGCTACTAAAAAACAGGCCGTGGCTTTATGGGCTAAAGTGGTTGGTTGGTTACAACCCCATAAAAAATCCAGCCACCAAATAGAGGAGCAGGTGGCCTGTGCCTTACTCCTCAACAGCTTACCTGGAAAAATCGCCCAGCCGTCCTGGGGATATACAGATATTGTCGCGCTAGCTGGGACAATAGTTCCCTTTAGGGCAGAAACCAGCTTGGGAGTGTCAGAACGGGACTCGTGTGAACCCGGGCATACTTGTGTCCCTAATATAGAGTCCCGCGGTTATAACGCGAAGCATGTTGGAGTGGACCCTAGGACGCCGCAGGCCCCGCGCAACAAAGGGGTCTGCGGGTGATGTAGGAGGAGGCACGGTGCGCTCTCACTAATCCACTGGCCTGTTCGCATACGGGAGAAGTGCTAGTTAATGGAATTAAAGTGATCGCTTTATTTAATTCCGGCAGTAACATTTCCATTGTTGCTTGCCATTTGATATTACCGCGACAATGTCGTAAGAATAAGACCTGCATTACCTGTATTCACGAGGATGTTCGGTATTATCGATCCGCCAACTGCTTCATCTTTCAGGACTGCATAGTTAAAAAGCTAATGGTGGCCGTGATGGATAATCCTCCTTTTCCCATGATACTAGGAAGAGATTGGGTCACCATAAATAGCGGTGATACGGGCACTTCTCCTCAATCACTAGGTCTAGGACGCTGATTCTGGGCCCTCAACTTCTTCCACGCCGTGTTTACAGCCGGCAGAGGAGCGGACTTCGGCCTCTGGTGATGACGAAGAAACACCAGGGACGTCGCAACTCGAGACGTCATCAGCAAGAGCTACGACGGCTCAGGACAAAAACCCGGCCCTTGAGGTCGAATCTGATCCTCTCTTACGTCTGCAGTTTCAATTCAGGCAGACGCCGGCTTCATTTAAAAGGGAGCAATGGAATGACAACTCCCTTAATTGTTCTAATAGACGGCCAACGCACCTTGCATCCAATGCCACAGGGTCCTCACTTTGTGCTTAATAATGAACTGTTATACCGGGTGGCAAAGCGTGAGGGACAGATGAGGTCACCGTTGTTAGTAACATGGACTTACCGGCAACAGGTCTGTGAACTAGCACATACCCATCTGCAGGGAGCCCGTTTGGGTCCCGAAAAAACATTTGAGAGAATTAAGCTCCGATTTTTTTGGCCCGGAATTAACAAGGAGGTTCGTACATCCTGTCTGGAATGTCAATTGGGTCAAATTCCTAGGAGGGACCGTGCTCCTCTAATTCCCTTACCCTTAATAGATATCCCTTTTGAACATATTGGGGTCGACCTGGTGGGACCCCTAGAACCCTCAGCCAGAGGTCATAAATATATAATGGTCCTGGTAGCTCCTCCCCCTCGTCCTTTTTGCATATCGTGAAGTTGCACAAGCCTCCACGGGGTTCTCACCTTTTGATTTGCTATATGGACGACAACCCCGGGGCATATTAGATGTGCTTAAAGAAGGATGGGAGGAAAAGGCCCTCCCATCAACAAATATATTAGAGTATATTGCACAATTACGGGATAGATTTGAGAAAATTAGACCCATTTTAAAAACACATATGGAGAAGGCGCAAGTAGCTCAGGCCCGATGCCATAACTCTCTGCGGGAGTTCCGCCCGGGAGACCGTGTCATGGTTTTAGTTCCTACCTCTCATTCCAAATTACTGCCTCATTGGCAAGGCCCTTATGAAATTAAGGAGAGGAAGGGGCTGGTCAACTATTTGGTGAAACAACCAAATCGTCGACCCAGCGAACGGATTTATCATATCAATCTGCTGAAACCGTGGAAGGACAGGGATTCCGAACCCTCCTCCGGACAGCTCCGCTCTCTCTTCGCTCATCAATTACACCTTAATTTCAGAGATAATTTGACTCGCCAACAACGTCAGGAGCTCGAAGCAGTTATCCTGTCTGTCCCTGAGGTAGTCAGTGAAAAGCCAGGTTGGACTTTCCATGGTTGTGCATGACATTGTGACAAAACCTGGGGTTATAGTCCGAGAACGCCCATACAGAATTCCCAAGGCAAAAAAGGCTGAAGTGGAGTTGGAGATCAGACGAATGCTGGAGATAGGTGTGATTTAGGAAAGTTATAGTCCCTGGTCCAGTCCTATCATTATGGTGGAAATTGGAGGTTTTGCAATGACTTCCGTCGGCTTAACCAAGTCACCCAATTTGATGCCTATCCGATGCAGCGAGTGGATGACCTCCTCGAGCGCTAGGACATGCCAAATTTTGACTACTTTAGATATGACTAAGGGTACTGGCAGGTTCCCTTAATGGACTGGCGCTAAGGAAAAGACAGCGTTCAGCACCCCTAGCGGTCACTGGCAGTATCGTGTCCTCCCATTTGATTACATGGGGCACCTGCACATTCCAACATCTGGTGGATAAAGTGCTCCGTCCTCATAATTCATATAGTGCTGCCTACTTGGATGACGTTGTCATCTATTCCAACACCTGGGAGGAACACATACTGCAGGCTGAAGCTGTATTGCGGACACTGGAAAAAGCTTGGCTTCGTATCAACCCGAACAAATGTTACTTTGGGTTGGTCGAGGCCAAATATTTAGGCTATCTAGTGGGCCGGAGTATGGTGAGACCACAGTGTTCTAAAATAGATGCCATTGTAAATTGGCCCCGTCTGATAACCAAAAGGCAAGTTCAGGCATTTCTCGGCTTAGCGGGTTACTATCGCTGGTTTGTACCCCGGTTTTCCGAGAGAGCTACACCCTTGACAAACCTCACAAAGAAGGGTCAACCTAATCATGTGGTATGGGATGAGATATCAGAGGCTGCATTCAGTGACTTGAAACTGGCCCTTACGTCAGCTCCTAGGCACCAGATTTCTCTTTACCTTTCATTCTCCAGATGGACGCTTCGGACACAGGTCCTGGAGCCGTGCTGAGCCAGAGTGTCGATGCAGTTGAACAACCCATTATGCACCTGAGCCGGAAACTGTTGGATCGGGAAACTAGGTATGAAGCAGGAGGCTTTGTCTATTAAATGAACAATTACTCAGCTGAGATACTACCTCTTGGGACGTGAATTCACTCTTGTGACGGACCATGCACCCTTATAGTGGATGGCCTTGCACAGGTAGTCCCATCCACGGGTCACGAGGTGGTTTTTGGATCTACAGCTGTATGAATATTCAGTCGTTTTTTGCCGGGGTGTTCTGCAAGCCAATGCCGATGCCCTTCTAGATGCCACAACTTCTTGGACCGGTACCCGACTGGTCAGGGCTGAGGGGGGTGCCATGTCACACATGAATCAAGAACGTCACTTCCAGTTCCGGGGCCTAGAAGAACGTCACTTCCAGTTCAGGCGCCTAGAAGAACGTCACTTCCAGTTCTGGCGCCTAGAAGAACGTAACTTCCAGTTCCTGCGCCCAGAAGAAACATCACTTCCGGTCAACCTACATCACTTCCTGTCTGACCATTTGCACTCTGCACAATCAACTACTCTCTTGATTGGAAAACCTAACCTTTGCAGCTAGGAATAATATACGGGTGGCTGCCCCAAACCTTTTTACATGCGTCGAGTCTCTTCCTTTTTACAGTGTGTGCGTGCCATGCAGTGGGCTGTGCTGAAACAGTTGGTGGTGATGGTGCAGAAGATAAAAACATCAACTTACAATATCCCATAGAATATCTACAACCGTTAACACTGTCCGGTCTTCCACCGGCCGAATTACTGCTGAAAGAAGGATGTATCATAATGTTATTGCATAATTTATATACAGTATGAGTGATGGGCTATGCAATAGGACAAAATTAGTTGTATTCAAAATTGATCGCACAATTCTGATGTGTAAAATTTAAACAGGCGACAAGAAAGGCAATGTAGTACATCTTCCGCGGATATCATTAGACACCAAAACAGATCTTGATATGCCATTCATATTAAAATGTTTACAATTTCCTATTAGAATACCTTTTACTATGACAATTAATAAATTGCAGGGACAAACATTTGAAAAAGTCTGTTTATTTATTAGAGAGAGAAAGAAACAATATTCATTAATGGGTAGCTATACATTGCTTTGTCACGATGCAAGTCCAAACATGGAATCAAAATTCAGTGTGATATTGATGAAAACTTAATTCTGAATATTGTGTTTACTGAAGTTTTACAGTAAAAGTATAAGAATTAAAAGTATTTGGGTGTTAATTTCAAAGCCAAACAGAACGAAAACGTGTAACACATCAAATACCTTTAACGCAACATAAAACATAATTTTCTTTCAATTTATTACGTTTTACTCTTTTTTAATATGGTTAATTACTCGCTGTAATATAACATAGTTAGTTCTATTATGCATATGTAGCAATTCCCATGAAAATAACAATCTGTTTAAATTGTACATCCGTTTCTCCATACGTGAGTGGCAGAGCCGCGAAGTGGCCGGCGAATAGTGCCCGCCCAGGGGTTGAAGAAGCATGCAGGGGGCAGAGCCCCCTAGTTAAAATAAAAAAAAAAACTTAAGTTATATATTTGCAGGAAACATGCATAGACACTGACAAAACAAAACAAACAATTTTAGTTTTCTCACAAATTATCCAAATCAATGAAGTATATATTTTTCATAAAACTCTGAAACATTCTGTGGAATGTATAATATTTGATAAAGCAGTAATTGATTAGAAGTTTTTAAAATTTAAACACATGTAAAAGTAAATGATTTGTTATATACAGTTAGATCCATAAATATTTGGACAGAGACAACTTTTTTCTAATTTTGGTTCTGTACATTACCACAATGAATTTTAAATGAAACAACTCAGATGCAGTTGAAGTGCAGACTTTCAGCTTTAATTCAGTTTGTTGAACAAAAAGATTGCATAAAAATGTAAAGCAACTAAAGCATTTTTTTTAACAGAATCCCTTCATTTCAGGGGCTCAAAAGTAATTGGATTGATTCAAAGGCTATATCATAGGCAGGTGTGGGCAAGTCCATCGTTATGTCATTATCAGTTAAGCAGATAAAAGGCCTGGAGTTGATTTGAGGTGTGGTGCTTGCATGTGGAAGATTTTGCTGTGAACAGACAACATGCGGTCAAAGGAGCTCTCCATGCAGGTGAAAGAAGCCATCCTTAAGCTGCAAAACAGAAAAACCCATCTGAGAAATTGCTGCAATATTACGAGTGGCAAAATCTACAGTTTTGTACATCCTGACAAAGAAAGCAAGCACTGGTGAACTCAGCAACGCAAAAAGACCTGGACGTACACGGAAGACAACAGTGGTGGATGATCGCAGAATCATTTCCATGGTGAAGAGAAACCCCTTCACAGCCAACCAGAGGGTGCACTGCAAGGTACAAGCCACTCATAAGCCTCAAGAATAGAAAGGCTAGATTAGACTTTGCTAAATAACATCTAAAAAGCCAGCACAGTTCTGGAAAAACATTTTTGGACAGATGAAACCAAGATCAACCTCTACCAGAATGATGGCAAGAAAAGGTATGGAGAAGGCGTGGAACAGCTCATTATTCAAAGCATACCACATCATCTGTGAAACCACGGTGGAGGCAGTGTGATGGCTTGGGCGTGCATGGCTGCCAGTGGCACTGGGACACTAGTGTTTGTTGATGATGTCTCACAGGACAGAAGCAGCTGAATGAATTCTGAGGTGTTCGGAGACATACTGTCTGCTCAAATCCAGCTAAATTCATTCAAATTGATTGGGCGGCGTTTCATGATACAGATGGACAATGACCCAAAACATACAGCCAAAGCAACCCAGGAGTTTATTAAAGCAAAAAAGTGGAAAATTCTTGATTGGCCAAGTCAGTCACCTGATCTTAACCCAATTGAGCATGCATTTCACTTGTTGAAGACTAAACTTCGGACAGAAAGGCCCACAAACAAACAGCAACTGAAAGCCACTGCAGTAAAGGCCTGGCAGAGCATTAAAAGGAGGAAACCCAGCATCTGGTGATGTCCATGAGTTCAAGACTTCAGGCTGTCATTGCCAGCAAAGGGTTTTCAACCAAGTATTAGAAATGAACATTTTATTTCCAGTTATTTAATTTGTCCAATTACTTTTGAGCCCCTGAAATAAAGGGATTGTGTTAAAAAAATGCTTTATTTGCCTCACATTTGTATGCAATCTTTTTTTTCAACCCACTGAATTAAAGCAGAAAGTCTGCACTTCAACTGCATCTGAGTTGTTTCATTTAAAATTCATTGTGGTAATTTACAGAACCAAAATTAGAAAAAAGTTGTCTCTGTCCAAATATTTATGGACCTAACTGTACATTATGTAATTCACTTCTTTTCATACCTTTTGTAGCATCATCTGTATTTCCGGATCACAAGCATTTTTTGTATCAGGGGATAAAGTTACATAAAATATAGTTGAACAAGTTTTTTTAAATGAACTGTGGCCCAGGACCACCATGAACTATGGAGACATCCATCCAATGATAAATTTTTTATCACTATGAAATGCTAAACCAAAACAAAGTGCCAAACCAGTCACCATATACATCCAACCATCCATTGCTTAAACTCACTTATTTCAGCCATGGTTAATGCACATTATTTAATGACTACACTGGGAAAAAGACAAGAAATCATACCCATACTGTCCCCGTAGAATTTACATATTCTCTCAGAGATTTCTGTAAGACATGCTTATTGGTAATGCTTAATTGGTTTTAAAGGAATTGGGCTTTATGATTGCCCCACACTATCCCAGACTGAAATTCTATTTCAGTTCTGGTTCATGCTATGTACCCTGTGCTACAAGGATAAGTTCCAGGCCCCCGTGATCCGGTAATGGATTTAGAGAGTTTATTAATCAACGGATGCACAGCAATTGATGCAAATATTTTAAAATAAAACAAGATATCATAAGAATACATGGAAAAAAGCCCACATAGAAAAGGGCATGACATGGAATCTTAACTAAGGCAACAATTGTGCTTGAGATTCAAACTCCGAATGCGAAAGGGGGAGGGAGAGGGTATAATCACACACACAGGTTATGTCCGTCTTTTATGGAGAAGAATTTTAAGGGTACAATGTAGAAGGCATTAGTAAGTGACACACTGAACTATCTGTGTTCCTTATTGTTATCAGCTACTAAGTTCTCAACCCAGAAGAAAAACAATGACTTTGCCTCTAGTTCCTTCACTTAGAGTCTATCACCCTCAAAAGCTGTAAGAAGCAGGCATCATTTACAACACCACTAGCAAACAGGCATTAGCTCTCCAGGCATTAAGACAAAATGAACATGTCTATTCTTGGCAGCTTTTTGCCTACTGGCTAATAAATGGGTTATTAAGACCAAAGCCTTAACGGTTTTTCTTTTGTCATTATTTCATTTAAAATATACAGTGTGTATTTATTGACTGTCACACAGAGGGAAGTAGTATCAGTTTGTCTTTTGCTTCAATTAAAAGTATTTGGTATAGGATTGTCAATAGGATTTCTAATGTTTATGATGCACCATGGCTTACAATGAAAAAATATACTGCTTTTTAGTACTATATGCATTAAGGTGGCATTCTAATAAATGACGCATTGCCGACATTAACACAATATAATAGACCAACAGAGTTTAACTGCTGGATAGACAAAAATTGTCTTACATATATACATTTACAGTATATATTCACTTATTAAGAGAAGGATAGAGTTAGAGATCACCCTCTGAAACAACTGCAAAAGACACTTAAAACTCCTGACACTTCAGTTCATGTTCTCTTCTGTTTTCAGGATTGGACCAAAGGTACACCAGAAGAAGGACACCCCAGGAGAGTGCAGGATGTTCCTGATGCTCTCCCAACACTGTAACATAGGTGCTGTAAAGAATAAAATAGTCTGCCCCTCCTGGACCTGTTCACATGTCAGCCACAAAATTGAAACCACAGACAGGTTATATGATTAACATAGATTTTTTTCAATTATTATAATGGCACCGGTTGAGGAGTAGGAGGGATATATTAGGCAGCAAGTGAACAGTCAGTTCTTGAAGGTGATGTGTTAGTAGCAGGAAAAATGGGCAGGAGTAAGGATCTGAGCAGCTTTGAGAAGTGCCACATTGTGATTGCTAGACAACTCAGGTCAGAGCATCATCAAAACGGCAGGCCTTGTGGGGTGTTCTTGGTATGCAGTGGCTAGCACCTACCAAAAGTGGTCTAAGGAAGTACAACTTTTGAACCAGCAACAGGGGCATGGGCACCTAAGGCTCATTTATGAGTGGGGGGAGCGAAGGCTAGTCTTTTCAGTCCTCCCTGGCCATCGGACCTTACTTTTACTTTATGTTAATTAGTGTCCCCTAATTCTATTTTCTTATTTATTTTGTCTTTTTTCACTTTCATCATCATGTAAAGCAATTTGAGCTACATCATTTGTATGAAAATGTGCTATATAAATAAAAGTTGTTGTTGTTGTAGCCTGTCTGGTCTGATCCCACAGAAAAGCTACTATAGTACAAATTGCTGAAAAACTTAATGTTGTCAATAAGAGAAAGTTGTCAGAACGCACAGTGTTTCTCAGTTTTTTTGTGTATGGGCCTGCATAGCTGCAGACCAGTCACAGTGCCCATAATGAACCTTGTTCACTGCCAAAAGTGCCTACAACAGACATATGAGTGTCAAAACTGGACCATGGAGAGCTTGAAAGAAACCCCCAGTTGGAAGACTTATTATTGTAGAAGAGTATTATTGTAAGGCAAGCTGAAAAAAGGGATCAGCTGTTAGTAGAATTAGTGACAGAAATCAAGATAAAGAGAGAGAACTTCTTGAGTAGTTGTTAGATGGGAGAGTGGGTAGGTCATATCACCAGGCAGAAAAAAATTCCTGTACAGTAAAGCTCAGAGTGTCAAGATGGTCTTGTTTATCTTCCTGTTTTATTTTGTTTTCCCCAATGTTCCTCCTTGTTTTTTTGTTAATAAAGTGTGTTTTTTTGTGTATGACCTCCTTGATATATACAGTATATATATGGTGGTATACCGGGCGCGCGCCTTCAAAAAAAAAAAGTTTTAACCTGTACAGTAATCCCTCACTATATCGCGCTTCGACTTTCGCAGCTTCACTCTATTGTGGATTTTATATGAAAGCATAACTAAATATATAATGCAGATTTTTCTGCTTCTCGGGTTCTGTGGACAATGTGTATTTTTACTTCCTGTACATGCTTCCTCAGTTGGTTTGCCCAGTTGATTTCATACTTATGTCAAGGGACGCTATTGGTGGATGACTGAGAAGCTAACCAATCAGAGCATGCAGTTAAGTTCTCCTGACTGAGAAGCTAACCAATCAGAGCACGCAGTTAAGTTCCTGCGTGCTGAATGCAGTGTTAACCAGGAAGTCTCGTCTTGCTCATTCAGCACCATTAGCATCAACGTGTTTCGCTGTGTAAAGAGTTAACTTTTGTGCTCTTTTGTGTTTATCTTTGTGCATAGTGAAGCCCTTCATTATGGCTTCAAAACGATCTGCTACTGCTTCAGGGGCCATGCCCAAGTGCAAACGGAAGATGTTAACGATTGCTGAAAAGGTAAACGCTTTTGGATTTGTTGAAGGCTACGATTCTTTTTATTTAAAAAGTAGGAAAGGAATATAAGATCTACGGCCGCAGTGTCCTTTTAACCAGGATGCAAAACGAGTTGTAAGTGGATGTAATAAGGCAGTAGTCTGGATGGAATCTGCTTTAGGGATTTGGATTGAAGACTGCCAGAAGAAGAACAAGGCAGTGCTTCACAATCGCATGAAGAGGCTCCTTTGGAAGAGCTGTAACGCTCTCCTTTGTTGTGCAGTAAAATTAAACTCATTGTTATTGGACAAGTCATTTGCAGTTATTTCATATAATTGCTTTTGTATTTATGTATTTTAGTATTAAGCAGTGTTTAAATTATTTTGTACAACTCCATCAATGTATAATATGCCAATAACAATAGGATTTTTTTTTCATGGTAACGAATTAATCATTTTCCCATTATTTCTTATGGGAAAAATTTGTTTGGTATAAGTCCTGTTTGGTATAAGTCCAAGGATCTGGAACGGATTAAGGACGTATACCAAGGTACCACTGTATATATATATATATATATATATATATATATATATATATGTATGTATTGCATGTTAACATAAGGAGTGGGCCTTGTGGTGGCTCTCCACATTCTGGGTGTGGACAGCCACCGCAACTCACCCTCCTTATCATAACATGCAATATAATATATACAGTATGTGTGTGTCTGTATATTTATATATACAGTTATATATATTGTGACGGATGGCTGGGGCCCATGCCTGGCCAGGATGCCCCTTCACTACATCTGCCAGGGGGACAAGGGTGGGAAGCCCGGTATCTCCCCGTGAATGCTAGATGGCAGCCTCCCTGGGTTGCAGCAGTGCCTCGGACTTCCCCAGTGCTACATGGGGGTTGAAGTTCCGTGCAGCCCTGTGGGGTTTCGCAGGCGCCGCCAGGGGGTGCTGCTACAGGAGCAGCTAGCCCCTTTTGGGCGCTGGTTTCTCCTTACCCGGAAGTGCAGCCAGATATCAGAAGGCAACCACCTGGAGCACTTCCGGGTGCCTGATAAAAGGGAGCTAGCGACCACCACTCGGCGGCCAGAGTCGGATGGGAGGAGGACAAAGCTTGCTGAGGAGAAGTGGTGGTGCCAAGACGAAGAAAGTGCTAAGTGCTTGTTGTACTGTGTTTTGGACAATTTTAGGGCTGGAAGGATTATGGGGAAGACGTGCCCTCCAGCTGAAGAAAGAAATAAATAGTTTTGTTTATTTTACCCGTGCCTCCCGTGTCCAATCTGTGTTGGGTTGGGCGTTATATAGCGCCTTTCCTACAATATATATATATACATTTCTTTGCTTTTCATTTTGTATTGCAATAAAAACAGCATAGTTTGGCATTGAACTATAAGACCTTCTGAATAACATCTTAAGAATTTGTTTAGCAATTGCTTAATAAACCTGCAAAAAAATTTTTGTTTTAATATAGCTCTGTATTTGATGAAAATATGTAATATGAAATTATTGATGCTGTAGGCTGGTTAAACATACCATGTTAGTGATTCATCTGGTTTTAAACAAAAGAACTTGGTGGTATTTATAATGTATAATATCTTCTTACCATTTGGTTGATTATATTGCCAGTAACTGTCTCTTTCCGGTTTCAACCCTTTCCTCTCCTTTAATGTTAATTTCCTGTCTTTGGTGTTTTAACAGAATAGGCCTTTAAAAAAGGTATTTGAAACAAACTAGTTGGATGATGCTAAATGGAAAAAACAAAGTGTGCAGCTTTACCCTGAGGTGGCTTATTTAATATTCTTTTTATGGGAAATTCTTACAGTTTGTACCTGACTTTACGTTAACCCTTCAACCCAGCACAGAATTGGAGGCACTGATTAAATTATACATTAAAAGGATTAGTTTTTCCTTCAAAAATTGCAAGGCCCTGGTGTCAGGCCAGACTTCGTCCTTTCCTTCCTTGTACAATAGTTAGGTCAGGCATACCCAATCAAGTAACGGAGACAGTAAGTTCAGAATATACAGTAGATGGACAGATAGAGCAACAGAGGGTCATATAGGCATGAATAAAATACAGAACATCTTCTCATGCTCAAAGCATTTTACGAAAACTCGTAAGGGTTGCAATTTGATTAGAACATAGGACAATATCAATAAATAACACTTGATAAAACTAGCATAAAAGTATTAAATACCAAATAAAAAATAATTACATGTGTAACAAAAATGACCATGAGACAATGCAAAGGTTTGGGGCAGCCACCTGTATAATTTTTCCCGGCTGCAAAACTGATTCAAAATGACAGACATGTTCACACGACTGAGTCCAAAACAGAACTGCTTTAGTATCAACAAGATGGCGACTTTAAAGGACATTAGGGAAAGTGATGTCATCAGGACCGGAACCCCAGAGCCGGCAGGGATTTCCCTAGAATGGTCCGCAAGAGATTGAGAGAGAGAATTAGTGCACTTTGCCACCCCCTGCTCCGGCATGGAATTACATGTACTCAAGGCCCTTAGTTGCCTCCTAAACACACGTGTGTGACAGATGAAACAAAAAGTTCTGAGTTAGAATAAGAAATAATAAATGAGGACAATGTAAAACATGCTATAAGACAACAAACAACAACATTTATGATATCAAGTATTATCATAAGCATAAGCAGAGTGAGGGAACCAAAAAAGAAAAAGAATGTCAGTGTAAGTTAAATGCCTTCATGTACAGATGTGTTTTATCTTTAAAAAAAAAAAACTAATTGAGCCAGATGATGTAATCATATTAAGGAGGCTGTTCCAGATCACAGGTTAGTTTACGGCACAAAAGAAGGTAGTGAGCAAACAGGACTGTAGTGCTACAGGAGGTTTCAATTTTAAAAGTGAACAAAGGGATTTGTATTCAGTTCTATAAGATGCAGGGAGCAAGTGAAGACTGGACAGAGCAGGTGTTATGTGCTCACTGCTCACTGGGATGTGAGGACACCAAATACATACAAGGCGCACACACCAACAGAGAGTTACTGAAAATTAATGCACAATGTGATAAAAGCATGGGCAACTTTCTCAGGTTGTGTTAGATTTGTATCTTTTGTGAAAGTATTTGTTTGATACTTCAGGCTTCATACATTATATAGTTTATGCCTGCATTTTGTCATCTACTAGTAGAATATAAAAAACGTTTCTGTTTTAACAATGTGTTTACACAGATTACTGTAGAAACGGAACAGACATGAAATGCGTGTGTTCCAAACAACGATCTATTATTTCCACTCTAAAACTCCACTTCACCCCCAGAAAATCAATCAAGGCATGAGCTGGGAGAAGTTTGCGCACGTTCTAAGTTGGTGGAGGGATGGAATAGCCGGCATCTTGCAGCCTGATTTTATCAGCACATTTAGATGACAAAAGACGCTGGTGGAGAGCTGTGAACGATTTTAAGAAGCGATTTAAGGTGGGACGGATTTACGAGTTTTTTTGTAGGCTCCGGTAATTCTAGTGTTAAAAGAGTAGAGAAACAGGCACTTGTAAGATATGTTGTGGAAGGAATCAAAAATGACACAATGATATCTTACAGAAGATGAAGATATAATTGTATCATCAGCTAGAATGAATAGGGCACCAGCTCAAATTAGTCTGGAATTCATATCAGTGTAGAGAGCACAAGGTCCAAGAAAACTAATTCCCTGAAAAAGATAGCTAAATTGAGTTAATTTTAGTCAGATCACTTTTAAAAGACCATTGTGACCATATTTAGTTAAGATATGTTTGGCTTTTTCCAGTTTCACAGTAATATTAACTTACTTTAGTTATTTGTTTAGATATTCAGTGAGACGCTGGGTGTTTTGCAGCCTTAACCGTGGTTCTGATGGAGTTGTATCAGTGTCATTAGACACATTTACTGTGGTCCTGAGAACTTAGTTAGATATTCATTTTTAACAACTCAAATCGCATTTCTTTTCACTTCCTTTTTACTGAGTGTGATGGCGCACCATTTTGTTCGATCGTAGATTTTACAGCTCATCTTTTCTCAGATGTGGCTGCCATTTCTTTCTACTTCATATTGATTCTACCTCACAACATTCAGCTAGCAGGAGTTCATCATTAACTTTTATCGTTTGTCCAGTGATGTCTTTAAATAGCATCAAAATATAATCTTAGTTTTTCCTTTGCAACAGGTTATGTTTATTTTTACACATGTGACCACAAGCTTGCTGCCCACCAGATAACTGCACCATAACTCTTTTTTTTTTGGTAAATCGCCACCACTACTTTGAGCTTCACTTTCACAATAAGGCATTGGATTGTCTTAGAAATGTCACATTGAGTGAACCGTCTAATTGTTCCCATCCACATTTAAGTCAAATACACTCACTCTCCAGATGCACTGTATGTTTTATACATTTGGTACTGTGAGACTAGGATTTTGCCATGTTTCAGTTAAGCCTAATATGCATAATGAACAGCAGTGCCATTTAAAGGCTGGTACCCACTGCATTTCTTTATTGGGAAATGAAAAATTCATTTGAGGTTTCATACTCTTTAACTGTAACAACCAGTGCTCTGCAAGCCCCTCTTGGCTTATGTTCAAATTAATGAATCTGCCACCAATAGAGAGAGTAGCAAAATGTAATTTTTCCCCTTAAAAAGAGGACTGGTCCTCATGTAAAATTTTCCAGAAATGAAAAAAGGTAGTTATGAGAAATGTTACACTGAAAGGTGAGTCCAAGTAATATACAGCAATGCTTGGTGATCCAATATATTTTTACCTAAATTCAATAAAAATAATTTTTTACGATACATTACAAACATTTCCTACTAGAAAATTTCAAATGCACTGCGCAGAAGCTGTTTGTCATGACCCAAAAATGAGAGTAATCCACTTTTAAAGGATTAGTTTCTTTTTAATTGTTGCCGTTCAAGCTATTGTATCCAGTTCCTCAATCAGTCCATCCATCCATTCTTGTATGTACCTGTTTCTTCCTCACAAGTTGATAAGGAGCCACAGTCTGAAGATTTACAGAGATACTTTTTTTTACTATTGAAGCAGTTTGTTTATGTAATTGATAAATTAAACAAATATAACTTCAATGTTTTTAGTTCTCCTGGAATCCCTTTCTCTGTGTTAAGATTTTGTAAAGGAGGAAACTGTAAAAGAGGGCATTTACTATAAATAATAAGCATTTTACTGAGTCTTTCTTTTTTCTTTCTTTTGGTAGGAGAATTTACAGACAAGTAATTGGTTCATATAGAATTTATAGATACTGTAGATTTGGTCTCGTCCATTGTGAGAGATGGACATCTGAAGCGGAGCTCCATTAGCAGCAGTGTTATTTTTTTATATTATTTCCTTATTATCCTGAGATATCCTGTATTTATCCAACCCGAGGGTTCTACTACAGTATATGCAAGCATATATAAACATGGTCGGCAAGAAAAGGGCTCAGAAAGAAATGGAAAAGAAAACTAAAGCTACATCCAAGCCCAGATCGACAAGTCCAAGTTCAAGATCAAGGTACGGCTTTTCAGAGACTGACCTGGAACAGACGGGCAAAAGCCCAGACTCCTCGGGACCACGGTATGCTGCATCGTCTCCAGTTGAGAGTGAAATCGGGAGGGAATGTGCTAGCGACGCAGGTCACGATAGCTCGCTGATTGGAGAAGATCATTTGAAACTGGAAAAGGCCTTGCAGTCTGCTCTTTCACCTACTCTACGCAAGCCGGGAAAATCGGCTGTAATAGTGCCCGCTGCTTCACCTCAAGCAAGAGATAAAGAATAATATAAAGAAAATTGAGAAGGCAAGTGAGAAGCTGTGGCGGGAGCTGCAAGTGGTGCAGCAGGGTAATAAAAACCTGGACGCTTTCTGCTTATGTTTTAATTACAGTCATAGACGTGTGTGTGGAAGAAATCTACTTTTTTTACTACCCTAACGGAGACTATTTAACATCATACCCTTGGTTTATTGTTATTATAATTATTGCATTAAGACTTACTATGCTTATCCTGGACCACTTTCTAACACCATTCCCAGGGTTTATTATCTTAATAAAGATTGCTGAAGATTATATTTTATGCTTACAGTTTGTTAATGATTATATTTTAGGCAAATAGTATTTAGACTATATTGACAATAGATATCTCTACTTCTTAATCCTAAAACGTCGCTGCATAGGGGCTTGTTTTGCTTTTGACGTGCTCTGTCTCTAGGTATGTCAGAAGACCAGAACTTTGAGAAGTGGGATCCAGCCTCATGTGGGGAGGCAAAATGGGGGGATAAGGGGGGGAGAGAAAGAGAGCAGGCTATATCTAATCTATCCTTTTAATTCTTATAATTATAACTACCAATGTAACAATAGGCTGCATGGCAATAACTCTTAGGGAAATAGGAAATTAAGGCTAATACTGTCTCACTTCCAGGTAAGACTATAAAATGATTTCAAAAATTCAGAATCAATGGCTCCATGATGGGACAGTTAACTTTGTGAGCTGGAATGTTAAAGTCCTGAATCACGAATTAAAGAGAAAGAAAGTATTCTCTCACCTAACAGGTTTAAACACTAAAATAGTATTTTTACAGGAGACCCCCTTACTAAGCAAGGATCAGTTCTGGCTGCAAAAGGGCTGGACTGGCCAAATGTTCCATTCTAGCTTTACAAAGAAAACTAGAGGTGTGGGAATTCTCATACATAGAACAGTCTCAATTGTAGCATCAGATGGTGTATCTGATCCTAAAGGGAGATATGTGATGGTCATGGGCAACTTATTTAACTGTAAAATGATTTTGATAAATGTTTATGCACCTAATGTCGGTGATAAGGAATTCATACAAAATGTATTTACATCCATTCCCAATGTGAACACTCATAAAATTATAATGTCTGGAGACTTTAATTGTGTTTTAAATCCACTCTTAGAAAGGACTCCTGTCAGAGGGGGGATGACATGTAACACCAAAGACAATTACACAGTTTGTAACTGACCACAACTTATCAGACCCAAACTCAAGATCATATTATTTCTGCTCACCAGTACATCATTGCTTCTCAAGAATTGATTATTTCTTTATAGGTAATAATTTCCAGCCTACGATTAAATCCTGCAAGTACGATGCTATTATTTCCGACCATGCACCTCTGATCCTGGAGCTAAAGTCATTATGCCCCACACACTCACCTCGCAGATGGCGTCTTAACCCGCTATTATTAGCAAACGAGAACTGTACAGAATTTATATCCAAACAAATCAGTTTCTTCCTAGAGACAAATACATCCTCAGAAGTTTCTGCAGGAATACACTGGGAAACTCTAAAGGCCCTTTTAAGAGGACAGATTATTTCATATCTTTCCCACATGAATAAATTAAAAACCAAGAAAGTATCAGAGCTAAAAAGTGAAATTACTAGACTAGATGAAGAACATGCCAGGCTTCCAAGTGAGGCTCTACGTATGAAAAGACAGGCTCTGCATTCAGAACTCAACTTCTTGACAACTAAAGAAACAACAACTAATTTATAAATCCAGATATAATTACTATGAAAACTGAGAGAAAGCTAATAAGTTTTTAGCTCAACAAATCCACAAGCAAGAAGTTCGCAATGCTATCCCAGTAATCACCAACATGAACGGAGATGAAATCATTGACCATAAAAATATAATGCACACATTTAGAGACTACTATAAATCCTTACATTCTACTGAGTTTAAAGAAGACAACACACAATCTAATACATTTCTGGATACATTACAGATACTACAAATAGATACTTTTAGTGCGGAGGAACTGGATAAACCTCTGGCGCTATCAGAATTACTAGATGCTATAAAGTCACTTCAGGATGGGAAAGCAGCAGGCCCTGATGGCTACCCTGCAGAATTTTATAAAAAATTCTCTGCTTAGCTAGCTCCCCTCCTATTAGCAACATTTACAGAAGCTAGAGACAATCAAATTATACCTCAAACTTTTTGCCAAGCATTAATCACTGTCTTTCCTAAACAAAATAAGGACTTATTACAATGTGCATCATACTGACCAATTTCACTTCTGAATAATGATGTTAAGATACTCTCAAAAATTATAGCTAGATAGATGGAGAAAGTGCTGCCTTCAGTAATATCACCAGATCAAACAGGATTTATCAAGGGTCGACACTTATCTTCCAATCTTTGACGCCTGTTTAATGTAATATACTCACCAACAAAGTCAAACACCCCAGAAATATTATTATCATTGGATGCAGAAAAAGCATTTGACATGATTGAATGGAAATACCTTTTCAATACATTAGAGAAATTTGGGTTTGGCCCAAACATTTGTGCATGGATCAAACTACTGTATACCAATCTAGAAGCTTCAGTTTGTATTAACAACATTTGTTCAGACTACTTTAAACAAGAACGTAGTACCAGACAAGGATGCCCCTTGTCACCACTGCTATTTGCAATCGCCATTGAACAACTGGCAGTTCACTGTTGAAATGCTGATCAGATAAAGAGGATTTTCAGAGAAGGACTGGAACAGAAAATTTCTCTGTATGCAGATGATATGGTACTGTATATATCAGACCCACACAATTCTGCACCTGCAGTCTTAACAGCACTTACAGAATTTCAAAAGATCGCTGGTCCCATAATTAATCTGAATAAAAGTGTATTCTTTCCAGTGAATTCTCAAGCATATAATATTAGATTAGACACCCTACCTTTTATCATTGCAGATCGGTTAAATACCTAGGGGTAAACATCACAAGTAAACACAGCTCTTTATCAACAAAATTTCACCGTCTGCATGGAAAAAATTAAGCAAGACTTGCATAGATGGTCAACCCTTCATCTCACTCTAGCTGGAAGAATTAATGTTGTTAAGATGAATATTCTTCCTAAGCTTCTTTTTTTATTTCAAAACATTCCAATATACATCAATAAATCATTTTTTAAACAATTAGGTTCAACAATAATCTCATTTATTTGGAACTCAAAACATCTATGTATCCAAAGAGTGACCCTACAGAGACCTAAGGCAGAAAGTGGCATGACTCTGCCCAACTTTCAGTTTTATTACTGGGCAGCAAACACACAAGCTATAAAAACCTGGACACAAATAGATGAACATACACAGGCCTGGGGCCTCATCTATAACACCATGCGTAGAATTCGCACTATAACATGGCATAAGCACAAAAGCCGAAATGTACTTACGCACAGAAAAATCCAGATGCAGGAATCTGTGTGTACTCCAACTTCCACGTTCTCCCGCTAAAAATAAATTCCGGTCAGTGTGAAAACTAACACTCGTGCATGCTCCTTATGTGCCGCCCCAACTCCTCCCAGAATTACGCCTCTTTGAATATGCAAATCAATATAAATCGCCCTTAAGCTCAGCCTTCTTTGGAAGACAATGGGAAAAGCACGGGGGAAAATATAAGAATTTCAGCGAATACCAAGTGGAGGCAAAGGAAAAACATACTATTTGTTTAAATAAACTGTGGTATAATCAACTAAAGGAAGTTGATCGAGTGACATAGCGTGTTGGAGAAACTTGAAGGCTGAAAAGGCGAGTTGTAACCCACTGTCTGAGTGTCATATGAAAGCTTATTAGAATACAGAGAAGAAAGGCACACAGTGGTGAAAAAAAGCACGAAATGTCAACTTCAATCTTGAAATTTCCACTTTAATCATGTAGTTTATTTTGTCATTAAAGTAGAACATGATAAACGTCATCTTAAAATCGTTTAATTAACCAGTTTCTCAAATCACATCGTAATTAAAGTAGCACATTAAATGCTTTGTTTTGTATGTGATCTTCTATGTCTGTGAATCACTACTTGCTTCTTAAACCGGCTCTTTTCCTCCAATAGGACACAGAATCCATTACATTCGTGATATTACAGCTCTCTGAATAACTAAAATACTGACATGTATATGTGATATAATTTTCACTGCTTTGACGCTGGGTGCCACCAGTCTGCAAAACCGAGCAGAGAACTTGCGTATGACAAGGTATGAGGTACCGTGGAAAAGTGCGTGGCTTTACGCCAAGTGTAAGTTTTATACATCGCGATTTGAATGTGGAAAAGTTCTTACACAACATTTCTGTGCGTAGGCACCGTTTATACAAGAGGCCCCTGGTCTGCAACAGAAGTAAAATCCTGCAGTACTTCTTTATATTCCCTGCTTTGTGCCCCAATAAATGCAAGTTATCGGCAATATACTAATAACCCAATTGTGCTTCACTCACTCAGAATAAGGAACCAATGTAGAAAGCATTTTAAGATGGAGAAGCTGTTAATTGTGGCACCTCTGCAAGAGAACCACCTTTTCCCACCCTCTCAAAACGTACACGGTTTTTAATGCCTGGAAAACATCTGGGATTAAATCACTTAGAGATCTGTAAATAGACAATGTTTTTGCATCCTACGAACAATTACACTCCAAATTTAACTTACCAGCAACACATTTCTTTCATTACCTTCAAATTAAAAACTGCTAAACAGAACCTGTCCAATTTTCCCTCACAAACATATGCAGTTTTTAATATCTTGAAAAAATTTGAGATTAAATTGCTTAGAGATCTTTATATAGACAGCATCTTTGCATCCTATGAACAATTACATTCCAAATTTAACTTTCCAGCTGCACATTTCTTTCACTATCTTCAAATTAGGAACTTTGTTAAACAGAACCTGCCTGATTTTCCTCATCTTGCACCCTTGTCCATGCTGGAAAAAATATTTCTCAATTTCAAGGACTTAGACACCATCTGCAATATATTAAATTACTAGCAAAATACCCGCGCTTCGCAGCGGAGAAGTAGTGTGTTAAAGAAGCAATGAAAAAGAAAAGGAAACATTTTGAAAATAACGTAACATGATTGTCAATGTAATTGTTTTGTCACTGTTGTGAGTGATGAATGTTGTCATATATATATATATATATATATATATATATATATATTTACACACACAGACATAAACATATATATATATACATATCTATACATATACACATACATATATATCTACATATATACACATACATATACACACACACATATATAAACATATATACATATACATACATATCTACATATATACACACACAGCTATTTCGTATCAGTGCAATACGCTGCATTTGTTAAAACGGATAACTCCGCTCTTACGTGCAAGTCTGCGTGGATATTATGAACTATCGTATTTGTTCAAGTTCTATTTAAATTTTAAATAGAAGGAATTTTTATTTAGTCGACAGAAATATCTTTGGTAGGAATGGTAAAACAGACAGGAATATTATTCGTGAATAAATCAACTCAAACCTTAAACAACTTATAATATTTTGCTCTCCATAAAAATATATCCTGTCTAAATTATACAAGTTAGAAATAAAGTAAACGTTAAAAGAACGAACATTCAAATTTCTTTACTCTTATGTAATTTTATATAAAAATAAACTTAGATTTTAAATATCCCAAAAGATTTTGCTCTCCATAAAAATATATCCTGTCAAAATTATACAAATTCAAATATGAACATGCTGCATAACAAAACCTGGAAATATAAATAAAATGTGTTCCTTTCAGCAATAACAAATCAAATCATTCAGTTGTCTTTGCTCATATGTCATTTTAGAGCTGGACACCTGGCATCTTTTTTTGGCCACAGGTTCGTTTCTGTTTGGTGTGAGGTTCTGTGTTGTGGAGATTCTCAGGATGGATTGCAGGTGCTCATCAGTGAGGCGACTCCTGTGTGCTGTTTTGTTAGTCTTTATCACTGAGAAGAGCTTCTCACACAGATATGTGCTACCAAACATGCACAAGGTTCGAGCCGCATGTAGACGGACTTTTTTTGTTCTTCAAAGTCACCAAAGCGCCGTGCAAACTCAGTGCGCAGTGCGCCAGTTTATCAGCAAAGTGCGATTTGGGAACACCGTAGTGACGACTTGGTTTAACATTACTTGGCAACAGGGAAAGTGGGGCAAGTTGCACTGGTGCATTTGTGTCTCCCATAAAAGCAGCTTCACTTGAAATCACTTTGTGATTGTGCACGGGTTAAAACGTCCGCTGAAGTGTCAGATTCTTATTTAATTATGCTGCTTTCTGTATCTTCTGCATTGCATTCAGGTTACCCTGATGTTTTATCTCATAGTGCCGTCTTAGATTAAATTCTGTAATTACAGCCACATTAGCTCCACAAATGAGACACACGGGTTCAGTAAACATATACTCAGCCTCCCATCGGTTTTTAAAGGCTCTATTTTCAGAATCAACTTTTCTCTTCAGCATCGTGTGAGCTAGCTTCGCAATAACTTGTTCGGCAAGGCGGCTGAAGCGCTGCATTATGGGATCTGTAGTTTATTGTGTTACCAGCGCTTCATATACCCGGCTTTAATAACAATAATACAGTATATAAAATGATCTCGGGCGGATATAATTACACGCCGGGCCGGATGTGGCCCGTGGCCCTTGAGTTTGACACATATGGACTAAATAGAACTTGAAAAGATATATTTTTTCAAATGTGATCGCGCAATTCAGATAGAGTTGACGCCACTACAGCCTGCATGCCTCAATAGTCATCCTCCTCGCTCTTACTTTTTTACAGTTCATCTAATGAATACACTGAGTATGGCTTTACCAAAACAATCATTGATGGCGAATAAAGTATCCATTATTCGAGTATGTAGATCGGGATATATATATATACATATATATATACCCGTGTATCGCAGCGAGAAGTAGTGTGTTAAAAAGCTAGAAAAGAAAAGGGAACATTTTAAAAATAACGTAACATGACTGTCAATATACAGTATTTGTTTTGTGAGTGTTACTGAGTGTTGCTGTCATCAAGGATTTGATTATCATTATTTCTTTCAATCAGGTTTGTATTTGTAGGATGTGTTGTGTTCAAGTTACATTCCGTGTTTGTCAATCGTTGTAAAGATGACAGGTTTCATTCATCGATTCGCTTCTTACTGCATCAATAAACAGCTCGTCTTCTTCTTTATCTGAGACCTGACACAGTGCATGCACGGGTTTTTTACACTGTCTTCCTTTAGCGGGACATTGACTTTTTCCACCGTGTGCTTTGTTTCCGCAGTAGCTGGATTTATGAATATGCTTATCAGACGCTTCATATTTTTTGCTGCCTTTTCAATTGTGTAATTCGGTTTTGTTCAGCTTTTGGAACTGTTGCTTTTATCTGTGCACTGCGTCCAGTTCACGTGAGCCGCTCGGTGTACATGCATCGAAGGTTCCCAGCTGTGCTGGTGCCATCTCGTGCTATGTCCATGGCTTTATTTAATGTTACCTTAGTCCTGGCACTTTAAAACTTTCTCTCGCAGTTTCGCTGAGTTTGTGCCAAACACCACCCTGACCATCTCATCTTCCTCTCCATAAGCACAGTCCTTAACCCGTGAATATTTAGTGGGAGTTTGCTATTGGATTGCCGCTGACGGACGACCTTATATGGGCAGGCACTAAATTACAAACGCCAGCGGCAGCCTGTCTATGAACTTAATTTAAAGTGTAGGTTTACATCGTGCTTTGTTTCCGAAGTAGCAGAACTCATCAATATGGTTGTATATGTCACTCGCTCGCTTCTTATTGTTTCGCTGCCTTCTCAATTATATGTTTTCTTCAGCGCTTTTGAGGTCTTCCTGATTTTCTATGTGCTGCGTGATTACGTGGGAGGCGTGATGATGTCACAAGAAACTCCGCCCCCACGGTGTTGAAGCTCATCTCCATTACAGTAAATGGAGAAAAACTGCTTCCAGTTATGACCATTACGCGTAGAATTTCGATATAAAACCTGCCCAACTTTTGTAAGGAAGCTGTAAGGAATGAACCTGCCAAATTTCAGCCTTCCACCCACACGGGAAGTTGGAGAATTAGTGATGAGTCAGTGAGTGAGTGAGTGAGTGAGTGAGTGAGTGAGTGAGTGAGGGCTTTGCCTTTTATTAGTATAGATTTTACAGTCCCTCCCTTTCAAAGATCCAAGAGGAAAATAGGAAAGTGATCTCTTAATCAATATATCAGAAAAGGAGTGGAAAGTAGCAATGCAGAGACTTCACTTGAGCTCCATATGCACACAGCATACAATTATTCAACTCAAAATTACATATCGAGCACATCTGTCTCGCCTAAAACTGTCTAAAATGTTTCCAGGGCAAGATCCAACCTACAAACACTGCAATCAAGTCCCAGCCTCACTGGGTCACATGTTTTGGGCCTTCACCAAATTAACATCATTTTGGACCAACATTTTTAAGTGCCTTTCAGACAGCCTTGGTGTCACAATCCCTCCTAACCCATTAACAGCTGTGTATGGGGTTCTTTCAGATGGGTTTAAGGTGGAGAAGGACAAACAAATTGTGATTGCATTTACTACACTTTTGGCACGCAGACTTATTTTGCTAAACCGGAAGAATCCTAACTGTCCTCTTTTAACAACAACAACAACATTTATTTATACAGTGCATCCGGAAAGTATTCACAGCGCATCACTTTTTCCACATTTTGTTATGTTACAGCCTTATTCCAAAATGGATTACATTCATTTTTTTCCTCAGAATTCTACACATAACACCCCATAATGGCAACATGAAAAAAGTTTACTTGAGGTTTTTGCAAATGTATTAAAAATAAAAAAAAACTGAGAAATCACATGTACATACTGTAAGTATTCACAGCCTTTGCGCAATACTTTATCGATGCACCTTTGGCAGCAATTACAGCCTCAAGTCTTTTTGAATATGATGCCACACGCTTGGCACACCTATCCTTGGCCAGTTTCGCCCATTCCTCTTTGCAGCACCTCTCAATCTCCATCAGGTTGGATGGGAAGCGTCACTGCATAGCCATTTTAAGATCTCTTCAGAGATGTTCAATCGGATTCAAGTCTGTGCTCTTGCTGGGCCACTCAAGGACATTCACAGAGTTGTTCTGAAGCCACTCCTTTGATATCTTGGCTGTGTGCTTAGGGTCATTGTCCTACTCCAGTCTGAGGTCAAGAGCGCTCTGGAGCAGGTTTTCATCCAGGATGTCTCTGTACATTGCTGCAGTCATCTTTCCCTTTATCCTGACTAGTCTCCCAGTTCCTGCTGCTGAAAAACATCCCCACAACATGATGCTGCCACCACCATGCTTCACTGTAAGGATGGTATTGGCCTGGTGATGATCTGTGCCTGGTTTCCTCCAAACGTGACGCCTGCCATTCACACCAAAGAGATCAATATTTGACTCATCAGACTAGAGAATTTTGTTTCTCATGGTCTGAGAGTCATTCAAGTGCCTTTTGGCAAACTCCAGACGGGCTGCCATGTGCCTTTTACTAAGGAGTGGCTTCTGTCTGGCCACTCTACCATACAGGCCTGATTGGTGGATTGCTGCAGAGATGGTTGTCCTTCTGGAAGGTTCTTCTCTCTCCACAGAGGACCTCTGGAGCTCTGACAGAGTGACCATCAGGTTCTTGGTCACCTCCCTGACTAAGTCCCTTCTCCCCCGATCGCTCAGTTTAGATGGCCGGACAGCTCTAGGAAGAGTCCTGGTGGTTTCAAACTTCTTCCACTTACGGATGATGGAGGCCACTGTGCTCATTGGGACCTTCAAAGCAGCAGAAATTTTTCTGTAACCTTCCCCAGAATTATTTATTAAACTCATCAATTTAAATATGTTTAGGTATGTTGGCCATGCTCTCTCTCTTAGGGGTGGGGGTCAAGTTGTTTTCAATCCTATTTTTTGCAAAAATTGATTGATCTGTATGGAATGATTACATCCATCCATCCATCTATCTTCCAACCCGCTGAATCCGAACACAGGGTCAAGGGGGTCTGCTGGAGCCAATCCCAGCCAACGCAGGGCACAAGGCAGGAACCAATCCCGGGCAGGGTGCCAAACCACAATAAAATTATTAAAACTAAAAAAAGAATTTATAGATAAACCTTATTGTTGGAAAGACAACACAATTGAGGAAAACATAGGAAGTTATTGTTAATATATTTTTCCCAGTTTCAGAATAAACATGAGTTCAGCTATGTATTCAGCTCTGTAAAAATATCTCCTACTTGTCTCAGTACTGTGCTCTGAATGTATGTAAAGTTTCTTGAAACTTAAAATGTATTGCACAGAATAGATATGATGATAAGTTAGAGGCCTTCTTTAAATTCCTAGGTTATGCTATATCTTTATATATATATATATATATATATATATATATATATATATATATATAGTGACAGATAGGGGGTGCTATCGCTCCCTTGAACCCCTGTCCATGACTCCAGACACCAGGTAAAAGCCATGTTGTTGACTTTATTAAATTGCCACAGTGCACAAAGCACCCTCTCCTCCACTATTCTCGTACACAAATCACCAATAACAATAATACAATCCTCCACTACCAGATGCGTTGCCACCCTTTCTCCCAGCTCAGCTCGCCGTCTGGGAGCTCTCACAGTCCTTTTATATACCCTGACCCGGAAGTGTTCCAATCCCCAATCTTTATTAATTTTTTAACAGCCCGATCAGCTATTTCCTGGCCCTCCTTACCATCTCGCGGGGGAGCGGTGCTTCACTCGCCTCCCCCTTCCCCTTCGGAATGTCCAAGTCCTTTTCTTCGGGTACGAAGGCGCAAACAGCAGGATGCGGACCTCCTCCTTCCCAGAAAGCACCGGGTTTGTTGCTGTGTCCCTCGTCAGCTGCCGTTATGCGGAAGTCTTCTCCGAGGTGCTCTGGCTTAGACAGGAGCGTGCCATCGTCGTCGGGGCAGTCTTCTTTTCCCCGCGAAGCCTCCTGGTGATCATCTCCCCGAGGTACATGCACGGAACAAAGTGTGTTATTATAAACAGGTTGTTAATGACGTTCCCGGCACGTACCTCAGAGCGATCGTTGGTCCCTGGAGGTTTCTCCGGACTTGTAAGGCCGCTCCGTGACTCCTCCCGAGCGTCGGCCATTGTACACAAGGCTCTTCCGCTGGTGTTGTCGCTATGCTTGCCCTTCCTCTTCCCCATTTTGGACTTGGATTTTTTGGGTTTTGGCGATGATGTGGTGAGTCCTGATGCCATAGTTTTTTCGGGGTTCTCTACCCACAGGTTCTCCACAATAGACGCTGGAGTATCCTGCCGACTACGCCACTGTGACAGATAGGGGTCGCTATCGCTCCCTTGAACCCCTGTCCACGACTCCAGACACCAGGTAAAAGTCCAAATGTTAACCTTATTAAATTGCCACAGTGCACAAAGAACCCTCTCTTCCACTACTCTCATACACAAATCACCAATAGCAATAATACAATCCTCCACTCCCAGACACGTTGCCACCCTTCCACCCAGCTCAGCTCGCTGTCTGGGAGCTCCCACAGTCCTTTTATATACCCTGACCCGGAAGTGTTCCCAATCCCCAGTCCATGTGATCAGGTAAAAGTTCTTTTCTTCACCCCGGAAGCCCGTCGCTCTTCCTTTGACGAACTTCCGGGTCATAGGGCACAAATAAGTCTTTGGTCCTCCCTGCAGCTCCCTCTTGCGGCCCCTGTGGTATCCAGCAGGGTCTTGTATAAAAACTACATACTCCATGACTCCCTGCTGGTCTTCGGGGCACCTCCATACTGCAGGGAGGGCTCCATCTGGCGGCCTGGAGGTATTGGCCGGGATGACAAGCAGGCCACATCTCACAATATATATATATATATATATATATATATATATATATATATATATATATATATATATATATAGTCACACATGTGCGCATGGGAGCTACCCACAGGGACAAAAAGAACGAAATTCCTTCCCAGCCGGGGGGTGGTGTGGTGCGTTCAACCCTCTTCTTTTGTCACCGCAGACCAGACACTGGAAATTCTACCTGAATATGAAGATGTCACTTCTGCCTTAGCTCTGAGAATGTCACTTCCTGTCCTGGCCCCGATGACCACGTCAGTTCCTGTCCCGGCCACAAGGACCACATCACTTGCTGTCCCAGCCCTGAGGACTACATCACTTCCACAAAGCTCCCTATAAAACCCCACTCCCTTCCTCTGTTGATCAGTTCTGTTTTGGACTCCGTTCTGTACATTATTGTGCTGAATATTTTCCTTGTTTTGCAGCCAAGGTCAAGTACACATGTGGCTGCCCAAACCTTTGTTTGTCAGAGCACTTTATTTCTCAATATATATATTGTCACGCTTGGGTCACAGATTTGCACAGAAGCACAGGAAATCGTAGAGACAGGAACTTTATTCAAACACTTCAAACAAATATATGTCTCTTTCAAAAGTAAAACAAGCTCCTTGTGAAGACAGAGGTGACAGTTCCGTCTCTCAATTAAAAGAATGCAAAAGCTTCTTCTTCATAGGGGTGTGCGTCAGCGGTTATTCAAAGATGGCTTGGTGACTTCCCTACTCTGTATTCCAATTTTATATCACTGGCTGCTGCATGCTGGTACTCTCTTAGCTGCGAGCTGACTCTCTGTTAAACAGTAAACCAATAGCAAAGAAACACAGCTGTCATTCGAAAATCCCCTAATAAACAGTATTTGAATGGGAAACAAACACACTCTTAATTGGGCTTTTGCGGGATCACCTGTGGCTTTGCTCTATCACTGCACAACATGCTTCTTGCATTTTGTTTAGAGCATTTAAAAGACTGAGCCCCAACCAGTCCAACTGCTTACTCTTCTGTCGTCTCTCTCCAGCAGACTGCATCTGCCCCAGCTGCTGCTTCCGAGCCACTGACCCTTCTCAATGTGGAAGACTTTGTGCTCTTTTAAGCTGAAGGGTGGAACTAGAGCTGTACATTTGCCTGTTGCTACCTGTGTGTTTGTGTGCCGAAGATAGACTCCTGTTACATAAACTCTTGTGTGTTCCTGCCCTTTCAGCAATAAAGTTAATTTTACTTGAAAACCTGGTCCCATGTTCCTGTTTCATGTGCAACTCTATGACCCAAGCTTCACTATATATTTATGTGTGTGTGTGCGTGTGTATGTATGTATATTTACTATACCTATATATAGAGGGACGGGCTAAAGTAGGTTTACCATTGTGAGTATTTAGAATTTATGCGAATACCAAGTAGAGGCAAGGAAAAACTTACTATTTGTTGGTTTAAGCTGTAATATAAACAACAAAAGGAAATTGATCGAGTGACAGAGTGGCGGAAAAACTCGAAAGTTCAAGTTCAGAAAGTCACACAGTGCCCGAAATAAATAAGAAAAGTTCAAATATGAAATCCGCTGTAAAAAAGCAAGTTGTAGCCTACTCTTCTGAGTGTCATATGGAAGCATATTAGGGTACAGAGAAAAGAAAAACAAAATAGGGACACAGTTGAAAAAATGTCCAAATGTTAATGTTAATCTCAGAATTTCCACTTTAATCATGTAGTTTATTTTGTCATCAAACAGAACATCATGAACTTCATCTTAAAATTGTTTCATTTACTAGTTTCCCAAATCCCATCGTAACTAAAGTAGCATGTTAAATGCTTCGTACTGTATATGTTCTTTTACAGTTGTGCTTGAAAGTTTGTGAACCCTTTAGAATTTTCTATATTTCTGTATAAATATGATCTAAGACATCATCAGATATTCACTCAAGTCCTAAAAGTAGATCAAGAGAAACCAGTTAAACAAACGAGACAAAAATATTATACTAGGTCATTTATTTATTAAAGAAAATGATCAAATATTGCATATTTGTGAGTGGCAAAAGTATGTGAACCTCTAGGATTAGCAGTTAGTTTGAAGGTGAAATTAGAGTCAGGTGGTATAGTTTGCACATCCTTGGAATCAGAATAAAACGAATGAATGCTATATTAGCACTGTTATATTTAGGAAGAAAAGAAGACTGGCAAAGTGAGGATGACTCATTGCAATAATCCTTAAAAAGGGGGTGAACATTACTTATTAGTTTGGGAGCTGATTAACAGCAGACTGATCACAAAGAGACTAAATGTAATACATGTCAACAAATCCAATCAAATGTTATTTACCAACTGTGACAGGTTTCTGGTCACACTTATAGGTAATCTAACCTAAAAAGTTAAAATATCCGACTATGCCACTCCGTTTTATTGAGAGTCTTTGGAACTCTTGAACTTTAAAGATAATAGTGAAAGGTTTCTTTAAATTGGGCAGTGAGTAAACATACAATGAAAGACACAACAGCAATTTCAACAAAAACAACAGTAACTTGTATTACATCAGACAATATAAAACCTACGAAGAAACTAAAAGTATATAAGAATCTAAAAATGTATGGGGTGAAAACCTTTTAAAACAGTGCAATGGGAGTCTAACTTTTACTCCTTTAGTAATTACTAAATCTAACGTATGACCTGCTTTGTGTGTAGGCTGACTAATGTGCTGGCTCAAATCAAAAGAGTCCAGGAGGTTCATGAATTCTTTTACTTTCGAGTCACACTGATTAAAGATATGAAAGTTAAAGTCACCATCTATTTTGAATTTTTCATAGTTACAAGTAATTACAATTGATACCAAGTCTGAGAATTCCTCTAAGAAAGACACAATGTATTTAGGAGGTCTATACGCGTACACTACTAGACACTGAGAAACTCCATGAATCACAATGGCAAGATACTCAAAGGACTTTAATTTGCCAAAGCCAATGTCTTTACACTTTAACCGGCTTGAGTAAAGTGCCACCCTTCTTACCTTGGCGTTCCGTATGAGCAAAGATGTAATTCAGGGGTGCAGATTTGATTAAAACCAGCCGTACCATCAGAGCTAAACCACGTTTCACTTAATGCAATAAAATCGATTTTGTTATCACTGATAAGATCGTTGATGGAAAACATCTTGTTGGTTAATGCTCTAACATTTAATAAAGCCATATTTAATGTCTTGGAAGAGCAGAATTGAATTGTAGGAGTGTTATGGGTATTGAAGATAAAAATTAAGTTATTTTTATTAGAGCCGCTATGTTCGTATTTTCTATTTAATCTATGGTCTGTTTTTATAGTTTTAATACATTATTCATTTAGAGGTGTAATTCTAATTAAATTTATGCCACACTGTCTAGATTTCTTACATGCATTGAGATTAGTTGTTATAGAATTAATGCAATGCACTTTTGAGTTTGTTACTGAATTATCATGTCCTAGAAAAGCATTATGGAAAGGGTTAGTAGTAATAGTAAAGAGTCAAGAGAGGCTAATTACCTTAGATATGTTTTTGGAGAGGACCAGAGCACCAAATCTATTAGAATGCAGACCATCCCGCTTGAAGAAACGCGGCCTCTCCCAGAAGAGGTCCCAGTTGTCTATGAACCCGATGTTTTGTCCCTCGCAGAAGCCTTTCAGCCAGATGTTTAATACCAACAGATGATTGTAATATTCATTCGATCTTCTAATAAGAGGTAAGGAACCCGAGATGAAGATTCCTCGCCTTCGTGGCTTTAATTAATGCTGTGAAGTCCACCTTGAGAATCTCTAACTGTTGGTATCTCATGTCGTTTACCCTTGTGTGTATTATAGTGACTCCCTCTGCATTGTTCTTGTGCCTCTCGAAGACTGTCAGTGCTCTTGTCATATTATCACGGACACGAGTACTGGGAAAACAAGATACAAAAGATTTCTGATTAGGGCATGAGATGTTTAGGTCTCGTACAATAGAATCTCCAATTACAAATACATCACCTGGGGCTGAAGGCAAACTGGGGGAGCAGAGAGAGTTGAAACAGTTCTGGGTGGAGATGCTGTGCCAATGGAAGTGATCTAGCCTTAACATCCCGCCTGCATAGCTGAAAAAGGCCAAGTTCCTCATCATTGACATCGTTTCTCTGAAGACGAGGCGCAAGGTAAAATTCACTTGGCCTTGACAGTGAGTGGCACGGCATGGAGTCGATGTTACAGAGCCACGACTTACTGAGACGATTTCAGATGTCCAGGAGGATTTTTCCAGTAAACATGCCTTCAAATTCCTCAGGTGCCTTCATCTGGACAGGAGCTTCTGGATTTGGATATCGAGAGCCTGGAGTTCTTCGACAACATGGTCCATCTCACCGTCTGCCATTGTCTGCTTCCACTTTGTGCCCTAGGAAAGAATGAGAGAGAGAGAAGGTTACTAGAACTATGGAGCAGTATACTTTTAAAAAACATTGTTTTGATGCATCTGCAGCATCTATTTTTGATGATATTCCCAATAATCAGTCCAAATTTAGTACTTGTCCTATTAAAACCAGCAACATTAGCAACAAGGAGGAATATTTGTTTTTATAAGGTTGCAGCAGCACTACAGATCAGCGAGCAGCACTACGGATTAATGGTATCCTTTTCCAATCGTGCCATGAGGGTATTGCCCTGATTGGATGTCTGCAATTGGTACAGGGGCTGCTGGAGACAAGAAGGACTGGCAAGAACTTTAAAAGGGAGCTGGCTAAGCAGTCTTTTGTGTTTGTACTCACCTGTCTGTCTTGTCTTTAGTACCTCTATGGAATATTGTTTCTATCCTGGATTGTTGACCCTGTAAAGTTGTATGGAGTGTCTTGTGCCTGCCTGTTGTGTGAGTAGTGTTGAATTGGTCATTGTACTTCACCCCTCACCGCACCAGGACTACTGGTAGGACTATTTAATTAATTATTTACAGAAAGCTGTTCCCTGGATCGTCATCTTTTCCACCATTCCACTTCATCCGGTACTGTTACATTTATGGACTGGGTCATTAGTGTTTATTGTTGTGTTAGTGATTAATATAGTCATGGGGAAAAGGAAGGGTTAGCCATTTTATATGTTGTTGGAGTTTCATTCAATATATCACATAGTTATTTATTTAATTTAAATTTGTTTATCTTGACTATCTATCTCTGCTCTTAACCCCTTCCGAAATGATACTGTTGTGCCAGGACATGATAAGTGTTTAATAGAATCTTCCGTTAAAGTGCACAACATTAATACTGTAATAAGAAATCTCAATGCACGTAGAAAATACGGCATAAACTCCAATAATCTAATTAAAATTACTATTTTAGAGGAACAATGTATTAAAACTATAAAAACAGATCACAGATTAAACAAAAAATACACACAGAGCGCTAATAAAATAATTTAGTTCCTATTCCAAATATCAATAACGCATAGTATTCATCTTTGCACCTCTGAAACATTAAATATGGCACTATTGAATGTTAGAGCTTTAACTAACAAAACGTTTTTTATCAACGATCTTATTAGTGATAAAAAAATAGATTTTATTGCACTAAGTGAAACATGGCTTAGCTCAGATGGTGCGGTTGTTTTAATCGAATCTGCCTCCGGATTACAGTTTTACTCGTGCAGACCGCCAGGGAAAAAGGGGCGGATTGGCTAACATTTACTCGAGCCGATTAAAATGTAAAGATGTCAGTTTTGGTAAGTTCAAGTCATTTGAGTATCTCGCCGTTGTTGTTCATGGAGATTCTCAAGTTCTAGTATTATCCGTGTATAGACCTCCTAAATATAACGCGTCTTTTTTTGAGGAATTCTCTGACTTAATGTCAATTTTAATTACTAACTATGACACACTCCTAATAGTTGGCGACTTTAATTTTCATATAGATAATCAGTGTGATCTAAAAGTAAAAGAATTTATGAACCTCCTGGATTCTTTTGATTTGAGACAACTCATAAATCAGCCTACACATAAAGCAGGTCATACATTAGACTTAGTGATTACTAAAGGACTGAAAGTTGATATAAAACAGATCATTGATATTGGTCTATCAGACCATTTTCTTCTACTTTTAATATAGAAATAATGATAAAAACACTCATGAGAAGCATATTGTTAAAAACGCTTCTTTGACTCGCAGCAGCTTTAAAACTTACAAACATTTTAAGCAATCAGTCCGTTTATAGTGCCAGCTATAATAGCGAGGATAATGTAAATAGTAAGGTGGAAAGATTTAATACTAAAGTGAGAGCTGCTGTTGACATAGTTGCACCTGAAAAGACAGTGAAAAATCTTCTAGCATTGTTATACCATGGAAGACCCAAAGAGTGTCTGATTTAAAGAGAACATGCCGAGAGCTGAGCGTCAATGGAGGAAGACTAAACTTACTATCCACCATGAAATATTAAAAGTTAAAATAACTGAATACAATAACACTGTCCGTCTTGAGAGACGCTGCTATTTCTCAAGATTATAAATAACAATGCTAGTAATCCCAGAGTCTTATTTTCTACAATTGATCGCCTACTAAACCCAGGTAACTCAAAGGAATGCCTCCTAAGTGCTTCCAGTGAAACCTGTGAGGCTATGCTGTATTTTCAATCAAAAATTAATGATATTAGAAATAACATAGTATATCCCTCCAACACTAAGGATCCTCCTAAACCCCAGCATCCTGTTATAAACAAATTAAACTCTTTCACTAGGATTGATTTACCTGATTTACAAAAATAATCTCTCAATTAAAACCTCCACCTCGTCCTTGACCCAATACCAACAAGGTTTTTCAAAGAAGTATCAGGCGTGCTAATTGATAATGTTCTTGACATAGTAAATTCGTCATTAGATACGGGGGTCTTCCCAGACTGTCTTAAGACTGCTGTAGTTAAACCCCTACTTAAGAAACATAATCTTGACCCTCGCTCTTGAAAATTTTAGACCCATCTCTAACCTGCCTTTCTTAAGTAAAGTTCTGGAGAAGGCAGTCATTATGCAGTTAAATGACCACCTAAATAAACATGCTATTCTTGATAAATTTCAGTCGGGTTTTAGAACAAATCACAGCACAGAAACTGCACTCGTTAAAGTAGTAAATGATTTGCGTGAATGCAGACAGAGGCCATTTATCTGTTCTCATCCTCTTAGATCTGAGTGCTGCATTTGACACCATTGATCACAATATTCTTAGAAATCGCCTTAGTCAATGGGTGGGCCTCTCTGGCAGTGTCTTAAGTTGGTTTGAATCCTACCTGACAGGGAGAAAATTTTTGTTAGTTGTGGGAATTACAACTCAAGACACATGATATCCAATATGGTGTTCCACAAGGCTCTATCCTGGGTCCGCTGTTATTCTCAATCTACATGCTTCCGTTAGGTCAGATTATCTCAGGGCACAACGTGAGCTACCACAGCTATGCTGATGACACACAGCTGTACTTATCAATAGCACCTGATGACCCTGATTCTATTGATTCACTAACACAATGTCTGACTTGTATCTCAGAATGGATGAATAGTAATTTTCTCAAGTTAAATAAAGAGAAAACTGAAATCTTAGTGATCAGCAATAATGGATACAATGAGGCTATTAGAAATAAACTGGATACATTAGGATTAAAAGTCAAGACGGAGGTAAAAAGCTTAGGGGTGATTGTTGACTGTAATCTGAATTTTAAATCACATATTAATCAGATCATTAGGACAGCATTTTTCACTTAAGAAACATAAGTAAAGTTAGACCTCTTATATCACTGAAAGATGCTGAGAAATTAGTTCACGTTTGTTTTCAGTCGACTAGATTACTGTAACGCACTCCTCTCAGGACTACCCAAAAAAGACATAAATCGTTTGCAACTAGTGCAGAATGCAGCTGCTAGAATCCTAACTAGGAAAAGAAAATCCGACACATTTCTCCAGTTTTAATGTCACTACACTGGTTACCTGTGTCATTCAGGATTGACTTTAAAATTCTGCTTATGGTTTATAAAGCCTTAAATAATCTCGCCCCATCTTATATATCGGAATGTCTGACACCTTATATTCCAAATCGTAACCTCAGATCCTCAAATGAGTGTCTCCTTAGAATTCCAAGAACAAAACTTAAAAGAAGTGGTGAGGCGGCCTTCTGCTGTTATGCACCTAAAATCTGGAATAGCCTGCCAATAGGAATTCGCCAGGCTGATACAGTAGAGCACTTTAAAACACTGCTGAAAACACATTACTTTAACATGGCCTTTCTATAACTTCAATTTAACTTAATTTAACTTAATCCTGATACTCTATATGTTCAATTCATCATAATAACTATTCATGGTGGCTCTAAAATCCATACTGACCCCTACTCTCTTTTCTGTTTCTTTTTCCGGTTTCTTTGTGGTGGTGGCCTGCGCCACCTCCACCTACTCAAAGCTTCATGATGCTCCAACAATGATGGATGGATTAAAAGGCAGAAGTCTACGTTACCATCTTCATCAAGCCCTTCCATGAGAACCCTAAATCCAAAGAGGACTGTTTCATTTATGTTAGGTAGAATGCCCAGGGGGGACTGGGCGTCTCATGGTCTGGAATCCCTACAGATTTTATTTTTCTCCAGCCGTCTGGAGTTATCTTTGTTTTTTCTGTCCCCCCTGGCCATTGAACCTTACTCTTATTCGATGTTAATTAATGTTGATTTATTTTGTTTTCTTACTGTGTCTTTTATTTTTCTATTTTTTATTATGTAAAGCACTTTGAGCTACTGTTTGTATGAAAATGTGCTATATAAATAAATGTTGTTGTTGTTGTTGCAATTTGGTGTTAAGTCACATCTCTCTCTCTATGTGTGAGTGGTGTGAGTCGGTCAAGGCTGGGTGCATTCCTAGGATCTCCAACAAAAAAACAAATCACTGTCCCTTCAAGGTGAGTCTGCTACAAGGTAAGAGCTGCAGCCAACAAAAATTATAATAAATTGTCTAGCACTAAAATACATTGTTAAACTCATAGAGTGTCAGATCTTAAGAAAAAATGTCATAGGGCTGAGTGTAAATGGAGAAAAAACGAATTAACAGTCCACTGTGAAATATTAAGGGCACATATAGCTGAATATAACAAAGTAGTCCATCTTGAAAACACTCCTATTTTTCTAAAATCATAAATGATTTTACAGAAAACCCAAGTGTTTTATTTTCGAAATCCAATTCAACCAATGAAATACCTCCTGAAAACACCTAGTGAATCTTATGTGGCCTTTGACACATTTTTTATACACAAAATTAATGAAATTAGAAGTAATATACTCTAAATACGTTCCTCCAAAATGAATCCTGTTGAATCTCAGGATGCTCTTCTTAGAAAATTAAATTCCTTCTCTGGAACAGATTTACCTGAAATCCATAGAATAAATTCTCAAGTGAAATATTCCACTTGTCTCCTTAACCCAGTCTCAAAAGCCTTTTAAAGAAGTCTTATATGTGCTAATTGATAGTGTACTTAACATTGTGAACTCATCATTAGATGCAGGGGTCTTCCCAGATTGCCTAAAGACTGCAGTAGTTAAACCTCTGCTGAAGAAAAATAATCTCGACTCCTCTGTTTTTGACAAATTTAGACATATTTCTAACCTGTCTTTTTTAAGTAGAATTCTAGAAAAGAGCAGCTTTTAGCAATTAAATCCCCATTTAAATAAACATGCTATTCTTGATAAGTTCAGTTAGGTTTACAACAAATTATAGTACATAAACTGCACTGCTTAAAGCACTAAGTGACTTGTGGGTTAGTGTGAAAAAAAGCCACATATCTGTTCTTGTTCTCCTAGACGCAAGCACAGCATTTGACACCATAGACCACAGAATTCTTTTAAGTCACATTTCCTTAGACAATGGGTGGGTCTCTTTGACAGAATGTTAAGATGGTTTCAGTTTTATTAACCAAATACAAAATTCTATGTTAGTTGTGGTGATTGTAGTTCACGGTTCCATGATATTATATACAGCGTATACCACAAGGTTCTATTCTGGGCCTGCTGTTATATTCAATCTACATGCCAGATTATCATTACCATTAGGCCAGATTATCTCAAAACACCAGGGGCCTCATGTATAAACCCTGTGTACGCACAAAAATATTGCGTACTCCCATTTCCACGTTCAAGTCACGATGTATAAAACCTAAACTTGGTGTAAAACCAGGCACATTTTCACAGTAGCTCAAACCCTGGCGGACGCAAGTTCTCTGCTTGGTTTTGAAAACTGGCGGCAGCCATCGTCAAATCAGTGCTTTTGTTCCAGTGTGGTTTTCCTTTCTTTTTTAGATCCACATCCATGACGAGGCTTTATCATATACACTGAAATTAACCAAATATTGTTTACTAGCAAAATACCGCGCTTCGCAGCGGTGAAATACTGTCTGAATATTTTTATTAATAAAAAAGTAAACATTTTTAGACTGAACAAAAATATGTCAAAAATTAATTGTTAAGGATCTCTCTGTATACCACGTTGTCAGTTCGGCCCTCTGGTTGTAATATGACTAAGCTGTGTGCTGAGCTCACTCTTGAGCATGCAACATACAGTTGGCCATGTGAAAAGCAATCCCGCCTCAAATAAATGCCAACCTTTTGTAGTGTTTGTCCCTGAGACTTATTAATTGTCATTGCGAAGCAGAGCCTTACTGGAAATTGAACGCGTTTGAATTAAAATGGGAGATTAGATGGTATAACGGGGATGCGAGAAATGAAAACTGTGTCACTGAGGCACTGCCAGTAAATATAGTTGCTTCAATTAGGTTGTTTTATAGAGATGTGACCTGAAGTCTTGTGCCGTTACAAAGTTTCGTGGTTGTAAGTTTCTGCTTCCTTGGCGAAGGTCGTAAACGAAAGAAGACACCGCAGTGACACACAGAAGAGAACCCGTGGATTAAATAAAACCTACACAATAACTGTAACAATCGTAACAAATGAACAATAAAATAGAAGAGAACCCGTGAATTAAATAAAAAGGTTGCTTCGTTGGTGAAGCAAGGAAAAAGCACTTTCTTATATGTCGTTCGTTTTTAAAACAGTGCAGAAGCTGAGAAGCTGCTTCCTTGGCAAGCTCATAAACGAAAGAAGACACCGCAGTGAACACAGAAGAGAACCCGTGGATTAAATAAAACCTACACAATAACTATAAAATCGTAATAAATGAACAATGAAACAGTGGAGAACCCGTGGATTAAATAAAAAGGCTGCTTCGTTGGCGAAGCAAGGAAAAAGGACTTTCTTATATATCGTTCGTTTATAAAACAGTGCAGAAGCTCTGAAAAAGCTGCTTCCTTCGCAAAGTAAGGAAACGACTGAAGAGACGGCGGTGACGCGGTAAGTGTTCGGCAAGGCAGCTGAAGCCCTGCATTATGGGATCTGTAGTTTATTGTGTTACCAGTGCTTCATATCCCCGGGCCATTAATAACAATAATACAGTATATAAAATGATCTCGGGCGGATATAATTACACGCGGGCCAGATGTTGCCTCGGGCCTTGAGTTTGACACATATGGAGTAAATAGAACTTGAAAAGATGTATTTTTTCGTACATCGAGCCCGCGTGCTATTGTGGTTTTGCTTGCATGCCTCAATAAGTCATCCTCCCCTCGCTCTTACTTTTTTACCGTTCATCTAATGAATACACTGAGTATGGCTTTACCAAAACAATCATTGATGGTGAATAAAGTATCCATTATTGAGTATGTAGATTGGGTTATATATATATACATATATATATACCCGCATATCAGCGAGCAGTAGTGTGTTTAAAAAGCTAGAAAAGAAAAGGGAACATTTTAAAAATAACGTAACATGACTGTCAATATACAGTATTTGTTTTGTGAGTGTTACTGAGTGTTGCTGTCATCAAGGATTTGATTATCATTATTTCTTTCAATCAGGTTCGTATTTGTAGGATGTGTTGTGTTCAAGTTACATTCTGTGTTTGTCAATCGTTGTAAAGATGACAGGTTTCTTTCATTGATTCGTTTCTTACTGCATCAATAAACAGCTCGTCTTCTTCTTTATCTGAGATCTGACACACTGCATGCACGGCTTTTTTTTAACACTGTCTTCCTTTAGCGGGACATTGACTTTTTCCACCGTGTGCTTTGTTTCCGCAGTAGCTGGATTTATGAATATGCTTATCAGACGCTTCATATTTTTGCTGCCTTTTCAATTGTGTAATTGGTTTTGTTCAGCGCTCTTTGGAACTGTTGCTTTTTATCTGTGCACTGCATCAGTTCACGTGAGCCACTCGGTGTACATGCATCGAAGGTTCCCAGCTGTGCTGGTGCCATCTCGTGCTATGTCCATGGCTGTATTTAATGTTACCTTAGTCCTGGCACTTAAAACTTTCTCTCGCAGTTTCGCTGAGTTTGTGTCAAACACCACCCTGACCATCTCATCTTCCTCTCCATAAGCACAGTCCTTCACCCGTGAATATTTACCCGTGGCAGTTTGCTATTGGATTGCCGCTGACGGACGGCCTTATATGGGCATGCACTAAATTACAAACGCCAGCAGCAGCCTGTCTATAAACTTAATTTAAAGTGTAGGTTTACATCGTGCTTTGGTTCCGAAGTAGCAGAACTCATGAATATGGTTGTATATGTCACTCGCTCGCTTCTTATTGTTTCGCTGCCTTCTCAATTATATAATGCATGTTTTCTTCAGCGCTTTTTTGAGCTCTTCCCGGTTTTCTATGTACTGCGTGATTACGTGGGAGGCGTGATGATGTCACACGAAACTCCGCCCCCACGGCGTTGAAGCTCATCTCCATTACAGTAAATGGAGAAAAACAGCTTCCAGTTATGACCATTACGCGTAGAACTTCGATATAAAACCTGCTCAACTTTTGTAAGGAAGCTGTAAGGAATGAACCTGCCAAATTTCAGCCTTCCACCCACACGGGAAGTTGGAGAATTAGTGATGAGTCAGTCAGTGAGTGAGTGAGGGCTTTGCCTTTTATTAGTATAGATTAGTTTAAGGCATCTGATTGTAATTAACCTGCAACAATATAATGGTTAGGCAGCAAAAATCTGGAATACATTGCCAATAGAATTACACCAGACTAACGCTAAATATTTTTAAAAAAGCTCCTAATATCCAGGTATACTTTAGTTCTTCTCTTAATAAATTGGATATGCATATGCAAGAGTTATCATACTCTTCAATGAGCCTTCAATCATTATTAAGCTTTTTTCTTCTCTGTTTTCTTTTCTAGTTCTTCTGTGGTGGTGTTTTGTGCTTTGAATCGCTTGGGACTTTCCCTGTGCTTCTGTACCAGCTGTCATGAGCTGTTCAAAGGCTGTCACTGTCACTACTTCTATCTGCTCTAAAATCCACCTGGCTGTGGCCCTTCCAATGCTATTGTTTTTTCTTGAAGCCATTCTTTGATACTGACTATCTCATAATGTTTTGATGTCTTTACTGTAGCCTCTTACACATTGGACTGAGCAATTGTTTAAAAATTTTTCACTATATCATACAGGTGAAGTACAATATGTCACACACCAACACAAACAATATTTCATTTGCAAGCGACGGGCGTCGACTTTACACTCCTAGTAATCATATCGTTGCAATATTTACAGTTGACTTTTAATCTGACATGAAATCATACGTGTGGTGTTTCATAAATTGTAACAAAAAATATTTGAAAAAAAAAATCTTAGTCATTTTTCTGTATAAGGAAAATTGTTATGCATCAATCAAAAAGTTACGACCAACAGATTTTAACCTACTGACCAAGCAAATGCGAGCTGCAGGCTGAAAACTGCGAACAATGTTACACCTCTTTTCTGATTTTTCGTGTGCTTTTAAATATTTCTTCACAAAACAACAGCAAATATCTATACGTGACACATCAGTACTTACAGTAGATTCTCCTGATCAAAACAAGTCCAAACATTTTATTGTATTATGAATTAATCATGACATATCCTCTAAATAATAGGTGTCGCAAGGCCACATTTGGCAAGTACCATCTCACATTTCCTGGTCATTAGTGCTGACTCAAAAAGTCGCACACTCGCAAATGTCATACCATTGGATGGCAGTGACTATGACATAGAAGACCATATATGGACATAATGAGACACAGCTGAGAGTATGCATAATTAAAAAAACACACCATTACAAGCAGGAACAATCAATGTAGATTGTTTCATGTGAATGTGTAGGTGGGGTAGGGGTGTACTTGGGTGTAAGAGTGTATAAGAGGATTGTGTTCAAGATGTTTTTAAATGATTCAATGGTTTATGTGCAATGAAATTGTTTTGAACCTGGATCCCAATTTGGAGAGATTTTGGATATGGGAGGGGGACTCATAGAGCCAAATGCTGTAACTATTTATTTCTTTGAAGTGTCTGGCATTACTTAGTCAAGTGAAGCTTTATTGTCATCTCAACCATATACATTAAAGCACAAAATTAGATGAAATAACATCCTCCAATACCAATGGTGCAATGTACAACATGACAAGACATCAGCACAATCAGACAGATCACAAGAGGATGAATGGGAGGGGGAATAAATAATATAATACCTATACATATGGCTGCACATATATAAAAAATATAAAAATACAAATATACAAATAGCTATACCCAAATATGAAAATATTTATCTAACAAAAAGGACTTTTGGGAGGGAGGCACATCAGAGAGGCCGTAACAAATGCAGATGATAGACTAAGGACTACAAGAAACAGTGCAAAATAGCAGGTAAGTAGTACATGTATTATTTGTGTAAGTCTTTTGTGCAATTACACTGCAAAATATGAAAAATTTTGTAAGTATGCCTTGAGTTGAGAGAATTAGGATGTACTGTGGTAGAAATTTAACATTTTATTAAAGAAAGAAACATCCGCTAACAGGACAAATCAGTTATCAGGCAGGAGAAAAGCTGTTCATTGTATCGCTTAATTACTTCTCAGCAAAATGCCTTGGAGATATCATTTTTTTAAAAGCACTCTGTTACTACATGGTCAGAATGGTCACAGAAACAAAGAATAGAGGCTCATTTTATAAACTACTGAATTTACAGTACATACAGTATATTGTTAATCAATGCATTCATTTACTCTGGTTGGTTTGTTGGTTTACACCCAAACAACTTATATAAAATAAAAGTATATTATATTATATTCTAGTTCTCCTTTATACCCTTGTGTTTAGCCACCACCCTTGCAATTTCTGTGCATATAACAACTGTCCATTCTGTTCATAGGACATCTGCTGATTTCTTAGTTGTTTCTTAGTCAACCTTGCATTTTGTATATTACATCAACCTTTCTTCTGATACATTCTTTATTTACTTGACCATCTCAGTATTTTTCTTATATTTCAGTGTACATTTTGTTGTTCACTTGACCTTTATCTGGTTTCCTGGTGTGCCTGAACAGGTTTCTGACATTTATTAGCCCTTTATGCTATTTCTTTAAGATGAATGCTATTTTATCCTAAAATTATTCTTCCACAGTACATATGGACAAGAATATAGCATGTAAACATAACATCCATCCATCCATTATCCAACCCGCTATATCCTAACTACAGGGTCACGGGGGTCAGCTGGAGCCAATCCCAGCCAACACAGGGTACAAGGCAGGAAACATAACATTGCAGGCATAAAAAGCAGCAGGGAGGGTAGATAGGAGTAGAGCAATTTGTGGAGGACAGTCCAGTGCGGAAGGGGGCAGCATGGTGTTCAGGAGCCAGACTGCTTGGGGGAAGAAGCTATTGCATAGTCTAGCAGACTTGCTCCTAATGCTGCAGAATCTTATTCCAGATGGAAGGGGGTAAACAGTTCATGGGAGAGGTGGTAGGGGTTGGCCACAATGCTGATGGCCTTACGTAGTGAGTGAGAGGTGTAAATATCCCGGAGGTTTGGTAGAGGGCTGCCTATGATTTGCTCAGTGGTTTGCAAAATCCTCTGAAGGACTCTGTGGTCGGAGGTATGGCAGTTTTCATAGTGAATACAGCTAGTCAGAATGCACTCGATGGTGCCTCTGTAGAAGGTGGTGAGGTTGAGTTTGGGGAGGTGCACTTTCTTCAGTCGGCACAGAAAGTGCAGGCGCAGCTGGGCTATTTTGGTCAGGGAACCAGTGTTGCTGGTCCAGGAGAGGTCCTCTGTTATGTGAACACCAAGGAATTTGACGCTTTTCACTCTCTCCACAGTGGCTCTGTCCATGCTAAGCAGGGAGTGGCCAGACTTGGTCTTTTTGAAGTCAACAATCAGCTCTTTTGTCTTGTCAACATTAAGAGACAGATTATTGTCCTTGCACCAGACTGCCAGCCGTCGCACCTCCTCTCTGTACGCCACGTCATTGTTATCTCTGATGAGCCCCACAACTGTGGTGTTGTCCGCTAACTTGATAATATGATTCGTGCTAGAGCTGGAGGTGCAGTCATGGGTCCTGGTGTTGGAGCTGATGTTGCCAATTTGGACTGTCTGGGGTCTCCCAGTGAGGAAGCCCAGGGTCCAGTTACAGGTGAAGGTGTTCAGTCCAAGCAGATCCAGCTTGTCAATCAAAGGAATGTTGGTGTTGAATGTTGATCTGAAGTCGATGAAAAGCATTCTCACGTGGGTGTTGCAGTGTTCCAGGTGTGACAGGGCAAGGTGGAGTGCAACTGAGATTGTGTCGTCTGTTGAACGGTTTGTGTGGTATGCGAACTGAAGTGAGTCCAGTGTGGAGAGGAGCTGATTCTTAATGTGGCTCAGGACTAGCTGCTCAGAGCACTTCATGATGATTGGTGTAAGTGCTTACTGGGCGGTAGTTATTGAGCTCTGAAGCTGTGGCCTTCTTTGGAACAGGTCTGATGATGGTGGCCTTGAAGCACTGATTGACAACAGCTTGAGTCAGGGAGGTGCGGAAGATGTCTCTGAGCACACGTTGAGGTACATTATCGGGTCCAACAGCTTTGCATGGTTTGACCCTGGCAAGAGTCTTTCTCACGCTGGCAGCAGACTGGGATAGCACTTGTTCGTCTGGCTAGGGGATGGTCTTCTGTGCTGGCTCTGTGTTCTGGGCCTCAAACCTGGTGTAGAAGGAGTTGAGTGCATCTAGAAGAGAAGCGTTGGTATTGCAGACACTCGGAGGGGTCCTGTCTGTAGTCAGTGATGGCCTGGATACCCTGTCACATGTGGCATGCATCTCTCGAACAAGTGAAGTGATTGTTGATTTTCTTTGCATATTCGTGCTGTATCATATATTTCCTTCTTGATGGATCAAGCACAATCATCAGAGTAGGGTTTGGGAAGGTCGTCCAGGATCAGCTGCAATCTACCTTAAATGCCACCCACAAGTTGGGGAATGCTGCCTTAAGTTATTTTAATTCTCAATCACATCATCAATGTTACTTTTTTAAAGCAATGCCATATGGTGTTCATTATTTAGTTTTCACTCTGCATAAATGATTATTGTGTGATGGCATTTTTCTTTTTCTTCTTTCTCCTTTTTTTTTAGATTGAGGTAGAGGAGGCATGCACATGTAGCCTGTATGAAATGTGGCCATGTGCGCTATGTGAAAATCGACTCCTAGGCTTGTGTGTGTATTTGCATTTTGGCCTCTTGACTACAGCTCCCAGGTTCTAAAACACAGCTGTTCCACTGCATCAACTTGGAGTGTGGAGATGAACGAACACTTTGGAGTCCACTGAAATGGAAATGGATATCAAGAGGACAAGTTTATGAGTTTTTTTTTATTTTATTGATTTTACTGAAAGTTTATGAGTTTATCAGTTTTATGGACTCTTTTGGAGAGATGGATTTCCTTGAGACACACTTTTTGAGACTGCTGATATCCAACATCCCCACAGTGGGTAGCACACAGCTATTTCCTTCTTTCATTACTGTTTTCTAGGCCGTGGCTAATTTAAACACGGCCTTTTGGAAGAGTCCTTTCACCCTCAACCCAAATACAAGAAAATCCAAGGATGTAGGACTCATAAATATGAAAAAGGTTTTGCTGCTAAATTCTTTTTCACAGTACTGAGATTACAGTAATAAAATGACTGCTGAAATTTAAATAGTAATATATTTGATACTTCATCAAATGATTGCAGAAAATCAGTGGCAAATGCTTTCATTGTGTATTTCTATAGTTTCAACACAATAGCATAGTTTTTCTACAATGATTTTTTTTGCACATAATGAGTAAATATTTGCGCATCATACAGTAAGAGCATCACAAGATTACCATAGTAAACTAAATTGTAATTTAAAATGTGACTAAATTTATTGTTGATTTGATCATCTTTTTACTAGCCATTTTTTAAAATTTGTTATTCCAGATTCTTACTTGTTTGTGCTTTCAGTTTACAAATTGTCAAAAAGGCCTCAAAAGCACTTGTTGACCTCCACTGTGTTTCTGATAATTAGAATTTTCAGTTTACATTTTGCAACTGAAAAAGTGTGATATTCATGATTTTGTGGAATAGTGTACTGAAAAATATCAAATATAAACACTTGCATATGTGGATTTTTGTGTTTTTGTTTACGGACAATTCAAAAAGCAGAAATCAATACTTTTAACCTAATCTGTTGTGAATTAATTTATTTTCTTTGACCTTTTTCTGGATCTGTGTCAAACATCACAATACAAATGACTCCCACTTTATTCTTGCCTTTATGATTTTAGTGATATTCTAAAGCAAAGCAACCTGGAGCAATATTAATCCATAACTGACCTGCATCAGAGCAAATAAACCTAGCATCTTGAAGTTAAATGGAAGAAGAAAAAGGAAATCTCATCCGCGAAGGTTCTAGATAGCTGAAAGTGTTCAGTTATTTTCAGGTAGAATTCTTATGCCCTCTGATTAAGTTTACTAACAGACATAAATGGTAAAAAACTAACCAACAGACATACAATATATAAAACAACAATGCAGAATAAAAGACAAGACACAGTATTGAAAAAAGTATGGATTCAATAGTCATGGTGTGAGGACAATCCTGTGCCTACCCATTATAGTCTAAATATTGTGAGTTCTGCAGATATGTATCTCAAGGAACACAAAGCATTTAATTGTCTCCATAAATACTCAGGAACCCAAAGAAACACAATAACTCTGCAACAGATAAGTTGAACACAATTCCCAGAAATGTGAAGTAGCTTTCCCTCACTTTTAATGCAGAATTATATGACAAAGGCAGCAACGTGTTTCTCTGTCTGATGGTGGTCAGAGTTGTGACAGCTGGGGTTCTGACATCTTTAAGAGTAGGTTCATTCAATATTTTTAGAGAGAGGATCAGGAAATTAGCTGTTGTCACGACAAAGTAAAGGTCAAAAGTGGCAGCTGATAGATCCAGCAACTAGTTAAATGGGGAATAATTAGAATTAATGTCAAAGGGGAGCCAAGGTCAAAATGGCAAAAGAAAGCCTGATAAACAAAAATGTAACAATTTTTAGTACTATCCACAAACTCCAATAATCAAAGGTGCACAACATGGGGTTATATATGTATCATGTTGCTGACATTATTGGTGAGACTTCTGAGACATGCACCCAGTAATCTAACCTCATATCTTGACAATGAATATACAAAATGGTGAGCCTATTTAAACAAGATGGTGTTGTGGAAGAGCACTAAAATATGTAACACATTTCAAGGCTGTGAAAATTAGTTTATTTAGAAGAAACAATTACATTTTCTGATCCATCTTGGTCTCAAACCTAAAAAGAGTAAAAAAACATTCACTTGAGTTAGAGAAAGACAAAAAAACTAAATTCACTATCCAGGTTTCTATCTGATGTAAAAGGGTTTGCACTATACTGATATGCCACAGACGGAGAGTTTCTTTGGAGCTATGAAGAATGTAGGATTTTCACACAAGTAGAAGACTTGCTCTGTATGCAAGTAAAGGTATTACCCACCAAGAGTGGTATGCTGTACCACTGTGAATGGTTTCCTGGAGTAAAAATGAGTAAAAATGTAAGGCACCAAAGTGAGATGGTAGTTGTGTCAGAGATGTAAGCCTGTGGCCTTTTCTTTGGATGCTGGGCTGGCAGCATTCAAGCACATGCTAAAGGTTTCTGGCTCACTAACAATTCTTCCAAGCCAAGACAATCCTACAATAATCTTTTTGAAGCTGTTGCACAACCCAGGAAACTTCCACCCAAGAAATTGCCTTTTACACACTACAAGAGACTGCCACATTCCCTCCTGGACTTCTACAACAAACACACGCTTGACTATAAATGTATAACACAGGATAACCCCAAGATGGAGGTTAAGGACTGCACCCTGACAGGGTTATGTCGAGGTTGGAGTTAGGAGGAAAGTTAGGCAAAGACTCACTGATGGGAAGCAAGGTTATTATAGTTTTGCCTTTTTAAATTAGTTTTTATTTCTATATTTTTTCTGACCTTACTTGGAAATTCAGTTTAGTTTTAGTTTTCCTTCATCATGTATTTTTAGTTTTAGTTTAGTTTTTATTTCACAATGACATTTCTATTTTATTTTTATATATATTAGTTTTAGTTTTAGTAATTATGGCATGGAGCACCTACGGAGTTAGTTTTGTGTCACAATCAGACAGAACTGTACACTTAACAGATTTGGATATGAGTTTAATGTTAGTGGAAGCTTACTATACTGCCTGGTTTATTAACTGGTTTTATAATCAAAATAATCATAACTAGACACTGAATATGAACAATTTTAGACAGTTTTATAATTTTTCAAATATTTTCTCATGAAAATCACAGGGGCTTAGGAAGAACAGGGCTCTTAGACTTGAATCAGTGTGCAAACCCCACCCAGCTGTATTGAGGGAAACAAAGAACAACAAGCATGTAGTGTCAAGGTTAGGGGTGGTGAGTCTTGAATAGCCCACCATAAGAACAGTAAACCTATAATGAGCAGGGCAAGAGCAGGTAATAGGAGTACGGACAGGCACAAAACAACAGAGACAGCGTCTGAGATTAAGAATAACATATACATGATCTAAACCTGCTTATCCAGAGTAGGATTTCAGAAAACCTGGAGCCTACCGCGGCAGGTTTAGATGCAAGGCAGGAAAACTCCCTGGTATGCAATATATATGATAAGGCTGATGTTAAAAACAAAAAGAATATGATATTCCAACTATCTATTTTGGGAGAGAGAGAAAAACATTGAAAAAAGGGAGACAAATATTTTAAAATATTCTGCTAATGGATTACTTTCACAATATTAGGGATTTTGAGTTGTGAATATGAACTAAAAAAGATAAATTAATAAATATGGAATAAATACAAAAACCCATTAGTAGTTTTTCATTACTTGTCAGACTCTCTTTGTTTGTATCGCTTCGTTGTTAAACAATGTTTTTAAAGCAAAAGTGATTGGTCAGTAACAATATGCTGATCTTGTATGATGACCCAGTCAGTCTCTCGATTGGCGCCGTTTTATTTTTAAAATCCGGGAGTGGTCTCCCCTCGACTTTCTTGTATACTCAGATATGGGGATGGATATTTGAGGAGTAAACTGCAAGACAATGATAATATTTTAACATTATGTACATTACCATCAACAACAAATCAAATTAATAATATATTGAACAATTATTAAAAAAGTAAAGTTGAATAAATCGGACTCTGCAGCTGTATAAATAAAAAAAAAATGAGTATGTGTTCAGATAAAGTACCACTTCTGGGTGATGGATTTGGCCCAAAACTTAATACAGATCTACAATTGTGGTGTAACAACCACATGCCGAATTTCATCCATCTATCTACGTTTTTGAGTTATCATGTTTACACATGCACAGAGACACACACAATTCCAAAAAACAGTATTGTTGGACACTGGTTAGTCTATAACGTCAAGATTCATCAAAATATCAAGGTTGAATTTTTTTATGATTACTATACTTTCTGTATACTTCGTATATGAGAAAGTAACAACGATTTCTCCTGTATGGTGGCAGATGAATTGCTGTCAACAAATAGCAGACACCTGAGAAATAAACTGAAACGTTACTCACTTGTGATTTTTCTATGGTAAACATTTTATTGACCAGCACATTCTGATTTCAGCCATTTGAATTACATCTTGATACACAAAAAGCACAAAGAAAGGCGGCACGCAAATCGCTTTCTATTTCTCATGCTTTATGCACCCGCACTCAGCTTGCTCTGTCACCACAAATGCTGTGTGAACTGCTTCCCTACTTCACCAGCTGCCGTTCACTGGATGAATATATGCGGGGCTCGTGGTGGATGACTATCTGTGTTAGAGTTAAAACTTACGAGGATTGAAGACTAACGGCAAGAATATTTATTCAAAAACGAAAACTAAAAATATTTTAGTAAAATATATTATTTTATTTCAGTTAGTTTTTCCAGCTACTTTAATAGTTTCATTTAGTTTTAGTTTTTCATTTCGGTTTTGTTAATTATTTTATTTCAGTTTACGAAAATGTTTTTTTAATAATCGTTTCAGTTTTGATTTTAGTTTTCGTTAACTATAATAACCTTGGTGGGAAGTACAGGAGCTGTGAACAGACAGAGAGAAAGAGAGAGATGGGAGATGAAAAAGGTAGAGATTTTGTGGAAAAGTACGGAAGTAGTAAACTAAGGTAGGGCTTCACCATATACTAACAGAAAAAGTCTGTCTTTGAAGGCCTGTAGGGCAAAATATCACCTTTTTCTGCATTGGAATTTTCATTAAAATTTTATACTTTACCCTTTCTTTGGCTCTTTCTACTGGCTTTGGGTTGATGAGGGCACCTTGAAAGCAATAGTGTCCAGAGGGAACAGGTAAGGGAAAAAAATAATTAGAGTCTGACAGAAGCAAATCGAAGAATGCAAAATTAAATTTGCACAACCTATCTGGGGCTTTAATACCAATAGAGAATAAGAACTGTTTGTCAGAAACAAACACACTTGCACAATGTCAGAGAAAAATAATAGGACACTCTGATCAGTGGGATGTAATGCCATTATATGTGATCAGCAATGGGAATGTCACCCATAAACACCATGGTTGCGTCCATAGGATGCAAACACAAAACAACAGCACCCAAACAAACAACCAGGGAAAGCAGCACCATTGTGGCAAGACTGTCAAAATGATCAAAATAATAAATGCTGAGAAAAGGAAGTCCTATCAATCTCTCAATGAATAAAACTAAATTAAGATGAAATTCAGAATCATTACAGGGCTTGAATGGCTACTGACTACTGGCTTTGCTGACATACGCAGCATATGTTCCATGCTGACATCATCCTTTCTGGTAATTAAAGAAAGTGTTTGCCACATCTGAAGGCATATTTAATTTTTTTTGCCATCATATATGTCCTAAAATGTTATTTTTGGTTGTCATTAAGAAGTTACAAAATATTTTGTACAGGTTCTTTTCTCTTTGGAAGAATTGTTGCTGTTTTTCCAGCAGTACATGGAAAGAAATTACATTATGATAAAGTAAGTGACTATTCATGTTGGGAATAAGGGCAAAACATCAGTTTGAAAGATGGGGAAGGCATTTAACCAAACATAGTGTAGGAAGCAGCATTTCCTTTAGAAACTAAGAGTGGCTCTATGTTAAGAGAAACAGTTGCAGGGGTAAAAATACAAGAGACGTCAAAGAAGGGCCTAGAGGTATTTCAATGATGATTCACTTCTCTTCACTTTTTCTTTTAAAAGTGTACTTGAAACCCTGTGGAGGAATGCAAAGAGAGATCAATATGGTTATTAACAAGGAATGTGAAATATTTCAAAATAGGTTTTGTAAAGCCTTTCATCCTAACAGCTCAAATATGCTCCCTGATACAATCTGCAAGCCATGTCCCTGTTTCTTCTATGTAGATAACTGGATGTTTCATACAAAAAAGGTAGTAGATACTATGTTTGGACTGGTATGAGGATCCTTGTTTTATGTTATATTTTCTAAAGGGACCAGATACAACTAGGCATTGTTGGTGACATATTTGCAAGTGATACAATGGCTTCTTTTATAACTGAAAGTACCTGTCAGTGAACATGATTCTGCTTTGTGTAGTGAGCTGAATATATTTGTGTAAATTAAGACGACAGAAGGAGATGAAGCAAGGATTTAGGAAAAAAGCCTCTTGTAGAAGGATCCATCTCTGAAATGGATACCTTTTGTTTAGTGACATAAGACAGTGTTAGAGGTAGAAAAGGGAGAACCAACAGAAGTTGGTGTCTTTACTTGTTTTACAGTCAGTTGTGTTCTTGCATTAAAGGAGTGGGAACAGCCTGTTATTTATTAACATATGGTGACGTGTGTGTCCCTGTCTGTACCCCAAAACACGAGACTAAGTCTCAGTACTTTAGCAAAACCAGCTTTTATTCAGCTTGCAACAAAAACTGCTTGGTTATTTATTGTAGCGGGATCTACCATTCTCCTAAACACACACACAGCAATCCAGCAGGGTCATGTCCAGGTTAGTGGCCAAGTAATCATGTTCCCTGCATTTATAATGTTCCTTGCATCACCCATCGATTGCAAGCACTTATACCGTGACCGTGATCAACTCAGATGTGCTTTAGCTGTGAGCTGCTTCCGCTTTGGGAGCCTGTGGTTGCCCATGCAACTGATAAACTGTCTTTCATAGACACGGCAATCATGCTTCGGGACCTTCTTTGGCGTGTTTTCCTGTTGGGGGAAGTCCCAAATGAGCTTAGAAATCTTACAGTATGTTTACATGTTTTATGGCTGTTTTTATTGTTTTTATATTGTTATATTTCACACTTGTTATGTTATCTCTGTTGATTTTTGTGTGTTATTGGTTCATTATGACTTTAATCTTTTAATCATGTCATGTTTTTTTGTGGGCTGAGCTCCAAGACGTAGGACCACCCTGACATCACCACTCCTCAGCATTCCCTCTGGCCATATAAATGAGCCAAGAAGACCTAGCAGTAGGAATCATTTATCTGTAGAGAAGTTGTTAAGTATTGTGTTGCTTGTTGGATTTCTATGGTTTTCTGATTTTTTTCAAGCTTTTTATTAGGGAATCTAATTATTAGACTTTGTATTGGGACTTTGTTTTCGATTGTCTTTTAGGTAACTCCTTTGTGTCTTTTTTGCTCATTTGACCATTTCTTTGTGTTCTGATTCTTTTTGTAAATAAATTCTTACTCAATAAAGATTTTTTGTTTGTCCTTTTTATGCAAGCCATAGGCTGACGTTTATCCTTCCTCTTGTGGAGTGCTTGCTAGCTTTTGGTCTATTATAATTGTTTTTAGCAGCTTCTGATCTTGTGCCTACTCCAGCTGAAGCCAGAAGTTAGCCCTAAAGGCCTGGCTGAAGTTAAGGTTGGCCCTGCTGGGAGGACTAGGTAGGCTTGCTGTTTACCTGATTGCTTTGCCTGTTTCAGTTCTGACCTGTGTACTCTCTTTGTATGTTTCTAAGCTCACATAATCATGTATTGGTTATTTATGGACCTGATGTCTTACTACAGTAATTACTTATTTAGAAAAATATTGATTCTTGTTTCATGTGAAAGTGCCTTGGTGTCAGTTGCTGCAAACCTGTTTCTAGATAATTGACTGGACCAACTGGTTCTGCAGTGGTTACCATTGGGTATAAGTGTTCATGAGCAAACTGAACTGTCCAGTTAATAGAGTTTAACAGTTATCACCCATATTAAAATGAGGACTGCTTGTTGTTACTGTTTTTTTTTCCAGCCGCATGTGTCCGTATCTGCGTCAAGCTTTTCTCTGTCAGGACCATGCTGCACACACCAGTGAAAATGGTATATAATGACCAGTACAATCTGCTCCCTTAAAGAAAGAAGATCAATATCAATAATGTATCATTCACTACACAAGACATTATATTACATCTTGATTTTCTTCCAAAGTTGGGGTAGAAAATAGGATTGAAATACAAGTGAAAGAACAAAGTCAGGGCAAAATAAGCATTAAAATTGAAAGTCATAATGAGAAAGCATCAGAGCTAAATCATAAATCAAAAAAAGATTCAAAAGGCAGTGCTTTGTTTCAGTGACCAGTAAACAAAAAAAAAAAACAATAAAATGAGTAGCTAGCTAGGATTGGCCCAATCTCGGATAAAAGTGACTGTTTTGGGGGAACATTTATAGTGGTGTACCAAAGGCATCTCAACTGGTGCATCCCCAGTGCATCATGGGAGAATCTCCATGGTAATGGATGACACAAACGCACATGTTATCAAACCCAAATGACAATGGAAAAAAGAGTAAAAATTTGTCAATTTCAAAATGAAAGCTCTAAGTAAAATTCTGACTGCAGAATTGGATTCCTTGGATTTTAAAACAACACCAAGATAAATTTTCAAACCTCAGATCAGGTAAATTTAAAAAGACCATTAGCGGAAGCTTACATGTTCTCCTTCCAATTCATGAAAGCACAGTCAGCAGTCTGAGGCTCCTATTTCAAAGAATCCTGGTTCAGAAAGAACAGGTATGTATGTAGAAAATCCATTTTGGTTGCTTGTGCAGCTGCTGCCTAGTGTGTAGTTTCAGTTGTGAAGTGTGTGTAGTCTACATGTTCTTTTCAATTTACCAGTGGGTTGTCCTTTGATTCTAAAATTAAGTTGATTCTGTTTCAATTTTGGCAGTTTTTAAACTAAGCTCATGGCTAAATTTTCACTTTTGTTTATAATGTCTATATACGGAGTGGCAGTTAGAAGACTGGGGTTCGCTTCCTGGGTCCTCCCTGTGTGGAGTTTGCATGTTCTCCCCGTGCTTTTCCCCCAGGTACTCTGGTTTCTTCCCACAATCCAAAGACATGCAGGTTAGGTCCATTGCCGATTCTAAATTTTCCCATGTGTGCCCTGCGCTGGGCTGGTGCCCTGCCCGGGGTTTGTTTCCTGCCTTGCACCCTGTGTTGGCTGGGATTGGCTCCAGCAGACCCCTGTGACCCTGTAGTTAGGATGTAGTGGGTTGGACAATGGATGGATTGATATATATATATATATATGGCTATATTTTGTAAGACGTTGACAATGTCAGAGGGTATCATGATCTGATATAAATTGTGATTGAATTGATTTATTTAATTTTTTGTGACATAAAAGGTGTGTAAACATGCATGTTTCACTCATCATTAGCAGAAAAAGAATATATATTATTAATTAGGTAAATGAATGTGTATTTTTAAAAAATCTGCATTCATACAAAAAATTGTATTATGGCCCCACTAGAATTGTCATGCCAAACATTTCACTTTTTAGGTGTTACAAGGATTGCTCCTAACTGATTGAAGGGCCTGTACACAACATGAAAAGGGTATTCTCTGTTTATAAATAAACTCCTCATTGTAAATGTGTTATTACAGAAGTCAACTTAATTGCTTTAAAAGTCAGCAGCATCCATGGGACTATGAAGGAGGAAGATAGGTTTTAGTGTATGAGCTGGTTAACTTGTAATAAACAGAGGTTTTATGTCTTTGTAATATAATAAAAAGACTGATATCAAGGAATGGCAGATTTTTTGGCAGATACATAGATTGAGAACATGAGAGATGGTTTCTGAATTTCTGTAACTGGCAGCACCAGCACAATCATTGATATATTTTTTGTACACATTCAGTACATAGCCTAGATAGGAAGACAAAAAGAGGAATTCTTCAGAAGATTCATAAAGTGACCAGAAGGGATCTGTCAGTATTTTATTAGTAAATTAACAGTCAAGGAGGATGTGAAATTGATTAGAATGTAAGAGTGAAATACAATCTATAGAAAAGGAAACACAAATGGTCTTAGTTGTTAATTTTCGAAAATTTTAATGTATTAAACGGTTAGTAGTCTCCTGGTAGCTATCAGGACTATTAAGGAGGTAGTGATTGGATGACTGTAGAGGGATAAGTGCTACTAAGATTTAAAAGACTGAAATCAAATAAATAGCCAGGAACAGACAAACTTTATGTTTGAGTACCTAACAAAGTTTCAAAGTTATTAATTACCAACCAACAAGACATATACTTTTCACAAAATGCTGCACACTGAGGAAAGAACTACCTAAGGGCTGGAAGACAGCAAACTTTGTTCTTTTATAAAAAAAAAAGGTAATTGGTCTGATCCTAGTAAGTATATACTTATATACAGTGTATATATCTCTCCATTATAAAATAAATCCTGGAAACGAAAAGCAGAAGTCTCAGAAGTTCTCAGAAGAACCTTATAAGACCCATGAGATGCAAACAATATCAAATAACACCCAGTCGTGTAAAGGCACATAGAACACACAGATCCTGTGCTATCAGCACATATAAAGCATATAAGGACAATGCGTTCTAGATGAAACATCAACGAAAGAAGAAGAAAGAGCAGCACAGAGAAAAGAGACCCAAAAGCATTGGAGAGAAAAAAAGGCAGATGAAAGATTATGAAAGCAGTGGAATTCGAAAGTCTCAAACAAATGATGGAGTGATACACATGCAGAGAAAGGTAAAGAATATGAAAGCAGTAAAATATGAAAGTATTGTAGCGTTCCAGCCAGGTTGAAGCCTTTTTTGTTTTAAGTGACTGTTAGGTCTGATTGAGGGAGGGCGGAATACAGCACGGAAGACTGATAGCAGAGTGACGGTACCTCCTTAGCATGCGTTCAAAACCCCCTTGGCAACACGAGCAGCATTATACGTCCTGAGAAAGAGATTTAACCATGCCTGGGGCCGGAAATAAAGGACAAGTATTGTGTTTACAATGTCACGCAAGACAAAGCAGTGAGACATTATTTAAAACAAGTCCATGGACATCTAACCTAGCTGTTGGCAGACACGGTTCATGTACTCCCAGCTCTTAAAACAACAACAAGAGACAAGCAAAACATGCAGCTCACCAGCAGCAAAAAGCCTGCAGATGATCAGAATGCTTCTCCTTAGTGTGCATTCAGCCAAACTAACCCTCGTCCCATGACCCACCCGCCCCACCCAAATTACAACGCGAGCAACACAGATGCAAAGTGGCAAAAGTACAGCTGCTGTACAAGCTTTGAAATGATCGGGCAGCAAGATAAGTAGAACAGGCAGCTCGCCAGCAGCAGAAAGACAGCAGATGATCCAACGGCATCCCTTAGCATGCGTTCAGCCTCACCCCCTTCACAACGCGAGCAGCATTATACGTCCTGCGAGAAAGAGATGTAACCACGCCTGGGGCCGGAAATAAATATTGTTTTTACAAAAGTTTTAAAATAAAAGTGAAAATAATGCATATGTAACAATTCCCATTAAACTAACAATCTTTTTAAATTGTATATCTGGTAAACCAAACCCGGGGGTGGGAGAGCGAAGCATGTGTGTGTATGGTATGTATAAATATATTGTGTGGTTTCTGAACTCTTTTGGGACCTGGGCAACTACAGAAGCCACTACGAGCCGATCGCAGTCACGCTATAAGTGCCTGTCCTCGATGAGTGATGCAAGGAACATTATAAACGCAGTATTACTTGGCCACTAACCTGGCTCCGACCCTGCCTGTTTGCTCTGTCTGTGTATAGGAGAGTGTTAGGTCCCGGTACAATAAATAACCGTGCTGTTCCTGTTTCAACTGAATAAAGCTGGTTTTGCTAAAGTACTGAGACTCAGCCATGTGTTTTGGGGTGCAAGACAGTGACTTGCAAGTCACTATAAATATTTACATACATAGTAAGTTAAGGCCAGCAGCTCAGCTGTGGGTGGGTGCCGCCCGATGGTGCTGTGGAAAAACCGGGGAGTCGTGCTTTCCTTATAGCCCGGAACTACTAGGAAGTCACGAGGACGGAAGCCCCGAAGTACTTCCGGGTTGATTAAAGAACTTTAATTCTCCGTTTGACCCAGAAGTGCTGACCTGGATGGAAGAGCAGGAACTACATAAAGGACTGCTGAAGACCCAGCAACCAAGCCAGAGTTGGGTGGTTGGTGGATGAAGCTTGCTGGGAAGTGTGGAGGAGAAGAGAATTATAATTATTGTGTTATTGGATTGTGTTATGGTGGCTGTGGTGCTTAGGGAGCACTATGCAAGAAGAAAACAATTAAAAATACTTCTTGGTGCTTTTATGTGATGTCCTGAATGTCTGTCTATTAGGTTTAAAGGGGCAACAATGAACCCTAGCATTCACAATACATATTGTCACAAACTCGACAAATGCCACAGAAAGGTTTGGGTCAGCCACCTGTATATTATTTCCTGGCTGCAAAATAGGATGAATTATTGTACTGTTAAAATGTAAAGATGTTAGTTTTTGTAAATTTAAGTCCTTTGAGTATCTCACCGTTGTTATTCATGGAGATTCTCATGTTCTAGTATTATCTGTGTATAGACCTCCTAAATATAACGCGTCTTTCTTTGAGGAATTCTCTGACTTAATGTCAATTTTAATTACGAAGTATGACACACTCTTAATAGTCGGCGACTTTAACTTTCATATCGACAATCAGTGTGACCAAAAAGTAAAAGAATTCATGAACCTCCTGGACTCTTCTGATTTAAGACAGCTCGTTGAACAACCTACACATAAAGCAGGTCAAACGTTAGACTTAGTGATTGCTAAAGGACTTAAAGTTGATATAAAGCAGGTCATTGATATCGGTCTATTAGACCATTTCCTTCTACTATTTAATATAGAAATAAACATAGAAAACACTCATGAGAAGCATTTTGTTAAAAAACGCTTCTTTGACTCATCAGCAGCTTTAAAACTTACAAACATTCTAAGCAATCAGTCCGTTTATAATGCCAACTATAATAGCGAGGATAATGTAAATAGTAAAGTGGAAAACTTTAATTCTAAAGTAAGAGCTGCTGTTGACATAGTTGCACCTGAAAAGACAGTTAAAAAATCTTCTAGTATTGTTATTCCATGGAAGACCCAAAGAGTGTCTGATTTAAAAAGAACATGTCATAGAGCTGAGCGTAAATGGAGGAAAACTAAACTAACTATCCATTATGAGATATTGAAGGTTAAAATAACAGAATACAATAACACAGTCCAACTTGAGAGGCGCTGCTATTTCTCTAATATTATAAATAACAATGCTAGTAATCCCAGAGTCTTATTTTCTACAATTGATCGTCTGTTAAACCCAGGTAACACAAAGGAATGCCCCCAGAATACTTCCAGTGAAACCTGTGAGAACATTGCTGTATTTTTCAATCAAAAAATTAATGATATTAGAGATAACATAGTATATCTCCCCAACACTGCAGAACCTCCAAAGCCCCGGTACTCCATTAAAAACAATTTAAATTCTTTCACCAGGATAGATTTACCTGAATTACATAGTATAATCTCTCAACTGAAACCCTCCACCTGCGTCCTTGACCCAATACCAACAAGGTTTTTCAAAGTATCAGGCGTGCTAATTGACAATATTCTTGACATAGTAAATTCATCATTAGATACGGGGGTCTTCCCAGACTGTCTTAAGACTGCTGTAGTTAAACCCCTGCTCAAGAAAAATAATCTTGACCCCTCTGCTTTTGAAAATTTTAGACCCATCTCTAACCTGCCCTTCTTAAGTAAAATTCTAGAGAAGGCAGTCATTATGCAGTTAAATGACCACCTCAATAAACATGCTATTCTTGATAAATTTCAGTCAGGTTTTAGAACAAATCACAGCACAGAAACTGCACTCGTTAAAGTAGTAAATGACTTGCGAGTAAATGCAGACAGAGGCCATTTATCTGTTCTCATCCTCTTAGATCTGAGTGCTGCATTTGACACCATTGATCACAATATTCTTAGAAATCGCCTTAGTCAATGGGTGGGCCTCTCTGGCAGTGTCTTAAATTGGTTTGAATCCTACCTGGCAGGTAGAAAATTCTTTGTGAGTTGTGGTAATCACATCTCAAAGACACATGATATCCTATATGGTGTTCCACAAGGCTCTATCCTGGGTCCGCTGCTCTTCTCAATCTACATGCTTCCGTTTGGTCAGATTATCTCAGGTTACAACGTGAGCTACCACAGCTATGCTGATGACACACAGCTGTACTTATCAATAGCACCTGATGACTCAGACTCTCTCGATTCACTAACACAATGTCTTACTTAATTTTCTCAAACTAAATAAAGAGAGTAATTGGCAATAATGGATTCAATGAGGTTATCAGAAATAAACTTGATGCATTAGGATTAAAAGTTAAGACGGAAGTAAAAAATTTAGGGGTAACTGTTGACTGTAATCTGAATTTTAAATCGCATATTCATCAGACCACTAGGACAGCATTTTTTCACTTAAGAAACATAGCAAAAGTTAGACCTCTTGAAAGATGCTGAGAAATTAATTCACGCTTTTGTTTTCAATAGACTAGATTACTGTAATGCACTTCTCTCAGGACTGCCCAAAAAAGACATAAATCACTTGCAACGAGTGCAGAATGCAGCTGCTAGAATCCTAACTAGGAAAAGATATTCCGAACACATTTCTCCAGTTTTGATGTCACTACACTGGTTGCCTGTGTCATTCAGGATTGACTTTAAAATTACTGCTTATGGTTTATAAAGCCTTAAATAATCTCGCTCCATCTTATATATCGGAATGTCTGACACCCTATATTCCAAATTGTAACCTGAGATCCTCAAATAAGTGTCTCCTTAGAATTCCAAAAGCTAAACTTAAAAGAAGTGGTGAGGCGGCCTTCTGCTGTTATGCACCTAAAATCTGGAATAGCCTCCCAATAGGAATTTGCCAGGCTAATACAGTAGAGCACTTTAAAACACTGCTGAAAACACATTACTTTAACATGGCCTTTTTTCTTTTTTTTTATAACTTCACTTTAACTTAATGGGGTGGCACGGTGGCGCAGTGGTAGCACTGCTGCCTCACAGTTAGGAGACCCGGGTTCGCTTCCCGGGTCCTCCCTGTGTGGAGTTTGCATGTTCTCCCGTGTTCGTGGGTTTCCTCCGGGCGCTCCGGTTTCCTCCCACAATCCAAAGACATGCAGGTTAGGTGGATTGGAAATTCTAAATTGGCCCTGGTTTGTGTGTGTCCTGCAGTGGGTTGGCACCCTGCCCAGGATTAGTTCCTGTGTTGGCTGGGATTGGCTCCAGCAGACCCCCGTGACCCTGTATTTGGATTCAGCGGGTTAGAAAATGGATGGACTTTAACTTAATACTGAAACTCTGTATGTTCAATTCACCATAATAACTATTCATGGTGGCTCTAAATTCCGTACTGACCCCAACTCTCTCTTCTGTTTTTTTTCCGGTTTCTTTGTGGTGGTGGCACCACCACCACCTACTCAAAGTTTCATGATGCTCCAACATTGATGGACTGAAAGCCAGAAGTCTACGTGACCATCATCATCAAGTCCTTCCATGAGAACCCTAAATACAAAGAGGACTGTTTGATTTATGTTAGGTAGATTGCCCAGAGGGGACTGGGCAGTCTCTTGGTCTGGAATCCCTACAGATTTTATTTTTTTTCTCCAGCCTCTGGAGTTTTTTTGTTTTTCTGTCCACCCTGGCCATCTGACCTTACTTATTCTATGTTAATTAATGTTGACTTATTTTTATTTTTTATTGTGTCTTCTATTTTTCTATTCTTCATTTTGTAAACCACTTTGAGCTACATTTTTTTTGTATGAAAATGTGCTATATAAATAAATGTTGTTGTTGTTGAACAGAGTCCATAATAGAACTTACTAGAGATGATCAAAATGCCGGTTTTAAAGGCAAGCAGAGGAAATTACGTCATCGATGGGGCTGAAACTGGAAGTGGTATCATCAGGGCTGGGGACTGAAGTGACGTCATTAGTCATGGAACGGGAAGTGACGTCATCAGGACCAGGTGGAATCCCATAACTGGTCTGCAGAGAAGTGAGACAAAGAGTCAGTGTAGTCCGCCACCCCTTGGTCTGACGTGGAATTACTCTCATTCAAGCCCTTTAGCTGCCTCCTATGCTTTTGTGTGTTACAAGGCCCCCCTCATTCCTGACCGAGAGGTTGTGAACCCAAAAAAGAGCATCAGTGTTGGTGTGAAGAGAACCCCAACAATAAATGAGTGAAAACTTGTAAGGCAGTAGGTCAAGAAACCACCTGGTGACCTGTGGAATTGATGCCTTGTGTGGGCCATCCACTGTAAAAGTGCAAGGGTGAATTCCAGGCCCAAGAGGTAGTACATCAGGTGCATAATTGCCCATTTGATCGCCAAGGCTTCCCGCTTCACAGCTGCATACCTGGTCTCTCACTCCAACAGTTTCCAACTCAGGAACATGATGGGGTGTTCAACACCATCTACGTTCTGGCTCAGAACAGCACCCAGGCCTGAGTCCGAAGTGTCTGTCTGTAGAATTAAAGGCTGAGAAAATTTAGGTGTTTTCAAAACTGGTGCTGACGTAAGGATGTGCTTCAAGTCACTAAATGCAGCATCGGCCTTATCAGTTCATAATACATTGTTCAAGGCAGTCTTCTTTGTCAAATCAGTCAAGGGCACCGCTGTCTCCGAGAATTGGGGCACAAACCAGCGGTAGTAGCCCTCTAAGCTGAGAAATGCTTGGATTGCCGCTTGGTTCACAGATGGGGCCATTTTTAATATGTCATCTACTTTGGAGCACTGTGGCTTAATGGTACCCACCAGGTAGCCTAAATATCTAGCTTTGTTCAATCCAAAGAAGCATTTCTTGGGATTAAGCCAAAATCTGGTCTCACAAAGTGTCCGTAATACCGCTCAGACCTGCTGTTGGTGTTCTTTCCACATTCTGGAATAGATGATGTTGGAGCACTTTATCCACCAGGCGCTGGAAAGTTGCAGGAGGCCCATGTAACCCAAATGGAAGGACACAATACTGCCAGTGACCACTAGGGCTACTAAACGCAATGCTAACCTTTGTGGAGTCAGCTAAACGAACTTGCCAATACCCCTTTGTCATGTCAGGCATGGTCACTGGTGGCATTGGATAGGCATCAAACTGGGATACTTCATTAAATTGATGGAAGTCATTGCAAAAACTCCAACATCCATCAGGGTTACTGACCAAGATGATGGGACTAGACCAGGGACTATAACTTTTTTCTACTAATCCTAGTTTTGGCATGTGCTTGATCTCAAGTTCAACTTCAGCTCTTTTTTCCTCGGGATGATGATATTGGCATTCTCAAACTATAACCCCAGGTTCTGTCACAATATCGTGTGCAATCAGAGAGGTCCTTCCAGATATTTCACTCACTACCTCCGGGACGGACAGAATAACTGATTCCAGCTCCCATCGCTGTCTGGGACTTAAATCCACACCGAAATTAAGGCTATTCATGTGAGCAAAAAGTGAGCAGGGCTGACTGGAGAAGGGATCGGGATCCCTGTCCTTCCACTGCTTCAGGATATTTACATTATAGATGCACTCCCTCAGTCGATGATTGAGTTGTTTCACCAAATAGCCGACGAGTCCTTTCCTCTCCTTAACTTCATATGGACCTTGCCAATGGGCTAGTAACTTAGAACAGGTGGTAGGGACAAGGACCATGACTCGATCTCTTAGATGGAATTCCCAGAGAGGTGTGACCTCTGTCGTAGTATTGGGCCTGCGCTGCTTGCTCCTTTTTCATGTGAATTTTCAGGAGGGGACAAATTTTCCCAAATCTATTGCGGAATTACGCAACATATTTTAATATGTTTGTAGAGGGAAGAACCTCTTCTTCCCACTTTTCTGTTGTCTGTACAATATTTCAAAAGGTGAGAATCCTATAAAGACTTGTGGGACTTCCTGATATGCAAAAAGGATGAGGGGGAGGAGCTAATCCCAGTTCCTTCTATCCTTGGTGATCACTTTGCAAAGCATTTGTTTGAGAGTCTGATTAAATCTCCCTACTAGACCATCGATTTCAGGATGATACACCACAGTCTTTAGATGCTTTATTTTTAGGATCTTGGCCGTTTTCCTGAACGTCTCCGAGGTGAAAGGTATTCCTTGGTCTTTCGGGACTTCCTTAGAGATGCTGAGAGATGCTCAAAAAACCCTACCAATTCCCATGTGATGGCTTTAGAATTAGCTGAGTGCAATGGACCAACATTGGGATATCGGGTAGCATAATTTAAAAGGACTAAAATATATTTGTATCCTCCAGCTGGGGGTTTAGGGGTCCTACTAAGCTGACCCCAGTTCTTTCAAAAAGGATACCCGTCAGGGGAATGGGAAAGAGCGGAGCATGGTCCTTCCTAGGCATTTGTCACAATTGACACTCTGGGCAGGAAGTACAAAAACGACAAACATCCTCATTGATTCCTGGCCAATAAAAGTGAAGCTTTCAGTGCCCAAATGAAGGTGGGCATGTGCTAATTCACAAACCTGCTGCCAGAAGGTCTGTGGGACTAGCAGCAGCTTCTTCACCTCCCCCTCATGCTCCGCCACCTGATACTAAAGGTCATTCTCTAAAAGAAACTAAGGACCCTGTGGCATGGGCTGATGAGTGCATTGGCCATTGACAAGAACAACTGCATTTTTGCAAATTTAAGGGAATCATCATTTCACTGTTACCTTTTAAAAGAAGCCAGCATTTCTCTAAACTGATACTGTAAGATGGAGAGAGGGTCAGGACCAAGCTCAAGGGGTGTGTTTTCCTCCCGTGAGTTGAGGACATTCCAGTTGCAACGGCCAGGGAACTGCCACATCACACAGAGTGGCTGCATTGTCTCTCTCCACCAACTAGTTACATGGCGTGGAGGCAGCTTGAGACATAGTATCTCTGTCTATAACTATGCCCAGTTTTGACTCAGGAGTGGGAAGTGCTGAACTGCTAACTATGCCCAGTTTTGACTTAGGAGTGGTAAGTGCTGAACTGCTTTGAATTTTAGACCAGTCCCGCCCCAGTATCATTAGCAAAGGTGGGTTGGGAAAGACCGCTACGGCTAATTTTTTTAGCGATCCTTCAAAATGGGTGACACAAGTGGCATATCTGTACCAGCGGGTTTCCCCTTGGATGCTGGTCTTAATTTTTAGCCACTGTCGCAGTAGCACATAACAGCGGGCAACAATGGAAATGTTGCTGTCAGAATCAAATAAGGCATTGGTTTTAAATCCATTTATAATCACCACTCCTGTATGTGGAATTTCCAAAAGATTTGTTACCATTCCTTCCCCCTCCATCTGCATTCCTCTTCGTCCTCAAGTAGATTGTGAGCCCAGGAAAACAGGGATGTTGGCACTGGCTCTGGTTTGTAGCGTGGGGCCGAATGTTTGGAACATAATCCGTCCAGGCTTGACTAAGGGACAGTTCTGTCCTCCCAGCTTGTGAGGCTGCCCTATATATAAATAGTAACAAGGCGCTATATAGGCGCCCGACCCGACACAGATAGACACGGAGGCATGTATAAAAAGCACAAAGACTTTATTTTTCTTTAGCTGTGGGACACATCTTCCCCATGCCACACAGCCCAAACACAGTCCCATGGCACAACAAACACCACCAACAATCCTTTCTCCTTGACCACCACTCCTCCTCCTCAAGCTTAGTCCTCCTCCTCCCGACTCTGGCTCCTCAAGTGGTGGTGGCTGGCCCTTTTTATAACCCACCTGGAAGTGTTTTAGGTGCTTGACCACCTGGTTCTAATTGCACCTCCATACAGTATATATATACTAATACAAACCGGATTCCAAAAAAGTTGGGACACTAAACAAATTGTGAATAAAAACTGAATGCAATGATGTGGAGATGGTAAATGTCAATATTTTATTTGTAATAGAACGTAGATGACTAATCAAACGTTTAATCCGAGTAAATGTATCATTTTAAAGAAAAATATGTTGATTCAAAATTTCACGGTGTCAACAAATCCCAAAAAAGTTGGGACAAGTAGCAATAAGAGGCTGGAAAAAGTAAATTTGAGCATAACGAAGAGCTGGAAGACCAATAAACACTAATTAGGTCAATTGGCAACATGATTGGGTATAAAAAGAGCTTCTCAGAGTGGCAGTGTCTCTCAGAAGCCAAGATGGGTAGAGGATCACCAATTCCCACAATGTTGCACAGAAAGATAGTGGAGCATAATCAGAAAGGTGTTACCCAGCGAAAAATTGCAAAGACTTTGCATCTATCATCATCAACTGTGCATAACATCATCCGAAGATTCAGAGAATCTGGAACAATCTCTGGGTGAAGGCCGTAAAACCATACTGGATGCACGTGATCTCCGGGCCCTTAAACGACACTGCACCACAAACAGGAATGCTACTGTAAAGGAAATCACAGAATGGGCTCAGGAATACTTCCAGAAACCATTGTCAGTGAACACAATCCACCGTGCCATCCGCCGTTGCCAGCTGAAACTCTACAGTGCAAAGAAGAAGCCATTTCTAAGCAAGATCCACAAGCTCAGGCATTGTCACTGGGCCAGGGATCATTTAAAATAGTGTGTGGCAAAATGGAAGACTGTTCTGTGGTTAGATGAGTCACGATTCGAAGTTCTTTTTGGAAATCTGGGACGCCATGTTATCCGGACCAAAGAGGACAAGGACAACCCAAGTTGTTATCAACGCTCATTTCAGAAGCCTGCATCTCTGATGGTATGGGGTTGCATGAGTGCATGTGGCATGGGCAGCTTGCATGTCTGGAAAGGCACCATCAATGCAGAAAAATATATTCAGGTTCTAGAACAACATATGCTCCCATCCAGACGTCATCTCTTTCAGGGAAGACCCTGCATTTTTCAACAAGATAATGCCAGACCACATTCTGCATCAATCACAACATCATGGCTGCGTAGGAGAAGGATCCGGGTACTGAAATGGCCAGTCTGCAGTCCAGATCTTTCACCTATAGAGAACATTTGGTGCATCATAAAGAGGAAGGTGCGACAAAGAAGGCCCAAGACGATTGAACAGTTAGAGGCCTGTATTAGACAAGAATGGGAGAGCATTCCTATTTCTAAACTTGAGAAACTGGTCTCCTCGGTCCCCAGACGTCTGTTGAGTGTTGTAAGAAGAAGGGGAGATGCCACACAGTGGTGAAAATGGCCTTGTCCCAACTTTTTTGGGATTTGTTGACACCATGAAATTCAAAATCAACATATTTTTCCCTTGAAATGATACATTTTCTCAGTTTAAACTTTTGTTCCGTGATTTATGTTCTATTCTGAATAAAATATTAGAAGTTGGCACCTCCACATCATTGCATTCAGTTTTTATTCACGATTTGTATAGTGTCCCAACTTTTTTGGAATCCGGTTCTGGCAAAGCCCTCACTCACTCACTCACTCACTCATCACTAATTCTCCAACTTCCCGTGTAGATAGAAGGCTGAAATTTGGCAGGCTCATTCCTTACAGCTTACTTACAAAAGTAGGGCAGGTTTCATTTCGAAATTCTACGCGTAATGGTCATAACTGGAACCTACTTTAGTATACTGTATATGGCCATAGCAGGCAGCTCGGTCGCCGTGTGAGGTGGAGTTACGTTTTGCGTTTCGCATCATCATGCCTCCCACGTAATTGAGTGCCTGCCCATATAAGGCCGTCTGTCAGCGGCAATCCAATAGAAACACTCTGGCGCGAAGGACTGTGCTATATATATATTGTGAACGCTGGCCCTGACACAGACAGACGGACATCATATTTTCACCACACACCGTCAATTTACACTAATATTTACAAGATGCAAACCGTGCAATCACACCCCAGTGCCTCCAGCACTGATCCCCCAATGTCCAGGCCACACAGTCCTTTCGCCTTTCTCTCCTGGCCGCCTCCAGTCCTCACGCCAGCTCCGTCTTGCTTCCTCCCGACTCTCGTCCATGACTGGAGGGAGGCAGCCCCTTTTATGGGAACCCGGATGGGCTCCAGCTGCTTCCCGGCACTCCTCCGCAGACACGCCCTTCTGTGGCGGAAGTGCCGGCTGCACACCCGAAGCTGTCCGGTGTCCCTGTCGTTTCCCAGCACTTCCTGGTGTGGCGGAAGTGCTGGGCTCCAGGGCTGTTTAGGCAGCGGGGCGCCGCCTGGCGGTGGCCATGGGCCCCTACAGGGCTGGGCTTCCATGCCCCCTACCCGAGGCCACCAACGTAACCAGGGCGGGCACCCCCTCGTGGTCTGGTAGAGGTACAGGCCCTCCTCTGGTCCTCCTGGGCGTCGATGTGCCGGTGACCATGGGCCCCTACAGGGCTGGGCTTCCATGCCCTCTACCCGAGGCCACCATTATAACCAGGACGGACGCCCCCTCGCGGTCTGGAGGAGGTACAAGCCCTCCTCTGGTCCTCCTGAGCGTCCCCGATCTACATACTGTGAAATAAATGAACCACACACCGTGGTGTTAGCCGACTTGCTGACCAACCACAAGCGTTATCTGGTAGGTAACCACCCATACAGTCAGATTGTGATTCAGACTACGAATGCCTTGAATGTAATTAAATTAATGAGCCACACGCTGTGGCGCAACATTAGAGGCTTCGCCTCTGACGCTGATTCCCGAGATTCGATTCCTGATAGGGATTGTAGTGAGTGTTTACGCCTGATGAGCCCAGAATTAGAGTGAAACACGTGTCGCGTACTCTTTTGCATTATTTGACAGTAAAAACTATTTCAACCATTCTATGATCTGCTTCTCGCAAGCGTTACCTGGTAGGTAGCCACCCATACAATCGGATTGTGATTCAGACTATGAATGCCTTGAATGTAATTACCACGATCTACATACTGCCAAATAAACGAACCACACGCTGTGGCGCATCATTAGAGTCTTCGCCGCTGACACCCGGGGTTCGATTCCTGAGAGGGAGTGCAGTGTGTGTGTACGCCTGATGAGCCCAGAATTAGGGCAAAACACGTGTCGCATACTCTTTGCATTATTTGACAGTAAAACTATTTCTATATGTATATATTGTGGTAGATAGGGGGTGCTCTCGCTACCTTGAACCCCTGTCCACGACTCCAGACACCAGATAAAAGTGCAAATGATGACTTTATTTAATCGCCACAGTGCACAAAGCACCTTCTTGTCCACAATACTCATACAATAATCACTAATACTACAATAAATCAATCCTCCACTCCCAGACGCGTTGCCACCCTTCCACCCAGCTCAGCTCGCCGTCTGGGAGCTCCCACAGTCCTTTTATATCTCCTGACCCGGAAGTGTTCCTAATCCCCAGTCCATGTGACTCTCAATCACTTCTGGGTCAGGTACAAGTTCTTTTCTTCACCCCGGAAGCACGTCATTCCTCTTGTCCACGTGTGCTTCCGGGGCGTAGGGAAAATAGCCATTATTCCTCCCTGCAGCGTCCCTTAGTGGCCCCCATGGCATCCAGTAGGGCTACATATAAAAACTACATTGTCCATGATGCCCTGCTGGTCTTCTGGGGACCTCCATAATGCAAGGAGAGCTCCACCTGGCGACTTGGGGTATTGGCGGGGATAAACGGCCGGCTATCCATCACAATATATATATATATATATATATATATATATATATATATATATATATATATATATATATATATATATATATATATATATATACTAGCAGAATACCCGCGCTTCACAGCGGACAAGTAGTGTGTCAAAGAAGTTATGAAAAAGAAAAGGAAAAATTTTAAAAATAACGTAACATGATTGTTAATGTAATTGTTTTGTCATTGTGAGACTTGCCCGGACACCACCAGTCGGAGACCACATCTTTATAAAAGTCACACGTTTATTATTCATTAAATAAACACAGTCCCAAAACACCACACAATGCATAAAGCAATAATCACCCAATAATATTTCTTTCTCTCAGTCCTTGGCCGCCAATCTTCTCCTGGGAGCTTCGTCCTGCTCCCTCTCCCGACTCTAGCTCCCAGATTGCTGGGAGGCGGCGCCTTTTATTCCTGCCCGGATGTGCTCCAGGTGGCTGAGGACGATCTTCCGGCAGCACTTCCTGGTGTGGCGGAAGTGCTGCCCTTTGCCCCGGAAGCACTCCGGGCGTCCCTGGCAGGCTCCTCTGCCATCTTGACAAGGGTGGCGGAAGTAATGTTCTCTCAGGTTCTAGGAGGCTTAAGATGCCCCCTGGCGGTGGCCACGGGTCCCAACGAGTTGGAAAGTCTCTCCTCCTCTCCCGTGGTCCTCTCCTGCTCCAGGATGGTTGTGTCCTCCTGACCCGGACCACTGTGTGGTCAATTTTGTTGTGTGCTTTGTGTCATTGTTATATTGAAAGGTGAACATTCTGCCCATCTTTAACTTTCTGGCAGAGGGCAGCAGGTTTTTCTCAAGAATTTTACAGTATTTTGCCCCATGCATTTTTCCTTCTACCCTAACGAGAGCCCCAGGCCCTGCAACAGAGAAACACCCCCACAATAGGATGCTGCCACCTCCTATGGTTATGGTGTGTTGTGGATGGTGAGCTGCATTGGATTTCTGCCAGGTGTACCGTTTGGTATTGAAACCAAATAGTTCGATTTTGGTCTCATCTGACCATAAGACCTTTTTCCACTTGGCATCGGAATCTTCAAGGTGCATTCTGGCAAAGTTCAAATGAGCCTTAATGTGGCCTTTGTTGTCACATGCACACAATGACCACTCTTTGCCATAAAATCCTGCAACTCCTTCAAAGTGGCCATTGGCCTCTTGGTTGCCTCTCTTACCAGTTTCCTCCTTGCTATTCCATCCAGTTTAGAGGGACAGCTGGATCCAGAGAGGGTCCTAGTAGTACCAAACACTTGCCACTTCTTTATTATGGACTTTACTGCGCAAGATGGAAACTAGAGGAGCACAGTCCTTCCAAAGAACCTGCTGTAATTGGCATTCTGGAAGCACAAGTAGGTCAGACCTACTCTTTAATTTATGGCTAATAAAATCAAAACAATCCATTCTAACAACTTCTAGGTTCCTAGGTGGGCATCTAGGAGATGGGTGTGTGCTATCTTAGAAACCTGCACACAGTAAGTTCATGGGACTAACAACAATGACCTCATCACACCCTAATGCTCTGTCACACGGTATAACAAGTCCTCATTATATACATATATATATATATATATATATATATTGTCAGGCTTGGGTCACACAGTTGCACAGATTCATTCAGGGTTTTCAAGAAACATAAACTTTATTTGTACACAGCATAATAAAGCAGAGGATGAGTGGGGGAGAAGACAGACAAGGCAAAAAGACAAAAGGACAGCTGCTGTACAGGCTTTTAAATGTTCAAAGCGCTGCACGAAAAGCAAATCATGCGACACAGTAGCAGCAGCAAGCCAAAACAGTATTTGTTCCCATTGTATTAACGTTTAAGAGGTGGTTTCGGAGGAGCAACCATGTCTTCTAGGGGTGTGTTCAGCCCCCCTCTTCACAATATATAAAATTGGGATGGCCGATATTCTAGTTCTTCTTGACTTGAGCACAGTGTTTGATACGGTTAACCATTACATTTACTTTTAGTTATTGGTATCTCTGGTGCCACTCTTTCTTGGTTCACATCATACCTCAGTTATCGCCAGTATTACATCTTCATTAGGGAATACAAATCTGCCACTACTTCACTCACACAAGGTATCCCTCAAGGGTCAGATCTTGGTCCAATCCTCTTCAACATCTATATGCTCCCATTAGGTGAGATTATTCATCGGTATGGTCTGAGCTTCCACTGCTATGCCGATGACACACAGTTTTATGTAAGCGTTGATGCAACTGCATCTTCACTTGTTGCACTGACTGACTGCATTCAGGAAATCAATCATTGGATGACAGATAATTTTTCACAACTCAATCCTGATAAAGCAGAAATCTTATTAGTTGGTACCAAATCTATTCTGTCTACTCTTTGTGGGCTAAAAATTGACATTGATGGGATCCTGGTTCAACCCTCAGCATCAGTCCATAATTTGGGTGTCATCTGTGATCAGCTTCTTACTTTTCAATCACACATTAGCTCAATAGTACAGACAGCCTTTTTTCATCTTCTCAAAATTGCTCATCTGCATTTTTTCCTCAGTGTAAAAGATACTGACACGCTCATTCACACTTTCATCACTACCCAACTGAACTATTGCAATGCTTTGTTTTATGGCCCCCTGACTAAATATATCAATAGATTACAATATGTTCAGAATTCTGCTGCTCGTTTACTTACACACACTAAAAAATCTGCTCACATTAGTCCTGTCCTCTATGATTTACATTGGTTACAAGTTTCTTAAAGAATCAAATATAAAATTATCCTTCTCACCTTTAAAGCCCTTCATGGGTTAGACCCTCATTATCTGTCAGAGCTGCTTCTTCCTTACACTTCTGCCTGTGCATTACGATCATCAGACGTAAGTTACTCACTGTACCTAAATACAGGTTAATAACTATGGGTGGCAGAGCTTTCAGAGTGATAGACCCTAAAATTTGGAATTCTCTCCCTCTCAGCCTTCACGAGGAAAAATCTATCATTAATTTCAAACTTCTGTTAAAAACACATCTTTTCAATGAGTATTATTCTTTTGTGTATGTAATTTCTACTGTCTTGTTAATGTGTGTATTGAATTGTAAAGTGTCCTTGAGTGTATGAAAGGCTACATAATACTATTATATATATATATATATATATATATATATATATATATATATATATATATATATATATATATATATATATATATATATATATATATATATATATATATATATATATATATATATATGGAACCTTTGGTATACGCCCTTAATTTGTTCCAGACCCTTTGACTTATACCAAACAGGACGTATACCAAAACAAATTTTTCCCATAAGAAATAATGGGAAAATGATTAATCTGTTCCCATGAAAAAAAAAATCCTATTGCTATTGGCATATTATACATTGATGGGGTTGTATAAAATAATTTAAACACTGCTTAATACATAAATACAAAAGCAATTAGATGAAATAAATGAAAATTTTACCTCACTTTACTTTTTAATAACATCTTTGTTTTTACAATCGTGAGATGCCGGCTTTCTCAGCTAACGGTATGCAACAGCCATGTCCCAGATACGCATGCCACCTTCATACTTTTCAACAATCAATTCAAATTTAAATGAAAAAAACACAAAATCACGTTGTGACGATGCAGGTTTGCTGTATGCTCCCATCTGCTGCCGGGGAGCCCTTGAACCCTACACCGTCGGTAATGTGCCTCACTGCTAACCTCATTGGTAAAGCAAGGGATGGTGAAAAAGTGCAAAGTGCTTTTATTAAAACAACTAACAAAACAAGGTGTTCAAATTAAAGTGCAGTCTCCAAAGTTCCAATAAATAATCCATAAAATCAGAAGTGAAACGTGGAGGGTAAAAACAATAGAAAAAAGTCTTCTTAAAAACAACGAAGTTAAAATAGAGCAGGAAGCAGTTTTAAAAAAAAAAAAACAAAAAACAAGAAGAAGCCCGGTGCCTTTTTACCTGGTGGCCCCCCTGCTTCCTTTCTTTTTACTCCCCTTCAAGCCAACTTGTGCTTCTGTTTATCAAGATAAGCAGCCCTCTCTCACTCACTCACTCACTCAACCTCCCATCCATTTTTTCTTTTTACTCCCCTTCTAGCTGACTCGCGCTTCTGTTTATCAAGATAAACAGCCCCAGGAACAATCATGAATGCGGACGGTCCCTCACAAGTGCACTTCGGTGAGAAACGCCCACATCGCTAATCGCCCTGACAACCTTCAGCCACATAACCACCACGCCCCTCACCAAGCTGTGAGCGCGGTGATTATTTATTTTAAAGCTGGACTTTTGACAGGAGCTGTGGACCCGCTATATCACACACGTGAAAGTTCACAGAGAGTTATAGCGCGGGTTGTTCACTGAATGCTAGCAACTGGCGCACTAACGCTCGTGGGCAATCGTGGCTTTGTCTCGAGAGAGGTAAACAAGGTTAGCACGTGAGTCGTATTCTAAACAAAGGTCGTATACCAAGCAAAATTTTTCGTGTCCAAACAGGACGTATACCAAGTTGGACTTATTCCAAAGCAGACGTATACCAAGGTACCACTATATATATATATATATATATATATATATATATATATATATATATATATATATATATATATATATATATATATATATATATATATATATATATATATATATTGTGAGATATGGCCGGCCATTCATCCCAGCCAATACCCCCAGGCTGCCAGATGGAGCCCACCTTGCAGCATAGAGGTGCCCCGAATGCCGGCAGGAAATTATGGACAGTGGACTTTTAATGCACAGCCCTGCTGGAGTCGCTGCAGGGAGGCCCAGGGACTATTTTCCCTACACCCCGGAAGTACGTCCTAGTCACATGGACAGAAGAAATGAAGTACTTCCGGGATGAAGAAAAGGAGTTTTTGCCTGACCCGGAAGTGATAGAATGTCACATGGACTGAAGGACAAACACTTCCGGGTCAAGGACTATAAAGGACTCTGGGAAATCCCAGACGGGCAAGCTGTTGAGAGGTAGGGTGGCTAAGCACCTGGGAGTGGAGGATTGGTTTGTTTGAGAATTGTGTATTTGATTATTGAGAATTGTGGAGAGGAACATGCTTTATGCACTTATTTATAATAATAAACCTTATTATTGGACTTTTACCTGGTGTCTGACGAGTGGTCTGAGGGTACAAGGGAGCGAGAGAGCCCTAATCTGTCACAGTTGGAGTAGTCTCGGCATGTAAGAAGTAAAGATACATTGAGCAGTACTAGAGTGCTTTTGGGTAAAGTACATTTTAAAGGCGCTATAACACAACAGGTAAGTAGTACTAACAGTAGCTTAAATGTATTTGGATCATCTCTCGGTAGCAGATCCCTTGTGAAAGGCGCTACACGACCGGTGTGGTATAGAAATTACATTTTGTATGTGATCCTCCAAATTTCTGCCTGACAACATTGCACTATGTGCCTGTGAGTTAAGAGAAAAATTAGAGAAATGTGGAAGCTGCCATTCCATGCTTAATGGGCAGAAGGTCCAAACAATTCCCAAGTCCAATACTTTACATGAAGAGGTCGGTACATCTTCTTAGATGTAAACCCCAATATGTTGTTAAAAGAATTCATCACAAAAGCAACCTTGAATGTTGCAGGGTTTTAGTGACCCGAACTCACCTTAAGGGACAGTAAGTAGTCATGCAGCACAATTTACAAAGAAAGTCTTGCTTTGATGGCGCTGATTACACTCATTGGCAAAGATTTGCACTCTCCCAGGCGCCGACAGGGCACTTGAAGTGTCACAAACAGTGCAAGAAGAGAGGATGCTGCCTGAAACTGCGAAGCTCTCGACCCGGTGGAGGAGCCCGACATTCCACACCTTTCAGTGTCCACTTTGTTCTCATGACACCTTGCCGCTGAAGGCGGTCCTGTCTTCACATTGTTTACAGCTCAGCGCAGTTAAAAAGTAAAAAGACGCAAAGCTGTTTTCCTCATCTCTTCTACTATCATGTACTGGCAATTAAAAAAAAGTTACAATGTGGCAGTTTCCGCAACAGTGACGTGGACAAATAAATAAAAGTTCTCTGTCAGAACACGCCTGGTGGCGGACGGCTCAGCGCTGGAGTCCAGATAGGAGGGCTGGGAGAGGAAGACACGGGGTGCACTTCTATGGGATAGATCGGCGTGTTTGTATTTATTTCTTTTCAATATCAGTAAAATAACTCTCACACAAATAATAATAATTCATAAAGACGATATAAAAATGGGGTCCACAAACGAAGTGATTAGTTCCTGTATTATAATATAGCAAAATACCCGCGCTTAGCAGCGGAGAAGTAGTGTGTTAAAGAAGTAATGAAAAAGAAAAGGAAACATTTTGAAAATAACGTAACATGATTGTCAATGTAATTGTTTTGTCATTGTTGTGAGTGATGAGTGTTGCTGTCATATATATATATATATATATATATATATATATATATACATACAGTATATACACACACACACATATAAACATATACGAGGTGTGGCAGAAAAGTAATGAGACTGATTTTTTATTTACCAAAGTTTTTATTTTTTTCAAACATCAATGTTATCCCCTTCAAAGTAGTTCCCTTGGGCAGCTACACACCAATGGAGACGTTGTTCCCACTGTTGGTAGCAGCGCTGGAAGTCTTCAACCGGTATGGTCTTCAGCATGTCCGTTACAATCTTTTGGATGTTTTCTAAAGTCCCGAAATGACGACCTTTGAGGATATTTTTCAGTTTAGGAAAAAGGAAAAAGTCACACGGACTGAGGTCAGGTGAATAAGGGGGTTGGGGAACCACAGGAATGCCTTTTGAGGTCAAAAATTTGTTATGGAGAGGGCAGTTTTTCGGCACCATTTTGGCACAGACCTTTCGCATGTGCAAATGTTCAGTCAAAATTTGATGAACGGTAAATCTGTTCAAATTTAATTGTTCACTCAACATTCTTAATGTTAAACGACGGTATGATCTCACAAAAATGTTTACACGTTCGATGTTTTCATTGGTTTTCGAAGTTGAAATCCTCCCTGAACGGTGTTCATCTTCAACGTGTTTTCTGCCTTCCAAAAATGATTTGTGCCAGCGAAAAAGTTGAGCTTGGGATAAAGAATGTTCCCCATAGGCCTGTTCTAACTTTTCAAACATCACACTTGCCGTTTAATGGCACAACGTTGCTCCAAATTCTACTGTTCCATTTTATGTGACGCACAACCAAAAACACAACTTCGCTAATAGCAGTCACAAAAATCACGTAGTTAACGGAAGGAGTTGAAACTCGCACTGAGCTATGGGAGGGTACTGATACACGCAGTTCTATCAAGGACAACAGCGCAGCGTTGCCAGATCGTTTGCAGAGTTGCCAGTCTCATTACTTTTCTGCCACACCTCGTATATATACATATCCATACATATATACACATATATATACACACACACATATATACATACATATATATATATATATACATACATCCACATATATATACATATATATATATATATATACACTAGCAAAATACCCGCGCTTCACAGCGGAGAAGTAGTGTGTTAAAGAAGCAATGAAAAAGAAAAGGAAACATTTTGAAAATAACGTAACCTGATTGTCAATGTAATTGTTTTGTCACTGTTGTGAGTGATGAGTGTTGTTGTCATATATATATATATATATTTACACACACATAAACATATATATATATACATATCTATACATATACACATATATATACATATATATATCTACATATATACACATACATAAACACACACATAAATACATACACACATACATACATACACACACAAATACATATATATATACATACACACACACACATATGAAACATATATATATATATACATATCTACAGTAATATATACACACACAGCTATTTCAGATCAGGGCAACCTTAAACAGATGACTTATAAGTCTGCGTGGATATTATGAACTATAGTCTCCAGAAATATCTTTGGTAGGAATGGTAAAACAGACAGGAATATTATTCCTGAATAAATCAACTCAAACCTTAAACAACTTATAATATTTTGCTCTCCATAAAAATATCCTGTCTAAATTATACAAGTTAGAAATAAAGTAAACGTTAAAAGAACAAACATTCAAATTTCTTTACTCTTATGTAATTTTATATAAAAATAAACTTAGATTTTAAATATCCCAAAAGATTTTGCTCTCCATAAAAATATATCCTGTCAAAATTATACAAATTCAAATATGAACATGCTGCATAACAAAACCTGGAAATATAAATAAAATGTGTTCCTTTCAGCAATAACAAATCAAATCATTCAGTTGTCTTTGCTCATATGTCATTTTAGAGCTGGACGCCTGGCATCTTTTTGGCCACAGGTTCGCTTCTGTTTGGTGTGAGGTTCTGTGTTGTGGAGATTCTCAGGATGGATTGCAGGTGCTCATCAGTGAGGCGACTCCTGTGTGCTGTTTTGTTAGTCTTTATCACTGAGAAGAGCTTCTCACACAGATATGTGCTACCAAACATGCACAAGGTTCGAGCCGCATGTAGACGGACTTTTTGTTCTTCAAAGTCACCAAAGCGCCGTGCAAACTCAGTGCGCCAGTTTATCAGCAAAGTGCGATTTGGGAACACCGTAGTGACGACTTGGTTTAACATTACTTGGCAACAGGGAAAGTGGGGCAAATTGCACTGGTGCATTTGTGTCTCCCATAAAAGCAGCTTCACTTGAAATCACTTTGTGATTGTGCACGGGTTAAAACGTCCGCTGAAGTGTCAGATTCTTATTTAATTATGCTGCTTTCTGTATCTTCTGCATTGCATTCAGGTTACCCTGATGTTTTGTCTCATAGTGCCGTTTTAGATTAAATTCTGTAATTACAGCCACATTAGCTCCACAAATGAGACACACGGGTTCAGTAAACATATACTCAGCCTCCCATCGGTTTTTAAAGGCTCTATTTTCAGAATCAACTTTTCTCTTCAGCATCGTGTGAGCTAGCTTCGCAATAACTTGCAGCATCATAAGGCAAGGCAGCTGAAGCGCTGCATTATGGGATCTGTAGTTTATTGTGTTACCAGCGCTTCATATACCCGGGCTTTAATAACAATAATACAGTATATAAAATGATCTCGGGCGGATATAATTACACGCCGGGCCGGATGTGGCCCGCCGCCCTTGAGTTTGACACATATGGACTAAATAGAACTTGAAAAGATATATTTTTTCAAATGTGATCGCAATTCAGATAGAGTTGACGCCAAGACTACAGCCTGCATGCCTCAATAAGTCATCCCCCTCGCTCTTACTTTTTACCGCTCATCTAATGAATACACTGAGTATGGGTTTACCAAAACAATCATTGATGGGTAATAAAGTATCCATTATTCGAGTATGTAGATCGGGATATATATATATACATATATATATACCCGCGATCGCAGCGAGAAGTAGTGTGTTAAAAAGCTAGAAAAGAAAAGGGAACATTTTAAAAATAACGTAACATGACTGTCAATATACAGTATTTGTTTTGTGAGTGTTACTGAGTGTTGCTGTCATCAAGGATTTGATTATCATTATTTCTTTCAATCAGGTTCGTATTTGTAGGATGTGTTGTGTTCAAGTTACATTCCGTGTTTGTCAATCGCTGTAAAGATGACAGGTTTCATTCATCGATTCGCTTCTTACTGCATCAATAAACAGCTCGCCTTCTTCTTTATCTGAGACCTGACACACTGCATGCACGGGTTTTTTACACTGTCTTCCTTTAGCGGACATTGACTTTTTCCAACGTGTGCTTTGTTTTGGATTTATGAATATGCTTGTATGTATCAGACGCTTCATATTTTTGCTGCCTTTTCAATTGTGTAATTCGGTTTTGTTCAGCCTTTTGGAACTGTTGCTTTTATCTGTGCACTGCGCCAGTTCACGGAGCCGCCGTGTACATGCATCGAAGTTCCCAGCTGTGCTGGTGCCATCTCGCTATGTCCATGGCTGTATTTAATGTTACCTTAGTCCTGGCACTTAAAACTTTCTCTCGCAGTTTCGCTGAGTTTGTGTCAAACACCACCCTGTCCATCTCATCTTCCTCTCCATAAGCACAGTCCTTCACCCGTGAATATTTAGTGGAGTTTGCTATTGGATTGCCGCTGACGGACGGCCTTATATGGGCAGGCACTAAATTACAAACGCCAGCGCAGCCTGTCTATGAACTTAATTTAAAGTGTAGGTTTACATCGTGCTTTGTTTCCGAAGTAGCAGAACTCATGAATATGGTTGTATATGTCACTCGCTCGCTTCTTATTGTTTCGCTGCCTTCTCAATTATATAATGCATGTTTTCTTCAGCGCTTTTTTGAGGTCTTCCTGGTTTTCTATGTACTGCGTGATTACGTGGGAGGCGTGATGATGTCACACGAAACTCCGCCCCACGGCGTTGAAGCTCATCTCCATTACAGTAAATGGAGAAAACTGCTTCCAGTTATGACCATTACGCGTAGAATTTCGATATAAAACCTGCCCAACTTTTGTAAGGAAGCTGTAAGGAATGAACCTGCCAAATTTCAGCCTTCCACCCACACGGGAAGTTGGAGAATTAGTGATGAGTCAGTGAGTGAGTGAGTGAGTGAGTGAGTGAGTGAGTGAGTGAGTGAGTGAGTGAGTGAGGGCTTTGCCTTTTATTAGTATAGATATCTACATATACACACATATATACACACAAATACATACACACATATATATAAACATATATATACATACATATCTACATACAGTATATACATATACACACAGACACACATATAAACATATATACATACATATCTACATATATGCATACACACACACACACACACATATATATATATATACATATATATATATACACATATATACAGTCTTTGGGGTGCGAGCAACTGTTGCTGCGGGTGCCAGAATCCATGAAGGAAGAAAAATGAAAAACATTATTTGTACAAAATCTTAATTTATTTATCCATTCCTAAATAATTAAATGGGCAGGCTATTTCGTATCAGTGCAATACGCTGTTTGTTAAAACGGATGACTCCCGCCTACGCAAGTCTGCGTGGATATTATGAACTATCGTTTCTGTTCAAGTTCTATTTAAATTTTAAATAGAAGGAATTTTTATTTAGTCGACAGAATATTATTCCGGAATAAATCAACTCAAACCTTAAATAACTTATAATATTTTGCTCTCCATAAAAATATATCCTGTCTAAATTATACAAGTTAGAAATAAAGTAAACGTTAAAAGAACAAACATTCAAATTTCTTTACTCTTATGTAATTTTATATAAAAAATAAACTTAAATTTTAAATATCCCAAAAGATTTTGCTCTCCATAAAATATATCCTGTCAAAATTATACAAATTCAAATATGAACATGGTGCATAACAAACCCTGGAAATATAAATAAAATTTGTTCTTTTCAGCAATAACAAATCAAATCATTCAGTTGTCTTTGCTCTTATGTCATTTTATCAGAGCTGGACACCTGGCATCTTTTTTTGGCAACAAGTTCGTTTATGTTTGGTGTGAGGTTCTGTGTTGTGGAGATTCTCAGGATGGACTGCAGGTGCTCATCAGTGAGGCGACTCCTGTGTGCTGTTTTGTTAGTCTTCATGACTGAGAAGAGCTTCTCACACAGATATGTGCTACCAAACATGCACAAGGTTCGAGCCGCATGTAGACGGAGCTGGAGCATTTGTGCGGAATGGAGTGAATAAACTGTGCGGGCCGTGCAGTATCATACTTTGCCTTCAGTGTGCCATTACACTGCAGCTCAGTCACCTCCATCTGAATCTGCACAGGTGCAGTTTCCACATCGACAGCAAATGGGTTGCGAAACAACTGAAAATTCTTTTTTTGTTCTTCAAAGTCACCAAAGCGCAGTGCGCTCAGTTTATCAGCAAAATGCGTATTTGGGAACACCGTTGTGCCGACTTGGTTCAACATTACTTGGCAACAGGGAAAGTGGGGCAAGTTGCACTGGTGCATTTGTGTCTCCCATAAAAGTAGCTTCACTTGAAATCACTTTGTGATTTTGCACGGTAAAAACGTCTGCTGAAGTGTCAGATTCTTCTTTAACTCTTCTGCTTTCTGTATCTTGTGCATTGCATTCAGGTCTTTCAGGTTATCTTGATGTTTTGTCTCATAGTGCCGCCTTAGATTAAATTCTGTAATTACAGCCACATTAGCTCCACAAATGAGACACACGGGTTTACCGGCAATGTCAGTAAACATATACTCAGCCTCCCATCGGTTTTAAAGGCTCTATGTTCAGAATCACCTTTTCTCTTCGCATCGTGGGGCTAGCTTCGCAATAACTTGCAGCATCATAAGCTAGACTTGATTAACGCGTAAGTGTTCAGCAAGGCAGCTGAAGCGCTGCATTATGGGATCTGTATTTTATTGTGTTACCAGCGCTTCATCCCCCCGGGCCATTAATAACAATAATACAGTATATAAAATGATCTCGCGGGCTGGATTTAATTACACACCGGGCCGGATGTGGCCCGTGGGCCTTGAGTTTGACACATATGGACTAAATAGAACTTGAAAAGATATATTTTTCAATGTGATCGCAATTCAGATCGAGTTGACGCAAGACTACAGTACATCAAGCCCGCGTGCTATTGTGGTTTTGCCTGCGTGCCTCAATAAGTTACCCTCCCCTTGCTCTTATTTTTTACCGTTCATCTAATGAATACACTGAGTATGGCTTTACCAAAACAATCATTGATCGCGAATAAAGTATCCATTATTCATAAAGCTTCAATTGGTGATCTGTCTTTCTGCTAACCGCATATTTTTTCATACGCCTCAAACCAAGGGGATGCGGTTAAAATGAATAAAATGCGTGAGTACATACTCAGTGCATCCCTCTCGAATCGAACCTCGCATTAGAGGCAAAGCCTCTACTATTAGCCACGGCGTGTGGTTTATCTATTTGAGCGTAGCAGTGTAATTCGGTTTTTGTTCAGCACTCTTTGGAACTGTTGCTTTTTGTCTGCGCACTGCGTCAGTTCACGTGAGCCGCTGAATATGGTTTTATATGTCACTCGCCGCTTCTAATTGTTTCGCTGCCTTCTTAATTATATAATGCATGTTTTCTTAAGCGCTTTTTTGAGCTCTTCCTGGTTTTCTACATACTGCGTAATTACGGGAGGTGTGATGATGTCACACAAAACTCCGCCCCACGCTTTGAGCTCAACTCCATTACAGTAAATGGAGAAAAATAGCTTCTAGTTATGACCATTATGCGTAGAATTTCGAAGTGAAACCTGCCCAACTTTTGTAAGGAAGCTGTAAGGAATGAGCCTGCCAAGTTTCAGCCTTCTACCTACACGGCAAGTTGGAGAATTAGTGATGAGTCAGTCAGTGAGTCAGTCAGTCAGTCAGTGAGGACTTTGCCTTTTATTAGTATAGATGTTCTGTGGTCATACGTAATTTCCGTTTCGCGTGGTCATACGTATTTTCCGTTTCAAACGCTAAAAGAATTTTTATATATATATATATATATATATATATATATATATATAGTAATAAAGCAAAAAGAAGGCAGAAAAAGGTTTGGGGAACCATCCCCTATATTGTACAGTGTACAAATCAAAATAACTCGAGTGTTTAAAAAATGGCTCTGGAGCAACATCTGGTTCCATGTCCGAAATATGGACAATTAACGAAAGAAGGTGTTGGGCTTTTATAATAGCTAGGGAGGAAGAAGTGGGATCCAATAATTGAAACCGGACGTGAACTCAATAGGGGGCGTGGTCATGCAAGAGAAGCAGGAAGTGCTTTATGTTGGTTTCCCTTTGGGGGATCTGTAGGAGAAGAAGAAAGGTTAGTGTATTTTGAAAAAATTATTGTTTCCCGCCCTCGGTTAAGCCCTTAGTCTGCCTCCCCAGCGCATGTGTGGGACTATATATTCATATAGACATAGACTCTCTGCACTACCCATCTTAGATGTTATGAAATCTAATTAATCAATGTAAATATCATTTTTTTTTATTTTATTGAGATCACACAACATTCCATACAAATAAATCAATTTTTACAAAAATAGGATCGAAATCAAATCAACCCCCACCCCTGAGAAAGAGAGCTAGGCCAGCAGAGTAAAACTTAAAGCTTTTAAAAATAAGTAAATAGAATTAATAAGTGAATAAAGATAAATGGAGAAGAAAAAAAAGGGGAGAATCTGCTTCCTCAGTGCTTTAAAAACTTATTCTAAAATGTTATTGATTAGATCCTGCCAGGTTTTGAAAAAGTTCTGTACAGATCCTCTAAGTGAGAATTTGATTTTTCCATCCATCCATCCATTATCCAAGCCGCTATATCCTAACTACAAGGTCATGGGGGTCTGCTGGAGCCAATCCCAGTGTGCAAGGCAGGAAACAAACCCCAGGTAGGGTGCCAGCCCACTGCAGGCCGTGCACACAAACACACTAGGGACAATTTAGAATCGTCAATGCACCTAACCTGCATGCCTTTGGACTGTGGGAGGAAACTAGCGTACCCGGAGTAAACCCACACAGACACAGGGAGAACATGCAAACTCCATGCAGGGAGGACCCAGGAAGTGAACCCAGGTCTTCTAACTGCAAGGCAGCAGCACTACCCGCTACGCCACCATGCCGCCCAACTCTTATAGTCACGTTGTTTTTCTGGGGAAAGTGGTTGTTAGCACATTGGCCTGATTTTGCAACTTTAGCCTAGTAATGTCAGGGGGCTTTGGTTTCCTGACGCACATGTTAAGTTATCGTTACTTTTGTCCATCGCACAGAGTTATCAGTCATTAGCATTACAGCTATAAAGCTTCTTAGCATGTGTAATGGTCCTTATAAAAATGTAACTGACAATCTGATTGATTTTGCAGATCATGCTAAAATGAATTGAATTTATACACTCTAGAGTCAAAAGAACAATTAATGATAGATTTAGAAGGAATAAACCATATATTATAGATTACATTTAATGTAATAAATGTAGAATGATGCATGTAGGAAAGATGCTCTTTATGAGAAGGAATAAGGATTAATAGTATACTTGTGACTGTCCTTAACCAGTCACCTTAAAGATCCAATAAAGAAGGCTTAGTTCGGAAAGAAGGGTTAGATTACTAATGTGTTAAGTACAATTCAAGAGAGGCCATGCTTAAGCTATACAATACACCTGCCTCATTAGCTTCATTTAAAATATTCTATACTGTTTTGATCATTGTACTACAAATGAGACAAAATAGTACTAGAGAAAATATAGAGAAGAGTGACTAGACTTATTCCACTACAGTGAGGTATGAGCTATGAAAAAGGACAACAGATGTTGATTGTTTTAAGTTTAACCAAGAATTGATTAAAAGTACACATTATAAAAGTGTTCAAAATTACAAAGAGAATTAGTATGGTGAATGCCAGATGATACCAATTAGGGAGCACAGCTTGAAGCTGGTTAAGAGTAAGTTTCACATAAACATCAAAAAGATTTTTTTTTTCACACAGAGAACTATAGATACATGAACCAAATTATCAGGTACTGTGGTAGACAGCAGTATTTTTGAAACATTCAAATATCAACTTGGCTATATTTTTGATTTATAGTATATCCATTCCTCCCCGAATTTTGTTGATAATAATATGTACATTTTTTTCTTAGCTTTGAGCTTTTTTGACATTGTTCCACGTTTGGACAGATGCCATGAAAAATTCTTCTCCAGCACTGGAAATGTACATATTGTAAAGATAATGTAGAAAGCTAACTATTTCAAATATTTTTTCTGTATGAAAGTCTGCTGTATTTTTGCTTAGATATCAGTTAGGCATCAAAAGATTATAGAAATGCCAAATAATGCAAACCGAGAAAAATATTGATTTATCATTGAGCCAAAAGGCTGACAAAACAGAGACTTGCATAAATATGTGTGGAATCTTCTTTACTAAAGTGTTGTGATCTAAAGGGACATTCTCAAAACATTCCCCAAACGAAAAAACCCATAATGACTCATGGAAGTTTACAATATAAAAGTGCAAGATAGTTTAATTATAAATAAAGTAACTGAACAGAGAGAATTCCATGTATATCAAAAAGAAAAGTATTAATAGCCCCAATGTTGTTCAGTCCTACCTAAACATAAGGTGCTTCATTACATGGTGTGGCTGGTCTACTTCCAACAAACACTTCATATACTACTACACTGATCACCTTCTTTTATCACAAAAACAAGCATCTTCTTCACATCCTTCCGTCTACCACAGCCTTCCATCCTATTGTCAGTTGAACCTTTGCCAAATGCTCACTTCCAAAATACAAATTTAGTGGATTGGCTTTGCAGCCTTATCTTCTGACTGTTTCTTGATACACCTCTGCATCACAGAGACCTAGGGTTATATAAGTAGAGCTTCCTCTAGTGGCCCCAGGTGCTTCTGTAGCGACATTAACTTTTATTGGTGAGGTCCAAATAGGGTGTCTCCACAGTACTTTGAGGGTTTATAATGGGCAGGAATTTCATATACTTTAACTGAAATTCTGTATTTCCAAATTATTTTTTGGCAGCAGCCTCTGTTGGTCATGTAAGGCGTTACAACTGGGGTTTTCTTTACAGCCTACAGTGCACGATTTAGTAAAGCTGGTACATGATAGCTGTTAACTGTTTGCCACTTATTTATCCTTTATTCAGTGCACCATAGTTAAAAATCATTTTATGATCAGACACAACAAAGACTTGCTACTTTGGGTAAAAAGGGTCAATTTGACCATAGTCACTCTAACATGCAGAGAGCCTAAATCAGGGGTGGCAAACTCCAGGCCTTGAGTGCCGCAGTGGCTGCAGGTTTTCATTCTTACCATCTTCTTCATTAGTGACCAGTTTTTGCTGCTCATTACTTCTTTTAATTAACTTGACTCAGGCCTCATAGTTGTTTCTTTTTCTTTAATTAGCAGTAAAACAATAATGAGACACAAAACACGCCACCACACGACCAGCTCCCCGTGCCCATTACACAATATCTGAAAATAAAGAGAGGTGATGGTATGGTAAGGTTGATCTCTGAGGTCACCAAAGCATTTTGACGGAGCTCTTAGAAAGAACAGAAAAACAACAGTTTTCGAAATGTGTGCTTTGGCAGAATGAGAGCAGCAACAAGCCATGGAATTAAATAACGGGTTTAATTAACAGCAAGAATTGGCTTCTCATTAAGAAAGTTATTGGAGTGAAATTGGATGGAGTTTGAAGCCCCAGTCTAGCGGGTCATCTGTTAGCTTGTTTCACATCTCATTTCTGCTTGTTTGTCATTTAATGAAGAAAGGAATCAATTCAGAGGGTTGAACTCTTCTAACAGGGCTATTAAAGTGATAAGGAAAAAGTTAATTAGCAGTGAAAACTGGCCACTGATAAGGCAAAGGGTTAGAATGAAAACCTGTAGCCACTGAGTTCACCACCCCTAGCCTAAATTATGCAAGGATATTTTTTCAAAGTGAAATATATGAAATGTAAGAACAAAGATATTTATAAAAAGTAGAATTTACATAACCAGCAGACAGCTGTGCATTTTAATGTATTATATTATTTGATTTATTACATTTTCCTGAAAAAACACAATAGTACCAAATTGATATCAAGGAACATCAGTGAGCATGTACATAACTAGTTTCAGTGAGAAAGGTACAATTTGATACACGAATGACTAAAACATTTTATTTTAGAACTTCCTTAATTATTAACTTCAAGTTCCCTATTTGGAGTGTTAGGCAACGAGGCACTGAAAAGGCAGGAGAAAGAGGTGGACAAAGTGCAAGCATGCTGCCCCATGAGGCTAGAGTGCAGGGGCTCCAACAGTGTGCAGGAATGCCTGGTCCTGTACTCAAGTATACTCAAGTACAGTATATAGTGAGGGAATGCTAGAGATGACAATGCCTCCTGTCTGGGGCTTAACATGATGTACTCTGAGATGAGGTTTAAAGCCATTTCATGGCTGTGAGTTAATTTACCCTGTGGTCAGGAAGATTAGCTTGAGGCTTACCTTGTGGGGGGAATGAACAGGCCAGAGCTGATAGTATTTGTTGGTTTTATTCTGTGTGTGATGGGCTGTACAACTAGCACCTCCTATCACACATAATACTGCCATCAGTATTATATCAGTATCAGTAAAGTTGGTAAGTGACCTGCAAAGAAGTAATGTTCATAATCTTCCCTGAAATAATTTATAATTACATTTTACATTTTACTTACTTATTTGGCTGACACCTTTATGAAAGGCAACTTACAACATTTATGATACAAATTAGTTGCATTTCTTTTGGTTTTCCAGTTGGAGCACAGGAAGGTAAAGGGACTTGCACATGGTCAAAACAGTGTCAGTAGCAGGATTTGAACCCACAACCTCAGGGATTGGACTACTACACCACACTGCCTAATAATAACAAGTCATGCAATGTTCATAGTCCATCCATCCATCCATTATCCATCCCACTATATCCTAACTACAGGGTCACGAGGGTCTGCTGGAGCCAATCCCAGCCAACATAGGTTGCAAGGCAGGAAACAAACCCAAACAAAGGCAGGGTGCCAACCCACCGCAGGGCGCGCACACACACACCCACACACCAAGAAAACACTAGGGACAATTTAGGATCGCCAATGCACCTAACCTGCATGTCTTTGGACTGTGGGGAGGAAACCGGAGCACCTGGAGGAAATCCACACAGACACGGGGAGAACATGCAAACTCCATAGCAAAAAAAGGACTATGAAAAACAACATACACTGGTTATCAAACACACAGTTACATTTGGATATCAGTGCACACTTAATGTAACATCAGATTTTGCTGACATTAAGTCTAGCCATGTCAGTACTTTTTCACCATTAATAAAATGTGTATTTTGTATTGATAAATTTTTCTCCTAAAACAATTAATTTGATTAACATTTCAATATTGTTGTTTACAAAACCTTATTAAAAATGGAAAAGGTGTTATAGAATTTTTGTTGATTTTAGTGTTTATATCACAAAAAACTAAAATTTCAAAAAAGGTTGTTTAGACTTTTGATATTTACTATACATCAGATTTATCAGAATGAACATTCTTCTTTATACAGGAGAAAGTAGGGTGAAATGACACATTCTTCTTTATGTCAGAGTAGAGAATTAATGTGTGGCCTTTGTGCTGCAGCTTACCCTTAAAAGTCAGAGTCAGATAAAATGGCTAAAATACCTTTTACACTCCAGACTGCTATGTGTCATATTTAACATGTCAAAACATTTGTAGGTGAACTTATTTTACCTGCAAAAATATGAAAAGATCACAAAGATCAAAGAGAGCCTATCTGTGGCCTGTTACAATATATTGTTCATATTACTGAAATCTTCTCAGCAACGATTAGCTAAAGTACATCATCTAATAAGATAAATCATGGCCAAGTGTACATATGCCTGTTTTGTTTAAAAAGTGTCACTGTGTCCCATATTACCAGTAGACTATATGTTCGCTGTTTGAGTGGCAGAAGCACTGCAGATCATATCTAGGTAGTGTGAACATGTATAAGGAACACAGAGTGACTTCAAAGAAGTATTGGGGTGCTAGCGAAGTCACCCCTCTTAATTGTATTGGTAGCTTTAAAAAAACAGAACAGGAACACAAAGACACAATATGGCAAAACACAAATAGCCTTTCTTGCTTTTAAAAAAAGATAACTCCTAAGAGCTGACCTAGCTTGCAGAGTTCTGTCCCCTACTAAGTACTCGTCGAAATGAGACACTACCATTTGTGTCTTTATAGTCTTCCAACTAGAAGGGATGGGATCAGTTGCCTTCAAGGGGTGTCTTCTCGGTGCTGTGGGGAAGAAAAGAGACAATACCTTTAGTGATAGCACCCCCCCTTTCTACCCAGCAGGGTATTGCATTCCTTAAATGAGCCCAGAAGATGTATATTTGCAAATTTAAGGTTAATCTTCTTGTGTTGGATGAAATAAAATTTTGTATAACCCAAACATATTATTTCTTTATCTGGTCAGATTTCCAATCACATATGGCATGTTTTCTGCCACAATAAATCCTTATAACACCAGAAGAGCTGATGGAATGCACTTGAAAACCTCCTAAACCATATTGCACATTATGGTTAATATTGTTCAGCTCTTTGATGAGAGTAGAAATATTTTACTGACGCCCATAGTACAAATCTTATTTGGTCTTGCAATAAACCTTTTTAATTTGCATTATCGCCCTCAACCCTGTCTCTACCATTCACTTACCTGTACATCACCTTCCTCCACTTGACATGCAAACTTGATGGCAGTTCGAAAGCCAGATCACTGTGTTTCACTATATTTTTACTTTCATTGTAAGGATAATCTTCACATCTTTTTCTTTAAATATAAAAATGATTATTTCACACTAAATAAAATATAAAATCACCTTTATTTTGTTACCCACATCTTTTCCAAATAATTTGGGAAATATGACATATTTTGTCATCTGGGTTTAAAGCAGTATATAGCTATATTCATGGCTGTCTGTCAATCAGACAATAATGCTACCCATCTATTTGTCCATCTCTGACATTCCCCCTCCTGTGTGTATACTTGTAGGAGAGCAATCCAATTAAGGAAAGGAAGACCCTGGAGCATGACGGGCAGGTAAATTACCCCCCAGTGCAGTAGGTTGGCTTTGATATTGATGTCTTGCATCTGTCTTCTTCACTTGTTGATTGGTCCATTTTTGTTTGAAGAAACTGATTCCTTGATGATGGTCTGTTTCCAAACCATGCAATCCCCAACAAGTGTCCTGAGCTATCCAAGGGGAATATAGCAGGCCTTGAGAAAATACTTAAAGTGATCCTTCCAGCAACTCCAAGGTCAGAATCATTCAGCAAGTTCACTAAACAGGGCCATAAAGTGCCACGGTCAGCAGAAGACATGGATTATTAGCATGGCCTCAATGCTGGTTGATGAGAAAAGCAGAAGTTATGCTACAAATAAAATTGAAACCTGTCAGTAAAGGTTTGAATATGATTGTTTCCTAATTAAAAGACTCATCAAGCATAATTAATATCATTTTCCATCCATCCATTGTCTAACCCGCTGAATCCGAATACAGGGTCACGGGGGTCTGCTGGAGCCAATCCCAGCCAACACAGGGCACAAGGCAGGAACCAATCCTGGGCAGGGTGCCAACCCACCGCAGTAATATCATTTTACAACTGTGTAATGAATATAGCACATAAAATTACCTAAGCTTAAAAAGGCTTTAACTGTGTTGTGCATCTTTGTAATTACCTAATTGCTTCCCTGTAGCTTTGCATTTAGGGTCCTAAAATGCTGAGTTATGGTACACAAGAATCCAAGAGAAAATTTCACTTTCCAACTAATAGTCCTGCTCCATATTTTCCCCTGTTGCTCTCCAAAACTACATTTTCTTTCCAGAGCTTGAAAAAATCATATTTGTACGGCTCCTTGACTTTATTTGTTAAGTATAACTTTATGGTCAGTATTAGAATGTTTTTTCAAAAATGGTTGGCTTTGTCAGTGATTTAAAACACAGGTTTTAATAGTTATTTTTTAGCCATATTCATGACATAACCAATCTAAGTATCTTGCCACAGAATACCTGTCAGTGAATAATACAACAAAATAATGTACAAGAGTAATTAAGTGCATTTGTCCTCTTAACTTCTGCCTTTCTGTCTCAACCAGTTAATTTCTTTTTGCCCCCCCAAGTACCCCAATTGTAATTCCTGCTAATTTGCTCCAAGGTAAATTTAGTTAATTCACACATCTTGCAGTTTGAACAAAGATTTCCTGTCAGTTGTTGTGCTATTGTGTATTGCTGCCATATCGAGAACTTCTTCAGTGGGTAAGAGATCTGGATCCACTCCCTGAATATTTGATAAGGCTCAGTTGGTAAAGTCTGTGCTTTCATCAGGCACAAGGTTAAAGATAATGAAATTTCTTACTTGAGCAGAGAGTTGTGTGTTAACCTTATTTCTTAGTTTTGTTTTTGTCTCTCTGACAAGGTATGTCTATTCAAGCTGCAAATATTTGTCTCCTGTTGTGACGGACAACCTCACAGAAATTGAGCATGCACTGTTTTAAAAAGCATCTTCTGAAAAAGACCCAGATGTTTCAGCATTCTTTCTGAAACTATGAAACTGACATTTACTGCTACACCCTGTTGAGATTAAATCTGTGTAAACATTGTCTGCTTGGCATAAACAGCTTTTTAAGTTCATTCACTATTGCAATTCTATCCTCATGACTCCAATCACTGAACTTTTCTGGATATTTTGATTCATAATGACACTATAAATTTTATTATAAATATAAATATGAGCACTTACACATTGATACCTCTAATAACAAGCATTCACTCTTTTCTAATACTCTTAAAACTGCTCTCCTTCTTATTCAAGTTTTTTTTTTTACATTTCTTTTAAAAGGCTAAAAAACTAAGATGGCAGGCAGATTGCAATCATTTAAAAAGAAAACAGGACAGTGTAGTAACACACTGCCAGACAAAAGGCATGCAGGGAATTTTCTATTATTACCCTAATACAGACACATATATTGCCTTTTAAATTCAATTACAAGGAAAACAAGCAGTTAAATCTAGGCGGTGTGCTATGAATCTTGATATAGCAGGCCATATTTAGTATATTTTATATGGTTATACAAAGAGCTAAATGATCTATAGGCCATGAATTTGACATCAGTTGTATAAAGGGAGGATTTGGTGTAGAATTTAATCTTCAGTGCTAACTAAAAGGACATACGTTAATTTAAAAATGATTTTGTCTTTTATCTTATTGTGTCCACTGTGAAGCCACCGGGGGGTGTACAGCCACCCTAACCCAGACACATGCAGGCAGGACACAGGTTCAACACAACACCTGTTTTATTTACAGTTTTAAGTGCAAAATCACCAGCGCCAACACACCAATACACAGTCCCTTTTTGCCACCATTCTATCCTCTTCCGCTCTTCCTCAGCCTTTGTCTTCTTCCTCCCGACTCTGGCCATTGAATGGAGTGAGGTGGCTCCTCTTATTCAGGTCCCGGGAGCTTTCCAGGTGGCTCATCAGTATTACCTGGAATCACTCCCAGGTGTGCTGGAGCAGGCCTGCACCTAGGAAATTCTGGGCCCCAGGCAGCTGACAGAGTTCGGGCCCCTTTCGTGTTTCAAATATGTGCGTATATTTTAAAACGCCAATTAAAGGGCAGGCCCCTATCTAGCTCGGGCCTCTGACAAGTGTCATGGTTGTCCCCCCGCAGGTGCGGGCCTGGCTGGAGGTCCTCTATAGGGGTCTGCATCTCCCCCTGATGGCCCCCACGGAACCCAACAGGGCTTCGCCAAACTCCAGTGGGAATCCGTGGTGCCACAACTGCCCATGAGGGCTGCCCTCTAGTGTCCCAGTGGAAATATTGCCTCACCAAAGCCCTCTCCCCTGGTCCTTCCACTTTGTTGGCATCCTGGCCAGGTAGTGGTCATGGCTGTCCATCACACCACAAGTACACTGAAAATTCAGGCAACAGCTTTAAATCTTTGAGGAACTGAGTTTTTTATCCAATGTCTCTGTGTATACCAAGGAAGCAAAGTTTTTTTTCAAAATAATTTGTAATTACTGAACACATTTGAAGGGCATGGAAAAACATTGATAATTTTGGAAGAATATTAATTGTAATCGTATTAATTGTTCTAGCTGATGTGACATCAAGAGATGACCAGATGGTAATTTTCTGTTTAACACATTCACAGCACAATGCTAAAGCTAAATTTGAATGGATATTTAAATTGTTATGTAAATATGATTAAGTATGTGAACTGCTGTGACAAATTTAAATGAGAACTCATTAAATTTAACCATAGGTTCTCCACAATCAGGAAATAATATGCTTTTTTTCTTTAATCTTGCATCCTGAAAGTTAATAGATTTTTTCATCCAGTATACTGTATTTAAAAACTATGTGTGAATGTAGTCAGTCTGGGTCAGTAAAATAGAGTACCACATTGTCTCTATGAAGACAGCATTTGTTTTTATTCCAAACCTCTCCTTAAAATGGCCAAAACAGCAAAGGGTTTGAGGTAAACTGCAGATAGAAAGAGGATGAAGGACACTCCTCTCTAGATCCATGTTTTAAAATGAAGAAATAAAAATGCATGTCTACAGTTGGAGTTCTGTATCCATGGGTTCCGATCCGTGGATCGAATATATTTGAAAAAAGCGTCCAGAAAGCTCTAAAAAGCAAAACTTGAATTTGGCATGCGCCAAGCACTACTCTGAATCCCTATGACCCTCTTTATCTTATCTGCAACATTGTGCAGATGCCTGAGTGCAGACTACAATTTCCATCATTCAGTGCACTGCTCCAAGTGATTTCATCAGTGTTCACGAATAAGAGTATCAATAAAAGTGGCATGTCTTTAAAGGTAGCAGCTGCTGCAGTTTGTTTTATTTTTCCTCAACCACTATGGTGTAACAATTTCATTGTCTTACCTTTTTAAGGTCCTTGATCACCCACAGACAGCAATTGCGGTGATGAGGGTTTATCCCTCCCTTTTCAAAACACATGCAGTTTAGAAATTGGGAAAAATCATGCACTGTTTTGGTCACTTAGGTTGACTGTGAGTGTGTCACATGAGACAATAAATCTAAAATACGCTTAATTTTTTTTTAACAGCGCATAGCCTTATATTTTTGAAAAAGCCAAAACTTTTGTCCATCTGCATATCGTCATACCAATCAACAATCAGCATTAGTTGCTTTTAAAGTGTAAAAAAAAGAAGAAATTTAAAATAAACACTTCAGGTTAACTAATGTAGCAAATCCATGATTAATCAGAATGATCCACGATTTTTTCTTTAGCTGATTTAGATGATGAAGAGAATAGGATGGTAAAAATAATGAATCATTTTTTTTTGTTGTTGTTGGTAGACATTTATTCTAATCCACTATATACTGAAGCTGAACTAATTTTAGGCTTTGACAGATTTTAGCTGTTTTTAACTTTGAATCAATTTTAAATAACCGAATACACTTTTACACCAGTACCACCAAGGACAACATTTAGCATGATCAACAGTAAGCAGCTGTAATTAACTAATAATATTAGCCCCTTGTAAAAAAAATGAAAATATTATTTACAGAAAAGTTCTTCGTTACATAGTATTTATGATACATTTAATAAACAATGGCACTTTAACTGAGGTTCATTGACAGAAATTTTCTCAGGCGAAGCCACTTAGCACAGCTAGTGTGGGAAGAATGAGTCTCCAGACATTATAAATGTTTGGGGCACCCACCCGTATATTATATTCCAGCTGCAAAAGTTTGAAATAATTGAAAAGAGATATTCATAAGACTGAGTCTAAAACATAACTGAAAACTTGGAGGTAAGATTGCAGTTTTAAGGGCTGGGGAAGGGAATGATGTCATCTATGCCGGAAGTGGAAGTGAAGGCATCAGAGCTGCCGGAGCTGGAAGTGCCATCATCCAAAGTGCCAGAGCTGGAAATGACATCATCAGAGGTGTCGGGACCTGGCGAGATTTTCCGGGAATGGTCTGCAAGAAAATGAGAGAGACAGTCAGCACACTCTACCACCCCTGGTCTGGTGTAGTATTACATTTACTCAGGCCCTTTAGCTGTCTCCTACTTGCACGTGTGTGACAAGGCCCCCCCCCATAGCGCAGGCCCGTTGGGTCAGGCGACCTGCACCGAGAGGTTGTGAGCACGAGAAAGAGCATCGGCGGTGGAATGAAGAGAGCCCTTACAATGAATAACCGAATACTTATACGGATGAAGGTAAAGAAAACACCTGGTGACCGAAGGATTCGATTCTTTGTGTAGGGCCATCCACTGAAAGGGTGCATGATCTGTCACAAAAGTGAACTCCCGACCCAAAAGGTAGTACCTCAACTGGGTAATCGCCCATTTAATTGCAAGTGCCTCCTGTTCCACTGCCACATACCAGGTCTCCCGATTCAACAGTTTCCAGCTGAGGTACATGACAGGGTGTTCTACACCATTGACGTTTTGGCTCAACACTGCAACAAGACCTGTGTTTGAAGCTCTGGTCTGAAGAGTGAATGGTAGAAAGAAATCATGAGCTTTTAAAATTGGTGTAGACGTAAGAGCCTGTTTCAAGTCACTAAATGCAGCCTCCGTTGTATCATACCATAACACATTGTTAGGAGCCCTCTTCTTTGTTAAGTCAGTCAAGGGCGCCGCTCTCTTTGAAAACTGGGTTACAAACCGGCTGCAGTACCCAGCTGTCTGAGAAAGGCTTGGATCTGCCGCTAGGTTCGCGGACGGGGCCATCATATTATGGCTTCTATCTTTGAACACTGTGGTTTTATGATACCCTGACCCACCAGGTAACTCAAATATTTAGCTTCTTTCATTCCGAAGAAACATTTCTTTGGATTAATTTGAAGCCCAGCTTTTCCTAGTGCATAGTGCATTTCAGAGAGAGGGTCCGGTCTGACCTCAAGGGGAGGAGATTCCTCCTGGCTTGTCGAGGCGCAGGGTGATGATGTGTCTGCCTGCGATGGCCCAGGAACCTCCCCGTCTACCTCTTGGATTTCCATATCTCTCTCCACCGGCTGATTACACGGCATGGAGACAGCTGAAGTTGAGTCATCCCCATCTATAGCTAGGCCTAAGTTTTTTCCTGGAGTAATAATTAGTATACCGCTTTTAATGTTTGACCAGTCCCACCCCAGAATCACTGCGAAAGATGCACTTGGTAGGACAGCCACGAGGATTTTTTTTTCAGCGATCCTCCATAGCTGATGAAACATTGGGCAATTTTATATTTACAGGTTTCACCATGTACACAGGTAATACTGGTCTTCATTTTTATCCACTGTCGTGGTAATACATATCGGCGAGCCACAATGGAAATGTTGCTGCCAGAATCGAGGAGTGCTTCGTCTTTATATCCATTAACTATTACTACTGCCATGTGTGCTAGTGAAAGGGGGTTGAGAAGTGAACGTAAACTGCCTCTCCCCGTCCACCTGCATCCCTCCTCATCCCCCAACAGGTTGCAGGTCCCGTGGTCCGGGAACTTTGGAACAGGCTCTGGTTTACATGAAAAAGACCTAGTTTGTGTGACATAATCCCCATGGAATCCACTAGAGGACCGTTCTGCTCCCTCGGATTGCGAGGCTGGCTTAGATGTTTCTAAGAGCTTTATAAGCTCCTCCATTTTGTTTAATTCTCCCCAGACCAGCTGGGCAAATGTTTTGGGGAGTCCTTTTAATAGAAATAGGCAGGCTACATGCTTCACTATTTGGAAGGAGGACAGCTCAAACGGCCTTAGCAAATGAGCTAGCTGTTCCCAGAGAGATTCTGCCTGCTCTCAAATAGATCTCTCAGGATCTAACTCCTAGTTTTTTATAGTTTCTACCTGCTGGCCCGTGGAAAGCCCATATTTATCTGGGATCGTAATTCCAATGAATGGCTCAGCTCTCTCCTCCAAGAGAACATAGTGAGCCCTTTTCGTTTCTTCCATAGGAACCAGTTTAACGTCTGTAAGTCTCATCCATATTCTTCCTTTGAGAAAATACTAGCCCGGTTTCATATTTAGCAAGTGGAGCCTGCACCAAGTTACTTCTGAACCCCGGACACACTTTCTCACCTGGTTATTTCTTTGGTCCTGTACCATTTTCTTCAGGGAACCAATATCCTGCCGGCTACGCAACTGTGAGAAGAATGAGTCTCCAGACATTATAAACGTTTGGGGCAGCCACCTGTATATTATATCCCAGCTGCAAAAGTTTGAAATAATTGAACAGAGATATTCACAAGACTGAGTCCAAAACAGAACTGAATACTTGGAGGTAAGATGGCAGTTTTATGGGCTGGGGAAGGAAATGATGTCATCTATGCCAGAACAGGAAGTGATGTCATCAGAGGTACCAGAGCCAGAAGTGACATCATCGATGGTGCTGAAGCCAGAAGAGACGTCATCAGAGGTGCCAGGACCTGGCAAGATTTCCCGGGAATGGTCTGCAAGAAATTGAGAGAGACATCCAACACACTCTGCCACCCCCTGGTCTGGTGTAGTATTACATTTACTGAGGCCCTTTAGCTGTCTCCTACTCGCATGTGTGTGACACTAGTTATTTGCATAAGATGTCATCTGGATTGGCATGTACTAGTTTGTTCAATGCAGATATATTGCATGAAACTCAAATTATATAATTCAGTGAATAAATAACTCCATTCAGCTATTTCAGACTTTCTTCAGGATTCAAAAACTGAAAGACCTCAGGGGACTCTGTTGCTACTGATTTTAATGTAACTATAAGAATTTTAAACTGTGTGCGACTGAGAGGATACATCTAAGGACACCACTACTCTCCTGAAAAGGAGTGCTGCCTGGAGGAACCTTGCAATTACTTTTCCAAGTAACAACAAAAGCTATTCAAATTACCTTACTTTTTGGTGCTTAGTGTTCTAAAAGCATTGAGAGCAATTTTTGTATGATGTATTTTTGTGGTCTAGTTGCTTAAGAACCACATTGCAGCATAAAACAAATTTGCATTTTTCTACAAAAAAACTTTCCACATCCTCAAAGAGCAATAGCTAAGGACTTTTCAGTTCTTAGCTTAACACACACTGTTAACATTTTTAATGCTGTTCTTTAGGTGTTTTGAGTTAGAAGACAAATTTAATATTTACTTCACTTAGCCATTACATACATTTTCCAAACTATCTTTATCCAACCAAGTGTCACAGGGTTGTTTAGCCTACTCTGACAGCACTCAGCACAAGGCAGGAATTAAGAATTCCTGGTTCTAGTCCACTAATGCCCACACCCATAGACTTCAGAACAGTTACTCTTATATACATGTTGTGGAAGCTAGGGGGCAACACAGAGCCCTAACCCCAATTATGAACACACAAAACAGTCCTGGTTTCAAATAAAGGGTGTTTATTTTACAAAATACCATTGTACAAATAAATAAAGTTGTTTCCTCTTTGTTTTCTCCTGTTCTTGCTCTCTCTGTTTCACTGCTCTCTTCCAGTCGAGTGTTGCCTTCCTTCCTCCCAGCTCCGACTCCCTGGACAAGGCAGAGCAGTCTCCCATTGGAAGCACTCCCGGGTCATATGGAAGTCCCAAACAACAGGTACTGTATCTCCCTGCAGAGCCATCTTCCAGCTCCCACTGACCCCAACATTCCCTGCTGGTTTCCAAACAGATACTGATATCCAGGGATGCTGCCATCTAGCATCGTGGGGGAATAAACATCCCCCAGACATAGTCCTTCCCTGTCCTCCTTTTTTTATCCCAGTCAGGGAAGGTACTACAAGTATATCCGGTCAGGATGCCTGTTGATCTGCCTAGGGCTTCTGGACTGGACTGGGGAGTCTTGCATGGGTAAGGCACCTTTCTCTCTCGGCTAGGATGCCTGTCTTTTCACATAGGGCCTCCTGTTTGGGTAAGGAGCCTTCCCCTCTCCTGGTCAGGATGCCCGTCCATCCCATGTGGCACTTACAATGTCTTTGGGGATTCAGGAGGAAAATGAAAGTATACACCAAAAAAAAAAAAAACTAACCACAGACACAGGAGTGAGAATCAATCCCTGGACACAGAATATGTGAGACAGCAGACCTAACCACTGTGCCACTCCAGTTATACAAATACAGTATACTCTAGACATAATAAAACACAAAATATTTTATAGAAGCTGAAATAAAACATAAAAATATTATCTAGATGGCATGTGAAAATTATGTGATGACTGGAAGTAAGATTAGGTTCTGCTTGTGATTGGTTTCCTGAAACCTAAATTCTTCTCCCTTTTCATATATTACTTTCTTTTGTCTGCCTTTTCAGAGAGGCAGTAAGTCTGAAAAAAGTCACCTCTGCTCTCCCTCCTACTGACTGCTTTTGACACCAGTACTTTCACAGGTACCCAATTCTCAATTCTGTTCTCCTTTCTTGACCATGTTTGTCCTCTCTCTTCCAGGCCTGCACATGAAAGACCATCCTGTCCTTGGCTTTCTGAAGCACTCTGGAATCAACAGATCAAGCTTAGGATAGCTGAAAGGAAATGGAGGAAGTCAAAGGCTCAGACTTGGCTAAGTATCAATCCCTCCTTGCATTCTTTTCTTCTGCCATCATCATCACTAAGGTAAGGTTCTATCAGACCAGAATTAACAGCTCCTTTAACACATGGTCTCTGTTCTCTGCTTTCAACTTTCTTAACCCTACTCCATCTCCTCCCACAACCTTCTTGTTTGCTGATGACTATGCCATCTTTTTTTCAGGATAGGGTGGCTGCTATTAGCAGTCAGTTCTCACCCTCACTGCCACCTGTTATGCCTCCTTCCAAGCATCACCCAACATTGTTGACATTCTCTCCACTCTTTGCCTCTAATGTTTCTGAACTCCTCTCCAGTCTTCCCACTACCTGTCCACTTGACCATATCTCCTCACATCTCCTTCAGGCCTTCTTCTCCTCACTTATCTTTGCAATTACACGCACCATTAACACTTCACTCAGCTCAGGCACATTTCCTAACATCTTCAAACATGCTTTGATAACCCCAATCCTCAAAAAACAGTCAGTCAATCGCAAGTTAACAATTACAGGCCTGTCTCTCTACTTTCATTTCTTTCCAAAACACTTGAATATTCTGTTTCTAAACAAGTCTATTCCTTCCTTATACAGAATGGATTGCACAATACCAAGCAGTTTGTCTTCAAGAGGAACCACTCGACTGAAAATGCTCTACTGATTGTCATCAACCAGATACTATTTGCTACAGCTACCAACATGTCATCGGTCCTGATCCTTCTAGGTCTCTCCTTTGCCTTCAACACGGTCAACCACTACATCCAGACATGCACAGGGGTTCCCAAATGATCGTGCAGGGCCCTGTACTTTTTTCTCTTTACACCACCTTTCTGGGCTCTATCATCCAATCACATGACTTGTGTTGTCTGTGCTGGTGATACACAGTTGTAACTGTCGTTCCTTCCTGAGGACAACATGATATCAGCTAAAGTCTCTGCAGTTCTTACTGATCTCTCAACCTGAATGAAGGACCACCATCTACAGCTCAACCTGGCAAAAACCAAGCTTTTTGTCATCCTGGCCAGCTAGTGTGTTTAACTCCCCTTCTCCATACAGTTTGGCACATTGTTGTAAACACCTGCCAAGTCAATGTGCAACCTTGGGGTTGTGATTGATGAACAGCTATTTTTTTCTGACCCCATTTCTACTCTTTCTCATTCATGCACGTTCACGCTGTACAACATCCACAAGATCAGACCTTATCTGGCAGAATATGCAGACCAACTTCTGGCTTGGGCTTTGGTCTTGTTGCATCTGGACTACTGCAACTCACTTCTGGCAGGAGTACCCACATGGGCTATCAAGCCACTGCAGATGGTCCATAATGCAGTCTTCTGTTTAACTAGCTGAGATGGGTTCATATCACTCCCCTCTTCAGGTCGCTACATTGGCTCCCTGTAGCAGCATGCATCAAGTTCAAATCCTTGATGTTTGCCTACCGAGTAGTCAATGGGTCAGAACCTGTGTACATGGAGTCTCACATAAAGTGCTGTGCTCCTTCTCTCCTACTCAGGTCTATCAGGGAACATTGTTTGGTGATGCTGCCTCTGTGTGGTATCAGTTCTCAATCCAGATTCTTTTCCTGTGTAGTCCCTAGTTGGTGGAATGAGCTCCCAACCTCCATCTGAACTGCTAACTCCCTCAATGTATTTAAAAAGCAATTGAAAAGTCATCTATTCTGTGAATATCTGTTTAATTGATTGAGAAAAAAAAAACTAAGCTTTGTAACAGTTGGCTGATTTGTTATGTTTAATTGCTTTATCAATTGTTAATCTGTGTTTGTAAATGTATTTGTTGTTACATCATTTCATTTGTGGCAGTCAGCTTTTGTTAACTGTCCTACTATCCTTGTTGAAAAAGCAGGCCCTAGCCTAATGGTACTCGATTATGTCTACCTCTTTTGTAAAATGCTTTGGATAAAAGTGTATGCCAAGCAAATTAATGTAAATGTAAATTATTTATTTTTGTGATGACCATTAGTTTTCTTTAATATTCTGTAATTTTGTGTCTGTGTGTTCTCCAGCCCAGGAGGTGGAGCTACCCTTGAATCCCTCGTTCTCCCATTGCCAACTTTCTGCCTATTTAAGGCTAGAGAAGAGGAACCTAAGGCAGTGGGGGCATTGAAGTTGTTGAAGTCATTAAAGTCTGTAAGTATTGTGTCTTTTATTTTGATGTTGTGTGGCGCAGTGATGCAACATTAAATTGGTCTTTGTGTGTGTGGACTGTTGCCCTGTCCAGGGGATTGTTCCTGTTCTTACTCCCTATGCTTACTTGAATAGGCTCTAGCACCCCCCGTGACCCTGCTCAGGATAAAGACAAATTTGAAATGGTATGGTATAGTTTAAATTTCCTGGTATCTTGATATCTTTTTGCTCTGATCTATGGATTATTCTTCTGGATTGTTTAACTCTTTTTTGCTCATTTTTGGATGCTTTTTATTATTCTAATGTATTCATTTATAAAGAATTCTTGGTTCTCATTTGGTTACCACCTAGAGTTTTTACATTTTACTTCTTCTTGTGAGGCATTTCTTTATTCCTGATACTGTTTAGAGTATTTTGAACTATAAAAGCCAGTTCCTCCATTTTGGGCCTAGATGGGCTAAAGAGTGGAGGTATAGTTGAAGGGCCAGCTATTCAGTAGTGAGTGCATTATGGGCTTCTCAGTGCACTCCCTATTTACAAGAACATAGGCTGTAATTAAAACAGGCACAATTTATTATTGAACTATCAAAAAAAAAAAAGAAACAACAAATAGTTGTATGCAACATACGGTTAATTGTTTTTTCAGAATTTGCTTTTGGTACAGTGAGCATAAACTCCATTTAATATGTAGAACAATCTTTAATTCAAGCAGTTTACCAGAGCTTGAATTCCAGTGTGGAATCATAGGAATTATGCCTAATATTCAAAGTCCCACATGGTTTAACTTATAATAGTGGGAAAACCCCACTGTTATTTAAAGGCAATTCCAAAACACGAGCTTTTATCTAATTATGGAATTAGTTCAGAAATAAAAATATCATTCCAGCGTGCTTTGAAAACACAAGCTTTAATTTGAAATTTTTTAAACTTGTAGTGTCAGACAAATCACAGAAATCGTCATTGCTTTCAGGACAGAACTACTCATGCCCCCGATAATGGAACAGAGGATTCACATTCATCCTCTGAATGTAATGATCAAAGCTACCACTGTCAACCCAGCCATTCATCCATTTTGTAACCAACTTACCCAGTTGTGGAGAGCAGATGTCTGTCCTGGGTGCACTGGGCATGAAGCAGGAAGCTGCCTTGGACTGTGTTAATTTCTAGCTAAACATCCACACTCATAAGGGGCCAGTTTCAGTACCTGAAATAATCTAACCTTCATGTGTTTGGAATGTTGGAGAAAATTTAAGAACTAGAGGGATTTCCATAAGGCAGTGCCCACTACGGTTATAGCAATTAAAGTTAAATCACGCTTGAAACCAATTGGTATCTATATCTGTGAGATGTTTACAGCAGTGATAATATAAGATCCTTGTTTTCCGTACCAAATAATATTTAGTTAGTTTTTAAAGATTTCCACCTTGGCCAGATATTCATATGACTTAAAGTTTATAATGCTTTAAAGCACAGGGCACATCCAATTAAATATATAAATAATTAATGGAAGTGCATACTTGCAGAAGTGAGCAGTTAGCAAGTCTTCCAAAACAGTATACTGTACCTCATTGCTGAAAATAAATCAACAAACACTAAATTTATGTTGCTTAATAGGTTATTTACAGTCAAAGTAATGTTAATTATCTATATACAGTATATAACTAGCTTCGCAGCGGAGAAGTAGTGTGTAAAAGAAGTTATGAAAAAGAAAAGGAAAAATTGTTTTGTCATTGATGTGAGTGTTGTTGTCATATCTATATATATCTATATATATATAGCAAAATACCCGTGCTTGGCAGCGGAGAAGTAGTGTGTTAAAGAAGGAAAGAGAAACAAAAGGAAACATTTTGAAAATAACGTAACATGATTGTCAATGTAATTGTTTTGTCACTGTTATGAGTGTCGCTGTGATATATATATATATAGCAAAATACCCGCGCTTCGCAGCGATGTTGTGTGTTAAAGAAGTTATGAAAAAGAAAAGGAAACATTTTAAAAATAATGTAACATGATTGTCAAAGTAATTGTTTTGTGTATTTGGTGGCAGCGTCACAAAGTTGTTTTCGGTAGCTGCATCAGAAAATGTACCACGACGTCTGACACGCCTCCTTTTTACTGTTTTCTCACAGCTTGAATTGCTGCTCTCATAATTGGTTTGAGTGTACATATATATATATATATATAGGGTGGCACGGTGGTGCAGTGGTAGCGCTGCTGCCTCGCAGTTAGGAGACCCGGGTTCGCTTCCCGGGTCCTCCCTGTGTGGAGTTTGCATGTTCTCCCCGTGTCTGCGTGGGTTTCCTCTGGGCGCTCTGGTTTCCTACCGCAATCCAAAGACATGCAGGTTAGGTGGATTGGCGATTCTAAATTGGCCCTAGTGGGTGTGTTTGTGTGTGTCCTGTGGTGGGTTGGCACCCTGCCCAGGATTGTTTTCTGCCTTGTGCCCTGTGTTGGCTGGGATTGGCTCCAGCAGACCCCTGTGACCCTGTATTTGGATTCAGCGGGTTAGAAAATGGATGGATGGATGGATATACATACATATCTATATACAGTACATATATATACATACATATCTACATCATATATATACACACACACAAATTATATATATATATATATAATGTAGATAGGGGTGTGTGTGTGTATATATATATATATACACATACATACATATATATACACATATATATACTTGTGTGTATGTTTGTATGTGTCTATATGTGTGTGTATAGCTTTGGTCACTGAGTGCAAGGGAAAAATAATAAAATATAGTCTATAAGTTATTAAACAGTAAAACATTAACGTTTTAAGAAGTACAGGCACATTGAGCACTACTGGAGTAGTTCCGGGTAAACTACATTTTAAAGACGGTGTAACACAACAGGTAAGTAGTACTAACAGCAGCTAAAATGTATATGGATCATCTCTCGGTAGTAGATCCCTTTTGAAAGGCGCTACACGACGGCTGTAATAGAAATTACATTTTCTATGTGAACGTTCAAATTTCTGCCTCTGGTAATGTGCCTTACCGGCATTACCAGCATCCATCCATCCATTTTCTAACCCGCTGAATCCGAATAGGGTCACGGGGGTCTGCTGGAGCCAATCCCAGCCAACACAGGGCACAAGGCAGGAACCAATCCTGGGCAGGGTGCCAACCCACCGCAGGACACACACAACCACACCCACACACCAAGCACACACTAGGGCCAATTTAGAATCGCCAATCCACCTAACCTGCATGTCTTTGGATTACCAGCAATTAAAGAAAATTAGTTTTGTGTCCTCTGCAGTGTTAAGAGAGAAAGGCTTTGGTTTGGGATAAAAGGGAAAAAGGTGTAAAGAAAGGAAAGTTGCCTTTTTCTTTTATATAGTATAGAGAGATGTGTTCGCTGACGTTATGATCGCCTTTTGGGGACAGTTGCAGTGGGTCTTGTGTAGACTGGTGAGACGTCCCTGCCATTAATCGGCTGTGATGGCACTGTCAGTCCTCCACTCGTGTGCGTGTCTTCATAATCCGAGCTGATGACCTCATAATCATATACGTGCAAAAGAAAGTGCGAATCACCTTAATATTAGTTTGCCGCGGTGTAGAAAAGGGGTCCCGTTTTTGCAGTTGTCTGGGCTATAGCTCAGGGGGAGGATGAAAAAAATTAAAAGTGCTCACTTTGACTTAAGGCAGAAGTGCAGTCAGCGTCTCAAAGGCCAGCACAGCTATGCATGCGCACTGGCTGCTCGACTTTTGCTGGGCAGGAGACCCCAGTTTTTGCAGACACGTTCACGATATCAAAAGTCTCCGCGCTCTTTGGAGGTCATTCATATATATATATATAGCAAAATACCCGCCTTGCAGCGGAGAAGTAGTGTGTTAAAGAAGTAATGAAAAAGAAAAGGAAACATTTTAATAATAACGTAACATGATTGACATTGTCATGAGTGTTGCTGTCATATATATGCCTGCCTAAATAAGTCACCTCGCTTGCTCCTACTTTTTTACCGTTCATTTAATCATGGCTAGTGGCGGAAAAATTATAAAATGGAAGAAGTATTACATTGAGTATGGCTTTACCAAAACAATTATTGATGGCGAATCGATTATTCATAAAGCTTCAATTGGTGATCTGTTTTTCTGTATTAACCTCATATTTTTTCATACTTCTTCTCAAACCAAGGTGGTGCGAGGGTAAAATGAATAGGGATGCGCTTGATCAAAGTAATCGTGTACCAGGAAATCATGCATTGACAAAAGTTCCCTTGCTTGTAATGCAAAGTGTGATTAAATGCATTATTTTTAATCGCTTATGGAGCACATGCATCGAAGCTTCTCAGCTGTGCTTGTGCTAAGAAAAGGAAAGATTTTAAAAATAACGTAACACGATTGTCAATGTAACCTTTTGTAAGTAGTGCCTGGAGGATTCAGTGTGGAGAAACTCTAGAGACAGCGTGTGTATTAACTTGTGGATTTTTCTGTGAGTATTTGGTGGCAGTCTGACGAAGTTGCTTCGAAAGATGGCGTTAGCCGCGGAGCTCACCTCAGAGCGAAATTAGGTAAATGGGAGGGGAGATGATGACGTGACTCCCCCACCCGCCTTAACTGTCAATCCCACACAAACACAGTCTCTCGGAATTTGCATAAGCACAGCCCTTCACCTGCAATTTTAGTTACAAAGTGATCAAAACTCTCGTTTATATCCTGCGTCCTCTCATTAAACTTGTATCCCTCATTACCCGTGGGCATGACAAATGCCAGCGGCAGCCTGTCTATGAACTTAATTTAAAGTTTAGGTTTACACCTTGCTTTCTTTCCGAAGTAGCAGCACTCATGAATATGGTAGTATATGTCACTCGCTCACTTCTTATTGTTTCGCTGCTTTCTCAATTATATAATGCATGTTTTCTTCAGCGCTTTTTGGAGGTCTTCCTGGTTTTCTACGCACTGCGTTGACCGTCAGTTCACGTGATTACGTGGGAGGCGTGATGATGTCACACGAAACTCCGTCCCCCCCACGGCTTTCAAGCTCAACTCCATTATAGTAAATGGAGAAAAATACCTTCCAGTTATGACCATTACGCATAGAATTTCGAAATGAAACCTGCCCAACTTTTGTAAGTAAGCTGTAAGGAATGAGCCTGCCAAATTTCAGCCTTCTACCCACACGGCTACTTGGAGAATTAGTGATGAGTCAGTCAGTGAGTCAGTGAGTCAGTCAGTGAGTCAGTCAGTCAGTGAGGGCTTTGCCTTTTATTAGTATATATTCACTAAGGCAAGACAACCATGGAAAGCACGCCGGAAGGGGTGTGGACTCACTGAGCCGCCGACAAGTAAGACACCTATGGCGCACGCAGAAGGAACCACGCCCACCAACTCCTGGCACCTCCGAGCCACATTGACTGTTCATAGAGGCATGTTTCTTGCGGAGGTGAATTGCCATATGAAGCGTGTTAAACGGTTTGCGAGAGGTATCCCATTGGATCCTCAAAACAATCCTTTACAACTGAGGTTAAAACAAAATGAAGTAAGTAGACTTTAAAAACCGAGTTTTCGGTTACGACGCACGACGACGTGCACCATAGCAAACTGTTTTACTGTGTTGGTTCGTTTTGTGCATTGTTATAATGTTGCTTTTCTTGCTGATTTATTACATTACCGATTTTTCAAATGTTCATTTTCTCCATGTGCTTAAAAATCATTAAAAACCGGCCTGATTATGCAGCGTATACGACGCGGGTTGGCTAGTTATAATAAATAAATGAGGCAAAGCAGTGAAAACAAATATGACAAATATTTGAAGGGTACAAGAGCAAACGGGATACTATCTTCAGTTAGTTATATTTATTTCAGGTTATTATAATGACTAATTCTTATCTATTTTATCTACTTCCTTCAGAGACTTCTCATGCTGGTTTTTGTTGCATGTGGCTTCTTTGACCTCTCTGGGCAGATCGTCCTCTGGTAGACATCCAGTTCTCACTTGTGAAGATAAAGAAAAAATGCTGCAAGGTGTTTGGGGCCCTGTCTAAAGGAGTCTATGATTTTAATGTCTTCAACTTCTGGATATCGTTTTTAACTTGTTAATGATCATCCCACACACAGATGCAAACATAAATCTTAAAACAGAAAAGCTAACAAACCTGACTTGAAAGGTTTATTAACAGAAAAGCAGCTTTAAAGTGTTAGTGTAAATTAAAATATCCCGATTAGCCTTGTTATTCACTAAAGTACAGTAACTGAATGAATTTAGTACATATAGTACACATGGAAAGATAATCTGGTAGTGCATAACAAGCATATAATTTTTTATAAACCTTATGCTTGTACTTCCCCACTACCAAACCCAGCAATAACCCCACCTCCATCTGCTGTTACACTGTGAGTCCTGGAATACTTGCATATGAATATATATTTTAATAGTTTATGTCTAAAAATATCATTGGTATTGAAAATAAGCATGCTGCTATCCCATCAAGGGCTGATTTCCACCTTATTCCCAATCATGGCAGGGTAAGTTCCAGGGGGCTCATGTATAAAATGTACATACACTCAGAAGCATGCGTAAGCCATTCCTTACAGAAAATTAGGGATTTATAAAACACAAACTTGGCACTATAATTAGCTTATATAATTAGTCTTTTGCAGGTTTTTTTTCCGTTGTTGTCATTTTAGATACTCCAGGCAGCATGAGAACGAACTGAACAGAAAACCTTGTTTCATTGCGCATTTCAAAGGCACATTAGTCACATTCCAGTATTCTTGAATTAATGATCACTGTCAATCGACATGCTCTCTCTCTCAATACAGTGGCCTTCAATGTTAATAATAAGTCCTAATGTGTTACACTTAACGTTAATTGCCTTAGAAGCCTTTAGTAGTATTTTGTGTATGAAAAGGGTGTTTTGTATGACATAAATTCATTCTATGGTGGTGCCTCAATCACAACATGTGTTCAGTCAATTGCATGGAATACATTATGAAAAGCAGCCATTGTTGAAAATTACTTTTTGATCTCAACTTGCTCACCCTGACTGTAAGGAAATTACATGTGTCTGGGTAGCATCTTTAGTATACTATCTCATATAGATGGCGAGATTCCTGACCAGTCAGCCAGTTCCTGTTGAAAAGTGCCCATTGACGAATATGGTATGGTTGTTAAAACCTGTAAGGAAATGGTAATTGTAGGATTTCTGGGGGATGGTCTCTGTAATGTAGGCAACGATTCATGAAAAAAATCCATGAGGGCTTCTCTTGGAAATCTAAACCGGCTTATATGGCCAGTCATCATCATTAGCCAAAAAAGGTATTAAAACAAATATGGTGGTGTTTGTACTGTTCAGGTAGCACACTGCTCTACGGCCCCACAAATGTCTGCCGCATTATGATGGCTTGTAAAGTACTATACAACACAGTGAAGAAACATTGTCTGCTTCTGCCACCTGAAATGGACTATGGCGAGTGTATGGATGAACCAGCTCATAGGAAAATTGTATCACTCAAACATTGATCTTTGATGGCTCATGAGACTTCACAGAGATTCTCATTTATGTTTAATTTAAGAATCAACTTTGTCACAAATGTTTTTCTTAAAATTCCTTAGGAGAAACAGCTTTAGACAAAATGGGGACATGAGATACACCTGAGGTAAAAGGCAATTAAACTTGAGAATTTGGTTCAAAAAGCATACAGTATTTTGTAAAATCTTTCTAATCTTGTCTTAACCTCTTTCAAGACTTCCTATTTTTTATTGGACTTATGCCTTTATTAATAGGTGTCTTACAACATTGGAGTTACAATCAGTTGCATTCCTTTTGTTTTTCCAATTGAAGCACAGGTAGATGAAATGACTTGCTCATGGTCATACAGTGGTGTCAGTAGTGGGATCTGAAACCACAGCTTCAGGATTTGAGGCTCAAAGTCTTAACTACTATGTCACACTGCCTGCCTTTTTTGTCAGTTAAGAAGGAGTATGATGTAATTGTCAAACAGCAATAAAAATGAGAGCAACTAATAGTATTATTAATAGTATTATTCAGAAGTGAGGACTACTGTTTTATAATCATAATAAAGTGTTTTATTACTACCATTCATACATTTCACCATATATTACTGAGCACACAATGCAAATTCTTTGAAATTGGAAAACAAAATGACAAGATGTTACCTGGAAAATGTGAGCCCATTTTGTGACTTTTCTGAGATCTCTGCCGAATCTCAAAGCGACACTGCAGTAAAGTATTTAGGAGAAAAATGTGAGAAGCAGGAGACAAAAGAAAATGTCTTGGTTTATTTCTTTCTGATCTCATTGTTGTCTACGAGAAACCAAAAAAGATATTAAGGAGTGTGACAGATAGGGGGCGCTCTTGCTCCCTTGAACCCCTGTCCACGACTCCAGACACCAGGTAAAAGTCCAACTATTGACATTATTCAAATGCCACAGTGCACAAAGCACCCTCTCCTCCACAATACTCATATATTAATCACAAATACAATAATAAACAATCCTCCACTCCCAGACGCGTTGCCACCCTTCCACCCAGCTCAGCTCGCCGTCTGGTAGCTTCCGTTGTCCTTTTATATTCCCTGACCCAGAAGTGTTCCAATCCCCAGTCCATGTGACTCTCAATCATTTCCGGGTCAGGTACAAGTTCTTTTCTTCACCCCGGACGCACGTCATTCCTCTTGTCCACGTGTGCTTCCGGGGCGTAGGGAATAATAGCCATTATTCTTCCCTGCAGCATCCCCTAGTGGCCCACACAGCATCCAGCAGAGCTGTGTAAAAAAAAACTACAATGTCCGTGATGCCCTGCTGGTCTTCTGGGGACCTCCATAATGCAAGGAGGGCTCCACCTGGCGGCTTGGGGGTATTGGCCGGGATAAAGGGCCGGCCATTCACCACAGGAGATATCTTTTTTGATTTTTCATTCCTATACCTGTGATTGTCCCAAATTACCACAGTTCTGCAGCTTTTAGTTTGCTTCATTGGATGGTTCTGGCAATAGTGTGACACATGTTCAAATAATTCCACAGACCAAGTATCTTTGTTTTAAATGTTTTAGTAAAATTCAAAGCAAAACAGTTTACACAAAAAATAGAGAAAAAAAAACTGATAATAAAGAAAAGTTATTACTTAAGAAAAGTACTGCTTAAGGCTTATTTACGTTGTTTAATTTCTCTAAGTTTGGTTTTACAGTCTTACGTTAAGCACTGTCAGAAAACTGTATGTAATCTCCTATTTGTAAACATTTTTAAAAGTCCATGCTAGCAGTAGGACTATTTACTAACTGGCTTCATTAACTCTCTGTTTTACAGATACAGCTGAGAAAGTTCTATTTCTTGATAACTTACAGGCAGTAAAAGACAATACCATTGTCTCTATATATGAGAAAATTATATTGTATCAAAATTAAACAAAAACTTGTATGAATTTAATATCAAATATTAATTTTCTAGGATTGGTTGTTGCAGTTCCTATAGGAGATCTTGTCTCTCAGGACAGCAACACAATCAAAATTTAAAGACATATTGAGTGATGTACATCGAATGTTATAAGTTGAATGAATTGCAACATTGATGTTTACTTAGCAAAAAGGTTTTTAATTTTTCAAGTTCACTATGAAAGTTCTTAATATATCACATGTGCATACATCCTGCATCATTTCACAATGTTTTTTCTTTTGTATCTGTAGTACCTTGAAATTCAATACACATAGCATTAGTTCCCACTGGTGGAGTCTGGGCACTACACGATGGCACATTGTAATTGCTCTCTCCATTCAGCTGCTGACACTCTGCGCTTTTTCTTTTATTTGTGACTCCCACAGAGACACCAGCAGAAACAATTTTTTTGCAGTTCTTCACTTCAGTCAGTAATACTTCAAGTTCACATTCACTGAAGTTTCATTTTCTGTGTTCTCCCATGGTTTGCACTTCAATAAATATATCACTAAGGAACAGGGATGAATTTGTATGGTGATTAGATCATGAATATTCAACAAAGGTATTTTTAAGTAATATATGGTTATTGGTGGGAGGTGACAGGGAGTGACAAAAACACATGCACACTACAGACAACAGAATTAGGTAACAGAATCATCTGTGTGTGTCAAGAACAAGATAACACAGAAGGTAATAAAACATGGGTAATTTGATACATTGTGTCATGTTTTACATCAAATTCATATTGATTCCAGGTGTTACCTTCCCACGGTGCAACAATGCTAATAACTCTTTCTGCTTGCTTGTTGTTTGGGCACTATTCCGAAATTTATGTTGGTGGGACGGAGAACTGTACTATAGTATTAATGCTAGACTCTTCACTGCTTCCACATATCCTGCTCCACTTTCTAGCTCCTTCAGCTTTTTGAAACTTCTTAATATTAGAATATGACAAAACATAACAACATTGCCAAACCCATAGCAAATTATATTCCAAAGTATTCATCTGTCATTGATTTCTGCTGGTTGTAGGATGTTGTACAATTCAGAAACCTGTTAGACACAAAAGCACCTTTAGCTTAACTTCTAAATACGTTAGTTTTGTTCCTGTTCAAACATTTATAGTGTAAATATGTGTTTTTTTCACTTCAATCAATGTAGCTGTTATGCTGCTTTGCAATTACTGGTTTCATAACATAAAATTAAATTCTGCCACCCGGTTACATTGAAATGTTTTTCAATAAACACATGGGCATGCAATATTATAACTACATCCCATTCTTTTAACTTCTATGTGTCACAACATAGCTAATACTGGCATGGTCATGTTAGTGTAACTCTATGTTGTTCATATTTTTAAATTAGATATAGTTTGTGCTTAGATGTTTGTTCATGTATCTGTCTCTAGGATTGCTAACCAGTGGCTTTGGTACAACAGTTTGAAGACATTGTTAAGGAAATCATTAATATAGAAAAATATATTGAAGTGCAATGTGTTGTGCTGCTTCCTCAGGGAACAAATGACTCAGTTTGAATCCTGTGCCAGGTTACAGACCATGTGAAGTCTGCACAATTTTCCTGGGTCTGTGTGGATTTTCTTCCAAGTACACCATTTTTCCCTTCCATATCTGCAAAGACAATGTGTTTAAGGCAATGGCTTGTCCATGGCTGATTGACGATTTTTACCGTATTCCTGCAACCCTGAAGCAGAATAAGGGGATTTGAGAATATCATATTATGTTCTACTACAAATGTCTTTCCAGGAAACTTCTATTTAAGTAGTCTGATTATTGTTAACAATGAGCAAAACAGGAATCAAATGGGAGTTACAGTACGAAATGCAAAACAGAAAATCAATTCAAACATCACAACACATAAAAGAGAATGCAATGAAATGAACAGGTTAAACACTCTAGGCAGAGCTTTATTTGTGTGTGATGTGCTTAATAACAACAAGAAAGAATGTACTTATATGCTTTAAAATTTCTGCTAGATGAGACCTTTGACCTGTAACATGGACATTCCTATTTTGATCACATTTCAAAATCTGGTAATAATGTATACGTGCAACCTCTTTTAAATTCAACTGTGACACATTTTTACATATTTTTTTCACATATTTTTAAAGAATAAGGAGGATAATCACTTCATCATTTTCACCATCAGAGTTCATCCTATCTGTTTATTTAGAGGACATGCATTGAAGGACATAGTCTTCAAATTTTTTAAAGGGTAGTCTTTTAATGTTTGCTTAAATCATAACTAATGAAGAATGGGAGAATGATGAGGTGTTACATTTTACCAAAATGTATTGCTAACAATGACAATTTTTGTTATTTTCTGCCATATATTACCATATGCACTGTATTCATTTGTGAAAGAAATATAATGTAAAATCTCATTAGATCTTTTAAAATTTCACAACTTACCGATACACATCAGTGATTTTTTTTTCAAACATGAATTAACCAATATGCTTCTTGTTGTCATGGCAATTTTTGCAAATTCAACATTGTTGCCTGATGGTAGGTCATCACAGCCTCTGATTTTTTGGAATAAATATGTCTGGTATACTGGCTTACTTTGCAGTGGTACATGTTGAGAAATGCTCTATACAAAATATTGTTTAATTGGAGTGTAGGGTGGTATGTAGATGCACGATGACAGATGATTGGTTAATTGGCTTCCTGAGTGGCTACTGTTTACGTGATTGCTGCTTTTTCTGTGTGAGGGAAGAAGTGGTTGTTGATATGTAATATTACATATGAATAATGTGGAAAACGACTGAATAAAATAAATCAGAACATGTTTTTTGAGGATATCATTTTCACCTAACTCTAAAAGTCTGCTCAATGGTCTATCGGCATACGTTCATTGGAACTTCAATACTTGCTGCATTTACTAGCCATAGTTTCTTACTTTTGTACAGTACTAGGGGGCTCCGCCCCCTGCTCACTTTGCTTGCCCAACCCTGGGTTTGGTTAACCAGATATATAATTTAAAGAGATTGTTAATTTCATGGGAATTGTTACATATTCTTTTGATTCTATGTTGCATCGCTTCTCCGTGATCATAAATATACACCTGACCGAATTGTGGTTTCTTTGAAATTAAACTTGTAGTAGATTTAATTGTTGAGGGACCACATATTCTCATAGTGTATAGTCCATTATTATGTAAATCTACATTTTGAGCATTGAATGAACGTGAACGCAAAAAGATTATTGTAGACTCAGTTATTTTGCTTATAGAGTTTGTGGATTTCACTTTCACCAATCAACAAATCTTTTAATTCTTACGGATATGCCTCTTCACTGGGTTCACCGACAAAAGCGCGATAGATATGAGCCCCGACAAAACCGCGTCGGACAAATGAGCGCAGACAAACCCGCTAACTGGTTTTCGACAAATGTCCGCCGACAAAATCGCCACGACAAAATCGCGAGAGAGGCCAAGAGAGTGGGACGCATACGTGTGCATTATGTACACATTATGTGCTAGGTTATAACTGTTATAACTGCTGATGGCATGCCGCAAACAAATAAATCAGTCGAGGGCTGGCATAATGCGTCGTATACAAAGTGGAATTACCAGCAGTCAGGCAGCCAGCAAGTCAAAATACGCTCAACTATCAAGACGTCTTGCTGCAGTTCTTCCTACATAAGCAGGGTGTGATCTTAAGGACAATCTGCATGCCGTGCTGATGGCATGCCGCGTCTCATAATATTGACTTCTAAAATAAACATTATTATATATGCTTTAAACTAGTAATTCATATTTAATGAAACTTTCACGATTTTGTCGGCGCTCATATGTCTATCGCGCAAATGTTGGGTCACATTTCACTGGGAGGCAACACTACTTTTCTCTGATGGCAACATGAATTAGATGATCTACAAGTCTCCGACTTAAACTTTAAAGCCTTTACAATATCCACATTCTTCTGAAATATCACCTATCTCCATATATTCAATCTCTTTTTGCTGTTCCGTTATTTCACAGTGTAATGATTTTCATTTGTTTGTGCTAATGCAATCTTTACTTTCTTTTTTTTTTTGATACTTTCAAATTTTACTACTTTCAAATTTTTTCAAACTTTTTTCTGCATGTGTATCGTGCCAACATTTTTTTTGAGCCTTTTGAATTCCACTACTTTCATAATCTCTTACCTGCTCTGCATGTGCATTGCACCAACGTTTTTGAATGTCTTTATGAAGTTTTTTATTTCTGACCCCGATTGGACCTACAAGGTTTTCAGTTCCACTTGGGCCGGGCTGATTATTACTTTCCTTATTTTCAGAATTTGCACATAGATTATTATTGTTCTTTTTTGCCTTTTTTTCTCTCCAACGCTTTTGGGTCTCTTTTCGATGTGCTGCACTTTCTACTTCGCTTAGTCGTTGACATGCCATCTAGAACGTATGAAATTTTTAAAAGCTGAGAGCACATGAAGTGTGTCTGCCAAAATAATTCCAACAACTGAGAGATTAGATGTCCGTAATCTTGTTTTAAATTGTTTGTTCTTGCGGAACATCAAAGTGTCTTTCCAAGAAGGTCACATCTCGACCCAAGATTTTTTTATATAATAGAGAGATGTTTTTATCATAATGCATCAGTGGCTAATAGTTGAGTGTTACTTTTGAATGTTGCTTTTATTTACTTGTGCAAGCAGATTCATTCCACTAAGCTTTACATTTGCCTTAAAGCAAAAGCTTAGCTGGGATTAGCTAATACTTTTAAATGTCCAGTAAAAACAGGCAAACAGCGAGCTGACGGTGAAGAAAATATAACTTCTGAAGAAATCATTTATTTGCTAGACTGTAAAAATCTGATTCTCAAAAGTGCCGTAGGTAAAAGTAAAGGAGAAATTACTGATTATTTAGTGCACAACATGACAAACAGTTTTCATTAAATTAATATATGCACTAATGTTTCTTAAACTATGGACACTTCCTTGTTTCCAATGGGCTTTAGCAAGTCACTTAAAATGCCATTCTCTATTAGATAACACAACAATGAAAGTCTAATTTTCCGACCTTCAAGCAGAGCCATAAACTCTGCATCATTTTCTCTAGACTGTTTTGTGTTTGGTAAGAAGTAACCCTAAATGATTGTAAATTGCAATACATTGCAATTTATAATATGAAAGCTACTAATACTGCTAAAAACTGTTGTGTTGTTCAACATGTATTGAAAAAATGAATCTTTAATTCTGATATTTAAAGAACACAGTTGTAGTGACTTGATAATGTCACATCCAAACTTTTTTTTAAAACTTCATATAATTACATTGCACCTCTGTATACATGGCAGGACATGCCACTATTGTTACATTTCCTTCACAAATATATTTTTTGTCTGTAATTGTCATAATGAATCTCAGATTGTGCTGTTACCCAGACTGTGAAAGGGAAATTATAAATTTGGGTCTAAATTTAACTAGAACCCTGCATAGTAATTAAAGTATTTCTTCTGCCTTTTGTTAATTGTAAAAGAGTCATTTAAGTTAAAATAGCTTAGGTGTGATATTAACAGGTCATTGTTTTCATTTTGAAATTTCAGCATTATGTTTGATTTTTGGCAGAGACTTGTAAACTCTCACCTCCCACTTCTTCTGTGGAATTTCACTTCATTATGGATACCCTGCAGAGGAAGAAATAATTTCTGCTGGCCTATTTGATTAATTTAATAGTCTGTTTAGCAGTTAGAAAAAATGTTTAGGCAATTTTTGCTGGTATTGAAATGGTGTGGAAACTGACACATTACTTATATGGAACAGGCCAGTGCTTATTTTCCTTATGTTTTAATATTTTCTGAATGAGGAAATTATTTGCAAAATGGTTTCAGCATACGGCACCAAGAAGCTAATAGTCTATGAGCTTTACAGACTGAGAAAACAGTGTAACCATTTTAAAACAAACAAAGAACAGAACAGCATAGAGCAGTCTGAGGTTGTGTATCAAATCTGTTTGAGTTTCACACTCTTCAGAGAAACCACCTTAACTTTGTAGCATTTCTGTGAAGTACAGTAGAGGTATGCATGCTTTTGCTTTCTGAATTGTTCCTTGTTTACATTTATCTTTGTGAAGTTTACACAAAATTGTATGGTCTACAAAAGGAAAAAAACACAGCTCTGATTGAGAAGCAGTGTGTGCTAAAAATGGAAACACATGGACAATATAGTCTGAAAAAATTAAACTCAGCCTTAGTGTTAAAAGGCCACGTGGTCTGGAGCAAAAATGGATTAAACTGAATAAGACCTTACAGAAAGAATTATTCCTATGGTGATCGTTCAGAAATCCTGAACCTCAAATAATTAATTTCCTCTGTACAACATCATTGACTACATTTTGGTTTAAGTTGTCCTTATTCTTAGCTTGGAAATATCAAACCTTTACTTGTCTTATTACATCCCATCTTCCTCCTGCACAATTTAGACCACAAGTCCACAAGAACTGAATCACAAGCATTCAGATAAACAAAACAGAGTCTCACAGCAAAATTTAGCCAATGCATATATGGTAAAATAAGTATTCATTTGAAGAAAATTTAGTGTTAGGACTGAAATATAGATTTTTTAGTCATGAACAGTCAACTAGTTAGGAGAAAGCAAAGGAAATTTGTATGTAATAGGATTCTGAGTTAGATTTAATAAGGACTGGGAGAAGAGAACTGAGACATTTACAAAAGATAGTTATGTCCCCTAAAAGATAGAATAGATAGATAGATTGATCTGTTTAGAACAAAAGGCAAGAAAAAACTTTTTTTAAGTGGTACTATGATTATTGAAGTCTATTTTTCTCAACAAATGCTACTTTTATTAAGTAATAAGAGCAACTCTTTTGAGAGTATGAGTTTTTTTCCACAAATATATACCATCCCGTCGAGTCTTTAGGGACAAAGATGAACATTCAAACTTTATAAACAATTACAGTATACTTTATGGTTTTAAAGAATCAAAAGTACTATACTGTATAATGAAACGTATTAGTGTAACATTTTTAAAAAAAAGTAAAATTAAAAGAAAATATGCCTAAATGTACTTGCTGATTCAGCCATGCCAGTTAAATATTCAAATAATTATTAATAGACATTTGTCAAATGTCTTTGCCCAACTCAGCTGACTAGATGAGGATATACAGTAATCCCTCGCTATATCGCGCTTCGACTTTCGCGGCTTCACTCTAGCGCGGATTTTAAATGTAAGCATATCTAAATATATATCACGGATTTTTCGCTGGTTCGGATTTCTGCGGACAATAGGTCTTTTAATTTATGGTACATGCTTCCTCAATTTGTTTGCCCAGTTGATTTCATACAAGGGACGCTATTGGCGGATGGCTTAGAAGCTATCCAATCAGAGCATGTATTACATATTAACTAAAAGTCCTCAATGATATAAGATATGCTTCCCGTGCGGTGCTTCATTGTTTGCTTTTCTCTCTCTCTCACCCTCTCTGGCATTCTCTGCGCCTGACAGAGAGAAGATATGTTTGCATTCTTTTAATTGTAAGAAAGAACTGTCATCTCTGTCTTGTCATGGAGCACAGTTTAAACTTTTGACTAAAGGGTGTTATTTCATGTCTAGAGGGCTCTAATAATGTTAACAGTGTGGGAGAGTTTATAAGGGCTTAAAATATATAAAAATAACCATACAAACATATGGTTTCTACTTCGCAGATTTTCACCTATCGCGGGGGGTTCTGGAACGCAACCCCCGCGATCGAGGAGGGATTACTGTATTACAATTTTCTAGTATTCTAATGAGATATCATGTGCAAAAGAGGTTTTAAGGATATAGGGCCCACCAGAGTCAAACATTCAAGAGAAGTATCCAAATGCAGATTGAGTGTAGTTAAATATTCCAGTATAACCAAATGAGCATTAGTGGATGTGTGTGAGTGTTGGGGTTGTGGAGGTTACCCCTTCCAGCAGAGACCAGAGGTGACTGACACATTCCTGAAGTTGACAGTCGGCCAGGGAGGGCAAGACAGAGATGGCAACATCTGGCCACTAGGGGACACAAAAGTTCCAGAGAGCATCTTATCAGTTCCTGACCAGCAAGCTGTGAAGGTGACTTGGACACATGGGGCCTCATGTATAAACAGTACCTATGCATGAAAATGTTGCATAAGTCTGTTTCCACGCTCACATCAAGATATATAAAAGATAAACTTGGCGTAAAGCCACACATTTTCTCAGCAGCCTCAGGCCATGTATAAGCATGTTTCTGCTTGGTTTTGTAAATGGGCAGAACCTAGCGTCAAAGCAGTGCTATTGTTTCTGTGTTGTTTCCCTTTCTTTTTTAGATTTGTGTTCATGACGCAGGCTTTGTCAGATACATCAAAAATAATTGAAAATTGCTTTCAAATTTAAGGCACTTGATTGTAATCAATCTGTAACAAAATAATTTTTCTGCCTCACTCCGCACTGTCTGTGCAATGCGGCTGCATAGAGCTTAAACAACTCGGCATATCCACATAAAAAAACGACAAGGGGTGAGCGAGCTATCTTGAAGGCTTTTACTGGACGTACTTCGTTGTAAACTGAAAAGAAGAAACATACAGGCATTTACAGGTGTACAATCAAAAACAATAAAGAACGATTTACAAAGCAATACATAGCAGAAAATGTACATTAAACAATATAATTTTAAAAGACACTTACAAGGCGAGTGATTTCCACAGTTGGGTCAAGACGAAGAGAAGCGCGTAGACAGAGGTTCAATTTGCTGTGTACCACAACTAACCAGACACAGGGGATTATTTACCCTAAGGATATGTTTTGGACGTGACCAAAACAAGAGATAAAGGGGTGCCTACGTGAGACACATGGGGTGTATTGTATTCAAATGTTTATTATGGGACCTACGTGCTTTACGTGAGTTTCATAGACTTTTACAGTACCACTGTGAGTGTGGGACGTGACTGACTGGTGTGTTAATAAATGACAAGATGAAGGGGGAGCAGAGTTCAACAAATAACAGTCTCAACTAACAAGATGTGGGGCAGAACAATAATGATGCATGGAATAGCCAAACTATTCCAAGTACCATGGAAGAATTAGAAGAGAGCATGTAGTTAGAGATCATACTGATTTCCTGTCCCATGATGATGACTGACTTCTAAATCAATCTAGATTTCCACATGCTATCCTATTGGAGCTGAGTGCACACAGACAATGGGCTGCGATTCACATTTTCACATTGACTTTGATATCTGACCACTTCTTTTTTATTTCGGGCACTGTGCGACTTTCTAAACTTAAACTTTTGAGTGTCTCAGCCATGCTGTGTCACTCCATTAGTAATTCTTTTTTTTTACATGTTGCTTTTGCTATTATCTTTTAACAAAACACTGACTGGAATGGACTATTTATATTGATTTGCATATTCAAATAAGTGAAATCTGGGGAGGAGTCGGGGTGGGTTTGTAGGCTTGTTCATTTGCGTTGAAATTCATGTTGATTTGGATTTACAAAGCGAAAGTGTGTACAACCTTGCTTATACAGTTTTAAGCATCTGATTTTTTTTTCTGTGTATGCATATTTCTAGTTTTGTCCATATGCCATGTCTTAGCTTGGATTCTATGAAAGGCATTATATGTGAGGCCCCTGGACCTTTAAGGGTAATTAAAGGCTCAGAAGGTATAGAGACACTGGAGATTGGTAGAGGGTCTTACTTACTAATTTTAAAGTTAAAACTGATCTCTGAGAAGTGCTCTAAATGAATTACAAATGTAAAACGTAAAATGATTGTTTGTGTAAGTATTCACCCCCTTTAACATGACACCTAAATCATCAATGGTGCTGCCAATTGGTATTAGAAGTTACATAATTAGTGAAATGGAGATAACCTGTCTGTCACCTTATCTGTAAGGTTCCGAGTATGGTGAGTCAGTATCATAGCCTAACCTACACAATGAGGATAAAATAATACTCCAAGCAACTCTATGAAAAGGTGATTGCAAAGCACAAGTCAAGGGATGGATACAAAAAATTAAATGTCCCTTGGAGAACAGTTATATTAAAACTGAGAAATGGAAAGAATATAGCACAGCTGGAATTCTGCCTAAAGCACACCATCTCTAAAAACTGAGTGATTGTGCAAGAAGACAACTAATCAGGGAGGCCTTCAAGGGACTTATGAATACCCTGAACGAGTTACAAGCTACAGTAGTTCAGATTGCAGAAACTGTGAATGTGTTCAATAATAAAATGTGAAACCTTCCAATGGGGCATTCAACACTTTTTATAGGAATTATGTGTCTGTAGCCACTTCATCCATTTCAGTGATTTGATATGAGAAAGCGTGGGAGAGTACATGAAACTTACTAGCAACTGCCTCACCCATCTGACAACTTTCTATGACTCTGTACTGGAACAAATGGATTTGGAAAACACACTAAATGTTTGTTGAATGTTAACTTAATTTGTAAATTGCCTTTCAGTTGCATTTCAGCCTGTGAAGGGTGCATACTAAATTAAGGATAATACATTTTTACAGAAAGACTGATTTCTGGATGCATAAAATTAGTTGACATTTGGGGAGAACTGTGGTGTACTGCTGTCCCCCTTTGACTTCATGGGATTTACCTAATTTTGTTTATCATGCATATCACAAAGACATGCATGTTTGGTTATTTGATGACTCCAAACTGGCCCAGTTGTGATTATATGCTAGGTTATGCCTGTGAAGAACTGATATCCTGTGTGTGGGTCCTACATTCCCATATGAATGAAAAATAAAAAAAGAGATCTCCTTAATATCTTTTTAGTTTCTCCTAGACAATGAATTCAGAAAATAACAAAATCAAGGGATTTCCTTTTGTCCCATGCTTCTTAGATGTGTCTCCTAGAAAAAAAAAACACCCCAACATTCTCATATGGACAGTTGTTTGTGGTAATAAAACACTTTTGTATGATTAAAATGTTGTATTCCTTGCTTCTGAATGATACCATCCATCCATCCATTTTCCAACCCGCTGAATCTGAACACAGGGTCACAGGGGTCTGCTGGAGCCAATCCCAGCCAACACAGGGCACAAGGCAGGAACCAATCCCGGGCAGGGTGCCAACCCTCCGGAGATGATACCATTAGTTGCTCAAATTTATATTTATGTGCTCCACTTAGATCATACTCATTCTAGATTAAAAGGCAAGCAGCGTGGAATAGTGGTTAAGCCTTTGGACTTCAACACCTTTGGTCAGGAGCTCAAGTCCCACTACTAACACTCTGCGACTATAAGAAAGTCATTTCATCTGGCAGTGCTCCAACTGAAAAAACAAAAGAATGCGATTAATCAAAATGTGCAAGTCGCCTTGGATAAAGGTCACACTCCAGCCGCAAGTAAAAATATTAAGTCTTGAAAGAAAATTAAAACAAGTTTAGAAAGAAATCTCACAAAATATGACATATTTTCAAACCAAATTCTCCAATTTGACTTCTTTTACCTCAGTTGTATCTCATGTTTCATTTTTGTTTAAAGCTATGTTTCCTATGGAATTTATGGAGAAACAATTATGACAAAGCTGATTCTCAAATGAAACATAAATGAGAATTTCTTTTAATTCTCATGAGCCATCAAAGATCAACATTTGTGCAGTGAAATATTCCTACAAGATTGCACCTGATCCTAACATGAATTCTCCTTAAGTCCTGAAATGCATTAAGTGAGTTTCATAATGGACGGCTGTTTTAAAATTTGTAGGAAAACAGTATATGTTAAAAGAAGGCACAAAAGGCCTGGCACTGTTGGCAAAAATGCCATTTTCAGTTAAAAAATTTCACCCCTACATGACAATGATGGATCCCGTCAGTTATCTTTTGAAATTACTTTATCTGTAAATTCCTTAAGCAGTAAGACTAAAGTACATTCTTTTTACCGAAAGGAAAGCAAGGCGCCGGTGTGGAAAACATGAGGTCATCTTCTCCAACCTTGTCATCAATGCAGCAGCAGAAATTACATCTGCTTCAAGTGTAATTTCTATTTGGCAGAATACAGAATATTGTGAGACGAGTGCAGTTTTCCTGGGGAGCTCTGAGACCATGGGATCACCGATCGATCCCTCCTCGGACTTTGACCCTTCACTTCTGGATGACCACGGGTGCACCAGCACGCTCTGTAAAAGTTCTGAGTGCCAGCATCCGCGAACTCTTCTTGGCGCTGCCTTGCGTCCTGCCGGGTGGATCGAAACCAGCTGTTTGCTGGTCCATTTACTCAAAACATTAGGCACATCCGCTCTCCCTGCGAACTTCAAGGCATTACACAGTGTTTCTGTTTTGGTCTAAATATAAATACAGACCTCCCCACCCCAAGTCACCCCACCCCCTCCTCGTCCGCCACTGCCGGGCTCTTTTCGCTTCTGTCATCCTGATAACGAGCAGTCGTGCGAGTGAGACTTTCTGAGGACATTTTCGCTTGAATTAAACTTTTTTTTTTTTTTGCTTGACTTTATTTCAAAGAAAGTCATCGACACATGCAAGCGGACATTTTCTGCCTGACAGGGAGAGCGTAGAAGACTGATAAAGGATGGAGGTAACAAATTTTTCTGTTGCTTTTACATAGCGGAACTTAACCGTCTTGAGGCGCTCGTTCGAATATCACGTGCGGTTTTCAGAAGCCCGACACGCACTTGTCTTTGCCCAGAGTGCGTGTCACTGCATGCCGTTACCTTATCTTTTTTGCGTAGGGGCGGTTGTGCTTTGGTACGTAGAAACTAGACAGTTGTGGATATGAAACTCGGCCGATTTACAAAATTCAGTAACACTTTTGACAATAACATGTGGGCAGACACAAAATGTACCTGTTTAAACGGAAGCTTGATGCACTGACAGTGTCGTTTAATGAAGCTCAATTGGTGCTGTGTTTCTGTATCACTACATACGTAATTCTCTCAGCAAATAAAATTTTGGTTTGACTACACTGCATCAGTTCTTGTAGTGCTGGGGGACCTCGGGAGATGCAGCGAAATTTCGCAACATTATCAAAACTGGACATAGCGATACGTTCAGACTGTCAAATTTATAGCTCTTCTTCCCCTTCACCGTTCCAATTTTTGCCATCGTGCCCCATTATTTATTTTTAAATGCTTGTCTTCAATAATTCCGAGAAAGGCGGATGAAATTTGATTACATTGATTAAATTACAATACTTTTAACACGTGGAACTGGATAGCCCTATTTTTTACTTCATATACGTCAGTCATAATATTCACCGTCGAATTCTGTTCTTTCTTTAATGGCTACGATTCTCTTCTTTTTTAATCGGTAAGAGTCTATGTACCTAAGTATGTGCTACACATTTTCAGCTAGTAAGGCTGGTATGTGATCGGGTCAGCCTTCTGAATTGTAAACATTTTGTTCATACCTGACATTTTCAAAACAAAATGATCTCTACGATTACTCTCTTTGTTTTTTAAAGAAATTGCTGAAAACATTTTAACATGCTAAACCGCAGTGACTTTTTACTTATGTGCTGCAGATATTATCAGTTCTGGCTTTATCACAAATAAGTTGCCTCATACACCCATCCATTTCCTGAATCTGTTCTTTGCAGGGTCAGAGGGGTCAAAAGCTAGCCCAGAAAGCTGGGTGCAAGGCAGGGACCAGCCCTGGACAGGGCAGCAGGCCATTGCAAGATATATTTGTACATACTCCCACACTCATTAATCGGCCAATTTGAAATTAAAAAATGACGACACACTCTATGTTCAGATCACGGAAGGGTGTAATAAAAATTCTTATTTTTAGTACGTTATAGTAATAAGGAGAAAACTGTTTGACTTTATAATGTTTTATAATGTAATATGCATAATTGGTACCTTCATGAATGTAAGGCTCCTGAACCAGTAAAACACACTTGTACTGTATGTTTTAGGGCGCCAGACAAATCGGTAGATACAACTAAACTCCTTGAATTTCTGTTATGTATTTTACCTGCAACCAATCAACTTTATATGTGACATCATAAAGGAGGAACTGAACAAAATAATCAAGACAAAATCCTTTGTAGAAAAAAAGACGGCCTTGCAAAATTCTTGCCTATGTTACAGTGATCATCTTTTAGAAATAATATTGCAAACTTTGTTGTTGCTTTTTCTGTATGTCACAAACCCTAGATGATTTCAGGAGTCACATGGCTTCGATTTTTCAGGAGCACGTTTCTTGTTTTTGTTTCACTTGTTAGATAATTACCCTCATAGTGCTTTTACACATGTATTTATTATGTCAATGGGCCAGTACAATATTTAAATTCCTTTCTTCCAATTTGAGGACCCATTTTTTGTATTATGAAATTGTAGGAAGCCAAAGTCTATTCAGAAAGCATCAGGCACACTGTCAAAGCTATCCTCAGACAGGACAAAACTGTCACAAGGCAATCAAATTTTATTTATTTATTTCATCAGACTTATATACTATGTTAAATATAATACAATTAAGATAAAACGCAAAAGAAGGCCAAAGGGAGCATTAATTAAATATTGTAGATGGGAGATACTTGCAGGTGGCAACCTCTGATTTAGGGGTTTATATTGACACAATGTTGTCATTGTCTAGGCAGTATGAAAAACAATCAACAATATTAATATATATCCTCTTTAATAAAACCCCTGTGTGCGTTAAGGTGTCTGTGTGTGTCTTCTGGTGAAGTGCGCATGCGCGAGTCCGCATGTGTTCAGTCTCTCCCTGTGCATTCCCTGTGCAGAGAGAGAGAGACACACACACACAGGCGGCGAGACACACACAGACACACACACACACAGGTGCGCAAGAGAGAGACACACAGGCGCGAGAGAGAGAGAGACACACGCACACACAGGTGCACTAGAGAGACACACACAGGCGCGCAAGAGAGAGACACACACACACAGGTGCGCGAGAGAGAGACACACACACACAGGTGCGCGAGAGAGACACACACACGCAGGCCTGCGCGTGCAATGTTGCAATCTTACTTTTCGTGGTTGTTTATTAAAGTACAGATTTTTCAAATGTTCATTTTTTTCCCTGTGCTTAAAACTCTTCAATGTTTTTACATTTATTTTACTATTACGCTGTGCATTCTATGGTATTATTAACTATATTTGTGCTTAAAAACTTAAAAAAATATATGTTTACATACAGTTCATACGGTTTGGAATGGATTAATTGTATTTACATACAATCCTATGGGGGAAATTACTTTAGTTCACGACCAAATCGGGTTTCGACCAAAGTTTTGGAACAAATTATGGTCGTGAACCGAGGTTCCACTGTATTACTGTCAGAGAAAATTACAGGCATTTTACGGAAATACAAACCAGTATTACTCTGAGAGAAAATTAAAGGCACACAATACAGTGACACATATTACAGCCACATATGAGGTCCCTTGCCATTTAATATAGACTGTTCCTACTAATGTTTATGCACTACTGTTCTAGCGCCCGTTATTGTAACGGGCTTAATGTCTAGTATATTATAAAAATTGATTTTATACTTAGACTTTATAACGTACTAGTGAGATTGCATGTAGAGACCTTGGGAACAGTTCTGGTCACTACACTGAATAAAGGTCATAGTAGAACTGGAAGCTATACTTAGGAGTGCAACCAAATACACCCCAGGACTGAAGTAAATGGCCTACTCTGACAGACTCAAGGAATTAAATGTTTTTAGTCTTAAGCAAAGGATCGTGTTCTTCAAAATTCTCAAAGGCATCAACAAAATTAATTCATCGGAAATTTATCCTTTCAATTAAATACCAAAATATGTATTTAAAGAGAATGGTAGAAGTTAAGGGGAAACGTACTTAACACTAGAATTACCAGAGCCTACGAAAAAACTCATAAATCCGTCCCACCTTAAATCGCTTCTTAAAATCGTTCACAGCTCTCCACCAGCGTCTTTTGTCATCTAAATGTGCTGATAAAAATCAGGCTGCAAACAGCCGACTATTCCATCCCCCCACCGACTTAGAACGTGCGCAAACTTCTCCCAGCTCATGCCTTGATTGATTTTCTGGGAGTGAAGTGGAGTTTTAGAGTGGAAATAACAGATTGTTGTTTGGAACACACGCATTTCATGTCTGTTCCGTTTCTACAGTAATCTGTGTAAACACATTGTTAAAACAGAAACATTTTTTATATTCTACTAGTAGATGACAGAATGTAGGCATAAACTATATAATGTATGAAGCCTGAAGTATCACACAAATACTTTAACAAAAGCTACAAATCTAACACAGCAATTGCGCTTTTATTCAAAAATATAACTGCAGAAACAAAAAGCCGCCTTAACATGTGACATTGACACACATTTGTTATGACTGCCTCTGTAGCGCAATAGAATCAGCCGCCGACTGGGAATCAAATGATTGCGAGTTCGATCCTGCACCACTCCGTTTTGAGAAGTAAACTGCTCTTAGTCTTACTATTTTAGAATAAAAACATACATTTGATTTCAGTCTGTAACAGCGGTGTAATTTATGATACTTGTAAAGGTTAGCTTTGTTTTTTTTTTTAGTCAGTTTTATTATCTCAGCCTCGTTCACGAGCCCAAACACAACAAAGCCGGCATCTAATACTGCTGTTTTCATATAGACGCGCTGTAAAAAAGGTAAACTCAGCTCCCTTCTACATCGGAGCAAGAATGCACATACCATTGCTTGCATACTAAAGTGTCAGCAGGCACTTTTCGTGGCATTACACACAGTTTTGAGCATGCCCTCTGCACACTACTTGTGACTTTAGGCTTTAGGAAGTAAGTAAATAAATAAAGGTAAATCATGTCATAAAATGATTTCTTCAAAACATCGAATGTCTGCATGCACTTTTTGTGGCATTACACATGTATTTTTTGAGCATGACCGTGCCAAATAAATAATGCCGTTCGTTTTCAAATAATATTTCATTTCTCTCTATGCTGTGGTTTCTATTACACACCTGAAAGAAAGAGATAATATATTTGAAAACATCATTGCACAAATGCAATATTATTTGAAAACAAACAGCGTCCGATCAGCTGTAAAAGTATGGCATTTATCAATGTTTGCTTTTTTCAGTCTGATTCTCTCAGTCAGACTGTATATTTGTCTCTTATTCAGTGCACGCAAGAACATACAGGTGGCCAGATGCTGTATGCTACAACATGCTGGTGGTGATCAACGCACATTTTATAAAAAGAAAGAGACAAATATATGTGACGCACAAGGGGGCACTGAAGGTGAACTGAAAATGTTAACACTGAGATCAACACTGATTACTTAGATTTCAACCTTAGACAGATAGCACACAGTATTTTTTATACAACTGGACAGCCCTAGACAATCTTATTATTAGTATGGCATTTTATTTTTGGTAGAGAAATACTGTCTAATGCTTCACAAAACCCATAACATTTACAACTCCCCCACCACCCCATGAGTGAAGCTACCTACCGCAAGTGTTCAGAATACTATAGCAGTCTATAGTCTGAGCAGCCACCGAGCAGTTTATGCTTTGAATAACTGCCTTTCAGAAGTTGTTAATCATAATGTACACCAACTGTAACATACAGTATTGTATTTGGCATGCAAACACATTAACAATTAAAGATAAAGTGCTGCACTTGTAACATTGTTTCAATTTGACAGAAACAACAAGGGCAGATGCAAATATTTGTTCAGTCTGTTCAGTTCTTTTACACAGCCTGTTTGGGATGCGCCAATACACACTGCAGTCAATGAACTACGTTCAGATGTGATCTATTTAAAACATGCAAAGGTAAAGTCACAGAAAGTCTAAGCATTTATGTTCATTATCTGTAGCTTAACCGCCTTTGAAATGGAAGAGTAAGTTTTTTGTTGTGTAAAGAAAAACAAGTCACTGAACATTGCTGGCTACTGTGAAATAGATTCTACACTCTTGGAAATGTTTTTTCAGGCTGATGTCATAGGGAATCCATTTTTTTTGGTTCCCAAAAGAACCAGTCACACAAAAGTTCCAGAAAGAACCTTTGTTTATTTAGATCCATTAAGGGTTAACGTAATAAATAGATAGTAACATATTTGTGAAATTACAGTGGTTGCTGATTTTAAAACAACTATTGCTGCATTCAGTAAGTCAGGTTATGTTCAGTTTTTTTGTGATTTGAGTGTTCTGTTAAGTAGCCTGCTATACATTAAAAAGTTCTGTTTTGCCCACATAATAGGAACCTTTTCAAAGTTCAAAGAACTAATTTCATATTGAAAGACCCTTTCCAGATTTAAATAGTTGTTTGTCAATCAGTGGTTCCACGAGGAACTACACAGCCCAGTAAAGTGGCATCTATGAACCATTATCAGAATGAAGTTAAGCTAAGAATGCAAATTTGGCTTATTTATGAAATCAGGAGTTTTCTCAGCTGCACTGTCCTCCCCTTTGGGGATCACACCATTTCTGTATGCATGGAATCCTGTGTGTTTTATCAAACTCCATCAGTCAATATGTTGGCCCCTGATTGTACCCTGATTGGTGTCACATCTACTGATGCAGCTTAAGTTATTGAGCTCCCTTATTGGCTGATCAGATCTGCCATGTGATTAATCAGTTGGGATCTAGTAGTGTGTGACCTTTCTATGTTGTGTGACAAATTTTGTAAGTTGTAATTATTTCAAGTAGAAGTTAAGAGAAAAATCCTTAAATCCTGTTTTGAATAGGTTCTTAGTTGACATTCCACTGCTGGCTTCAGCTAAGTGAATCTTACTGAAACTGCTTTTGACGTCTAATTCTGAAAACTGTTTTGTTCTGTTAGTTTCAACATAACATTGTCAGATGTCAGTAGGATATATTTTTGCACACAACCTCTTCATTGAGCCATATCCTGTCAACACAGATCCTAAAATTGACATTTCCCTTTTTCAGTGAGAGCCCTTACAGATTTCTTCTCTTACTCCTAATTGTTTTTGTCTTGTTAACTTCCTCATGATCTTCATGTTGATGATATACATACTTGATATTTTCTTTAGTAGTATTTTTCTGCTGAATATTTTCAAAGTTTTTAAGGATTCACACATGTTTAGACTCATTATCAAAGCCTTTACAATAGACATGTTACAATCTAGTAAGCTGTCTGTTAAACACTCTAAAACAAAGCATATGCAGATTTGAATTTCTTGTTTCTTGTTTTCCCAAACAATGTATGTTAGTATTCCTCCAGGAGAGCACAAAATTATATTTATCTTCACTAACTGCAGTTTTTTTTTTTTATTAAAGCCATTTAACTTGCATTTGACAGCACAGTATCATAGTCCTCATTGGCTGTTTTGATACCTGGGGTTCTTTATTACACATTTTACATTTATTTTTACTCTTTTTCTCTTCATTGTGTATGTACAGTTTTCTGTTGACTTGCTTTGCCTTTGATCCCTTGAACTATTTTGCTTAGAGAATTTCACCTTTTCAGTTTGTAAATGTCTGTATCCTCAGTTTTATTAGTCTTACATGCATCATGTTTTGTAGCAACAGTAGTTTTTTTTACTGACAGAGAACTGTTTTTATGTCTTTTTTATCCAGGTTCTATATTCTGACAGTTAAAGTCGTCTCAAAAGTTTTACTGAGAAAGTTTTAGAGAAAGAAGTATATTTCACTGTTGAACAAAATGCTTGTCAAACTTTTCCATATCATTGCAGTTATCCCATTTTCCTTGTTAAAAGCATACACTTTTAGTATGACTTCCTTCTCTGTTCCTGTGTAATAAATTAGAGTGCTGACCAGCTTATTGCAGTTCAGTAACCACAAAGTGAATGTCCTTCATCAGTGAAAACTTTCTCATCTTTCAACTCTTTTTAAAATATTATTTTATGAAAGCTCCAGCTAAGGCTATAATATTATTTTTTTCAAGTTGTGTTTTCTACTTCTGGTACTATGTCATGAAAGCACAAGGGTGAACTATAACACAGATGCAGGTCCACCTACCAGTTATACTCTATGATCTATATAACATGCTTTTTCTGTGATAACTGTACCTAATAATTTGTCAGGCCTCATTATACATAACTTCAAGCAGCATCAAGAACAGTTATTTATTAATAAAATAACCTGTTTGTCTAACCTTTTTTTAATAGGCTTCTTTCTCCTATATTGGAGAGTATGTGTACATTTAATAATAGATCAGGGAAGACAAATGCTAATTAATTGTTTGTAATGTTTTGACATCAGTGTTAGCATAGTAGTTAGTGATGTGTCACAGTTTCAGGTATCTGAGTGAGATTATCATCCCCATCGCTGTCTGAATATTCTCCCTGTGTCAGTACAGGTTTCCTACAGATACTCTTAAATTCCAAAGGCCTGCGTGTTAGCTTGACTGATGACTGTACACTTTCCTTTCAATGTGTACTGTACATGTGTTTGTGTCTATTTGCTGTGATTTTGGCTTGCCTCATGTCCATAGGTAGTTTCTGCATTGTATTAAAGGAATAAGCAGGTTCAGAAAATGGATGGATAGATGGATGTTTTTCCATAATAATCTTGTAGGGGCAGTTTTGTAATTCGCATTGAATAACATTTTTTACATTTCAGTTTGAATTACTTTTTAATATAGTAACACAAAATAGGCCTTTGATTTCAACTGTTTATATCTTGTAGACAAAAACATATTAATATCCTTTGAGAGTTGATATGTGTAATATATAGCATACAAAAAAGCTTAAAATCCATGTCTGTCAATACATTTCTTTGTATTATTATTTCAAATCATTTGAAAATAAGTATTATAAAAATACAAATTGAATTATACAGTAAATTAATTATAAGGCCTTATTTGCATTTTACTTCAAAAGTGCCTTCAAGCATTAAATTTATTTGCATATTTCCTAAGTAACTGGCAGCACAATCACATCATTTTTGCATGAAAGTGGGTTGTGCACTAAGGTGTGATTGTTTTACATCAAAGTTTGTGCGTCGTTGAACTGAGGGAAAGTTCTTTTTTACATTTTTGCCTTTCATTAATTTATTTTGCATTATCCAGAAAGCAGGACTAGTGTAAAATCCGGTTACATTTAGTTGGGATTCACAGGAATCAGGCTAATCCCATTGCAGAAAACCTGGATTTAGCCAAACCTGCACTTCTTGGACAGATTAAGCCAGAATTATGTGATCTATGGGACCAAAGATGTGGATAACTTGCTAATCTTGCTTTTTGGAACGGGCTCAGGATTTTCTTGTTCCAGGAAGAAAGATTTAATCAAATATAGCACACTTACTGGGGCAACCAAATCTTTGAAACTAACCAGCAAATAACATGTATTCTTTGAGGTCGTAATAATTAAGGAGCAGAGCATTTTTAAAATCAAAGTATGTAATTATCCTGTCAGAAATGATAATCCCAGGTACACCATTTAAGAAGCCTTCCTTCCAAACAATCAACATAAAAGCATGATTCCGTTATCAAATTCTGTCATGCCCAGAAGAGTGTCTGCATGAATGTTATTGTTCTGCTTTTGAAACCTTAATATATTTCAGCAGCATGATATGTTCACTGGCACACGTTATGGCTGTTAGTTGCCCTCAATGAAAATCGTAGACATTTTCTTTTTCTTTCTGTTCTTTTTTATTTTGTAAAGGGCAATTTTCTTCACAATATTTGAGATGCGGGCGGCACGGTGGAGCAGTGGGTAGCGCTGCTGCCTCGCAGTTAGGAGACCTGGGTTTGCTTCCCGGGTCCTCCCTGCGTGGAGTTTGCATGTTCTCCCTCTGTCAGCGTGGGTTTCCTCTGGGTACTCCGGTTTCCTCTCACAGTCCAAAGACATACAGATTAAGTGCATTGCCGATTCTAAATTGTCCCTAGTGTGTTTGTGTGTGCGTGCCCTGCGGTGGGCTGGCGCCCTGCCCGGGGTCTGTTTCTTGCCTTGCGCCCTGCGCTGGCTGGAATTGGCTCCAGCAGACCCCTGAGACCCTGTAATTAGGATATAGCGGGTTGGATAATGGATGGATATTTGAGATGCCCCACATATCGGCAAAGTAATACTCAAAGTGTTCCCAACTTTAAAGCAACATCTTCTCACACACACAAACACAGTCTGTCTTTCTAAGGCAGCAATAAATAACAATTACCGAACAGGGATTCCAGAGAGTCACAGGTAGAGCAATAACATTTTAACAGCTGTGACATTTTTGAGCAGTAATAACTGATAATAGACTCACTGGTGGAAGACGCTGCCTTTTATTTTATTTATTTATTTATTTTTTTGTTCCTTTTTATTAATTTTATTGCAATCCATACAAATCAATCAAGTTTTTACAAAAAGAAAAATTAAGTTAAGAACAAATCGATCCCCACCCCTGAGAGAGAGAGCAAGCCAAACTGCGTGAAATTTAAGACCTGTAAACATACCTAAATTAATAAATTCTGTGCTTTATGAGCTTATTTTAAAATATTACTGATTAGATCCTGCCATGTTTTGAAAAAAGTCTGTACGGATCCTCTAACTGAGTATTTGATTTTTTCCAGTTTCAAATAGTATAACACATCAGTTTCCCACTGACTTAAAAGAGGAGAGTTTGGGTTCTTCCAGTTTATCAGAATAAGTCTGTGTGCCAAAAGTGTAGTGAATGCAATCACAGTTTGTTTGTCTTTCTCCACCTTAATCCCATCTGGAAGAACCCCAAACACAGCTGTTAATAGGTTAGGAGGGATTGTGAGACCAAGGTTGTCTGAAAGGTAATTAAACATTTTCGTCCAGAATGATGTTAATTTGGTGCAGAACATGTGACCCAGTGAGGCTGGGACTAGTTTGCAGTGTTTGCAGGTTGGATCATGCCCTGGAAACATTTTGGAGAGTTTTAGTCGAGACAGTCGTTTACCTTTTAAAGAAAAACATCTGAAGACTCCCTTCTTTATGTGGCACCTATACCAAATATGCCTGTTAATACAGTTTCGATTAAGGGTTCTGTGACGGAATAAGCTAATTATTTTACTTATGCTTTGTAATATAATTAATTTGGCTGATGCCTTTTACAAATGAAGTGCAAGTATGTATATCAGATAGTACAAATATCAATGAGTCTTCTTATCCGTTCTTAAGATAATATATAGATGCCACACACAAAATTATTGTACATGTGTTGAGGCCAGATATCAGGGGTCTCAGGTTTGAACAAAGTAACCATTCAAAAAGTAGGTACTGGGAGTCCTGTTGCAGATTTGTTTGTGAATGTGATAAACCTTTGCTTTCATTTGTTATGTAAGTATAATTACTGGGCAGTACTGGGTTCACTGTCTGGCAGGCAGGATACCATTGACATCTTTCACAGTAACGACTAGAACAACTCTTTGAATTCAGTACAGTAACTGTCATGGGCCTTACACTGTTTTGATGGTATTAAAATTGCAAAAAATTAAATGCATTGCTTATTTAAGGGAATTTAACATTTCAAATAGAGTAATATTGACAGAGGTACATTTTGCACAATGCAACAATTTAGCCTACACATCTTACACAGATTTCACTGATCAACTGTTTTACATATTCACTCTGTCAGTGATTTTCTTCCACATCATCTCCCTTTCATTGAGTGCTGCTGCTGAATTGCACATCTTTTTGAGGATATGTCGATAATCTTCAGGCACTAACTGTCCCGAAGACATATTGTTCTGCTGGCGTGAGGGTTGTTTCCTGTATTTCTCAGACTTGTAGTCTATGGTTGATCTGCTGTTCAGTGCTTAACTTATAAGGGCCTGTAAATTTTGCTGTGAATGTGCATAAATCCAGATCAACCTATCAGGGATTGCATGAGCCGATTAAAATGCGGTGCTAATCTGCTAATCTGCTGGTGTGAAATTATACTATAGAAAGCAATTATCTAATATCGCTTTCTAGAATATGCCCCTGGTCCGTGACATCAGAATTATTTTTTGTGTTGACGTCACTGTAAGTGCTTCCAAAATGTATCTTTTGTTTTTATTTTAATTAATAAATGTCTGAGATTATATTTTTACATTCTAAAGATATCTTATAAACTAATAGTCACTCTTCCACTAATTTTTGAATGTTTATAATTCATGAATTAGATTTCTTCTATAGCTCTACACAGGTTTGGTTTTTAAAAAGATTTATTTTTGCCAGCGGATTTTGTAAATATTAAGAAACTCTAGGCTGGTTAATAATGTAATGCTTTTCCACCAATTCAAAGCTCAAGATAAGGTAAACTGTTAAATAGGGTTTGCAAAATACAAAAACTTAACATGGTACAAATGATAAATCATAAGGTTCATTTGTTTGTTAATTTTAAATGTCAGTTTCAGTTTACCAAATTGAAACAGGACGTGGTCAGCTCTGCAGAAACAGAGGCATAGTAAACTTTTATCTACATTGAAACTTTTTTTTTACCTCATTTTAAAATATGCTTGACTGCAAAACAAGCCCTGAAGTCTCTTTAAAAATGTGTGAATGACATGCTTTTAGGAACATTTATAATCTATCTGAATTAAGTTATTGGGTCTTCTGTGCTGTGACAGAAAGATCCAGTAGTTAGTAGTTATTAGATAGAACGATTGTTCAGTAGTAAGTTTAAATATTGTGGTAACTTTAAAACTGAAACAATGAATGATATCTTGACTTGCATAATATGTGTTAATAACCGGGCGGCACGGTGGTGCAGTGGGTAGCGCTGCTGCCTTGCAGTTAGGAGACCTGGGTTCGCTTCCCTCCCTGCGTGGAGTTTGCATGTTCTCCCCGTGTCTGTGTGGGTTTCCCCCGGGCGCTCCGGTTTCCTCCCACAGTCCAAAGACATGCAGGTTAGGTGGATTGGCAATTCTAAAATTGGCCTGGGTGTGTTTGTGTGTGTCCTGCAGTGGGTTGGCACCCTGCCCAGGATTGGTTCCTGCCCTGTGTTGGCTGGGATTGGCTCCAGCAGACCCCCATGACCCTGTGTTTGGATTCAGCGGGTTGGAAAATGGATGGATGTTAATAACCTAATCTTTGGGTGTACTGAATGCATATGTGAAGTTTTACGTGCTGAGATTCATTTCCTTTCTTTTCACATAAATGCAGTATTTTTAAATGTTTACTTTAGAACAGGTTCTCTGAAATCGTGGAACAGATTATCAAAGTGACAATCCACATGGCGATAGTTTATATATAAAAATTAGCTATTCATAACAATAGCAATATACAGGTGCCGGTCATAAAATTAGAATATCATGACAAAGTTGATTTATTTCAGTAATTCCGTTCAAAAAATGAAACTTGTATATTAGATTCATTCATTACACACAGACTGATGTATTTCAAATGTTTATTTCTTTTAATTTTGATGATTATAACTGACAACTAATGAAAGTCCCAAATTCAGTATCTCGGAAAATTTGAATATTGTGAAAAAAGGTTCAATATTGAAGGCACCTGGTGCCACACTCTAATCAGCTAATTAACTCAAAACACCTGCAAAAGCCTTTAAATGGTCTCTCAGTCTAGTTCTGTACGCTACACAATCATGGGGAAGACTGCTGACTTGACAGTTGTCCAACAGACGACCATTGACACCTTGCACAAGGAGGGCAAGACACAAAAGGTCATTGCTAAAGAGGCTGGCTGTTCACAGAGCTCTGTGTCCAAGCACATTAATAGAGAAGCGAAGGGAAGGACAAGATGTGGTAGAAAAAGTGTACAAGCAATAGGGATAACCGCACCCTGGAGAGGATTCTGAAACAAAACCTATTCAAACTGTGGGGGAGATTCACAAAGAGTAGACTGCAGCTGGAGTCAGTGCTTCAAGAACCACCACGCACAAACGTATGAAGACATGGGTTTCAGTTGTCGCATTCCTTGTGTCAAGCCACTCATGAACAAGAGACAGCGTCAGAAGCGCTGCTGAGTGGTCCAAAGTTATGTTCTCTGATGAAAGTAAATTTTGCATTTACTTTGGAAATCAAGGTCCCAGAGTCTGGAGGAAGAGAGGAGAGGCACAGAATCCACGTTGCTTGAGGTCCAGTGTAATGTTTCCACAGTCAGTGATGGTTTGGGGTGCCATGTCATCTGCTGGTGTTAGTCCATTGTGTTTTCTGAGGTCCAAGGTCAACACAGCTGTCTACCAGGAAGTTTTAGAGCACTTCATGCTTCCTGCTGCTGATGAACTTTATGGAGATGCAGATTTCATTTTCCAACAGGACCTGGCACCTGCACAAAGTGCCAAAGCTACTAGTACCTGATTTAAGGACCATGGTATCCCTGTTCTTGATTGGCCAGCAAACTCGCCTGACCTTAATCCCATAGAAAATCTATGGGGTATTGTGAAGAGGAAGATGCAATACGCCAGACCCAACAATTCAGAAGAGCTGAAGGCCACTATCAGAGCAACATGGGCTCTCATAATACCCGAGCAGTGCCACAGACTGATCAACTCCATGCCACGCTGCATTGCTGCAGTAATCCAGGCCAAAGGAGCCCCAACTAAATATTGAGCGCTGTACATGCTCATACTTTTTATGTTCATACCTTTCAGTTGGCCAACATTTCTAAAAATCCTTTTTTTGCATTGGTCTTAATTGATATTCTAATTTTCCGAGATACTGAATTTGGGATTTCATTAGTTGTCAGTTATAATCATCAAAATTAAAAGAAATAAACATTTGAAATACATCAGTCTGTGTGTAATGAATGAATCTAATATACAAGTTTTACTTTTTGAATGGAATTACTGAAATAAATCAACTTTGTCATGATATTCTAATTTTATGACCGGCACCTATATAAATGTAAGATGAACAAAAGAATTTCCAATCATTCCATGTATTTTTTATTATCAAACAGTAATCTTGTTATAAACATGAAAACAATTATTCCTTTATGCTTTTGTGTTTTTCTTTTTTTTTCTTTTTGAATGCTGTTATTTCAATATAGTGTTTTTTTAGTGATAAACTAGTTACTCTCATTAGGGTTGTGCAAAATTGAGAAATTATGCTGTGAAACCTACATAGACTTTGAACTAGATGATTAAAATAATACTAGCGTCTGAAATTCTGTGTACTTAGAATAAAAGAAATGCTACAACAAATTGTTGGGAGAGTTTCGTGCCTCTTTCTCCATATAACCGTGGGGCAGGCTAAACGACAGGAGCACTGCACTGCAAAGCTGTACAGTATTCTGTTTAGAGAGATAAGATGGCTGGAGTAGGTTGGGGTCTGAAAATGTGCAGAGATACTATTAGCTTCTTTAATTTTTTTTAACTTAAGATATTATTATTGATTGCAAGGCCTGTCATATGAAAATGTTCAGTAGTTTAATGCAAGGAGAGTAAAATTGATTTCCATTGGATTCTGACCTCTATGGCCACAAAGATAACAAATGTTTAGATGTTCCTAAGAATTATGAAGTGTAGTAAGAACAGATTATTGTCATTGTTCATTAAACCTTATTAGATGGAACATCCAGGATCTGAACCACTTACTGAAAAAAAAGCTTTATCACATTAGTCTGTTGAAGTTAAATTTAGTATTTTAATACAAGACACAATTAAATGTTTAAAAATCAATGCAGGTAGAAGAAAGGATGGGTTGGATAGTTTTTTGATTATGGCAATAAAATTATGTGATCCTCTGACTCAGAAGGTCAAAATATTATTGTAAAAGGAAAATTAAAGTTACTAGGCTAATTCTATTAGTTATTACACACCAAGGGGGTTGCTAAGGAATTAATAGCTATTTTTGTGTATGTTTTGTCTAGTCTCCAACATATACAGATACAATATACAGATACTGTGTTTTCCCATAACTCACACAAATATAATCATATTTCAAATATCGATGAAAACGCCCATTGCTGAGCTTTACAAAAAAGACTGACCTTAAAAACAGAATTCCGTTTATTGACTGCAATAGAAATGGAATATTTATTACTTAAAACATCTATTATGAACATGCAAAAGGATAATATGATTCTAGTATAATAAACACAAAATCCAAAACACTATCATAGAAATCAATAGTGCTGTTGTAAGCAAAACTAAAGTAAGTGACACATTTAAGGAAACTTACAAGACAATGTACTATTTAATGTAATTAAAATGGTGCTTAAAACTTCTTTTACAAAAATAAAATAGACTTACCTCAACTCCTGGCATGTCTTAGACTGTTAAATCCCTATAAAGGTTAGACTATGTTAGCAGACAGATGTGTGATAGAGTTGTTCTCTGGTTATACCTCTTTCCCTGTCTTGAATCCCCTGTTTTTAACCACTTGACTCCTCTTTATATAAATTGCCAGGCTGCCTACTTTGCCTCTTAAATTTAACTGCTCAAGTAGTTTCTAATAGTAAGATGATCTTACTATTTTGACTGTGAGACAATTGTCCTGGTGGCTACGAAAAATCCATATTTTTTCATGTTAAAATTAACATAGTCATTTTTTGCAAACTTTATTACAACTATAAACCAGGCAAGCTTTGTCCCATGCTATTAAATGGGCCCATGCTACCGGGTTGCAAATACTCCTTTTTTATCATGCTCAGATTAAACTGAGTCACTTCTCAGCGAATGTAACCATCACTGTTCGGAAACAGGCTACTGTGGGAGTTAAAAACATGCACATTTCAACTGTATTACCTGCAATTTTGTTGTGACTACTGTGAGTGGTGAGGGCTTGCTAAACCATGTTACACACTTGTTTCTGTTTTTCTGATATGGAAGGGTGTTCTCGGCTAGTCTCTCACTGCTACGGTACCTTTCCTCAAGCTATTGTATTTCCCAGAAGACCCTCTCCATATAGTGGGTGGGGTTTGCCGTTTCTCTCCATGTAAGTCTGGTGAGAAGGGTAAGAGGAGAGTTTGCCCTGGCAAGGGTGTTATTAAGTTGGTGTCACTGTGCCATTGATCTCTGGCATCATCTTTGAGGGTTTATCTGATGTTTGTTCAAAATGATTTCGTAGGTTAAGGACATGAATTGAAAAAAAGTAAATTAAGTTGGAATTGATGGGCTGCAGTGTAAAAAACCAAGACAAACCTACCATTTTTTAAAAATCATCTGGATGTCCGGAAAGGTACACAAAAAGAAGACATTTCTGGAGAATCATGGATATGGTTAATCAAACCGGCTACTGGGAGTCAAGTGCTTGCATCAGTTTATCTAAAATCTGTTATGGGTTTGTCGCTTGTCTCTGAATTTACTTATTTTGAATTGAATTAATTAACTTATTTTGCTTTTTTCTTTTGATGATTTTTGGCCATTTCTCTATGTAAATGTCTATTCATGTCCTTTGTTATTTGTAATTAATGTGCTTTGAGTTTCTAATTATTGTGTTATTTTTATGTATGGTTATTATTAAAATAGCTAAAAAAAAGGTCAAAATATTTACATTAAAAATAAGTAAATATTTAAATATTCAAACTTATCCAAACTATTTTGGGTGTTATATGTTATACAAATGTGTTTTTTAAACTTAATTATTATAGCAGTGGCAGTAGTGGGGGCAACAGCAAGAACAAAAGCCAGCCCTCATAAGTAAAAAAAAAATCTTGGTGGCATTTGGACAACTGTTACATAAATATAAGAGCCATCAAAGCTCCCCTCAGCTGTGGTATGTAAAAGGGAAACATTTGCACAGCCATCTTGTCTTTAATCTAAAATTAACACCTGGATGAGCAAGTCCTTGGTCGACCAGGAAAAGGATCCTAAATTCTTATGAGCTACATGTTGCTAGCACCATGCTTTGCTGCATTACTGTTAATGTTTTCATTTGTTTTACTAACTGTAAGCATTTGTTTTTGACTTGTGCATTGGCTAGTGAATACTGCAGTGGTCAAATGAAAGGGATGATTGAAAACACAGCTTTTCACAAAAATTTCATTTTAGCTAGTAATAGGATCAGAAAGAAAGAAGAACTGGACACACTTAGCAGGTCCTGTAATGCACATATTAAACCCAGACAAAACTGTCCATGATTGCTTAAACATGTTAAACTCAATCGTTATTTCATTTTCCCCTGGCTAAGCAACATTTTGGTTCTTAAGGTGAGAAAGTGTAAGGTCACTAGCCATCTCTTTTTTATATAAATTATAATTAATAGTAAATTATATAAGGCACTATGAGTCTAATTTCTTAAAAATTAACTGAATGTAGTAAATGTTGCATTGTAATAATCTTTGAGTATTTAGTACTCATTATAAGTTTTAATTAGCAGATTTTATTATTAGCTACTTAAATATTCAGTAAAATGACTTTGGGTGTTAACAAGTAATTAACAAACAATAAAGAGCAAAATTTTAAAGCAAATCACAAGAGGCGCAGTATATAGTTATTTAAAAAAGTAAATATATAAATAATATTGCTGGTGCAAAGCAAACAGTCTGCAGACCTGGCTTGATAAGTTTTTAGCGCAACACCAGTATAGTGTTGTGAGTGGGAGCCAGCTGTCTAGGAATAACAGATGGGATTAAACTAAATATGTTGTTTTGTCTTTTTATAGATGCAGCAAAAATAAAATAAACGTGGCCTGAATATTTTTAATTAAGCTTCATTGTTTTAGACATTGTGGGTCAAGCCATCAGCCACACAATGCAGAGAGAAATTGGATTATACTGGTAAAATAGCTACATTGCTGACACTGGAAATGCTCATTAAAGTGAACTTCTTCTTCTTTTGGCTGCTCCCGTTGGGTTTGCCACAGTGGATCATCTAAAAAATTGTTGTCCGCATATGGTGGGAAAATCAGAATTATGACCAGCAGTTTCCATTTGCATTAAAAAGGATTTTAAATCATACAACCACAGTTAAGGATTTTAGGTTTATGAGTGAATTAGAATAGGATCAGATGCAGAACAATACTTTTAGAGCAGTGGAGAAGTGTTTAAAAATCTGCTCTGAGAACACCTGTAAATCAAAAACAGAGCAGTGTCCCAAACTATTTTGTAAAGGTGAATGGCTATAATTGTTACTAATTAAGATAACAAGCTGGCCATCATAATCACAAAAAAGGCTGATTGCGGAAGTGACGTTCAAAAACAGATCAAAATACTACAGCATTGCATAGCATGTCTAGAGTGATAAAATACTAAAATCAGGTGTTTTGCAATGTCAGCTTTTGCCTTAGAATAAGACCATTTTCAGCTAAATTAAAATTATATTTGAATAGAAGCATTTGGTCTGACAGCCTTAATGGTTATTCTGTAAATTATGTGTTAAGTTTATTATATATTGAGTCAGTGGTGGTGGGACTCTTGCTGCTACAGCTGGGGAACCATTTATTGCCCAATGTAAAGTCTGTGTTACCTTAAAATTGTTTCTGAGGCATTGAGAGTGGTTTATGTTATTTTGGCTCTCTTTTTGCATTTTGGCTTTGAATTTTCTTACCAAAGGTCTTTTTTTCTGATTCTTCTTTGGCTAATAGACATTGGGTTTGTAATTGGAATTTGATATCTGGTTTACGGACTAAATTTGTTTGTTTTTAGGCTTGCCTTTTAAGCATACAGTTTGACTCCTTTTTTGCTTCCTTTTTGTTTTTGAATTTTAGTAACTATATCTTTATGAAGTATAAGAAAGTTACTTTTTGTAATTCAGGGAAGTGGTGTAATGGTTCCTCTCACATTCTTGAGATTATTTAATAGCCTTTTACCCTTTTTTGATGGACCTGTGCAATCTATAAAGCTAGGTCCTAGCAATTGGTGCCAAGCTACTTTTATTATTAGGTCACATCTGGAGGTGAGTAGAGTGGATTAAGTTGTTTAATGCTTTCTGGGTTTTTTTTATGCCAGGCTGGGTGGAGGTTGACTTGTTAGTTTGCTTTGAGATTCATGTTGCCAGGACAATGACATGGTTTCTGCAGTTGATTTGAAGATTTGCCTCTCCCTGTACTTTATAGGTCAAGAAATTTGTCTTCAATTCAAACACACAGCATTATGTGAACTACATATTTCTTGTTTACATTCAAATCAGAGTTTTCAGGAAGAATATTTTAATAATGTTTTAGTAAAAAATGTGCACATTTTGCATGTTTGCACCATAAAAATAGATGTCAGACATGTGGATTATGCAACACAAGTTACATAAGATTTTCTTCATTTTTAATGGATATTTTCACAGTGTTTGTCACCTGTTGATCTTGTTTTTAAGAACCTCAATTATGTACTTTCTTCACAAAAACATGAGAGGAATTTTTTTTTTCTGCAAACATTTTAAAAGATATTTTTGGGTGGAGTGTTCTTTTAACTAAATATATATAGATTTTTGTTGTTTTTTGTGATTTTACTTGAACTGGTAAGAATGTGTTTATTCTATTTTCTTTTTGTATTTATGCACAATAAAATCTATATTCTGCAAATGAACTTTTGAAGTCGCAAGCAATTCTTGAGTCCAAGTCCTTGGTCCCAAACATGACTTTTGACATATTTGTCCTACCGACATATATAAAAAGACAAAACATCTGCCATTCAGCGTCTAAAACAGGGCTGGACTCACAAAGAAATTAAGACATAAGTGCTAGCATATCTGGTGAACAGAGGTTTCTAAATGCACAACATGATCAAAACAGATGGATTTACAGTTATACCATTGTGCTTGTTTTACTAAATGGCCATTTTTCTGTACTATTCAATAATATTCCTAAGGGATATGGGTTGTTGTATTATTGATCACTCTTTTTGATGATCTGTGTTTTTCCCATGTTACCTTAGCACACAGCTTGTTGCAGATTTAACTCATCTAAATTTTTCGAACTTATCAACTGTGCTAGAGGATTTCATATATACTAGCTCAGATTTCTTAACCTACTTTTCTTCTGGACTAGTCTGCTTGCACTAAAACAAACTGTTAGAGCTGTCACAACTTGCTGCTCTGTAAGGCACATGTCATTGTGTTAATTATGAAGCATTGATCACCAGTTTGAGAGCCAAATAAAACTTGCCATTTTCTCATTAAGCAGAGTTCAAGGTTTGCTACACATGTTTATAGTTATACAGTTTTAGGCAATAGTTTTGATAACATTGGGCTCCGAATGTTCAAGTTCCAAGTTTTCTATTTCATCATTTTCTTTCTTCTTCTAATTCAAACTCTCTTCAGTCCTTAATGACAATGGCACATTTCTCTGTTCTTGGCTTTATTTTCACTATTTTCTACACTTTGTCCCTCCAAAATGAAACCTCTTTCTACAAAATTTGTTTCATTACACAAAGCTTTCCTGAGGCCCTTTCCAATACATACAGTAGCTTTGAAGTGTGATCTCTCATTCCCACTTTCCATTTAATACTGCTTAGACTTTCAATGGAGTAAATTAATGGCCTCTGTGTTCTAGAGTGGCAGTCTTCAGTGTTGCTCATTAAGCATTTATCACCATGTTATCAATCCAAATTGTGACCTTTCTTGCTTTCTTATTGCTTCAATGTTAGCTTTTTCATTCTAGACTAGATGCCCCCTGTAGTAGTGAAACAGGACAAACTTTAAAAAACCATTAAAAAAAAAAAATTACTCTAGCCAAGCAGAAGGTAGGTACGTTCCAACGTCAGATGTTGGCACTGCATCTGATTGTGTTCAGGCTCTGACAGGAGAACATGCCCCACATGGAGAGAAAAGCACATGGCTGTGATATCTCTGCAAATCAGCAGCTAAACTATAAAGCACACATAGCTCTGATCTGTCTCTCAAAAACGTCAAATGTTACTCCTTAACAATCTGTAGATGATAATGTCTGTTGAATAATCAGGTATCGCTAGCTAAGTGGAGGCAAGGTATGCTCCAATATGTGGCGAGAGGTAGACCGACTCGAACAGAGGTAGCCGCTGTCTTAGATTCACTCAAATAAATTGGTACCGCAAACAAACTATGATATGTAAAGCAATGAGAGAAGTCACAAAATCAACCATAATGTTCAAGCAAATTATAGAAAAAAAAACAGATCTAAAGTTGTTAAGTAGTTCTCTCATGAAAAGCGGACAGACAGACAGACAGACACACAGACATGGTGGTGCTCTCCGATATACTGTAGGTCTCACAGCTTGCAGTACCTTTCCATTCCTCTATGTCATTGACATTCTTTTCATTGATTTATCTTGCTTTTTTGGCATTGTTTCTCTAAACAACTTTTACAGAATTATTAACCGTCTTTTAAGTTAGGTTCTTCCATATTACTTATATTTATTGAAGCCAAATAGAAACCCCTTTAATGATGATACCAAGTAGCAATATGTTTTTCCTCAGGAGAAATAATAACCCATTATAATTAATATCCTACAGACCAATTTCCCTTCTAATCACCAATGTTATGATTCTGGCTAAAAGCCTTGCAAACAGAAAATAAATAGTAATTTCATCCATTATTTCAAACTGAATTTGTGGAAGGAAGACAATTATAAAATCTGTAATTTGTGCTCAATGTAATATATATATCAGCATAAAAAGAGTTGCCACTGATGTTACTGTTGTTGGATTTTGATGACATGTTCATGTAATTCATAACTTTGGGTTTTTATTGGATATATACAGTATGTATGGCTTAAATGTCTGATCTTCAGGTTTAAAGCTCAAACCTCTATTATTTGTCCTAGACAAGAGCAATTTTGGGAGAGAATGGCCTGGAAAAGTCAGAATTTAAGCAGTGGTTCTCTCCAGGGAAACAAATAAATAAATAAGCAAAATACAGCAGATGTAGCCATAAACATAATGCTTGTAACCAGAGTCAAATAAATGCTATACAAAAAATGTAGTCATGACAGGAAAGGCTGTCATAACCAGAAAATTCAAAAAGTAACAATAAGAAATGATGCTAAGGTTTTTGCTTTTTTTTTTTTTTTAATTTTTATTTATTAATTTTATTACAATCAATACATAGCAATCAAGTTTTTACAAAAAAAATTATGATAAGAACAAATCGATCCCCACCCTGAGAGAGAGAGCAAGCCAAACGGTGTAAAATTTAAGGCTTGTAAAAATACCTAAATTAATAAATTCTCTGTGCTTTATAAACTTATTTTAAAATATTACTGATTAGATCCTGCCATGTTTTGAAAAAGTCTGTACAGATCCTCTAACTGAGTATTTGATTTTTTCCAATTTTAAATAATATAACACATCAGTTTCCCACTGACTTAAAAGAGGAGAGTTTGGGTTCTTCCAGTTTATCAGAATAAGTCTGCGTGCCAACAGTGTAGTGAATGCAATCACAATTTGTTTGTCTTTCTCCACTTTAAGCCCCTCTGGAAGAACCCCAAACACAGCTGTTAATGGGTTAGGAGGGATTGTGAGTCCAAGGCTGTCTGAGAGGTAATTAAAAATTTTTGTCCAGAATAATGTTAATTTGGTGCAGGCCCAGAACATGTGACCCAGTGAGGCTGGGGCTTGGTTGCAACGTTCGCAGGTTGGATCATGCCCTGGAAACATTTTGGAGAGTTTTAGTCGAGACAGATGTGCTCGATATATAATTTTGAGTTGTATAATTGTATGCTTTGCATATGGAGCTTGAGTGAATTCTCTGCATTGCTACTTTCCACTCCTTTTCTGATATATTAATTGAGAGATCATTTTCCCAGTGTCCTCTTGGATCTTTGAAAGGAAGGGATTGTAAAATGATTTTATATATTGTAGAGATGGAGTCTAATCCTTGAAATTGAGCAATATTTTTCCAGCGTGGATGAGGGTGCAAGATGAGGAAAATCTGGAAGGTTCTGTTTAACAAAGTTCCTGATTTGAAGATAGTGAAAGAAATTTGTAGCTGGAATGTAATTGTTCATAGGAAGCAAAGACGTTGTCTATATAAAGATCTCTAAGCAAGTTAATTCCAAATTTTTTCCAGATATTAAAACTGCATATGTTTGTGAAGGTTGAAAGAGGTGGTTCTTTTGCAGGGTGCCACAGAAAGAAGCTTCTCCGTCTTAAAATGCTTTCTACATTGGTTCCAGATTCTAAGTGAGTGGAGCACAATTGGGTTATTAGTGTATTGCCGATAACGTGTGTTTATTGGAGCACAGAGCAGGGAATACAAAGAAGTACTGCAGGATTTTACTTCTATTGCGGTCCATGCCTGTGTATGTTCTTCTATTTGTGTCCAGGTTCTTATCGACTGTATATTTGCCGCCCAGTAATAAAACTGGAAGTTAGGTAGAGCCATGCCGCCTTCTGCCTTTTGTCTTTGTAGGGTTGCTCTTTTGATGCGTGGATGTTTAGAATTCCAAATAAATGAGGTTATTGTTGAATCTAATTGCTTAAAGAACGATTTATTAATGTATATTGGTATGTTTTGAAATAAAAAGGAGCTTAGGAAGAATATTCATCTTAACAGTGTTAATTCTTCCAGCTAGTGTGAGATGAAGGGTTGACCATCTATGCAAGTCTTGTTTAATTTTTTCCATGCAGACGACGAAATTTTGTTGATATAGAGCTTTATGTTTACTTGTGATGTTTACCCCTAGGTATTTAAACTGTTCTGCAATGATAAAAGGTAGGGTGTCTAATCTAATATTATATGCTTGAGAATTCACGGAAAGAGTACACTTTTATTCAGATTAATTCTGAGACCAGAGAGCTTTTGAAATTCTGTGAGTGCTGCTAAGACTGCAGGCACAGAATTTTCTGGGTCCGATATATACAGTACCATGTCATCTGCATATAATGAGATTTTCTGTTCCAGTCCTTCTCTGCTAATCCCCTTTATCTGATCAGTATTTCGACAATGTATTGCCAGTGGTTCAATGGCAATTGCAAACAGCAGTGGTGACAAAGGGCATCCTTGTCTTGTGCCACGTTCTAGTTTAAAGTAGTCTGAGCAAATGTTATTGATGCAAACTGAAGCTTCTGGGTTAGTATACAGTAATTTAATCCATGCACAAATGTTCGGGCCAAACCCAAACTTCTCCAAAATAGTAAAAAGGTATTTCCATTTAATCATGTCGAATGCTTTCTCTGCATCCAATGATAATAATATTTCTGGGGTGTTTGATTTAGTTGGTGAGTATATTACATTAAACAGGCGTCGAAGATTTGAAGATAAGTGTCGGCCCCTAATAAATCCAGTTTGGTCTTGTGATATTACTGAGGGGAGCACTTTCTCCATCCTTCTAGCTATGATTTTAGAGAGTATTTTAACGTCGTTATTCAGAAGTGAAATTGGTCTGTATGATGCACATTGTAATAAGTCCTTATTTTGTTTTGGAAAGACAGTGATTAATGCTTGGCGAAAGGTTTGTGGAAGAGATTGGTTATCTCTGGCTTCTGTAAATGTTGCTAATAGGAGGGGAGCTAGCTGAGCGGAGAATTTCTTGTAAAACTCTGCAGGGTAGCCGTCAGGGCCTGCTGCTTTTCCACCTTGGAGTGACTTTATAGCATCCAGTAATTCTGATAATGACAGAGGTTTATCGAGTTCCTCCACACTAAAAGCGTCAATTTGTGGTATCTGTAATGTATCCAGAAATGCATTAGATTGTATATTGTCTTCTTTGCTTTTAAGAATGTAATCTCAGACTACTAGGAAGTACACGTGGCTTTTACAACGATGTGATAATACTGTCATGCACCACCAATGGTTGTCTAGCCTAGCAATGACGTATCAACTGTGAAAAAATCTATCCCAAAATGATGGTGTCCATAAGCTAAACAAAATGGTGCCGCAGAAAAACTGGAATAATTTATAATAATGTTAAAAACAACATGAGAACAACAAATACATATAACCAATGAATTCCTTGATCTTGAAAACCGCATAAACTACATCAAATAATTTAAAAAATACCAGAAACGTTTGTAAAAAATTTAAACCAAAAGTCTGGTAAGGAGAGAAACCTGCAATACTGTATTTAGCCATTTCCAACTGTACTAGATGACAAAATATACCCAAGGTTAGAAATTACCCACAAATGTATTTGCAAAATTGTTTTTTTTTTCCCCACCAATGACACAAACATGTAGCGTTTCAGCTACCAGTTCTTATAGGGAATATACTGTAACTGTCAAGCTCAGATATCTGAGCTTTTTTTTTTTTAGAAAGACACAAAAACAAAAGTTATTGAGTCGTGTTTTATTTTTTAGATATTTCACAGTAGAATCTTACATTAGGCTATACAAGCTGAAATGAATGTAAAACATGCTCTTCATTTCTGGCCTTAGTCATTGATTATGTATGGCTTTAATACTCTTAAAATGTAAAATTTTTCAGTCAGTACAAGACTATTCACATCAGCATACTGAAAATTAACATAAACTTGTTAAGTCTTCAAAATGAATATGATGAAAGTTTTATTGCCATTTAATTTTACAATACTAAAGGAATATCAGGAAATATATATATATTAAACTTTAAATATTAACACTTAACTTCATGTTACTGGAATATCCTTCACACTATATATGGTTTAGTTAAGTACATAATGAGCATTTAGAATTTTTCAAAGATCTTGCATGGATTTTGAGTTTAATTTGGCACAAGCACGAATGTCTTTGTGTGAGTGAGTCCTGTGATACTGCAACATTTTTGCATTCCTTGTGTCTGTTCTACTAGTTCCTCATAATCCTATAACCTAAAAGGAAGATCCAGAAGGCAAATGTTTAAATAAATTGAGTCTTTTTGAAGAGTGTTTACCTGTGGCAATTCTTAAACGATCGGTATTTCTCACCACCTTCCTATAAAATCTCACTGTTCTTGAAAAATTGACTTTTACACACTCTATTAAACATAGTCAACAGAAATATGAATTTTATTTTATGGGAAGTAACTTCATTGCCCTGAATTGGATTAGTGGTTTATATATATGTAACTTCTCAAAAAAATGAAAGGAACACTTTGAAAACACTTTTAGATCTCAATGGGGGGGAAAAAAAATCATGCCGGATATCTATACTGATATGAACTGGGTAATGTGTTAGGAACAAATAGATGCCACATCGTTTAATGGAAATGAAAATTATCAACCTACAGAAGGCTGAATTCAAAGACACCCTGAAAATTAAAGTGAAAAAATGATGCGTCAGGCTAGTCCATTTAGCTGAAATTTCATTGCAGCAACTCAAAATTGTACTCAGTAGTTTCTATGACCACCCCACATGCTTGTATGCATGCCTCTAATGCATGCTCCTAATGAGACGGTGGATGGCGTCCTGGGAGATCTCCTCCCAGATTTAGACCAGGGCATCACTGAGCTCCTAAACAGTCTGTGGTGCAACCTGACGGCATCGGATGGACCGAAACATAATGTCCCAAAGGTGTTCTATTGGGTAGGTCAAGCAAGCATAGGGGCCAGTCAATGGTATCAATTCCTTCATTCTCCAGAAACTGCCTGCATACTCTCGCCATTTGATGCTGGGTATTGTCATACACCAGGAGGAACCCAGGACCCACTGCACCGGCATAAGGTCTGATAATGGGTCCAAGGATTTCATCCCGATTCCTAATGGCAGTCAAGGTGCCTTTGTCGAGCCTGTAGAGGTCTGTGCATCCCTCCATGGATATGCCTGCTTCACCTCTAGTAATAAAAAAAATTCTTGTCATTTATATAGCGCATTTTCTCACTAGTATATACACTCTCTATACAGGTATATGTATGTATACAGTATATATATATATATATATATATATATATATATATATATATATATATATATATATATATATATATATATACAGGTCCTTCTCAAAAAATTAGCATATTGTGATAAAGTTAATTATTTTCTGTAATGTACTGATAAATATTAGACTTTCATATATTTTAGATTCATTACACACAACTGAAGTAGTTCAAGCCTTTTATTGTTTTAATATTGATGATTTTGGCATACAGCCCATGAAAACCCAAAATTCCTATCTCACAAAATTAGCATATTTCATCCGACCAATAAAAGAAAAGTGTTTTTAATACAAAAAAAGTCAACCTTCAAATAATTATGTTCAGTTATGCACTCAATACTTGGTCGGGAATCCTTTTGCAGAAATGACTGCTTCAATGCAGCGTGGCATGGAGGCAATCAGCCTGTGGCACTGCTGAGGTGTTATGGAGGCCCAGGATGCTTCGATAGCGGCCTTAAGCTCATCCAGAGTGTTGGGTCTTGTGTTTCTCAACTTTCTCTTCACAATATCCCACAGATTCTCTATGGGGTTCAGGTCAGGAGAGTTGGCAGGCCAATTGAGCACAGTAATACCATGGTCAGTAAACCATTTACCAGTGGTTTTGGCACTGTGAGCAGGTGCCAGGTCGTGCTGAAAAATGAAATCTTCATCTCCATAAAGCTTTTCAGCAGATGGAAGCATGAAGTGCTCCAAAATCTCCTGATAGCTAGCTACATTGACCCTGCCCTTGATAAAACACAGTGGACCAACACCAGCAGCTGACATGGCACCCCAGACCATCACTGACTGTGGGTACTTGACACTGGACTTCAGGCATTTTGGCCTTTCCCTCTCCCCAGTCTTCCTCCAAACTCTGGCACCTTGATTTCCGAATGACATGCAAAATGTGCTTTCATCCGAAAAAAGTACTTTGGACCACTGAGCAACAGTCCAGTGCTGCTTCTGCCACTGTTTCTGGTTCAAAAGTGGCTTGACCTGGGGAATGCGGCACCTGTAGCCCATTTCCTGCACATGCATGTACACGGTGGCTCTGGATGTTTCTACTCCAGACTCAGTCCACTGCTTCCGCAGGTCCCCCAAGGTCTGGAATCGGTCCTTCTGCACAATCTTCCTCAGGGTCTGGTCACCTCTTCTCGTTGTGCAGCGTTTTCTGCCACACTTTTTCCTTCCCACAGACTTCCCACTGAGGTGCCTTGATACAACACTCTGAGAACAGCCTATTCGTTCAGAAATTTCTTTCTGTGTCTTACCCTCTTGCTTGAGGGTGTCAATGATGGCCTTCTGGACAGCAGTCTGGTCGGCTGTCTTACCCATGATTGCGGTTTTGAGTAATGAACCAGGCTGGGAGTTTTTAAAAGCCTCAGGAATCTTTTGCAGGTGTTTAGAGTTAATTAGTTGATTCAGATGATTAGGTTAATAGCTCGTTTAGAGAACCTTTTCATGATATGCTAATTTTTTATAGGAATTTTGGGTTTTCATGAGCTGTATGCCAAAATCATCAATATTATAACAATAAAAGGCTTGAACTAATTCAGTTGTGTGTAATGAATCTAAAATATATGAAAGTCTAATGTTTATCAGTACATTACAGAAAATAATGAACTTTATCACAATATGCTAATTTTTTGAGAAGGACCTGTATATATATATATATATATATTTATATATATATATATATATATATATAGTACATGTGATTGCATATTTTTGAAAATTCACATACTACAATAAGAAGTACAATAAACAGATGTGGTTTTGCAGTTTTGTTGAAATGTTTACAATGTTTCAGAGGTTGACAAAGTGCTTTGTCACTCTTAACTATTTTTTAGTCAACATTTGCTGTAACTGTAGTCCTGTTGTTTATACTGTAAAACACAATGTACTTTTTTAATTTTCTACTTAAATGCAAGAAATTAAATATAGCATTTTCCCTAAAATTCTTTGGAAGTACAGTGCATCTGGAAAGTATTCACAGCTCATCACTTTTTCCACATTTTGTTATGTTACAGCCTTATTCCAAAATGAATTAAATACATTTTTTTCCTCAGAATTCTACACACAACACCCCATAATGACAATGTGAAAAAAGTTTACTTGAGGTTTTTGCAAATTTATTAAAAATAAAAAAACTGAGGAATCACATGTACATACAGTAAGTATTCACAGCCTTTGCTCAATACTTTGTCAATGCACCTTTGGCATCAATTTCAGCCTCAAGTCTTTTTGAATATGATGCCACAAGCTTGGCACTCCTGTCCTTGGCCAGTTTTGCCCATTTCTCTTTGCAGCACCTCTCAAGCTCCATCAGGTTAGATGGGAAGCATCGGTGCACAGCCATTTTAAGATCTCTCCAGAGATGTTCAATCAGATTCAAGTCTGGGCTCTGGCTGGGCCACTCAAGAACATTCACAGAGTTGTCCTAAAGCCACTCCTTTGATATGTTGGCTGTGTGCTTAGGGTCATTGTCCTGCTGAAAGATGAACTGTTGCCCCAATCTGAGGTCAAGAGCGATCTGGAGCAGGTTTTCATCCAGGATGTCTCTGTACATTGCTGCAGTGATCTTTCCCTTTATCCTGACTAGTCTCCCAGTTCCTGCCGCTGAAAAACATCCCCACAGCATGATGCTGCCACCACCATGCTTCACTGTAGGGATGGTATTGGCCTGGTGATGAGCGGTGCTTGGTTTCCTCCAAACGTGACGCCTGGCATTCACACCAAAGAGTTCAATCTTTGTCTCATCAGACCAGAGAATTTTGTTTCTCATGGTCTGAGAGTCCTTCAGATGCCTTTTGACAAACTCCAGGCAGGCTGCCATGTGCCTTTTACTAAGGAGTGGCTTCCATCTGGCCACTCTACCATACAGGCCTTATTGGTGGATTGCTGCAGAGATGGTTGTCCTTCTGGAAGGTTCTCCTCTCTCCACAGGGGACCTCTGGAGCTTTGACACAGTGACCATCGGGTTCTTGGTCACCTCCTTGACTAAGGCCCTTCTCCCCCAATCGTTCAGTTTAGATGGCCGGCCAGCTCTAGGAAGAGTCCCGGTGGTTTCGAACTTCTTCCACTTACGGATGATGGAGGCCACTGTGCTCATTGGGACCTTCAAAGCAGCAGAAATTTTTCTGTAACCTTCCCCAGATTTGTGCCTTGAGACAATCCTGTCTCAGATGTCTACTGACAATTCCTTTGACTTCATGCTTGGTTTGTGCTCTGACATGAAATGTCAACTGTGGGACCTTATATAGACAGGAGTGTGCCTTTCCAAATCATGTCCAATCAACTGAATTTACAACAGGTGGACTCCAATTAAGTTGCAGAAACATCTCAAGGACGATCAGGGGAAACAGGATGCACCTGAATTCAATTTTGAGCTTCATGGCAAAGGCTGTGAATACTTATGTACATGTGCTTTCTAAATTTTTTTATTTTTAATAAACTTGCAAAAATCTCAAGTAAACTGTTTTCACGTTGTCATTATGGGGTGTTGTGTGTAGAATTCTGAGGAAAAAACTGAATTTAATCTATTTTGAAATAAGGCTGTAACATAATAAAATGTGGAAAAAGTGATGCGCTGTGAATACTTTCCGGATGCACTGTATGTATCTTAAATCTGTTAATGCTTTTGGGCCATTTATTCAGTTATTTATATCCTGCTTCAATCAATAATACTTAAGCATTAATAATGTATTAATTTCTCTATTTTATAAGTTTATTTTCTACAATGTAGAGCTGTGGGTAGTTGGAACGTATCATGATAGCAATGTATGCAAGGCAGGAGTCATTCTTAAATAGAATCTCCAGGGCTTAAAACTTGAACTTTGGTTGTCATCTGTATATTACTGACACAGGGAATAAGTATTAAACATGCTTACTGAAATTAATTTAATACTTAGTAGAAAAGCCTTTGTTGGTAATGATAGCTTCAAGACACCTCCTGTATGAAGTAACTAGTCAAATGCCTTGCTCAGGTGTGATTTTGGCCCATTCTTCCACACAAACTATCTTAAAATCTTGAAGGTTCTGTGGGCCGCTTCTATAAATTCTGTTCTTTAATTCTTTCAAGATTCAAGAGTATTTATTGTCATTTCCTCCATATACAGTACTACAGCATATAGTGAAACGAAACAACGTTCCTCCAGGACCATGGTGCTACATAGAACACAGCAACAACAACAACAACAACATTTAGTTATATAGCAAATTTTCATACAAACAGTATCTCAAAGTGCTTTACATAATAAAGAATAGAAAAATAAAAGACACAATAAGAAAACATAATAAGTCAACATTAATTAACATAGAATAAGAGTAAGGTCCAATGGCCAGGAGGGACAGAAAAAAAAAAACTCCAAACGGCTGGAGAAAAAAATAAAATATGTAGGGATTCCAGACCATGAGACCACCCAGTCCCCTCTGGGCATTCTACCTAATATAAATGAAACAGTCCACTTTGGATTTAGGGTTTTCACGGAAGGACTTGATGATGATGATGGTCACGTAGACTTCTGCCTTTTAATCCATCCATCATTGTTTGAGCAATATGAAGCTTTGAGTAGGTGGAGGGGGCGCAGGCCACCACCACAAAGAAACCGGAAAAAAGAAACAGAAGAGAGAGTAGGGGTCAGTACAGATTTTAGAGCCACCATGAATAGTTATTATGATGAATTGAACATACAGAGTATCAGGATTAAGTTAAATTAGGTTAAATTGAAGTTATAAAAAGGCCATGTTAAAGTAATATGTTTTCAGCAGTGTTTTAAAAGTGCTCTACTGTATTAGCCTGGCGAATTCCTATTGGCAGGCTATTCCAGATTTTAGATGCATAGCAGCAGAAGGCCACCTCACCACTTCTTTTAAGCTTTGTTCTTGGAATTCTAAGGAGACACTCATTTGAGGATCTAAGGTTATGATTTGGAATATAAGGTCATAGAACAATAGGCCATCCTAGCAGCTTTATTTTCTTTCTCAGAAACCAATTCAGAGTTTTCTTGGTTGTGTATTTGGGATCATTGTCTTGCTGAAATGTCCACCCTTGTTTCATCTTTATCATCCTGGTAAATGGCAGCAGATTCTTACCAAGAATGTCCCAGTACATTGCTCCATTCATCCTTCCTTCAATTATATGAAGTCTGCCAGTAGCATATGATGAAAAACAGCCCTACACCATGGTGTTCTCATGGTGTGTGCAATGACATCCAAAGAGTTCAATTTTGGTCTCATCTCACCAGACTATATTCTCCCAGTATTCCATTGGCTGATCCAAATGTTGTGCAGCAAACTTTAAACGAGCTTCACCATGTTTTTTCTTAAGCACTGGAGTCTTGCGCGGTGAGCGTGCATAGAGGCCATGGTGGTTGAGTGCATTAATTATTGTTTTCTTTGAAACAGCTGTACCTGCTAATTCCAGGTCTTTCTGAATCTCTCCGCGAATGGTCCTTGGCTCTTGGACAACTCTTCTGATTATTCTTTTTATGTCAGAAATCTTGCGTGGAGCACCTGGTCATGGCTAGTTTATAGTGAAATTATGTTCTTTCCACTTCTGGATTATGACTCTAACGGTGCTGAAACTAATGTTTTGCAATAATAAGGTTGCAAAAGTCTTGAGAGAGCTCTTTGCTTTTACCCATCATGAGATGCTTCTTGTGTGACACCTTGGTAATGAGAAACTTTTTTATAGGCCATCAATTAGGACTAAACCCGCTGATTTTAATTTGTACTGATAGGGGACAGGATTTGCACTGATAGGGGACAGGGTTTCTTTCTAAATACTGACAGATTTCAGCTGGTTTCTTGGCTTTCCATGCCTTTTTGCATCTCCTTTACGTCGTGTGTTCAATACTTTTTACCTGTGTCATTCCACTTTATTACACATAATTTATGGACGTATTTGTCTTGATTTCTTTGCTTTTGTGGTTTACTTGGGTTGTTACTGACATCTGGTGTAAATTTCATGTCAGTGGCCCCATTAGAAACATATTTACTGACAAAAACATTGACGCGTTCAACACTTATTTTCCCTGCTGAATATACTTACATTTTCCTATGTATTTACAAATACAGTACAGTTTAAATAGCACATAAAATTCCATGAATAAAATCATGAAAAGTTAAAGTATTAAAAAAATAGATCATCTTGAATAATCATACACAAATTCTATAGCTATTTGTCTGTAGAATACTTTTCTTGTACAGTTTGTTTCAATTCATTGTCAAAGGACACAAGAGTCTCTTTTTCAGTATTAAGTAAATAATGAAAATCATGGAAGTACTGATTTAAAATTTTTACTTTTTATAGTAACAAAAAATGCACTTGATCAGAGTTTTGATGGCAAATATGTGGGATCCAAAAAGCAAAAAGTCTTCTGCTTTTTACTTTTTTCATTATTTATCAAATTTTTACCCATGTAATTTTTTAAAATGCATACTAAATTAAATTTGACTCTTAAGATAAATAGATAAATATTCATCCCCTCCAGGAAATTCAGGTCTCCAATAACTCAAGTACATCACTAAAAATTATTAAATTTACTATAAAAACAAGGAGAACAAAAATAAATAAATAGTAAAAAAATAAATTAAAAAAATGGGTCAGTTGTTACAGTGTTGGAAGGTAGAGTGGTAACCAGGTCATGAATCACTTGTATTGACAACAGCATTATAAAATGTCACAGCAGTTAGAAACAAATGATCTTCTAAAGCATTCTATTCTACAGTGCAGTGAGTGAAGACGACTGCTGCATTTACTTCTCTGACCTACCAAAATGTTGTGGAGAGCATAACTGCTGTTTTCAAGGTTAGCCTGTACCTTCTTTCCCATATTCTTTTGCAACACAGTTCCCAGTGAGTCCACAGTCCTGTCCCGCACCAAGCCAGCCTTCTTCACCAGCTTGTCCAGCCTGATAGTGTTCCCATCCTGTCCAATTTATCTTTAAGAATGGAGGTTTGGATGGTGTTGAATGCACTTCATCAAAATCAAAAAACATAATTCTCACATAACTCCCTGGTTCATCCAAAAAGGAGTGAGTTTACAGTAGCATGTAGAGGATTGCCTCCTCAACACCAATGTGCCCGTGGTATTAAAACTGTAGGGGACCCAATGCATGCTGAACTTGTGGTCTGAGGTGATGCAGGAGATGCTGCTCCAGTGTCTTCATGATGTGTGATGTGAATACTACTGGTCTGTAGTCATTTTCAGCTGGCCACCCAACTTTGGGAACCAGCACAAGACATGATGTTTTCCACAGCGCTGGGACCCTCCCACCTTGGAGACTCAGATTGAACAATATCTTTAGAGGCTCACCAAGTTGATATGCACACTCCTTAAGCAGGCTGGGACACACACAATCATATATCACAATATTCTGTGTTTCTTAAAAGTTTACATGGCAGCTATTACAGTGTCACTGCTGAAGGAAATATTCATTCATTCATTTTCCATTGCTTATCTGCAGCAGGGTCATGGGGTTAGCAGTTAAGCCCATATGTCCTTTTCTCCAGCCAAACTTTTCAACTGATACTGTGGAATTCCAAGGTGTTCCCAGGCCATCCAAAGGAAAGCCCAGCCACCCAATGGAGAAAACTCATTTTTCCTGCTTGTCTGTGATCTCCCTGTTTTGGTCATTATCCAAAGCTCATGCCCGTAGGTAAAGGTAGGGACATATATTGACTGATAAATCGAGAGCTTTGCCTTCTGGATCAGCTACTTCTTGACCATTACAGAATGATATAGCAATTGCATGACTGCGCTCGGTGCCCTATTCCATCTGTCGATCTCACCACCCCTCTTCCTCTTACTTGTGGACAACACCCCAAGGTATTTAAACTCCTCCATTTGAGGCAGTAGCTCACCTCTCACTCAAAGTGGACATTCCACCCTTTTCCTACTGAAGCCCATAGTCTCAGATTTGGCCATTTCACACTGTCACAGACTGTGCCATTACATGCTGGAGTTCACAGCCTGATGAAGCCAGCAGGACCACATCATCTGCAAAAAGCAGTTACACAATTCTAAAGCCACTGAACTGGACTCCCTGCCCTCCCCAGCTGCACCTTGATATCCTGTCCATGAAAATCACGAAAAGGATAGGAGACAAAGCACATCCCTTGCAGAGTCCTATACCCACTGGAAACAATGTTGATGTTTTTGGAGTATGTGGATATAGCTCTCACTGTGATTATACAGGGACTGAGTAACACTTATTAGGGGCACTGAAATGCCATACTCTCCCAGGACCCCTCATAGAAACCCTCAAGGAACACGGTCATATGCATTATCTAAGATCACAAAACACATGTAAACCAATTAGGCATACTCCCATCAACCGTCCAGAATCCTTATGAGGGTAAAGACCTGGTCTACCATCCCATGGCCTGGATGGACTCCACATTACTCCTCTTGGATCTAAGGTTCCACGATTGGGCAGAGTCTCTTTTCCATTATCCTGGCATAAGGTTTTCCAGGAAGGCAGAGGAGTGTGATTCTCAGATACTTGAAACACACCCTCTTCCCACGTTTTCTTAAAATAGGAACCACCACCCCAGTTTACAACACCAGAAGCACAGCTCCCAATGACCATGCAATATTGAAAAGTCGTGTAAGCCATGACAGACCAACAATGCCCAGGCCCTACAGCATTTCTGGGTGGATCTCCCTTTTGGCATCTTGACACCTCTCTGCTGGTTCAGACTCTCCTGTTCTAACTATACATTGAAGGCCTCCTTTTTCAGCCTGATGGTATCCTTCACCTCTAGTGTCCACCATTGGGTCCTTGGGTTGCCACATCAAGAGACACCTATGACCTTCAAGCCACAGCTTTTTGCAGCCACTTCTATAGTAAAGGCATTGAACAATGCCCATTCCAACTTTATGTCACAAGTGGACCACCTTATGTTCGAACATGTTATTTGTTATGAACCAACCATACCTAGCACTAAAGTCCAGTCATAAAGTATTGCTTGGGTGTTGATCAAGGAGACCATTCCTCACAGTCACTTCTCTCCATGTGTCTCTGTCTATATCAGCGTGGGCATTGAAGTCACTCAGCAGAACTATGGAGACTCCAGCTGGGACCCATTCCATGATCTCCGCCAGTGACTTCAAGAAGGCCTGGTACTCTGATCTGACATTTGGGGTATAATCACATATGGTAGTCGGAGTCCTCCCCACCGTGACCTTCTGCCACAAAGAAGCAGTCTTCTGGTTCTGTGAAGGAAATGCAAATAACAATATTATACAGAGTACTATTTGAATATGTTTTACTGTGCTTGGAAATGGCAAACATTGTGTTCCTGCTTTTTTTTTTAAAGTATTTACAAACTTGCTTTTGTTGGCAAGGCAATCATGTGAGAGTGCATTTCCATGCTAAATCTTATCTCCTAGTCATGTTATCCATACATTTGCTGCAAGATACATTTCTTAAGCTCTTCATTTCCTGCAAAACTTTTTCAACAAAAGTAAAATGATCACAAAAACAAAATCACCCTGCAAATAATATAGTGACGTAGAAACTGCTAAGTGTATTCTGTAACATTGAATTGATAGTTAATGCTCTATTCAAATATTGCAATAAAGAAAAAATTGTCTTGATAATTTAATATTTACAAGTATAGTCCTGCTGCTTGGAACAAACCAAGCAAGGAGCAAACTAGGGTAATTATTTATTTTAAACAGCCATCCAACAGTACGCAACATGTCTGAATCCAAAAGAACAAGCTGTGTGTTTTGTATTGTTTCAAATAACAGTTTAATAGAGCTGCACAGATGCTTGACTCTTTGTCTGAATTAAAGGTGGTGTTCTGCTTTTCATACTGCTTTGGTTTTAGATCCTGATACACATCTGTTCCAGTACCCTTAAGAATCTGCAGGAAATATGCAATATATTTATGTGCTATTTCTTGGCTATTAATATACCGTATCTAAGCTGCCTATTAATAATTGCAGGCAGCTTTCAATTGGCTCCAGAAATACAATCCAACAACATTTATTTATAGAAGGAATTCATGCCAACAAATTAAAATGATGTTTACAGTAATAAACAGCTGTTATGGATCATTTTAGCAACATTTACATAGTGAAGGTACTTCAGGAGAGTGTTCTTGTTCCCCTTTATTTAACATCCATATGGAGGTTTTAATGTATTTAATCCATCCATTCATTATCTAGTTCAGTGTCCTGTAAATCTTAATTTCAATTTAGTTTACTTTTACAGTATATGGCACAGTTCCCATTTACAGCATTGTGTTGTATACATTGCCACATATAGTTTCAATAAAATACAAAGTAACAATTAAACAATATTCACTATGTTTTAAGTTAAAAACTCCAATTAGTGATACTGGTCAATGTTCATGATTGTCACAGAAAAGACAGGCTTTGGGTCTGTCACTTTTTATACTAATACCTCCTAACCACTTGAGATCCCATTCCAAGATGAGTGAAAATAAATTGATCAAAGTGAGAAAGATGCAAAGCATCAAAAAGAGAAAGATAATAAGAGACTTTGCAACCATCCCCAGGAGAATGCTATACTAATTAAACCTCAGAATGGCCAGCCACACCAGAAGCTCTAACTGAGTGCAAGATACTAAAGTAATGAGTCTTCAGCCATAACTAAAATGTTAAGACTGATTGGACCCATCTAATCTTGAACTGTATAGTTATGTGTTGTTTTCCTACAACACAAGATTGATTTATTGTGAAAATTTTAGGAAGAGAAAGTATTGCAGTAGTCTTTTCCCAACACTAATAAATTAACTATTTTTTCCCTAGCTTGCATTTTTATAAACTTCCTTAATTTTGAAATATTTGAAGTCTGAAGAAGTATGCAAATCTTGGATATTGTTCAAATACAACTAGAACTTCTAACATGACATATATTGGACTATTGAAAAATACAACAAGGGCTATGAAAAAGTGTTAAACAGTTAACATTTTCAGGAGAAGTTGTTGGGAGAAATAAAATGTCAATAGTTCAAGTTTGTAATTTATGCTAGATAAGTTTATGTGGCTTAGTTTACAGTCAAATGAAAAAGTTTGAGAACCCCCTCATAATTCTTAAGGATTTTTGTTTATCATTGGCTGAGCTTTCAAAGTAGCAACTTCCTTTTGATATATGGCATGCCTAATGGAAACAGTATTATTTCAGCAGTGACATTAAGTTTATTAGATTAAAAGAAAATATGCAATATACAGCATAACAAAATTAGACAGGTGCATAAATTTGGGCACCCCAACAGAGATATTACATCAATACTTAGTTGAGCCTCCTTTTGCAAATATAACAGCTTCTAGATGCCTCCTATAGCCTTGGATAAGTGTCTGGATTCTGGATGGAGGTATTTTTAACCATTCTTCCATACAAAATCTCTCCAGTTCAGTTAAATTTGCTGGCTGCCAAACATGGACAGCCTGCTTCAAATCATCCTATAGATCTTCGATGATATTCAAGTCAGGGGACTGTGACAGCGATTTCAGAACATTGTTCTTCTCCCTCTGCATGAATGCTTTTGTAGATTTTGAACTGTGTTTTGGGTCATTGTCTTGTTGGAATATCCAACCCCTGCGTAACTTCAGCTTTGTGACTGATGCTTGAACATTATCCTGAAGAATTTGTTGATATTGGGTTGAATTCATCTGACCCTCAACTTTAACAAGGGCCCCAGTCCCTGAACTAGCCACACAGCGTGATGGAATCTCACACCAAATTTGATAGCAGGTAGCAGGTGTTTTGTCTTGGAATGTGGTGTTCTTCTTCTGTCATGCAAAGTGCTTTTTGTTATGACCAAATAGCTCAATTTTTGTCTCATCAGTCCAAGGCACTTTGTTCCAAAATGAATCTGGCTTGTCTAAATGAGCATTTGCATACAACAAGTGACTCTGTTTGTGGCATGAGTGCAGAAAGGGCTTCTTTCTCATCACCCTGCCATACAGATGTTTTTTGTGCAAATTGCACTGAATTGTAGAACTATGTACAGATACACCATCTGCAGCATGATGCTCTTGCAGGTCTTTGGAGGTGATCTGTGGGTTGTCTATAACCATTCTTACCATCCTGCGCATACGCTCCTGTATTTATCTTGGCCTGCCAGACCAGGGTTTAACAGCAACTGTGCCTGTGGCCTTCCATTTCCTGATTACAATCCTTACAGTTGAAACTGGCAGTTTAAACCTCTGAGATAGCTTTTTGTAGCCTTCACCTAAACCATGATACTGAACAATCTTTGTTTTCAGATCTTTTGAGAGTTGCTTTGAGGGTCTCATGCTGTCACTCTTCAGAGGAGAGTTAAAGGGAAGCACAGCTTGCAATTGACCACCTTAAATACCTTTTCTCATGACTGGACACACCTGTCTATGAAGTTCAAGGCTTAATGAGCTAATCCAACCAATTTGGTGTTACAAGTAATCGGTATTGAGCAGTTACTTGCACTCAAATCAGCAAAATTACAAGGGTTCCCAAATTTTTGCACAGCCAGTTTTTCACATTTGATTTAATTTCATACAACTAAATACTGCTTCACTAAAAATCCATCCATCCATCCATTATCCAACTCGCTATATCCTAACTACAGGGTCACGGGGGTCTGCTGGCGCTTCAGAAAACACCCCAGTACTCAGATGTTCCTAGGAAATGAAAGACATACCACTATCTTTTTTGTTGAAAGTAGAGTAAATTATTATGCAGGCTGAGAGGAGTTCCCAAACTTTTTCAAATGATTGTATGTGTTGTATAAAATCTGATGTTCTCTGGTTCCTTGTTTTTGTACCTTATATAATAAAATAGGTCAGTTGCCTAATGCATATGAAGTTAATGCAATGATATTATAGCATATGTAATACTTGAATCACAAATACTAATAGGTTTGTAGTAAAATATGAACACTTGAGGAGAATTGCTTCTGCCTGTCCAAATTAATGGAATCTAGGATCTTTTTTTTGATTAACTTTAGTGCTACACTTTATAGTCAGATAAGCTTGTACTGTAAATAGCAGAGAGCAGAGTAGCAGAGAGAGGGGCAGAAGAAAGAAAGATGGATGAAGAGTGGAAAAAGAGTAATGTAATCTGGAATGACTTCTTCCACTATGCCTCAAAATTATATAGAGAGATAAGATAGCTAAACAGCACTTTATAACTTCAGTGCTGTTTGATGTATTTGAAGTGACAATGTAAAATAATTAAAAATTATAAAACAAAATTTTTAATTACCTCTCAGACAGTCTTGGACTCACAATCCCTCCTAACCCATTAACAGCTGTGTTTTTGGGGTTCTTCCAGAGGGTCTTAAGGTGGAGAAAGACAAACAAATTGTGATTGCATTCACTACACTGTTGGCACGCAGACTTATTCTGATAAACTGGAAGAACCCAAACTCTCCTCTTTTAAGTCAGTGGGAAACCGATGTGTTATACTATTTGAAATTGGAAAAAATCAAATACTCAGTTAGAGGATCTGTGCAGACTTTTTTCAAAACATGGCAGGATCTAATCAGTAATATTTTGAAATGAGTTTATAAAGCACAGAGAATTTGTTGATTTAGGTATTTTTTACAAGCCTTAAATTTTACACCATTTGGCTTGCTCTCTCTCTCAAGGGTGGGGATCGATCTGTTCTTAGCATAATTCTTTTTTTTTTTGTAAAAACTTGATTACTATGTATTGATTATAATAAAATTAATAAATAAAAAAAAAAATAAATAAAATAATAAAACAAGTCAAATAAATATTGCACACTTTTCCAAAAAGATCCTGTGTCTCATTCAAGTTAAAATGTAATTTTATTTCCTCGTTGGACTTCTGCTTTGTGAGCTTCTTTGCCACTAGGTGACATCTGAGAGCCATGTCATGCTAGAATGATTAGCTATGCGCTTTACCAGTATTAGTCTCTGTAAGTAAGAGCAAAATGCTACAAAAAGTAGGTTTCCTGTCAGACACATACAAAATATTATATTCTTTAGATATTGGCATTTTTAATTTGTTTTAATTTTAAGGTTAGTTAATATGTTTTCATATTTGAAACTATCAATATTAACAGAAAAATCTGATGGTAGTGTGAAGCAAGTCTTAATCTCACTAATAGAATGCAGTTGAAAATAGTTTCCAAAAAGAGTTTCATGATTTTTTAACAGGTTGTATACAGTATATATGAAGTCTGCATGCCCTATAATTGTAATTATTTAATTCCCTGTTTTCTTCTATCATCTTTAAATGTTTGTAAAAAAATGTTATGCTATGTCTTTTAATGTTGCTCATAAATAAGAGCCAGATGTAAGCATTAAACATCATAAGTAACATTGCTCTGTGCAAGCCTACATGATCAAAACTATTAGCATACTCACCTCCTTAGGTATGGCATTATCTGTGTCACCATTATAATCACGATTGTGTTTGCCCTCATAGCAGCCCCTGAAGTTGAGCTCTAGCCCTTAGTCTTAGGGTTACTTCAAAAGATTTGCAATTTATGATTTAGTGATTAAGTGCTGCAAAATGCACACTATTATAAATTGTCATGGACTCCAGCTAGAATAATTATCATGTTTTGACTGATGGGCAGGTGATGATTTTTTTAGATTAGTCAAAATGTTAGCTACAATGCCATCCACTTGTGCGACTGAAAATCTTTTCTCTGTTGTAGTTAGAATGGCTTATGATTTGTGCTGCTTCTTCACAGTTCTGGCTCCTGGCTCAAGCATTGTTTGTAAGGAGTTTACATTTTCTAATTTCTCTAGGCACTCCAGTTTCTTGTGTTAGAATGAATGAGTATAGGTTTACAAGTTTGTTATTTGTCATGTCATGGCACCCCCACTATACCCCCACTGATTCCTGCATACTATTGGATAGTGCCTTGGAATTATCTCTTGTGCCATGCGGCTGGGGGTGGAGCCCAGCCTGGACGCCCAGGAGGACCAGAGGAGGGCTTGTGCCTCCTCCAGACCACAAGGGGGCGACCGCCCTGGTTGTGTTGGGGGCCACGGGTAGAGGGCATGGAAGCCCAACCCTGTAGAGGCCCGTGGCCACCGCCAGGCGGTGCCTGAAGAACCCTGGACCTCAGCATTTCAACCACACCAGGAAGTGCTGGTGGGAAGAAGAATGGGGACACCCGGAGGGTTTCCGGGTGTGCAGCCGGCACTTCCGCCACACAGGGGTGTGTCCGCGGGGGATTGCCAGGAAGCAGCTGGAGCCCATCCAGGCTGGTATTTAAGGGGCCGCCTCCCTTCATTCAGGATCGAGAGTCGGGTGGAAGAGGACGGAGATGGAGAGAGGAGTGGAGGCGGCCAGAAGGAAGGCATCGGTGACTGTGAGACCTGAACTTTGGAGGATCGGTGCTGGAGGCACTGGGTTGAGCACTAGTGACTTTGTAAATAATTGTAAATAAAATGAGTGTGTTGGGTGCGAAACCGTTGACCGTCTGTCTGTGTCCGGGTCCAGTTCCACACCCTGCAACTTTGCATCTTTGTAAAAGGAGTGTTTGGAAAATTAATGGATAATCTGTCTTTGTTTTATATTAATAAGAAGAACAGGGAAAATGTTTCACACTTTTTCAGATTGGCTGCTGTATTAAATGTAGGCAGTTAAGTAAGATACAGACGATAAAGCATTTGAGTAGATAGTGCATTGAGAGAGAGAATTCAGGGGTATATTTTACATTGAGATTCCTTTTCCTCAAACATTAAGTTTCAAAAATAACACTTCTTTTTTCTGTATTATATTTCAAAGGTATTACAGTTTTGTTGTCCCATAAAATTTCTAGTATTTCAGTATACAGTATTATGTATGCAGTCATTTTTTTTCTGTTGTGTGCAAGGCAGATTATATTATTACAACCTCATATTTTGACATTATTGTGCAAGAAATGCAATAATAACAATTTGGATTGTTATATTTAAATAACATATCAATTGTTATTTCACATAAAATAAAAAAAACTTCAATTATAAAACCATATTTAAACCTCATAGAAATCTTGAAAGTTAGATTTTTGTACAATGAGGCGGAGTTGCGTCCCCCATCACCACGCCTCCCACATAATTGAGTGCCTGCCCATATAAGGCCATCCGTCAGCAGCAATCCAATAGACACGCTGCCGCTAAATATTCGTAGGCAAATCAAAAAGTTAATACCGGTATGCCTGTTAAACATCTTAGATTCATGAGTAGCGATTTGGGTGGTGAAATGTCTATCGAAGTGATCACTGTAATATTTATATGTCATTGAAATGTATTATTTTCAGGCATGGTTTAGGCACCTATGCCATCAGGAAGGCACCAGAAAAAGGGACCTCAAAGTTACTATTATGGAAGTTAATTTAGAGCATGAATGCCGTGAATGTAAGAGCTGTAATAAATAAAGTATCCCTGCATACTTTAAAAGAAAGTCTCGCCATCATTTCATTTTTCACAATTTGTGAAAACAAGACATGGTGTCAGAATAGAGGACAGTCATGGATTTTGTTGGAGTTCCCTCGCGACGAATTGACTGGGATTCTCTTAACCTGCCGGGAGAATGGAAAAAGTTCTGACAGCACGTGGAGCTCATGTTTTCTGGCCCGCTAAAAGGCAAAGACGAGAGTGAGAAATACAGCTACCTGCTCCTGTGGACTGGGGAAAAAGGAAGAGACATTTTTAATACATGGACTCTCACCCAGGTGGAAGCCAAGGTACTGAAAACTTATTATGACCGTTTTGTGGCATTTGTCATGCCTAATACAAATACGATATTCGCGAGATATAAGTTTAATGAGAAGACGCAGGGTATAAACCAGACTTTTGATCACTTTGTAACGGAGTTAAAATTGCTGGTGAAGGACTTTGCTTATGCAAACAAAGATGAGATGGTCAGGGATAGAATAGTGTTTGGCACAAACTCAGCGAAAGTGTGACAGAAACTTTTAAGTGCCGGGTCTGAGCTAACATTAAATAAAGCTGTTGGCATCGCAAGATTGCACAAGATAGCACAACCACAGCTGAGAACCTTTGATACATGTACTCCGAGCGGCTCACGTCAAATGACTGTGAACGCAGTACACAGACAACAAGCAAGAGCTCCAAAGAGCGCTGAACAAAAAACGCATTACACAATTGAGATGGCAGCAAAAGAATATGAAGCGAGTGACGCATACAAGCATATTCATTAATGCAGCTATTGTGAAAACAAAGCACACGGTGGAAAAAGTCAATGTCCAGCTACTGGAAGACAGTGTAAAAAATGTGGTAGATTGAACCACTCCGCTAAAGTTTGCAGGACTGGGAAAGGTAAACCCGTGCATGCAGTGTGTGATGTCTCAGATAAAGAGGAAGACACGCTGTTTATTGATACAGTAAAAAAGGAACAACTCTCTGAAGCTGAACAAGCCTTTGTAGACATATCAATAGGAAAGCAAGGTGTAAAGCTTAATTTTAAATTAAGTTCATAGACACGCTGCCGCTAAATATTCGCAGGCAAATCCACAACTTAATACCGGGAATGCCTGTTAAACATTTTAGATTCACGAGTACCGTTTTGGGTAGTGAACACTTCGATGAATTAAACCTGTTATCTTTACAACACGGAATGTAACTTGAACACAACACATCCTCCAAATACAAACCTGAATGAAAGAAATGTTGATAATCAAATCCTTGATGACAGCAATACTCATAACAGTCACAAAACAATTACATTGACAATCATGTTTATGTTATTTTTAAAATGTTTGCTTTTCTTTTTCATTTTTTCCTTAACACACTACTTCTCCGCTGCGAAGTGTGGGTATTTTGCTAGTCATTTATATATACAGTATGTTAAAAATAGCAGCATCCCTAGCACTGACCCCTGAGGAATACCACTCTTAAAAGAAGTCAATTCTGATAATGTTCCTTGTACCATTACCCTCTGCTTCCTTTGTCTGAGCCAATTCTACTCCTATCTAAAAACATCACCTTGAGTTCCAACTTCTTTTAGTTTGATGCCCAATCTCTCATTTGGCACTTTATCAAATGCAAGATAAATAATATCATATGCTCCACTTTAATCATATCCTTTTCCTGCTTCCATATAGAATTCCAGCATGTTAGTAAAACATGACCTCCCTCTTCTGAACTCAGGCTGACTATTCAGAAAAACGCCTGTACTTGTCATGTGCTGCTCAATCTTATCCTTAATAATTCCTTCCATTAATTTTCCTGTGATTTAAGCTTAATTGCCTAAAGTTGCTTGGGTCTGCCCAGTCACCCTGTTTATTTTATTCATTGCCATTTTCCAGTCCTTCGGAATCTCCCCAGTGCACAGTGATTTCCTAAAAATATGCGTCAAGGGTTTATATATGTAATCGCTAGCCTTCTTAAGACCTCGAGGGTAAATATTATTTGGTCCTGGTGATTTGTTTGATTTCAGCTTAATACTGTCTTTTAGCTTCCCTAATATCCATCTTAACACTAGAATTACCAAAGCCTACAAAAAACTCGTAAACCCGGCCCATATTAAATTTGTTTGCACCTCTCCATCAGCATCTTTTGTGTTGTAAATGTGTTGATAAGCAAAAACAGCAAGCACCCTGCTATCCCATCCTCCCACCACCGCAGAAACGACAAAAACCTCTCCCAGCTTAAGCCTTGTTTATCAGGGAGTGAGGTAGTACCTCGAGCTGTATACGCTAAAAAATATATTGTTATTTGGAACACATGCATTTCATGTGTGTTCCATGTCTACAAAGATCTATGTAAGTGTAAGGTGACAGGAAATGCAAGAAATGTTGAACACATACCTAAAAGACAAAATTTTGACATGAAGTGTATAATGTGTGAAGACTGAAGTCCAAATATCAAATAAGTACTTCCACAAAAGGTACAAAAAATATAACAGAACAAGTGCGCTTTTATTCAAGCCTATAACCGATGAAAAAGAAATCAGGTTAGTGTGGTTTGCTGTCACAATTGCTCTGGTAGTAAAGCGGTAAGAACTGCTGACTCCTATTCAAAACGTTGTGGGTTTGAGCCTTCCCATGTCCGAAAATGAACATTTTCAGTACTAGCCTGCTTTTATTTTTACTATTATACAATAAAAAACATACATTTGATTTGAGTCTGTAACAGCTGGTGTAAATGTATGGTACTTGTAAAGGTTAGCATTTTTTTATTCACTTTTATTCTCTTAGTCACATTCATCCCAACACTGCTGTTTTCAAATAAAGACGTGCTATAACAGAGGTGAACTCAGATTAGAATGAGGGTTCTACATCGGAGAACAGAAGCCCTTTCCACAAGAAACATCCACTCACATCTAAGAAAAACGCACCAGGCATAAATGCGAAAGATGGCACCTTTTGGATCCAGGATGAGGTCCGGTGTCATCCTGCCAGTCAGTTTGCCCCACACCTGTCCTTCAATGAAACACAACAGCTTACAGAGTTCACCAATGTATCGTGCAAAGTCATGTTTGTGATTATGTTTTGTGATGGTCTTCACATACTGCAAAAACATTTATATGTTACTTTCATAAATGTCAGATCAAATGTTATTTACCTTGATTTATTTACTTATCTTCCTCCAGCGTAAAGTCACAAGTAGACTGCAGATCATCCTGTGTTTGATCAACAAGGGTATGCTCACAAATTACATGTGTAATGCTATGAAATATTCCTGCTGACACTTCAGTACGTGTCAAAATCAATGACTGAAGAAAAATAAATCATGAAAACCAGAAAAACCAAGAAAAATACTAATACTCATAATGCACCTTACACATTTTTTCCCCAGATTTTAATATACTCAGCTCTAGCCTTAAATAGCCAAAGAGAGGGCTCACAAAGAATGATGTCAAGGTTCTCCTGCCACAAAGAATGGGAATGGAAACACAGTCATAGGTACAATACAAAATTATGGACATAAAAGAAAAAAATGAAAAACAATAATACATAAACAGCAGTAAAACATAAAATACACAAAATCTTTCTTGTGTCTAATTATACTGTATTTTTTAACATTTGTCTGACTCCTGATTTTTTTTTTGTCTTCCTGCTTTTATTTTTGGTGTAAATGATATTAATTGGTTCTTTATTTTGAGCAATGAATTCAGCCTGCAGTGTACCTTTCATCTTCAAAATTTCATATGTCTTGTTTGCATACATAATTACACATTGTTGTTTACCATGACAACTTGTTGCATGTTTGTTGGACATGTAAGAATTTCACTGTGATCTGTACACCAGGCAATACTCCTTCTGCTATCACTGCTATCGCTTGTACTACCGCAACAACCATCCATCCATTATCCAACCCGCTATATCTTAACTACAGGGTCATGAGGGTCTGCTGGAGCCAATCCCAGGCAACATAGGGTGCAAGGCAGGAAACAAACCCTGGGCAGGGTGCCAGCCTACCACAGGGCACACACACACACACACCCACACACCAGGCACACACTAGGGACAATGTAGAATCGCCAATGCACCTAACCTGCATGTCTTTGGACTGTGGGAGGAAACCGGAGTACCCGGAGTAAACCCACGCATTTATGCTATATACTTTAAGAATGATAATCACGTATAATTCTTGGCTTCTAATTCAGCATTATTAAAGGGCAGATTTCCACTTTTTGATATATGGTCTAATTATAACACAATGCAAGTGTCAATAACAGAAACGATTTTTATATCTGTTATAACAAGTATAATAATAATAATTAATTACATAGTATGTACAAAAGGTTATACTTGAATAAGTTTAACCTAAACCCCTCTCGACCTAGAAACCATTTAAATATCAATGCCCATTTTTAATACCATATAAAACTTAACTTCTTATGGCGTTCAGGTTAGTCCTTTATTTTAAATGCTGATATTAAAACCTCCAAGTGTGGTCTTTCGGTGACAGAAATTGACACTTACTCAGAAGAAAGACTCTTTTGACTAGTCTCCTTTACATGAAGGCTGAGCCACGAAAGTGGGGAGTGCAACTACAGTATCACCCATATGGTGAGCCAAAGATAGGCTGCCGATCCTGGCGAACAGACAGAAGAAAAGAAGCAATGATAAACAGGAAACAAATAAGCAAACTGTTTTCCATAATGCAAACCCCAAGGTTCAAAACATAAGCAGTGGTTCAAACACTGGATCTCAGGTAAACAGCCCAAGAAAAGACTGGTCAAGGACAAAACCCAGGCCTTATTCTAGCATTCTGCCAAATAAAAGATTTTATCACAGATAAAAATAAATAAAGCCTTTGAGTTCAAACACATGAGTTAGATTTTATTTGCACTTTACTAAATTAAATTGTGAATATAAAGCTGTATTCTGGATCTTCCATTACTGAAATATATAGGGAGAAATTGTTTGTTACAATGGGCACTAGTTGGCTTAGTAAACAGACACTTCAATATGAAATCTAGAACCTTATGTCCACTAGTGTTATACATGACAACTGAGCCAGTGAAGTGACACCAGGCCCAAAGAGAAGTCTCATTTACATTATTATTTTACTATAAGCAATTAATACAAGCAAGAAGGAGCTTCTGCTTTAAAGGAAAATAACCAGTATCGTGGAAATGGTTCACTTGCATCTGGAATAAGGTTTTATGAGTTCTTGAAATTAGTTTAGTAGTAGTGCATCCCTTTTTCTGAAGTAAAAGCTTTTAAAGAAACAAGTCAGTATCTAATAGCAGGCTTTATAGGGTGTAAATAGGCCTAGGGGTGCTGTTAGTGCAAAACAATATGTGATCTGATAGATACAGTCAGATTAATGCTGAATTGGTGATGTATGAAATTAGCTACATTTCAGTACATAAACTGTATGTAGCTGGAGTTTAAAGAATGATAAATTATCTGGAGAACTATAAATATGTTACCTCACTTTTTCTTGGAATTGGCACATAATGGTAGCATCTGTTCAGACATGGCTTACATTATTTTACTTGATTAGAATTCATTTAGCATAGATGCACTGAAGGATTTATTTTTTACACTAAGGGTTGCTGTAAGTCAGAGGAAATGAAAATTAAGTTGCCTAATTTTGGATGAGTGAACTACGATGAAGCAATCATTTAAGAAGTCCTGCCAAGCCTCATGTTAGACTCATGCCAATTGTGTTTCTGGGAATTGAGGGTGGGTTGCATCTTTACTAGAAAACCTCTGAAGTTTCTCAAAGCTGTTTTTTATCTTCCTATGTGATAGTTAAGCATTTTCTCCCAGCTATCTTCCTTGATTGATTCTTTCAGTTTTATTTTGGAAAAGGTGTCCAGAATGGCATGCATAATGACATTTTTGGCCTGTACCTTTTCCTATTTCCAAGTGCAAATCTTGTTTTATTCTCTTGTCCTTCATCTGTTGTGTATTCTGGATCATACATTTATTATTTCATCTTTGAACTTGTGCTGTATTGGTGGCAGGTAAAACCTGTTCATTCAGTGAGGCACCTTTTTATTAAATTACTAGATACAGCATCATTTGATACTTCAGAAGAAGAGAAGAAAAAACTGTTACAGTAAATCCTTGATTATATGTCAGGGGTTGGGACTGAGACTGTAATGGATAAAAGAAGAGACAGTTAATAGAACAGCTAGTTTAAAAATTATATACAGTAGATTAATTTAGCTCTCTATGTCAATACAAGATGGTACAATTCTGGACATGTAAACATTAAAATCTCCACTTGCTGCAAGGACATTGAACTGTTGGCCGTAAGTTTGCATCCCTATTACTTGTCCAGAGATTTTGGACACGTGATTGTTGTTATTGTTTACATACCCCCTCAAGTGAACGCGGCGATAGCAAGTGACGTCATCCATTCCGCAGTTGCTAAATTACAAACGCAGCACCCTGAGGCACTTGGGCTAATCACTGGAGACTTTAACCATGTAACGCTGGACAAAACATTACCTGCCTTCTCCTAGTATGTGGACTGTAACACCTGGGGAAATAGGACTATTGGACCTACTGTATGCAAACGTTAAAGATGCATACAGCGCCACCCCACTGCCTGCGCTTGGGAAAGCAGATCATAACCTGGTTCAACTTCAGCCTCACTACAAACCAAGAGTGAGGGCGCTACCTACAACCACACACTCATTCAGGAAGTGATCCCCTGAGGCAGAGCAGGCTCTGAGAGACTGCTTTGGAACTACGGACTGGGATATCCTGCATGGATCACATAGTGAGAACATTGAGGAGGTTGTTGACTGCACAACTGATTACATCAACTTCAGTACGGACATTGTAGTTCCAGTAAGAACAGTACGCTGCTATGCTAACAACAAGCCATGTATTACAAGTGACATCAAGGGCCTTTTGAACCAGAAGAAAAGGGCTTTTAAAGGCGGTGATCAGCATGAGCTCAAGCGGGTGCATAAGGAACTCCGAGTCCAGCTCAGGGCAGTGAAGGAGCAGTACAGGAGAAAGCTGGAGCTGAAGTTGCAAAATAACAGCATGAAGGAAGTGGGGATGGGATGAAGATCATTACTGGCTGCAGCTCGAAGTGGTGTGCCACCTTCAAGAGAGACGTGGAGAGAGCAAACCAAATGAACAACTTCTTTAATAGGTTTGACCGCCCTAACCCACTCTCACCTCGGAGTACTGCATCCTCCAACCATCCTTCTGCTAATACCAGCATAGGAGAGACATCCCCACCCACAATTACAGCAGCGCAGGTGAGCAGAGAGCTGAGGAGACTTTGTGCCAGCAAAGCAGCAGGTTCAGATAGAGTACTGCCACAACTGCTGAAGGCCTGTGCGCTGGAACTGGGGAGTCCTCTACCGAGCATCTTCAACCTGAGCCTGGAACAGAGAAGAGTCCAGAGGCTTTGGAAAACATCTTGTATCATCCCAGTCCCAAAGGTATCACATTCTAGTGAGCTGAATGACTTCCGGCCTATTGCTCTGACATCACATGTATTGAAGACCATGGAGTGGCTGCTGCTTCACCACCTGAGTCCACATGTCCTCCACGTCCTCGACCCTCTGCAGTTTGCGTACCAGGAGAAGGTGGGAGCGGAGGATGCCATCATCTATATGCTACACCGATCCCTATCCCACTTGGACAGAGGCAGTGGTGCTGTAAGAATTATGTTTTTGGACTTCTCTTGTGCCTTGAACACCATCCAACCTCTGATCCTTAGGGACAAGCTGACAGAGATGGGACTAGATTCACACCTGGTGGCATGGATTGTGGACTATCTTACAGACAGACCTCAGTATGTGCGTCTTGGGAACTGCAGGTCTGACATTGTGGTCAGCAACACAGGAGCAGCGCAGGGGACTGTACTTTCTCCGGTCCTGTTCAGCCTATATACTGTACATCAGACTTCCAATACAATACGGAGTCCTGCCCTGCCACATGCAAAAGTTCGCTGATGACACTGCTATTGTGGGCTGCATCAGGAGTGGGCAGGAAGAGGAGTATAGGAATCTAATCAAGGACTTTGTTAAATGGTGTGACTCAAACCACTTACACCTGAACACCAAGGAACTAGTGGTGGATTTTAGGAGGCCCAGGCCCCTCATGGACCCTGTGATCATCAGAGGAGAGTGTGTGCAGAGGGTACAGACCTATAAATATCTGGGAGTGCAGCTGGATGATAAATTGAACTGGACTGCCAATACTGATGCTCTGTGTAAGAAAGGTCAGAGCCGACTATACTTCCTTAGAAGGTTGGCATCCTTTAACATCTGCAATGAGATGCTTCAGACGGTTGTGGCACATGCCCTCTTCTACGTGGTGGTGTGCTGGGGCGGCAGCATGAAAAAGAAGGATGCCTCACCCCTGGACAAACTTGTGAGGAAGGCAGGCTCTATTGTAGGAATGAAGCTGGACAGTTTAACATCTGTGACAGAGCGACGGGCGCTGAGCATGCTCCTGTCAATCATGGAGAATCCACTGCATCCACTGAACAGTGTGATCTCCAGGCAGAGGAGCAGCTTCAGCGACAGACTGCTGTCACTGTCCTGCTGCATTGACAGACTGAGGAGATCGTTCCTCCCCCACACTATGTGACTCTTCAATTCCACCTTAAACACTAACATTATTTAAAGTTATTGTCTGTTTTTACCTGCATTTTTATTACTCTTTAATATTGTTTTTGTCTCAGTATGCTGCTGCTGGTTTATGTGAATTTCCCCTTGGGATTAATAAAGTATCTATCTATCTATCTATCTATCTATCTATCTATCTATCTATCTATCTATCTATCTATCTATCTATCTAATTTAAAAGTGAATAGTCATTTATTTTTCAAAAAAAACTATATTAACAAAATCTAATACAGTATTAGCATCCATCCATTATCCAACCCATTATATCCTAACTACAGGGTCACGGGGGTCTGCTGGAGCCAATCCCAGCCAGCACAGGGCGCAAGGCAGGAAACAAACCCCGGGCAGGGAGAAAGCCCACTGCAGACAGTATTAACAAAATTAATTCATTTATACAATATTGTAATGACCAGCAGAATAAGCAAATACAACTCAGAGGTAGTGAACTTTTCTACATTTTACTTGGAGTCATTGTTCTGTAACACATGGTGCCCTGTCTTATATATTCCATTCTCTGGGTTACAGAGCACATCTCCAAAAAAGAAAGATAAATATCACCTACCACTCACTTTCTCATTTTCCTATACTGCAAATACACCTGCTTAATGTCTCCTGACCTTCCACCACGCCTTCCTTTTTCTCCAAACTTCTGTTACTTATATCCTAAGAGGTGTGTCTGCCCCTTACAGAGCAGAAGCCCTTCACCCAGTACTATCACTTACAGAGCACTCTGCCCTTTCTGCTCCCACACAGCGCATCACAAGCTTTCCTGCATGTCACAATATATTAACAAAACATAATATAAAAGAATTTAAAAAGAAAATTACAATTCAGAAGAACATTAACATTAATACAGAATAACATTACTGTCAGTGGTTTCCATTTTTGTCGGCATCACACTTTATATCGTTCACTGTTGTTCTTCCTGTTCCATAAATTGAAGCAATACTTGAAGCGCTTTTGCTGTTTCATAAATGTTTAATAATTAAATTTTTTTGTGAGAATTCCAACACTTAGCCAAAACAATGTATAGTAGGTGTGAAATAAACAGACTCAACACATTCAAAAAGGTTTGGAGCAGCCACCTGTACAAGACCCCTGGCTGCAAAAGGGTATGAAAATGGCAGCAATATGCATAGGCTTGAGTCCACAACTGAACTGATGATTTAGTGAAAACATGTTGGCTTTAAAGGCCAGAATCGGAAGTGATATTTTGGAACTGGAAGTTACGTTCTTCTGGGCACCGGAACTGGAAGTGACGTCATCAAGGTTGAATCAGGCAGGTTTTGCCATGTTTGGACTGCAGAGACAACAGAGGAAGGTTTAGTGCACCCTGCCACCCCCTGACCTGGCGTGGAATTACCTTGACTTGGTCCATAGAGCTTCTATCTACTCACATGTGTGTGACATACGTTATTTATAACAATAGAGAAAAGCTACGAAACGCTATTAAATCTGAAGGTATGTAACTGATTTCAAAATGCAGCATGACACTTGCAACTGGGGAAGAACACTGTGCTAGCAAAAGGGAGAATTGTTCCAATGTGCATAGCTCGCAGCATATCATGCAGCAGTAGCACTGGCGTGTGCGGTGTATTTTTTTTTTCCCCCAACGGTTCATGGAGACTGATGGTTAATCGAGTGATCGATAATCGAGGTGTCACTCTACTTATTTTTAACTGTTCCATTACTTCATTCAAGAGAAAAGGAGACCTATGGATCTGTAAACACTGCCCTTATTCATGACATACAGACTAAATATCGGCCTAGAACTCCATGATCGTGTAGTAGCTTCCACAAAATAGCACATGGTTTTCAGAGTTCAAAAAGCGCAGGTAGACAAAATAGGCAAACCCCCATAACCTTTTAAGTATTTGTTAAAAGGACAAAGAGTTGGTCTATTGTTCATATCCAGCTCAGTATGGATTCCACATTGCTCCTAATAATCTCAGCATAAGCTTTCCCTGGGAGGCTTAGGTGTTACTGCTTGGTTATTGGGACACCCAATCTTGTCCTTCTTTTTAAAAATTAACACTTCCACCTCCTTCTGTAATCAGCCTAAACAACCCGTGCAGAGCCGAGAGTGTTATTGAGTTCTTCACATTAAGTTCTCACTCATCAAGACTTTTCCTTTTACCATATTCTGTCTGAACCCAACAAAACAGAAACACAAAACTATTTTATTTACATCTGTAAATATTACTTTATTTAATTACAATATTTTTTTTCTTTTTCACAAGAATGTCTGATGGTTGCAATTGTTCTCAAAATTGGATTCTGATGATCATGTTCCCCAGCTTCACATCTATCTATATATATAATTCACTAAGGCAAGACAGCCATGAAAAGCACGCCGGAAGGGGCGTGGATTCACTAAGCCGCCGACAAGTGAGACACCTATGGCGCACGCAGGAAGGAGCCACGCCCACCAACTCCAAGACCATTGGATATGATGACAACTCGCAGGGCCACGCCCACCAAGTCAGACGCGAGGACACAGAAAAAGTGGCGTCATTTATATTCGTCTGTCGTAGAGGCCACATGCGGTGCAGGTCAGGTTAATGACATGTTCATGTCATGCACCTCCGAGCTACGTTGACTGTTCATAGAGGCATGTTTCTCGCGGAGGTGAATCGCCATATGCAGCGAGTGAAACGGTTTGCGAGGGGTATCTCATGAGATCTTTAAAACAATCATTTACAACTGAGGTTAAAACACAATGAAGTAAGCAGTCTACGAGTTTTCGGTTACAACGCATGACCGCTTGCACCATAACAAACTGTTTTACACGCTACATACAGCAATTCGCATCCGCGACAAACATGCGTCTTCTTAGATGCTCCTGCAGGAAGACGTTTTCCTGCCCAACAACACTCCTTTTTCACCGGCCCACGTCTACCCTCACTCTCTAGACATTCACACTGCCTGCCCATGTGCCCGGACGCAAAACTCACCACCCCCCAGTTAGCCCCTTTCGTCTGTGCTAGGAGTTCACATGCACGTCTAAGCCACGTTGACTTTTCATTATTCTTTTCAGTTTCGACACCAACCACGTCCACCATGAAAAACCATGCGAAAGGAACAACGAAGCCCCGCCCACAAACTCTACCCCTCCTCCCACGTGCTCAGGAACGCACCTCAGACCACTGCCCGCCAAATCAAACAGCTCATCAAACACATACTCACTCGCTTTGGTCTGTGCTGCGGTCCAAACCCAGCTGTGAGCCACGTTGACTATTCTTTTGCCCTCCATGGCTGCCGCTTCCAATGTATTTTATGGAAACAACACTTCTTTCAATGTTATAGAAATTCCTGCTTCAGGTTTGTTTCTGTCAGTCGGGTTTTTTTGGAGAAATGTCATTGACGAAACTGTTGCTCATAGCAAACTGTTTTACACGCTACATACAGCAATTCGCATCCGCGACAAACATGCGTCTTCTTAGATGCTCCTGCACTTTGTACACACCCCCCCTCCCGCCGTGGTCGGGTGTCTTGGTGGATTATATATGGAAAGGCAGCCAAAACCGCACAGAGCAATGAAAAGACTTCGTGAGTCACAGGTAGGGTTACCACTTTTAATACAAACAAATAAGGGACGCATACTGCAGCGGGGGCCACATCCCTTGGGGGCCAAGACCACGGAACGCGCAATTTCATTCTCAAATACGGGACGATTCCGTATTTTAAACGACGGGTGGCAACCCTAGCCTCACAGGTGCATCTGCACTGTACAAAGACGACAACGACTCGAGTGACGAGTTGGAGGTGGGCACTTGAGCAGGCGGTGTATACTGAACGAGAAATCAGCAGACTAGCATGACGGAGGGAGCGGAGTGGATGTCGCCCTCCTCCTCCCGCTCCACCCTCCGCCTATGCGCCGCACAGACGATTGTGTGTTGGTTCGTTCCGTGCATTGGTTAAAACCCAATGAAGAAAGCAGTCTTTAAAAACCAATAAGCCCTGTGCCTCTGTTTCATTACCGTCTCACCTGATTCACCAATGCAGGCCCCGCAACAGGCGAACAGGCAGCCAACCGGGTAACCAAAGTCTTTGGGTTCGGGGAGTATGGTTACAAAGCTGAAACTTAAAGGAATTGACGGAAGGGCACCACCAGGTGTGGAGCCTTCGCTTCATTTGACTCAACACAGGAATCCTCACCCGGCCCGGACACGGAGAGGATTGACAGCTCTTTCTTGATTCTGTGGGTGGTGGTGCATGGCAGTTCTTACATAGTGGAGCGATTTGGATGCTTATTTCCGAAAACGAACGAGACTCCCGCCTGCTAAATAGTTACACGACCCAACAGCGGTCGGCGTCCAAATTCTTAGAGGTACAAGTGGCTTTCAGCCACGTGAGATTGAGCATTAACAGGTCTGTGATGCACTTGTATGTCCGGTACTGCACGCGCGCTACACTGAATGGATCAACGTGTGTCTACCCGGCGTGGGTAAGCCGTTGAACCCCATTCGTGATGGAGACCGTGGGTTGCGATTGTTCCCCACAAACGAGAAATTCCCAGTACGTGCGGGTCATACGCTTGCACTGATTACGTTCCTGCCCTTTGTAACCTCATCCCATCTCCCCCCCATGTTCGGGTGACTTGGTGGATTATATATAAAAAAGCACCCAGAACCACAAAGAACAATGAAAAGTCAACGTGGAAACCGACTGAGGCGGTGTTTGGAAAATTAACAGTCAACGTGACTCACAGGTGCGTGTGGACTGTACACAGACAAAAGCGACTCAGGTAGGGAGTTGGGGCCGGGCACATAAGCGGTCAGTGCGTACTGAACGAGCCGTTCAACCCCGTCCTTCGCTTTGGAAGGAGAAGGCGCCTCCGTTTTCAGTCACGGACAATTGTATGTTGCTTCGTAGCGTGCATTGTTGCAATGTTACTTTTCTTGGTGGTTTATTAAATTACGGATTTTTCAAATGTTTATTTTTTCCTCTGTGCTTAAAAATCATTTAAAAAGCGGCCTGATTATGCGGCATATGCTACGCCGTGGGTTGGCTAGTTGACATAAATCCTTGTTCAATATTTTTGATCAGGAGACTGTAACAAGTGTCTTAGGAAAGAATGAAAACAGTTGCATACTTTTTAACTACTGAATATTTTCTATACAGTTCACAACAAAAACTGTATTTTCCTTATTTTCTTCTTCTTTCATTATTTGCTCGGAATCTCTTGAGAAAACCACTCAAAATGTGTCACAAATATAAAACCCTTTAATGAGGCAACACCAAGTAAAAATGTGGGCAAAATTTTACCTCGGTTTATTGATTGAAACTGTGTACCCCTGTCTTATGTTTGTAAATATTGCCATGGGATAACCTGCTCAAGGATGGAGCCACAGTTAAGAGGAGCACTGCCTTTCATTTGAAGAATAAATGACAAATTAATACAGAGGGTTTATATCTTACTCAGTGAATGGCTTCGACGATTGGTTCTTATGTAATTCTGGCTCAGGAAAGTTCTAAGCCCCTAGCATTTGCCTTTCTAAATAGGAAGCTGTTAGGGCCAATGCGCTGGATCATTGCTGAAAAAGAGTGATGCATTATTTCCCATATACTAGTGAGTCTCATTTTTGTGCCCTGCACATATGAATAGATTGACACAATGTAAGTTAATTCACCTTTCTTTGAACCAGATATCATTTTTATAAATGTTAGCAGGGATAACTAGTCCAACGCGGAGTGGTGGCTCTGAGGCTAAGGATCCTAGCTGGTTTCCCGAAGTTTGAAACCCCGTCAATGCCAAAAGAGATCCTACTCTGCTGGGCCCTTGAGCAAGTTCCTTAACCTTTAATTGCTCCAGGGGCGCGGTACAATGGCTGACTCTGCGCTCTGACCCCAAGGGGTATGTGAAAACTAACAAATTCCTAAATTCCTAGGAAATTGTATAAGGCGAAATAAAGAACAAAAAAAAAAGTGATCTTGAAAGGTACTAAAAACAAAGGGTGTCATAGTTACAGTGCTTAAAGTATGTGGTATAATATGTTACTATCTCTGAAAATTCTGCAGTTTTCTGTCTTTATTTACCATGTAATGTCAAAGGATATAATTTGATTGAACAAATATGAAGTACCAAGTAAAGGGTACTCGCATTACATAAATATCTCTGAAGACTGTGTTGGTATTTATGCTTGCTTTCTGCCAGTCATTTTGTTTTTTGTTCAGGAATAGATATACCTGTAATTTTGACATTAGATGTAGGGACAAAGAAATGCATTGGTAACACTTTAGTTTAGATACTCCAATGCATTTATTACTACTTTACTATTATTAACATGAACTTCTTTTGATCTAACATTTCTTAATCCTTAATATTAACAAGTAATTTCAATATGCCACACTGCACAGAGATGAATAACCTAATCTCTACTAATGTTTTGCAAAAGAAGCTTAGTTAAGGTCTTGTTGCATACAGTGAGAGTAATAGATGCATTTTTGCAGTACCTAAAGTGTTACCAATGTATGGAATACTATTGACATACTATACTTAGGAATGAATATGTAAATTCTAAACTATCCATGTTACAAACAGGTTAATTGGGGATTTTTTTGGTTTAGGGGAAATACCTGATTCATCTTGATACTTTCACATACTAAATCAATTCAATTCCATTTTCTGACCAGTAAATGAAAAAAAAATACTGTTTAAAATCAATTCTAAAAAATTTAAATTGAACCATTAACATATCAGTGCTACATTATAGGTTTATATGGTCATTATTGTCCTTTGAATACAGTACATTGAAATTCTTACTTGCAAGTACTAATCAACATGCAGCACGTTGGCATCCTCTGGCTAAACTTAAATTTTCTTTACTTGAAAAATCTCAGAACGCAGTTTACAACACTATTTAATCTTCAGAAACATAGTTATGCAGTTATATGGAAAATGATGTACAAAAGATAGTGAAAGTATACATGTGAAATACAGATATTTAGATAGGAAAGAGTATATAATAGATAAATGGAAAGACACTATATAATAAATAGTGAAAGCCTTTAAAATACAGAACCTAAAGAACTATTCATTTTCTTGGAAGTTTTAATGCTTTATTATTATATAACATTGAATCGCAGTGTATTTAATTTGGCTTTTTTGACACTGATTAACAGAAAAAGTCTCTTTAATTTCAATGTGAAAAAAGACATCTTCAAAGTAATCTAAAGTATTTACAAATATAAATCACAATAATCTATCCCAAAAGTAGTTATCCACTGCAATTAAGCATTTACTAGATGCACCCTTGGCAGCTATAATAGCCATGAGTCACTTTGTATTTTGGACACTACCATTTTTCTTCCATTCTTTTTTTTTAAACTGCTCAAGCTTTGTCAGATTGCATGGGGATTGTGAGCAAACAGGATTTTGTCAAGGCCAACCGCAAATTCTCAAATTGAAATCTGTGCCGTATTTATTAAGCATCTCAGAATTACTCCTAAGAACTGAATTAAAAGTCTGAATAGCCTAAGAATTTGTCCTAACCCAAAATAGGGCATGGGAAAGATTTATTTAGCACCCTGTACCTACTCCTAGTTAGGATTGAGAGTTCACATTTGTGAATGAATGACATTACAGGTTTGTGGCACACCTACCACAAACTAGCACACATGAAGTCATTTTGTAGTGTACTTGGAAATCATGATGACGGTTTGTAATTTTCTGATGCTAACGCTAAGGCTTCCCAACAAAAGATAACAATAATAATAATATTCAAAGGGCCTTGAATACATTCAAATAAAAGGTTTATGCCAATGTCATGAAGTACTCTAGAGTCATGCATTAACACAGGCCATCCGCATCAATATCAAAAATAATACAGTAACGAGCACCAAGCTAGAAAAACAGACACATATACCAAATTGGAGTAAAGCCTGGTAACGGGAACATTTATTTAACCAACTGTACTTTCAGAAAAATCACCTTCCTGCAATTATGGCCATGGTAAATGCCTTGCAAAGTAATAGTTATACTAAAACTAGCCACAGATATTCCTGCTGTTACTGAAGTCATGTTCTGCATTCCTAATAATTGTCCACAGTTAAATGATGTGTCTTGACCTGTCTTCGTGATCCCCTTTAACTTCTGTGAGGGTGTAGTTATTCAATCCCAAGGCTTGTGAAGTGTAATATGAATATTCCAGAGGATTATGAAATGTAAAGCTTATTGTACCTGTGGCACTTCACTGTCATTTACTGATTCACTCACACCTTACCTTCAGGGAAATAAACTGGCTGTACTTTAGCTTGCATTCATGTTAGCCTGTGTATTGATTAACATATGCATGCTCCTTTCTAATTGAAGCAGTGATCTTGTGAACCATTAAGGGGAGTTGTAGCACCCCAACCCCCAGATGCAACAGTCCAGTCACAGTTCTAGATGCCAAGAAAGAGATGTATTGCGACAAATACCGTAATACACTCCACAGATCCAGCATTATGACTCTTCATCCACCTACTTTCCTGACCCAGACTCTCTGAGTGAAGCAGAACAGCTTCCATTATACTGGACCTGGGAGTACTTCTGGTGCTGTCACATTGCATCCAGGAAGGACTTTTGTCTCAGGAAGAACCTACCTGTGATAGGAGTTTCTGCCTCCAGTAGGGCTGCCCACCAAAACGACAACTTCTCTGCAGTCCTGCAGTTATCCAAATGAGATGCATGCCAGTGCACTGGGGAAGCCCATGGCCCTGGAAAGCAGTCAACCCTTGTCCATCCTTCATAACAGCCTCCTGACCAGAAAAGGTACCACAAATCAGCCTGTTTGGGATTCCCATTTACTACTACTTAAAAATCCCTCCAGGCCAGGTAAGGATCCATCCATCACAGCTGGGATAATAGCCAACCCATGTTGTCTATTACAGTCTTTATGTTCATGCCATCAGACACACACCAGAAATTCTAGCAAAACCAGTGAATGCAGCCTGCTGTATCATTATCTCATAAGGAGTAGTGATATGTATTACTCTGCATATTGCTTTACAGATTGTAAGGGCATTCAACGTTTAGTATAATATTTAAAAAATGGTTGGTTGTGACATACTTGTGACATACTATTACTAAATTGCATTATCCTGTGTCCAAAAAATGTTTCGGTTCTAACACTTTCATTTCAGATGACAGGGCATGGCTTTTTGTGTACATTGAGCAATCACTTAGTGTACAAGATTTGTTACAAATGTTATTCCATGTCTGTCAAATCAGTATCTTTTAAAGAGTTAATTGTTGTCCAGTGTATGCAAAACATTCTGTCTTTCATGGAATGTGTGTGCTTATCTCTGCCAGAATGCCATTATCTGGCAGCTGCTAGTAAGTAAGGACAGCTAATGAGCTGTTCTAAATCTTGGTGAACTTAGGAGTTGTTTGCTAAATTAGGATAACTGATAAAATAATTTTATTCCTACTTCTAAGAGTAGGACCAAGTTTCTGTCACTGTGAGATTTTTGAACCAGTTAGGACACTTTTCCTACTTTGAGACACTTGATAAATATGGGCACTGGACTTGACTGCATTAGGTTGTCCTCCAGGACAAATTAGTTAACTGTTCCAATTTTAGATTTACAGGGGTTATATCAAAGTGTATATTCTGTATGTTTTCTTACAGTAAAAAATGTGAATGGTAAGATGTTAAGAATAAAAGGAGTCGGACATGGACCATCTATATACTGTACTGTATGTAGGTTAATAATATTTAAATAGATTTAATTGCTATTACTGATATAGTAGTATATGTTTTTGCATATTGATGAGTAAATAGTCTGTATTTGCATATTGAGGTATATACTTTTAAAGTCTGTTTGCCCTGGCTGCAAGGTTATTACCTGCTCACAATAGGTTGTTATTGTAATTTTTTAAACTGGCTCTGAATAAATATGACTAGGTGTGTTGATCATGATCTTTAATATACTGGGGCCTCATGTATAAACGGTGCGTACGCACAGAAATGTTGCGTAAGAACTTTTCCACGTTCAAATCGCGATGTATAAAACCTACACTTGGCGTAAAGCCACGCACTTTTCCACGGTACCTCATGCCTTGTCGTATAAGTTCTCCGCCGGTTTTGCAAACTGGCGGCACCCAGCGCCAAAGCAATGGTACTGTTCTTGTGTGATTACTCATTATTTTCATGACGCGGCTTTATAAATACACCGAAACTAACCGCATATTGTTTATTAGTGTAATGCATCTGATTGTAATTAACTCGTAACAATATAATGGCCCAGGGAACAACCATAGTATTCCAAATACCATAACTGCTCTCACTTCTTCTTCTTCTCCTTCTTCTTCTTCTTCTTCTTCTTTTAGCTCCTCCCGTTAGGAGTTGCCACAGCGGATCATTTTTTTCCATATTTCTCTCACTGCACCACTCGGAGTATTTATATCATTGTATCTGAGTGTGAATCACAGCAGCAGCTGATCGGAAAGAGAATTATCGGTATACGGCATTAAGCACAAGCTGTCTCAGCCACTGCAAAATGTTTTAAAGCCTTTCCTGTACGGACCTCGCGGTTCAGAAACAGTTTCATCCCAAGAACTTTAAATGCACTCAATCAAGTGCTCCTTGTAGAACTGTTAGGACTTATAAGTACAATCACCTCACTGTAAACTTGCACTACAGTTATAATATCTCACAACCTGAGTCACTTTATAAAGCGCGTATTTACATATGATGACGAGATCATTTTTAAGGTGAAATGCAGCAAAATATGTTTGTTAAATTATACACATAAAACTTGAACTTCATTTAAATAATCTATATTCTTAACTGGGAGTGTCGTGAAGGATAGAATAATTAAACATGTACTACGAAGATATTTCAATGTTCTTTTTTTGAAGAATCGGCGCTAAGCTTACAGATGGCTTAACGTCTATTACAGAGCTGATTGTATGGCGATCGGTTACTTGGGGAAAGAAAAGCAAGGACTGCAGTGACGGCTACGCCAATATATATTGAATATAAAACAGAAAGAGAAAATAACAACACAGCTAAAAACGCAGCGACAAATTTGACAAAAGATAAATGCTTGTCATGAGCACGAGGCTCATGAAACACATGTTTAATAACGTGCTTTAACTCCTATCATCATGAAAATGACATCACGTATACATCTCAGTATTTGAGTTATTCAGAGAGCTGTAATATCACGAATGTCATGGATTCTGTGTCCAGTTGGAGGAAGAGAGCCGGTTTAAGAAGCAAGTAGTGATTCACACACATAGATCACATACGAGTAGAAGATCAAATACAAAACAAAGCATTTAACGTGCTACTTTAATTACGATGTGATTTGAGAAACTGGTTAATTAAACAATTTTAAGATGAAGTTTATGATGTTCTACTAAATGACAAAATAAACTACGTGATTAAAGTGGAAATGTCGAGATTGAAGTTGACATGTCGTGCTTTTTCCCCACCGTGTGCCTTTTTTCTCTGTACCCTAATAAGCTTTCATATGACACTCAGACAGTGGGCTACAACTCGCCTTTTCACGGCGACTTTGATATGTGACTTCTTTTTTATTTCCGGCACTGTGCAATTTTGTGATCGTGAGCTTTCAAGTTTCTCCAACACGCTATGTCACTCGATCAACTTCCTTTTGTTGATTATACCACGGTTTATTTGAACAAATAGTATGTTTTTCCTTCACCTCCACTTGGTATTCGCTGAAATTCTTATATTTTCCCCGTGCTTTTCCCATTGTCTTTTCACAGAAGGCTGCGCTTAAGGGCGATTTATATTGATTTGCATATTCAAATAGGCGTAATTCTGGGAGGATTTGGGGCGTTACATAATGCGCGTGCACGAGCGTTAGTTTTCACGCTGATCGGGATTTATGTAACAGAAGAACGTGGAAGTTGGAGTACGCACAGATTCCTGCATCTGGATTTTTCTGTGCGTAAGCACATTTCGGCTTTTGTGCTTACGCCATGTTATAGTGCGAGTTCTACGCACGGCGTTATACATGAGGCCCCTGGTCATTAGTTATAGGTTGTTACCTGCTTTTGCCAGTGCAGCCAGGATAAATTATGCCTGCCCAGGAATCTGTATTATACTAAAAAGCTTTAAAAAATGGACTGAGGCATAAGTGAAATATTTGTTTACAAAAGAGTGGATAACTGCTATGCTTGTAATATGAGAGTTTAGCAGCTCAATTTCTGTTCTGTTGTCAGAGGTCTGACTTTATATTTTGATACATATGTCCCTATAGTCTGTTTTATACACCTTCTTAACATAGTCCAACATACCAGAATGTAAATAAAGTTAATTCAACTCCCTTGCATAATTGTTATGCATACTTTTATGGTGCTGTTTGGTTTTATAACCCGAGACAGAAATCAAACCACACCATGACTTCATTGCATCCCCATCTTTAAATAGCTCCTCTTTCTTCCTCTTGCCTCTTGTATTTCATAATTTTTCACATTCTCTTGACTCTTTCTTTTTATCTGTACTGACCTTCAGTATCTTATTAAGTTTCTGGTGTGAAGACAAGACCTATTTAGGAAGTGTTTGTCAATTATTTGTGAAACAGTTAAACTCCTTATAAATACTAAAGCACCTGGAAATGACTTTCACTGACTAATGTACTTTAGATTTAGTGCTTTCTCACAAATCTGAATTTGTTGCTTAATGTTTCAGTGATTGTGGACTACTGTTTTTCTGCACCTTAGTTTAGTGAGGTTTTGTATATCAGATTCCTTCATCAGAAACGGAAGGACTATCTTATAATTATGTTTCCAATGAGTTTTACTGACATACTGATACTCTGGACCCACCTATAATGAACATTGTTACGGGTTGTGTTATGTTTCAGACATGGAACAATCACAGCAAGCATGGAGGTTCTTGTTGTTGCTGACGTCTTACCTTCTGTTTCTGTGTATTAGCAGCTGATTTTACTTATACTGCACCTGTCATAAACTTATTGCTGCAGCATTTTTGAATAACGCTTTTCGTACTAACAGTGTTTTTAGTGCATTATTTGGATTTCAATATGCCTGTCTTATGTTGTAGTTGGCCTTATTCTAGTTTATAAAATGTAAATGTTTTTATTCACATTCTTAGTACAGAAAATAAATAATGGATTGATAAGGCTTAGATAATACTACTGTTTTTCATGATTTAAAAATTACAAAATGTTAGATTTATTTATACCTTAATAAATATGAGATGTATCATTACTGTTAGTTTTTGTAAAATAATTACTTATTTTCCTGTAAAGGGTTAACTTTGTAAGCCTTTATCTTATTGTCATTACCTGACTATCTTATGTAATCAGAAGCTAAAAATTGTAAAATAGAATATAGGTCATGTGAAGTTCCATTTCACAATAACTGCTATTCTTCATGAGGTTCTCATGACAGTGTCTCTCTATGTATCTATTCCTGTAGTACAGCCTCTTGAGTGCATTTCCAGAAATAGAAGTGGGTGGGTATGCAGTGCGTATGAGTACTGATGTGTGTTTGTGAGTGTATAACAAAAATGTCTCACGCTGTTAAATTTAGAGAAGGATCTGTGCTATGTCACTCTCACATTGATTAGTCTACAGTGCCATAGGTATATATAAGAGGAGGGGAGTCAAGAAAAGACAGATTACTATATTAGTTGAATACTTCTCAGATTTATCACTTGGCATACTATTACCAAAGGCATTTGACCTACATGAGTTAGTTATTTACGACACCTTTTTTGTCAACAGTGCAAAATGTGCTGAGCCTCACTGCATTTTGACAGACAGGAACGTGTTGCATTAAAAAGAAACAAAGCCCAGCAGGGCTGGAAGAGAGTGACGGAAAACATGCTCTAACAGTGGCTTTGTGTCTCATTAGGCAGTCTGAAGGAAAGGTGTCACTGTGTGTGGGATCTCTATTGTAAGCACATTTAAGGTCACATATATAGATAGTTGTGATCTGATAGGAAATTTATAGTGTTTCCATAGGAGGCAGACATCCTCACACCTTCTGGCCTATTGAAGGCAGGACATGGTTCAGATTCAAAAGTGTGACCATCTTGTTCTTTCAAAGATACAAATATAATTAGACAGAGAAAACAGAAAACAGAGTGGTAAAGAAGGGGATATTATGGTATCTACTGAAACAGAACAAGGTTGTGTGCCCATTTAGGTGGATCAAAAGAAACAGATGATGTTTTTATTTTTATTTATGAGCCTTTTTTTTATTAATTAAATAAAAATATGTGCATAAGATGAGGATTAAAAAAATGATATATATATAAAACAAAACTACCCTATAAACATTGGGAAAATGACTGAATAAAAGTTCTTTAACCTTATTTCACATTTCAGTGTGGCCCTGTGAAAGCTTTTGTTTCAGATTGATCGTTGCAAGGTACTGTACATTGTTAATTGTCATTTTTTTAGTGTAGCTCTAATGCTACAATTGGCATCTTGTAAAATGTGTTATATCATTATGAAAATTCATATTGATCACATTGCTTTAAAAGAAACATTTTGTGTTTGTATATCCTTTGAAAGCTTCTGTTTTAACTTTGTATTAAAATTAATGTAGAGCTTCCATCACTTTATTACATACAGCATTCTGTAGTGCTCTCATAATGGACCACAAGCATATGGCATATATCACAAATACGAATGTGCTGCTGTAGAGCTGAAAACACTGACTTGTTTGTTTATTTAAACTATATATCTACTGTAACACTCTCATCAGTTGTATTGTTATACACTTTTATATTGAGTGTAGAAAGTAAACCATTCCATCAAAGGGAGGTAAAATATGGGTATATGGAGTGTTCTGTGTATTTTTATTATGAAAGTAGAAAGAAATATTACTATTTGTCTTAAAAAAATGCAAGTATAATACTGTGAGATATATTCAGAGGTCATGTACCATCTGTTACATTTAATTGGTTTCTGCAGTAATTCTGGATGGCAAACAAATAATTCATGAATATAGAGGGATGGCATTCTGTTCTCTTCTACAATGTACATAGAACTAAATGTTCTTATAAATTCTGTTTTCAGAATAATTTTTTTCAATTTATGGTAAAAAAAGTACTATAAAAATAATTTATTATATTTATGATTTTCATATGAATTATTTTTCCACATGTCATTTACATTTACAGCATTGTTACATAGGTTTATTATGCAGTATATATACAGTATAATGAACAAAAAATACCATCAAGAAGTTCCATCCAAGATGCAAGATTTAAGATCAGACTTGTAACATATAGTGTACTAAACAGCTGATCAGCAGCAGTCACCTGTTGTGAAGCCTTGAGAGTTCCCAACTACGCAAGTCCGAAAACATCCAAAAATGACATCTAGTAGTAGCTAGTAATAAGGGCAAATACAGACTCATACTAAAATAAAAATACCTGTTTGCTCAGAACATAAAGAAATCTCCATGGAGCACAAAAATGAGTTCCCTGGAACACAAGGCAGTCCTGGTGAACAAAGTTCCAGTACAGAATCCAGAAACAAAAACAGATCATGAAGTCAAAGTCCAATAATCATAATAAACACAGGAAAGCACAAACCAGGAAACTCACCACTCCAGTCCATTGAATGAACTGCAAGGAACTGTGGCCTACCCTCGCTTTTATATGGCTGAGGGCAGTTCCTTGTGGTGATGAGCAGGTGACCCCACTTCTTGGGGAACTACTCACAAAACATAAGGCACATAACAAAGGCATGAAGACAGATACATAAAATCATAAACAGATGCAAGAGTAACTATACAAATAAATCAAAAATGTGCAACAAAGATGTAAAACAATAATTTCAACCCCAGTCACAGAAGGAACCTGGCTGACATATAATACCACCATTTGGCAGTGGTGATGCAGGAAAGGGAAACGAGAGGTTCAGTCAGTTGAAAGAAGAAACCAATTATAGATCATGATTCTGGTAGCTAAAAACATGTTGATTACAAATTCAGTGTATGGGATTTTCTGTTTTTTGATTTTTCAGATATTTTCTAAATTACATACAGTCTTCCCTTTTCTATATTGTGGGATTTATGTTCATCCATCTATCCATCCATCCTCTTCCGCTTATCCGATGTCGGGTCACGGGGGCAGCAGCTTGAGCAGAGATGCCCAGACTTCCCTCTCCCCGGCCATGGGGGAATCCCAAGGCGATCCCAGGCCAGCTGGGAGACATAGTCCCTCCAGCATGTCCTGGGTCTTCCCTGGGGCCTCCTACCGGCTATATGTGCCCGGAACACCTCGCCAGGGAGGCATCCAGGAGGCATCCTGATCAGATGCCCGAGCCACCTCATCTGATTTCTATCGATGCGGAGGAGCAGCAGCTCTACTCTGAGCCTCCCCGGATGACTGAGCTTCTCACCCTTTCTTTAAGGGAAAGCCCAGACACCCTGCGGAGGAAACTCATTTCAGCCGCTTGTATTCACAATCTTGTTATCTCGGTCACTACCCATAGCTCATGATCATAGGTGAGGGTAGGAACATAGATCGACTGGTACCAGTTGTACAGGGACCGAACAGTGCTTATCAGGGGGTTCAGTACCCCATACTCCCGGAGCACCCCCCACAGGATTCCCCAAGGGACATGGTCGAACGCCTTTTCCAAGTCCACAAAACACATGTAGACTGGTTGGGCAAACTCCCATGCACCCTCCAGGACCCTTCTAAGGGTGTAGAGCTGGTCCACTGTTCTGCGACCAGGACGAAAACCACTCTGTTCCTCCTGAATCCGAGATTTGACCATCCTACGGACCCTTCTCTCCAGAACCCCCATATAGACTTTTCCAGGGAGGCTGAGGAGTGTGATCCCTCTGTAGTTGGAACACACCCTCCAGTCACCCTTCTTAAAGAGGGGGTTTATGTGTTAAAAGTAATTCAATCAAATTCATATTGAAAAACTAAGTAACAAAGTTTAGTTACAATAGTAAGGGTTATAATTATATAAAATAAAAGAAATTTTGAAAAATCTGTTTCTATAGCTGGGTGACACAGTAGATAATACTAATGCCTAGCAACTTCAGGATGCTGGGTTTGACAACCAACTAGGTTACTGTCTCTGTGGACAATTTGTCTTCCAGTGTGGGTTTTTCACTGAATAATCTGGATTTCCAAAGGCATGTATTAAGCTGATTAGCAACTCAAAATTGGCTTCATTTGAGAGTATGTATAGTATATATGTAATTATGTGTGTCCTGCGATGGACTGGTATCCAGTTTAGTATATGTTAGTAATTTACAACAAATTCTTTCAGCACTGACTCCCTGTGATCCTGAGTTAAATAAATAAATGGGTTAGAAAATGGAAGAAAAGTTCCCTCATCCCATAGTTCAGTTTTGAAGAATGTCAGATACATAATTTATGTCCCTTTAATTTTTGGTCACAGTTAAATCTATATATATAATTCACTAAGGCAAGACAACCATGGAAAGCGGGCATGGATTCACTAAGCCGCCGACAAGTGAGACACCTATGGCGCACGCAGGAAGGAGCCACACCCACCAACTCCAAGACCATTGGATACGACGACAACTCACAGAGCCACGCCCACCAACTCGGACGTGACGACAGAGAAAAACCGGCGTCATTTATATTTGTCTGTCATAGAGGTCACATGCAGCTCCGACCCACGTTGACTGTTAATAGAGGCATGTTTCTCGCGGAGGTGAATCGTCATATGCAGCATGTAAAACTGTTTGCGAGGGGTATCCCATGGGATCCTTAAAACATTCCTTTACAACTGAGGTTAAAACACAATGAAGTGAATTTTTATTTGTGTTGTTTATAGACGTTTGACTTACTGGAGTTGAGATATTTGTGTGTCTCTTTTGTTTACCCTTTTGGCAGTATATCCCTGCATAACATCGTAGGGTGCTTGGGTTCACATCACAAATGATGAGGCCGCAGGGCTGTTTATGCCTTGTATTCTAAAAAAGTATGAAATGTTTATTTTACATATTATGTATTAGCATAACACAGACCTTATTTGTGATAATATCAATTATGTCAGGAGATGGACTGATGCAGCCTTCTTTTCGGCTTCCGGAACTGAAAGATGAAGTGAAGCTGATACTCCTCCATCTCACACTTGCCAGTAGTTTTTGAAGCATTTCTACTGTACTTCTGTTCTAATCAGATTCCTTCACTGATATTTTGGGAGGCTTAAAGCTTTAGTTAAAATTTTTTTACAGTTTTAATATAGACTTGCCTCTTGCTAAGAACATCAATCTGCTTATCTCTTTAAGTTAGGTAAACTAGGCTTTTTCTCTTTTTTTAGCACTTATGTTTTTCTGTTATCACTTTGTACAGTAGTGCAGTGTCACCATTTTTATATTTATCTTTCTTTTTAATCTAGGCAGAAAATCTCTCTCTCTCAGGTATTATAAAATACCTGAGGCCATAGTTACCCTTTCCTGTAATGTGAATTTATCTCATTGACTTGCCCATTAGGGCTTTCAGATGTGGCTCTTTCTATTTGTTGTTTGCCTATTCAGCTTCAGCACTGGGCATCTGTTGGCTTAGCTTTAGTTTAGAGAATAAAAGAGTTATTACTGTTTTAAAATTTTTATTTGTTTAAAATTGAATTCAGTTTTTTTTTATTTTGGGTGAAATTTGCCTTGATTATGGTAGTTGACTAAGATAAGATAAAGGATATTCAAAATCTATGAAGTCTAATATAAACTACAAATAATACACTGTTAGGGAAATGTATTACAGCTCCAAAGAACAGCTTTAACAGAATATTCAAAATGCATCAGTTTCAAATCAAGTCTGAGTTATACAACAGTACTTTCCACTGTCAAAGTAAATTGTTACACATTACCAATAGGCATTACCAAAAAGCAAAGAAGAACAATAAAAATGGCCATTAAACGCTGTAAAGTAACTGATTCAACTGAGAGACAGTTTATTAATTTTTACATATATCACAAACTGCTAGAACAGAGGCATGTGTGTGTGTGTTAAATGGAAAAGAGAGATGCATTTTCCAGAGTGGGCACTGAAGAGAAGAGAGACTAGATAGAAGAGACAGGAGTAGAGTGTCACAGGAGGACCAATTTAAGATTGAGTGATGGTGTGAAATACTTCAGAGTCCACAGTGACTCCACTTCACCCATGGTATAAGACCACCAGTACTATAGGCTATTCCTCGGTCTCCCCTGAATTATTATATTACCATCAATACCTACAATAACACACCTACATTGCTTTGGAAATGGATTATATGTAATCTAGTTCCAGGCAGGACTCTATTGTTTCTTTTCAAGTTTAGCCATTATACATTATCAATTTGTGTAACTAACACTAGTGATATATGGACCATCTGTCATTCATAGACCTGTTGTGTTTTACTAACACAGATGACCTGATACTCCCAAACATTCTATTTTTCTTTGAATGATACTTATGCAATATTCATATCAGACGTGGAATCTACAGTATATATCAAATGCAGATTATAAATCACTGAATACAAGCAGTGCCTAATGCAGGGTATTGTGCACATGGTATGGTGATGACCACAGTGGGCTTGCATACTCTAATTTGAGGCATCTCTCAGCATCTTTGACGTAGTTGAGATTGCCATGCCGAAGAGTTTTGAATCTTGAATTGGAGAGAGGGGATGGCAAGCACCATGATAAATTCAGCATGAGCTATTATAGTGGAATTGTTATCCCCCTCTGTCATGGTAAAATGTGTAGACTACAGTTGCGTAAGAATAGAAGGTGGATTATTGCAATAAGACATCAATTTAATGTAGATTCTACGTGGAGATGATTCCCACCAATGAACAAGGTGCCTTGCAAGAATCTTTCACGTTGTTTTTCAGAAGTATTTTGTAATTTGTTAATAAATGTTACATAACTGAATTTCCTTTGCTTGGGCAGCTCTCAATGTGCAAATCACACACACTGGTCTTGTAGAACTTATGTCCATTACTGAAGCAATTAGGGCCATTGCTTTTTCTGATGTAGCCAATGGAGAAGCTCATCTGAAAACCATGACACAGTGTCACTACCTGAGTATAGAGCATTCCTTACTGCACTCAACAGCGAAGACAGACAGGCACAGAAGCTCAAGAACTACTGTACTTTGCAACCATTACTTGGGATATCACAATCTCAAGTTCATTTTCATTTAGCAGCATTGAAAGGGATCCACTTTGTAAGATGAACATGGAAAATACAAAAACTTAACTTTTTTTTTCATAATTCTATTTTATTTTCATTCATGTTATAATGGCTATTATAATTTTAGTTTAATTTTCAACTGACAATTTTATTTTTATTTTAGTTATTGAGAAAATATTTTCACTGCTTGTTGTTCATGTTCATGATAGTGGTCATTAATAATAACAACCATGGAGAGTAGAATCTTTGCTTGATCAACAGTGGTGTGTTGCCATGTGAAAGCTGTAGTAATTGCCTTATGCAAAGTGTTAAATTATAGTTTTATGTTGCAGAAGAATTTCTAGTCTTGTTATCTCGCTAAACCTTCAGCCTAGTTAGGGATGTTAGGCAAAGAAAGTGGTCAGTCGGTATGATTCAGGTTGGACAGAAAGGCTAATCGGGCCATTAAACAAAGATGTAGTGCAAAATTTCATAAGACTCAGGCAAATAAGTCATTTTCCCTTCTCTGTAAATTTTTTTCCACTGTAAACAAACCGAAATAGTCCTATATACAGTAAAACCTTTTTATTATCATGAAACAACTATAGTGGCAAAATATTTTAGCAGCGTTATTATACTTTGATTTCAGTTCAGACCCAGTGCAGTAGGAATTGTATACCATTTTAAATTATTCAGCACATATATTACATTTTTGTTTAAATCTCCCTTATACTGCAATTAATTTCTTATGAGCTGTCAGGTTTATATGTAAATGAAAGATCTGTACATTGTTACTCAGTGCTGTACATATTTAAGCGAATAAATGCACACCTCTTGAATTGGTTAAATATTACACATGTAGAATTTGTACAAGTAAGTGGTTCATGGACATGGACTATCTTTTGGAAACAAGGTGAAATAAAAAGATGCAGCTTCTATGGTCCTTTAAGACTTAATTTGCTCATTCCTGTTTTGGCCTTCAAACTGTTTGGGTTAGATTATAGGTAAGAGATGTGTGTTTGGGATCCAACTATAATTGGTTTCCATCTTAGCAAAATCTGAGCACATATATTACATTATTTTAATAATGTAAATGCTTGATATCCTGTTATGTACACAGTTTACTTGAGTAATTCTAGTCTGCCTTTCACACTTATTACAACAGAGAAACGTGATTAACTTTTGTTGTAAATGACATTTTAATGTCTTCTAGTTAAGGAAGTGCTACAGTAAATATGTTTTTAGGTTTAAACACAGTCTTTGCCATCACTCTGCTGGGTTTTTTGCACTTCTTCCAGTCCCATGGGGAAAACATCAGAGACACTGAGAGCTTTCTTGCCACCCTGTTAGACTGCCCAGTGCAACTTATGCAGTACTTACGTCATATTGTAGAATGCCAAGCAGGGTGGGCATTTAGATGGTCTAGATCTTTAGTATAGTGACTGTATCTAAATTTGCATTTGACTTTTTGTTACATCAAACAATGGACCTCCAAGAGGTTTATTTTCTCCAGGGCTTCTGCTGACTTTAGTTTTTTTTCCCTCTCCTCTGTTGTCAAATGGCTATAATTTAACAATACTGTTTATGGAGATACAGTAGGATCCTTTTGTGTTGTGAAGTTTGAGGTTGCTTTCTTTACTATGTGTTTAAAATAATCTGTATTTTTATGTGTATGTATTTTGTAATTGGTAGAGTTTTAATTGTATTTTGCCTGTGAAGATGTCTTAATGTTATCTGCAATGCTGTTTTAAATTTAAGGAAACCTTTGACAAATCAATAGTATTCTTTTTTTATTTTTGTTGTGCTTACATGAGTCTGTTTTAGTGATTTTTGAATCATTTTTATGTTTTTTTTCCTTTGTAAAAAGCCATGATGAAATGAAAGTAGACTTCAGTAATCATTACATATAACCATTGACTTTGTTAGTAGCTCTCAACAGTGTTTATTATATTGAACCACTTAAGAGCTGCAGGTAAAGAAAGCATTTAAATATACTAGTAAGGATAAAGATTTCATATTTTTAATGTTTAAAGCAAAACTGTACATATTTCAAGTTGTTTCTAAAACATACTGAAGGGTTAAAGTAAAGTATAAAGTATGAATACTGTATTAGAGAGCACTCTGAAAACATAACGGAAGATATATTAAAGCTAAAATAAATGCAGCTTCTTCTTGTTCTTTTTGTTAGTCAGTTATACTGCTTTGTTAGTCTTTAAGCAGTTTGGGGTTTATGAGTTAGTATCTTCAGGCATTTTGAGAATAAACTGCATTGCACGAATAACTTGACAGTCATGAAATAATTAATTTGGGTGAATGAAAAGAATTGGGTGAATTGTGTTGTTACATGACTTGAGTTATGGAAGCATGGGCAGTATTTATGAAAGTACAAAAATGAGTGAACGAGATGATAAAAGATTATAATTTTATATATAATGTCCCACCTATATCCTTATCTACTTATATTTATTTAAAATTATCCTTGTGAGACAGTTGTGTTTGCTTCTTATAATGCATATACAATTGTCAGATTTTTTTATTTTTATTTTGTTAGCTGCAGACTTTCATCCCATTTCTCTTTACTAGTGCCTAACTTGTTGCAATTGTTATCCTCATTTAGCCTTGTCTAATTTTTCATAATTCTTATATATATTTCCAGCACCACTATCTCCAAAAATTTTAAATTCAATTTAATTTATTGTCGCACTACCGTAACAGTAGAATCATACTGGCTCATTTAATACAGAAACATGGCAGTAACAGTAGAGTGCATGGTATAACACCAGACACTAATTACAAAGCAGTGGCAATTAAAAAGCAGTGAAAAATTAATAAATAAGGAAGAATATCAAATTTAAAAGTAAAGATATATCACATATATATAGCATTTAGTAATGAGTGAGTGCAAGTAGGGTAGCTGGTGCCACAAGAACCCATTATCTTGGGTTTGATTCATGTGTCTGGACATTGTTTTTGTGGAGTTTGCATCTTCTTCCCTTGATTGTAATGTAATGTACTCCAGTTTCATCCTTCATGTCTAAAGATGTGCAGTTAGGTTATTTGGTGATTATAAAGTGGTCTGTTTATGAGAGTTGGTATTGCACGACAGAGCCCTACAATAGACCAGTTTCCTGTCCAAGGCTGCTTTGTACTTTGTGCCCAGTGCTGCTAGTATAAAATGTACACCCTATGACCCTGAATTGGATTGTGTGGATTGAGAATTCAAGCTAACAGATGATTGGCCCAAAAGTGTAAAGTGTTTGTGAGTCTGATATTATGGCACAGAATGCTTCAAGATATCACTTGCTCGATATCAGGGGGTTGGGGGTAAATAATATGTTGCTGAGGTGCTTGGCATTTGAGAAAGTGGACAGTTGGATGACTGGATGTTTATGCACAGTCAAATTTCCATTCACCCAAATATTCACTATACATATTTTCTGTGTTTCATTTTTTCATATTATCATGTATTTTTTCAGTTGTCCTTTGATTCTGTTCTTCTGTACATTTTCAATTGTGTGTTTTTCCTCAAAATATGCTTCAATAAAGGGCTTAGCATTTCAACTTTTAATACATTTTAAAATACATCAAATAGTAATTCTGATTCACTTTCTTTTATGTCATAAAAACATTACTCAAGGTTATATATGGCAGATCGAGTCAGTTGATGTCAGTAATTAAAACATCTTGGCTAAGTGAAGAATTGTTTTTTAATTTATTTAAAACTATTTATTATATTCTTATCCTTTCATACAAAATATTTTGTTTTTTGAAATGAACATATGTGTAGCCAAATATTTACATGCATTTGTTAATAGATTATTAAATTGTGAACTGCAAGTATGAAATACATTACAACTTTTGCTTACCTATTAGTTTCGATGTAATATGAGAAAAATCTTTAGTTTTAAAAATGTGGAGAAGAAATTACTGTATACTTCGCAAGCACTTGGAATGACAATTTGTTCTTGTATTTTTCAGTCTAGCACAGCAACAGCCAATGACGTACCTGTAAAGCGTTCAGTGGCAGAACTGGCAGGAAAATTTGGAAATTCAGTTAAGAAGGAGGTAAGACCATAATTATATCACATTATTTATTATAACAGTATGTTCCTAACTTATTAAATTTCTAACTGTAATTTCAGCATTTATTAGAAAATATTATTAAACAAGCATAGAAAAATTGAAGGACTCAGCATTAAGTATTAAATATAACATATTCAGCTTTCACTTGTTTGAAATTTTAATATCTGTATATAGAATGGCATCTTACCATTCTAAATGTCCTTCTGGTTATATTGTTCAATGTTTTGATCTGCTTTCCTTTATTGTGCTTGGGGAGACAGACTAATTATTGGTATTTGGCATAAGAGTCCCCTGTTTCATGCAAAGTGTATGTCAAATAGTTCTTTCCAGATCACCTGTTGTTTGGCTGTTCTGCCTTTTTTCCCCCTTTCTGTGTCCTCCTAACTCACCTTAGCCGTCTTGTGGTGTGATTTCATTCTTAAATGTATTGTTTTACAGCCTTCCATTTTACCCACAGACTTCCTTGTGTCTCTGATTTACACTGTCATCACAGCATCTGTCTTCTTTATCAATAGAAAAATATCAATAGATGTATTGGTCTACTGGGGAAAAAGTAAGTCCACCCTAAGCCTCAGAAGGTGGTACTGCACCCTTCAGCATAAGTGATTTATTTTAGGTATTTTCCATAACTGCCCATCAATCTCTGACATCAACTCGATGAAATTTTTCACCACTCCTCCATGCAAAATTGCTTCAGTTGCAAGATGTTTGTGGGTTTGCATGCATATACTGTCTGCTTCCAATCCCCTGACAATATTTCAGTATTTCAATGGTGTTTAATCAGGACTATGACTAGAGAGAGAGAGAGAGAGAATAGGCCAGCCCATAACCATCCATTTCTTCTTTTTGAGCCATTCCATGGTGGGTTTGCTACTGTGTTTCAGATCATTACTGTGTAGAAAGTTCTGTTTCCAGGTCAATTTCAACTTTCAAACAAGGACTCACATAACTCACATAACCATACTTTGATATGATGCATAATTCACAGTTGATTCAATAACTGCAAGTTGCCCAGGCCATTAGGCAGCAAATTAATCCTAGTTTAGACCATTTCCACCACTGTGCTTCGCAGGTGGTATGAGGTACTTCTTCAGAAATATGCTATCTTTGGTTTGCGTTAAACATGTCTACTGTTACTGTGGCCAGACCACTCTATTTTTGATATATCTTTCCAGAGCACATTCATTGATCCAGAAGGCCTTTGGTCTTTGCCTAGATGTTCGATGACAAACTTTAGTCTTGCTCTTATGTTCTTTATAGGCAGAAAAGGCTTTTTTTTCTGGCACAGCTCACTTGCAAGTTAAATTCATGCAATCTCTTTCCAATTGTGTATGCCTGCACAATCACACCAGCTGTTGCAAGAGTTACCTGCCAATACTTCAATGAAAATTTTGGTTCTTAGAGACTTATTTTAGTATCAGCTGGTCAGTGGTTGTAAATTAGCAGTCACTTGAAATCTGCTCCACTTGTAGACAATTTTCCTTACAGTGGAATGATTGATTTTAAATAATTTGGTGACCTTTTAAAATATTTTGTCAGACTCATAGCAACATTCAGAGTCTTCTTTTTGAATGACTCAAGGAGCTGTTTTGAGGTTGACATGATGACACCATACCTGTCAACAGCAAAGAGAACACCAGACCCACCTCGATATCTGTGGTTTAAATAAGACAGGGTCCATCTGCATACTCCCTAAGGAGGTTTTAATCATTGGAAACTAATCTGGAACACCTGACTCTAACTTGTTGGATTTGAAGTGGTGATAAATGTAGGAGTGGACTGATTTTTTCCACGTGACAAATCTGCATTTTTGTTAATTTAGATTATGAGAATTAATCCATCATGTTGATTTTATGTGTCATTTGTTGTATGTCATCTTTATGTGGCATTAAGATCTACTGTTTGCCTTTATAAATACAGTATGTTGAAAAAGTGAACAATTTCCATGGAACAGCTGTATGTTTGGAACGTAAAACTGAAGAAAAGTACTAGAAAAGAGCAAAAGTTGGTGATAGAACAAACAAACTACTAAGGCACAAGGAGCTAGGGTACTGAATGAAATTATAAAAAAATTGAAGAGAAGATACTGTAAGAAATGTCAGAAACAAAGGCAAAAGGTATTGAATGAACTCTTCAGTACAGAAAAGCAAAATAAAATGATACCAGATAAAAGTGACCTGCAGACAGGAATGAGAAATGTTTTTAGGATCATGAAGCAGATGGCTAAAGATAAGATACACTGGGTATGAGTTGCTTAAAAATGGACTAAGGAATATAACTGATAATAAAAGACTGTCTGCAAGAGGTCTGTAAATGGGCTTTTCAATGTGGAGAATGCCCTGAATAATGATGTTTGGTAATGAGAAAATGGATGTACTTTTTTGTAGCTCATTGAAATATGAGGTCCAGTAAGCTTGAAAGAAAATGAAGTGAGCTAAGGCATTAGGCCTAAAGTAGGAAAGTGAAAGAAATGGGGGAAAATTAAACTGAAGGTTAAGAAAAGATTGATGAATGATGGTGAATTAAAGCACATAAGTAAATGTTGGAATATACAAAGCTAATAAAAATTTCACAGGTCTGTGGTTGCATTGTCATGTGACTATAAGCAGGTATGGAAAAAAAAGAGAATGCAAGCGAAAAGGTCCACTGGTCATATTGGCTAAGTCAGGGTGAACCTTATGTTTTTTTTTTCCTGGTACAGTTATGTCCTAATAGCATACTGTAAGCCATAACTGAACTAAGATATGGTGTAGGGGGTTCTCAGGGTAAGGGAATAGTTGGTAGGTTATAAAAGGTAGACCTTTTCAAGAAAATAAGATAAACAGTATAATTTATATAATTTCTCCCGAACTCGTACTTAATGTCCTTGTGTTCATGGTGTGTATATAGGCTTAGTGGTCCTCAGTAAGTCAGTGCATAAATGTAAGGAGAGGGGACCATAATAAACAACAAAAAGTGCTAAAAGCGAGACAAACTTTATTTTATTTACAAAATATACCCACAAAACAGAGGCAAATTGACTTACATAAAACAGAAGCAAAAAAATTTATTTTTGGTAGACCAGGGACCTCATGTATAACGCTGTGCGTAGAACTCACACTATAACATGGTGTAAGCACAAAAGCGGGAATGTGCGTATGCATAGAAAAATTCAGATGCAGGAATCTGTGCGTACGCAAACTTCCACGTTCTTCCGCTACATAAATCCCGATCAGCGTGAAATGTAACACACGTGCACGCACCTGCTGTCCCACCCCAACTCCTCCCAGAATTATGCCTCTTTGAATATGTAAATCAATATAAATAGCCCTTAAGCTCAGCGTTCTGTGAAAAGACAATGGCAAAACCATGAGGAAAACCTAAACAGTAGGGAAAAATAAAACAATTTCGGTGAATACCAAGTGGAGGCAAGGATAAATGTACTATTTGTTGGTTTAAACAGTGGTATAAACAAGAAAAGGAAGCTGATCGAGTGATCGGAGAAACTCGAAAGCTCAAATTCACAAAATCACACAGTGCCTGTAATAAAACAGAAGTCACATATCAAAGTCGCCGTGAAAAGGCGAGTCTTAGCCCACCGTCTGAGTGTCATATGAAAGCTTATTAGGGTACAGAGAAAAACAAAAGGCACACAGTGGGGAAAAAGCACGAAATGTCAACTTTAATCTTTAAATTTCCAGTTTAATCACGTAGTTTATATTGTCATTAATGTAGAGCATCATAAACTTAATCTTAAAATCTTTTAATTTACTAGTTTCTCAAATCCCATCATGACTAAAGTAGTACATTAAATGCTTTGTTTTGTATTTGATCTTCTATATGCTCTATGTGTGTAAATCACAACGTGCTTCTTAAACCGGCTTTCTCTTCCTCTGACAGGACACAGAATCCATTAAATTTGTGATATTATAGCTGATCTGAGATGTATACGTGATATCATTTTCATGATGATAGGAGTTAAAGCATGTTATTAAACATGGAAACACAGTGGCGCAGTGATTGTGCGCGACCTTCGATGAAATAATTTATTGCAGCAGTACTGTCTGTTTCAAATGTACAAAACTCCTGTCCTTACTTTTCTTTCTACAAATGTATATCCAAATAACTGCCACACAATCAGCTCTAATAGATGTTAAGCCATCTGTAAGCTTATAACGCAGATTCTTCAAAACTTTTAAGGAACATTGAAATATCTTCGTAGTACATGTTTAATTATTCTATCCTTCACACTAGTCCCAGTGAAGCATACAGTGCGAGGCAGGAACAATCCGTGAACGAAGTGCCAGATCCTTGCTAGCATAGCGACACCGTGTCCTTTAATTATTACTAATATAGATTATTTAAATGAAGTTAAAATTTTATCTGTATAATATAATAAACATATTTTGCTGCATTTCATCTTAAAAATATCATCATCACATGTAAATACGTGCTTTATAAAGTGGCTCAGGTTGTGCAATATTATAACTGTATCACAAGTTTACAGTAAGATAATATATTTATTTGTACTTATAAGTACAAACAGTTCTACAAGGAGCAGTTCATGGACTGAGAGACTGCGTTTAGAGCTCTTGGAATGAAACTGTTTCTGAACTGCAAGGTCTGTACAGGAAAGGTTTTGAAGCGTTTGCCTCAGCGTGAGAAGCAGTTCAAATACGAAACATGGCTGAGGCAGTGTGTGCTTGATTCTATATACCAATAATTCTCTTTCCGATCAGCTGCTCCGGAGGAAAAAGATGATCCGCCGTGGCAACCCCTGATGGGAGCAGCTGGAAGAAGAAAAAGAAGGTGCAGTGAGTGTAACAACGCTAAAGCAGCTATGGTATTTAGAATAGTATGACCATTCTGTGGACCATTATATTGTTACAGGTTAATTACAATCAGATGCATTAAACTAATAAACAATATGCGGTTAATTTCAGTGTATTTATAAAGCCACGTCAGGGATGTGGATCTGAAAAAGAAAGATAAGCCACATAGGAACAGTAGCATTGCTTTGACGCAGGGTGCCACCAGTCTGCAAAACCGAGGAGAGAACTTGCGTACGACAGGGTATGAGCTAATGTGGAAATGTGCGTGGCTTTACAGCAAGTTTAGGTTTTATACATCACGATTTGAATGTGGAAACATTCGTACGCAACATTTCTGTGCTTACGCACGGTTTATACATGAGGCCCCAGGAGATGTGGAGACAAAAGTCAAGGTTGAAAATAATGTGCCAAGCTCAGGAAGTTGAGTGATTAAACAGAAACCAAAAGAACCAAGCCTACAAGTAAACCATGCATTTCATGTGTGTTCCGTGTCTACAACAATCTGTGTAAATGTAGGATGACAGGAAATGTGAAGCAAGAAATCCTGAATGTATGTAAAACAGAAACTGTTTCCCTGTTATACTAATAATGACGTGAAGTGCATAATGTGTGAAGACTTTAGTCTAAATATCGTGCTCTTTTATTCAAGAATATAACCAAAGAAAAAAAATAATTCAATTTACATGTTGCTGTCATTAAGTTAAAAACCCAAGCTCAAATGTCAGGTGACAAAAAGTTGATATGCATTCTTGGATGGTGCAGAGGTAATAACTGCTGCTTTATAACCCAAAGGTTCCGGGTTTAAGTCTGGGCGTTCCTTGTTTTGAGTAGTGAGCTCCTATTATTATTACTATAATATAATAAAAGCATATATTTGATTTGAGTCTGTAAATTTTGGCTACTTGTTAAAGTTAGCGTTTTTTTTATTATTCAGTTTTATACTGTCAATGACGTTAACGTAGTATAACGAACTTGCCTCTCCCTCTCTGGGTTGATGGCATTTTATCTCCATTCTTTTCACAAGAGCTACGATGGCCACAGTTGGTGATGTGGTTGATGCCTGCTCAGGACTATTTGTTGTACTGGCAATCAAAAATGCAATGTCCCGTGACCACTATCAGACTATCATGCAGAATTTGTACTTTGACAACAAAGACAGAACGTGTGAAAAAAAACACATGTTTACTGTGATTATGAACATCTGACAACGTTTTGTTGAGAGCTGTGTTTTGAGCTACAACCCAGGGCACAGGCTTTCTAAGTCTGTGGCGATAAAGCTTATAGAGCTGTTTCTGGACAAAGGCAGAAACATAACAACAGACTCCTTCTTTACAGGACTTTCTTTTAAAGAATGAAGCTTAATGTGCAGAGAAGACGTTCACAAAGCAAATAGCAGTGAAAGGAAACAAAATTGATACATATAAAGTAAAGAACCAGAAGTGAATTTGCTGCCACAAAGTATTTTGGCCAGCTGGCCATTAAAAAAAACTTGAATCAACCAGACTCAACAAAATATTTAAAGGTTCTAAGTTGTAAGTTGAAAATGCAGCACAATACAACTCTATATTTAAAATATAAATGTTATTGGTTGGGAGCATGTGCCACATGACAAACTACCCAAGTGCAGCAGATGATATGAAAAAACACATCATAAAAACAATTGTATCATTCACTTAGCGTAAATTGTATCATTTTTAAATAATATAAAGTATATTTAAAGTATATTGTCATGTGTATAAAGTACACCCTGCCCCATGCCAACATGAATTGGTTTTAGCACCTTCAAAAATGTTATGTATATTAAATAATGGTCTTGCAGGTTAGATAATGATTGGATCAAAAAAGTATGATTCAGATGTTGTATTTTTAAACATTGCAGTGCTGTTGGAAGCAATTTACAAGTTCACATTTGCATTTTACCTTGATTAAAAAAATGGTTCTATATAGCCTTCTAAAAGAATCATTGTTTGACATTGTGCCAATTGGTGTTATATTGATAGGTACTTTAGGCAATGCTTCCCTCTGCTGGATTTAAGCTTGAGCTGCAATTCAAATCAAACCTATGCTGCTATGGTGACAGCAGACTTCTGTGACTTAGTGCACATGAAGCATCTCAATGAGGGCATTTATGAGGGCAGAAAAAAGGTTCTGTTAGCTTAATTTGCCTCCTGAAATTATTAACATTCGTGAAACATAAACAAAATAGGTAAAAAGACTATCATAATTATTAACATTTGTGAAACATAAAAAATAGGTAAAAAGACAATCATATTGTGAGGTAACAGAATTCTGTTTCTGGAATTCTAAACCACTACTGTAATTCACTTCCAAGTCATTATGAATCAAAACCTCTTATGTCTTGCATTGTGTTTATAATTTTTTCTACCACCTCAATAAAAATTCATTAAAATCACCCACTATCCTAATTTTGGTATACATTTATCTGTGGTGCATTGTTCATAATATGGCATTTGAGATGTCCTTATGTTTACAAAAGAAACTGCGAGGCTACCTTGCAGTGCCCCTGCTACTCTCATGTATTCTCTTTTACCCCAAGGACATACAGTTTATTCAAATTTGTCCAGAATTAGTGTACATTGAGATGCATTATTTTTAATACTGACAATGTTTCCTGCCTTACACCTGATGCTGTTATTGTGGGTTGTCACTTTGAATGAATCCAGAACTGGAAAAAGATGGGTCAAAAAATGACTTGATGGATTTAAATATACTTCATCATACTGATGAATTCTAATCGCTTTTGTACTGTATTTTGCTGTCATTTGTATTGATTGTGCATTTTAATGCACAATGGGACTGAAGAGTTTATAAGGTTTTAATGTTACTATGAAGTTAATATTTCTCCTAAATTGGATTTTCCATACAGTACTGTATATTTTAACACAGCAATTTAATGTGGATATCCAGAATTTGAGAGAAATTATTTTTGTTTTAAGGTGAATCAGATCAGGTGGATGTAAATCTAGCAGTCTTCTCAAAGGATCATGCAAGGTTACTGTTTAAGGTTATTGTGATTATGCTATGATTACTAAATTTCAGAGTTCGTCCTGAATTTGCTTTGCTTCTGTGTGAATTGCATTTTAAATTCTGTCTTTTGGTTATAGAAATACCTTCTAATACCTTTAGTTAATACTGGATTAACAGTGTATCTTGAGCATGTCTATATTTTTGCACATTCAGTACTGCTTGTGCTCAGCTGTCATTATTAAGGAACATAACTGCATTGAAGGTACTGTAAGGAGCATGACTTGACTATATAATTTAGATTGGCTTGGAATTGATAATATATGTGGTTGCTTTAAGATAACAACATTCTCTTCAGTACATGTTTATACTGATTTGTTTGAAAATATTTTTCTTGTTAAAACACTTTTTAGTTGTTCACATACAATATAATAGTTTGATTTTACAAAGCAGTTCAACAACACTACCAATGTTCTAAAGGAAAATTAATATAACTCCATGAACATTTCCAGTTTGATATAGGAATACTTGCTGAACAATTTGTTTTTGGAGGTACTGCCTTGAGATTTTCACATTCTATTAACAGTCTATGAGCTAGGGGACTGCATTACAAGCTCATGTTCAAAATAATATTGTAGGACTGCAGCAGCTCTTGCTTGGCACTGACTCAGTGGATTCTTGCTGTGGGAAACAGCCCAGACACAGACAGGTAAACATTGTTTTAAGCACCACACACGCTTATTTACAACTATTATTTACATTAAAGAGCTCCAGGTGCCTCCCAATTAGCTTCTGCTAGCCTTTCCTGGTGTGGTGGAAGTACTGGCTGCACACCTGGAAGCACTCAGGGTGTCCCAGGTCTTCTTCCCCCCAGCACTTCCGGTTGTGGTGGAAGTGCTGAGGGCCAGGGCTCCACAGGCAATGGGGCTCCCTCTGGCGGTGACCACGGGTCCCTATTGGGTTGAGCTTCTAAGCTCTGTTCCCGTGGTCCCCAAAGCCATCAAGGCAGTCGGCCCCTCATGGTTTGGAGGAGGCGTGAGCCCTTCTTTCAGTCCTCCTGGGCGTCCCGGCTGGGTACCACCCCCAGCCGCTTGCCACAATGCTCTTTTTGTTACCTCATTATCATTTGACGGAGATCTCACTGTTGCCACACTGTTGCTGCACTAATGTTAATTAACGCAACTTTGACTAGCTTCCCAATATTTATAGACTCCCCTGCAACTGGTTCTGAATATCCTCTTTTCCATGATGTAATGACAACTTATACTGATCGTGACTTATTGCAATGTCATGCACAATTTGATGCAACTGTTACAATATACATTTAACACACATTCAGATCCCTGTGACATATTAACATTTCTTTAGGTAAGAAAATAATTCTGACATTTTGATCCTCTAAATGTCACCAGATAACTTCTAAAACTTTATGGTCATTTGAAATTCTGTAAAAAAATCAATCCAGTTTTGTGTGATTAGAAAACTGTAAAGGGACAGGTATGGTTCAGAAGTTCAAGGATCTCCTATACATGCTTAAATGAGCTCAGAATTTTGCGACAGAGCTGGCCTGTGCATCTGTATAACGTTGTCTTGTTCAATAGACCACTAAGTGGCTCTTGTACTGTGTGGATTGGAATACTAGCATGCAGAAAAACACCACATGACACCACCAGCAGTGAAGAAATACATAAAATAAAAATTACTTAGAACAGTGAAGCATTTCTTTGAAATTCTGCCATTAATGGAATGGAGATGACACAGATCAGGTGATGGTTAATCAAAAGACCGGAGTCTGAATACAAGAAGAAATCCATACCAATGTCAATATTAACAAAGAGAACAAAGCCCAATTCACTATCTAAAAGAAGAGCAAGCCAGGATCTAAACAACCATAAATTTCTTCCCAGCACATTTTTGTACACAGTTTTGTATTTATCCAGAATCTTAGACAATGAGATTTCTGTAGTTCTAACATTTTTACTGTTGTGATAGTGACATCATATGATGTGACCACTCCCTTTAGAAACATCCATCCATTATCCAACCCACTATATCCTACCTAGAGGGTCACGGGGGTCTGCTGGAGCCAATCCCAGCCAACACAGGGCGCAAGGCAGGAAACAAACACCAGGCAGGGCACCAGCCCACCGCAGGGCGCACATACACAAACTCACACACCAAGCACACACTAGAGACAATCGCAAATGCACCTAACCTGCATGTCTTTGGACTGTGGGAGGAAACTGGGGTACCTGGAGGAAACCCACGCAGACACAGGGAGAACATGCAAGCTCCATGCAGAGAGGACCCGGGAAGTGAACCCGGGTGTTCTAACTGCGAGGCAGCAGCACTACCCACTGCACCACCGTGCCTCTCCCACCCCATTTAGAAACAGATTTCCAAATTACTCAATTACTTAATACCCTATACATATCAGACCCACAAACCTCCGTACCAGTGGCCCTTAATGCAATAGCAGAATTTCAAAAGATATCAGGACTTACAATTAACTTTTTCCATTGAACTTGATTCCACACAATATTAGATGGCACATCTTTTCCATTTATTTTAGCAGATCTGTTTAAATACCTAGCGACAAACATCACAAGTAAATATAAAGATCTTTTCCAACAAAATTTAGACTTGTATATAGATAATATTTGCATCTTATGAACAATTACACTTCAAATTAAACTTCCATCAACACAATTTTTACACTAATCAGACCTTTGCTTAAAGGAGACAGCCTAATGTTCCTTAACTACCACCCAATTCTATTCCAGAAAAAATATTGATCAGTCTTGACGAATCGGACAGCATTTCAGTAATATATATATATAAATCCCTTTCAATATATTGAAGTCCCTTTCAAAGATTCCAAGGTATGGGTGGGGAACGGGTCTTTCACTTATTGTCTCAGAGAAGGAGTGTAAGCCAGTCATGCATAAAATATACTCTAGCTGCATATGGTAAGCAAACCCGGGTCTCCTAACTGCGAGGCAGCAGCGCTACCACTGCTCCACCCTATTACAATACAATACAATTTATTTTTGTATAGCCCAAAAGCACACATGGAGTGCTGCAATGGGCTTTAACAGGCCCTGCTTCTTGACAGCCACCCAGCCTTGACTCTCTAAAAAGACAAGGAAACACTCCCAAAAAAATCCCAGTAGAGAAAAAAATGGAAGAAACTTCAAGAAGTTCAAAGAGAGACCCCTTTCCAGGTAGGTTGGGTGTGCAGTGGGTGTTAAAAAAAGGGGATCAATACAATACAATACAATACACAGAAAAGAACAAATCCTCAATACAGTATACAAATAAAAATTGTAGAAGTATGTAGCAGAATTTAAAAGTAGATGATATCACATAATATGATTTGGATTTGTTTAGAGTCCTGGAGACCTCATCCATCAAGCTGCCTCCCCCATTTGGCCATTCCACGGCTGAAACAGTGCTGGGCCAGCCAATCCGATGAAAGGACCCTCTTTCCCACGATTCCTGCGATCCTCCATCAGGGATGACTTTACCTTAGGCAGGCAAAACAGCTTGGCAGGTGGCCCATGGCACCAAGTGCCACATTTGAGTACCAAGAAGAGAAACAGAATAGGTGAGGGTTATTATTCAATTATAACTGTCATGTTACTTATGTTTTAGTACTAATGACTAACAACAGAGATGCAGTATGTACAGTTAATCAGCAGCTCTAGTCAGGATATGCTAAACTGAAGTAGTGAGTCTTCAGCCGGGATTTAAAAGCTGAGACCGAAGGGACCTCTCTTATAGTAGCAGACAGGCCATTCCACAGTTTAGGGGCCCTGTAACTAAAAGCTCAACCTCCCACTGTTATTTTATTAATCCTTGGGATCCTAAGCAGACCGGCATCTTGAGATCTTAATGTGCTCTGGTTTGTAAGTCATGATAAGTTCAGACAAGTAAGCTGGACCTTGGCCATTTAATGCTTTATATGTTAAAAGGAGGATTTTGAAATCTGCCCTAAACTTAACTGGGAGCCAGTGTAAGGATTTAAGAACTGGAGTTATGTGTTCATATTTTCTTGTTCTTGTAATAATTCTTGCAGCAGCATTTTGGATTAACTGGAGGCTGTATAAAGAACAGTTTGAACATCCAGTGAACACCGCATTGCAGTAGTCAATCCTACTAGAAATAAATGCATGAATTAATTTCTCAGAATCCTGTTTATTTAGAAAGCGCCTTAATTTCCTAACATTTATAAGATGAAAGAAACATGATTTGGAGAACTTTGTAGTATGCGCTTTAAATGACATGCTAGAGTCAAAGATAACTCCTAGATTTGGGCTGATTCAGTAAAATTAATGGGATTCCAACTGAGTTAAATGATGACAAAATATTGTTGTGATCAGTGTCATTCCCTCCAACAATTAACATCTCTGTTTTATCTGTATTTAAAGACAAGTAGTTCTCATCCATCCAATCCTTTAATTCACTAACACAACTAATTAAAGACAACATTGGAGAAACTTCATTTGATCTAAATGAAAGGTATAACTGGGTGTCATCTGCATACGAGTGAAAATTAACATTATGTTTCCTAATGATAGATCCCAGTGGAAGCATGTAAAGTGAAAACAGTAAAGGTCCCAGTACCTTCTGTGTATAATGATGGAGTACTGTCAGCACATTTCTATACATATTGGAATCGATTTGATAAATAAAAACTAAACCAAGCGAGCACGGTGCCTGTAAGCCCAACATCATTTTCTAGCCTGTGCAGTAAAATAGAATGGTCAATGGTGTCAAATGCTGCACTTAAGTCTAACAACATAATTACAGTGGAGTTTCCTTCATCAGAGGATATCAGAATGTCATTTACAACCCGTTAGTGCTGTTTCTGTACTATGACCAGTGCGGAAACCAGACTGGAATTTCTCACATAAATTGTAATGCGTAAGGTGTGACTGAAGCTGATTGGTGACTACTTTTTCTAGTATTTTAGAGAGAAAGGGTAAATTTGAAATAGGCCTATAATTATTTTGTATGTGTGGGTCTAGGTCTGACTTTTTAAGTAATGGTTTAATGACTGACACTGAACTATTGCTAATGTTTAGAATAGGCGCTGCAAGAACATCCATGGCGCTTTTTACTAGTTTTGTTGGCACTGGATCTAGTGAGCAAGTAGTGGGCTTCATTTTAGAAATTAAAGTTAAGACTTCCTGCTCAGTTACAGGATTAAAATTACTAAAGTGCTGAATGCAGTGTGAGACAGGGTCTGCTAAGCTAGTATTTGGTTTGTACTCTGATGCATATATTTTTAATTTTCTCGTTGAAGAAGTTCATAACGTCTGTACTGCTAATACCTGTTGGTATTTTGCACTGTAGATCTGAATTCCCATTTGTTAATTTAGCCACTGTTCTAAACAGTACCTGAGGATTTTTATTATTGTTATCTATTATTGTAGAATAGTATTCTGAATGAGCTTTAAAGAGAGCTTTTTTATATTTATTAACACTCTCTGTCCATGCAATTTGAAAGACATGTAGCTTTGTTGTTCTCCATCTTCGCTCCAGTTTTCGACACTCTAATAATTTAAGAGCTCGAGTGTTTTCATTAAACCAGGGAGAGTTTCTATGTGCTTTGATCACTTTTGTTTTAAGGCGAGCCACTATGTCCAGAGCATCTCTTAAGGTCACACTATAATGTGATGTTAGCTGATCTAAATTGATTTAAATATTCTCCCTTTTCCTTTTGTATATTATTGATTTTATTTAGAAGCAGGTAAAATTCCATACAGTCAAGTCAAACTGAATAAGGCAAAGCCAAATTTAGCCCCCGTCTAAGAGAAACAGAGGAGAGAAATAACAAAGTGCTACACTATAAAAGGAACAAGAAAGGAAGGGTATCCTTTTCCCCAAAATGGAAGCTTATTCAAAAATGTTATTGACTAGATACTACCAGATTTTAAAAAAATTTTGAGCAGATCCTGTAAGTGAGAATTTGATTTTTTCCAATTTCAAGTAGTGTAGCTCCGAGCATCAGTTACCCACTGACTTAAAGCTGGGGGAATGGGATTCTTCCAGTTGATCAAGATAAGTATATGTCAGGGGTACACAAAGTTTTTGAATGCCGGTCCACATTCAGTTCGCCACCAACCATCATGGTCCGCTATAGCCAGGTTTACCGTGTAGGTCTGTAGGACTGTAGGTGTAGGTCTGTAGGAGGCTAGTAATAGATTCAACGCAAATGATAAAATTTTTACAGAGACCAAGACATGCACAAAACATGGAAAACAACTTAAAAAAGTCACATGACTACTTGCAATTAACACACCAATTACAACAGTTGGTACGTAAATGATTGTCACTTAGTGTGAAGTGTGAAACTGTTGTTTCGATTTCATGATGGCAGCATAGTTCGGTGAGTAACCAGTCAGTGCAATTCTCATTGCATTCCTGAGGTTCTGGTCGGTAATTACACTTCAATGTTTTGTCTTGATAGTGTTCATAGTGGAGAATGCACACTCACAAGAATATGTTGAACCAAACCTAGTGAGCACGGAAATCGCCAGTTTCTTTGAAGCAGGATCCTGAGAATCTGGAACAAACTTTGACCAAAAAATTGTAATGCTGACTTTGTTTAATTTTGCTTTCAAAACGTAAAAAGCTTGCAAATCAGCTGCTTCCATTTGCTACAGTGATGGGTTTGAGTTCCGAAAAATTGAGGCAGCCACAGATGTCCATTCACTGTCAGGCTGGACAATGAAAGGATCAGCAACAAACAAAAACACAGGCTTCAGTTTTCTGAAATTCTTTAAAACGTTCATCAAACTCGACCTTCAAGTGATGTAGAAATGTGGAAATCAACTGAAAACATGCCTGTTGATCAGCTGTCATGCAGCTCTTCAGGTTTGGGAAATGCAGCATTTTGCCACCTTCCAAGTCTTTGATGAAAATGCTCAGTTTTGTTTCAAAGGCACAACATTTTTCTTGCAATTTGACAACAGTTTTGTCTGAACCCTGAAGTGACAAATTCAGTGCATTTATATGTCCCAACAAGAAATGCCAGCAGTGCGACCTTGTTACTGTCTTGAATAAATGTTAAAAATTCTGCAGCTTTCTCTGTATTCAAGGACTGCAGCAAGTCAGCTACATCTCATGGAGATTCCAGAACCTTTCCAACACACACCCTTGTCTCATTGTCGTCATTGTGAAGCAGCAAATCTCCAAATTCTGCAGACATCTCTTTAAGAAAAGAACGAAACAGACAATGCTGCAGAGATGAATTACATCATAAAAAATTCACAAATTTCACAAAAGTAGACATCACTTCCGCCAGTTCATCACAAAGTTTTGAACAGAGGGCCGACTGATGAATGATGCAGTGAAATGCAACAAGGTTGGGCTGAAATGCCTTCATACGAGTGACAAGTCCTCTATCTTTACCAGTCATTGCTTGTGCCCCGTCTGTTGTAAGGGAAACCATTTTTGTTACATCCAATCCAGCTGCGTGCATAAACTGCGATAATGCTGAAAACACGTCCTCACCGCGGGTCTGTTTTGCTAGCGGTAGTAATGTCAGAAATTCTTCAACAAAATTATGGCCATCAAAAAATCTTGTGAACACACAGAGTTGAGACATGTCAGTTTTATCATGTCAGTGGATTCATCTCACACGAGAGCAAACAATTCAGCCTGTTTAAGATCTGATATTAACTGACCACCGACATTGTCAGAAAGGTCATCTACACGACGACTAGCAGTACTGTCTGATAATGGTATCTGCTGAATCAGTTCTGAACACTTTTTGTAGCTAAACATGCATTCTTTAACAACTTCTGCATCAGTAAATGCTTTCTTATGTCTGCCAAGGACCCAAACAATGCGTAGCGAAGCTTCTGTAACATTTAATTGTGTAGTTGTCGCTTTATGTGAACGGAGCTCTGACTTTGGTGGATAATTCACATTGTAGTACTCGCCGTGTTTCATCTCAAAATGTCATTTTACATTGCCGCTTTTAATCACGCTTACCGTTTCCTGGCAATTTTATAGACCAAACGGCTTGTAAAAAAGACCAAAAAAATGGCAGTAGACCAAACGCAAATTTTATATGCCAAACAGCTTTCAAAAATACCAGATTTCAGTTATTTGTCATAAAAAATGCCATTTGGCAACCCTGCTACAGAGTAAATAATAAAACAACAATAATTTTGGTGCTTTTATATTCAGACTTTTGACTTACGCAGAAGACAGTCGCGGTCCACCAAAAAAGTCTTGGCAGTCTGGATTGTGGACCACAGTCTGCCGTTTAAGTACCCCTAGTATATGTTATAGAGGTGTAGTAAAGGCAATTACAGTTTGTGTGTCTTTCTCCACTTTCACTTAAAGTTTTGATTGACCCTTGGGAATCCTTTGGGTTTTTTTTTATTTCATTTTCAGTACAGTTTGAATGACAGTGCCACCTGGTGGCTCAGAAAAATGAAACGCCAGAACAGACTGAAGCCAAAGTAACATACAACCAGACGAGAGTTTAAAATTACTTAATTCTGCAACTGCTTCTGTATACATAGTAAATTTCCGGCGTTGCATCCGAGTGGCAGCCTTTCCAGCAGCTCCATATATGACTTCAATCAATCAATCAACATTTATTTATATAGCACATATTCATACAAAAAAATGTAGCTCAAAGTGCTTTACAAAATGAATAGAGAAATAGAAGACACAATAAAAGATAAACATAAGTCAACATTAATTAACATAGAATAAGAGTAAGGTCCGATGGCCAGGGTGGACAGAAAAAACAAAAAAAAACTCCAAAGGCTGGAGAAAAAAATAAAATCTGTAGGGGTTCCAGACCAAGAGACCGCCCAGTCCCCTCTGGGCAATCTACCTAACATGAAGACATAAAGACTTTATCTTTTTACCTTTTTATCTCTATTTTTCTCTATTTCACTGATCACTTCTACCACTTTCTTTTATGTGGAATTGCTCCCTGGACACTTTTTACTATTTTACTACTTGACATGGATTTTTACACTCCGAGAATCGCCTATTCAAGTAGTCAGCTTAAAGCACTGAGAAGAAATGCTTATGCCGGTGTGGTTCCTTATTTACCTGATGAGGTAAGAAGACGATATCGGGGCAGCCGAGCCGGCGCAAAGATAAAAGATAAGATAAAATCGAGACAACTTGAGAGAAAACGGCATTATAAACCGTCGGTGCCTTCTGTGATCCTGGGAAATGTGAACTCACTACCAAATAAGATCGACGAACTGGCTGTGCTGGTGAAAAATGTCAGAACCTACAGAGAATGCAGCTTGCTGTGTTTTAGTGAAACGTGGCTAACAACTACCATCCCAGATGCTAACGTGGAGATACCTGGGTTTAGCACAGTTAGAGCGGACAGAGACGCAAATACAGTGGTGTGAAAAACTATTTGCCCCCTTCCTGATTTCTTATTCTTTTGCATGTTTGTCACACAAAATGTTTCTGATCATCAAACACATTTAACCATTAGTCAAATATAACACAAGTAAAACAAAATGCAGTTTTTAAATGATGGTTTTTATTATTTAGGGAGAAAAAAAATCCAAACCTACATGGCCCTGTGTGAAAAAGTAATTGGCCCCTTGTTAAAAAATAACCTAACTGTGGTGTATCACACCTGAGTTCAATTTCCGTAGCGACACCCAGGCCTGATTACTACCACACCTGTTTCAATCAAGAAATCACTTAAATAGGAGCTGCCTGACACAGAGAAGTAAACCAAAAGCACCTCAAAAGCTAGACATCATGCCAAGATCCAAAGAAATTCAGGAACAAATGAGAACAGAAGTAATTGAGATCTGTCAGTCTGGTAAAGGTTATAAAGCCATTTCTAAAGCTTTGGGACTCCAGCGAACCACAGTGAGAGCCATTATCCACAAATGGAAAAAACATGGAACAGTGATGAACCTTCCCAGGAGTGGCCGGCCGACCAAAATTACCCCAAGAGCGCAGAGACGACTCATCCGAGAGGTCACAAAAGACCCCAGGACAACATCTAAAGAACTGCAGGCCTCACTTGCCTCAATTAAGGTCAGTGTTCACGACTCCACCATAAGAAAGAGACTGGGCAAAAACGGCCTGCATGGCAGATTTCAAGACGAAACCACTGTTAAGCAAAAAGAACATTAGGGCTTGTCTCAATTTTGCTAAGAAACATCTCAATGATTGCCAAGACTTTTGGGAAAATACCTTGTGGACTGATGAGACAAAAGTTGAACTTTTTGGAAGGCAAATGTCCCGTTACATCTGGCGTAAAAGGAACACAGCATTTCAGAAAAAGAACATCATACCAACAGTAAAATATGGCGGTGGTAGTGTGATGGTCTGGGGTTGTTTTGCTGCTTCAGGACCTGGAAGGCTTGCTGTGATAGATGGAAACATGAATTCTACTGTCTACCAAAAAATCCTGAATGTCCGGCCATCTGTTCGTCAACTCAAGCTGAAGCAATCTTGGGTGCTGCAACAGGACAATGACCCAAAACACACCAGCAAATCCACCTCTGAATGGCTGAAGAAAAAAAAAATGAAGACTTTGGAGTGGCCTAGTCAAAGTCCTGACCTGAATCCAATTGAGATGCTATGGCATGACCTTAAAAAGGCGGTTCATGCTAGAAAACCCTCAAATAAAGCTGAATTACAAAAATTCTGCAAATATGAGGGGCCAAAATTCCTCCAGAGCGCTGTAAAAGACTCATTGCAAGTTATCGCAAACGCTTGATTGCAGTTATTGCTGCTAAGGGTGGCCCAACCAGTTATTAGGTTAGGTGCTAATCGCTGGAGACTTTAACCATGTAACACTGGACAAAACATTACCTGCCTTCTCCCAGTATGTGGATTGTAACACTCGGGGAAACAGGACTATCGATCTACTGTATGCAAACGTTAAAGACGCATACAGCGCCACCCCGCTGCCTGCGCTTGGGAAAGCAGATCATAACCTGGTTCTGCTTCAGCCTCAATACAAATCAAGAGTGAGGGCGCTACCTACAACTACACGCTCATTCAGGAAGTGGTCCCCTGAGGCAGAGCAGGCTCTGAGAGATTGCTTTGGAACTACAGACTGGGATATATTGCTGGGGTCACATAGTGAGAACATTGAAGAGGCTGTTGAATGCACAACTGATTAAATCAACTTCTGTATGGACATTGTAGTTCCAGTAAGAACAGTACACTGCTATGCTAACAACAAGCCATGGGTTACAAGTGACATCAAGGGCCTTTTAAACCAGAAGAAAAGGGCTTTTAAAGACGGTGATCAGCATGAGCTCAAGCGAGTGCAGAAGGAACTCCGAGTCCAGCTCAGGGCGGTGAAAGAGCAGTACAGGAGAAAGCTGGAGCAGAAGTTGCAGAACAACAGCATGAAGGAAGTGTGGGATGGGATGAAGATTATCACTGGCTGCAGCTCGAAGCGGGGTGCCGCCATCGAGACAGACGTGGAGAGAGCAAACCAAATGAACAACTTCTTTAATAGGTTTGATCACCCTAACCCACTCTCACCTCGGAGTACTGCATCCTCCAACCATCCTTCTGCTGATACCAGCATAGGTGAGACATCCCCACCCACAATTACAGCAGCCCATGTGAGCAGAGAGCTGAAAAGACTTCGTGCCAGCAAAGCAGCGGGTCCAGATGGTGTATCGCCACGACTGCTGAAGGCGTGTGTGTTGGAACTGGGGAGTCTTCTACAGCGCATCTTCAACCTGAGCCTGGAACAGGGGAGAGTCCCAAGGCTTTGGAAAAATCTTGTATCACCCCTGTCCCAAAGGTATCACGTCCTAGTGAGCTGAATGACTTCCGGCCTGTTGCTCTGACGATGCTGCAGATGTTCTACCAGACGGTTGTGGCGAGTGCCCTCTTCTACGCGGTGGTGTGCTGGGGTGGCAGCATAAAGATGAAAGACCCCTCACGCCTGGACAAACTTGTTAAGAAAGCAGGCTCTATTGTAGGAGTAAAGTTGGACAGTTTAACATCTGTGGCAGAGCGACGGGCATTAAGCAAACTCCTGTCAATCATGAAGAATCCACTGCATCCACTGAACAGTGTCATCTCCAGGCAGAGGAGTAGCTTCAGTGACAGACTTTTGTCACTGTCTTGCTCCACTGACAGACTGAGGAGATTGTTCCTCCCCCACACTATGCGACTCTTCAGTTCCACCCGGGGGAGTAAATGCTAACATTACTCAAAGTTATTGTCTGCTTTTTTATTTTTATTTTTTCATTTTTTCATTTTATTACTATTTAATTTAATATTGTTTCTTTGTATCAGTATACTGCTGCTGGATTATGTGAATTTCCCCTTGTAATAAAGTATCTCTATCTATCTATCTATCTATCTATCTATCTATCTATCTATCTATCTATCTATCTATCTATCTATCTATCTATCTATCTATCTATCTATCTATCTATCTATCTACTGTTAAACTGACTAATTTTCTTTTTCACTTAATACACAATATGATGCTGTGCTTTATGTAAAAACTAAAAATATCACAGATATTCACAAATTAAATCATTACATAAAATCTTCTGTCACTCATATTAACTTTAAAGTGTGGAATGACTATCTTTAAAATAGAATTAAAACAAAGCAAAAATTTGTTTCAGATGATATTTTTTATTAGAATGTTTGTCAATTATGTGTGCTTTTAAAGATTAAAAATACACTGGTGTTATTACACTGGTGTTAAGTCCAGTGTATTTTTAAATCTATACAGGAATACATACAGAACTTAGTTGGAAAGAGACAAAACATAGGATAGCTCTCATGAGACCTTTAGATAATTTTTAGATGAAAGAAATGTGCTCACATATTGTTTGACAAAGCACCGAGCAACTTTATGAGTAGAATTATGAACCTGATAATTGACTGCTCAGAATGAAACACTATTTTAAAATGGAAATTGTGTGAGTATACAAATAGCATCAAATAAATGGCCCACTTTTCAGACATCACAGCCACACTTCTCACACTCATAAAATCCATGGAACACTTGACTGGAAAATATTCGTTTCAGATTTAAGATAATTCTTCCTTCATAACTTTTTCAAACTTTGTAAATACAGTATGTATTTTAATACACATTTATGGAAGTTGCATTTTTAGAAGTGTTAAATATATGGTGAATTACCATTTTACACAAACATATTTCCTATGTATCTACTGTAGTTTACTTTCCATGCCAGGTTTCCTCTTTTGTGGAGTTTGCATGTTCATATTTTTGATTGATTCCTCTTACAAAAAGTATTTGGTTTTCTGGATTTTTGTAACAGTTAAGAATATTCTTCCAGTTGAAATTGCTTTTGTGTGGAATGTATGTGGGAGTATGAGAGTGGCATCCAGCCTTCAATTGGAGTTGGGACCTGCTTTTTCAATTGTGTCAGCCCTTGTTCCTTAAAGCATCTGCTTTCTGGAAGGTGGATAGATCAACTTGATAGATTTTGTTGTTTCTGTATTTATGTTTTTGTTTACATTTTATTCCTTTTTGTTTTATTTTTGTTAGGTCATAAATGACTAATGAACACAAGGGATATTTATCTGTGTTCTAATATCTCATGTTAAATATTACTGCATGCATTCTTGTCATTAGGTTTTGGAGAAAGTGGAAGTTTTTTTAGTAAAATACATTGCTAAACAACATTGAATGTATGTTTAATGTTAGTGCTTTTGAAACAATCAGGATTTTTTTGTACTCTGTGTAACACATTTCAGAGAGTGAGAGATTAAAACAGAAAAGCCCAGAGACTTTTCAAAGCAGGGTGTTGCATAAACCATGAGCTAAAAGGTAAGAAGTAGATGCTTGTCCTTTGTGTGAAATGCACATCAGAAGAGTAAGAATGTAAAAGCGCATTTCTTATTTTATGATTTGATTGTTTCTCCCAAAAAAGTTTGTTAACTTAGAAAAGAGTGTTTTTTGATTTGTTCCATATCTATATATATATATGTTGTGAACTTTATTTAAACTTTAAACTTTTGAAACTGGTAAACAGTAAAATATTTAGTGGATGTTAATCTATTCTTTAAAAATGGGAAAAGTGGGAGTCAATTTATCTGATGACAGTTGAACAATGGAAGAATTTACATAGAAATGGCAACTTTCATGCTGTCTGATTATTCATTTATTCATTTCCATTCAGTTTTTTCTGGTTGCTGTAGCCACTTGCCAAGATGAACTGACCAAACTTCCTGCCCTTTAACTCGTGCTAAATTTGGCAGTGTACAGTTCTACATCATTACTAGATGGATGAATGTAAGCGTACACTATATGATGCAGGAGCTATGAGTGCTGATAAAGAGATATATTATTCAGTCATTAATTATATATATACAGTGGAACCTCAGTTCACGAACATCTCAGTACACGTACAGCTCGGTTCACGACCAAAAAGTTCACCAAACTTTTGCCTTGGTTCATGACCAAAAAGTTCACCAAACTTTTGCCTTGGTTCACGACCACACACTCGGTATATGAACAAGCCAGTTTCCCTTTCGGTTTGTGCACACCGATGATTTCCGCACGTGTTGCATTGTTCTCGGTCCGACATGCCTGTCTGCACGTGCATGCCTGCCTGCTGCTGAGAGAGAGGGGCAGGGTGGGTGCTGCTGAGAGAGAGCAAGCCTGCACGTGCGTGCCTGCCTGGCTGGTTCATACGCGCTGATTACTGTATTTAAGCAGAGCCGCTCCCTGTTCATTGTTCTCAGTCAGACGTGCGTGCTTTACCTGTGATCTCTTTGTGCTCTACAGTATTTTGTGTGCTTTTGCAGTTAACTATGGCTTCTAAGCAAGTGAAGAGTGGTGAGAAGAAAGTTTTGAAGAAAATTGAAATCGAAGTAAAGAAAGAAATTATTGAAAAGTTTGAGTGTGGCGTTCGTGTTACTAATCTTGCCGCAGAGTACAAGAAGTCAAAATCTACAATTTCGACTATTCTAAAGCAGAAAGAAACTATTAAAGCAGCTGATGTTGCAAAAGGAGTTACAGTGTTAACTAGGCAGAGGCTTCAAGTGCTGGAAGAGGTGGAAAAACTGTTTACCAGTTTACTCATTTACCAATTTGAGAACCCTCGTGCTTTCAAGCAGCACAATGTAAACAAAGCCAGACTGCCAGTAATGTGGAGGACGAAGGGTTGGGTCACAAGGACTTTGTTTTTGGAATGGCTGCATGAGGCTTTCGCCCCCAACAGCTAAACAGCTAAAAACACCAGAAACCCAAGAAATCACAAGAGAGAAAACACCTGAAGGAAAACATCCCTCTATCGTGGAGCCAGATTCTCCCTCAAAACTGTAACCTCCTCTCCACCCAGTTCCTCCTCACTTCATGCCTGAACTCGACTCATGCAAGGTTAGTTTTCTTGGTGGTTTATGGTTTTTGTATTACGGATTTTTCAAAAGTTAATTTTTCAGTTCGTAGCGTGAATTGTTGCAATGTTACTTTTCTCTTTTTTCAAATGTTCGTTTTTTTCCCTGTGCTTAAAACTCATTAAAAAAAGTGTTTACATGGAATGGTTCGTAGCGTGATTTTTTGCAACTTGTTTGTTACTTTTCTTGGTGGTTTATTAAATTAAAGATTTTTCAAATGTTCTTTTTTTCCCTGTGCTTAAAATTCATTTTTTAAAAAATTGTTTACTGTACAGTACAGCGATCGAGCTGTAAGGCTAGTAGCGTGATCTCCTGTAATATTACTTTTTTGGTTGCTTGTGGTTGGTTTTTAAATAAATTTCGGATTTGTTCTAATGTTCCTTTTTTTCCGCTGTGCTTAAAACTCATTTTAAAAAAAGTGTTTACAGTGATCGGGCTGTAAGGCTAATAGCGTGATCTCCTGCACTGTTACTTTTTTGGTTGCTTGTGGTTGGTTTTTTAAATTAAAGTTCGGATTTGTTCGAATGTACCTCTCTGTTCTGAGAGAGAAAGAGAGAGAGAACGAGCGAGCACGTGCTGCTGAGAGAGAGAGAGAGCGAGTGAGCCTGCTCGTGTAGCTCAGCAGGGAGCCTGGGTATTTTGTGTCAGTGTTATTCAATGTTTTTACATTAGTTTACTATTACACTGTGCATTCTATGGTGTAATTAACTATATTTGTGCTTAATCTTTACATATATTTACATATTTACATATATTTTTACATACAGTTTGTACGGTCTAGAACAGATTGAATTTTATTTACATACAATCCTATGGGGGAAATTGCTTTGGTTCACGACCAACTCGGTTTACGTCCAGAGTTTTGGAACGAATTATGATCGTGAACCGGGGTTCCACTGTGTATATATATATACTAGCAAAATACCCGCGCTTCGCAGCGGAGAAGTAGTGTGTTAAAGAAGCAATGAAAAAGAAAAGGAAACATTTTGAAAATAACGTAACATGATTGTCAATGTTATTGTTTTGTCACTGTTGTGAGTGATGAGTGTTGTTGTCATATATATATATATATATATATATATATATATATATATATATATATATATATATATATATATATATATTTACACACACACACAAACATATATATATACATATCTATACATATACACATACACACATACATACACACACATATATACACACAAATACATATATATATATATATATACACATACACACACACACATATGTAAACATATATATACATATACATACATATCTACATATATACACACACAGCTATTTCGTATCAGTGCAATACGCTGTTTGTTAAAACGGATGACACCGTATTTGTTCAAGTTCTATTTAAATTTTAAATAGAAGGAATTTTTATTTAGTCGACAGAAATATCTTTGGTAGGAATGGTAAAAACAGACAGGAATATTATTCCTGAATAAATCAACTCAAACCTTAAACAACTTATAATATTTTGCTCTCCATAAAAATATATCCTGTCTAAATTATACAAGTTAGAAATAAAGTAAACATTAAAAGAACAAACATTCAAATTTCTTTACTCTTATGTAATTTTAAATTTTATAAAAAATAAACTTAGATTTTAAATATCCCAAAAGATTTTGCTCTTCATAAAAATATATCCTGTCAAAATTATACAAATTCAAATATGAACATGGTGCATAACAAAACCTGGAAATATAAATAAAATGTGTTCCTTTCAGCAATAACAAATCAAATCATTCAGTTGTCTTTGCTCATATGTCATTTTAGAGCTGGACGCCTGGCATCTTTTTTTGGCAACAGGTTCGTTTCTGTTTGCTGTGAGGTTCTGTGTTGTGGAGATTCTCAGGATGGATTGCAGGTGCTCATCAGTGAGGCGACTCCTGTGTGCTGTTTTGTTACTCTTTATCACTGAGAAGAGCTTCTCACACAGATATGTGCTACCAAACATGCACAAGGTTCGAGCCGCATGTAGACGGACTTTTTTTGTTCTTCAAAGTCACCAATGCGCCGTGCAAACTCAGTGCGCCAGTTTATCAGCAAAGTGCGATTTGGGAACACCGTAGTGACGACTTGGTTTAACATTACTTGGCAACAGGGAAAGTGGGGCAAGTGGTTGTGTCTCCCATAAAAGCAGCTCAATTGAAATCACTTTGTGATTGTGCACGGGTAAAAACGTCCGCTGAAGTGTCAGATTCTTATTTAATTCTTCTGCTTTCTGTATCTTCTGCATTGCATTCAGGTCTTTCAGGTTACCCTGATGTTTTGTTTTATAGTGCCGTGTTAGATTAAATTCTGTAATTACAGCCACATTAGCTCCACAAATGAGACACACGGGTTCAGTAAACATATACTCAGCCTCCCATCGGTTTTTAAAGGCTCTATTTTCAGAATCAACTTTTCTCTTCAGCATCGTGTGAGCTAGCTTCGCAATAACTTGCAGCATCTTAAGGTAGACTTGATTAACGCGGTAACTGTTCGGCAAGGCAGCTGAAGCGCTGCATTATGGGATCTGTAGTTTATTGTGTTACCAGCGCTTCATATACCCGGCTTTAATAACAATAATACAGTATATAAAATGATCTCGCGGGCCGGATATAATTACACGCCGGGCCGGATGTGGCCCGCGGCCCTTGAGTTTGACACTGTAAAATTAAGCCACTCGACACACGTATAAAAGGTTTGGGGCAGCCACCCATATAATATTCCTAGCTGCAAAGGAGTCTTTTAAGTTTCAGCACTGATGTAATCAGTACGGAGTCCAAAACAGAACTGCTCAAGGGTTGCAAAGATGGCGGTTATAAATGATCAAACAGGAAGTGACATTAACAGGAAGTGATGTTGGTTGACCGGAAGTGATGTCTCTCTGACATCAGTCTGGGAATCGGGACAGGAAGTGACAATCTTCTGGCCGGAACTGGAAGTGACGCTTTCCTGGACGCCGGAACTGGAAGTGACGCTCTTCTGGGCCGGATTTGGAAGTGATGTTCCTGATTCAGATAGGCTTTCCTGCGGCTGGTCTGCAGAGATAGCAAGAGAAGGTTTATTGCACCCCGCCTCCCTGGCCTGGCGTGGAATTACTATTACTTGGTCCACACAACGTCCTCCTATTCACACGTGTGTGACAACACATATGGACTAAATAGAACTTGAAAAGATATATTTTTTCAAATGTGATCGCGCAATTCAGATAGAGTTGACGCCAAGCCCTACAGCCTGCATGCCTCAATAAGTCATCCTCCCTTGCCCTTACTTTTTTACCGTTCATCTAATGAATACACTGAGTATGGCTTTACCAAAACAATCACTGATGGCGAATAAAGTATCCATTATTCGAGTATGTAGATCGGGTTATATATATATACATATATATATACCCGCGTATCGCAGCGAGAAGTAGTGTGTTAAAAAGCTAGAAAAGAAAAGGGAACATTTAAAAATAACGTAACATGACTGTCAATATACAGTATTTGTTTTGTGAGTGTTACTGAGTGTTGCTGTCACCAAGGATTTGATTATCATTATTTCTTTCAATCAGGTTCGTATTTGTAGGATGTGTTGTGTTCAAGTTACATTCCGTGTTTGTCAATCGCTGTAAAGATGACAGGTTTCATTCATCGATTCGTTTCTTACTGCATCAATAAACAGCTCGTCTTCTTCTTTATCTGAGACCTGACACACTGCATGCACGGGTTTTTTACACTGTCTTCCTTTAGCGGACATTGACTTTTCCAACGTGTGCTTTGTTTCCGCAGTAGTTGGATTTATGAATATGCTTGTATGTATGAGACGCTTCATATTTTTTGCTGCCTTTTCAATTGTGTAATTTGGTTTTGTTCAGCTCTTTGGAACTGTTGCTTTTATCTGTGCACTCGTCCAGTTCACGTGAGCCGCCGTGTACATGCATCGGGTTCCCAGCTGTGCTGGTGCCATCTCGCTATGTCCATGGCTGTATTTAATGTTACCTTAGTCCTGGCACTTAAAACTTTCTCTCGCAGTTTCGCTGAGTTTGTGTCAAACACCACCCTGACCATCTCATCTTCCTCTCCATAAACACAGTCCTTCATCCGTGAATATTTACCCGTGGCAGTTTGCTATTGGATTGCCGCTGACGGACGGCCTTATATGGGCAGGCACTAAATTACAAACGCCAGCGGCAGCCTGTATATGAACTTATTTTAAAGTGTAGGTTTACATCGTGCTTTGTTTCCGAAGTAGCAGAACTCATGAATATGGTTGTATATTTCACTCGCTCGCTTCTTATTGTTTCGCTGCCTTCTCAATTATATAATGCATGTTTTCTTCAGCGCTTTTTGAGGTCTTCCTGGTTTTCTATGTACTGCGTGATTACGGGGAGGCGAGATGATGTCACACGAAACTCCCCCACGGTGTTGAAGCTCATCTCCATTACAGTAAATGGAGAAAAACTGCTTCCAGTTATGACCATTACGCGTAGAATTTCGATATAAAACCTGCCCAACTTTTGTAAGGAAGCTGTAAGGAATGAACCTGCCAAATTTCAGCCTTCCACCCACACGGGAAGTTGGAGAATTAGTGATGAGTCAGTGAGTGAGTCAGTGAGTGAGGGCTTTGCCTTTTATTAGTATAGATATATATATATATATTCAGTCGTACCTTGGTATACGTCCTTAATCCGTTCCAGATCCTTGGACCAAACAGGACTTATACCAAACGAATTTTTCCCATAAGAAATAATGGGAAAATGATTAATTCGTTCCCATGAAAAAATCCTATTGTTATTGGCATATTATACATTGATGGGGTTGTATAAAATAATTTAAACACTGCTTAATACTAAAATACATAAATACAAAAGCAATTAGATGAAATAAATGAAAAATTTAACCTCACTTTACCTTGCTGAGAAGAGTAGAGTGCCTACGAGGATGGTGTTGAGAAGAGAGGAGAACGTTACAGCTCTTACAAAGGAGCCACTTCAGGCGATTGTGTAGCACTGCCGTTGTTCTTCTTCTGGCAGTCTTCAATCCAAATCCCTAAAGCAGATTCCATCCAGACTACTGCCTTATTACATCCACTTACAACTCGTTTTGCACCCTGGTTAAAAGGACATTGCGGCCGTAGATATTATATTCCTTTCCTACTTTTTAAATAAAAAGAATCGTAGCCTTCAACAAATCCAAAACGTTTACCTTTTCGGCAATCATTAACATCTTCCGTTTGCACTTGGGCACGGCCCCTGAAGCAGTAGCAGATCTTTTTGGAGCCATAATGAAGGGCTTGACTATGCACAAAGATAAACACAAAAGAGCACAACTCTTTACACAGCGAAACACGTTGATGCTGAATGAGCGAGACGAGACTTCCTGGTTAACACTGCATTCGCGTGCTCTGATTGGTTTGCTTCTCAGTCAGGAGAACTTAACTGCGTGCTATGATTGGTTAGCTTCTCAGTCATCTGCCAATAGCGTCCCTTGTATGAAATCAACTGGCAAACCAACTGAGGAAGCATGTACAGGAAGTAAAAAGACACATTGTCCGCAGAACCCGCGAAGCAGCGAAAAATCTTCTTTATATACAGTATTTAGTTATGCCTTCATGTAAAATCCATGATAGAGTGAAGCTGCGAAAGTCGAAGCGCGATATAGTGAGGGATTACTGTACAGGTTAAAACTTGGCCCTTTTTTTTAAGGCGCACGCCCGGTATACAACACGTGTTGTTCTAGCACATGAGTCGTATTCCAAACAAAGGTCGTATACTAAGCAAAATATTTCGCCTCTAAACAGGACGTATACCAAGTTGGACTTATTCCAAAGCAGACGTATACCGAGGTACCACTGTATATATATTTTTATTAGCACAATGTAGGCAGAAGACCATAAAAAAATGAGGACCAAGCCAAAGTTGTCTGAATTAAAATGTGTGCAGTTATCAGTGTGGCAACAGTGATCCCATCCTTCACACTCAAGGAATTAAGGTTTGACAGTGAGTTTTGAATTACACTGATAGCAATGTATTGGATTTTCAATTTTTTTTCATTTATTTTAAACTCATTCACCATGCTTTGCAGAATACTTAGCATTTTTCTATTTGTTTAAATATGCACCCACCTTTAAAGAGCAGCTTTATACTTTTAAAATCTTTCTTTAAAAAATAACATCTACAGCCATCTTTTATTGAAATCTTTTATTGGATGTTTTGTTTTTACTCAGGCAGAGAACAGCAAACCAATTCGTAGGAGGCCTCCAAGTTCCCTTGCACTAAATGTTAACAGTACTGCTTCTAAGACAGAACCAGAGCACAGTGAAGAACAGGTAAATGGATGCATGTTTTATATTTTATACCAACTACATATACTGTATGTACTGGACAGACACTGAAAAAGCAAGTGGTACATTATCAGAAATTATATTAAGCAAAATGACATTGAAAGCTAGTTTTTTTTTCTTAGTATTATGTTTGAAACTCAATCTCTCACTCATACATAATGAAATAATGTTTGTCAGTTAGTCTAATCGGTATGTCCTTTAGATGTAAGTTGGAAAACTCGGCTACTCAGAGAAAAACTTCCAGCGAACAAGGGGGAAAAATGCAAACTTCACACAAATGTTGTACAAGCTGGGATTCAGATACTGTTTCCTACACACAGTACATTGAAACTGAATGCATAGTATGGTTTTGAAATACATTTTAAACACTGCTGGGGATCACTTTAAATTTATATCATTGTTCCAGTGTGCTAGTATTGTCATAAACTGGCTATCACATTTTTGTCTCTACGAATCACGAGCATACATTTTAAATACATTCTTATTCTTCAGAAATGCCTTTATTGATAGCAAGTTGCATGCCATGTGGATATTTGCAAGATGTATACTAAGTCATCACATCACATTGCAATATATTGCGCATCCTCTTTTTAAGTTTATTGTATCTCCAGTATTAAACGTTTTTTATGCTTTTCAGTTATTTGAGTCTAGTGACACCAATGTGCTCTAAACAGGTTATGACAGTATATTAGACATATGCAATGTTTAGTGACATTTCTTTGTTTTTCCTTCGCAGAAAGGTACTACTAATACAAGCATATTGCCTCCAAAAGTGAGACCTAAAAGCTCACCTCTCATTGAAAAACTTCAGGTAGGTAAAAGACACATGTTGACTTTGTCAGGGTATGAAGAGATGGAAATCAAATAAGTAAATAAGTGTGACCAAGCATGTACGCTGACCAGCCACAATTAAAACCACTGACAGTTGAAGTGGATGACATTGATTATCTTGATACAATGGTACCTCTTAAGGGGTGGAATATATCAGGTAGCAAGTGAACAGTCCAATCCTTGAAGGTGATGCGTTGGAAGCAGGAAAAATAGGCAAGTGTATAAAGACCTGAGCAACTTTGATAAGGGCAAAATTGGGATGGCCTTATGATTGGGTCATACCATCTCTCAAACAGCAGGTCTTGTGGAGTGTTCCAAGAATACAGTGGTTAGTACCTACCAAAACTGGTACAAGGAAGGAAAACCACTGAACCAACAGTAGGGTCATAGGTGCCCAAGGCTCCTTGATGTAGCACATATTGCTGAAAAAATGAATGGTGACCATAAGTAAAAGATGGAAGAACACACAGTTGTATCACAGTTTGCTGCATATGGGGATGCATAGCTGCAGACCGGTCAGAGTGCTCATGCTGATCCCCATTCTATTGCTGAACGTGCTTACGATGAGCACATAAGCATCAGAATTGGACCACAGAGCAATGCAAGAAGGTGGCCTGAGCCTTATTTATAAAGCTTGCATATGCATAGAAAAGAGGCTTGAAATGTGCATTCCTACACAAACGTTAGGATCTATAAAAGAAGACTTGACACAAAAGCTTGCATATACTGTATTTATGCCTACTCTGACCCATGCGTACGCAGCATTTTGGAGAAACTGGGAAATGACAATACCTTGATCAAGCAGGAAAATGCAGTCAAACCATGTAAATGACCACTCACATGCATAATAATTTATGTCTTTGAGCCAATATTACAGTATGCATTGACATGACAAATATATTAAAACTCAAAACTGATGAATATGATATACAGACTTAATTTTGGTTCTCTTTTAAAATGGCCAATGCTACGTTTTTCAGTAGTTTATATTGGCTACCTGTTGTCACTACTTATAGAAGTGGCCGAAAGGTTAGGAATATATTCATCAAGCTTCACTCCATCATGCTGGCTGTTCTGGAATCCTTTACTTGTCAGCCAGGCGCTATATCCAGTTTTTGTATGGTGTGAGTGTACATATATTTAAGTAAAAACCTGTTTTTGCCAACATTAATAGGTAATTTGCAGCAGTGTCTAGTTCTCCCAACATAATCTGAGCACTTTACTGCACTTATATTGCAACAAGGGCACCTAGCGAAAATAAAGCAAACATCCTGTCTCAGTGGGCTGGGTCAGCTTGTGATACGTTTTTGTTGAGACAAAGTTGCTTTGGCAGACATATTGCTGCAGTACATGGTAAATGTCTTGTTGGTAAAGTAACTGGCTGAAGCATCAGTGTTTCATATGGCCTGTGTGATTTATTGTAATGGCATATTATAGTAATAGTCTCGATATGCCTGGATGAGGATTCTGCTCTATCAGTCAATAAAGTTAGTCAGCATCATAATTATATATATATATATACTTTGTATATACACTGCTCACAAAAATTAAAGGAACACTTTAAAGAAACACATTAGATACATCAGATCTCAATGTGAAGTTGGATATCTACAAATAACGACAGGGCAATCTCTTAGGAACAAAAGGATGCCAAGTCTTTTAATGGAAATAAAAGTTTTCTGCCTACAGAGGGCTCAATTGTGTAGACACCCTAAAATCAGAGTGAAATGAAGATGTGGCAGGCTAGTCCATTTTTTCAAAAACTTAATTTCTGCTACTCAAAATGCTTTTCAGTATCTTGTGTGGCCCCCACGAGCTTGTATGCATGCTTGACAACGTCGGGCATGCTCCTAATGAGACGACGGATGGTGTCTTGTGGCATTTCCTCCCAGATCTGTATGAGGGCATCCCTGAGCTGTTGTACAGTCTGAGGAGCAACCTGGCGGCGCCTAATGGACCGAAACATAATGTCCCACAGATGTTCTATTGGGTTTAAGTCAGGGGATCGTGAAGGCCATTCAATTGTTTCAATTCCTTCATCCTCCAGGTACTGCCTGCATACTCTTGCGATATGAGGCCGGGCATTGTCGTGCATTAGGAGGAAACCAGGACCTACTGCACCAGTATAGGGTCTGACAATGGGTTCAAGGATTTCATCTCGATACCTTATGGCAGTCAGAGCACCATTTCCTACGCAGTAGATGTCTGTGCGTCCCTCCATGGATATGCCCCCCAGACCATCACTGACCCACCACCAAACCTGTCATGTTGAACGACGTTGCAGGCAGCATATCGTTCTCCTTGTCTTCTCCAGACTCTTTCACGCCTATCACAGCTGCTCAGGGTGAACCTGCTCTCGTCTGTAAAAAGTACAGGGCGCCAGTGGCGGACTTGCCAATTCTGGTGTTCTTGAGCAAATGCCAGTAGAGCTCCACGGTGCTGGGCAGTGAGCACAGGGCCCACTACAGGACGTGGGCCCTCAGGCCATCTTCATGAAGTCTGTTCCTGATTGTTTGGGTAGAGACATTCACACCAGTGGCCCTCTGGAGGTCATTCTGTAGGGCACGAGCAGTGCTCAGCCTGTTCCGCCTTGCACAAAGGAGCAGGTATCGGTCCTGCTGATGGGTTGAGGACCTTCTACGCCCTGTCCAGCTTTTCGAGAATAACAGCCAGTCTCCTGAAATCTCCTCCATGTTCTGGAGATTGTGCTGGGAGACACATTAAACCTTCTTGCTGCAGCACGTGTGGATGTGCCATCCTGGAGAAGTTGGACAACCTGTGCAACTTCTGTAGGGTTAAGGAATCGCCTCATACTGCCAGTAGAGATAATTACTCAAGCCAAAACTAGCACGAGTGGAAAACCAGCCAAAAAGATCAAGAGGGAGAAACTTGAAATGACCTCCACATGTAAAACCAGTCCTGTTTTGAGGGTTTTCTAATTGTTGCCACTTTAGTGCACCTGTCGTTAAGTCCATGAACACCAATACAGCTGAAAGTGATTAACAATGACCTCAGCTGCTTAACCAACCAGAAAATTATCAGACAGGTTTAATTGATTTCATGCCAGGCCCAATAAAAAAAGTGTTCCTTTAATTTTTGTGAGCAGTATATATATATATATATATATATATATATATATATATATATATATATATATATGTATATATGTGTGTGTGTGTGTGTGTGTGTGTTGTTTAGCATGCTATATGGATGTTTCAGGGCAGTGTTTAAGGTGCACTCACATTTACAATGTGATTCTGATTTAGAAATAGTAAATTGCGTGGAAATGTGTGTGCACTAGATTTTATTAATCTGATTTTTTTTTGCCATATGTGTTTCCCTGTTTTTTTGCCATGCTCATATTTGCACATTGTTTTATAAATGAGGCCCCTGGTTGAGTGAATGACATTTTCTTTTAGATCACATGAAAGACTAGGTGCATGTGTGTCGTTTACCTGAGGAAGAGGTGGTAGCAGGATGCAATATGGGAAGAATGCAAACTTCAGCAGCAGTGTAATGCTCTGGGTAATGTTCACCTGGGAAACATTGGGTCCTGGCATTCCTGTGGATGTTACTTTCCATGTACTGCCTACGTATAGATTGTTGCAGACCATATACACCCCTTCGTGACAATGGTATTCCCTGATGACAGTGGCTTCTGTCAGCAGAATAATGCGCCTGCGACACTGCAAAATTTTTCAAAAATGTTTTAAAGGAACATAACAAAGAGTTCAGGGTGTCAACTTGGACTCCAAATTCCACATACAGTGGAACCTCGGTTTGCGAGCATAATTCGTTCCAGAAACGTGCTCGCAGTCCAAAGCACTCGTATATCAAAGTGAATTTCCCCATAAGAAATAATAGAAACTCAGAGGATTCATTCCACAACCCAAAACTATTCATATAAAAATGATTAATACAAAATATAAACTAAAAATACATAAAACAAATTAACCTGCACTTTACTTTTAAAAAGAATCATGGCTGGTGTGAGTGAGTTTCTAAACTTTTGTGGGATACCACCCAACGGGACGACACGCGAAGAGTGTCCCAAAGCAATCGCAGTCTCCCAGTGCTGTAGCAGTTCGCCATATAAGCGTATCCAAAAAGATCGCGGACATGCTATAAGTGCCTGCCGTCGATGGGTGATGCAAGGAACATTATAAAGATCCCGCTACAATAAATAACCGCACTGTTGCTGTTTCAAGCTGAATAAAGCTGGTGTTGTTAAAGTACTGAGACTCAGCTTCGTTTTTTGGGGCGCAAGATGGGGACTCACACTTCACAGCACACATGTGCGCGCGCGCACACACACACAGTCACAATGCTGTAGTAAACAGTATATGCTCATACAGCTGTTGACTATATGAGTGATGCACACAGACTCAGACGGAGAATAGGAGACGATTGCCCTCAAGAGAAGAGGAGAGAGAGAGAGAGAGAGAGACGTGCGCGCAACCGAGATAAGGAGTGAGAGAGAGAGAGAGAGACGCGCACAGCGAGCGAGAGATAAATAGAGAAAGACGTGCATACAATCTGCTCAGTTGTGATCACATGACGCTCAGCAGACAAAGTGTATCCATACTTCTCGTATTGCAAGACATCGATTGTTTATCAAGTTAAAATTTATTAAAAAATTTAGCTCGTCTTGCAAAACACTCGTAAACCAAGTTACTTGCAAACCTAGGTTCCACTGTATCTCATTTCGATCAAGCATCTGAGAGATGTGCTGAAAAAACAAGTCTGATCCATTGAGGCCTCACCTTGCAACTTACTGGACTTAGAAGTCTTGTGGAATCTTTACTTGGATGGATCAGAGCTGTTTCAGTGACATGATAGGTTAATGATGTGCCTGATCAGTGTTTAATAAGCAATAGTTTTTGGTATGCTGCCAGATTTAAATGATGACTTTGTCAGCATTTATTGACATATAGATTGTTCAGTAAGTCTGCAGTTTCTTCCTCTAAGTATTCAGGTCCTTGTTACCTTCAGCCACCACACTGCCATTATATTTATATGGAACTAAATGGGACAGGTGTTTGTTTATCTCAGAACCTTCTTTATTTTGCTTGTTATTTGAATTGTGCTCACCTTGCAATTAAATGGAAAGCTTTGATTATAAGTGTGTTTGTGTCAGATGTTCTCAGCATTTTGCAGTTTGACTTTAAAATCATCCTATCTTTTTAAGAATTTAATTTAAAAGTACAATTTGGGCACTTATTTATTTAAATCATACCCTTTCTATACTTTTTTCCTGAGATGAGCAAAATCACTTTTTAAATAAATAAACTATTTGTATATTGCCTGTGATGGACTGGCGCCCTGTCAGGAGTTTGTTCCTGTCTGACTCCTATATTGCAAAAATTATGCTTTAAAAGACACTAGTTAAATAAGTTTTATGTCTGTCACTGTATCTTTTTCCTCATTTAAAGTAAAATCAGTTCTTGAAAATGCTCACATTATATACTACTGTATAAATATTGCACCAGTCTCAAAGACTGTAAAAAAACTGGAGAAAATAATCAACAGAAAATAGCTAGAAATATTTGTTCAGTTCTAATTCAGTTAATAACCTGCTGAACATAAGCATTCCCAGAGGACAGCATGACAGATGAAGCTAGAATGTCCATTTTCATTGACGCACGTATCTGAGTAATTTCAATTGCAGGAAATTACATATATTAACTATGTAAGCAAGAGGAAGGGATGCTTGTGACTACTGGGGAGAAAGTGTAATAGTTAGGTCACTGGATTTAACCCACAAGGCTGCGGGTTCAGCTCCCACCTGTGCTCAAATTGTAATCAAAAGAAAGTGAGTAAACAGTCACACTGTTTCCTAATCCTGTATTTTGCCTTGAATGAGGGCATTAGCCAAGTACTGTATATAATAGTAATTAAAGCATTATCTCAGGCAGGTGAAAGGCCAGTTGATTTCATCCTTTATTTGTACAGTTAGAAATTTTACACACAGAGAGGTGAACCTTTTGTGTACATTTTTAAAAAGTTAAAAAGCTTTGACCAGCAAAAAAGATGAGATGCATTTTGTGATCAGACAATTGGGGAGGGAATTGTGGGTATGAGGAGAAATCATTTCATATAATGGAAGAATGAAAGACTCCCCCCAAATTATGCATCCCGGGTTCATTAGCTAGGATCTTGCATCATAGGCTATTTGTAGCATCTAAAAGTTCTCATTCTGAACTAATTTACCTTCACTGTCTGGGTTTGATGGCAAAAATAAATATGAAAGTTTTACCACCACTTTTTGCCTAATTTAGTGTGAAATACTAACATAAAATCATATATAAAGTATCTATCTATCTATCTATCTATCTATCTATCTATCTATCTATCTATCTATCTATCTATCTATCTATCTATCTATCTATCTATCTATCTATCTATCTATCTATCTATCTATCTATCTATCTATCTATCTATTGGCACAAGCACCCAACATTATAGAGATGCACATTTTTGTGTTACCGAAATTACCAAATAGAATCTCAACCACATAGTTAAAATTTCCTGACTATAAATGTATTTCTTATAAAATATGTGAATGTAATTCAGGTAACCAGGTTTCAGGAAGTTACTTTGTCTTCTTCGTAAAATTGTCAAACCCGTTTTCAAAGTAGTGTCATGGGAATGAGAGTCTATCACAGCAGCACTGGGAGGAGCAAGTCAGAAAACAACCCTGGAAAGAAACACACAAGAGCACAAACCTACTCATACAGGGCCAGCTTGGAATCACTGTTAATCTAATAGGCATGTCTTTGGGGATGGTACAGTTCAACTGTACTTGGATTAAACTAGTTCAGACATGAAAGAATGTCTGAGAATCAGATTCAAACCCAGCACCCTCCACCCTTGTGCTCTTTATTTAAAGCCTAAAAGAGCCTAGTACAGTAATCCCTCGCTATATCGCTCTTCGACTTTCGCGGCTTCACTTCATCGCGGATTTTAAATGTAAGCATATCTAAATACTGTATATATTTTTCGTGGATTTCTGCGGACAATGGGTCTTTCAATTTATGTTACATGCTTCCTCAGTTTGTTTGCCCAGTTGATTTTATACAAGGGACGCTAGTGGCGGATGGCTGAGAAGCTACCCAATCAGAGCATGTATTACGTATTAACTAAAACTCCTCAATGATATACTATATGCTTTCAGCACACTGCTTCGCACACTTAAAAGCTCTAACAGCCCATATTGATTTTTCATTGTTTGCTTTTCTCTGTGTCTCACTCTCTCTGAGAAATACAGGCAGATACTTATCCATCATGCAATACCATCAGGGAGACTTATGATTAGCCCCATTATCTGCTCCTGACTGAGGGGGTGTGAGCAGAGGGGCTGTTTACACAGTGGCTGTTTGCTTAGAAGATACGGACACGCCTGTAAAAAAATGATGAAAGGCTACCTTCACATTGATCCCTTCATTGCGCTGCTTTATAACGGTGCTTGCATACTTAAAAGCGCACCAGCCCTATTGATTTTTGATTGTTTACTTTATTCTCTCTCTGACATTCTCTGCTCCTGATGGCGCACCTTAAAGAGGAAGATGTGTTTGCATTCTTTTAATTGAGAGAAAGAACTGTCATCTTTGTCTTGTCATGGAGCACAGTTTAAACTTTTGACTAAAGGGTGTTACTTCATGTCTAGAGGGCTCTAATAATGTTTAAAAACGTATTTAGAAGGTCGTAAACAGGTTTTCAATGCTCTAACTGCGAAAATATTAGATTTATAAATTAAGAATCCTACTTCTTGGAAATCCATTTATCTCTCTGGAGCGGATCAACCGCTATAAACGAGGGTTTACTGTATAACTGTGCAGAGAATATTTATAAACAGTGTGGGAGAGTTTCTAAGAGCTTAAAATATATAAAAATAACCATACAAACATATGGTCTCTAATTCGCGGATTTTCACCTATCACGGGAGGTTCTGGAACGCAACCCCCGCGATCGAGGAGGGATTACTGTATATCAGATAGAACTAAACCTGTTGCACCAAATGGTGTCTGTACTTTTAACAAAGCAAGGTAAGTTGCTCAGTTTTATACTGAAAAACCATATTGATAAGCACAGCATGACTTGTAAGATTTTATTACAAGGACACAAGCACAACTATATTTTTATTCTGTGTGTGGTAGTGACCTGATTGTTTTGTTATCATGCAAGTATGAAATGGAAAATGCAAGTGTAAAGTAAGAAATAACTCAAATGTTTAATATCCTGTAAATATATTAATGAATTATTATTGAATTTCAGGCCAACTTAGTTTTCCCTTCGCAAGCCCTGCCTGGATCTCCAAAAAGCCCTGGAATAAAACTTCCCAGTCCTCCTTTTGCCACCCCTCCATCAACTCCTTCCAGTCCATCTGTCCGCACAAAGTCATCAGAAGAAGAACCAGCAACATTTGAAAAACCTGCAGAGACTTCGGTTCTGCATAATATTAACAAGGTACAATAAGATTTAATAAAAAATATTAAGTGGTACCTTGTATGCTTTGTAAATGTTAATCTAGGAACCTAAAAGTTGTTATAATTGTTAGGTTTGCCTATGTTGCTTTCTATTTTTTACAAGCAAGAAATATGTAATGAAAAATAATTTAATTTCAACTGAAGAAAAAGAACGGGATGTGCATATTACAAATGAAAATTGTATAGCCAATTCACTGTATTGTTTGAGTTTCACTGTACTTATTAATTTACGTTAATATATCTGCACATCAAAACAAGAAATGTTAATTACGATTTACAATTGTGAATGCAGTTTATTGATAAGGGGGTTGAGACACAGTATAGGAATCAGCTGTAGAACTTGGTTTCTTGGTGCAGAAAGAATTTTTGCAACTTAACATCAGCAAAACCAAGAAACTGATTATTGAATTTCAATGCACCAAGGAACCTCTATGTCACATCTTCTACAACTCTGTGGTAGCTAGTGTGATTTTTTACACTCCGTGTGCTAGTAGCATCACCTCAAGAAAGGCCCACCGAATCAACAAGCTCTTTCAAAGGGAAAGCTTGTAGGACACATTCTGGACAACCTGGAAGTACTACCAAACGAGACAATGCTGCACATCCTTTCTCTGACACACTAACACTGATTACTTTCAACCAATGAATCATTCAGCAGAAGGCTCCTTCGTACCTTTGGCAGTATACCTTTATAATCCCTCACTGTGACTGTAAAAGCAAAGGCAGAAGTTTTCTTTCTTTTAAATTTTCTTCTTTTTTAGTCATTTTAGTGTGCGCTCAGACCACAATGTGTGTGTGTCTATGTATTTACTTATTTATCTGTGTATTTATTTATTTAACAAGCATTTCTATAAAGCCACATTTCTCCCCAGGGGTCAAATGAAGTTGTATCTATCTATCTACAGTAAAACCTTGATTGTCTGTCAGGGGATGGGACCAAAGCCGTGACGGATAACAACCAGATAACAGAACAGCTACTTTAAAAATGATATACTGTAGATTAGCAAATAGTCATATTTATTTAGAAAACAAAATATAATATAGTATTAACAAAATTAATTCATATAATATTGTAACAACCAGCATAATAAAGAAACACAACTTAGTGGTACTAGAGTTTTCTACGTTTTACTTGGAGCCTTTGTTCCGTAATAAATGGTGCCCTCTCTAATACTGCATTATCTGGATTACAGAGCACATATCACCAAAATAATAAAAGAAAGCTTTCCCTATGAATCAGTTTATCTCCTGCCATTCACGTTCCTTTTTTCTCTTTACCGCAAACAGTCCCGCTTATTGTCTTTAGACTCCTCTACTCAAAACTTCCTTCCTTTCTCTCTCCTAACTTCTCCTGCTACTCATGTCCTAAGACATGTCTACCCCTTATAGAACAGAAGCCCTTCACTCAGTCCTATTAGAGCATTCATTACACACTTTCTGATCCCCAACAGCTCATCACAAGCATAACAGAATTAAACAAAAATTATAATACAGGAGAACATTAACATTAATACATTAACATTACCATCAGTAGTTTTCCAATTTTGTTGGCATCAAGCTTTTCACTGTTGTTCTTCCTACTCCATAAATTGAAGCAATACTTGAAGCACTTTTGCGGTTTTATAAATGTTTAATAATTAAATTTTTTTGTAACAATTCCAACACCACATGCTTATGTTCATTAGCCATAACAATGTATAGTATGTTAATTATAATAAAAGAGAAAATCTACAGAACTGAAGGCACGTAACTGACACTGTGATTTCAAAATACAGCTGAACACATGGTGCTGGGGAAGAACATTCATTATGCGTTACCAGAAGGGAGAGTTGTTCCAATGTGCAGAGCTCGCGGAGTACCGCATGGCAGTAGTAGTACAGTAATAGGTAGGCGCCAGCATGCGTTTTTTGGTCCTGACAGTTAACAGAGACTGATGGGTAATAGAGTAAAGGATAATCAAGGTATATCAAAGTAGTTCCACAAGGCATAGCTTTGGCAAATAAAAACGAACTAACCTTAGTGTTCAGTTTTTTTCTGTCAGTTATATTTAAAATGATTATCATTTATTATGTGAATATATTAAAGTTTTTAAATGCAGATGTGAACATTTCAAGTTTGTGTGGAATTGTGGAAAATTTGGTTTTAACATACTCTAGTTTGTCAGCAGTAATATTAAAGGCAACTGTTTAATTTTCTCAAAAGTATAAGTGTAACTACCTGCAGTATAAAGAGGGACATTTAGGTTTTTCTATTCAGCTATAAACACAGTTTAAAGTTCAAATCCCAATGTTGCTTTCCCAGGATCTTTAGTGCCTTTTAATGTTTAGTAACTGGAGTTTTGCACCTTGGTTATATTACGTTTCTTTGGTTATAATGGGCTTCTACACTAGATTTTATTAATTTCCTAACTCTATCTTGTAAAAAAGGAAGAACAGGAGAACAAATGTATTTTTATTGGCCCAAACCTGATACCCACTGTGTGGAGTGTCTGTTGACATTATATCATTGAATCTGAATCTTGCTTGCTTGTTTGGAATGTGTCTGTAAGAACTATTATTTTAGCTTGACTTTTGCACCTAAAAGTTAACCTGTGGTAAACTTTAAGGAGTGCACACACATGTGATGTGTTACAGCCTGGAAAAAGACTATGCTAGAAGTTGTTGCAATGGCAGCTTTAATTCATCCTAATTTTCAGTTAATGTTATTGATAGCATTAAAATTCAAAAACACAAACCTAGAAATTATTAGAAATATTAGGAGGAATTTGCAGTTAAATGAATACATTTACCGTATCGTACCATTTGCTAAGTCTCCCTAATCCTGAGCAGGGTCATGGGGAAACGGTACCTATGCCAGCAAGCATAGGGCACAAACGTGGAACAATCCCTGAACATGGCACCAGTCTATTGCAGGGTAAACACAATGGGGTCAATCCACTTAACCTGCATGTCTATGGAATGTGGAAACTGATGCAGACATGGGGAATACATGCAAACTCCATGCAAGGAGGCCCCAAGACATGAATCCTGGACTGCTTACTATGAGGCTGCAGCCTTTCCACTGCAGTATCATACTGCCAAGCAACCAAGTAAGCAAGCACAAATACAGATACCAGCCGTGCTTTGCACTAAATGCAAAGGCTACATTTAATCCACCATTAGGAAGAAGGGTTGTGTTCATAGCGTCAACAATATGTCTGTACTATTGCACATAAGAGAATACAGAAGGTGAATTGCAAAAATTTGCAGGTAATTAACAGCATGTAGTTTTGTGATAAATCGTTAGGCTCTGGAGAAGAGAATCATACATGGGAACACTAACAAGGTAAACATTTTGACAGCTAAAAGTAGTTACTACATGTAATCCATTACAGGTACATACCAAGTAAGGTATAAAGGTGCACAGATAAATTTAATTGTCAGAAGAGAGTATCAGCATTAATAGCTTAGTGTAGAATAAATTTAACACTAGAATTACCAGAGCCAACGAAAAAACTCCAGCCCACCTTAAATCTCTTTGCACCTCTCCATCAGCGTCTTTTGTCTTCTAAATGTGTCGATAAGCCCAAGCAGAAAGCAGCCTGCTATACCATCCCTCCCACCGCCTCAGAACGGGCAAGAAGTTCTCCCAGTTCCTGCCTTGATTGATTATCTGGGAGTGAGTTACCCAGAATTGTAAGGGGAAATAATTTGATGTGTGTTTTGTGTCTACAACAATCTATGTAAACACATCGTTAAAACAGAAGCATTTTTCATGTTTTAGTAATACAGTAATCCCTCCTCGATCGCGGAGGTTGAGTTCCAGAACCCCCCGTGAAAGGTGAAAATCCGCGAAGTAAAAACCATATGTTTATATGATTATTTTTATATATTTTAAGCCCTTATAAACTCTCCCACACTGTTTATAAACATTTCCCGCACAGTTATACAGCATAAACCCTATATCTTCACTTAGTTATTAGGTAAGATTCTTTGAAATTATGTATGTAAACACACTGTTTATATACTACTCACAAACATATGTGTCGTATATCATTGAGGAGTTTTATTGAATACATAATACAGTTTTAAACATATTATAATTGATTAGGTAATATAAAAATAAGTGAAAAATCTACAACATGTAAATGTTGTACATAAAACCTAAATGTTATTTTAAAGATAGAGTGTCTCCGATATCACATATGTTACAGCCATTACGATAGGCCACCGGCAATAAATACGTACAATGCAAGAAAAATTGCATAAAATGTGTGTGCAGTTACACTAAACGTATGTACATGTACTAAGTACGTAGAAAATTAGTCATGGGTGCTCACCAACAATGACACGATGACTTGTCCGATAACGATGACATTTATTGCACTGTCACAGCTCTTCTAAAGGAGCCTCTTCAGGCGACTGTGTAGCACCGCTGTTGTCGTCTGGACTTTCTTCTTCCACTGAAGACGTACTAGGCGGTGTTTTGCGGGTAAGGAACATCATGATGGGCAGTTGCTGGCTCTGCTTTTTCATTTGTGTAAAGAGGTTCTTATACACTTCCGTGGCTCCGTCAAGAGCATTTTTAAATTGCAAAGAACAAATCATTTGCGGGTCTCATTCTTCAGCTGATGTCTAGAGATCTTTTGCCATTCATAGAATAGTTGCGAGGCGCTTGAGAGTTAGGCCGACGTCTTCTTCTTCCTGTGCTGGATCCGCTTGTTCTTCCTCGCTCGCTGACTTGGTCATCTCGGCCAAATCTTTGTCGCTTAGCGGCTCAGAGTGGGCATCAAGGAGCTCATTGACGTCATCATAAGTCATGTCGTCGAATCCTTCTCCTCCTAGCAGTTTTACCAGCCTGACTGCTTTGTCAACCATCAAGTGATGAATCTCTTCTGCAGAAAAGCCCTTATTGTCATACACAACTTCTGGCCACAATTTCTTCCAGCAGGCATTAACCGTCTCTTTTTTTATATCATTAAGGGCCTTCTGCATGTTCACCATACACGATGTGATCATGTACTTATGCCAGTACTCCTTCAGGTAAAAGTCATCATCCGTGTCCATTGCCTCGACCATGTGTTGCAGGCTGTTCCTGGTGTACAGTACCTTGAAAGCCCGGATAACTGCTTGATCCATTGGATGAATCAGTGACGTCGTATTCGGCACCAAGAACTCTATTTTTACGCCTTGGTAGGATAGATCCAAGGGATGACCTCCAGCATTGTCCAGAAGTAAAAGGACTTTGAACTCCAACCCTTTCTCTGCCAGATAGATCTTTACCTCTGGGTTGAAACATTGGTGAAACCAATCCGACGTTAAGCGTTTCGTAATCCAGGCCTTCGGGTTGTGCATCCAGTACACAGGCAGCAGGTTTTTGTTGTTATTTTTCAGGGCCCCCGGGGGTTTTTGGACATATAAATGAGCCCAGGCTTTATCATAAAGCCTGCAGCATTGCCGCACATGACCAGCGTGATGCGATCTTTGTGAGGCTTACACCCCGGTGCTTTTGCCTCTTCCTTTGTAATAAAAGTATGAGATGGCATCCACTTCCAAAATAGGGCAGTCTCATCCATATTAAACATGGTTTCAAGCCGATATCCGCCTTCCTCTATGATCGCCTTGAACGTGTTGTGACGATGCGGGTTCTGCTCCGTGCTCCCAACACTGTTCAGGAGCCCTTTATCCCAACACCGTCGATAGATATAACCGAGGTGAGCTAGACAGTGGAGGCAACAACTGAGCAAGGAGATGGTAAAGATGTGCAAAAGTGCTTTTATTAAAAATACAATCAAAACCAGTGTTCAAATAAATAGTGCAGTAATTCAAAGTCTTTCAATCATTAAATAAATAATCCGATAAAACGTCGAGGTTAAAAAAACAATAGAAAAAAACAATCCTTTTAAAAAACGAGGTTAAAACATTCCTCAGGAAGCAGTCTTTAAAAACAACAACAAGCCCGGTGCTTCTTCTGGGCTAGCGTCTCACCTGCTTATCCCGCTTGAGCTTAGCAGCAGGTGAGACACTCTCTGCAGCTGCCCTCTTCATCTCACACACACACGACTGGAGACCTCCCGATCCCTGGCTTCGGTCTGGCACTCATCCCAGTCCCGAGACTTGGTTCCCACCAACGGCCAGGTCACTCACGTTGGGGACTCCACCACCAAGCCTCCCGACTCCCGCTGCCTTTCCGGCCTTCTGCGGCCAGTCGCCTTTCCCCGGTCACTTCTGCTACCTGCTCGCTCAGCAGGAGCAACTTCCAACTCCAACACCTGGTTGTAGGCCTAACACCCAGGCCCTCGCAGCTGCCTGCGAGCGCTCGTTCACTTGCTCGCTCACCCACATGCTCTTCGTGGCTCTCTGTCTCTTGCACCGACATGCTTCCCAATAACCTCTGTCTCCTTCTCTTTTCTTTTTCTCTCGTTCTTAACCTGACCCTCACAACCGACTTGCTCTTCTTTTATACAGCAAGGGGCCATAGCAGCTGCAGCACATTCATTAGCCACGGGAACAATCACGGATGTGGGCAGTTCCTCACCTGTGCACTCGGTGAGAAATGCCCACACCGCAGATCGCCCCGTGGCTTGCTATGGCCCAACGCCCCCTCACTAAGCCGCGAGTGCGGTGATTATTTATTTAAAAATAAACGGCCTTTGCTCAGCGAGCTGTGGACCCATAACACCACACGTGTCGGCAACATATTTCTCGGCTGCGGCTTTGTCTGCAGAGGCAGTCTCACCATGTAGGTTCACACTGGCCAAGTTGAACCTTTTTTTGAATTTTTCAAACCAGCCCTTGCTGGCAGTAAATACACAATTCTTACTGGGGGATTCAACAGAAGTTCCAGGTTGAAGGACATCGTCTAGAGCATCTCCAGCATCCGCAAACCTATCATGAAGTTGCTTGGCCTTTTCTCGGATGATACTGGTGTCCATGGGGATATTCTTCTTCCGGCAGTCTTAGATCCAAATCCCTAAAGCAGATTCCATCCGGACTACCGCCTTATTATGTCCACTTACAATTCGCTTCACGCCCTGGTTAAAGGGCACTGCGGCTGTAGATCGTATATATTGTTTTCCTTCTTCTTAATATAACAAACCGTGGACTCGTTGATGCCGTAATGGCGTCCTACAGCGGCTTAGCTTTTCCCTTCCTTCAACACGTCCAACAATTTTATCTTTTCGGCAATTGTTAGCATCTTCAGTTGGCACTTGGGCACAGCCCAAGAAGCAGTAGCAGGAGCAGATCGTTTTGTAGATATAACGAAGGGCTTGACTACAGAAACACGTTGATTGTGAATGAGCGAGATGAGATGCCAGCTAACGCAAAGCGAAATCGAATTCTACACTCTTCGTCTATGAGCCAACCAGCACCCAGGAGCTTAACCGCGTGCTCTGATTGGGTAGCTTCTCAGCCATCCACCAATAGCGTCCCTTGTTTGAAATCAACTGGGCAAACCAACTGAGGAAGCATATACATGTACCAGAAATAAAAAGACCACAGACATCCGCAAAGCAGCGAAAAATCTGCAGTATATATTTACATACAGTATGCTTACATATAAAATCTGCGATAGAGAGAAGCTGCGAAAGTCGAAGCACGATATAGTGAGGGATTACTGTAAATAACAAAATGTAGACATGAACTGTATAATGTGTGAAAGCTGATGGCCAAATATCAAATAAATACTTTCACAAAAGGTGCAAGTTACAATACCGCAGCTTCCGTGGTGCTGTGGTTGGAACTGCTGACTTAGAATCCAGAGGACATGAGTTTTAAACCAGTTCCCCTGCAAATTTACCGTTTAAAGTAGTGAGCTGTTCTTATTGTTAATTTTATACAATAAAAACATACATTTGATTTGTGTCTGTAACAGTGCAAATTTATAATACAGTAATGTATGGCATTTCTAAAAGTTAGCTTTTTTTCAGTTTTTTCTCTCAGTCATGTTCACGCACTCCCTCCCACCACCTTCTTATCTGACTCTAAGTTACAGCACCAGTATAAATTCACACCCGATCTGATGCTGTTCATTTTCAAATAATATTGCATTAGTGCGACGATGTTTTATGATTGGTACTATTCAGGTCATAAAATGATTTCTTCAAAATGTCACATATATTTGTCTCTTTCTTTTTTGCACGATGCTATGTTGACATCATGCACCAGAAGGCATGAGCTTATTCAGTGCGAGAAGGAGCACACAGGTGGCCAATAGTTGTATGCTATAACACATTTGACTTGACGGCGATCAACACGAATGTACTGTACAAGGCATGCACGGGGGCCACTGAGAAAAGAAGAGTGTTCTTTGCTCACCTTGCAGATGAACTTTGTAGTCACTTTTTACAAGAAAAGGTGATGGATAATGCAAAAGATGATGCAACATCAACAAGCTTCTGTTCCAACACCACCGCTATATACACACACACACACACACACACATACATATATATATATACATATATACATATACATATACATATCTTCATATCTACATATCTATATACATATCTACATATACACATATAAATATACATACCTATCTACATCATATATACACACACATACATACATACACACACACAAATTATATATATGTGTGTATGTATGTATGTATGTATGTGTGTGTGTGTGTGTATATATATATATATATATATACATACATACATATATATACACATACTTGTGTGTATGTTTGTATGTGTCTATATGTGTGTGTATAGCTTTGGTCACTGAGTGCAAGGGAAAAATAATAAAATATAGTCTATAAGTTATTAAACAGTAAAACATTAACGTTTTAAGAAGTACAGGTACATTGAGCACTACTGGAGTGGTTGCGGGTAAACTACATTTTAAAGACTGTGTAACACAACAGGTAAGTAACTAACAGCAGCTAAAATGTATATGGATCATCTCTCGGTAGTAGATCCCTTTTGAAAGGCGCTACACGACGGCTGTGGTATAGAAATTACATTTTCTATGTGAACGTTCAAATTTGTGCCTCTGGTAATGTGCCTTACCGGCATTTAAAGAAAATTAGTTTTGTGTCCTCTGCAGTGTTAAGAGAGAAAGGCTTTGGTTTGGGATAAAAGGGAAAAAGGTGTAAAGAAAGGAAAGTTGCCTTTTTCTTTTATATAGTATAGAGAGATGTGTTCGCTGACGTTATGATCGCCTTTTGGGGACAGTCGCGTGGGTCTTGTGTAGACTGGTGAGACGTCCTCGCCATTAATCGGCTGTGATGGCACTGTCAGTCCTCCACTCCTGTGCGTGTCTTCATAATCCGAGGTGAGGACCTCATAATCGTATACGTGCAAAAGAAAGTGTGAATCGCCTTAATATTATTTTGCCGTGGTGTAGAAAAGGGGTCCCGTGTTTGCACTTGTCTGGGCTATAGCGCAGGGGGAGGATGAAAAAAATTAAAAGTGCTCACTTTGACTTAAGGCAGAAGCGCAGTCAGCGCCTCAAAGGCCGGCACAGCTATGCACGCGCGCTGGCTGCTCGACTTTTGCAGGGCAGGAGACCACAGTTTTGCAGACACGTTCATGATATCAAAAGTCTCAGCGCTCTTTGGAGGTCATTCATATATTATATAATATATATATATATATCAAAATACCCGCTACTTGCGGAGAAGTAGTGTGTTAAAGAAGTAATGAAAAAGAAAAGGAAACATTTTAATAATAACGTAACATGATTGACATTGTCATGAGTGTTGCTGTCATATATATGCCTGCCTAAATAAGTCACCCTCGCTTTGCTCTTACTTTTTACCGTTCATTTAATCATGGCAAATGGCGGAAAAATTATAAAATGGAAGGAGGATGGCTTTACCAAAACAATTATTGATGGCGAATCGATTATTCATAAAGCTTGAATTGGTGATCTGTTTTTCTGTGTTAACCTCATATTTTTCATACTTCTTCTCAAACTAAGGTGGTGCAAGGGTAAAATGAATCGGGATGCGCTGATCAATGTAATCGGTGTACCAGGAAATCATGCATTGACAAAAGCTCCCTTTGCTTGTAATGCAAAGTGTGATTAAATGCATTATTTTTTAACGCGTTATGGAGCACATGCATCGAAGCTTCTCAGCTGTGCTTGTGCTAAGAAAAGGAAAGATTTTAAAAATAACGTAACACGATTGTCAATGTAACCTTTTGTAAGTAGTGCCTGGAGGATTCAGTGTGCAGAAACTCTAGAGACAGCGTGTGTATTAACTTGTGGATTTTTCTGTGAGTATTTGGTGGCAGTCTGACGGTTGCTTCGAAGACGGCGTTAGCCGAGCTCAGCTCAGAGCAAATGAGATGAATGGGAGGGAGATGATGACGTGACTCCCCCACCCGCCTTAACTGTCAATCCCCCACAAACACAGTCTCTCGGAATTTGCATAAGCACACCCCTTCACCTACAATTTTAACTTAGTTACAAAGTGATCAAAACTCTCTTTATATCCTCGCCCTCTCATTAAACTTGTATCCCGCATTACCTGTGGGCATGTGAAACGCCAGTGGTAGCCTGTCTATGAACTTAATTTAAAGTTTAGGTTTACACCTTGCTTTCTTTCCGAGGTAGCAGCACTCATGAATATGGTAGTATATGTCACTCGCTCGCTTCTTATTGTTTCGCTACCTTCTCAATTATATAATGCATGTTTTCTTAAGTGCTTTTTGGAGGTCTTCCTGGTTTTCTATGCACTGCATTGACAGTCAGTTCACGTGATTACGTGGGAGGCGTGATGATGTCACACGAAACTCCGCCCCCCCCACATCATTCCAGCTCAACTCCATTACAGTTAATGGAGAAAAATACCTTCCAGTTATGACCATTAGGTGTAGAATTTCGAAATGAAACCTGCCCAACTTTTGTAAGTAAGCTGTAAGGAATGAGCCTGCCAAATTTCAGCCTTCTACCTACACGGGAAGTTGGAGAATTAGCGATGAGTCAGTGAGTGAGTGAGTGAGTGAGTGAGTGAGTGAGTGAGTGAGTGAGTGAGTGAGTGAGTGAGTGAGTGAGTGAGTGAGTGAGTGAGTGAGTGAGTGAGTGAGTGAGGGCTTTGCCTTTTATTAGTATAGATACCTATGTCGCTGTTTTTTTTGTAAGTGCGGCTTTGACATCATGGACCATAAGGTGCATACTAATTCAGCGTTTGCAGGAACACTCAATAAAACTGAATAAAAAACTTTCATGTGACGGTGAGATACGAAGAAGGCAGATTCACCAGCATTTGTGTGTCAGCTTTTATCCCTCCAGATCAGAGAATTTCCAGTTCCATTGTCTCAAACACCACACACATCTACAGTTATTCCCAGTTTCATATAAAAAGTAACCATGTCAGATCTTAGGGGAATGTTGTATCGTTATCATGACTGAGAAAATAAAAGTGAAAAAAAAAACGCTAACTTTTACAAGTGCTATAAATTTACACCGGCTGTTACAGACAAAAATTAAATGTATGTTTTTATTGTATAATATTAACAGTACTGCGGTGGGCTGGTGCCCTGCCCAGGGTTTGTTTCCTGCCATGCGTCCTGTGTTGGCTGGGATTGGCTCCAGCAGACCCCCGTGACCCTGTAGTTAGCATATAGTGGGCTGGATAATAGTTGGATGGATATTAACTATAAGAGCAGCTCACTACTAAAAACGGTAAATTTGCCGGGGAGCTGGTTTCGAACTCATGACCTCAGGATTATAAGTCGGCAGTTCTAACCACAGCACCTGTCATATTGTACTTGCACCTTTTGTGAAAGTGTTTATTTGATATTTGGCCATCAGCTTTTACAAATTATACAGTTCATGTCTACATTTTGTCATTTATTACTAAAACATTTAGACACAAAACACACATCAAATTATTCCCCCTTACAATTCTGGGTAGCTCACTCCCAGATAATCAATCAAGGCAGGAACTGGAAGAACTTCTTGTCCATTCTGAGGCGGTGGGGGGGAATGGTATAGCAGGCTGCTTGGGCATATCGACACATTTAGAAGACAAAAGACGCTGATGGAGAGGTGCGAAGGGATTTAAGGTGGGCCGTATTTACGAGTTTTTTCGTTGGCTCTGTTAATTCTAGTGTTAAAGCCTAAAAACAGACTAACCTGCTTCCCCCAATCAAATTGTAAAAATGCAGGTCTTGCTTAATGCTGGACTTCTTGAAAACTTGTTTCCGAAAGCCCTTCAAAGTATGAAAGATGCCAGCAAATTCTAGCACCTTGAGTTCAGGGTTGACAAATTTGAGGTGCAATAGCTAGTCAGATTTGTTACAGAGGAATTTAGCTGAGTAAACTTTATTGAGACAGTATAAACTCCTAAAATGGTACATGAGATAACTTCATTTAAGACCAATAGTATCCGATGGGTCACAGTCAGGTATAAGCATAATGCAAGACCTGTACAATGTCAAGAAAAGTGGGAGGCAAAAATATAAAACACTCCCTAGAAAGTGCACCAGCCCATATCAGGGGCAAATTTAACATCATCATCCATCTAAACCACATGTCTTTGGACTGAAGAAGCCAGAGCACCTAGAGGAAACCCACACACATGGGAATAATATACAAATTCCACAAAGGGAACACCTAAAATGCAAACCCTGCTTTCATTTTTATTAGTCAGCAGAACTAGCAGTCCGCCACTGTGTATGTAATGAGAGTATGTAATTCATGGAATACATTAACAAGCAGTGTAATAATGGAACAGGTGCAAAAGATTTAAAGAATCCTCTAAACATTAGTTGTAAATAATACTTCATTGATAAAATTAAGAAAAAAACTCATATTGCCATTCACAAATCTGATCCCAAAGATTTTTGATAAGGGATTGTGGGTCTATTTTACTTTCAAGGTCTTCTGAACTGAATTTGATGGTTTCTTAAATTTTAAATTAAACGGCACATCGTCCTCAAAATGTTTCTTATGTTCTGAAAGGGATTTTTCTGCCTACCAGGCTTACTAATCACCACAATAGCTCAAGCTGCCCTAACACTTACAGCATTTCATTTGACATTACAGATTTCTACTCTTCAAAAAGAATTGGCCTGAGCACTTCTACATCCAATTAATGATTTTTTTTTGTCCAGTTCTCTGAGACTCATCAGTAGTTTTGTTACAAACAGATCAGATTGATGTTTGAGGTGTTAAGTAACAAGAGAAAACAAATTCTGGGTTAATAGAATGATATAGGTGATGATATATAGTGATTTGGACATGTACAGTGATAGATAGAGAATGACTGGGTGAACAGATGCACCAGGATGGAGTTGGAGGGGACACAGTGGCGTAGCGTAGTGGGCGGCTGGGCGGCACTTGTAGGGGGCGGCAAAGATTACTGTATATTTTAGTCTTTTAAATTGAAATACCTAAATAAGGGGGCGGCGAAATTTTCCTCCGCCCTGGGTGGCTGACACCCACGCTACGCCACTGAGGGGACAAGACCAAGAAGTAGGCTGAAGAAGCTGGAAATGTTGTCAGATGAAATAAGCAGAATATGCCTCACCGCAAAAGATGCAGAGGATCATGGAGAATGTTGGAAAATATTTGTGGGAAAGTTGTTAACCTGAGTAAACCTGGAAAGTGGCCTTAAACTAGTAGAGATGACGATGATTCAATCATATAAATTAATTATTAAAGAAGAGTTTACAAAACTGTGATAAAATATATTGTTTCAACTGAATATTCACATGTCACGCTTGGACATAACAGTTGATTTATTGATAATTTGACCTTTTAAACACATATGCCCTGATTTTTCTTTTTCACAAGTAATATTTTTGATTTTGCATTGTGTTTAGGGTCGAGCTCGTCATTCAATCAAACGTCGTCCTCCAAGTCGTCGGCTCAGAAAATCAGGATCAGATGATACAGTAAGTAATACTTCTTCTCCAAGTGAAGATAAACCTCTGCACCCTGAAGATGATGAAGTGTTTAACTCAAAGCCTGATGAAGATCCTCAAGATGCCCAAGACGACAATGAACTGCTTCCTGAAGACAAAGAAATCTGCATGACCAAGTCTGATGAATCTGTAGAACAGAGTAAGCCTTGCATTGTAAACAAGGACAATAATGGGGAGAGCAATAATAGGGAGCAAGAAAAAGAAGCAACTGGTGGCAGTACACTGGAAGCTGAAAAGTGTAAAGAGGAGGTAAAAGTCATGGAGAATTCTCCAGATAAATCTCTAGCAGAATCAAAAATCAACAATGATACAGCGGAGGTCACTCTTTCTTCAAAACCAGAAGATGTTGCCATAAAAAATAATGATGATCCAGAAACTACAGAAAATAAAGAAGGTGATGAAATGGAAAAACCGAATTTTAATGAAAAGGTAACAAAAATGTTGATGATTTTTGACAGGTTTTAAAGTATAAGCCACTCATTGATAAAACACTGGAAAATGTTTACTTTTAGCCTAGTTCTCATTTTTGTACATCTTTCTTTGCTTACTGTCTTGTTTTTCTGCTTTGATTGGTAATTTGTATTCACTATTTCATAAAGCATAGAATTTTGTAAATTACTAAATACTGAAGCTTTATACACAAACAATAACATTAACTTATGAAGTGTACAAAATAAATACTATGAAACTTTCCTATTATAAATATTAGTGGTCATTTATTAAACAGTAATAAACAGTTTTTTTTATAAACAGAGTGCATATTTTATTTCTGACATATTTCAGTATTCAAGTCATTAATGTAATAAATAATATAGTAAAATCAAATCCAGTGACATTTTGAGCTACTTACCATACACTGATTTGCTGTGGTGTTTAAATGACTATATGATATTACATTATCTGAGACTGCCTCGCAGTTAGGAGACCCGGGTGTGCTTCCCGGGTCCTCCCTACGTGGAGTTTGCATGTTCTCCCCGTGTCTGTGTGGGTTTCCTCCAGGTACTCCGGTTTCCTCCCACAGTCCAAAGATATGCAGGTTAGGTGCATTGGCGATTCTTAATTGTCCCTAGAGTGTGGTTGGTGTGTGTGTGTGCCCTGCGGTGGGTTGGCGCCCTGCCCAGGGTTTGTTTCCTGCCTTGCGACCTGCGTTGGCTGGGATTGGCTCCAGCAGACCCTGTAGTTAGGATATAGCGGGTTGGATAATGGATGGATGGATTATCTGAGACTTTTACTTATCCCACATTGTTAATACTGATGGCTGAAAAGAACTTTTAATCTCATGTTTTCTTAGAAAATGGAGATCACAATATTCCTAGATACAACAGGTTTTAATGGAAACCTACCTTGTACAACATTAAACAAAATCTCAAATTACTAACGTAATCCAAATGTCATGTATCCAGCTGTTTGCTCACAATGTCCCATACACATGCAGTTTGGCTATATGGAAAAGTACACTTCTGCATGGGAAAGAAGTGCATTCAAATGGAATCATAGTTTTGAAAAGTGTCTCTCTGTCTTCTGCCTTAAGCCTACATATTTTGTTTCATACATCAAGGTACAGGAGTACAGAATATTCAGAGAAATTTAAGGGTTTTATTTACAGCTTTCTGTTTCACCTTGACAGCAAAGTAAAAACAAAACAGGTGACAAAAAGATCTCTGTTGTTTACATACAGCTGGAACAGCAGCTTATTTGTTATATGCAAGAATTGGAGCTTTCAATAAATGTACACAAAAATGCATATTTTTTTTTAGATGTTCGCCTTATTTTATGATTTCCACTTATTTTGAAGGTTTCCTAAGATGTGACAGCTTACTGTGAAAGTTGGGCAGAGTGACGAGTATGGATGTAAACAATGTGATCAAATGTTTTTATATTCATATTGTGGAAAATGTCTTTGAAATTCACACTGCATGTAGTTTATAAACAAATTATATTTTGATTATTCCTTAAATGAAGGATATTGCTTCTGTGCTTAACATTAATTTAATAAGAACTATTTTTGAACTATGTTTTCTTTAAATACATACAGCAATGTTAATACTGATGATTCCATTTGCACTTGGAATAAATGACAGACCTCCTTATGTGTTGGATATTAATAAAGATGACTTAATTGACTGAAACATCATAAAGCATGAAAATACATAATTTTATTTCTTTCTCTATTTTATATGCAGGAGACATCTTCAAGTAAGGATAATGACAACTGAGGTCATTGTGGGAGAGACAAATTGTCCAGTCACTGAAGGCTATTGTACAGTAGATTTGCCAGTCTAAAAAGCCATCGATCAAATGAATTCCATTTACAAAGGAGAATCTTCACACATAATCTATCATGTTAATTTATTGTATACAGTATGTTAAGTATGATCTAGGCCTACTTTTTAAACAAATCTTACTGCACTTAAAAGTAGGAAACCTTAAGGTGTGTATTTTATTTTTATTCTGAAGAAGAAAACATGATTTTTGTAACACAGCCAGCTGAGCAAATGGCCTTATCCAAACAAACTACACATTTTGAATCAGTGTAAAATGCACCAAAGATATTTATTTACTGCTTTTGCAAACAGTGACCTGTAAGTGGCACTGTCATACCATCAAATCTATTTTGAACGTATCTTAAGGGTTGACAGCTTATTCTGAAAGTGTAAATTTAAACAATGCGATCAAATATTCTACCTTACACAAGTTATCAGTTTCAGAGTTTTAACATAAGAAAATGTAATACACACGTGCATACTCATTAATACTGTGTTAAAAAGAGGGAATTTATATATTAAAGCTTAATTTTTAAAAATGTCAAAATTTATATGAAATAAAAACAGTGTATTAGCTTTTTTATATGTATGGCTCTGTGCTTGTTATTCCTCATTTCCATCTATATTGGTAATTTTATTTCATAAAACGCATTATTGAAAGCTGTTTCCATTCAGTATTTTTTAAAATGCAAAAATAATACAGACTTACTACATCCATCAAATTACAGAAACCAGGACCTAAACAGCTGAAAAGATGGTGGACCCTGGGACCAGTTCATCACAGGAAATTCACAATGCACCATTAGCAACTCTGACAGCAAATCTTTATTGGTTTATAAACCAGAATGCAGTATTGTGCCCAAGTAAAGTATTGCAGGAGAAAGAAAAATAAAATGAACAGAAAATGGCATAAGATCAAAGAAAGCCTCCATTCAGATACTGCTGGGTTTTTATGGTGTATGTGCTAAATGTGTTACCTGGTGTGTAGAAGGTGTCAGAGCCACAGTTCTTTGAAAAACAAGGGAGAGAGAGAGAGAGTAATGAGTACCATGTTTAGGATTCTCCACTATATATCGCCAATACCCTCCACTTGTGTCATGGCTCTGTACAGATGCTCTTCGTGCTTTTTAGCTGCCATAAATATAGATGATGACTGACCAAACAAGTTGTCTCTTATTGTCTTCAAGCCTCTTTTTTGTAGTTTAAGCTACACAATTGTTTTATTTTGTGTAGCAAAAAAAAACTCAGTTTTTATGGACTTCAGATGAGGACTGAAACTGACCGAGATTTCTCTGGTTTTGAGTTTTGAATTCACAGACTTCATGCACTATATTGAATAAAAAAAATATATGAAGCAAGCTTTAAATGAAAGCATTGCAAAGGCATGTGTAGTCAAATGTTTTCCACACATCTTAGATAACAAAAATGTTATTGTCTCTTTGAAAAACATTAAAATAATGTCAACTTCCAGGTAAGTGAATAATAAAGATCATGAACCGCAACCCCATTGATTCTTGCATGTTGGAATCATAAAGACTACAATCTCACTTCTGATTTTGTTTGAACATCTGCAGTATAACCTAGTCAACTACTTTATGGACCATGTTAAATTGTTTATAGTGTAATGGTAAAGATTTTAGACTTCAAGCCTTGGGATTGTGTGTTCAAATCCTTCCAGTGATGTTGTATAACAATGAGCAAGTCACTTCACCTGCTTGTGCTCCAATTGAGAAAAGAAATGTAACCAATTGTATCTAAAGTCTGTACGTTACTCTAGATAACTATGTCAGCCAAGTAATATTTTAATTTTTCAGGCTTCTTATCATATTTTGGGTTATAATCCTTACATGTGCTACCAAGCACACCCTTGCTGCTGCTGTGCATCCTTAAAGTGCATAGAAAGTGATATGACTAACAGGACAATGTTGTTAATACAAGAGTTGTAGTGGAGCTTTGTTTCTTTATAGTTTGTTTTATGTTGTGCTGCCCCTGCGAGTTGGTGGCAGGATTGGCACTCCAGCCACAGTAAAAAAAAAACTTAAACACTGTTCCAGTGTGATGCTGAGGTGTCACTTGCTGCACTCAGGTCCCGATCCGGGTGGTTTGTCGCGTGGTGGGTGCGGCAACACGCTTTCAGCGCATGCTTCCAAGCTGTGTTCATTCTTGTGTTATTTAGACATTTACAGGGTCATAATTGTCATGTGTATAATACACAATGATGTTCTTTCTCCAATTTGCTAATAAATATGTAACATGTCACAACTCTTCAGCACAATGATTAGTGAGCATTGTATAATTATTTACTTGATTGAAAATGTCATCCACAACTCCCAGCAAGTGTTGTCCACCAACTCCAACTCCCCGTGAGATGAGGTGGCCTTTATTTATGCCAGACCTGGAAGTACTTCCAATACCATAAAACAGCATGATGGTAGTACTTACAGGTCAGACAGAAACTCCTTGAAATAATGATAATTCTCTCTTACTGTTCTGTGGCTCCCAGTTGAGTTGTCCAAAAGGGCTACAGTTCCCGACATACCCTGTGGATGTATGCATAGGTGCAATAGATCAGGAGTTCTGCCATCTTGCATATCTTGAGATTATACTTTCATGGATGGCTGTGCCCCACAATCCACCCACTTTATAGTCCCGTCCAGGAACAAGAACACCTCAGTCCAATGCCCTCTGCCATTGCAATATTTATAAAGTGGATTCAGGAAGTGGTCAGACCCCTTAACTTTCTGCACACCTTATCATGTTGTAAATTTCATTGTAAACATACATTTGCCATTTTTGCCCATTAATCTTACATTCAGTAACCTATAATGACAAAATGAAACATTGTCTCCAGAAAGGCTTGCAAATTTATTGCAGTTTTTCTCAATTGCTTAAGCACTATATCTTTAACAGTCAACTAGATAACCATTTGCTTTAGGTGAGGCTTTTGCCTTATCTAGAGTAGTCACCAAGATAGATGCTAAGGTTAAAATGAAGTAGATGTGTAATGAACACCTCCTTAAAAAGGGGGAACAAACTAGTGAGAAAAGTCAATCACTCCTATTATGAAGAGGTGATAAGATCAATAGGAAGACCTGTAGGACACCCCTATTAACAAAGCAATATTTAAATTAATGGATGAATCGACATGTATGCAGAGTTACTGGTGGATGTAGCCGATTAGCTAAGATGATAGAATTCTGTTTATTAAGAGTCAGATTACGTGAGGTATTTGATAAATTAATGGAAATAGGAAAAAGGGAATGAGTTGTTTTCTTGATGGCTCACAGAATGAACTGAGACATATGTGCATAAACAACTGTTCTGCATTTTCATCTAATCTCCGTGAATGACTTCATTGAAAACAGAGAAAAGTTTTTCCACAACACAAACACAAATCTCATTGGTGAAACATCACCATACAGTCAGTCTGAAAACACTCCTCTCTATAATCAAACACAAGGTATCAAAACTTACGCTCAGCACTAAGCTCTCCAGCTGAAAACACCGTACTGTATGTCAAATTGCTTCAAACTTGAAGCTAAACTACTGACTGTTTATAAATTAAGCCACATATGCATTTGCTGTTGTTGTTTTTGGATGAACCAACAATGGATAATAGAGAGGGAGCCAGAAGAGGTAGAGAAAAGCAAAGAACTGTAATACAGTGGACCCTTGACTTACAAACTCAATTTGTTCGCGAGTGCTGGTTGTAACTCAAGTTGGTTGTAAGTCAAGACTATTTTTCCCATAAGAAATAATGGAAATACCCATAATGCGCTCTGATCCTCCCACAGCAACACTTACTTAACCTTTTCATAATAAAAATGGGTTGTGTAATGTGCATAATTTACCAAAACACCAATAATTTTTCTAATGTACTAACCAAAAATTTATAAAAAGTGCCTAGCCTACCAGAAACAACAATTTCATACTGTACTCACCATTTAATTTGACATCTTTGGGCTGCAGGAAGGGAGGAGAAAGAAACGGAAGGTGGTTATTGTTTAGAAGGAGCCTCCTTATGCAAATCTTTTCTTTGTAAAATTGTCGAGATGGTGGATTTTGACATGCTGTACATATTAGCGAGATCGGTCACACGAACACCACTGTCATATTTCCGCACAATTTCCTTCTTCGTTTCGATTGTGATCGCTGTTTCTCAAGTTAATAATGACAGTAGTCAAGCACTCAGTTCAAAGCTGGTCGTGTTGTGGACTGCTGTAATAATACACTCCAAAGCAAGCCGGTGCTGACTCAGCCTGATGACATCATCATGTGCCGCGCCAGCCTGCTAGCTAACATCCCTTAACAATCGCTTTCTTTACCTTTGTTACCTTCTCTTCCTTCCTTAGCAATTATGCGTCTTGATTGCCATGGTCTTAGTGAATTATATATACAGATAAATCACTGCACTGTCCGAAATTACATCCACAAAAGCATGTATCTGGGCTCCGACTGACGCTTTGTTTGTTTGTTTGTTTGTTTACAATTATACACGTGGCCGCATTCGGGTCGTAACGCAAGAAGTTGGTTGTAAATCAAAACAAAAATTTTGATTGTAAATCAAGTTGTTCGCATGTCAGGCTGGTCGTATATCAAGGGTCGACTGTATAAGATGATATTCATGCTACTGTAGTTGACCTTGTGCTTGTCCATGGTTTAACAATGAGAAAACCTCCGCAATTAATGCATCTGAATCTCACTCGCTACATAGTTGCTTTCCTAGTCTGTACCTTCAGAATTGAGAACAGGTAAAGCATTTTAATTTAATGGCATTTAGCAGATGGCGAGCGCCTGGTGGCCGGGCCTGCACCCATGGGGCTCGGCCGGGCACAGCCCGAAGAGGTAACGTGGGTCCTCCTCCCCATGGGCTCACCACCTATGGGAGGGGCCAAGGAGGTTGGGTGCAGTGTGAGTTGGGTGGTGGCGAGGCGGGACCTTGGCGGTCTGATCCTGGCTACAGAAACTGGCTCTTGGGACGTGGAATGTCACCTCTCTGAAGGGAAGGAGCCTGAGCTAGTGCGTGAGGTGAGAGGTTCCGGCTAGATATAGTCGGACTCACCTCGACGCACAGCTTGGACTCTGGAACCAATCTCCTTGAGAGGGGCTGGACTCTCTACCACTCTGGAGTTGCCCCGGTGAGAGGCGCCGAGCAGGTGTGGGCATACTTATTGCCCCCCGACTTGGAGCCTGTGCATTGGGGTTTACCCCGGTGGACGAGAGGGTGGCCTCCCTCCGCCGGGTGGGGAAGGGTCCTGACTGTTGTTTGTGCATATCGCCAACAGCAGTTTGGAGTATCCACCCTTTTGGAGTCTCTGGAGGGTTGCTAGAGGGCATACCTTCTGGGGATTCCCTCGTTTTGCTGGGAGACTTCAATGCTCACGTGGGCAATGACAGTGAGACCTGGAAGGGCGTGATTGGGAGGAATGGCCCCGATCTGAACCCGGCGGTGTTTTGTTATTGGACTTCTGTGCGCGTCATGGATTGTCCATAACGAACACCATGTTCAAGCATAAGGGTGTTCATATGTGCACTTGGCACCAGGACACCCTAGGCCTCAGGTCGATGATCGACTTTGTGGTCGTGTCGCCGGACTTGCGCCATATGTCTTGGACACTCGGGTGAAGAGAGGGGCGGAGCTGTCAACTGATCACCACCTGGTGGTGAGTTGGCTTCATGGTGGGGAAGATGCGGTCAGACCTGGTAGGCCCAAGCGTGTTGTGAGGGTCTGCTGGGAACGGCTGGCAGAGTCCCCTGTCAGAAGTAGCTTCAACTCCCACCTCCGGCAGAACTTCAACCACGTCCCGAGGGAGGTGGGGGACATTGAGTCGAATGGGCCATGTTCCGTGCCTCTATTGTTGAGGCGGCTGACGGAGCTGTGGCCGCAAGGTGGTCGGTGCCTGTCGTGGCGGCAATCCCGAACCCGTTGGTGGACACCGCGTGAGGGATGCCGTCAAGCTGAAGAAGGAGTCCTATAGGACTTTTTTGTCCTGTGGGTCTCTGGAGGCAGCTGATAGGTACCGGCAGGCCAAGCGAACGCTGCTTCGTTGTTGCTGAGGCAAAACTTCGGGCATGGGAGGAGTTTGGAGAGGCCATGGAGAACGACTTTCGGACGACTTCGAGGAGATTCTGGTCCACCGTCCGGCAGTGCAGTGTCAACACCGTATATGGTGGGGATGGTGCGCTGCTGACCTCGACTTGGGACGTTGTGGGTCGGTGGGAGGAGTACTTCGAAGACCTCCTCAATCCCACTAACATGCCTTCCAATGAGGAAGCAGAGCCTGGGGACTCTGAGGTGGGCTCTCCCATCTCTGGGACTGAAGTCACCGAGGTGGTCAAAAACTCCTTGGTGGCAGGGCCCGGGGTGGATGAGATCCGAGTTCCTTAAGGCTCTGGATGTTGTAGGACTGTCTTGGTTGACACGTCTCTGCAACATCGCATGGACATCGGGACAGTGCCTCTGGATTGGCAGACCGGGGTGGTGGTCCCCTCTTTAAAAGGGGACGGAGGGTGTGTTCCAACTATAGAGGGATCACACTCCTCAGCCTCCCTGGAAAAGTCTATTCGGGGGTTCTGGAGAGGAGGGTCCGTCGGATAGTGAACCTCGGATTCAGGAGGAACAGTGTGGTTTTAGTCCTGGTCGCGAACAGTGGACCAGCTCTTCACCCTTAGCAGAGTCCTGGAGGGTGCATGGGAGTTTGCCCGACCGGTCTACATGTGTTTTGTGGACTTGGAAAAGGCATTCGACCGTGTCCCTCGGGAATCCTGTGGGGGTGCTCGGGAGTATGGGGTACGGCCCCCTGATAAGAGCTGTTCGGTCTCTGTACAACCGGTGTCAGAGCTTGGTCCGCATTGCCGGCAGTAAGTCGAGCCCGTTTCCAGTGAGAGTTGGACTCCGCCAGGGCTGCCCTTTGTCACCGATTCTGTTCATAACTTTTATGGACAGAATTTCTAGGCGCAGCCAGGGTGTTGAAGGGGTCGGTTTGGTGGACTCAGGATTGGGTCACTGCTTTTGCAGATGATGTTGTCCTGTTTGCTTCATCAGGCCGTGATCTTCAGCTCTCTCTGGATCGGTTCGCAGCTGAGTGTGAAGCGGCTGGGATGAGAATCAGCACCTCCAAATCCGAGAGCATGGTCCTCAGCCGGAAAAGGGTGGAGTGCCCTCTCAGGGTTGGGGGAGAGATCCTGCCCCAAGTGGAGGAGTTCAAGTATCTTGGGGTCTTGGTCACGAGTGAGGGAAGAATGGGCGTGAGATCGACAGGCGGATCGGTGCGGCGTCCGCAGTGATGCGGGCTCTGCATCGGTCTGTCGTGGTGAAAAAGGAGCTGAGCCGTAAGGCAAAGCTCTCAATTTACCAGTCGATCTACGCTCCTACCCTCACCTATGGTCATGAGCTATGGGTAGTGACCGAAAGAACGAGATCGCGAATACAAGCGGCTGAAATGAGTTTCCTCCGCAGGGTGTCTGGGCTTTCCCTTAAAGATAGGGTGAGAAGCTCAGTCATCCGGGAGGGGCTCAGAGTAGAGTCACTGCTCCTCCGCATCGAGAGGAGTCAGATGAGGTGGCTCGGGCATCTGATCAGGATGCCTCCTGGACGCCTCCCTGGTGAGGTGTTCGGCACGCCAACGGGAGGAGGCCCGGGGAAGACCCAGGACACGCTGGAGGGACTATGTCTCCCGGCTGGCCTGGGAACGCCTTGGGATTCTCCCGGAAGAGCTGGAAGAAGTGGCCGGGAGAGGGAAGTCTGGGCCTCTCTGCTTAAGCTGCTGCCCCCGCGACCCGACCTCGGATAAGCGGAAGAGGATGGATGGATGGCATTTAGCAGACGTACATTGCATAATTACAGGGATACTTTCCCAGGAGCTGTAGAAAAATGTTCATATTGCCAGAACTGGATAGATAATACGCAAAAATTACACTATATTTAGAACTTACCTGTATTTTTTGTACATTGCAGTACAAAGATGCATTGTGTGCATGTGTGTGTGTGTGTGTGTGTGTGTGTGCGTGTTTGTGTGTAGAATTGAAAGGCAATCTCATAGTGGAGGAAGACAATGACTCCTGTCATAGGCATAAGAACAAAAAATAGTGTATATGGCGTGAAAGTAAAAAACTCCACCAAGAAAGTCAATCAATTAGATTTTTATTCAGTCACAGATGAGTACATGGATTCTACGTTGCAAGGCAGAAGAGCAGTTACATTTTTTTCTATTGGATTTTTATAATTTCTTCTTCCTCCCCCTTCCCCTTATTTCTGAAAAATAAATACAATATTGTTTACTTAAGCATTTTGTTTATAGTATGCTAATGGACCATGTTTTCTTATTTTTTTTACTGATCAGATAGACCCTAAAGAAGGAAAGGTCTTTTTTCCTATGTCAAATAGATATGTTCCTAAGAAACTGGTAATTGTCTTTGGTCAGCTTACTGCGCCCTGTCTTATGACAGACACCTGTATGAATAACCTGCCATTATAGCAAAATGGCTTTGTCAGCTATTAACCCTAAGTATCTTGCAAGCAGTTAATTTTTCTTTCACAATGGTCATGGCCAAAAACATTATTTGCTTACAGGAAACACTAGAGGGCAACCCCCCTGGCTCACATCAGGTCCAAGGGTTTGGAGCTTAGAAGCTCAACCTTGCTGTGGCCTGTGGCCACTGCCAGAGGGTGCCTGGACAATTTCTGAGCCCTGGGTTGCAGCACTTCCGCTACACTCAGAAGTACTGCTGGAAGAAGATCTGGGTAATCTATTAAAGGGGCTACCTCACTCCATTCGGGAAGCCAGAGGCAGGAGGAGGTGGACGAAGCTTGCTGGGAGATGAGTGAAGGCAGCAGAGGAACAGAAGATGGGACTGTGTTTTGCTACTGGTGCTGTATTGACTGTGGTGTGAGTGTGGGGAATGCGTGGCTCACATGGAAAAGAAAAACATGTGCTGGACAGTAATTGTGTCTGCCTGTCTATGTCGAATAGGGCGGCTGATACGCCCCCTGGTGATCCACAAGTGGCATCCCAGATGGGACCTCCTGGCTATCAGCTGGCATCACATGCTACGCTGTAACAACCTGAACATGAAGTAGGTATACAAAGTCCCTTTTTAAAAGAATTCAGACCAAATCAAGACCCAATGCCTGCAATATGTACAGGTAAGATCATTGCAACCTCATCCAGTATGCCGTAGTATGTCATGATACAGTGAACAGTACAATACTGATTTAGTGTATATACAAAGTTCAAACTTTTTTACTGTACAGTGTGCTTACCTCTGCTGTTTCACTGCAGAGAATTGTTGAGCTTGATTCCAGTGACACGCCACATGTTGATGAGGATGGATTTAACTTCATAGCGAGCGCTACCACTGCACCACCATGCCACTCCACACACAAGATGGTCGCTGAAAAATCATTTAACATAAAAGATTTTCTTTCCTGTTAGTGGTCCACTTATTTTGCTCTACACCAGTGGCTTGATACTCATGTGGCTAAAGATTTCTGTTGCAGCCAGTTTCAGAATCTGTGATCTCATTGTTTAGATCAGGGTTACTGAGAGTAGCTGCAGGTTTTAGTTCCAACCAGCTTCTGTTTTTTTAATAGGACTCCTGGGCTAATTAAGTGAACTGTTATTTCCCAGATTCTGGGGTTTGGGAACAAAGAAAAAAAAAGAAATTAGAAAACTAAGTTTGGTGAAAAATAAAATCGAATCCCCTTCACTGCCAAAAGAGATCTTACTCTGCTGGGCACTTGAGCAAGACCCTTAACCTGTAATTGCTCCAGGGGCGCTGTACAATGGCTGACCCTGTGCTCTGACCCCAAGGGGCATGCAAAAACTAACAAATTCCTAATGCAAGAAATTGCATAAAGCGAAATAAAGAATAAAAAAAATATTAAAATGAACTAAGCATATAGAAATAATGTGTTTTTTTTTCTTTTTAACAATATTTTCATCTTGATTTTCATTTCTAATTGTCATTATTAAGATACAATGAAGGGAGCAAACTGAACAGAGAAAGGGTAAAATATATTAAATCAACAAAAGACAGTTGAGCATTTAAATATATAGCAACAATAGAAATATTTCTAAATGCCTTATACACGAATGTTGAATAAGAGAGGATAAAAAATAAAAGCTAATTAATTGACATCAGTGTTACCAGTTGTTGCTGATTATGAATTTGGTTGAAACAAAAACCTGAAGCCACAATGGGCCTCCAGGATTGACTTTGAGAACCCCTGGTTTATATTGCTGGTCATTTTTTCTCTTTCTTGTTTTGTTATGTTTTCAGAAAGTCACAATATTATGAGATGGATGCTGTATTCTCATTTTGGTATTAATTCAGTTTTTCCATTTTTAGAATTTACCCCATTAATAGTATTTTTTTTATTGCAATCATTCCATACAAATCAATCATTTTTTACAAAAAGTAGAATTGAGAACAAGTCGACCCCCACCCCTGAGAGAGAGAGCAAGACCAACAGAGTAAAATTTAAGACTTGTAAACATACCTAAATTGAAAGTTTGATATGCCAATAGAGATGAATGGAGAAGAAAAAGAAATACAGAAATAATTGCTTCCTCTGTGTTTTAAGAGCTTATTTTAAAATATTACTGATTAGATCCTGCCATGTTTTGAAAATAATCTGTACAGATCCTCTAACTGAGTATTTGATTGTGAGTACAAGGCTATCTGAGAGGTAATTAAAATTTTGGTCCAGAATTATGCTAATTTGGTGCAGTCCCAGAACATGTGACCCAGTGAGGCTGGGGCTTGGTTGCAACGTTCGCAGGTTGGATCATGCCCTGGAAACATTTTGGAGAGTTTTAGTCGAGACAGATGTGCTCGATATATAACTTTGAGTTGTATAATTGTATGCTTTGCGCATATGGAGCTCGAGTGAATTCTCTGCATTGCTACTTTCAACTCCTTTTCTGATATATTAATTGAGAGACCTTTTTCCCAGTGTCCTCTTGGATCTTTGAAAGGGAGGGACTGTAAAATGATTTTATATATTGTAGAGATGGAGTCTAATTCCTTGAGATTGAGCAATATTTTTTCCAGCATGGATGAGGGTGCAAGATGAGGAAAATCGGGAAGGTTCTGTTTAACAAAGTTCCTAATTTGAAGATAGTGGAAGAAATGTGTAGCTGAAATGTTAAATTTGGATTATAATTGTTCATAGGATGCAAAGATGTTGTTTATATAAAGATCTCTAAGTAAGTTAATCCCAAATTTTTTCCAGATATTAAAAAAACTGCATATGTTTGTGAAGGTTGAAAGAGGTGGTTCTCTTGCAGAGGCGCCACAGATAAAAGCTTCTTCATCTTAAAATGCCTTCTACATTGGTTCCATGTTCTGAGGTAGTGAAGCACAATTGGGTTATTAGTATATTGCCAATAACTTGTATTTATTGGGGCACAGAGCAGAATATAAAGAAGTACTGCAGGATTTTACTTCTATTGTGGACTAAGCCTGTGTTTGTTCTTCTATTTGTGTCCAGGTTTTTATAGCTTGTATGTTTTCTGGAAACTGGAAGTTAGGTAGAGCCATGCCACCTTCTGCTTTTTGTCTTTGTTGCTCTTTGGATACGTGGATGTTTTGAGTTCCAAGTAAATGAGGTTATTGTTGAATCTAATTGCTTAAAACATGATTTATTGATGTATATTGGGATGTTTTGAAATAAAAAAAGGAGTTTAGGAAGAATATTCATCCTAACAGTGTTAATTCTTCCAGCTAGTGTGAGATGAAGGGTTGACCATCTATGCAAGTCTTGTTTAATTTTTTCCATGCAGACGGCGAAATTTTGTTGATAAAGAGCTTTATGTTTACTTGTGATGTTTACCCCGAGGTATTTAAACTGTTCTGCAATGATAAAAGGTAGGGTGTCTAATCTAATATTATATGTTTAAGAATTCACTGGAAAAAGTACACTTTTATTCATATTAATTCTGAGACCAGAGATCTTTTGAAATTCTATGAGTGCCGTTAAGACTGCAGGCAAAGAATTTTGTGGGTCTGATATATACAGTACCATACCATCTGCATATAGAGAAATTTTCTTTTCCAGTCCTTATCTGATCAGTATTTTGACAGTGTATTGCCAGTGGTTCAATGGCGATTGCAAACTATACAGTAAAAACTTTTTTAAAAATGACTTTTAAGCACAAGGAAAAAAGGAACATTTGAAAAATCTGTAATTTAATAAACCTCCAAGAAAAGTAACATTGCAACAAATCACGCTACGAACCACTCCCTGTAAACACTTTTTTTAATGAGTTTTAAGCACAGGGAAAAAAACGAACATTTGAAAAAAGAGAAAAGTAACATTGCAACAATTCACACTACAAACTGAAAAATTAACTTTTGAAAAATCTGTAATACAAAAACCATTAACCACCAAGAAAACTAACCTTGCATGAGTCAAGTTCTGGCATGAAGTGAGTAGGAACTGGGTGGAGAGATGGTTACAGTTTTGAGAGAGTCCGGCTCCGCGATGGAGGGATGTTTCCTTCAGGTGTTTTCTCTGTTGTGATTTCTTGCGTTTCTGGTGTTTTTAGCTGTTTAGCTGGTGGATCAGTGTGATTAGTTTTTCACAAATTCTTTTGTAGCTTCAGAGTCGGAACTAGCAGCCTCTCCATGCCTTACCACAATATGAATGCCACTTCTTTTGCGAACCTTTTCAAACCATTCTTTACTGGCTTTAAATTCCTCACTTTCGGCACTCATAGAAGGATAGTTTTGCAGCAAATTCCCATGAATCTTCCTGGCTTTCTTGCATGACATCACCTCGCTTACGCTATCCCCTGCAAGTTGCTTCTCGTTCAGCCACACTAGCAACAGTTTTTCCATCTCTTCCAGCACTTGTGGCCTCTGCCTAGTTAACACTGTAAGTCCTTTTGCAACATCAGCTGCTTTAATAGTTTCTTTCTGCTTTAGAATAGTCGAAATCGTAGATTTTTACTTCTTGTACTCGGTGGCAAGATCAGTAACACGAACACCACGCTCAAACTTTTCAATAATTTCTTTCTTTACTTCGATTTCAGCTTTCTTCAAAACTTTCTTCTCACCACTCTTCACTTGCTTAGAAGCCATGGTTAACTACAAAAGTACACAAAATAATGTAGAGCACAAAGAGATCACAGGTAAAGCCCGCATGTCTGACTGAGAACAATAAACAGGGAGTGGCTCAACACGTGCTTAAATACAGTAATCAGTGCGTACGAACCAGAAGAGAAATGGAATAAAGCACAAAGAGTTCACAGCGAAAGCATGCACGCATGTGCAAGCACGCACGTCTGACCGAGAACAATGCAACACGTACGGAAATCATCGGCGCGCACAAACCGAAAGGGAAACTGGCTTGTTCGTATACCGAGTGTGTGGCAAACTTTTTGGTCGTAAACTGAGTTGTACATGTACTGAGACGTTTGTGAACCGAGGTTCCACTGTATAAGGATTTATAGTAGTCTCTAAATGTGTACATTATATTTTTGTGGTCAATGATTTTGTCTCCGTTCGTGTTGGTGATTACTGGGATTGCGTTGCGGACTTCTTGCTTGTGAATTTGTTGAGCTAAAAGCTTATTAGCTTTCTCTCCATGTTCATAGTAATGATGTCTGGATTTATAAATTAGTTGTTCGTTTTCTTTAGTTGTCAAGAGGTTTAGTTCTGAATGCAGAGCCTGCCTTTTCCTATGTAGAGCCTCGCTTGGAAGCCTGGCATGTTTCTCATCTATTCTAGTAATTTCGCTTTTTAGCTCTGCTTACTTTCTTGGTTTCTAATTTATTTCTGTGGGAAAGATATGAGATAATCTGTCCTCTTAAGAAGGCCTTAAGAGTTTCCCAGAGTATTCCTGCAGAAATCTCAGAGAATGAATTTGTCTCTAGAAAGAATCTGATTTGTTTGGATATAAATTCTATCCAATTCTCGTCTGCTAATAAAAGCTGGTTGTGACATCTGCAAGGTGATTGTGTGGGGCATAGTAACTTTAGCTCCAAGATCAGAGGTGCATGGTCAGAAATAACAATAGCATCGTATTTGCAAGATTTAATCAAAGGCAAGAAATTATTATCTATAAAGAATTAATCAATTCTTGAGTACTGGTAAGTAGAAAGAATACGTTCTTGCGTTTGGGTTTAAAAACCTCCAGGGGTCTGATAAGTTGTGATCAGTTATAAACTTTGCAGTGTTAGATGTCGCCCCCCCCTGTGGTAGCAGTCCTATCTAAGAGTGGATTTAAAACACAATTAAAGTCCCCAGCCATTATAATTTTATGATTGCTCAAATTGGGAATGGATGCAAATAAATTTTGTACAAATTCCTTATCATCAACATTAGGTGCATAAGCATTTATCAAAATCATTTTACAGTTAGATAAGTCTCCCATGACCATTATATATCTCCCTTCAGGATCCAATACTACATCTGATGCTGCAAATGATACTGTTCTATGTATGAGAATTCCCACACCTCTAGTTTTCTTTGTAAAGCTAGAATGGAACATTTGGCCAGTTCAGTCCTTTTGCAGCCGGAACTGATCCTTGCTCAGTAAGTCTGTCTCCTTTAAAAATACCATTTTAGAGTTTAAACCTGTTAGGTGAGAGAGTACTTTCTGTCTCTTTAATTCGTGATTCAGGCCTTTAACATTCCAGCTCACAAAGTTAACTGTCCCATCATGGAGTCATTAATTCTGAATTTTTGATGTCATTTTATAGTCTTAACTGGAAGTGAGACAGCTTCAGCCTTAACTTTCTGTTTCCTCAAGAGTTACTGCCATGCAACCTATTATTACGTTGGTAGTTATAATTATAAAGATTAAAAGGATAGATTAGGTATAAATATTGCCTGCTCTCTTTCTCTCCAAACCAGTCCCCCACCCCTTAACCCCCCATCCTCCCATTTTGCCTCCCCACGTGAGGCTAAAACTCATTTCACACAGTTCTGGTCCTCTGACATACCCAGAGACAGAACACATCCAAAGTAAAACAAGCCCCCACGCAGAGGCATTTTAGGATTAAAAAATAGACATATCTATTACCAATATAGTCTAAATACTATATGCCTAAAATTTAATCATTAACAAACTATGAACTTAAAATATATATAATCTTCGGCAATCTTAATGTATTAAGATAATACACCCAGATAATAAACCCGGGGAATGGTGTTAGAAAGTGGTCCAGAATAAGCATAATAAGTCTTATACAATAATATACAAAAATAAAATAAAATACAATAATAGCAATAACAATAAACCAAGTGTATGATGTTGAACAGTCTCATTTAGGGTAGAGAAAAAATAATTAGATAAAAAAAAAGAAGGAATTAAGCACAAACGTCTATAACTGTAATTAAAACATAAACAGATAGCGTCTGAGTAATAATGAATAATAATGAGGATATATAATGATAAAAACCCGTATCTTAACAAATAAATCAGACAGTAGGTTATTTATCCTTGCCATATCAAGAACGGCTATGACTCACTACAGTATTATGTTTCAGAATAGTGCCGGGATCAGCTTTCTTAATTCCTTTTCTGCTTCTTCCTTGCTGGTGAAGACATAGAATTGACCATGCAATTCCACTTTCAGTTTGGTAGAATACAAGAGGCTGTATTTGATATTGGCTTGCCATAACCACTGTTTAATGTTGTAGAAGGCTGCGTGTTTAGTAGCTGTTGCTGGAGAGAAATCAGGAAAGATACCAATGTGGTTATTTTCATATATAATCTCTTGCTTGTGTCTGAGGAGTGCCATCACCTCTATCTTAAATAATAATCTCTCAAAGTGAATAATAAAAGATCTAGGACTAACGGTATTTGATCGGCATACACGATAAGCCGCTGCTATCTCAGAATCTGCTTTAAAGTTCTCTCCAATTATTTTATAAAATAGTTTGGCTGCGAATTTCACTGTGTTTGGACTTTCTCGATTCTCAGGCAGACCTTCAATTCTGATATTACTCCTTCTGTTTCCATCTTCCAAAGCAGCAAGTCTGTCTCAGAGTTTTTTGCATTCAGAGCTGACAGTTGTTGCTTTTTTTTCAGCACTGGCAGCTATATTTTCGGCTGTTTCAATCCAAGTCGTGAGTTGGTCTCGTCCGTTGCGAGAGATGGACGTCTGAAGCGGAGCTCCACTAGCAGCGGTGTCATTTTTTCATACTATTGCTTATTATCCTGAGATATCCTGTATTTAATAATAATAATAATAATAATAATAATAATAATAATAATAATAATAATAATAATACATTTTATTTATATAGTGCCTTTCCCATGCTCAAGGCACTTACAGAATATAAGAAAGAAATGCAGGGTAAACAGTATATAGCTATAGTACAAACCAAATAAATAAATAAAAATAAATAAAATAAAGGGGGTCCGAAAGGAATGAAACCTAAAGCTACATCCAAACTAAGATCGGCAAGCCCAAGTTCAAGGTACGGCCTTTCAGAGACTGACCTGGATCAGATGGGCGAAAGCCCTGACTCCTCGGGACCACGGTCCACCACATCATCTCTGGCTAAGAGCGAAATAGGGAGCGAATGTACTAGCGTGAGTGAAACAGGTCTCTATAGCTCGCCGATTGGAGAAGATCACCTGAAACTGGCAAAGGCCTTGCAGTCCGCGCGAGCCGGGATCACCGGCTACAATAGAGCCTGCTGCCTCACCTATGGTGTACGAAAGCAGAATTGATCTGTCTGAACTGAAGGTGATGATTGCTGAGCTCATGCAAGAGATAAAGAAAGATATAAAGAAAAGTGAGAAGGCAAGGGAAAAGGCAAATGAGAAGCTGTGACTGGAGCTGCAATGGGAGCTGCAACAGGTGCTGGATACATTTGAAGAGCACATTCAGGAAACCTCGTTTAAACTGAGTACACTTGCTGATCAACTGGAGGATGTCAAGGAGACATTCACGACTCGCATTAATAGTATTGTAATAATGAAAATTACCAATGAGTGAAGCAGACATCAGGACAAAAGATACAGAATATTGAAAGACTAGTAAATAACAGTGTAAATAACCAGAACATTGTTGTGCTAGTGAGTTAAATGAATGAATGGATGACAACTAATTGTCTTCAAATACAGATAAAACCGAAATGTTAATTATTGGAGGGAATGATGCTGATCACATCAAAATCCTGTCTCTATTTAACCATTAGGTGTTATCTTTGACATTAGCATGTCATTTAAAGCAGACATTAAAAAACTATCCAAAACATGTTTTTTCCATCTTAAAAATGTTGGAAAATTAAGACATTTTCTAAATATACAGGATACTGAGAAATTAGTTAATGCATTTGTTTCTAGTAGTACTGGCTACTGCAATAGGGTATTCACTGGCTCTTCAATTGTTTTTTTATAAAGCTTCCAGTTAATTCAAAATGCTGCTGCAATAACTATTGCAAGAACCAGAAAGTATAAACAAACAACTTCAGCTTAGGGCTGATTTCAAAATCCTCCTTTTACCTTATAAATCCTTAAATGGCCAAGGCCCTGATACTTATCTGAACTTATCATTACTTAGAAACCAGAGTGCACATTAAGAACTCAAGATGCCAGCTTGCTTATGATTTCAAGGATTAATAAAATAATAGTGTGATATTAAGTTTTTAGTTACAAGGCCTCAATGCCATAGAACGATCTGCCGGCTACTATAAGAGATGTCTCCTCAGACTCAGTTTTTAAATCCAGACTGAAGACACACTAATTTAGTCTAGTATACCCTGACTAGAGTTGTTGATTAGCTGTGTATACTGCATCTCTGTTTGTTAGCCAGTTGTGCAAAGAATATAAGCAATGCAATATTTATAAAATGCTATTAACCCTCCTTTATTTTGTTTCCCTTTTTGGTTTCTGATGTGGCACTGCTCTACTGCCAAATTATTCTCCTACCTATGAAAAAGTCATCTTAGATAAAGGGGCATTGGAATCATGCGATAGAAGGGTCCTTTTATCAGACTGGATGACTCAGCAATGACTCTGCAGTAGAAGGCCCAGGAACGGGTAGACAGTTAGATGACCAAGGTGTTCAGGATTCAAACTATGTCTGATTTTGTCTTTGATGATCTTTGTTACAATTTCATCTCCTCCGTTGACAACTAGCCATTGTTCTGCAATTAATTAATGTACAGATGTTGATGGATTCCATATATATTAATCAGTTTTGACTTTTTTGTCCTGTGTATTTTAACAAATCTGTATTTTTATACATTCAAATTCCATTCCATTTAGTGATTAGTATAATATTTCCATGTCTTGGGATTTGTCATGAAGCGCTGTGCTTAGTTTGTGTAATTTTGGGCTGTACAAAAACAAATCGTTTTAGCAGGTGAATAAAAATCATTTTAGTATTAAAAATTTTAAAACACAAGACAAAAACACATTAAAATTATCCTCATAGTATGCACAAATGCTTGCTACATTTAAAACAAAAACTTCCTACCTACCTTCCTAAAAATCCTACCTGCTTCTCTTCACACTCCATGATTCTACCGGCCCTTGAGTTCCTGTTTCTCACCCTCTGATTTCCACTGAAGGTGACATGAACAACCATTACAGTTCACATGCAGAACCAATATAGTTCATACACAAAGCTGTGACAGGGTGCATACATATAACAAGTATGTTTCGTACGTGAAACTGGCATAGTACAAAAACCAATAGAGTTCAAGTGCAAAACTGACACGTTACCCATATGAAACCAGAACAGGACATGCATGAAACTAATATGGCTAATATGCCAGCACAGGGCAGGAAACAAACCCGGGCATGGCGCCAGCCCACCACAGATTGTATATTCATTTATTGTAAAACTATTATTTTTATCCCAGCATAAAACCATCATCAGCATCCTCTTGCAATCAAATAAAGCATCGTCTTTTATAAAATCATTTACCTTGATCTGCTCTTTGTCAGAGACGGCTGGGGAGGCAACACAGCCGGGACGCCCAGGAGGAGCAGAGGAGGGCTTGCGCCTTCCCCAGACCATGTGGGGGCGACCGCCCTGGTTACTTTGTGGACCTGTAGGGGCCCGTGGTCGCTACCAGGGGGCGCCCCTCTGCCTTCTGAGCCCTGGACCTCAGCGCTTCCGCCACACCCGGAAGTGCTGGGGGGATGAAGACTGGGGACACCCGGAGTGCTTCCAGGCGCACAGCCAGCACTTCCGCCACACAGGGGACACAACTCATCATTGATATTGGTCTATCAGACCATTTCCTTCTACTATTTAATATAGAAATAAAGATAGAAAACACTCATGAGAAGCATTTTGTTAAAAAACAGCTTTAAAACTTACAAGCATTCTAAGCAATCAGTCCGTTTATAATGCCAACTATAATAGCGAGGATAATGCAAATAGTAAAGTGAAAACTTTAATTCTAAAGTAAGAGCTGTTCTTCTAGCATTGTTATACCATGGAAGACCCAAAGAGTGTCTGATTTAAAAAGAACATGTCATAGAGCTGAGCGTAAATGGAGGAAAACTAAACTAACTATTCATTATGAGATATTGAAGGTTAAAATAACAGAATATAATAACACAGTCCGTCTTGAGAGGCGCTGCTATTTCTCTAAGACTATAAATAACAATGCTAGTAATCCCAGAGTCTTATTTTCTACAATTGATCGTCTGTTAAACCCAGGGAACACAAAGGAATGCCTCCAAAATACTTCCAGTGAAACCTGTGAGAACATTGCTGTATTTTTCAATCAAAAAATTAATGATATTAGAGATAACATAGTATATCTCCCCAACACTGCAGAACCTCCAAAGCCCCGGTACTCCGTTATAAACAAATTGAATGCTTTCAGCAGGATAGATTTACCTGAATTACATAGAATAATCTCTCAACTGAAACCCTCCACCTGCGTCCTTGACCAAATACCAACAAGTTTTTTCAAAGAAGTATCAGGCGTGCTAATTGACAATATTCTTGACATAGTAAATTCGTCATTAGATACGGGGGTCTTCCCAGACTGTCTTAAGACTGCTGTAGCTAAACCCCTGCTCAAGAAAAATAATCTTGACCTCTCTGCCTTTGAAAATTTTAGACCCATCTCTAACCTGCCCTTCTTAAGTAAAATTCTAGAGAAGGCAGTCATTTTGCAATTAAATGACTACCTCAATAAACATGCTATTCTTGATAAATTTCAGTCAGGTTTTAGAACAAATCACAGCACAGAAACTGCACTTGTTAAAGTAGTAAATGACTTGCAGGTAAATGCAGACAGAGGCCATTTATCTGTTCTCATCCTCTTAGATCTGAGTGCCACATTTGACACCATTGATCACAATATTCTTAGAAATCGCCTTAGTCAATGGGTGGGCCTCTCTGGCAGTGTCTTAAATTGGTTTGAATCCTACCTGGTAGGTAGAAAATTCTTTGTTAGTTGTGGTAATTACAACTCAAAGACACATGATATCCGATATGGTGTTCCACAAGGCTCTATCCTGGGTCCGCTGCTGTTCTCAATCTACATGCTTCCGTTAGGTCAGATTATCTCAGGTTACAACGTGAGTTACCACAGCTATGCTGATGACACACAGCTGTACTTATCTATAGCACCCGATGACACCAACTCTCTTGATTCACTAACACAATGTCTTACTGGTATTTCTGAATGGATGAATAATAATTTTCTCAAACTAAATAAAGAGAAAACTGAAATTTTAGTAATTGGCAATAATGGATTCAATGAGGTTATCAGAAATAAACTTGATGCATTAGGATTAAAAGTTAAGACGGAAGTAAAAAACTTAGGGGTAACCGTTGACTGTAATCTGAATTTTAAATCGCGTATTCATCAGACCACTAGGACAGCATTTTTTCACTTAAGAAACATAGCTAAAGTTAGACCTCTTATATCACTGAAAGATGCTGAGAAATTAGTTTTGTTTTCAGTCGACTAGATTACTGTAACGCACTCCTCTCAGGACTACCCAAAAAAGACATAAATCATTTGCAACGAGTGCAGAATGCAGCTGCTAGAATCCTAACTAGGAAAAGAAAATCTGAACACATTTCTCCAGTTTTGATGTCGCTACACTGGTTGCCTGTGTCATTCAGGATTGACTTTAAAATACTGCTTATGGTTTATAAAGCCTTAAATAATCTCGCTCCATCTTATACAGTAAATGTTGATTGATTGATTGATACTGCTGTGAAGTAAGGACCATGCCAGTGCATGGCATTGTTTCAGTTTGTTATGCTGTGATAGTCAGTGACCTCCAGCCTCTGAGTGGTCATGTTAGTGCTGAAAGTTAACTGGCCAGAGTTCAACAATTAATTAATTGACATACAGTATATTGTTATCAATCATATCAAACAGAGTCTACTTTGCTTTCTACTTGTTTAAACAACATTGGGTCTTTGTGTGTACTAACTTTGTATTTAGTAATTTGTGAAATTGATACTTGCCTTTTACCTGTGAACTTGTCACAGCGCTCTGCATCTGCACTTAATGAAGCATGCTATACAAAATTAAACCAATTTGAAAGTGGTTGTTAAAACATCAACATGTTCAGCATTAGTTTGTGAATCTATTAAAGATGAACGTTCTTTTATTTTGTGTCTGTTAGAAATAGGTGAGCACTTCAGTGACTCATTACACAATGATTTTTTTTTAACCCATGAGGCTTACTTTTCTACACATACATAAGAGAAAATTTAATCTGGGTACAGTCCATGTGATAGTTTTACAATGAATGCTAAATGAATAGATGGATGTCTTTCATAAGTACACTGTAGTTTTTTGTGGCAACCTTCTTGACAGGTTTCTCCGCATTATCTACCCATTGCAAAAACATAAACTATGTGAAATTGTTCACAGAAAATGACAAAAGACCATATAAATTTACATAAAGTAAATTCCTGCTGTACAATGCCTAAAATTTAACTTGAGTTTTTCACAATCTCCTGCTCTTCTTCTCCCTCTGTCTGTTTTTTTACTGACCTCTTATTTGGAAAAATACTTAGAATAAAACACAATTTTGAATGCATTTTTCCAATTACAATGCTAGCACGTGATGCAGTGGTTTTCTTACTGATGGTAATAGTCACAATGTGTAGGCACATCAAAAGTAGTAAGCACTATTTCTGCATGTCCATATACATGTATAAAAATATCAAAATTCTGGAGAAAATCATTACCATTATTTATTTGTATTTTTCTTCAACTTACCTCACAGAAATCGTATGGGGCTTCCATAACAAAGGTGAAAGTAATGAATAATGTGATATATCTTTTGAGTCAACATTTAAATGTATTCTCATAAATTAATCTGCTCTGGATTACATAGTGACCTATAGATGTGATATATTACCATGAAATCAAAAACAGAAACAGCCGCTGGATCTTGAAACACATAGTTTCATCTAATTAATGTTGATTGACCATTAGGACAATTAATTTGTGTCTTTTTGTGTCACTGTAGTCCACATGGACAATTTGTGAATTCTAAAACAGAAAACAATATAGAGACATTTGATCCATTCCACCAGTTGATTGCTGTTTAGAGAAACTGCTTTCTGCAACAAGTTAATGAAAAAGAAAATTACCCTTTCACTTGTTTGTTTAATCAGAAAACCTTTTTGGTAATTTTCTTGCATGAATAAATTAAGTGTGTGTTTTGATTTTTCGTTGATAATAGTGAGAACTAGGTGCATGTGAGTGGACTGGCTTCCTCTCCTGGGGCCTCATGCATAACACCGTTGAATTCACACTATAACATGGCGTCAGGACAAAAGCGGAAATGTTCATATGCACAAAAAAATCCAGATGCATAAATCTGTGCGTTCGCCAACTTCCACGTTCTTCCGCTCCATAAATCCCTGTCACTGTGAAAAGTAACGCACGTGCATGTGCCTGCTGCCACTCCCCAAACTTCTCCCAGAATTATGCCTCTTTGAAGATGCAAATCAATATAAATAGCCCTTAAGCTCAGCATTCTGTGAAAGGCAATGGCAAAAGCACGGAGAGGAAGGAATAGAAGAATTTCAACAAATACCAAGTGGAGGCAAGGGAAAACTTACTATTTGTTGGATTAAACAGTGGTATAAACAACAAAAGGAAGTTGATCGAGTGACATAGAGTGTCGGAGAAACTCAAAAGCTCAAGTTCACAAAGTCTCACAATGCCCGAAATAAAAAAGAAGTTGTCAGATATCAAAGTCACCGTGAAAAGGTGAGTCATAGCCCACCATCTGAGTGTCATATGGAAGCTCATTAGGGTACAGAGAAAAAAAAAAGGCACACAGTGGGAAAAAAGCACGAAATGTCAACTTTAATCGCAAAATTTCCACTTTAATCATGTAGTTTATTTTGTCATTAAAGTAGAACATCATAAACTTCATCTTTACATTGTTTAATATACTAGTTTCTCAAATACCATCGTAACTAATGTAGCACGTTAAATGCTTTGTTTTGTATTTGATCTTCTATGTGCTCTATGTGTGTGAATCACTACGTGCTTCTTAAACAGGCTTTCTCTTCCTCCAAAAGGAATTACATTCATGATATTACAGCTCTCTGAATAATTAAAATACTGAGATGTATACTTGATGTAATTTTCATGATGATAGGAGTTAAAGCATGTTATTAAACATGGGAACACGGTGGTGCAGTGATAGTGATGAACTGGCGCCCTGTCCAGAGATTGATCCTGCTTCATGCAAGACGTTTGCTGCGGTGTGCACGACCTTCGATGAAATAATTTATTGCAGCAGTACTGTCTCTTTCAAACGTACTAACCCCCAATTCTTGTCCTTCCTTTTCTTTCTCCAAATACCCAATCGCCACACAATCAGGTATGTAATAGATGTAAAGCCATCTGTATGGTTAGAATGCCGATTCTTCAAATCTTTTAAGGAACATTGAAATATTTTCATAGTACATGTTTAATTATTCTATCCTTTCCTTGTCGCGCCAGCCCAAGCAAGAATACAGCGCGAGGCAGGAACAATCCATGAAGGAGTGCCAGCTCCTTGCTAGCGCTGCAACACCATGTCCTCACATGTTTAATTATTAACAATGTACCGCTCTTAGAACTGGCACAATTATAATCTGCACTGCCCTACTAGAGTGCAGGAAAGGAAAAAGAAAATAAATAATCCGGGGTGCGAGTGACCAACACTACTTTCCTTCTACACCACCTCAAGTATAGAGACACACCAGTGAAAGCAGGGTTAAGTAAAAACTGATTATTGGAAGACGACACACACACTTACTGTAACAAATAACTCTATATACATAATATAATATATACATAATATCGTGCTGCAGCGCTTCCCTCCCAACACAAATCACGGTACAAAACACTACAAACTCACAGGGACGCACACATATTCCAGACGACCGTTACAGAGTTCCCAATCCCAAACCCTCCATTGGGGCATAGTAGGGTTACATGTTATTCACGTGGTATGTATCTGTTTTCAAGTTATTGTCAGTTTGCCATTGGACTTGGTAATTAACGGGCCCATTTTGGCGCTAGCTTGGATGTAAATCTGGATGATGCTTTTGAGAGGCAGTGTGTCCTCAGCCAAACCCGGTGTCCTTCAGAATATCTAACACTCTTTCGGCGCTTAATGTAAAACTGGGCTTGTTGGGTCTTGGAACACACTAACATCTCTTTAACCAGATCCTTTAAATTTTCTAACTGCAAGACTTTGAAATATTGGGATGAATTAGGAGTTGGGGGAGTGACAAGCCACTCTAGGGGACGTAATATCTGTCTTCTGAGAGCCAAACAAGCAGGCGATTCACCATTACTCTCATGCCATGCAGAATCAAGGACCATTCTTAACTCTGGAAGCCTCTGATCCCAGTCCTGTTGGTGGGTACCGACATAGGAGGCTATCATAATTTTCAGGGTCTGATTCACTCACTCCGTGAGGTTGGATTGTGGATGGTATGCCGTGGTTTTGCTATGGGTTACTCCCCAATCCTTCATGAAATGTTCCAACCATTGTGGACCCCTGTCAGAAATGATGACCTTTGGAACCCTCCAGCGGATAAACATCTCATTCTTTAGGGTGGAGCACAGCTTGTTGAGTTTGGCAAAGCAAAAAGCTCCACCCATTTAGAGAAATAATCCACCACCACTACCAGGACGGTCTTCTTGTTCTTACTTGGCGGAAATGGACCCATAATGTCAATTCCCCACATCTCTCCCAGTTCAGTGATATTTGTTGATTGTAGTTGTCCTGCAGGAAACCTTGGGTGGGTTTTTGTACAGTTGGCAGATGGTAATGGTTCTCACATGTCTCCAAACGCCCTTCCTCACAGTGGGCCACCAGGCTACCTCAAATATCTTTTTTATGGTCAATCTGCCAAGGTGACCGCCAAAAGATCTGTCATGAAAATAAGCCAAGAACTCTGGGAGAAGGGCCTCGGGGACGACTAGTTGGTATTTCTCACCCCCGAGTTTTGATGGTACACAGCAATACAACATCCCTTGGAGCTCTTGGAAATGAATGCATCAAGTTCGCGATCCAGAGTTCTCTCGTACCTCCCGACAAACCAGACTGTTAGCCTGGGCTCGGGGCTATATCTGATATGTCAAGTGGAAGGTCCCAACCCTGAGTTGAGATCAGGGCTATTGAAGATATCTCCCGAGGCTCCAGAACCTGGGACAGCGCATCCGGGACCATGTTTCCACAATCCTTTTGATAAAAAACCTTAAAGGTGAACTGTTGGAGACAAAGAACCCACCTGGTGAGTCGTGAGGACATCTTTGAGCAATTAAATGCTCAGGCCAGAGCACGGTGGTCTGTGTACATCTCAAACAGTGATCCCTCAAGATAATGACGCCACTTTTCCACTGCCCACAAGACTGCAAGACACTCCTTCTCGGGTGCTGAATAGTTGAGTTTGGGGCCCTGGAGAGACTTTGATGCATAGGCAATGACTTGTTTTTCTCCCTCTTTGATCTGAGTTAATACAGCCCCAAGCCCCACATTGCTAGCGTTGGTCTGGACTTGGAAGGTGAGCAGTGGAATAGGTTGTGCCAAAACTGGTGGTTCCCACAGATGTTTCTTCAGTTGCTCAAATGCCTTCTGGCACACCGGAGTCCATTGCCATGATGTTCCCTTCCTCAGCAGGATGTAATGGGTCTGCGGTGTCAGCTAATCTGGGTATGAACTTGTGGAACCAACCCACCATTCCCAAAAAACGCTGAAGGGATTTAATGTCAGAAGGTGGTGGGTAGTCCACGCGGGCCATGATTTTCTCTGGATCCAGACCAATACCTTTTGCTGATACCACATGACCGAGGAAGGTAAGTTGAGGTTGTCCGAAGTGACACTTACTGATGTTTAGGGTCAGTTGAGCCTGCTGAAGCCGATGGAAGATCTCATTTAGGTCACAGAGGTGTTGTTCTATTGACGGGGAGAAGACAATGATGTTGTCAATGTAGACGAAACAGTTCTTCCCAATCAGCCCCTAAGCACTTGTTCCATTAGGTGTTGAAAAGATGCCCCCGCATTCTTCAGGCTGAAAGGCATTACTCAGAACTGGAATAAGTCATCAGGAGTGATGGCTGCAGTCTTGGCCACACTGTCTTCTCCCATGCAAACCTGCCAATATCCCTATTGTAAATCCAGAGTGCTAAAAACCACTGCGTTTTGTAAGGATTCTAACATTTCATGCACCAGGGGTATAGGATAGGCGTCACTGATGGTTTTGGCATTTAGCCCACAGTAATCCACACAAAAGCGAAAGGTTACATTGGGCTTACGCACCAAAACCACTGGGGATGCCCAGGCTGAGGTAGAGGTTTCAAGAATACCTTCGAGCAGCATAGGATCAACCCACTCTTTGATAACCTTCCTCTTCATAGGAGAGACCCTGTAAGCTCTTTGACGAATAGGGACTTCATTGTTGGTGTTATATATTATGGTACATAACCTCCGTACGCCCAGGTTTGTCCGTACATACCATGGACCATCTCCTCAGAATAGATTGCACCTTGCAGGGCTGAGAACAAATGCTGTCCTCCACAGGGCTGCTATCTTTCACTGGTACTGCCAAATAGTAATTTACTTTTAGCCACTGTAATTCATTATGCCCTCTTACCTCAAAACTAAACACCCCACCCCCAGGCATTACATATTCATGTGTCCTTGGTTGTAAAATGATGGAATTCAGCCATAGGAGCAGTGGCATAGACAGGAATGCATCCTCCAAGACATACACCTCGACTTCCCAAGATATTTTTTGCTATCTAAACTGCATCAGAACCTTGCCACTATCCCCATACGCTCACCTTTCTGCCAAGAAGAACTTTACTGTGCCACCTCCCTTAAGCAGCTCGCCGGGCAATTTTATTTTTTCCCACAAGCTGCGAATAATTAATGGTAAAGGTGTTCCCTATATCAATGACAGCATCCCCGATGATGCCCCTCACACTCACTGGTACCACTTGTAAGGGCAACTGTAATATGGTGAGTTCAGCCCCAAATGACCGATCCCAGTCCTTCTGATATTTGGCCTTGGGTGTATTTCTGTTAGAGGTTCCTCTGGGAGGATCTTTTTTACCCCTAATAGCAGCCCAATCCTTCTTGATCAAGGATCCGATTTTTACCATGGACTGTACTGAATTCACCGTGCCCCTAAGTGCTATAGCAAGCTACGGATTACAAGCAACCAAGAATGCGTCTAACCATGTGTTCTTCTGACATATTGGGGTTCCATTTTAGACAGAGCGCACGGTATTCGTAAACAAAGTCTCTGATGTGTTGTGAGGGACCCTGTTGAGTGACCAGGAGCTGTTCTTCGACTTAAGTTTGGTAGTCAGCTGGTAAAAAGTCTTCCAAAAAAGCCATACAGGAAGATGCCCAGTCCTTAATAGTATTCTATTCTGCCTGCCACCAGTAGTGCGCTGGTCCCTGCAGAGACATACTCAAGAAGCTAGCGTTAATGGGTGTAGTTCTAAAAACGTGTCTGCCTGTTCAATAAATTGAAGCACCTCCGTCGATTTACAGGAAGCTTCCAGTTTTGGAAACTCCAGCCGTACAGCAGCTGCAGCAGTAGAGGAGTAGGATGGCTGCGCTTCAACCAATGGCATTTATCGGCACAGGGTTTGAAAGTACATAGCAATACTTCTCCTCATCACGTCCTGTATTTCTCTCTCCAATTGCTGATTTTGCCGCAGTAGGCAGTCTACCAGCTTTTGTTCCAGACTTCTTAGGCGTACACGCACCCACTCATGCAAATCAGTCACCGCCGAATCCATGGATCCATGCAGAGCTTCTTCCCAAGCTACCGCGTCCTCAGCCATTTCCACTAGCCGGACTTAAAGCTCATCCAGCTGCACTTACACCTCTGCCCATTGTGGCTGCAAGTTCAGTGAGGCATCCATAGATCCCTGATCCTGACTTTTGCTCTTGGGAGTCGAAACATATAAAGTATCTAGCAGGCTCGCAGCCTCGTCCTTCTCTTCTTGTGCTCTGACCGAAACGTGGCAACCTGGCAATTCACCTCGCTCCAGCGTTGCACAAGAGTTGGCAAACTGCTGCTTAAGGCTCTCAGTCGACATTTCTGTCGGTACTTGTGAGTGGCAAAATGAAATAAAGTGGATGAAATTCAGTCAACCGGCTCCCCGTACAGGCCACCAATAATTTGTACTGCTCTTAGAATTAGAACTAGAGTGGCAGTAAAGGAAAAAGAAAATAAATAATCCGGGGCGTGAGTGACCAACACTGCCACCTCAAGTATAGAGACACACCAGTGAAAGCAGGGTTAAGTAAAAAATGATTATTGGAGGACAATACACACACTTACTGTAACAAAAAACTCTATGTACATAATTTCGCTCTGCAGCCCTTAAATCTTATCTGTACAGAATTGTTGAGCTCAGTCTGCAGTGGGGAATGAGGCGCCGACCATACCTCCTATTCCAGGAAACGTACAGATTAACAGTTCCTTGTGCTGGCCCATCAGGTCCTCTCCCGAATACCTTTCACCTGAAAGTAAAAATAATTTGTCTGGAAATGAACCCGGGTTCATCTGACGTTAACCATGAGGTGTCAATCCTTTCCGTCTTGCCTTTTCCTGTGATGGCGTTCACCTCTCTCTTGGCCCTGTGCTTTTTTTTTTCTTTTTCCCGACACCCATTTACAAACTGATAGCTCCTCCCTGTACAGTCTATTGGCCCTCCAAACCAGGTGCTCCCCTCCCCCTGTACAATGGGGCGGCCTTACAAATTAAGGCATTCCACTAATACAGTAACAGGAATGGTAAAAGGTACAAACTCACAGCGACACACACATATTCCCAGATGACTGTTACAACAATATAGATTATTAAAATGAAGTTAAAGTTTTGTCTGTATAATATAATAAACATATTTTGCCGCATTTCATTTTAAAATTAATATCTTCATCATAGGTAAATACGCGCTTTATAAAGTGGCGCAGGATGTACAATATTATAACTGTATCGCAAGTTTACAGTGAGGCAGTTATACTTATAAGTACAAACAGTTCTACAAGGAGCAATTGATGGACTGATTGAGTACGTTTATAGTTCTTGGGATAAAGCTGTTTCTGAACCACGAGGTCCATACAGGAGAGGCTCTGAAGCGTTTGCCACCTGAGAGCAGTTCAAATAGGCAGCATGGCTGAGGCAGCGTGTGCTTAATTCTGTATACCGTTAATTCTGTTTCTGATCAGCTGCACTAGAGCTGTGGTTTCACACTAAGATACAGTGATATAAATACTCCAAGTGGTGCAGTGAGAGTAATATGGAAAAAGATGATCCGCAGTGGCAACCCCTAACGGGAGCAGCTGACAAGAAGAAGAAGAAGGTGCAGTGAGAGTAACAACGCTAAAGCAGCTATGTGATTTGGAATAGTTTGGCCATTCCTTGGACCATTATATTGTTACAGGTTAATTACAATCAGATGCCTTAAACTAATAAACAAATTTCATTGTATTTCTGTGCGTCAGGGATGTGCATCTAAAAAAGAAAGGGAAACCATACTGGAACAAAAGCATTGCTTTAATGCTGGGTGCCGCCAGTTTGCCAAACCGTGCAGAGAACTTCCGCATGCCAGGGTTTTAGCTAGCGTGATAATGTGTGTGGCTTTACGCCAAGTTTAGGTTTTATACATCGTGATTTGAGAGTGGAAATGGGCTTACGCAACCTTTTTTTGCATACACACCGTTTACACATGAGGTCCCAGGACTGTTTCCTGTTATGCATTTATTGCTGCAGGGATATGTTCTGGCTTCTCATGACTGTAAACGTGATTTAGCCGGTTTCAGATAAACACCATACTGAATAATAACTACATTTCCCAATTATTCTTTCACAGCAACTATGTCTAATATTTTCTTTACACAGATAATTACATGCTAAGCTTAACGTTTTCAAAATAAAATAAGATATTGAACAATAATAACTAAGAGTGAAACTTAAACATAACTTTACAGTTTTTCTTATTTTGTAACAACATTTAGTTTTATTTCAATGTACATACATAGTTTCATATGCACCATTTAGCAGATGATCTTTTTCTTTCATTTCTTTATTCAGTTATTCATACCTTAATACTTTGTATTTAACAGTTGTCTGCTTCTCTTTTGTATGGTAATCCATGCATCCCTCTGCAAACATTCAGTGACGTAAAGGGCAGTGAAGCTGAACATGGGGATGTTGCTGTTTTTTATTTACATAAAGTCTAACTTGTTTCTACTGGGGAAATAGTGCCATTCATGTCATTCACTGCACATCTGATATAACACATGCTTAAATTTTTCATTAAGTAGTTACATTCTCAATAACCTTCCATTGAAGTTATGATAAAAAAAACAACAAATAAAATTGAAAGTAAATGGCAGGAAAAAGTAAACATAATTTTCATTAATCTTTCATTGAAGTAATGAATTTAACTATTTCACAAAAGACGGATGTGCTGCAAATCCAATTTTATTCACTTAACAAGCTTTTTCTTGTTTGAGTTAAAAGCGAGGATTACTTTGCATGTTAATGTACCAGGTGCAAGATTATTAGATCCCAGTGTGGCTAACTGGTAACAATTAAGTGCTAGCATAAGACCAGCAGGTAGTGGAAAAGAGAATTTATTTACTGGTCATTTGGTGAAATATTTTAAAAGGTCTTCTTGTTGTTTCTTCATGGAGTTGCCATACTTTTTTTGTTTGTCTTTTATTGTAGTCTGTGGGCTTTTGCTTGCTTTTTATATTATTGTTGTTATTATATTTTTCTCAGATTTTAAAATTTGTTTTCTGCTTATTTGATATTTTTGTTGCTGGCAATGATGAATTCTATCCCTGTATGTTCAAGTTAATGTTGGATTGTGCTAGAGGAATCAATTGGGTTTAGTTCATTTCTTTTATTTTATAAGTATATATACTGTATCTTGTATTTTGGTATCTCTTATATTAGTATCACTAGTATATTTGATGTGTTTTTTATTTTGTGTATAATTCCTTTCACTCTAATCTTTTGCTGTACAGTTTCTCCATACCAAACGGCATTATACGGGCATATAACCGGCAGTAATAAATAATTGTATTTTATTCTTTGTTCATTTTGTCCTTTCATTCATTTGAAAGGGACTTGTTTGGGAGGATTAGTTAATTATGCTCCCACCTTGTCACATTAAGGAACTGACATCTAACCCTGCCCCTATGCAAACAAAGGAGTGGGTCTGACAACTGACTACAAGCCCCCTCCACCCTTCCAAGATGTGCCTACCAAGATGTATCAACCTGCAGAGCCACATTACCGTAGGTCTACACTAGCAGCTTCAGGTCAGAAGTGACATCCTCCCATGTCTAAACCAGCAGTTTGGTAATAAACATGTATAGGTCATCATAAATTAAATTAATTGACACACTAACCACACCAAATCCAAACCTTAACAAAACTAGCCTCTAATATTAACTAACCTCTAACCTTAAGCATTTATCCTGTACACTAACCATATTAACCTCTAACATTAACTTCCATCATATAACTGCTGGTCTAGAACTGCAGATGTAGACCTGCAGTGAAATATGGTGCTCTGGCTCTGCAGTTGAATACTATTGCCCCTATCTGCATGGGGTATTTGAGACATTGAAAGCAAAGTAAGAACTCTTAAGGCCACAACTCCACAATTGCATGTTGTGACATGGAGAGAAGTCATACTAGAGAGCTAACAGACAGAATAATTTCTAATCAGAACCTCATGCAATCACTTGTTACTGAGATTCAAACGAAACACTGAAGTAGAAGTTGCTGGTCAGTTTTAAAGATTAATGCATTGCATTTTCTCCTGACAATGTCACTACAGTTACTATAGCTACAACCCTTCGCCCACTGAAAAGTCTGTTTTCTCCAGGGCCTCTGGGGCCAGTTCTACTTGCCAGTACCCCCTCTGCAAGTCCAAAATGTAGAACAAGGTAAACCCTGCCACAAGATCAAGGGCCTCTTCTATCCACGGGAGTGGGTACAAATCCTTCTTGGTCACTTGGTTCAACTTCCGATAGTCAACACAAAAGCGCCAGTCTCCGGTCTTCTTTCTCACTAAGACCACCACCGAACACCAAGGAGACTCAGAGGGCTCGATAATGTCTGCTTTGGACATTTTTTTCAATAAGAACAGTGGCTTCTCTTCTACGTGCCATTGGGAGGGCTGTGGTTGTTGTCTGATGGGCCTTGTGTCACCAACATCTATGTTTTGCTGAACCAGATGAGTTCGCCTGAGGTTAGCTGGGAATGTAGCAAACTGGTCCAGATACTCCCACAGCAAGCACCACAATAGCTGTTGTTGATCTAAACGTATTCCTTGTCGGCTCGTCTGCCACAGATTCTCCATGGCCGGGCTCCAGTCTGCAGCAGCCCCCACCGATTCAGCCTCGGGCAATGACTCAGATTTTGCAGTCTCGGGAAGCCTCATGTTATTCACTCCCAAACAAAGAGGGAAACTGCCTGGAATTGTCAGCGTTCTTTGGGCAAAATCTATTTGAGCTTTAGCACAACACAAAAAGTCCATTCCCAGGATACACAAGTCCTGAATGTTAGCCACCTAAACCATTTGAGTTCACTCCCGCCCTCCTAAGTGCAGGATGGCTATGGTACACCCTCTCATAAGGGCAGACTCGCCCGTAGCGGTTACAAAGTGGGCAGTGGTTACTTGGACCAGGTAGTTGGGTGAGAGGGTATCAGACCATACTATGGAGGCAGAGGCCCCAATGTCCACTAATGCTCTTATTGTCCAGCCCCAAAGTGTCATTATAAGCTGACATTGCACACCCTTTCCTATACGCCCAAGTGGAACAATATCTGCAACTCTTCATCTGGGAGCTGCTGCGGGGTCCTGGGCCACTCCCCTTACTCTGAACCCCTGTTGTTTCCCATTGCTTCTCCTTCTTCTTGGCCCAAAGAGCCCATGAAGGGGACAAAACTGGTGTACATGGCCTGGACGTCCACATCTCTAGCACATTGCCATAGCCCTGGTACCTGCATTCTCCCCCAGAATTGCGTAAACTTGAGTGGAATGAGCAGGTGTTGTCTAATTGGCTACTGGCAGATTGTCAACCTGCTGTTGCAGCGGAGTGTCATAACTGGCCAATTCAAACTCTCGAGCTTCTTCTAGTTCTTCTTCTAGTGTGCTTGGTTGAGTAAGACGAACATGGCGTTTTAGTTCAGCAAGTGTGACCCCTCTCAAGAATACATTGTGTGCCAATTCAGCTTGAGCAATACGGGAATATTGTGGATAGGCCTGACCCACCAGTCCCTGAATCTCTGCTGCAAAAGTACGAACACGTTCTCCCGCCCGTCTGGTCCTTGAGTGCAACCGCTGCTGTAGTCCCAGGACTGATTCGGTTCGACCAAAACATTGCTCAATTGCAGGGAGAAGCCAAGACAGTTCTGTAAGGTTCTCTCGAGGCCCGTCTTCCAGAACTTTCAGCGCCTCTCCTTCTAAAGCCGCCACCAACTGCACTGCTTGCTCTCTTGGGGACCAACCATTTTCAGCAGCTATAACTTCAAACTGCTCCCAATAAGTCTCCCATGGTCCAGTACCATCAAAGTGACCAGGCTTTAACTTACAGTAGGTAGAATTACTGGTTTAGCCATCTCTGCACTCGGCGCAATAGCACTGGTTGTAGCCACTGGCCCCAGACCTCTTGTAGCCTCAGCCAAGGCATAATCCGAAAATTCTTCTATCTTAACATCCAGTATTTCGGGTGGTGGTTATGGCCAATCTTCCCTGTCCATCCTCGAACCTAGGTCGCCTACTCCGTTAATCCCACATCTGAGCACCAGTGTAGTGACCTCCATGTCAGGCTCGAAAAGAGAAGAAGTAAAAAAGCAGAGAGACATAGTAAAATCTCACAAAAATTTTTTACTAGAACAATTAAGACAAAGAACGCCGACCTCGTAACCCCAAACACACCCTTTTTAGCACCCTCTACAACCCCTTCTTCAATTCCCGGGTGGGCCAGGTGAAAAGGCAAAGTTAGACCAAGAAGGAAGGTGCAGCAGAAGGAAGTTTTGATTTGGGACAGGCGACAATAAGCAAGAGTGTTTATGGTATAGTAAAAGACAGGAGATAATTATCAGAAGGGAAAACCGTCTTTTATTGTTTTAGCGATGTGCTTTGTAACCCAGATAACGGAGTATAAGATAAGGCACTGTTTGTTACGGAACGATGAATTCAGGTAAAACATTAAAAACTCTGGTACAGAGTTGTATTTGCTTATTATGTTGGTCATTACAATAATATATAAATAAATTCTTTTAATTATACATTTTGTTAATACTATATTTTGTTAATACAGTCAACCCTCGTTTATCACGGTTAATCCGTTCCAGACTCTGCCGCGATAAATGAATTTCTGTGAAGTAGAAACCATATGTTTGTATGGTTATTTTTATATATTTTAAGCCCTTATAAACTCTCCCACACTGTTAACATTATTAGAGCCCTCTAGACATGAAATAACACCCTTTAGTCAAACGTTTAAACTGTGCTTCATTACAAGACAGAGATGGCAGTTCTTTCTCACAATTAAAAGAATGCAAACATATCTTATCTTCAAAGGAGCACCGTGAAGAGCAGATAATGTCAGAGAGAGCGCTCGCTAAGAAAAGCAAACAATCAAAAAATCAATACGTACTTTTAAGTATACAGAAGCACCGCGATAAAGCTGCATTTTGTAGAGGAGCGTCCTATCTTCTAGGCAAACAGCCACTGTGTAAACAGCACCCTCTGCTCACACCCCCTCCGTCAGGCAGAGAGAGTGAGAGAGACAGAGAGAAGCAAACAAAACAAGCGCCACGCGGGAAGCATATCTTTTAGCATTGAGGAGTTTTAGTTAATATGTAATACATGCTCTGATTGGGTAGCTTCTAAGCCATCCGCCAATAGCGTCCCTTGTATGAAACCAACTGGGCAATCAAACTGAGGTAGCATGTAACCTAAATTAAAAGACCCATTGTCCGCAGAAAGCGGCGAACCAGCGAAAGATCCGTGATATATATTTAGATGTGCTTACATTTAAAATCCGCGATAGAGTGAAACCGCGAAAGTCAAAGCGCGATATAGCGAGGGATTACTGTATAGGCTAATGGTGGTAGGATTAGCTCTGGCTGCACGGGCCTTTAAAGGGAAACACAGTTATTTCATAGTTTGAAAATCAAAATATATTTTACTGCATACTTACGCTCTATTTGTGCAAAAGAACAGGTCACTAGGAAAATGGTAAGTGTCAAGACCATCATCATGTTAAGCATCTCTGTTGGGAAAAGAGAACAAAGGATCAATTATATGAGAAAATACAGTACTGAAAGTACAGTACCGCGAAAGTCGAAGCGCGATATAGCGAGGGATTACTGTATAGCTTTTTTTGTAAATAAATACGACTAAACTAATCTACTGTAAATCCTTTTTAAAGTAGCTGTTCTCTTATCTGCCAAATACCTGACCCCTAATAGATAATCCAGGTTTTACTGGATTTTATTATAATAGTAATGGGCACAAGAACAAACACCAACTTAAAAAAAAGTTATAGCCATACTCGGGTAACTGCAAGAGCAATCAAAATACTAAGCAGCTTCACCCTATAAAAGGGTAGCATCAGCACTATTATCTTGTTTTCAGTCTACTACTGATGGCTAGATGCTTAAGTATAAACCACAGAGCCTGTATGAAGTGAAAGCGGAATCTTATCTTTCACTTTTTTATGACTGCTTTTGTGGCTCACTTTCTTGACAAGGATCAAGACAAATAATGACCAGTTAGTAAGAACGTGACATAGTAAGAATGAAGAACAAAGTAAAACAGCAGGCAGACTTCCTTTATTATTTTGGAGGTGCCCACTGCACAGTGGGCATTGGCAGGGTATATTCAATATCACGACATTCACAAGTCAAGGTCATACAATCTGTTTACTTTTTCTCTTTCAGTCTATTCTGATGTGAAACTATACTTTTACAGAAGTGTTTAGATAAACTGCCATAAGTACACTTGTGGCAGACCCTTCCTCCAGACCAAATCTTAAGGTGGGGCTTTTATTTCTGGTGGCAGGCACTAGTCAATATGATTTTCTAATTTTAAATGTAGTGAATCCTTTTGCAGTTTTATAACAAGTTGAAAAATTGAAATTATAACAAAATGAATTGTAATGATGAGCAGCATGCACAACTAAACACAGAAAAAGCCTGACCCGTATATACCTCCCTTGGTATATCTTATTTACAATTGCACATGCCCAGGTCATCTACAAACTTGGCACATGTTATTCAGTCCAACTCTGTTCAGTGTCTTCACTTATACTGTTTGATAGCTGAATTCTGTTGGCAATATGCGGATGTTCCTGTGACATAGATAGATAGCCATGTAAGTAAGGAGTGGGTGCAATGTTCAGCATTTTGCAGTATCTGTAATGTAATTTTTTTATAAACTGTTGTGCTATGCTTTGTAATTATTTTTATTTTCCACACTAGTCACTTTATATGTACGCACAACCTCCTAACAAAGGTAATATGGAGTTACTACCTATGCCGATGAACCAGTTTTGCTATGACATGAGACCATACTCACTAGGAGGGCACCTGTCGTTCAAAATAAATAAATATTTGCTCTTTGTGCATCTACAAGTGTGTACATTTTATACAAAATAGTATTTTCTTCTCATAAATATTTTTTTAAATAATGGCCCTAACAGATTGTTTGGATAGGCATGCACCCACAGCCAATGGGTCTGACTTGTGGATAAAAAAGCACTGTAGAGGAGAAGAAAAAAAGTGTTGAAGGGGTCTTTTTATATGTTTTACTAATTAAGTAGACAAACTAACCATTCAAAGTTACAAAAAGGCTGACCATGGAAGTGAAGTGCAAAAACAGATTTGCAAAGTGCTGTAGCTGGAGTAACACAATACCAAAATTAGTGTGGGTAAAATTGAGCAACCATTCTCTTACAGTCAGATGTCAGTTTTTTGCCTTCAAATGAGATCTTTTTAAATAAAGTTGAATTACTTTTATTCAGTCTAACAGCCCTATTGGTCAGACATTCTTTATATTATATATTCTAAATTGTTGTTTTTGCAATTTGCTAAATTCATTGTTTCAAATCATGATTTTGATTTTAAATTAATTAATCATTCAGCCATACTGGTAATGGTATCTTTTACTGGTTTGTTGGAGATAACATTGGGCAACATGCTGTTTGCAATGTGTCAAGTGGTGTTTTGTTTTTCTTTCTTTATTTTGGGTATCTAATGTGTAAAACACATTTATTTTATAGCTCAGAAACATCCAGAAAAGCAAGAGAATGTCCAACATTTTGTAAGGAAATTGTGTTACTTCCTCAGGATAACATTGCTCATGTTCCAAGACATGGAATGAAAGAATTCCTTTTTGAAAGCAGGCACTTTACTTGTGCCCAGGAATTCAACATTGCTTGGAATAATGCCAACAGTTTTCAAACAACAAAGAATGATTTTCATGAAAAACTGGATTCCTGCGTATTAGTTACAAAAAGAGGAAGTGTACATTTCTTCAAAATATTTAAGTTTTTGCTCAAAGTGCACAACACTGTTGCTTAATTAGATGTCTGTTCTGCTGGTTCTCCTCAAAAATGTCAGCTTCCTGTGACTTCATTATTTAATTTCATAGATTTCATCAATGTTTCATGGTTCTGTATGACTTACCATTTTACTCTTATTGTACTGACAAAGTGAATTCTTAGCTGAATTGCTATTGCACTTAAATATGGTCATTTATTTTTATCCAAATTCTGAAATTGATATACTTTGAAAATTTGTCTTTCTTTCAACCACAGCAACATTCATTTACATAGCAAATTTTCATACAAACAATGTAGCTGAGAGTTCTTTACAAGATGAGAAAGAGAAAATTACATGAAAAGAAAAACAAATAAGATTAGGCAATATATTAAAGAATAAGTAACAAAAAAGGTAAGGTCAGAATGCTGGGAGGACATTAAAATCTTGTAAATGTATACTTTATTAACACAGAAAATACTACAATGAAATGATTTTCAGGACTGAAAACGGAGTTCATTCAGCATTTCATAAAACATCGCATGCTTTTGTCAGTGCAATCAACACCTTTCTTTAAGTAAACTTAGCCAAACAGGAAACTCTTATTCTGTATAGCAGCGGTAGGTACAAATCCTTCACGAGTATGTCATCAATATGAAAAATGTAGAAGTGTTTGTCAAACAAATGGCTGTTTTTTTTTTTAGCTTTGAGATTCATCTTGGATGCTATAATAAACTTGTGAAACCATGGTCATATATTTAAATCTACTGTTTATATACAACCTCAAAGTCATGTTGGATGTCAAAGTGTTAATTTTTACTGCTCTACCCATATAAACAGTGCCTTTGCAGATTTACATATGTACTTGTTTAATGATGGACTTTGCAAATCATGTTTTCACCACTAGAACCAAAGGTGCAAGCTTACATTGTTCAAAATGACTGTGGTATAGCGGGTCCACAGCTCACTGAGTAAAGGCCATTTTTAAATAAATAATCGACGCGCTCGCGGCTTAGCAAGGAGTCGTTGGGCAATAGCGAGCCGCGAGGCGATCCATAAGGTGTGGGCGTTTCTCACCTAGTGCACAGGTGAGGAACTGCCCACATTTGTGATTGTCCCGTGGCTAATGCTGCAGCTGCTGTGGCCCTCGTCATTTTAAAAGAAGCGCAAGTCGGTTGTGGGGGGATTCAGAAAGGAACGAGAGAGAGAGAGAGAGAGAGAGAGAGAGAGAGAGAGAGAGAGAGAGAGAGAGAGAGAGAGAGAGAGAGAGAGAGAGAGAGAGAGAGAGAGAGAGAGAGAGAGAGAGAGAGATTGGAAGGAGAGAAAGGAGAAAGAGCGCGAACAAATCGGTGCAGCAGGAAGGAGGCGAGCAATTCAGCTGCCTGGGTGTTTGGCCAACACCTGGGAGAAGTGGTTGTGGTCACGCCCGCAGAAGTTTGTTGCAGGGCGGGAGTGACCGGGAAGGTGCAGGACTCTCCGCAGTCGGTAGCGGGAGTCTGGACTTGGGACGCAGTGTCCCTAATGTGAGAGCCTTGGCCATTATAGGATTCCCAAGTCACTGTCAGGTGGGAGCCGACCGGAGCCAAGGATCGGGAAGGTGACTGGCAGTAGCAGAGGCATAGAGAAGGTCAGCTGCAGAGTGAGCGTCTCCCTTGTTGCGTGGCCCTGATGGGTGAAGCAAGAGGGACGCTAGTTTTAAAAGAAGGTACCGGGTTTGTTCTTGTTGTTTTTTTAAAGACTGCTTCCTTAAACATTTTACCTCTCGTTTTAAAGGATTGTTTTTTCTATATTTTTAACCTCCACATGTTTTATTGACTCTTTTTGAATGAACTGCACTTTATTTATGTGAGCACCTATTTTAAATAAAAGCACTGTTGCACTTTCAACCATCCCCTTGCTTAGATGTTTATTGCCTTCACTGACTAGCTCACTCGGTTACGTTATCGACGGTGTTGGGTTCAAGTGCTACCAAAAATCAGATGGGAGTGTGGAGCCAGAACCCACATCGTCACAATGACAAGATGGATTTATAGTTTATAAACTTTCTACATGGGCCAAAGAACCCACAAATGGGATTGCTGATATTTGTTAAGCCACATCAGAATTGCAGATATCTCTGGTGGCAATGGTGGCACGTCTCCTTTTTTTTTTTTTTTTCCTTTAGGAGAAAACTTCCTGCAGTATAAATAGAACAGTTAAGGTTTGTTTAACAAGAGAGCTTATCTTTAATGTTAAAGAAAGTGGAGTAATAATCTAAGAAGATGGAATCCGAGAAGTCATCCTGTGAATTTAGACAAAATTGCAAGAAAAAACTACTTTAATCAATTCAGACCTTTTTATTTTATTCTTTATATTAAAATGAACACTGTTTCAGTTTGGATAGGTAGATTGTTTTAAGTGCAGAAGCTTACATTTTTAACTAGAAAAAGAAAAGATAAAAAAGGAATTTTAAATTGCTGCTTAGTAAACAATAGGCATGTTAGCTTACCAGCAAAATGCATCTTGTACTTATAAACCTGTAGGGCAAGTTTGTCTTGTGTCTTCTTGATAAGCAACTTATGAACATTTGATACATTTGTGGCCTTTTGAAAGATTTGTACCGTGGTGTTTTTTTTTTTTTTTTTTATTTATTTCTGTGTGTCATACAGTATACGTTTTGGTATGAAACAAGTACTACATTATTAAAATAGTAATTCATATTTTATAATTAAACCACAAGAACTACGAATGTCAAGCTGAATAGACTGAAAAAAAAGACACCTTTATAATTATACTAGGGGTCTTACCCCCTGCTTATTTTGTTCACCAACCCGCCTTGCCGTGTCGTGGCGAAAAATTCATCATCCGGTTTTTTACCTAAAAATAAAGGCTATTAGGACTCGAGATAGACAGACAGAGTTTTAAGGCTTTATTGCAATAAATCCGCACAAAAATAACAAGGACTCAACCCAATACGGCCAAATTGAGCTGAGCGATGATCATTACAGCAATTGAAGTTTTTATAACAATTTCTTATCATTTTAACCTCATTCCATTAGCTCATTCTGCACCTGGCTTTACTGTCCATTATTCCTCTTGGTGTCTGTTCGGCCTATTTTGATTGGTCTTAGACTGGGTGGAAGGCTTCCTCTCACCATTTTTGGGCTTTTCTATGTAATTTCCTATCTTTTCTGACCTCGCTATAATGAGCTCTCTCATCCACCTTCTCTGACTCCCTTCTACTCCTGTCCGACCGAACCTTGAGTTTCCATGGGAACCCTTATTATCTCCTTCCTTTTCCTATCACTGGCCCCCTTATGGAATTTGTTATTTTTCTATGCTGTTCCCATTTTCTCTAACTGGCCAAGGATTCAATTCCATACATGGGTTTCCTCTCATCGTTTTCTCTCTTAAGCATTCCAAACGTTTTACAATACCTGACCTGAAGCTTAAGCTTTAATTAAAAAGTATAGTATGTGCTTCATTTGATCATTGCTTGGCATGCTTGATTTGTCTTAATTTCTACACTAAAGTTAATTGCTAATATATTCTCTTAGTATTTTTGCTAATGCCTGAATTTACTAAGATTTTCTCTTCATGCATTATGTCAGCGTGACCCTGCTTACAGCAAAAGCCTTTTGTTGCCTTTCTGCTGATTCATCAGCCCAGCTGCTTTCAGAGGCATCTTCTCTGAGCTATTGCTTCCTAGCCTTGAATCACAGGTGTTCTCAAACTCTTATCCTGTCCAAAACTGGTCTTGGTGTATCAATTAGCTGTTCTTTTCTTTCTTTGGAAATTTTAATGTAAGCCTAAAAATAATGCAATATAACTGATTTTTTAGTTAACTATTTGCTAGACCTATCATTTGCTTAATCATTCTAATTTATGCTTAATCTTAATATTTTAGAAGCTTTTAATTACTTTTTATGGCTTTATATTTTAATTTGCTATTATAAAATTTTCCTTCTACAGCCGGTGCTATGCGCCAGCCACTTCGCGTCTCTGCCGCTCGTGTTGTGAAGAGTGGGGCTGAATGCACCCCAAGGAGATGCGGTCGCTCCTCAGAAACCACCTCTTAAATGGTGATACAATGGGAAACTAGTACCTTTTTTTTTTTTTACCTCCTCTTTGCTTGATCAGCTGCTGGCTTGCTGCTGCTGCTGTGCCATGTGATTCAAACATTTAAAAGCCTGTACAGCAGCTGTCTTGGTCAATTACTCTTTGGCTTTTACATCCAGCCCTGGGCGTGGTTAAATCTCTTGGTACAAACTCTCGTGTCGCAGGACATGAGCTCTTGATATTTTTTAGTTTATAATTTAAAAACGGAATAAGAATCTGAAAATCTAACAACATCACATTAAAGTTCTATAAATTCTGAAAAGAATACCAAACATATATATGTAGGTTTTAAAATAAGCCAATTTAAGGCGTGACATAAAAACATCATATAAAATCGTTGCACAAAATCATTGCACTTTTAGGCTTAATATTTTATATATATAGAGAGATTAAATGTATATTATAATAGCAAAAAAAGGCTGGAGTGCAATTGATGATTAAAAATTATTAATCTATGAGTACACATATATTTACATTTAAGCAGTGTTTAATTGCCAATAATAGTTCATTGATTGTTTATGAATATATAGGTACATTATTGAAAAAAATAATATGATAACTTGTAATTATAAAAATATTAGATTTTTTTTATTCCATCCATATTATGGATACATATTGTCACGCTTGGGTCACAGATTTGCTCAGAGACACACAAGTTCGTGGAAAGAAGGATTTTTATTCAAACACTGCAAACAAACATTTGTCTCTTCAAACTTGCTCCTTGACAGAGATGACAGTTTCGTTTATCAATTAAAAGGTAGTGAAGGTTCCTTCTTCAAATGAATATGTGTCAGGAGCAGAAGCAGTCTGAGAGAGAGAGAAAGCAAAACAAATCAATACCAAAACTGGCAGGCGCTGCGCAAGGCTTTTTAAGTTGGTGGAGTATCGTGCGAGGCTTGTATTATGTGTATTAGCGCAAGGGTAAGGAGCAATGTGAGGGTAGCCAGTGTTTCGGGGGTTGTGGTTTTCCCAGGGGCATCTGTCTCTTTTTGGGGAGGGAGCAGCCCTCCAGTTCACACCCTCCCCCTCAGCTTTATTCACATCCTTGTGAATCAAGCGACTCTCTGTACCAGGTTCATGTAGTCGTGATGATACGTCTGCGTTGACGTGTTCGGAACCTGGTCGGTGCTTTACTGTGAAACTGTAAGGTTGTAAACCCAGAAACCATCTCATTAGACGAGAGTTTGTATCTTTCTGTCGGTATAACCATTGAAGTGGAGCATGATCAGTTATCAAAGTGAAGTTCCGTCCCCACAAGTAATAGCGAAGTGCTTCCACAGCCCGCCTAATTGCCAAGCATTCTTTCTCAATTGTAGAATAATTACGTTCCCTAGGTAGTAATTTCCTACTTAAATATGTGATTGGATATTCCTCTCCATAAAAAATCTGTGACAGGACTGCACCCACACCAAATGCGCTTGCGTCTGTCTGTAAGATAAAGTCTTTTGTGAAATCCGGGGTTCTTAGAACCGGTTAAGAGAACAATGCTTTTTTTAAATTGCTGAAAGAACGTTCGCAATTTTCTGTCCACAAGATAGGTCGGTTTTTCCTGCCTCTAGTAAGTTCTGTAAGAGGGGCAGCTCTATGTGCAAAGTTTGGGATGAATCTTCTGTAGTAACCGGCAAGCCCCAGAAAAGCGCATACTTGTTTCTGTGTCTCAGATCTCGGATAAACAAGCATTTCTTCTATTTTCCTTAACTGTGGTCTAAGTAAACCCTTGCCCATAGAATAGCCTAAGTTATGAGTCTCGGACATAGCCAGTTTACATTTCTTAGGGTTAGCAGTAAAGCCAGCCTACCTTAAGCTTTCAAGAACGGCTTGAAGCCGCTGTAAGTGTGTTTGCCAATCATTGCTGAAAATAACAACATCGTCAAGATATGCCCCGGCATATTCAGAGTGAGGACGTAGGATCTGATCCATCATACGCTGAAAAGTGAGAGGTGCCCCGTGAAGACCAAACGGGAGTCTTGTAAATTCATAAAGTCTGTCAGGAGTCGCAAATGCTGCTTTCTCACAACTGCTAGCCTCCAAAGGCACCTGCCAATAGCCTTTCGTGAGATCTAGCGTAGAGATATAGCTAGCTTGACCCAGTTTTTCTAATAGTTCATCCTTATTTAGAGACCTTATTCAAGCGTATGAAATCGATACAGAAGCGAACCGAACCATCTTACTTTGGGACTAATACGACTGGGCTGCACCAGTCACTTTTACTTTCACGAATTACACCCAATGTCAGCATCTTTTTTACCTCCTCGCGTAC